>NC_084666.1:78965624-80165624 GCF_028389875.1 Rhea pennata | reverse complement strand
TAAATTACTGTGCTGTAGCTTTTTATTGGAGCCATTACTAAGGTTAATTTGTTAATCCTAGATAAAAACTTCTATAAACCACCGTAGCAGGTACGCTCCAAGAGGCATGAGTAGCAAGGGTTTCACTTAAGAACTTAAAGGAAAAACAAGCTGCTTATCATTTTCAAATTTCATATTGAACCGCAAGTTCACGCAGCCATATTATGCTTTATTTTTGCTTCCGTTTAAAATACGAGCGCAAATCCCTGTCCGTGTTAAAACGACGCAAAGCTGGAAAAACTTCACTGTTAGCAGCGGAGCTTCTCTCTCATCAGAATGAGCTTTGATATACCAGTATAACCCCACGATGTTATAACCCCACGACGTTATCCATCCTCGCACCACCGGACAGGGGGCTGATCCTCGCACCACCCACAGGGGCTGATCCAGTAAACTCAGCAGGTTCAAAAATCAGACAGGTCAGATGTGTTCGAGGTTTTGCTGGAGAATACTACGTCTCCAAATAATACATTCCTACTGAGCAGCACCTCCTCTAAGTTAAACTTTTATTTGAATTTACAGTTCCCTGAATAGCCTCTGAAGGGGAGCATTAAACCTCTTGTAGAAATATCTGCATTATTAAAGAAATGATGAACGGCAGAGCAAGGATTACTTTGTGCTGTTTACGCACTTGTTTACTACAGCTGTAAATCTATTTTTAAGTTTGTACTGCTCAGAAAGGAGAATTGCATGAAATCTGAAGAAGTGTCCAGAAAGAACGAAAGGAAAGAAAAAGTTCTCCTTAAGTATTAGAGGCAGTCATTCAAATATCCATGCAAAAATGCGGGGCCCCTCAGCCTGATTATCTAAACCAGTTACTTTACTTCACAAAAAGCCAAGAACATTTCCTTTAGAGTTAATTTTACAAAATATTACCCAGACCTTGAAGACTAGCCATCTTTGGGAAGCAATACGGCTAAACCGTAGATCATTAAATAAATAACAGTGATTTTTCGTGGCGTTTTAGATATCACAGCTCCTTTGAGCCTCTGCCACAAATAACAAGAGAATTTGTTCTTTTCACTAGCCCATAACTCTGTGAAAGTTTTATAAAGAAGCCTAAAATGGCTTAAGATCCTGCCTCCTCCCCAGAATTGCACTCCATATTATTTTTATTTCTATATACACACATATACATACACACACACATCTTTCTATAAATGCATGACATACGCAATGGGCAAAAGCAGAAGCATCATTTTGCAGTTAGGAAACTTAATTTGGGGTCCCCTTTTTGGCACACCTCGAAGGGGGTTTTCAGAAACCACCAGGTGCTTATCAGCAAATTCTGCGTCTAATCTACAGAGACAGCCCAGGGCGCAGCTGTGGGACAAGGATTGCCATGGTAGGTCACCCATTAGCTCAGTCTCAGGAATATATAGGCATGAGACACAGGATATTTATTGCCGATACGCTAACGAGAGTCGCAAGTACGCTACGGCGAGCCGTTCTTTGCAGCCCTCTAAATCCTGGCCATCAACGGCAGCGGTGGGACCAACTCCCCTCTGACCTCAAAGGAGCTGTGATTTCACCTTAAATACACCCGCGCCTAAAAGGAGTTTTGCAGCAGCGCGCCAAAGTTACCGCACGTTCACCTGAGCCGCTGGTCAACTTTGCAGACTTCCACCAATCTCAAAAAACAGCAGCAGACCGAAATCTGGGGAACGAGCTGAAGAGCCACACGCTTGCTCTGGGTGGAAATGTGTCGCCTTGCGAGCAAAAGCAGCTTTGCAGGGAAATAAGAGTTTTTTTGCCTGCAGATACCCCTTCTCCTCAGTGGAAAAGAGCAAAACACTAAACCCAAAGTTTCATCGGCTCCACAAAACGGCTCACTTGCTAGGAAACAAAACTGAAATCCCGAGTCATTAGGTTTCCTATTGTAACCGCCTGCCCGCTGCAACCGCTGTGCCTGAACGTTTCTCCCCATCACACAGCCTGCGCGGGCGTTTCTGAGCTAGAAATACTATGTACACATAGATGTGCATGTGTGTACGTGAATATATGTATGCCAAGGATGTTCAAACTCCGGTTAAGGGGAGAGGGAATACGCGCATGCTGGAGACACAAGCTACACTAGCACAGATGATAGCCGTGCAGCACAGCCAGCAGATGCAGAGCTAATACTTGAGGGCATAATGCTCACCAGTTCAATGAAAATATGGTTGAAAAAAACCTAATTTGCTTAAGAAAAAAAAAAAAGCAATCTGCTATGATGACTGAAAGACTTTTTTTTTTCTCTTATTTGAGAGACATTCACAAATTTTGTTTCGGTTTCTCCTCCTTCAAGAGCTCTCCCTCTAGGCAGACTGAAAGAATTAAAATCTTCCTTTGAATTCTCTGCCAACAGTAAATGATCTAATCGCCCAGCAAAACCAGACAGAGATTTCTACGCTAAAGGCAAATAAACATCTTCAACAACCTACCTGACAAACTACCCCATCCTGCAAATACAAGGTCATAAAGAGCAAGGCTTTTTAAAAACCTCAGCCAAGACAGAGCTGCTGGGATGCCAGAAAAAGCCGAGAAGATTTAACACTGAGCAGCAGCATCAGGAGGCCAGACGTAACACTTAACGCATTCGGGGAATTGCGCCCAGCCACGCTGCAGTGTCCGACATGGATGGTTTCAGCAGAAGGAAAAGTTGGACCCAAGACCCTCAACTGAGCAGTCCCTGCCAGCCCAGACAGACATAGGTGACCTCGCATGATGCTGAACTTAGGCTCAGAGAGTCCAAAATATGATGTCCCAGAACAGAAGACAACTTTAGGTAGGTGCACAAGGACCATTTCAGCACGGGTGAGGTTGAAATATCAGCATATCCTCAAGTCCAAAGCCAAAGGAGTCCGTATGACCCCAGGCCAGGGGGGACATCCCTAGAAAGCAGGAGACGGACATCTTCCGGCACCAAAACCCAACCGGCACTGACCCACGAGGCCTGCCAAAAATGCCTGTAACCTTCTCCCCTAGAGCTGTCCGAAGGATTCTCCTGAGCAGACAGAGTACCACGCAAAGGTTGCTAGAGAGCTGATTCTGGGAGATTACTAGTTAAATTTCTAACATAATTACATTACAGTACATTCAAGTGTGCTTTCTAAATAGAAACAGATTTTAATCTAACAAAGGATCTATTGCAAGCACCGTTTTCCTGTGACTATAATACCCATTTCCTTCTGTACCTATTTCCAGCATTGTTCTCCTAGAGTTATTTATACTTTACAGGTAGCATATTCTGTCTTTTCTAAGACTAAAACTGTTATATACTTCCATCACGCTGTGTGTGCCGTTCACATTCACAGAAAGCGTCCGGATAGAGCGCCAAGGGTGCTGTGCGGAGTACCACGAAAAATCGTTCCAAAAAAAAAAAAAAAAAAAAAAAAAAAAAAAAAAAAAAAAAGAAAAAAAAGAAAATTAGACTTGTGTATTTACCATTCTTCTGTGCCCCCTCCTATTCGGTAACAACGTGCCTTACAAGCTCTCCCGCAGGATTCACCCTGCCAACGCTCTGCCGAGGCAGAGTTACAAAGCTGTTTTGCAGGCGATGTACGCGGGTGAAACACCAAAGGTCAGTCAAAAGCAGGTTCTCTTTAAAAAATCAACTATTTCTCAACACATTGGAATTTTTCACTGCATGACTATCAGGGAAGTATACGCTCAAGGTCTCACACCCTGGCTGGCAAATAATTATGAACCAGTTTAACTCGGAAAATTTTAGAAAACGGAAAAAAAAAAATCACAGTCCTGACCGGTAGCATATATACTTGGGTGTCTTACCCAGGGCAGCTCCTCGGAGATGGAAACGGCATCAGGCAACACTGAACAGAAATTAAATATTTACACTTAAAACCGTGGATGGCAAACTGAGAATTCTGTTTCCAGACGACAAAATCCCCAACTCCACGACCAGGAGAAAAGCTTCTTCTGTTAAGAAGCCCATCCTCGCTCAACAGCGAAGACGATGTCTTTAACAAGCACAAACTAGTGTTTGGAAACGCAAAGAGTTTGGAAATGCAAACAGACAATAAGGAAAGCTTGAAGCATAAACGAAAACACTGCGGATCATCAGATTAAAAAAATATATAAAAACTTTAAGAAACAACATTTTTGCAATAGCGAGACACACGCAGCCAGTTATCAAGCACAAAATCGACACCGCACAAATACTCAGCAGCTCGTTCCAATCTGTATTTGGAAAGAAGCTAGAAAACGTATTCAGAGTTCACAGTGATAAAGAGATGCCTTTCGTTCTATCAGATACTAGGAAAGATACAACTGCAAATATTCAAGCTAAATATTTTTCATTCTGCAGGATTAGATATCTTATATCAAAGAGTAAGGAAAAAAACCCCAGCTTACAAACTCCTTGCTGGCTTTTAACAAGATCTGGGACGCTGGCACATTGCTACTGGCAACTCTTAAAGAAATCAAGGCTATAAAAAAGGCACATAACCCCCATTGCACATAGTAAAAAACGAATTAGCTGGTGCTTCTCCTAAAGCAATGCAAACGGGGAACGGGCGTCCCAGCCGAGCCGTTCCCGGAGGTTCAGCAAGCATCCCGTCGGCCCGACGCCATTCAACCTGCTTACTGACCATCTAAAAAAATAAAACAAAACGAACAAAAGCAAAACAAAAAACAAACAAACAAAAAAGACAAACCAAGATTTGCAGCCCACATAAAAGCCGATGAAATGTCGAGGAGCCGGTTGGTTTTACAAACCGGATCTGCTTCTCCGCTTCAGCGGGCTGTGCTTTAACACGGCCAAAAGCACCAGTCTCTGCAGGAAGACGGCTTAGTCTGGTTAACTGGTCCAAAAGACCGCAGTAGTTACTGGTATCTACACAGGGAAGAGATTTCTGACTACAGTGAGTTCTTTAATCTAGCAGGAAAAGGGAAAATAAGATGCCATAGCTGGAAGTCAGATAAACTGGCGCTAGAAATAAGTCCCTTTGTATTTTAAAAGATTATGAAGATTTAGAAAAGAAAAAAACAAATGGGGAGAAAGAGGGACATTTGGCAGCACAGAACTCGCTGCATTTATTATCGCAGAGTACCAAGAAATCCCCCCAAACAACAACAAATAAAACCCCCTCAGTCATCTGCTATGCAGATACCTGCTGCGCTCACCCAAGCAAGGAAGGTTTGCGTCTCGCCTTTATCTAGCGGCCCCGAACGGACAAAAACGTCCCAGGGCAGCTTCTTTGAATTCCTAGGAATAAAAGGCCGAGAGGAGGAGGAGGAGGAGGAAGGGAATTGCCTAAGGCAACCCAACAGATGGGAATTCGCTCGGAGGCTTGCTCTGTGTCCGTAACGAACTGTAACCTGCGTAACCTAAAACGGGTTTTGGTTGTTGCGGTGCGACACGTGGCCCTTTTTCTCCACCGTTCTTCATCACCGAGGGTCCCTCCTCGCCGTCGGTGATGGGCTGCACCCCGGGCCAAGCAGCTACATTAATTTTCGGAGAACGAATGAAAGCCAAGGTATTGCCCAGACATTTTCGGTAGGTTCGTCTGCTCTTTTAATTCAGCCTTCCGAGGCTCTTGCCTAATAAACTATTATAAAACTGCAGAGTTCAGCGTTAAGGCATGAAGCCAGCAAAAGCCTGAGCTACCTGCAAGCCCGCAGCTGCAAGCAGCAATTGCCACGTAAACATATTACTTAGCTCGGTTCCAGTATTTAGGTTTCAGCAACAGCAGACGTCTACTTGCGGCTTTTCAGCTTACTTATGTTCCCTCAGTGTTTTCCAATTTGTAATACTGACTTCTATTCATATGTATTTCCTCATATTAAAGTTCATCTTCATATTAAAAATAAATGGATTTAAAATGTAGGCAGCTATATATATATATGAGCACTCTGCTTGAAAGACATACTTCATCTTTAAATAGCAGCAATCAATACACACGGTATATACCCTAAACAAATTTCTATTACGAATCCTTAATGGATGCATGGTTTGGCCATTTTTATTACTAATATGTTATTGATTTACAGAATACATTACCACCTTAGGCACCGGGATTTGCTGGAGCCCTTAGATCCTGCGTGCAGTTGTAGTCAAAATAGGAGCCGAAAGTCGATAACCCATTTACCACCGGCGAAGCCCCTCTGCAGCGTTAGGTATTTTAATGACGGCCCAACTCTTCGAGCGGATTCACTTGCCTCCCAGCGGCGTTTCTAAGCCACCGTTTCATTAACGTTAAATTACCCATCGCGCCCTCCGGCTCGTCTTTCCCTCCCTCACACAAGGGAGGTGGTTGAGGTTATCATCTGGAGAGATGATCCCATTTTGCGAGCTTGCAGATTCACGTTATGGATGGGCGACGGTGTGGAAGTGTCTTGCTGGGAAAGCGCCTCCGACTTTACCTCCTGCCCAGCGTCCACATACATCATGTGGATTCATTGCTAGGGAACCTTCACTGTCTCCAAAAATTGCGTGCCAGAGTCAGAGTTATGCAGTTAACTCTTTCTCCTGTGTCTTGGTTTGGGGCAATAGAAACAGTCTTGCTCCTCACCTGGGGCCAAGAACTGCCTTGCGCAGTACTCTCCACTCATGTCTCGGCTCACTGTCCTCCCATGAGATGCAAACCAGATTTTACAGTCGCCTCCCTATCTTGATCCTCCAAGGCTGGTCTGTGCCCAGACTCGAGCCTCCTTTTCCCCATCACCATGCAAGTGACTTTTCTTCAAGATCAAAGCGCTCTTGTGTGTTTGAGACCTTGCACAGAGCTCTTCAATTTGTTTGATGGTGCTAGTGGTTAATCACACTCTTGTATTGATGTAGGGTTGGCAACAGTCCTGCTCTGAGCGGGAAGCTGGACTACAAAGGTCCCTTCCGACCAGCGTTTTTATGATTTTTGTCTGCTATGGGTCTCATTGGCGACATCATATTTTACACTTTGCAGTCTAGATAATACCCCAAACTGAGCAGTTTCTTCAGTAACTGAATCAGTAAAGGTAAAGCTGCAATGACAGCTCGTGTCCTGGCCATGTTTGCAGGCTGCCTCCTTTGCTTCTCCCAGCCTGACTTCCTTCCTCCCTGTTCCAGGGAGGTTGCTATGGAGATTTCTCCAGAAACAAAGAGAAAAACAGATACAAGAAACAAAGCACTGAGGAGGGCACAAAGGAGGAAACAAACACAGCATTAATAAATTTGTTTCCCCTCCAAATCCTCACCTAGATACCTGCTGATGAACAGGACAGATCACTCAAAAGCTCCTGCTCTGCAGGCATGTTCCCCACGGTGCTTCCCAGGTTCTCTGCACCCTGGCACCCCTGTCAAACTGCACCAGAGCAGAAAGTGCAAAAGGAAGTAGGATTTGGCACATAAACACGCGCTCATGCAAAAGGAGTCAGGCAGATGCCCCAGAACTGCAGTACATCATCTGGGTGGCCATGAGAAAGATGATCATTCATCTTCAGGAAGTCACAAGGAACAGCGAATCCTTACGGCTTTTTATTACACTTCTTCAGGTTTTTAGTTCAGCTTCAAAATCTTACAGAGCCATCACTGCGAAATAAACTGGCGTCAATTGAAATGCACAAAAAGAGCAACTTTATAGTTAGCATCTCCCTACGCAAGCAAAGGGCCCGCTGCTCGGGACATCCCACTGCCAACATGGCTTTCATGCAAGACCTGCCACTGCTACAAGCCAACGTTGGTCAGGGCGCCACGATGCGCTTGCTCGGGCCGTCCTATATCTTATATATATACATTATATGATTATTTCTTTCATAACGGTATGTGCTGGATGGTTTATGTCTCTGGTGTTTCAGTATTTATTTATTTTTATTAGATTATTAGATGCCTCCATGATTTATTAGACGCCTCCATGATTAGAGGCATACAAAATTCATGAAAAAAAGTGAACGCAGCAGTTGAGGAAAAGGTCTCATGACCTTTTCTATCTTTCAGAGCAGTTGAAAATGCCTTAAGTGATGAGTACTGGCTTGCAGCACTTTTTCATAACTGTTCACATGGCTCTCAAATCAAAAGAAAACAGTAGGCAAGACAGGGAAGAAGACAAAGCAAGTAAAGAGAACAAACAACTACAACAACAAAACCTCCGACCAAAATTCAGCAATAGAACAGCAGCTCTGCTCTCAGTAGTAGTCAGAGCCACTAAATGATCCCACAGTCATCTACCACCAACACACTAGCAGAACGGAGAGAAATACGCTCTGAAAGAGATCAGGAAATAAGTACTTGCAACCACACAACCTGTTCCAGTTTTCCAGGTTATGCCTTATTTTAGCCACTTAAAATAAATGCCAGCACCCAGGGGTTGTTCAATATTTTCTATTTCTCTGGATATCGACCCCGTTATCTTCACTTATTCCTGGTATATGCGTCAACAGAGCAACACAAGGCACCATAACTAGAGTCTGAAGACAAACACGGCACTTGGCCGGGGCTATTTTACACATTTACGTGGGCTCAGTTCCTGCAGCGTCTGCGTGAGTTCACATATTTCCACCTGGTAGAAGGAAGTGCTCCAGCTCCGCAGAGCCCACCTAAGGCACAGACCCTTTGTAAAAAAAAAAAAAAAAAAAAAAAAAAAAAAAAAAAAAAAAAAAAAAAAAAAAAGCTGCAGGCACAGGTGACAAAACAGCAAGAGGCACTTGTTCCTTGGCCACAGCTGGTCCATCACAAAAGCATTGCCACCCAGTCCTCTCCTGCAGGTTGGTTACCACAGCAGACGCCTTGGAGATAGGGGATGACTGCCACCCGAGGAGGCACTAACCATCCTCTTTATAGATGCGCTACAGAAACACTGAATCAGCTTCTTCAATGGGCAAGGGATAGGGATATACCTGAAGAGCACAAAATCAGTAACGGTATGAAGATAAATAGGGCGTAACTGTTCAGTACTTCTCGCAACTCAACAAACAGGAGGAAGCCCAAAACAGTAATTGCAGTGGCAAGGTTCAAACAAGCACGATGATGTATTTTTTGCACATGACATATGATGACCTTGGGAACTCACTGCCAAAGCATAGTGCAGAAGCCAAAGATGTGTTCAGAAAGAACTAGACAAATTCACACAGCACGGATTCATCAGTGATGGCTATGGGACAGTCCAGACAACATCCTCTGGATTACAATGTCTTTAAGCAGATCATCAGAAATGAGGAACGAGCACCAGGAGAACTAACACAGATGTGCCCTTATTCTCGTACTGTTTTTTTTTTCCTCTTTCTCCAAGCACCTGCTACTAACAGCTGATGGAGACAGGACTCTGGGTCAGAAGGTCTTCAGCCTGGCCCAGCACTGCTTTCTTTAGTGATGTCTGTGCCACTTGGAAGAGAAGAAAGCATAAGGTAAGAGGATGCTAGAAGACACCATAGTGATTTGGAAACAAAAACTAGCACGACTATGAGAAAGATGGGAGGGAAATAGAGCTGATGAACATAAGTCATGTTCTACCCAGCTACAGCACAGAGAAAACCCTAAGCAGTACATGTCTTCCCCTCTTCTCCTCTGTGCTCTGTTGAAGAAGGAATCATTACATTGGGGTAAAAAGTTATTTCCTAGGGAAAGGATTGTCAAAGCCTCCACGGGCCTAGCGATGCTTTCCCTGAACTGTTAAAACTCCTGTTGAGTTCAGTGATAGCGCTGGAAAGAGGTAGCAACGGCAGCAGGGGAGAATGTGTCTCACGCTAATTCTCTCACTAAAGGTAAAACAAAAAAAAACAAACCAGATGCTGGAGCACCTGCCCTATGAGGAACAGCTGCGAGAGCTGGGCCTCTTCAGCCTGGGGAAGAGAAGACTGAGGGGGGATCTTACCAATGTGTATAAGGATCTGAAGGGAGGGTGTCAAGGGGACAGGGACAAACTCTTTTCAGTTGTCCCGTGTGACAGGACAAGAGGCAATGGGCAGAAACTGAAGCACAGGAAGTTCCGCCTGACCGTGAGGGGGAATTTCTTCCCTGTGAGAGTGACGGAGCACTGGAACAGGTTGCCCAGACAGGTTGTGGAGTCTCCTTCTCTGGAGATCTTCAAGGCCTGCCTGGATGCAACCCTGTCTGAGATGCTCTAGGTGACCCTGCTTGAGCAGGGAGGTTGGAGTGGCTGATCTCCAGAGGTCCCTTCCAACCTTACTGATTCTATGATTCTATATGAGCTGCATATTCGCCTGCTCATTTGTGCATGCCATCAAGCAAGTAACTTTTGGATAAAGAAGAGAGATTTCGCAATTTCTTTGCGGTTTACAAAGAATTAATAACCAAGCAGAAAAATGAAACCCTGTTAGCACGCAAAAAGCTGTAGTTTGAGCTCAGTCCATGCTCAACACACAAAAAAAAAGAAAGAAAGAAAGAACAAACAAAACTCAGTATGCTCCATGCTTTGCTAAGCTACCACCTCCTCGCTCCCCACAGATGAGAGAGAGGCAGACCTGCGAAGCCCAAAACCTTCATCCAAGTCGCAGGAGATCCCAACAGAATGGAAGAGCCAACCTACATAAGAGTTTGACCTGGCTACACTTCCCCATCACCTCAAAAAGCCTTACCCAGTTCACCCCCTGCTCGGTGGGGACCAGCCCCTAAAATTCCTTCTTCCTGGATCTGTGCCAGCATCCTAAGGGTTAATCATAAAGTAAATATTGATCAAATCCAGTCTATCTCACACCCAGCCAGATGGTGCAGCTGTCAAACAGCTCTGTCAACGTGGAAGAAGAATTAATTGTGTGCTACTTGTCCTCCTGTAAGCCCACGGCAAAGTTGCATTTTAACGGTCAAATTAATTTCGTGATATCATTTTGTTCTTGCCATTTTAAGTCACCATAAAAATAAAGATACAATATTTCTGGAATATAATAAAACACTTCCCCATGATATCTTGCATGGTTCTATTAATACACATCAGTCAGCTTTCACAGCTTCCCCCAGCAAGCTGCACACGTGATCCACGCAATAATTCAGGAAAGGTTTGCCCTCGCTCCCTCGTACAAACCAAAAGACAGTTATCTACCGCATTTTTTAATCAAAAGTATAGGTTGCATAAAGCTAACAAAGTATTAGTGCACACAGGGCATTGCAGTTCAAGATTCATCTACTGAAAGAGGAGAAAAGCTTATAGGATGCCAGGTATTTATGTGCTATTTTATAAGCTTTTAAAGTATTTGTATTTCATAACACATTTGCACATATACATATAAAAATATGCGTAAATAAGCTACATTAAATAAAGAGCTGGCACGATAATAGAGCGACATCCTGAACAGACACGATCGCCACGGACTGCTTCTGAGGCCCTCAAATAACGTAACCAGTCAAGAACCATCCCAGGAAGAAAGCTGCTGAAACAATAAATTACAGGAATCAAAAGGCTTCAACACACTAAGGAAATAAAGTCAAAGAAGCAAAGCCTTCGTGAAGGGAGAAGGTGGCCAAAGTCAAAGCTCAGCCCCACCAACCTACTGAAGGCCTAGGTGCTTCTGCACATGTCCGTACCTCTGCCATCCTCATCCGCAGGACAGGGCCTGTCTTCTTTGTAAAGCCTTTCACTCAAAATAAATGCTTTCTAGTCAATCCTCTTTTACTGTCACTCTATCTATCTCTGAAGGAGAAAAGGAAGGAAAGAAAAAAAAAAGTCAATTTGTGTGATTTACAGCCAGCTATTTAAATGCTACTTCCAGACAAGAACCAGCTCCTTTTCACTCCAAGTCAAGAGTTGACTCCAAAAAACAAGCAGCAAAAGTTCACGTGGTACCACCGGTATTTCATGTCGAGGGCAGCAGGGGTTTTGGTTTGTTGTATTTTTGGCAGGGGCGGGAGATGAGAGGTAAAAGAGCTGGAGGGAGAAGCGTGAGCATACATCCTACGAGGTCCGCCACACATATAAATGCTTTCTTCATATGATAACCATTTGCAAGAAGCCCAACACAGCCCAAGTGTGCTCCATGGCAGACAACACCAAAACATCCTAGCGAAAAAAAGATTTTTTTGCTACTTTCATCTTTTTTTTCCCCCCTCCCATTCTGGAAAACTCCACAAGCCATCAGCAGCTCATCTTTAAGCTATGGCATTATTGGGTAATACCAACAAGTTAGAAGAAACCACAAGACCTAAAATTTTATTCAAGTGTTAACCTCCACCTGTTTTTATGCTTCGCTTGACACACACGTGGATGAAGCAAGCGTGCTTGTCAGGTTGATTTTGTTCAGTATGTAGAGCCCCCAGAAGAGCTGGCTGAGAATTTTCTGACAAAACTTGTTCTTTCATCAGAAAATGATTATCTGTCACAACTAAATCTGTTCTTGGGAAGAGGGGAAGTTTTGACAAATCTTTTTGGGGAAAAAGAAAAAAAAAACATATAAAAAGAAAAGTTTCAAATTGTCAAAGTGTCCCACTTGAACATTTTTCTAAATGAAAGGATGAAATTTGAAATGTCTTTTCATTTCCAAACTTGTATTAATTTTTTTTGCTCAAGTTTAAAAAAGTTGAAATTAGAATGCAATGCTTCCAAATACTTCCAGTTCAGTGTGTGCGCTGACAAGTTCCCATGCTCTTTTCCTCCCTGCCGAATTACACGCTGATTAAATTTGAGACACTAACATTTCAATTCAGATGGAAAAAAAATATTCCTTTCTTTTCCCCCTCAAAGTTTTGGCCCTTTGAACACGATCAAAATACCTTCTTTTCCTCCAGCTCTTTCCAGCAGATAGGGAGTTTGCACTGCTGCTTTCAGAAGCCAGCTGTATAGGAACAGAGAACCGATAAAAAAAAAAAAAAAAAAAAAAAAAAAAAAAAAAAGGAAAAAAAAAGTTTCTTGTGAAAATAACCTGTCTCGGGCAACAACTGCAACACAACGTGAATCCGAACCCAGGTGGAGAAGGTACAGCAGCGCAACCATCAAGCTTCTTTTTCCTTTGGGCTAACGCTGCTACCACAACTTTCACCCCCCGGCTTTTGACATACGAGACGTCTGAAAACTCCTCTTCTCCAGCTCCCGTCAAGCTCTGACTCAACTGGCAAAATTTGAAATGCAAGCGCCTACCTGGGCTTTCTCCATCAGAACCACCCGGGAAAAAGACAGCGCTCCCAGGAGGCTCCTGCAGACTTTTATTCTCTTACCTGCCGGCTTTCTCTTTCCCATGAAATATTTAAGAGTTCTTCCCTGCAAGGGCAGCTCACCCCCCCAAAAAAATACAACGCAGCTGCAAGATAGGGCACACTGCAAAAACACTATTAAAAAGCTTGCCAATTTGGGGAGCTCCATCCTAAACCATCCCCACAAGTTATCAGACACGTAGTGGTCACCATGTCCACTAACATCTGGCTGAAGAGCGGGATTTACAATAGCCGTATTAACATTTTACAGCTTAACATCAGAAACTGCTGCGTGGCGTAAGCAGAGCTGCCGACCGGTATTTGCTCCTCGGGGTGGACGAGGCTGGCGAGCCGTGGCACGGGAGTGAGTTGCTGAGACTGACAGCACCGGGCAACTCCAGAAGGTCACAGCTGTTGAGCAGCTAATTGCGACGTCAAAACCTGAGTCGTGGCTTATTACCGTTACTGCTGCCAAACTCCCCTCCCCATACTTCCCTCCATAGCCGTTATCGCTTTTTCTGTATTTTGGAGATACAGTAAGCACCATTTACCCAACGAACGCCACATTAAAGCTGTTTTTAATCACTGCATGGCTGAGGGTTTCTGCTGGCAACCTCCCTTTCGGCTCAGTGGCATCCCCTCCGGCTCCAAGACCGCTGCGAATCCACGATACCAGCATATCTGATTGCAACTACCCAATGTCTCTGTCCTACCGATTCTCCTCTTTACCGTCAGCAGACAACACAAAGCTTCAATCTCAGCAGGAGACTGAGATCACTCATGACTTCCAGCCTTGCCTCCCACCTGAAGCACCCGTGCTGGTTTGCAGCAAGCTTGGGGGAACGTCCCAAAGCCTTTAGGCACCTGCAACCGAGGCAGGCCCACCAAAACCTCTTGTATTTATTAAGAGTAACCTGTCAACTAAAATAAGAGACTTTAAACCAAAAGCAAACAGATTGCAAAGTTTACTCAAGACCTACTTGGCGTGCCAAATCATCTGAAGCACAAATGTTAGTTAAAACGAGCATATCCTGGCTGCCACTTGTGGAAAATTAGGTAGACCAAAAACATTCCCTTAACATCATTAATCTCCCCCCCCCCCCCCAAAAAAAACCCTGAGCATCTCCAGAGCTAGCTGCAAGTTCAGTTCTCGCCCAATTTTGCTCTCTGGCTGCCACAAAAGCCTGAAAGCACGATTCAGCTCTGACAAGCAGCTTGGTGAAAAATAGCATGGTGGGGTTCCCATTTTATTATCTCTCTAGTGTCCACGCTGCACGCGTGCCATCTACGCATGCAAAGACGGCAGAGTCTTCTGAGTACTTTCAAAACCGACCACAGAGAACATCACCTCATAAAAAAGCTGAGCCCAAAATGGGAAAATCAGCCCAACATGCTTTCTTTTTTTCTCTTTTTTGGCACATCATTGTAAGTACTAGGAGCTCTTCAGGTAAATTAAACCATAGTTGTCCCCATGCAATTTGATACATTTACTGGAGCTGCACAAGTGTAATCAATTATCCATATAAAAGATTTAGCAAACCATGCCTTATCCAACACAGCAGAATAACCAGCTTTCTCAGCTCTACTTTGCTAGCAAGATGATTATTATTATTATTTTCAAATCCAACAATATTGCCAGCTGTTGTGGCAAACGAAGAAGTCAAAGCAGGAAGGCGACATTATAGCACAGTAACTTGGGCAAAGCAGGTGAGCTCCAACTCTTAAAAAAGAGCTCAAAGAACAATCTGAATTGTCACCTCCGGCATGACAGTGTCGTTGCAGGAAAACCCATGCAGAGCTTAGAGCTGAGATTTATTTTTTTAATTTTTATTTATTTTACGTTTCCGCTCTTTTGAGCACAACACGGATACCCACAAAAGTACCGATGTTCCCAGGTCTCATACACATCCCGACCAATTTCTACGAGAGCCAAAGCGCTCAACTACTTTTCTGGATCCAGCTGTAGCTCCCTTAAAGCTCCCGGCAGCCCCCTCGGGTGAGCAGGAGCCGTGCGCTGCCGTGATCAGCAGCAGCTCCTACTGCCCGCGGTGCACATGCCCTTGCAACCAACTCCTGGCACAAAGCATTTGCAGTGCCCTTGAAATCGGTGACCCGCTCAAAGGACTTCTCACGTTTAGAAAAATGAGAAACATCTGCCAGCAAAACCGTACAAACTTATGGCCGCACTTTTGCCCTTCTAGTTAACTCGAAGCTCTGTTCCCGCAGCTCTTTCTTTACCAAATTATTTACTAAGTGCATTAACATAAATGGAACCCAAAGATTTATTTTTAATTAAAATAATAAAAAGTGAGGAGACCTAAGCACACCGTTAATATTGTCAATGCCTTCCATGACTTCATTAAAAAACAAATTTTAAGATTCACCTTTAGTAGCTATTGTAATAGAGTCATTTTTCATTAACTCGGTGAAATTCCCTTCCCATTCCTTTTATTATGGGACTGAAATGTAAAAACAGATCTCATTTTCTTACAGCAGAGTCTTCTTCCAACAAGGAAGCAAAACAACTGAATTATTTAACTGCCGCGTATAGGAACAGTGAAACGAAAATTAAATCATTAGCCTTCTTCAAAACAGGAAAAGACAGCCATCTCTCATCAGCTACTTGCTTCTTCAGCTATGAATGCCATCCTAATTATATTCAGAAACACACAGCAACATAATTAGGAGTCCAGGAGGCAGTTTCTAGCGCTTTCAAAATTCAACTCGCCCCTCTTGCACGGGCGACATTTGCGTTCCCAACGACCGACCACTACGCCCCCGGCTCCTGGAAAGCACAAACCTGCCACGAGCACCGCCATCGCGGCCCGTTTCAGAACCCGCTTCCCGATCATCCAGCCTTGCCGACCCTTACCGCGCGGCCAAACTGCTATTTGCGCCAGCGAGAGCCTTGAGCTAATCCAGCGCCGAGTTGGAAGCGCCTGCAGAAGACTAAGCGGAATTAATATCTTCCTTCCCCCCTCCGCCAACGAAGGGCGAGGAGCTGCAACAAAAGGGTATTGCGCTTTAGAGAAATATGAGGGATTATGATTTCCTTTCAGATATAAAACAGTGGGCGCACATAATTTGTTTCAAGGACAATAATTCAAATAGGCAAAATTAAAGGGTCTGTTTCCTTCGATATCCCTGTCTACATTTTATTGCACCCTATCGAGCACAGAGGGCCAAAACCTCTTATTCTTCAAGGAAGCAAAGTGCCAAAACGTGCGTGTTACATCTCTATAAGGATATTTTCCTGTTAGTACTTTCACCCCTTCTCTTGTACCTTCTCCTCACTATTCCTCCACGGCAGCATGGCTGAACAGCGTTGGGTACCTTAACCATGACCCGAAATATTTTAAGAGTCCATTAACACATCTATCTGGGCATATCAACCCAGGGCGCGCATGGGGAAGACGACGGGAGCTGTGCTACGGGAACGGTTTTCGCTGCTTAACCCGGATGGCTGGAGCCTGGCAGGAGGGAGCTGCTTGGAGAGGTGCCCATCGGGGCCTCGGTAGCTCCAGAGGAGATAAGACTCAGGAGAGCAGTTGCTCTCCAGATCATCTTTCCCAGACCCCATGTGGGTTTTGGTTCAATGCCACTAGACGTGGCACTGACTGTCACCACGTTCCTGGAGCAGGTGCCCATCAGCAGCTGCAGGGCCAGGATGACATGAGACACTGCAGATCAGGCAGGCTTGGGTGTGGAGGTGGAGGGGGGGTCAGGCATTACTCTTCATGACACAACGAGCTGCGTTTTCAGGCATCCATAGAGTCTTCCCAAGCACTGCGTGGTCAGCGGCAGCATCTCAAGACCTTCACAGTGTCGGCTGCGTGCAAGCGCAGCACAGTATTTGGTGCAAGCCAAGGCGTATGAAGGCAGACCAACGTGAAAACGCAACGCACGCTGAGACAAGGCAAACACCACTGAAACAAAACGTTAGCCCCAATGCCAAGCTTACAACCACATCGATACTTTGAACGCCAGCATCGTGTGATCGTCCACATGCGAGCCGCTAGCCCCATTCCTGGCTTGGGTTTGGCCTACAGCAACAATTTTCTCCCAACATCTGTCTTAGCGTGTGCCAAGGACCACATTGGCCAAATCATCCATCTCAGAGCTAGAGAAAACAGTAATATAAGAAATCCGGACCCGCGCCCACAGGTCACCACAGCACGTTTGCTGTGATCCGACCACTCCGGCCAAAGGAGGAGCGAGCGAGCGAGCCAACCGCTCGCAAAGGACCGATGAGATACACAGCAGAGGGTCTGCTCAAACACAGTTCCCAGCCAAGCTGACAGAAACGTGAGATAAAGCAGACTTGAAGTTACACCAGCAGTGCACTTGCAGCATTCATATTCCGTTTATACAACCCAATCGTTTGCAGCAGGTCTCACTACTTCAAAATCCTTCTGACGCCCCCACATAAAGCAGCAAGAAAGGTTAAGGCTGCACTCCCACGGCGAGTTTGCAATGTAACTTGATGGTGGTAAAGCGCCGTTCCCGTTCCCCAGGTTAAACGCATCCCCTGCCGCATCCCCGGCGATGCTGTGGATGCCGGCGCTCCACTGCGCAGGTTTTGGTGTTTCCTCTCTTTGCATCTTTTGCAAGAGCAAGCGGATCTGCAACAGCTTTTCCAAAATGCTAACGGAGTTAGTGTTCGTCTCTGCTTCCCCGAGCACAACCTACGCCCGCTTCCCCCCTCACCTGCAGATAGCATGACCCAGAGCAACGCCTTGAAAAATTGCAATAACGGCCGTAACCCCTCTGAGCTTGATCTTGCGAGACTCGGGCTGCCCAGAGCTCCTGTATCAGCGATGCAGCAATGAGACAACCGCCTAGTCTCTCAAATCCCCGAACCCCATCACGCGGCTCGTCTCAATCCCTAACCAAAAAATCAAAGCAGTCCGAATCGCAGCTGGTAAACGCACGAGAAAGCAAGACCGCATTTAACAGCGAACGCGTCGCTAGCTGCAAAAGGGAGAGGTGCAAGAGAGAGACGTCACCAAGAGCACACCGAGGTCCCAACCCGTCTGCCACGCTGCTACTAACGTTGGAGGCTCCAGGCCACGAGGCTGGGACTTCCTGAACGCGCATTCGCACGCGACTTCTGCAGCTGTGCATCAGCTCCCGCAATACAGTAATGTTCACAAGCGGTAGCGGTGTTGATGGTAATTACTGGAGCCTAAATACAAAACATAATGAGATGCTGTAATTCCACTTTCAGATGGTTTTACCCTGAGCATTAAACGTTATTCAGCTTATATTAAAAAAAAAAAAATCGCTTTAGCAGAGTCATCATAAGGGACTTGCGTGTTTTAATCATCAGTTCTAATTAGGCTAAAAAGTGGAGTATAAATCAAGCTGCTTTTTGAGTCACTCTAAAAAGACACAATAAAGGTCCCACTCTTTATTTGACTTAAGTGTGCATTATGCTAAAGCGTTAATGAGAGCAACCGAGAGCAACCGGAATCAGTCTCCTGCTAATTTTCATAATTTGTAGCGGAACATTTTTCTAATTAATAATAGACTTCTAGAGACATCTATGTTGACAAATACACGTGCTGCTTCTCTTTACCTTTCCAGCATCCCCCTGCAGCACCGACGTGCAAGTCAAAGCGCTTGTACGCTTTTACACTGGAAATGAATACAAGCTTGCCACGAGAGAAGCTTCCATCCTTGGAGATGGCCAAAAGCCATCTGTACATGGCAACCTGCTCTAGGTGACCTTGCTTCAGAAGGGGTTTGCACCAGATGATCTCCAGAGGTCCCTTCTGACCTCAACCATTCAGTTGACTGACTCACTTTGTATAAACACAGACACACTCACATCCCTGTTTTCAGTCACTTAAGTCAAATGCTTTTCTTTTACCATGTAGAGGCAAGAACTAAGTCATGGGATGTCTTCAAAAGGTTCCCATCGCCACCTTGACAAGTCATAAAATCCCCCTCACTTAAAAAAAAAAAAAAAAAAAAAAAAAAAAAAAACCACACACCCCACAAAACCAGAAAATAAAACCTTTAGGTAATCATTTTATTCTACGTAGCAGCTCCTTTAAGAAAAAAAAAACAACACTAAATATCACAAAGTATGCCACAAAATATCACAAGATGTAACTTGATGATGCCAACTTGTGTGACACAGGAGTTTTGTTTTTTTTTTTTTTTTTTGTCAAATACATAGTAAGATTTTTTTATTTCAATAGTCTAATCACCAAAAGGCACTTTTAGCATATAATGAAATAATATAGCAAAACATTAGACTGAAACATCATTAAAAAAAAAAAACTAAAAAGGGAAAAATAAAACGTTTTGTTGGGATTCATGAAGACATACATTTTAGCTCAAGCTATTTTTGGTCAAGTTTCAGAAATTCCACCTTCTTTAAAAAAAATACATTTATTTTTTTCCTCAGTACAATTTAGAAGAAATAACTATTTTTATCCTCATATTGCTCCAATTTCTGGCCTGGCCAAACAAGAAAAAAAAAAATCACATTTTTCATATGGGTCTGTTTTTCTCTAACTACTGTGGGCAAATGAAGCAGAAGAGGCTTTCAGGAGCCCTCATGATGATGCAGAGCTTTCTTAACGAGCACATACTGAACATGTCTCCACCAAAACTCAGCCAACAGCTGGCTCTGATGGGAAAAATCCTGCAGTAGGGAAAATGTCAAACCTCAAAATAGGAACTCTCTCTCTCTCTTATGTATAATTTTTTAAAAAAAGGATCATGAGTCAAACAAATTACCTCCTCTGAGAAAGTTCCCAGCATTTTTATAAGGTGCTTTTAACGTCAGGAGGTTCAGAAGCCGTTTGCATCTTTGCAGGGAATCTAAGCGCGTACATCGTTTCCAATGTTTTCTGACCCTGATTGCTAGCAATGTACCTGATCCAGAATTAGGCCGAAAAAGAAAAAAAAAGAAGAAGAAAAGCAGCCCTTTAATTGGATCCGTTCAAGGACACAGTTCACCTCAAAGAAACCCTGTTCCTGGACATACCCAAAGATTGTCCTCCATGGGGAAGAGGAGAGAGTTTATGCTTTAGCAAGCCCTAGGGTGCTATAACAACGTTGGACTTTGCTGTGTTTACCTCGGTTCCCGCGGGGAGCGTATCCCTGATACCATATGCCTCTCCCATCTCTACCCACATGCATAAGTAGAAACCACAGCATCCATTAAAATATATATATATCTCCAATGAAGAAATCTTTTCAGGGGAGACAAAATAGCTGATCGCATCAGCACAAAGCAGATAGAAATAGCAACAAATGACAGGGAGGAATAGATACTGGCACAGGAAGATTATATGAAATGAAAAATGAAACGTAGCCAGACAGTACCTAGGCTGCAAAGATATTGCACACGATACTCTGCAACTATCCTGCAAGCCGGGCTTAGCTCCCAAGAGTTTATAGTGTAGCGTGATGAAGTTATATCGCGTCAGCGGTGGATGCAATTCGGTCAGATTCACCAGCCCGACGACACCTGAATTTCTGCATTTCTCAGTTTTTCATCTTTGCAGAGTTAGATTTGCATCAGCAGCAGGACTAAAGCGACGTAAACTAAAAGCACAGGATATAAATACTAATAGCACCAAGTACATGCACCCATAAGGTACACAGCAAACAGCGCCTGTACTGCAGATCAACGTTGATGCGTTCTACAGATCTGCAATTTATGGGACTCAAACTATGATCTAAAAAGCATGCAAGGCACTCTCAAAGAATATTATTCTATTTTATGAGATTTTATTGAGTGTTGCCAATTAGTCTGTGCAAATTTCCGTATGATCTCCTGAACAGAAAATGAGATTTCTTTGTCTGGAAAAAAAAAGCTTTGTATAAATATATTATGGTATTAAAAAAAGAGCCTGGGAGGAATTAATTTTTGCAAAACACAAGAACTAAAGTATCAGTTTACTGCTAATTCACTGTGCCACCAACTCCTGCCCAAATGCAAATAAACTTTGCGTCCTTTAGGTCAGGTAAAGGAAAATAGTCTTTACAAGCTACTACCCATAAAAAGCATCTGTCAAATTTGCAATACAGAGATGAAAAGCATTTGAAAGTTAAATCTGAAACCCCAGACTGAAACAACACTGTGCTTTAATTTAAACACATTACACTGCACGGTTATTATTAAGCTCTTCACTCAAAGTGTAATTTAAGTGCCATTTTGATATTCTGTTTGAACAAAGAGGTGTCAAATTAAGGAAACCGGTGTCAAGTCCAGAAACTTTGTGAAAATGAAGCCCGATCTCTAATTGCACTCTATAGGGTTTCATTTCAAGAGCAACGCCACGTAATTTTGACGCTGCCGCAGCGTTTGCCTTATACAGGCTCTCCCCTCTGAAAATCCTTCCACGACGTCCTCATTCTGCCGCGCCAGGAGCGCCGCTGACAGATTACAGATGCAGATAACTATGAAACGCACGCTCTAATTTTCATGCCAAGCACACTACTCTCCACCTAGCAGCACGCAAACCACGCAAACCGCCTGGTCACACCGAGAGCCCGCGTTTCCCTTAACGTTGCTTTGGCTGCTCACGGCCGCAGAGGACCGCGAGCCCCAGGAACCCTCCAAGGAACCTCCATCCACGCAAGGAAGCGGCGAGCATCGATGAGCTAACTGCATGCTGCAGTATCTTTGTTTTGCCTTGTTTTGGGCTTGTTTCGGTTCATTCCTTAAGGATATGAAACTAATAAGATCTTGCAGCCCACAGTTGTCCTCACAGTCCTTCCTAATCATTTTTAGCCTGTTGCCTATTTGGAACCCAATCTGAAAACAGAAAAAGAAAAGGCACAAGTAACTAAGTTTTTGCAAGCTTCAAGAAGCAAGGAGCCTGGTAGCTAAGTCGTACCCCCGCCAGCTCCTTTAACGAAGGGAAAAACCATGACCAAGAAATCAGGCTCCATTATTTCTCCCGCCCATGAAACAAGCTGTTAAAAACCCAAGTCTCTCCAGAATAAGAATGCTTGTTTAACTAGCATCTCCCTCCATAGCTACAGAAACCTCTTCACGTCTCATTTCACCATCTATTTTAATATATAAGAGGTGACACATGCTGGCAAGTCCATTTGAGCAGGTGTCCTGTTGACACCTGCTCAATCCTGCTCCATGTCGGCACGACCGTCTTGAGTTACACAGCGTTGGGGCAAGTACCCAAACGTATTCAAAGCGCTGTAATTCAGTACGCGTGAGGATCCCAGGCAATAGTGTTGCTTCCCTAGAACAGGGCCTGGAGGGCAGCATCCCCTCGAGGGCCTTGCAAACGAAGTCACTGTGGCACGGTCTCCCAGGAACGGCATCATTTTCAGCAGACAAGACTATCTACCTATCCCCTATTTCAGGGAGAAGGATCTCCACTCTTGTTTTGGGAAGTGAGGAGGGAATGAATGAAGGTATGGGAAGGAAAAGGAAAGCGCATTATAACCTAAGTTTTTTTCTTTTTTTTTTAAACGAAAAAAGCCTCACACCCTCTACCATGAAAGAAAATCATTTTACCGGCATCAAGTGCACAGCTTTCACAGTTTATTCACTTGCTTTGCACGATTCTCTCCTCAACTTTGCTTTGAACTCCATAATCTAATAAAAGCAGAACCTAGATTAACCCACCTCTTTGCTCAGGCACCCATGAGCTCTTTGCGTCTGCACACACGGGCTCCGGTTTGCTCAGCTCAACTCAAAGGGTCAAATCTGAATGGTTTACTCCCGACGCAGAGACAAGGCGCTCGAGCTTTTAGGGAAACGTTTGGTTTGCAGAACCCATCTATGGGCAGCACAGAATTTTTTTACTAAGGTTTCTGTCAAATCAACGTTGTCTGTGTTACGGTATAATCTGTGTTTCTGTACAGGTATCTGCTCTCTTGGCCCAAAGAGGGAAGGAGGGTCACCACGGGAAGCGCATTGTGGCCAGCGAGCCCAGGCCATGGAGAACGCACCACATGCAGGAAGCCATCAGACTCGGGACTCATCTGAGGCATCCCAAACATCTCTCAACATCAAAATATATCGCCAAAAACGCATAGAGTCATTCAGCTTTTTAAACGAACATTCCCCCACGCTTCCCCCAAAAATACGCTTGGGCTAACACTTCTCCACAGCTCTAACTAGTGTTACTAACCTTCCCAGATGATATATCTGGCTACTACGTTTTATATGTGTGTTTTGCTTCATACATAATGCTGTAGTCTTTTAAGCATTATTGCTGTACAACCAATGCATATATTTATAAAAGCTACAAAACATTTTGACAGCTCTACAGTTTGCACCTCGCTGAGATACTCAGTTTGGGAAGCTGAGTATCTGATTGCAAATCCAACTTTCACAGAGGTTCACACCTCCTAGCTCCCACTGACTTCCAAGTTTACCCTTTCGAATGCGTTACAATTTTCCCCGTGATTGCTAGCTAGACTGAGCCCATCTCTTTGTATCAGTTTACTTTGTGTCCTAAGCTTGTCCCACTTCAAGCATCTCACCACCACAGTGTTCCAGAGCAATAGTGGGAATACCAGCCGTCCTCCAAAACTGTGCTTGGTGGCATTTTGCCAAGCGGCCAACAAGGAATAACCAAGTTCAACACGTCAGCGCTTCCTCAAAAGCCCCAGTACTTCTCATCTGTCATATGTTTACTATCCAGAAGCAAAAGATGGTAGTTGCGCAGGGTTGTCGCCGCATGTTCCAGGGCTGAACGTCTGCGTAGCCTCAAGACATGACGCTAATCAGTGCGGACCCTAAATAATTACGTTACGAGGCTTTGCAAGAACTGCTGGCTGGTTAGAGGAGAAAGACTGCAATTCAGCGCTCCAGGGAGAGAAAGCCACGCAGAGCTCAGGCGTTATATACGCTCGTGGGAGATACCCAGGGTTAGTGGGGCGGACAGGTGACAGGACACACAACATGAAGCCAGGCATCAAAATAGACTTGTCACACCTCCTTGAGCCTGCTAGGAGTTTTTTTTTTTAGCATTGGCACTACAAATCACAACATACAGCAAGCTGGTCTAAATCATTCGGGCTTCTGCAAAACATGCTTCCTACCCCCATTTTTAATTCAGTTCTCCAAGGACACTAAACAGAGCATACAGGTTCATCCATTCCCCCCTCCCATCTCCACCATCTTACCGTCTCCCATCCGTTTAATCTAAGGCTACAGTGAATTCAGGCACGCTATCTGCAACTGTAGCCATCAGGATGGATGGACGTGCCTGGAGGACCTCACGGTGACGGCTCTACTTTCAGAGTCAGAAGCACTAAGGACATGCCGAAATATCTCTCTCTCAAACGAGAGCTCCTTAGCTCACTAAACTTTGCATCTAGACCTGTTCTTGTCAGATGGGAGCACAAAGTTAAGCAATTACTTTTTTTTTTTCTTTTTTATGGCTGATAAGCTAACGTACAACTTTGAAACACTTTTGTCAGCAGAGCTTGGAAAGCAAGGTGTCTGCCGACGATATAAATTCATTCCATATTTGGCTTTGAATCAACAGGCCAATTTATTTATTTTTTTCCTCCCAATCAAATTAAGTAAAACAACCAAACATTATTAGATTTCAGTCCAGAGAATTCCCCTAGAGTAACATCTAATAGTAAGATTTTTAATTGCCCTTGCCTATAAGATTACAAATTGCAACGACAGGTCACATTTCAAGTCACATCAACGAAAGGAAAGCATGTGAAAGTTCCTTGCATTATTCTGGTTGCAGACAGATCAGCTCTCTATAGATTTACAAATATATACACATGCACACGTGTATATACATCTGTATTTTCAGTGATTTGGGTTTTGCTGCAAGATAGGCTTTAACCATTAAAAGCAAATATTCTTCCTTAAAACACGCTGCAAATTACACATGCAGAGAGACGAGTAGCAGTGCTGGAAAAAGAGCGTTTTAGTGATAAATACGACCCCGCCATCAGTCTGCCCTGCAAAGTAAAGCCAAGTTTCAGCTAGAGGGATGGGGGGCGGGGGGCAGCTCATCACATGAAAGTCCACCAGCACTAGTGCCTGAGCAAATGCATCCAGTACAGCAGGAATAACAGATTTTGAGATGTGCACAGTAGGCACTCTATGGGACTACTACTGGCCCCTGGCTTTGTAGGGCACCACACTGATTTCCCCTACGTGCAGATAAACCATCTGGGGGTTCGTTCACGCACGCCTCGAACCTCGATGCGGCTAAACTCCTAGACCCGCTCCAACGCCACTCTACCAGTCCAGCCAGTCCAATGGCCTAGCTTGGTAACCGGCACATATATTCCTCCCTGCAAGAGAAAAACACTACCAAAAATCGATGCATCAAAGCTGCTTTGTCGTTCGCTCTCTTAATGCTAAATCAACCCTCCGTGCAGCCTCCAGCATTAGAATAATAAAAGTAAAACCCTGCGAATTAAAAACTGGAGATGGATTCTCAGCAGCAAGGGCTGCAGAGAAAATTAATCCTCATTTAGATCAGCAGCGTGGATGATTGCTAATTGTTCCTAGAAGGGCTGGAAGGGGAACAGTCTCCAATGAAACTAAGGACAGCGCACAAAGCTGTAGTCCCCAAGGCAAGGGGAGCAACCCACAACGTGGTCAAGTCACTGCAAGAGCTCAAGATTAAGGAGAACGCGTGCAAATACAAAGCCAGGCTAGACTGCAACATCTGCGTGGTGCCAGCTGAAAACCTGGTGCAGCATCCGATGGCTCAGCACAGATTCACGAGGCAATGAGATGGTCCCTGCCGGGCACTCACGGTGGTGGGAAAGGGGTTCCCACCACCACTTTTCTGGAAACGAGGGGACTCGCAAGTGAGGAAAAGCTGCTGAACTTGCCAACATGGTTTTGATTTCTGCTGCTCCCAGAGCTTCTCTCCCTGATGAGTCACTCGTCAAACAGTAAGTAGGACGCTTCCTCCAAACTCTAGCCAAACCATGTCACCAGAGAACATATCCAATTCAAGAAACCACGATGGCTACAAGAACCAACCCAACAACAGCGTATGTGCCACCGGGTAATAAGCATCAATTGACCCTAGGATGCATTTAGCACAATGGCAGATGTGATCACAGATGTGGAAGATTTATTCTAGGGAATCAGGAGTTTCACTTACAATAAAGAGCTGCTGCTTGCTCTTCACACTCTGGGCCAAAGGTGCTCTTCCTAAGAGGAAAACAGCAGATTTACCCAAATCTCGTGGGAGCACGCTAGCAGCAACGGAGGAGGTGGTGTGAGAAGGAAGCTGGCCATGCAACGCATTTCCGTGCTCTCACTCCTCTTATTAGACTACTTCAATACACCCAGCTTACATGGATAGGGGACCTAGTACCAACCCTGAAGGGCGCTTTTTTTTTTTTTTTTTTTTCTTTCTTTTTTTTTTTTTGGTGTCACCCAACTTGAATAGTTTAAACTTTGCTAGTTATTAGGAAAAGAAGCAGGAGTGACATCCCGTTTGTGGGATTACGCACATCCCTAGAAGATGCATTACAGCTGCACTGGAAAGGATTAGGTGGAAGAAAAAACATATATATATGTATATATATATGTATATGTATACACACACACACACATATATACACACACACACACATATATATATATAGATCATGTGTATATCCTTTCAAATCCCGGCAGAAGCAGCAGCTCTACCCCAGCACCACACAGCCACGTTAGCTATGAAACCACCTTCATGTCCTGCACATCTGCAAGTATTGGGGAGAAGGTGCAGCCTTCTGCATCAGTCTTGTCTGTCCAATCCTTGTACACAGCCCCGAACAGCAGATTTGCTCCATGCCCCGGCATCTTCCAGGCATTTGCACCATACAAAAGCTTCCTCGGGAAGTTTAATATGTACCAAGTACCAGCTAGAATGAGCAATCAGCCAAATAATAGCAATCAGCTCCGTTTTTACTGCGTAGGTAGGATGTAGGTGGAATTAAGCGAGAAACCGGCAAGCAACCATCTCCACGTTTCACCGGGATGAGGAAAAGGAAGAAGGCAACCCATTTCTGCTCCTCTTTCCCCTGCACCAGCCTTGTTCAGCCTCGGCTTGCCCCCCCACCAGCCCCACGGAGGATCCTGCACCTCCGGAAGGACGGAGCACAAAGCTGTCTTCTCCCTCATAGAGGCAAGGTATAAAGATATTCCCGATACAACATGGTATAAAGATATTCCCGATACAACATGGTACTTCCAGGTAGTATCTAAGGAGCATCTATCAGCTTCAGCTTGCTTTTTTTGTTTAGCTTTTCTGCATCCAAAGGAGGTTTTTTTAATTATTACAAGCACACACATAACATACTATATGAGTATAGGCACAGACAAATTTTACCCGAGAGTCTCACACCATGTCTATACATGTATTGCAGTTTTGGCAGGAAACCAGTCATTTTGCAGAATAACAATAAAAATAGATAAATTAATAAAGAGAGTTCACAAAATGACTGCTCCACTCAGGCATTTTGCAAAATGACATTATGGGTCCTCCATCAGAAATTGCACAAAATGTCAAAGTTGCTTAGGATTATTAACTCCAAGAGAATGTATAAAAAGATTATTCTTAGGTATTTATTTGTAGAAATCAGAGATTTTTTTTTATATATATTTATATCCAACCTCAAACTATAGTAATTACATCACAGTCACTACTTGCAGTTGAGATTATCGTGGCTTTTCCTCGGGCCGCCGTAACGTTCCCAGAAGCCAAGTATCTGCCAACACTGAAACAGCCCCAGTCCATTAATATCCCGATCAGCTAGAAGTTGCTCAGAGCACGAGTAAAACTGATTTGCAGAATAATTCCCTTGGAAAAAGCGCACTTTCAATAGCTACTCTGCACTTACCCAGGACAAAGACTAAAACGTTGCAAGGCCCTCCAGTCTTCCAGGGGAAATCGAGAGGATTTTACAACATCTCTTCTCAGTCTTTGACTCGACTGCTTTGCCCCAAGCTCTGCCGGGGCGTACTCACCCCCGTCGGGAATCCTGTAGGAGGGTCCCTGCCAGCTAGCCCCTAGGGCTGGCCCACCTAAAAGTGCTCACTAGCAGAAGAGACTCATCAGGATCCAGGGTCTATGGAGAAACCGGCTCAATGTTCCCCTGAACCCCAGGAGGAAAAGAAAGTTGGGCACTGCCCCAGACACCTGGCATCTAAACCAACATGTTAGCTACGTGGGAGCTCCTTCATCGCCTCATTAGATCTCTTCAGTAGGACGAGGTCTTTTATCCCAGGAATCCTTTAGCAACCTCAAAGGCCCTCCACAGGCCTGAGCAGTAAGTTCTCCCTTTTCCAGACAGGGTTTCTCAACTCCCAGACCACAATCTAGACCAAGGGCATTCACCTTCTTGCAACAAAGGTATCTCTTTCCTCCAAGAGAAGCATTTTAAGTTTGGGAGAATAGCAATTTTTTTTTTTTTTAAAAAAAAAGGCATTTATGGCCCATCTGCTTTTCCTCCCCAGCATCACCTTAGCCAGCTCCCAGGTTGGCTCATTTTTTCCAGCACGCAGCCGAGCGGGTGCACCAGCCTCGTGTCTCCTATGTCAGGGCTTTTCTGCCCTCCCTCCCGCAGACAACCCGTCTTCTCAATTCGCTTGGCGCTTACCGGCGCTGAACACACATTTGCCGGCAGGAATAAGAGTTTGTCGCGCACATTTGCATAGCCTGAACTGGGAAAAGATTAGGTGGCTCAAGGGACTGGTTAGGGACTAAGGTTTCCAGGTCAGGAACACATAAACCCAGCCATCCTATTTAGCAACTGCTGGACAGCTGATATGGGATGAACAGTCAGTGTTAGGTCGGTGTTTAGATAGCAGATGTCTGCACCGCAACACCCGTTCGTTACCTTAATAACTGCATAAATGCTCCCACAAGCCTGCCGAGCTCAGGGCTTCAGCAACCTCCCAAAGCGACGTACTCCTCTTTGATGCGAGGGCTGGGCTGCACTTCTCAACACTGTATTTTCAAATAGTGGTTTTCTTTAAGAGAAATTATCACCCAAACATTTTTATAATCACAGTAAAATATAATGGGAATTAAATTACGGCACCATAACTCACAAGTCAGCCGCGCAGAGGCCGTTTGGCCTTCGTCTTCGTGCCTCAACGCGCTGGGCCGTGAATTACTGCACTGTAACTCACCCGCCGTCACATCTTAGGGCTTAATTAACGCAACGAAGCTCGGAGTTGGTCACCCAAGAGCAGAAGCCCGTCTCGCCGCGGCACAGCTGCAAAGCGGACAAGGAGCACGGCGCTACCGCCGGGCAGCACAACTTTCAAACAGGAAAAAGATTGCATTTCCCTCCGTAATGCCAGGAGATGCTACGAGCAGCCGCGCTTGCCGAACAGCGGGGAAAACATTATCGGAAAATCCCCTTAAAATCCCCCTCGTCGTTTGGCGTGAAATTTAGACATGGGCAAAGCGGGTCTGCGCACCACCCCTGCGTCGCTTAATGGCTTAAGCACCAAAAAAGCGGTGCAGAGAGTCTTTGCAAGCTCGAGTTTCACCCTTTATCAGCTTATAGGTTGGACGGCCACCAGAAGGGGAACTTAATACTCCTCATTTTAGCACGGGGCTGCTAACGAAAGCACCGTAGGATATACCTAGGGCAGCCACTGCCTTTTCTCCAGATAAGCCGGCCTGGATCGTTTCTACCGCTCCAGAAAAGGTGGCACTGCTGCAGGTAATACAAATTGCTGAGCCTAGCAAATATTATAAATATTTCAAGGATGATTAATCTTTAAAAACAACGAAATTTGGTGGAAGCCTGGAAGTCAACCTGGCTATTTCACAACTAATAAAACACGTCTCTTGTGTTTCACTTTGACTCCGCAACAAGTTTTGTAGTAAACGGCAATTCTCCGCCATTCACCAGCTAATGTAGCACTTGTACAAGTATAAAAGCAGCACAGCACGTGTTTTAAGCAGCGACAGCACTGCCAGGGTATTAACATAGTAGTACGGCAAATCTTCAGCTCGCATTAAGCGGCCATCTATCACCGAGGAGCAGCTTGCTAGCATCACACGTTCCCCGGAGAAAGACAACGCCGCGGCGGCAGGAGCATCCTCACCGGGCAACGAGCAGAAAGACTCCCCCCGTTCCCGCGGGGGCGCAGAACGGGCTCCGAGCAGGGAGGCAGGCGAGGCTCTTCTCCGCGGCTTCGAGCGGGCTTCAGATTTCGTTTTCCGCTCGGCAAACGACAAATTGGGTTCGGCTCCACCTTGAGCTGATTCTCCCAGGGAGAGACAAGACGGCATCTGTCCCTCCCGCAGAAAGGTCACTTTGCGGCAACGCTGTGCCTCGGCAGAAATAAATCCAAAGGCATCTCAGGCACCCGACTTTGGGAGGCAAAAACACTCCCCCGAAGTCGGGTGCCAGCCATCCAGCCCATCGTTATAGGCTTTTTTGAGTTACATTGTTACTTAACTTGCTTTGGCCTTGCTTTGCTTTGTACCCGTGCGTGGTCCTCCCCCTCCCTCCTAAATCACATCCTATATGCAGAAGCACTAACCCACGTAATCGTGGTGATACTTATTAACTAACCCCGTGGCCCTTCAAGAGAGGAAAGCCTATAACCCATTAACAGATATGGGGTTTAAAGATTATAAGAAACAACCCAGGCTTTTCCCAGGTGGTGCATGGTGGTGACTGCTCATCTCCCAACACAGCGGTACAGCATTTATTTTTTTCTTACTGCTTTTTTGGGCATATATATATATATGTATATATGTATGCATATATATATATTACATTACATACACACACACACCCTGACAATACTGCTTTCCAGCTCAGCTAATCCTATAATTTTATATAGCAGATTTAGTTGCATGCAACAGATGCAACAGGCTTTGCTGGAGCTGGAAGAGAGGGGTGAGCTTCCTGGGGGCTTCTCCCTGGTCCGAGTTTCACCGTCTTTCAACACCGTTTCAGCTTTTTGTGAGCTATGTCTCAGAGAAGGCATGGCAAAACTAAAAATCAGTGTCTGTGCAGTTAGGACACAGCAGATTAACATCGTAGCACGACAGGACTGAGAAACAGCAAGGATTCGTGACGTCTTCCCTCCCTTTCCACTCGCACAGAACATCAGCGAGGAGACATTGTACCAGGGCAGCATAACCGCATAACCCAAGGTGCTCAACATGCTCCCAGAAGTGAGGTGGCTAAAACCAAAAGTTGTCCCCCCTCCCCTCCAAAAACCAAACAAATTTATGGGATCACTGACCTAAAAGATCCTTCCACTACACATCTATCACCACAGATGAAGAAATTATGTCACAATACTCGGAAGCGGAATGAGATCGGTCTGTAAAGGACCCCAAGTCCTCAAGCTCAGGCCAAAAAAGGTCTTTTTTGCTCCCCCAGCCCAAAGGCGGCCGGTGGCCTCTACCACGTTCCACCAGCAACTTGTAGGGAAGAGATGACACTCGAGGGTCAGATGTACCACCAGTGACTGCTACCAGAAAAACAAACAAACAAAAACACCATACAGCAGGCACCCTGTAAGCACCTACTTTCTAGCAAATAAAGGGTACAGTTATAAAAAAGATCTTTCCAGGCACTTAGTTTCTGCATGTCTGGTGTTTGCTCATCTGTAGCACAACACGACTCCTTGGACACTCGAGACGTTCTCAGCCACGACAACCATCAGGCAGGAGGTTCTTTAGCTACAGTGGCACTGCGAATTAAAACCAAAAGTGCCAGAGGCATGTTTAAATTGTTAATTACTTTAACTGTTAATATATTGTTTAATTATAAAGATTTACAAAACATCTACCATTTAACTCTCCTTGAGAACAACCGAGAGCACCTTTCTTAATAACTCTTCTCTTTCCACCCCAGTTGGTAGACTCGGTTTAATTATTCATTCTAATTTCCAAGTCAGCAAGGAGTTTTGCTCAAAGAACGACAGTACAGATAACCTTTTACCCAAAGGTGTTAAAAGTGATACGAGCAGACAGGTTATAAATAGATACGCTCAATTACACATATTTCATTTTTTAAAAAAACTTTTTTTTTTTTTTTTGCTGCAAATTTTTGCTTTAGCGTCTTTCCACAGACACAGCGGATGTTGAGCAGAACGCGCCCGACCAGCGTTATAAGAACAGGGGCCTGCAGCCTACATACAGGCGATCATCTTATAAACACATTTGCACTAACCTGTAAATAATATCAGATTCTCGGTGAAGCCCACGTTCCATTTGGGCACCAGTCAGTAGCCAGATTTTCCAAAGCTCTGCTCTGAGCATTTAGTGACCATCCCTGAGAAGAGGAGCTCCTGAAGCCTTCGGCACTTCAGAAATCTAGTAACTTACTTCCACGGCCTACGTTCGAGCTTCCCATATCAGAAAAATACGTTTTCCAAGCATAACCCGTAGGATGAAAAGCACCAGGTTTTGCTGAATTTCTCCAGGCTAATACCTCCGTGCGCGACCAGCCTTACAAATTCTTGTTTCAGGACTAACAAGTTATGGTGGCAGCCTGGGATTTTCAAAGAGCTGCGGGGTGGGGAGGGAAATCAGCATCTTGGGAAGAAAAAAATTACACAGAAGTAGACCAAACCCTTCCTCTGTTTCCCACTCTTTTCCCCTTCCCACCTCTCACTCACCACGGGCTAACGGTGTTAAGAGCATGGTGAAGAAGAGCAGCTGTGATGACCACATGACTGTGAAGGAGGGCTTGAAAGTATCCCAGCAATCACGGGTTCAGACAAAACGATGCGAGCCTCCGCCTGCGCTTGCTTCTCCAGCACTTCAACGGTTGGTCTTCGAGTCACATCCGAAAGGGGAGGGGAGACGGGGGAGGAAAAAAGGAAAAAAAAAAGCCAACCAAAAAATAAAAATAATAATAAAAAAATTCCACAGCCAGTATCCAGAATCTGCGACCTACAAGAGAAAAAGAAAAAAAAAAAAAAAAGCCATCAGCAACACATTCAGATAGGGTTTTCTTTCAAGTCTTGCTGTGTTTTCCTTTGCGATACACAGATGCAAGGGCAAGCCTGTCTTTCAGCTTCTCGTCCTTCAGAGATTCCCCGCATGCAAGAGGAATTAAAACTCGCCCCTATGCAGAGGACCGGTCTGTGACCACTAATACTCCACTTTCCTCGCTTAAAGCCGGGCTTGAAATCTGCAGTTTTGAACCCAACAGCCTAGTGAGTCCACAAGGGCGAGCAGAAGCCACAAAAGCCTACACGCTTTGCACTAAACCCGACGTACGCCGGGGTCTGCAACTCACAGGAAAACATTTGGGTGTCTGCGAATCAAAAGATGACTGTTTCCCTTCGCTGGATCCAGAGCTGGTTTTGAACCCCAGCAGAGCCTGGGAGTCACCCTTACCCCGGAGCTACCTACGACAGCGACCGCCGGTGACTCATCATCCAGTTCCAGCTGAGCTCTGCGGTTATTCATTGCGGGATTAAAAATAATGGTCTCGTCCGTCCCACACTCTTACAGGAAAGCACAGGGAAATTAAGAGTCTATGCTTCAATAGAAACATTCACTCATTTAATTGCAAAAAGGATTCCAGCTTCCCATCATTTTAATCGCGCAAGAAGGGGTTAGATGGCCACGATGACTCAAGCTTGGCAGAGAAAGAAGCCCCACAACTACACAGAGCTAAACCATGGCATCAGCCTGAGACTTAGCTCCCCGCTGACTTTGAAACGATGATAAAACACGAGGGACTGTAAAGTACTTTGCATATCTGTTTTGAACTCCCTTGACTTTGCAGCACTGGACTAATGAAAAAAAGAAAAAAAAAAAATCTCCCCCCCATAAAAATCTCTGATCAACAGAAGTTATTCTTCTCGGAGCAAAGCAGCTGTTTTTGCCAACTTTTGTTCTTACTCAAAACGCAGCTCGAGCCAAAAAGCTATATGAAAAGCAGCGCTGCGTGCCATTGCGATGCGGGTGCACGTCTGAAACTCGGGCGCCACAAAGCGCCCTTTGTTTTGCCTCCCGTCTTCGCCGACCGGCTCCGTCAAACCCCACATTGTTCGGCCCCAAACCCTATACGGGAGCTGCATTTTGCCCCGATAAATATATCTGCCGGCGCTGCCAAGATTTTATTCCCCCCTCAACTCTTCCCTCCCTCCCTCCCCGCCATTCGTTCGCTCCAACGCGGCGTTTATTTTCGCAGCTCTGTAACCGGGGCGGCCAAAAAGGCCCGAGGTCAACACGCAGTCGAGTGCCTTCTCCACGGTCACGCCAGAGATTACGACTTGGCTCAAGCTCGGCCTAATCGCAGCGGTCACCGATAGCATTTAAAGCCTGTTTTCCGACGGGGGACGGGGACTCGTGAATATTTTAAATTAGACGTTCCAAACGGAGATCAACCTTCCCATTTTTCCTCTCAAAAGGCCACCCCGCGCGCACCAAAGCGCTTGCTCTGCTGCGGCCTCCGCACGGAGAGCTTCGCAAGCGTGCCGCTTCTCGTGCCACAGGTTTGAGAGATGGGGGGAAGCTCTCCGAGCTCAGGTAGGCTTCCTCCGAGCAAAGGCTCAACCAGGCAGCGAAGGAACAGAGGTTTCTTTCCCCGTTTTTATTCCTTTAAGCCAATTCAAGATGCGGATAAAGTAAATCCATCAAAAAGAGGGAACATTATGGTGCAGTAAAAGCCGCTCAGGTATAAACTGGAGAAGTCACAAACGAATTACACTACGTATCCCACAGTAGGGACAGCTGGCAATATTCGTATGGTGGGAAAAGCACGATGCCATCCAAAAATTAAAGTTTGCCTATGGTCTCATGGGCTGGGGCCCAAAAAGCAAGAGGATTCACCTGCCCTTAAGCAGATCCCAGGCAATTGCTTCAGGAACTCATGTCTTGCAACAACCTAGAAGTGCAAGTGCCTCCTCCTATCAGGAAGAGCAAGTTTCCCCATTACCCAGTGACAAAGCTCCTATGCAAGATGCAGAGAGGATATAAGCAATTACACGCACTGTTTACTCCAGTTCGAAGTCTGGCCCAACACTCTAACTCTGATTTCCCTCCTTCCGGAGTAAGGGAAGCTAAAAACATAGCCTCTACCGGGCTGTGTCCACGCGCTGTCTCTGGCACAGCGTTGCCCTTCAGCCTGCTCCTACAAAGATTTGCTCGAGTCCTTAGGTTTAAGCTCATGCACAAGTCTTAACAAATCCACAATTTGTCTGGATAAACTGCTGAGGTTGTTTGATGAGGTGGGGAACCACCGCATTAGCCACACAAATCATAGTGCTACAGAATCTGGGGTGCTTCTCTATCACCTATAACTAAATAATCATGGGGTGTTTCTGAACTGGGGAGCTGCTAAATGAGTGAGACAGTCCGCCTCTGAACAGTCCCACAATCCCACCCAAGCAGCATTAGGAGAGGCAGAAAGAGGCCTTCAGAATAAAGTTCTTATCACCTTTAGATTACACCCAGTTAAAATTCACCAAACACCAAAACATAGGAAAAAAATTAAGGGTTGAGCTTGACCATCTAGAAGACGCAGCCCGCATTAATTATGGAGAGGTTACCTGCTACCAAAAGCCTCATGCTCTCCTCTCCTGCCAAGCATCACCCAGAAGCAATCTGCATGCTTGCTATTCCTAAAATCCAGCTCATCAAAACAGCACTGGCAGAATAGGGGAAAACCAAAGAAATCCAAGGCCTTCAGGACTAGACAAGTGCAGCGAAGCACTCGTCAAAATTTCCATTACTAAAAGAGCATTAGGGATATATCAACAAACACCGCATCTACCAAAATCTGTTCTTGGGTAGCTGCAGTCAAGAGCACACGGAACGTTTTCAACGATAGTCAAATGCTGGTCTACAGGGAGGGCAAAGAAGAGAAGGAAGCTAGGTAATTTAGTTAGTGAAAAAATCAAAGCAGGATTTAGAACAGCACAGGCCAAAGGCACCAGCAATCTACCTAACCTGACCCGGCCAACTCTGCCCTCCTTCACCCAGCAGGTCTTAGGTGCTCTCTGGACAGTCAAGTTGGACTACAGGAGGGGCAAGAGCATTTTGAACAGGATTCGTTAGCCAGGGCCAAACAGAAAGGCCCCGTATCTTTTCTTAGCTAGTTTAACTTGAGACAAGTTTGCCCCTCCCTGAAAACGCGTCTGGTTTAAAAACCTCAAGTAACCCACCTCAATAAATAGTTTCAAAACCCTTGAGAGCAAGCAACGACAGCGACGTGCCGCCTAACTTCCCGTTCATCCTCGGCTCTCAAAAACCACGGCAGGGCCGCTCGTGCTGCCTCGAGAGGGGCGGCTGGGGGAGCCGGGAGCCGCTGTCGGCTCAACCCCAGCCTCAACCACCACCAGTTCAGGCTCTAATTCAAAGTGACAAAGAGCTCTTTAGATGCACTACGGGATTTGCTGCAAAACAACCTGCAAGTGTTAACCAAGTTAATTCACTTCAGATTAATCGAGCCTCTGATAAGAGCACACACGAGCATGAGCCAGACGAATCTAGTGTTTTTTTTTTTTTTTTATCCCCTTGCCCCATGTAGGTGAAATGGAGGCTTTTGTGCTTTTCCAAAGGTCAAATGGGGAGTTTAAGCTATCTGCTGCTTGTTGGTTTTCCTATTCAATCCTGGATCAAAGCAATTTCAGATGACGATGACAACCAAACTAAAAGTGAAGCTAGTTGCACATCTTCGACTTCACGCTGGAGGATCAGGAGGGAAAGAGATGGAGAGAAAGGAAAGCGTCTTGGAAACAAGCTCCAGAAGCTTATAAAAATTACATCAACTGCATGCATGAACATCACAACCACCGAATGCTCCAGCCTTTCTCAAAGCACCTGCTGCTTGTCTCCTGCAACACACTCTACTACAGATCTCCAGCAGGAAGGTACGTCACTCACACGCATCCCGAACGTACGCAAATACACGGTCGCTCTTGCAAAACTTTTAAAAGTGCAGGGTATCATCCAAAGATGTTGCAAAATACGCTAATAGCTGCATTGCATCACTGCATCTAGATCAGCGGGCATCCCAAAACCCCGATTATAAAGACAAACTTTATACACGCCTCAGTTAAGCGTTGGCTACTATAAAAATAAATAAATAAACGAAGCTCACAGCTGGCACAAAATAAATCGGCCCTCCAGCAATCCAGTACGCGTGTTGGGAAAACTATGTGGCTCTTATCACGGGCTGCACAGCTTCACGAACCTCCGACCACCTGAAACAGCCCCGCTTCGTTATCGCGCAGAGCAGTTGTTGCCATCACGTTTCTCGAAAAAGCTTTCCCGGGGGCGGAGGTGGTGGCAGCATCTTAAGTTCCCGTTTCCTCGGAAATCTCGCATCTCTCAAATGCATTAGGTTTGTAGTAATTCTCTTTATAAAGAGAAAACACTACCCAGGCAAGCACTTGAGCAAGGTTGCCAACAGCAATGATTTCATTGCGAGACTCGGTATGTGGCAATTCCTTGGAATAATGAAAAAAAACAAACCTCGGCTTTCTTTGTAGGTAGATTCCTCCTTACGGAGGAAAAGTTGAAAAACGGGACTCAAATGCCACTTAGAGGCTCAGTAAACAGGTGGGAAACAAACAGAGCTTGACACATTCGAGTTAAAGAAATTAAGACTTAAATGTTAAGATTTAAATTTTAAAATTAATGAGATTAAACAGTGCTCCTTGAAGCAAAGTGTAGTATCGGGGGCAGAGGAGGAATATTCCCCAATGCCTCTGGATGCAGCGTTTAAAATAATTTCGCAATATCCCTTTCTCCACCATCTTTCGCATCCTCCCTCTCCGCCCATCTCCTCCATCCCACCTCTAATTTTCGCCCTTGGTTCGCCCTAAAACGCCCAGCAGCTGCAGACAGAGAGAGGGAACCAAGGGTTTAGCGTCCTTTGCTCGCCTTGGTCTCGAGAGCTTCACAGCTAGGAAATCACAGCAAAAAAAATAAATAAATAAAAAACCAAAAAATAAATCAGGTTTTGGATATGTATAACCGTAAGCTGCAATAATAAAGGCAAAGAGTGGCACTTGACTGAGCAATTGCAGTGAAAACAGCGCCGAAGCTGTCATCTATTTCATATAGGTAAAATGAGTCTCTGGTGCCTTTTTTTATTCCGCTCTTGCTTACTGTTCTTTTCTCAAACAGACAAGATGAGCTCTTACTCGTTTTGCACTAAGAAAACGTAATTGCCTTCGCTTTTTGTGCTGATTAGGATATTAATAGGCAATATAATCAAGGTTAATTGCTTTTCCCATCAAAAAAAAAAAAAAAAGCTGCTGTAAAAAAAAATTAAAAAGAAGTTAGAGTAACCAGAGATCATCCACACACACAACCATGCGTGTGCGCATGGGCACGTTATCAAATCAAATCAATTAAAAAAAGAAAAACCCCACCGGCAAATGAGATTAATGGCAAAATCCAGGTGAATAACACATTTTAGAAGAAACTTATCTAGGAAAAAAGTTAAATATAATTGTCTTCCAGATCTGTTATGATGTAATAAATGTCTATTAATGTTTAGCAGCAAATTGGGTTTTAATGATCACTGCTATTTTTGGCTGGTGGGTGACATGTAGTTTAAGTATAAAACAGATTTATGTTTTACACCGAGATGATTTTCTCAGACGACTCTCCTTGACTTAACCTCTTCACACCCCACAAGACATTTAATATAATTTTATTTCTAATAGACTGTAAGCCAATAGGATCATATTTGCTACTACCGATGTTTTCAATGAGAAATAAAATCAATGAGGTTTACGCTGAAGATAAGTGTAAGTGATTACTTAAGGGCAAGTGGCTTGGAAAATATTAGGAGGGTTATATTATTCAACCAAATGATGCAAATTAAGAAACAGCCTTGAGAGACTTGAGAGCTTCGAAACCGCCCCCCCGACCTTGCCGTGTTGAAGAAATCTTATCTAGAGTTTGTTCCATCATGAGCATTCTCAAAATAATAATAATAAAAAATATATATAAATAAATAAATAACATCAAACCAGTCTTTAGTAAGGGAGAAACTTTACCTCAGTTTTCAATGCAAGAGATGAGCCTTAAATATTCATACCCATGATGGAAAAAAAACCCTCCTCTTAGTCCCAAAGACAACAGAGCAGCCCAGCAGGTCGCTAGGAGAAAAAACAAACAGCACCGGCTACAGGATAGGAAGAGCAGGGCAAAAGCCAGTCCTCAGAGCGAGCAGGAAAGGAGAAGAGTAACGCAGAGGAAGCGTTTTTAGATCAGAAAAGGTAAAAGACGCATATGCATTGAGATGAATAAATACCGCTCTTAATTGCTGGGCGTGGGATTTTGCACTACACAGGCAAGAGCGATAGGAATAAGAAATAGGCCAAGTATCGGAACAAAAAAATATTTACACAGCCCTGCAGCAAAAGTCTGTGCAACAAGAATAAGATGACTCCCCCCCCCCCCAAACATTTACCATTCAAATAGATTTTTAGATATTAACTACGAGTCAGCCTCTGATATTTTTGGAGGAAAAAAATACCATTTAATTATTGCATCCATTTTCTGCACAGATTAGTGGGCTGCAGCCCACTAATAGAGGGCACCATCTAACCCAAAGTCCAGCTAGCAAAGGTGCTTCCCTTTCCTCCCACATTTCTTCACTGAACAGAAGATGGAGGAAAAAACGTCGCTATTTTGCAAATGATAGAGGCACATAGAGATCAAGGCCGTGATTGCCAGTCTAAAAACTCCAAAACCAAGCAGACAGATTTTCTGCCAAGTTCGGTCACAAGCGGTCGACGTCCGGCACTTCCTTATCCCTGCAGAAACTGCCCTTCCTGATGAGAACTGAACCCAGTTCAGTTCATTTGAAGTTCAGTTCATCTGATCAAAAATACCTATTAATTCTGAGCGATCTGCAGTTGCCTTCGCTTTGGCCCTCTCCAAAGGGGTTGACTGACCCTTCAAGGTAGCAGAAAACCACGGTCCCATCCCAGATCCCTCCTAGAGTTTCCCACGACGTGCTCCAAGCCCGAACCTTGACCCTAGCCAACTAGACAGCAAAACCAGAGAGCAAAGCTCTCCGGACGCACTCCCCGGGTGCCACCCGGCATCCCTCCCATTGCCTCCAAAAAGCTGAAGGACCAGACCTCGGCCAACCTTGTGTGATACGCTGCCAAGTCCCCGCCGGGCGTCAAAACGAGCTCTGCACGGAGGTACCTCCGCATCGCCCCAAAGCGGCCGTCTCCCCAGCGCCTTCCCCAGCCTCCTCCCTAACGAAGGTCATCCTATAATTACAGACGACAGTGGTTTACAGTCAAACGGGGCCACGGCACTACAGCTGAAAGTCGGCTCTTGGTGCTGCAAAAGGAGGAATTTTATTCCAGAAACTCTCGGCGGATAAAACATTTCTGTAATATGGATCTCATACGCTTTTTTTTTTCTTTTCCTTTTCTCCCCTTTCGAAGTAAAACAAAGGCCAGATATCTGCAGCTGAAATTACACGAGGGATCTTAACCAAACAAAACTTTCCAACTCAGCTGGAATTGCACCAGGAACTCCAAGCTGAAATCTCAGCTCTCGCGTCACCCCTTGGCCTTATTAACCACCATGTGGCAGCCAGTTCATCTGATAAAACAGTAACCCTCTAATTTTTTTTCCTTTTTTTTTTTTTTTTGAAAAAAAATGTATTCGTTAGAGGCCGCACACTTGCCTTCTGCAAAAGCGAAGCGACCAACTCCAGAAAGCAGGTGTCCTTTTTAAAGGGTACCATAAAAATTTCTGAACAATAAAACGTTTGGGTGGGTGAAAGGCTAAAATTAATTAATTCCTTGAGTGCTTTCTCGCAGAAATTAATTGCTAGGACAGTCAGGACATACGTGCTTCCTAAGCAGCGAACCGTCTTGGGCAGCTGGGGAAGGCATGCGAGATAGTCGCCCTATTTTCATGCCTCATAGCCGTGGAGCAGTCGCAACCAGGCAAAGGAGAAAACGCACCTGTTTTAAAATTGGCCAATCTAAAAAGTGCCTGCCTCAATAAGCCTCAAATTAAACACATTTCTTAATGGGCTATTATAGAGTATCAGTCACTAGGAGATTCAAGGGGAAACTGAAGGCCGTTCTTGCCACAGAAGGTTATCTAAAGCCTCCAAAGATGATGCAGCATCACAAGGAAAAAAGAAAAAATAAAAGATCAAATCACTTCTGCATTTTAAATTCTACGGTATTTACGTCTACGTAGTTGAACAGAGCTGAAACACTTCAATACCATGAACCACAAAATACATTTTGTCCTTTGCATGCTATTTTTCATGTTCTTTTCAATTCTTGGAGCAGGTTTTTAAACTTTCTCAGTGCCTCCTTCCTCCCACCCCCAAATAAATCTGCTCCTGCTTGACTTGCCCCAAAACTTAGGGCACAAAACGAATTGTTTGCTCAGATTACTGGAGGACCAGAGCAGCTGTATTCGGCGGCAGCAGCCTCATTCGTAGTACGTCAAACCGAGGAAGTGAGCTTCAGTAATACTTCACGTTTTTAAATGCACACTAAATTGAAAATCCTCAAGGAAACGCGGACGCGTAACTCGGTGACAGGCATCTGGCAAAATCCGGTAGCGCCAAGCACAGCCTGAGCGACGCGACGGCTGCATCCCCGGGACTCGGCAACCAGCTTCTCAGTTTCCTATCGTTAACGGCCTCGTTGTGACAGACCCTAAGCACCGCCGTTTTACGATTCGCGCTCGCGCCGTTATTCGCAGCGGCACGCGTGAACTACTGGAGCCTGCATCTGGTGCCAGCTTCTCCGAGGACGCTGGCAAAAATCCCACCGGTTTCGGCAGTAAAGAGCGCGATCCAGAGAGGGGGCCTTTGGAAACATCACCCTTGACGCAGCGAGCGGCAAGTTATTTAAGGTCAGAGCTGCAAGCGGCCCTGCAACGGAGTATCTCATCCAGTCATCTGAAAAGCCGTTCACAGGACACGACAAATGGCGACTTTTTCCTACATCTCTGCTTTGACTTATTTTCCAGCAAGCACTCCCCGCTTTAGAAAACAAAAGGGACGAGCGACGACAAAAGCCAGCCGTTCCAACGCTTCGCTGAAGCAATCGCTCCTTTCTTCACTTGGTTTTCCCTACAAGGGAGATTCACAAGGGCAAAAACCAGGAACGCCGGGCTTCAAAAGTAACCAAAACTGGCAAATTGTGCAGAAAGATATATAGCGTCTTTGTTCAGCACTTGGCACCGGCGCCGATCTGAGCAAGCAAGAACACAGATCGCCTGTGATGGGAAATCTATCAGCTGTAACAGAGCCAACCGATGGCTAAAAATCTAACATTAAGACCCTTTCATCCATTGCTTACCTTACATTTACATAAGCTTAACGTTCAAAGCAAAAACACACCGAACAAGCAATGTCTAAATTGAAAGAGGAAAACCTCATCCCAGCTAAGACGAAGGCCAAGATCTTCTGTTGATCCAAAACGACCGTCAGCATAAAGAGCAATATCAAAAAAGGATTTTGGCCAAAGTGACATTTTTCTATCCAGGTTGTGGATGGATAGTAACGGGAAGATGGAATTAGTCTTCAGAGAGAAGGAAGGGACAGGTTGCTTCCCAGCATTGGTGTCTCTTCCAGTAGCGGGATTTAACACTATTTATCCACCCAAAGGACACACGCAGAGCAAACGGAACCAGTATCGCTCAGGATTTAGCACCAAACGCTTGGGAAAGTTAAGCGGGTAAAGCCAAAGCATTACATGCCAGTAGATTCCAGGCTGCAGACAGCTTTGGGGTGGACACTGAGGAGCACACAAGTGGGACACAATTTGCTATCGGAGATTTATCAAGGAGCTTCTGCATCATTTCCTCCTCCTAACCCGGGAATTAAAGCCATTGATGTGCAGGGCTTAGATCAGCTGAGCTGATGGATGGAAAAAAAAAAAATATAAGCACATCCAAGCAAGGATGGAGAAAAATCCTTCAGCTGAGCTGTGGGATGGAGAAACATCCAAGCACTTTCTCACCGCTTCAGTCGCGGCTGGGGGGGGGAGGGGGGGAAGACAGCAACGCCCAGCACAGACACCTCCGCTAAGGCCAGGGACTGAGTCTTCATTCCGGAGGAGTCATGCCGAGTGCCATAGTCACGCGCTGACAGCAGACAACCAGATGTCTTCTCCCAACAGCAGGGCTGCAGAACTTCTAGGAATTTCCTTCCCTGTTACAACCCTTCCTTAAAGTGTCTCACGTTTTCAGAGGAACATGGTTCACTTCAAAGGCGAGAAAGTTAGGCCATAGCTCCTGGAGAAATTACGTCATTCTCTTCCTTTGCAATTCAACTTGTGCAAACTCTCTTTCAGAAAAAATAGAAGATATAGATTTGCTGTTACTCCAATATTGCAAATCCACGTGATCTTTATGCTTTCCTGAAAACCACCAACCAATTGCAATATTGTTCAAGTGAGTTTTTCCAATTACCCAGTTAGAAATTACTCCTGCCATTCAGGGGCAATAACCCAAGCAACCCCCTCCTCCCCTTCAAGCCCTGAAATTGCAGTTTGCTAGTTATGAAAAGCCTTGGTCAGGTGGGAGCCTTTTGGGAAGGTATCAACCACCTTCTTCCCCCCTGGCGAGCTGCACATTCCTCGTCTCCATACATCCTATGGATGTTGGAAGCACGATCTAGAACACGGATCTGGGATCAAGGAGTTAACATTAAAAAGGAGCAAACCAAAACAGCTTCAACAAGTTCTCCCTGCCCCAGCTCAGCCAGGGAACTTGCTCCTGCAAGAGGGGGACGAAGCCCCTTCCCCAAAGAGGCAGGGGCTCTGCTGCAGCAGCAGGTACCTTCTCCTCTCTGAAGCCCTGCAGGCCTCAGGTTATGAAAAAAAACATTCCCGTCTCCTGTATAAATCGAGGCCAATTTCAGGATTGGACCACAGCAACGGCCAGGCAGAGAGCGGTCCCGCGAAACACGGCAACGCATTTCACGGGGGCTTTCCTCTCCGCTCTCAGCCTACACCCCAAGTGCCATATGGAGAGCTGGCAAAAGGCAGAGGGCAGATGTCTGGAGACATCGTAGTTACTACGCTAACTGCCTGCAAGTTTATTTGTCAAAAGGTGATCACCCTTTCTTCTGGGGGGGGATTCATTTTAAACTTCCTTTGCAGCTTTGAGGGGCTGACAGCAAATCACTATTACACAGTCCTCAAAAAGCACTAAAGCGCTTAGCAGCCTGATTAAAAGGCACGCTTCTTGGCCTGAAATGCCAAATCTTAAGCAAAAACTACAGAGGCAGAAAGTAACTAAAAGATGACGGCAACAGAAACGCTCTCTGCGGCCAGGAAGGCTCTCTCCAGGCTCACCCACCTACGTGCAACACTGCGCCAGGCTGGACATCCCAGGGACGCACAGCTACGTCACCAAAAAAGCTCTACGTGAACGCAGAGAAGGGCAAAGGGGGAAGTCTGCTGCCTTTGACCAAACAAAAAGCTTTCCCCCGTCTTCAGAGGGTTACTCAGACGTACGTACGGTAATAAGATGACAAAACCCACCATGAAAGTAATTCACTTTCCAGCAGCGTTTCGCAGAGACAGAGCTCCCATTTGACATCCTTTGATTCAATCTGGAGTTCATTTCCTGCAGACTAGAGAGAGCATTAAATGCCCACGTGCTTCTTGGATGGAAAAAAAAATTAGAAGGCTTCCTCATTTTCTAAGTGCCAGTGCATCTGCTTTGGGCATTCACATCCTGCAAATAACACTCCCCACCAAGAAGCAGTCGTTGGTCGTGCTAGTCCATAATCTCACAAGCCGAAAAAGGAGGTTCAAGTGACAATTCAGCTCACAGACGGGCAGGAAGCCCCAAACTTGCTTTGCTTTTTGGAAGAGCATCAGAGATGCAAACTGAGGTCGGCTTCATCCAGCTCCAGCTGACATGAAGCAAAGTAGAGGCTGTCCAGACCCCATCTTCGCTTCAAGCATTTAATGGAGCGCAATGGTGAAATCACAGTTATTCCAGTCGTAAACACAAGAGAAGTTACAGAATTAATCCTTTTTCTTTCCTAGGAAAGTGTTTTAGAAGGGAACTAGCAACGCTATTCAACAGAGGTCTCAAACTGGATGACGGAGTAATGTGAAATAGGGGAAGGATCCGGCAGCATCTTGCTGAAGTTTGCTAGCTCTGTGTGAAGACGCTGCTCTTCAGCCGAACACACGTACCCTGTGTCTTCATCCCAATTATTTTTTAAAGGGTTAGAAACTTTTACCCCATCCAAACATGGCTGTAGAAGACTGTGCAATAAAAAAGGATACCTCCACAGAAAGTAGCCTTCAGCAGTCCAGGAGGAGGTGTGAAGCATCTATTCTTTCTTAAGCACCGAAGCATCTTGGTACTTTCTACAACAAACTCTTTTGGGGAGGGACACAACCATTTTTATCCTTTACAAGGGGAGGGGAAAAGTGGCCAAAAACCACGCTAAGAGGCCAGGGGAAAAGCTCTGCGGTTCTCAAAATATAACATCAATCGACAGCCTGTACCATCCGTTTGCTCTGGTACGTGATCAAACTGCCTGCCCGTTTCTCCACCAAAATTCAGGTCACTGTCCCTCGTTCAGAGTGTCACAGCAGCTCTGAAAATACACATCAGAGCATTAGCTCAAATCAAACTGCCAAGCATCACTGCAATGCAGGTCAAGCCTACAAACATCTTTTCTTTTTTCTTTTCCCCTCATCCTCTCTCTGCACAAAAGGTCAAGCTTATTCCCACCAGAAGGCCAACCCTGACCACCGATGAGCAGCCGGATACAGCAGGTGAGCAGAAGCGTCCACCCCGTTTCCCTGCACACCAACGCTCCCTGTTAGCACCGAGATGCTCAGAAATAGGAAACCACATGCCACGTCCCACAGAGGCTCCCTCGACAAGCGCCAGGTATTTTCGGCAACGTAGCGAGCACCAGCGTGCACGCGTACGCCCTTTCCTCTCCTCCCCACCGGCAGCCTGCAAACAAGCACCGAGATGGCCCCGTAACAGCAGCCAGGTTTTTAAATAGCTGCTTCTCTGAAGTTTCCTTCAGAGAAGAACTTCAGAGCAAAACAGAGACTTTGGTAATTAATTGTTCACAAGGGTTTTATCTCCACAGGGGAGGGATTTGGGGGTTTTAAACTTTCAGCCAGCAGATGATGATGAAACTCCTCTCTCTGGGGTTGACTGACCAGCAGTAAACAGCATGTGTATGCTCACGGGTCATTTTTAAGCTCATTCCTCTTTTGCATGAGTTTAAACAGAACCCAGCGCATGTTGTGCCTAAAGTCACAGCAAACGTGCAACAAATGCAAGACCAAACCTCAGGACTAGTTAATTTTTGAAAGGCGTTACCTGTTGCAAAGTCTCCACTTGGCTCTGCCTGCGTGCATGTGTAAATATACGTGCAGAGAAACACGTACGATCCTCTCTGGCAAGCACACAACCGAGGGAAGCTCTCGGCCTCCCCAACGAAGCCAGAGCCATCCTCTGCTTTTAAGCAGCGGTTCATTAACGCGTGCCTAAGGCCAAAGCCGCCAACACGCACCAAAGTAGCACAAACCAGCCATAGACAGGCAAGGATTGAGCCCAAGTAGACATTCTTCCATCATTTTTCATGTGCTGTGTCACAGCCTCCTCTGCAGTGCACTCTACCACAATAGAAAAATACTGATGGATATGAATAAATGGGGAATTGATTCCTAGCTGCAAACACGAAACATTAACTTTATCTCGGCCATCATAGTTTTTTAATTAGAATAATAAATTTCCACAATAAAAAGCCCTATTTCCTGCAGACCCAATGGTTGCTATCGTAATTAAAAAAAGGCTGCAGTAATCAGCCAAAATAATCCTAGAAATGGCCTGCAAGCGAAGGGGCAACTCCGCCAGCGACAGCAACCTGCCTGTAAAAGCAGCGTTAGGACTGTACCTCCCCAGATACGAGGTTCTGGCACGGAAACACATCATCATCTATCAAGTGTCCCCCAGTAAATCTGGGCAAACACTCGCTCTACAGTAAGTATGAGGTAGCTTTTGCAGGGAGATAAACTACCCCAAAGTAGTTCATATTCACCCCAGGACAAGAGCAGATGCGTGCCCATAGACTATGGCCGTGAAGTCCTGGCGTGGGGTATCTTGCTGTAGTTCCCCCGTGACCGAGATACCTAGCTGTGGGAATAACCTCTGGGAGCAAGCCCACCTCGAATTTCCAGATCCAGAATTATACTCGAGAAGAGCAGTGCAAAAACCTAAATCAGGCCCTTCCTCGCTTCCCAGCTCCACAACTCCGTTCCCTCCCTCAGCCGGTGTTAGTTTTAGTTCCTTGGATCAGGAGCAAACAGCTATCGTGTTTCTGGCCATCAGTCAGCGGCAGCCTGTATATTACTACTAATAAAAATACTTTATAAAAACATTATAGACTCACAATCTATAAAACTAAATAGTTATAAATAACAGTGCTGCAGCTTATTCATTATTTTCCAAAAGAAAAAAAAAATTCAGAATAGTGCCCCATTTAGAGGTCGCTTGGACAACAAGACACAGACTCAAAGCAGGTAGGTACCGCTGCCCGAGCTCCAGCACAACCCACAGCTTTGCACTTTGCTGCACACCCCCACAGGATAAGAGCAATTTATGGACAAAGCACTTCACCTACAGCACTGAAGAAGCAAGACCAAGGGTGGAAGGGTGAGAGTACGGTGCCCAGGGCCATGCCCGGAAAGGCGATGGAAACCCGGGAAAGTTCAGGGACTCAGGGAAGGCGACAGCAAGCGCCAAGCAAGGCTTTTTGTTACCATGGCCAAGGCAGCGCCACGCTGACCAGTGTCCGAGGTTTCGCTGCAAACCTGAAACTCGGCCCGAGCCCCATGAAGAGTTCGCCCGAGAGTCAGCACCGTCCCACCACGGGGGCTGCAGAGCGCGACAGCTCCTCGCATTCTCCACCGGTGCCAGGGAAATACTTACGACTTCGACTCCGAGCCAGATGTGAACGGATGCTTTGGCGCAGTCCGAACCCACCACTGACCCGCAGTGTTTTGAACGGAAATTCAGAGGGTTCCCGGGGAAGGGAGAGAGCAACACAATCAAAACCCGGCCAACGCATCCCAGCAGAAATTTCTCCTCCTCCTCCTCCAAGTTCAACTTTCAGCCAAATTAGGCTGCTCGTCACGCACCAGTGGAAGTAAGAGTTCTTCTTATTGTATGCTGTCTTGCAATGAGAAGGGGACACGGAACACGGGATTTGGGAACCCAGGTTCTGCTTTCACCTCCACATCTCGCCCATGGCATGGCACATGCTCCTCACCCACCTCGTGGCACGGAGAAGGCTCTCAACCCTCATCTAGCTACAGTTTCCATGACCCCCCTTAGACGGTCCTCATCTCCACTCATTAGAAATGTAGCAAACATCAGCACAAACCTGCCAGTTTCCAGCAAAGAAAAGCATCTTTCTAAGCTCACTAAGGCTGTAACCAAACCTTACCAATTTTGAGGCAAGACAAACGCTGAAGGGACCTCTTGGCACACCGGTTTCCAAGCCAGAGGGAGGGTTTCTTGCTCTCGATCCTCCCTTTTGGAGTTTTTTGCAGGAGAGCTGCAAGAGCGCCTGGCCCGAACAAAGGCGTCCTTCACCGCTATCCGGAAGCCTGCAGAAGAGGCTGATGTTAAATGTCATGTTTTACACTGCTATCTTGCAGGCCTCAAGAAAGAGCTGAGCTTATGTCATCGTTTCTGGTTGTTTTTCCTTCTGCAGAGATACAAACCTTGGCACAAAGGCTACTTTCAGAAAGATATGTTTGTTGAGCAAGATAGCGCTACGAAAACAAGAATGCTTTGAAGATTCCCCCCTTTTTTAATTACAGAGTTTTAATGTAGGTTAGTGAGAACAGATTATTCCACTACTGTTCACTCTGAGCAGGTTTTATCACCAAAACCCCTGGGATTCAGAAGAGCAAGTTGCTGAAGACAAGTAAAGACTGCAGAATCTGGCTCAAAGCACGTTTGTGGAAATAACAGCCACCCATCTCTGCAAAGATCACTTGACACTGAGCTGGCCCATCTCTGCTCAACACTGATGCTCTGCGAGGTAGCTCTGCTGAGAGAGGACTCAACAGCTTCCGCTTCTCCGATGCTGGCCTCTCCTTCCTTCCAGTCTCCAAAACGTCACTTTTTCCACCCACATTTTCTCCCAACTTACATCACTCTTTCCCCTTCAGCTGCTGGAGCAGGTTTCTAACCTCACACGCAGGACCGACGACTAACGTGCCGGTTTGCAAACACAACCAGACTCGCGGCTCTCCCCGCAGGCGTTCACCAACGGGTTTTAGGAAACGGCCTGCACAGATGGCAGCAGATTGCCGGGAACCCGTTTAATCCTCCCCCAGGCGCTTGGAAGAAGGCATTATTCCTTGGGCAGGCAGCACTGTTTTGAGCTGCTGGACCAAACTACGCTTTTATCAGCATCGGCGTTACGGAATAGACTGGGGCAGTTGACTCCAACATAGCAGTGCCAAGGCACTTTGCAGACGCGTCGGTCAGCGAGAGCACCAGGAAAGCCCAGGGACACGCGGAGCTGGTGTTGCACGAGAGCACAAAAGGGTCCATCCGCAGCGATCCCTTCCAGGCACCCTCTAAGACCTCTTAAACTACATTGCATCTCTTTTTTCTAAAAATCTCTCCTAAAAAAAAATAAAAGAAGAAAAGAAAGAAAGAAAGAAAGAAAGGCCACCTTCCTGCACCTGCTAGAGCATCTGCAAATGGCAACAGATTTAGGATCGGGCCCAAAGATTAGAGTAACTTTGTCTGCTTGTGGTGGTGAACTCGCATAGAGCTTGTTTTGGTTACCAGGCTTTAAATAAAATAAGCTGCATATTTCCGCAAACCCGAGAGCCTCAAGGCACACACATATTTCTGTTGGAGGTGTGACTAACACATGTCGACACACCTGCAGGATGTTTAATCGACCCAGCCCAAGCACCAGGAAGGCGATCAGACACCACTTCTTCCATGGCTTCGTTGCCTTTGCTGCTCCAGGATACTTGATCAAAACTAGCTCTCACCTGAAAACTGTAATTGCAATTTGCACATTTGGGCTTCACAGACCTTCAGGAGGAATTTTAAGCTTCTATAGGGACAATTTTCCTAACTCATCCCAGCTTTAAAGGCACTCACTTGACTTAGAAGTGTAGCCTTCAACTGTTTTTAAGGAAACTACCAGCCCTAACAGGCACACGGCCACAACCTGAAGGACCACACAGCCAACGGTGACAAATTTTAACGGTACCACCAGGATCTGTGTTCACATCGCTCACCTACAGCTCGTATCTTCCCCCATACCACCTCTTCTCTATAGGCAGCTTCTCCCATTTTTCTGGTGGTGGTTTTTCAGATGCAGCCAGGCAAGCAGGGATTAATCTGATCACTTGATTTCCACGATTAATTATCTTCCAATAAGCAGCTTTCCCCCGCTCTCCTGCTGCAAAAGCAGTTAGTACCCAATTTGTCCCATCAAATCCCTTTTCCTTGTACCACGGCTCCAATGAGTAGCGGGTAAAGCCCCAAATCAGTGCTGCCTTAGCTAAGCACAGAGACCCACAACCAAGAAGCAGAACCAACGACCTTGTTCGAAACCAGCTCCGGAGCCGGGCGACGACCGCCGGAAAGCATCCCGCGCTTGCATCCCGTTACTTGTCACGCGAGCCGGTGGTCCCAGCTGTTACGCCACCGGCAAAAGGACGACGAAAAGAAAAACCAGCATCTCCCGCCTTTAAAAAGGGGGATAAGCCTTCATCTATCTTCCTCTTCGCACCGCGGCCAGGACCACCTCACCCCGCCGCAGCACCATGCCTCTGGCAACAAAAGGAGAAACCGCCCGCGGGGATTAAGCCGCAGACAGCGGCCCTCACAAACAACCTAATTTTCTCCCCCGAGGCAGGCCGCGGGCGCTTACTGTTGTTCAGAGCCATCTGCGAGGAACGGCATATTTGCAAATAAAAGGAGATTAGGGCGAAGCATTAATCCCACGTCTGCTGCTCATTCATGCCATGCCCCGAAAGAGAACCCGCATACGATGTCTAAATCTTCACATTCACTTCCAAGCTACTACTAAATTAAAAAAAAAAAAAAAAAAAAAAAAAAAAAAAAAAAACACACATGCACACATGTAATTAAGAAACGCCCAAAGTTGGGGTGTTACTTTTTATATCAGCTAAGCCGCAGAGCTGTACTTGGGGAATGCTCCGGAGAACTCTTTTTTTTTTTGGTTGTTGTTGAGGAGACCTAAAGGGATTTCGAAGCACGAGTTGCACAGCAAAAATTATGCTACTTCATTTCGTAGTCACATTTAAAAAAGTAAAATAAAAACCAGAACCAAATCAAATGAGACAAACTCATTTGGCCATAAGGCCACAACTCAAATCTTGTTCAGAAACAAGATTCTTGTACAGAAGCAGCAGCAAACTTCCCCCAGCTGGCAGGGAAGGGCCAGAAAGACAAACAACTTTCCAATTTAAGCTCCAAAAACATTTAGATGCAACAGACTGCGGCTGCTCACTGAAAGCGCCTGGCACCCGCCTTGGTGCCGAGACCATCAGCTCTGCTCTAGGCACCCACGAGAGTCGCTCCGTAGCTCGCCTTTCCCCATGAGCTGCAAGAACCACCCCAAACCATGCACATGCCACACTCTTCTTAGATGAGTACAGAGCAGGCCAATATAAAATACCAGTTTTCAGCATATGCTTTCCCACCAGACTTCACCACCTAGGTTCAGGTCCACCTCCCAACACCCTCCTACCAAAGGAGAGAAAGCGTTCACCTTTCACGTTGAAGCACCCCATGGATTCAAGAGGGAGTCTCCTCCAGCACGCTCATGCTTTAAGTGCAAGGGCTCTGCAAAGTCTCCTCCCTACCCAGGTCTCCTGCGTTAGCGGGATAACTTCAGGCCAGGTGAAGGTAGTCTGCCCCATTCACCACCGGCAGCTTTGGGCCAGGTGGTCACTGCCCCCACCTGCACGCGCTTAGGGCATTAGCCCTCAACTGCCTTGCAAAGGACAGTGGGATGATGAACATCAACATTTGAAGAAAAATTATTGTTTCCAGCAGCGCACATCTCTCCTAGCAGCTCTCTCTCAGCTATGCAAGACCCGAATAAGTCCGCTTCCTCTGAGGAAGACTAGATCAGTGAGCTGTAACTCCTGGAGAAGGTGTCCACAGGACACACAACTATTTTCCACTTCTAAACACTTCAGAAACCAACTCAAGCGTCACTCAACCCGACTCTGTTTTGGCACCCGAGCGGCATTACACCCACCCCTGCGTTGCAATGCCATTAGCTTAAATCAGTTTTTACAGCCAGTTCACCGATCGATAAAATGAAGAAGCATGACCGCAGAGAAGAATCAGCGTCTGTAATCCTGAGATTACATAAATCCCGCAGGTCAATCACTTATTAATGGCTGTTATATTTATTGGGGTTTATAGCAGGCCTACAAACCCGAGCCATCAGAAGCATGTGGGGAGACACTGTTTAAAAGGGAAAAAAAAATCAAGAAAGCAAGTGATTTGACTAGCTGACTCCTTGCCATGAGCACTGACAGAATACAGATTTCCCTCTGCCTCCCTCTTCACAAACCTGCTAATGAGCTTGCCAATTAAGAGCCAATATGAAGACCTTGGAGGGGAAGCTGTCAAGAGCACGAACTCTTGGGCCTCCTGCAAACAGCCGTGGGACTTCTGCTGAGGTCCACCTCCAACCCGCCTCGCTGACGCCAACCTTGACCTCCCGCGAGGCAGTCCTCTCGCGTGGCAAATCCAAACGCGTGTCACGTACGTGCATTAGGGGTCCCGAGGCGCAGGCCCCGAAAATAAACACACACCGAAGAACAATAAAGCTTCTCGTGCTCCTCATCATCATGGAGACCTTGCTAGGTCAGGTGCTGGGAAACCCTACAAGCTTTAAAAAAGCCCCCCCCCCCCAAAAAAAAAACTATTTATACATCATCATTTCTACCTGACAATTCTGATAATTTAGGGCTAAGTCATGAGTTTAGGGTTTTTTGTTTTGTTTTTTGAGAGGAGGCTTTCAGTTTTTGCTTCTGCTTAGGGAACCAAGGACAGTTTGGGTGAAGAAATTTGGGCACCGAACTCCCTTCAGATGTTCCTGTGCGTCTTCCTCCCCTCGTATCATCAGCAACTAACTTAGTGCAGTTTATAAAAGGAAAAGCGAAGGGATAAACACTGTACTGGCTCAAATTCTCCAATAACGAAGTCTCCCAAGTTTCGGTGCCATCGGCTTCGAGCACTCATACCAGCAGCTGCCCACCGTAGCCGGCACCACGGTGACAACCGGACGGGCCATAAACGTCCGACCTTCTGGCAGCCGGTTCCAACACACCCATCCTCCAGCCCCGGCACGTCGTTCGAACAAACAGGCCAAATTCATCCCAGAACCGCTCTACTCTGTCTTTCTTGGAGCACCGAAGTTGCATTTCATTACAACACTCACGTCCAAGGGGCTGCCAGGAACAGAAAGGAACTGGACTCCTGGCCTAGGTTTTCTCCTCCATCGATCAGTCCCCCATGTATTTCGTCGCACCGCCACGAGGAACCCTCTGGAAATAACCTTTAACAGAAAGCTCTGTTACCGAAATAAAGAAATGCCATCGCTTCTCTGAAACCGTATCCTTCTGCTGAAACTAATTATGGGAAAGCTGTTGCTTAATGAAAGTTTGCTTTAATATGACTTATGCAATTCATAAGTTTGCTTTGGACAGCATCCAGGTTTTTAAAATTAAATATTAGCAGCCTGTTAGCCTATCAAGCAAACCTAAGCATGTCAGGTTAGTATTTTAATAGGGCTTTTTCCCTTTTTTTTTCCTCCTTCCCCCCAAACTCCCCACTCTAAGTCTGGCTTCCTAATTGACTTGCTGCTTTAAAGCCATACGAAACAGTGACTTCTGAAGTCCTTAGACTGCTCCCACTGCAATCACTCCTGCAAATAAAGCACCAGTTTGTGGCTGTCCGCAGCGTCCATAATAACCATGCCGCGCCGTTCAAGGGTGGACGGCTCCTTCCTGACAGCTCCCGACTCCCACCGACTCATCCTTGCACTGATCAGCCACGGTAAGCCGCCTCCATCCAACGGCCTCCCGATCACTGACGGATTTTATCATCAGCGAGCCCGGCCATAAAACTTTCTTCCTGCTTCCGATGGCAATAATTTATAGATTATCAAGACCGCCCTTTATTTACTGGGTCTTCGTTTCAATTTAGGGAAGCAGCACCAGAAGCAACTAATTTCCTGCTTCCCGTAAGGCATTCCCAAGCGTTCCTGGTGCCCTTATCTGCCTGCTCCTGAAATGACATTACTTTCTCCGGAAAACCCGCCGGGGGCTCACGGTCAGACTGCCTGTGGTACCCGCATCCCCAAGAGCTCCGAGAAAACCCAAAGGCTGCAGATCCCAAACGATTTTTTTTATTATTATTTTTTTTTAAGAGAACATAATGTCCAATGGAAGGGGTGTGAGGTGCTGCAGTTTGTTCGCGTGCAATTTATCCTGCTGCCGCCTCACCCTGCATCCGTGCTGCTGCAGACAGTGAGTAATGACTCCGAGCTGGAGCTCCAGCGCAGCAGTGTGCAGACCCGGGTACCTGGGCTGCAATCGAGAAGGAAGAGCAAGCAAGCGGGGACAGACAGATGGGGCAAGAAATTCCCCTCTTCCTCGTGTTTTCAGCACTTGCAATGAAAAATGTTTCCTTTTGCCTCAGGGGATCGACTTAATGATGTAAAATCCACGCGTAAGAGTCCACAGGGCGCGTGCGGAAAAATAGGCCTGTTGTTCATCCTCCTGCCCGCCGATCCGCACAAAGAAACAGGGATTTCAAACACACAGCAAGCCTGATGTTGTAATTTATGACTTACTCACATTAACTATTCAGTGCTATAAATCAAGCTCTCCATGTTCTAATACTTTGTATTAATACATCACAGCTTTTGCACAACAGCATCCTCCTTGCATACATTTGCATCATTCCCCCAAAATAAACGTATGCAGAAAAAAAGGTATTGCATGAAACGCTTGGAGCAAACCTCTTGGAGAGTTTAAGAGCGGGGGAAAAAAAACTAAAAAAGAAACAGGCAGGCAGCATCTTTAAGAGCAAATATCTTTAAGGTAGATTGGCCAAGCAGGGCACGCAGCGGTTTGAGGGCACGGTGGCCAACCTGAGACCGCAACGCTCCGTAATACAGCGTACGACGAACCGTGACAAGAGAGGGAGCCTAAACCCAACAGCCCTGTTTTCCCCATTTCTTTCTACAAACCAACCTACCTTCTCCCATGTCGCCCTGTGACCGCCTACCACGAGCTGATATCGCCCCAGAGATCCCCCAGCATCTTCTCCAAACAGAGAAGCTAGCTCACTATTTTCACCGAGAGGTTAATTTTCAGGGGACAACCGCAGCACTCCCGTTGAGCAAAGTTACCAGCTGGATGGGAGGAATTACTACGCCCCAGGTCTTGGTGTTCACCCTCCAGCCCCATCACACAGGGTGAGGTACCCAGGGCTTCGGAGCACCACCCCTTGCCGAGGAGTATCACGAGCTGCCCAGGTCCTGCCGCCCAGCTACCCGTCCTGCTGCCGAGAAGCCCTGCGCGGTTACGGTAGGATGGCTGGGGCTTACTCTTGACGGTTTGGCCGGAAAATTCAAGCTATTTCCTCTACTGGACTTCTCCTAAACACTTTCTCCTCCCGTCTTTTAACTGAGGAAGCCACACACTTCAGCCACAATAGCGTCAAGGGAAACAAAAAGCTACTTTCAACCAACTATTATCTCCTCATTCAAACGGCCATGCTAGGCTAGACCAGAGGTCTAGACATGCTATTATATCTTCAAACATCACCTACGGCGGACGCCTAGCCCAGAGCATTAGGATAAGGCAATCGTACAGCAATAGCCCTCCATACGCTCTCCCACACGCAAGCAATTCAGGGACCCGAAATTAAGCAATACCCAGCTCTATACGCAGGTCCTTCCAAAACCAAAGGTTTTCATTAGTACCAAGCCAGCTGCAAAAATATTTGTCAGTGCTTCATTAATGCCAAATGAACCCTGCAAGCTCGCAGGTTTTCTTAAGAGATCCCGAGACACTTGAAAGGTACGGGTTTTTTTCTGTACTGGGTACTTTTTTCCTCCCATTTAAGCCCAAAAGCTGGTAGCAATTTACAACAATTTGCAATTTGGACGGTATGCATATACGCATGTGCCCGTGCATGCACACAAGCCTGAAAAGCCGGCAAGTCTCTTTTAGAGAAAGAATCCCACCACGGGCTTCTGCGCTTAGTGCTTAATGGTCAAAATCAGGTATTTGTTGGCTAATCCTAATGAAAGCCTCTGACAAAACACTTCATGCAGGCAGATGTTCCTCAGAAGGAAACAGCACTGATCAAACACCTTTATTACCAAAATGGACTTTTCAAATTCCTCAATCTCTCTGCTGCAAAATCCTAGACGACACCTGCCTATAGCTATAGGTGCCTATAGACCAGAGCCCTCCTGCACTTCCAGTGAGCTCCTGCATAGTCCAGCGAGGCAAAAAGCATTATTTTTATACATCACAGCTGGTCAGCATCTCAAAAAGCACCAAGGTGCAACGCAGGGCTCAGTTTTTAGTACTGCCGCTATTAAATTTTTCAATTTTTTAAGACATGACTTATTCCATCTTCACCAACTCTGCAGACTGGTTGCTTGCCTCTTTGCGAACCAGCAAGTTTTTAGAGCCCACGAGTCCGAAGACCTCTGAGGTAAGGCAAAAAGGCAAAAAAATAGGCTGCATCATAGCGAAGCGCAAGTAAGGAACGGATGCGATCATGCCTGCTGCTACGACGCTTTGGGTGTTGCTTTTAAAGGAAAGCAAGGTCATAATTCAGAAGTATTTTATCTAACGAAAAAAAAGAAAAACAATTGCTCACGTGGGCTTCAGCATACTCCAATAGAGGCAGATCAGTGGAGATTTTTCCCTTCACAAAAAACGTTCAGGAAATTACATCCCGGCCAAGCCTTCCCCCATCTTTTTGTCAGCAAATCCTCTAAACCCCCAAAATGCCAGGAATTAAAAGCTAAGGTTGGCAATCTGTCAGTGACATATGTTCGGGCAGCTTTTTTTTTTTTTTCTTTTTTTTTTTTTCCACTGCGTCCCAAGATAAGGCTGCAGTTTCAGCCTTCAGCGATGGAATTTCTCAGCACCGCTCAGTACTTGCTGGTTTTTCATCCTCCCCCTTCCCTTTTCCCCTTCCCCTCCTCTAATCGACGTGATTTACGAGGGCTGGTGGCTTTTGCCTCACCGCCTCCTTTTTATTCTTCTAAATTTACCCTCGCCATAGGAAACAGTGACTTCTGAAGTCCTTCGACTGCTCCCACTGCAATCACTCCCGGCTACCGACGCTCCCTACACTGGCAAATTCAGCCCGGGCGCTGAGGCTCCCAAACTCAGCAGCCCCCAACTCTTTTCTTCCCTAGCAGAGATTTGCAAGTCGACAGTAGGGAGGTTTTAACTTCCCTAAATTCCTTTCGCCTAGGAAAGGCACTGCGAGGCTTGCCCAAGGCCAGGCAGGCAACAAAATCGATGGCAGGATTAAAAAAAGCCTACGAGGCGCACGCCACCAGCGCCTGTCGCGTTTAGCTCGTTATAAAGCGGGCTCCACACCGGCAAAGAAACGAGATCGGGATTTGTTCGGTTGCGGCTACAGGCTCCATCACCTCGTGAAGAGCTGGCAGCTCCCGAACAGTTGACTTCCAGAGAGTTCAGTTAAATACAACCCTCTCAGCCTGAGCCGGGAATAAAATCTATTCCATTTAATGTGATTTCAGCTAGATCCGAAGACTTAACAGCCAGAGAGCTACGTATTGATTATGCCACTTCCATTCTGATGGAAAAGACTTTGAAATAGCACCCGGAATCCAACAGTTTCCTCGATGCCATTAAGACGTGCTATCAAAGGTTTCCTAACACCCTGTTTATTTTTATTATAAAGCAGCATACTCCTAGGTATCTTTTTCCAAGCCCCACGCCCTCTCAGGCATTTACTGGCTCGTGAAACAAATGCACGCGTACAATTATATCCCCGTGCACATGCACATACATACTCATTCCTCCACACATATCCCTCCTACGTATGCTTAGGGTACAAACACAGAGAGACTGAATTGATTTTGGCGGCTCGACCAGAGAAAATGCATGGCTAGATAAGCTAATAAGTTTCCTTCTCCTTCTAATGGGTCGCAGTGATTTAGCTCCCTGCCCTCAGGGCTTGTAGGTAGATAGGGGCGAGTCTTCAAATTGCCTCCCTAACTCATTAAAAACATCCATCGGGGAGCTCTCCTCTGAAGCTGAGCGAGCATCATCTACGTTCAAGTAATCAAAAATGTTTCTCACCGAGGTCCACTTGTCTTCTGTCCTTGCGCGTGCTCAACGTGGGCCCCGCTTGCTCCTCGTAACGTAGCTCTTACACTGGGAAAATATTTCTTTCCATCTTACGTCACCGCAGAGAGACAGCGGGGGGAGAAAAAAAAGAAGCCAGCGTCCCAGGAAGGTCATAAATCAGACAGCTTTACTCACCGCAGACGTATCCCGAGCTCTAACCGAAAAATTAAAGGAACGCGTTGTTCTCCCAGACGCCCGTAAGCTGACTGTAAATAGCGAACGTGTGGGGCTGAGCTACAGAGGAAGACAAGAAAAACCTGAAAAGATAGGCAGCAAATTCGCAACGGAGCTCCACGGCTTATCTTCGTGGCTGCAAAGCAGCAGTTCTTGATAGCCGAACATTTCTCTGTATTTAATATGCCTCCTCAGAGCAACAAGTAGCAAAGGTAGAAGAAAAACCGAAGAAACCTGTTATTAGGCTCATTAAGATAACGAGGGGGGTAAGGGCCAGTAAACAGGACTGTCTGTGCTCTCACCAGCCTCTCCACCACGAGATGACCTGAACATTAGTTCACGGTCACCTTGTCAACGCTTTGCAGCTCTACTGAATTCAGCCCAGGATCTGCACTTGTGACAAAATAACAGAAATGTGAGAAAACAACCTAACACTCCCTATTAGGGCTGTGACAGCACCTGGAGAGCTGCAGATGAGGAACCCAATGAGCCAGCTCGGTTCGAAGAGGAACGTGCCCTTTCCTGAGCGGGTCTTGAGCTCAACAGCCAGAGAAAACTTCCTCTGAGTTGGTTCTTGTCTTTGGTTCTTTGGTCCTCTGCAATGCCAGACCATCCTCCAAACACAAAAAGAGAAAGCAGCTAAGAGGTAACATTTATTACCTTTTTAATCCCGTTTCAGCCTCAAAAGACATGCAAGGGCAATTTAAGTCTTGAGAATCACTTTACCGCACCTCCTGCAAGGAAATTCAAAACCTGTAATGCAGCAGTGTATTCGAGGTTTTCCATTTCCCCTTACAGAAAGATATTTGCTCCGGTGGCAGGACGCAGACGATTTGCATTTTCTGCTCACTCGGCGACATTTTCCAGAGCCTCTCTGCCCATTTTTAGAGAAGAAAGCTGGAGGGCAAAGCAATTGAGGGGAGAAGCGCTGGAATTTCATCACGTCTGACCGGTTCATCAGCCCAATTGCAAGTTGCACAAGCAGAGCTGCCTAAATTAACAAAATCCAACTTAAAAAAAAAGAGAGAGAAAAAAAAAAAAGTCCATGCTTCCTAGATCTAATGTCAAATTAATCTGCAAACAGCTTATCACGACTAACGCCAGGCTCAACTATTCTACCTCACAAGCCCCAGAAGCAGCTCTAACCTTTTTATTCTGAACCTTTAGTTCAAAAACCATAAAAATTCAAAACAAGTTGGTTTTTTTCAGTTTTCTCTCGCTACTACGCGAGCAAAAGCGGTCACTCTGTTAGTCCAAGCCACGACTTGCAAGACGAGAGGCTCTGATGCAGCTCTCCTCTGCGTGGCTTGTCCCATCGTCTGCAAGAAGCCACCACCAGGCCAAAGGAGAAGCACAGCATCTACGTGCGTTTCTGTGGCACATGAATAATCCCCAATCCCGCACTTAAAATTTCTGCACTTTGGCCGATTTTCTGCTCTCTGTCGCATATACTCTGCTCCCTCTCATGCGCAACCTCAGAGATTCAGGGCAAGTCAAAGCAGAGAGTACCTGGAGCGAGGCAGGAGCAACAAGTTATCCGCGAACCCAGCTTGCACGTGTCCAGCCCTTGGGTGGTGGCGACACATGCCTGGTTCATAATACAGAGCCACACTTCTGCTCCTACCTGCTTTACTGTAAATAGCTCTCATTTAGGGATCCTTAAAATAATCAAAATCACCAGGGGCGGTGGTGATGCTTAAGGCAACTTATTATTCACCTCCTGGATTAATAACTCCCCTTGTTAAAGCTCCCATTTACAATTATTAACCAGATCTGGTCTGACTCTGGAAACTAAGCGAACCTTGGCTTAGCTACTGCTTGGATAAAAGAATAACTCGGGCTTCCGAGCACCGACGGCAAAGGCCGTTCAACCGTTGACGTCCAACTGGTGAATTTTCAACCACGCAACCAGGCAGTGGCAAGCCCTGCTGCGGCTGCTGAGGTACGGGCACCGAAGAGGAAAAGACAAGAAAACAAGGTGTCTGCCTCCACGCAGAGCAACCTTCCTGCAAGTCATGGACCGACACAAGTTGGAAGCGAATTCCCAAGGGTGCACGGCCCGAGCCGCCCCTCCAATGCAGGTCCCACGAGGTCCGAGGAGATGCCACCAGCTAGAGAGCCCGACTGCAGAACGCATCTCGTGGTTCCTCGGATAAACCAAGGCAAGAGCCACTAAACATGATGGGCCAGGTCATGAAGCATCAAACGCGAACGACAGCGGTCTCCCGGTTCTTGGAATTAATAGCGAGGCTTTAGCAGCAACCAGAGACTGTGCCAAAACTGTATTTAAAGGGAGAAAGCAAGATGCCGTTATCACAACGGCGTCCCATATTAAGCGACTGACGCTATTACGATTATTCTGGCAGAAAACTACCGTAACAGAGAAGAATCAAGCCCACAAGCCTTAAATTTTATCTGTGCATCTATAATTTCAGATTTCACTTCACCGTGAAGGTGCCCGTTCAGAAAGATACCCCAGAGCATGGCAGATCTCACTATCTGCGTTTCAGGCTCTAAACCAAAGCGCTGATTCGCTTCACGTGCTAAAAAAGAAGCGGCTCCAAAATCAATTATAAACGTTCGCCTCACTTAACTGAAATCTGTTTGGCAAAACAGTTAAGGAAAAAAAAAAAAAAAGGAAAAACCATCAGTTCATCCAGCTCATTTCTAAGGCTTAGGTTGCTGGCAGAGCACCTTATTTTTCAGCAGATACCTGGCCTGGCCTCTTACATCCCAGGCGTCGCTCTCAAGCTGGAAACCACTCCTAAGGCTTTCCCTGGGAGAAAGGAAAGGGAATTTTGTGCCGCTTCGTTCCACCACGGTTCTCCAAATGGGATTGCTCTGCAAGACCCGAGGAGCTAATCTGTGAGTCTACCAAACTAGGGCTTTTTGCTCTCTGCCTCCCTATAGGGTTTGGTGTTGAGACCGTTTTTCTCCTATCTTTCGGATTAATAAAAAGGGTCCCTGGAAATTATAGCTAAGATCCTTATTTGCAGCCACGTGTTTCTCGGCTCCTCGCAAGCGGCACAGAGAGATCACGACATAAGACTTCAGCCCGAGGGCGCAGAAAAGGAGGTCGGGGAAGGTCTGACGGGTGCTGTTCCCAAGCGGAGAGCTACAGGATTTCGCTCCTCCCGCTCCGTTTAAGTCCTCTCCTCCATCTCCCCGTGCCTCGCGAGCCCCAACCGCTGCGTCTGGGCAGCGCAGAATTTCACCCAAAGCGTGGAAAGCCCTGCTGAGGTCCAGGAGAACAACAACAGTGGACGGTCGGGCTACTTGACGCTGGCGCGTTTTCTTTTCCCTGTGGCAAAGTTGTTTAAATGTGCACATGACTGTACAGTTTGAATCCGGGTAGATTGATAGCCGCAGGGGAAAAAAAAAAAAAAGAAAGAAAGAAACAACACTATTCCTCGTTTTCTTTCCTTGCGCTAACTTGCAAGTCATAAAAAATAATAAATTCAGACATATGTCCTGATAAACAAAACCGCAGCGGAGCATGGCATAATTTCTCCTCCTTTGCTGCCGTCTACCTCAGTTTTCTTAATTCATGCCATATTTAATCTACATGGAAGAAGCCCACATTTGTTTCTAATAACAGGAGGAAAGTAATGAGATGTCAAGGAACAGTTTCCTCAGGCCAGAGACTTCAAAGGTGAACCTGGCAGCTCGTCCCGCATTTATTGTCTGCGTCAACATTAAGATTTTTCCGAGGGGCAACTGCCCATTTAAAATAATTTTAAGCTGCAACTTAAACCTGAACTGCACGTGAGTGTATGATAAAACACTTTCAGCATCATCTGAATTTCAGCGTCGGCCTTATATTAGAGAACACGTAGATCCAGATGCTGGATTAAAACAGTAAGTGAAAGCTGAAAACGAGCATATAATTCTTTCAGCTAATGCAGAGTGGTCATGCTGCTTTATGCAATAGCGACCTTAAATGAAAGCACAGACTACATTAAGCTCAACGTAAGAGCTGCAGCAACAGCTATTTCTGGTACGTCTGTCAGCTGCACCTATCTCGAAGCTAGAGATGGAGCCTTCATTAAAAAAAAAAGTAATTCCACCAAGGAGTTATTTTCCCCTGACTTTTCAGGCTTGACTAAGTCAGCCTGACTAAGTCAGGCTTAGGAATTGCAGCAAGGTTGGGAAGAACAGAGAGTATCTACTAAAAAAAAAGAGAAAGAAATAAAGAAAAGGAAGAAAGAAGAAGAAAAAACACCCAAATCCTTGCTTGTTTTTTTTTTATCCCTGAGCTTTCCTGGGCTAGGCGTTCCCACAGAACCACGGTGCTCATCGAGGACCGAGTCTTGCTGCTGCTGCTGAAGGCAACCCAAAAGCTTGCCCAAGGGCGTTGAAGAGGAGCCGGCTGCTCAAGCCGGCCTCCTCCCGCCACGCACGGCGGCAAAGCCGTACGACGCCCGTCCTGCGAAACGGTGTCGCAGAAGCACACGCCGTTACAAAGAGCCGCCAAGAAGGCGCCTTCCATCTCCAGCTTCTCGTGGCCGCCTCTGGTTGAGCAACCTTGCAAAGGTCACTGGTGACCACACAGGTCGCAGCTGAGTTTTGGGTTGCGTAGCTGAGATGCTCACGCCTTCCTCCACTGAGCACATCTACAGTGAAAGGAGGGACATCAAAAGCAAAAGCTCCAAAACTCATCCAAGCTTGCGCTGAAAAGCGCTCTGCTACCTAAGCAAAATATTTCCTTGGCCCTCGTCCTTTTTTCTTGTCTTTCCCTCGGCAAGTTTGAGGGGCGCGTGGAGAGCCAGGGAGGGTCCTGGGATCTTGCTCCAGGATCGGCAGCACCGGGCAAGTAGGAAACCAGCTAACCGGGCTTTCCTCCAAATATAAACCTGCTTCTAGATCACCTCCACTGCCTCTTCTAAACGTACTTACAAGGGCTCCCCTGTCTGTCCCTTTCTGCTACTACAAAGCATTCCTGCTTGATGCCGGGGCAATACCAAAAGGCACTGACCTATCGTTTCCTACCGCTCTGCTTAGCAACTGCACAGAAGAGCTCATTAATAAAAAACTATAAAAACACAGGCAGAGGAAGCCCATATTATAAAACCCAGAGCGATCACACTGTTGCATTGTGCGAGGCAGTTCGACTGTGCGGGAGGAAGCAATAAAAACGAGGTGGGACTTGGGGAAACAAAGGGCACATTGTGCCCGCGCGTGCTCGCAGCTCCCAGGAGCACCAGTCGCCCGCGCCGACAGCCCCCGCAGAGGTAGGAGAGCAGCAGGTGCAGATGTATCCAAGTTAATACTAGTTATGGATCCTGGGCGTCCAGGGCAGGTAAGTCCCAGCAGCCAGAAGAGCTGTCTCAGCTACTATAGGTTTCCCCCAGCTTCTGTTATGGTGCTGAAGGCTCCACCCTTGCCAGCTTTTAATTATTGCACAAGGACACGTATGCTATCAGCTGCCAACCAACAATTAGGTTGGATTTATCTGCATTCCTCTACTTGTTGCCAACCTGCCAACCTGATCAGCCTTCTGCACCATCCACTCATCTTTATTCTTTCGAGATTTTCTTCCTTTTTTTCTTCCAGGCCTCCTCTAGGCAAGTCCTCTTCTTCAACCATGGAAGCACGGTGGGCAGCTGCAGGTGTCCAGCTCTCATGGATCACTCCTCAAAGACAGCCACGTTTGTCTCCCACCACATGAACAGAAGAATCTGGAGTCTGGAAGTAAGAAAGAGCCCAAATTCTCCACGTTTAGGGTGCTGACGTGCATCTCACCATATCATTACATTTCCAAGCTCGCCAAAGGTGAGGATTAAGCAGTATTACTCTGAATGAACTCTCAAGGCAGTTCAATCTAATTTAGACCAGAAGACTCTGGATTAGATTATAGTGCTCCCATGTGCGTGGATTCATACAGGTGTGATTATGCTGATGTCAGCAGAGCTGATTTCATTCTCCGGAGAAGGAGAATTTGGGTCTGCTATTATTAAAATCAACGAGAATTCCTCCTTTCATTATTGGTTTGTAAACATGATATCCAATGAACATAAAAGTACATTTCTTCTCCCAACTTTTTCTATCTTCGTTTGCCTTTTTCTCGCTGAGTTGGCCCAGCAGAACCCGTGAGACCTTTCCATAGTGAACTCTACGCTGCAGGAGCGAAAGTGGCACAATTTGTACCCGATTTTGTACGGCAAATTAGGCATAAGCAGGACCGTATCAGAAATTCAATCGGTCTAACAGGACACCTAATAAGCACCAGATGTCATCTAAGCCCCAAGGACTGCCCACATCACGCAGGCAGGTATGACAGGTGAGCACTGCTGTGGGACTCCTCGAAGTCACCACGTTATTCCGCCACCAGCCAGGAGTCAAGAAGACTTAAAAAAAAAAAAAAAAATACGCTGGTTATGGGGCTCCAGAAGGCGAGCCCTCTCTAGAGGACGCAAGACATGACAAAAATTGCTGCAGAGGGAAAGCGGAAGCAATTTGGATACTCCTTCATGGGCGAAGAGGCTCTGATCAGACTCTCAAGCTGCCCAAGATGATGTGGGTCAGTTGAAGGCCAGCGCCTCGCCCCACTGAAGCAAGCAGCAACAAAATAAAGCGAAATATATATATACATATAAGCTGCTATGTACGTGGTCTTTCCACAACACCAGCAGCTGCCCTTGAATTAAAGGCCAGCAGAGCCAAAGCCAGCATCAAGTTGCCTGGACAATCCTTCCGCCTCGTCTCCGGCTGCCCGTCTGGCAGAGCAGCAGCTAAACAAACTTTCTTCCTCCACCACCAAGAACTTACAGTTGCTGCTGTGTGCTTCTGGAAAGCTATCTCACAGCCTGGAAGCGAAACGTTCAGGCAATCCCCCAGGGTGGGAAGCGAGTCCTGGTGCTCATCTGAAATACTCATTAAAGAAAAATATCGAAATAAAGGCTTCTCTGTCTGTAGGTGGTCAGGAAATAATGAGTTAACGCTCAAAGTAGCCCTGACTTCTCATTAGCTTATCTCAGTAGTCATTAACTGGTCATTACTGGTATAGATGGAGGCCTCTGATGCTTCCACATAACGCAAGATGGCCTGCACACCTCCGTGTCACGGGGGATTCATGGTAGCTAATCAAAGTGTAATATCACACCATACGTTCACAGACATTCCCCCATCAAATAGTACCGGAAGGGAAGCGAACGGCATCGCGCAAATACGGCCAACAAAGGTGGAGCACCTCTCCTCCGTGCTCCTGACCAACTCTTGATTACATGCAAGTAAAAATTAATTCCCATCGTTCACCGTTGCCTTCCTCCTAACGAAGTTTGTCGGAGCAGCGCAGACTCAAAAATGTTTGCATGCTGATTTCGTTCGCAGAATCAACTAGGAGATCTTAAAAAGTCTTTCTACCTCGGCGGAGCTCTGCGCCGCCAAGCCAGATGCTTCGCGTTTCTCTCTTTTCTCATCAACGCTTAATGACCGGGAGGAAGCTTCCTCTACCTTTCAGGCGGCAGAAAGCGTTCCTGCAGCCTTAAAAGCCATCGAATAACGAATACCGTAGCTGGGTAAGAAATGTAATTTCCTTGGCCTTAAGGTTCAGCAGAAGCTTCATCAAATTTAAATCAAAGTAAAGACCCCCCTCGCTTAGTGACAATTAATTAACCTTGTTTAAAACGACGCAAAAATCCCCTCTTCTTCTCCAGGCCCCCAGATTTTGCAGGGAAACCTTTCCTTGGCCTCTCTATTTGTCTCCCAGCCCGCACCTCCGAACCCGCTGGCTGCTTTCGATCCCCTCTGCAAGGAGGCAAGGGAGATGAATTGATTTTTCCATGAGTTGCGTGCGGCTCTTTGTTATTCCAAGCCCGGCGTCTGCAAAGGGAATAAACGAAGACGAAACGTTCTGCAAATGCAAATATACAGCCCTACGTTATGCCGAGTATCTCCTGGTATCTCTCTATATAATACGAAAGCAGTACCTTAAACGCTGGCTCTGGAATACCTGAAGTCCACGGAGGAAAGGCAGCTCTTAAAAAAAAGATCTATTCTTGCCTAGTCCGCGGGATCTAGACACGTCTGCTTGTTAATGCACAGGAGGGCTGGGAAGGCTGCGCGTTGGAGCAAGGGATTCAGAAGTATGGCCCAGGAGCATCGAATCAGCCTGCTTTTTGGTAAAGAAAAAAGCAGGTCTTTAAAGCAGGGAGAGGCAGGAGAGGAAAGTTTTAACACCAACAAAAATTAACAGCGATAATTGTGATTTCCCGTTGCTTCTCCAGACCGAAGGGCAATCACTTTAATCCCCTTGCATCCTCGCCAAGCTCAGGAGGCATCCACCACGAGGGCCAACTCCTGGAATTTTTTCCATGTTGGAATTCTTTTTTCCCCACATTTTTTTTCCAGGGAGAAAACTAAAAATCAGAAGCGATGCAGGCATGAGACATCTCAGCCGTGTGCCTCAAGTCGGCGAAAAATCGGAGGTATCCAAAACGTGGCTCGGGAGCTGGCGGAGTTGTTAACGCAGCCCTTGCCTGACTCCCGGCTGCAACGTGCCTTCTAACGCTGCAGGGGATTGGGGCACGAACAAATGTAACCCGCAGCATCTTACACGGATCGGTAAAACGCAGGGAGCTCACCAACCAAGCGAGCACCAAAATGAAGGCTTTTCCCCATTATAAAGAGGCCATCCCAGGAAGAACCCAAACTAGGCTCTTTCCATACCCAAGAGGAACGTGTCTACCAGTTTGAGCTGGAGGGAACCTACTCGATCAATAATAATTCCACTTAAGATCAAGTAAACAGTATTAGTCTGAAGCCCAGGAAGAAACCTATGCCCCTTCAATTCTTTTTTTCCCCCCTCTTCGCTTAGTTCCAGTTCAAGCGCGGACCACTTCCAGCCCTGATTCCCTTTAAAGCCATGCGAACCCAGGTATAATATTTCCAGCATCCAGGTCTGGCTTCTTTAATTGCAACTTTCGGCGACTTCATGATTTATTCATCTCGGGATGCACTCAAAAGTCTAGTATATCACTGTGATCCTCGCACGGCGCACTGTTAGCTTTAAAATTTCATAAACCCACCATGTACTTGACAAGTTGAAAAGTTAACGAGGGTTATAAAGGAGCAAAGAAAAGCACTCGGAGCCCTGATCAGCTCAGCCCCCAGACTCCAGGCTTTTCAGAAGTGCAGCGCGCGGCTTTCTATTAAAAAAGGGAGACTATTACAATATTGGCTTTATTGCCCTTATTTTCCCATTCCTGAGCGGAGATAAAATACGCGTCTCTCTTTTAACGAAACTCATACTTATTTCATGCACGCCGGTTGTAAACTATCGGACAGGATCCCGGGCTAAGGGGAGATTGCAGGCGCGCAGCGAGTCGAGCCCGAGCTCTCCTCCTGCAAAGCGGGTCGCGTCGCGGGTCAGAGACAAAAACAAAAAAAAAAAAAACACACTTTCGCCCATTCAAACTGCCAACGCAACCATCTTTCCCGAGGACGACCGCAGCCCGCAGGGGACGGGGCGATGTATCACTTCGACTCCGGCAGCCATTATTTCTAATTAAAAACTAACCCATAAATACCTATTTTATTGCTAGGTCTGTGGGGTAAATAAATCCAAGCGGTCAGTAAAACACTCGCGACGGAAATTACCTTGAAAAAAATGGCTTTTCATTTCCAAGCGTATCTTCCTAATTAAAATGGCCGTTTCCCATACGTATCCCGGCATCATCGGCCGCGGTAATTTAGGAGGCTTTGAAAGCACCGGCCGCAGCAAAGGCATCGAAATAACTCCTTGCCCTCAGCCCTTCGCGTCGGTTCCCGCGCACACGTATCGAGGAAACCTGGCCCTAAAAGGCCAAAGACGTTGGCTTGAAACGCTCGTAAGATGCCCCATGGATTACCCGTTATTTACTCGCTCGTCTGAACGCTTAAAAAATTAATTACACGCTCTACCAGAGCTGCCTAATATATAGGCAATCTTATCTATAAAGCATCGCTGGGCTCTTATTGCTAACCTCCGCCACCCACCCCTTAGCAATTACCCGCAGAGGTTCGTTAAGGGACGCCGATGCCCGCGAAACCTATCGGCGGCAAGGGCTAAAGCGCCGCGCTCGCTTCAGTGCCGTGCATTTAATTCCCAGCCTCATTAACCGCTGGCCGCTAATTCTATCCTTAAACGGCGACGCAATTTTACGGGGCTTTTCCCGAGATGAGTTCTTACAACTCGTACTTCGGGAAGGCAATAAATAAATAAATAAATAAAATAAAATAAATAAGCAAGTAAAATAGCCCCCGAATCTGACCGGCACTGTCCTGCATTGCAATGTAGTCAGGGCATTTTGCAAGTGATACGCTTGGAAGATATGCTTGGAAATGAAAAGTCATTATTTTTTTTTTAAAGGTAAGTGGCCTCGTGAGCAGAGGCCACGGCACGACTCTGGAGGCACGGGAAAATGTCAGTGCCCATGGAAAAAAAAAAGAAAAAAAAAAAAAAAACCCCTTCAAAAAGAAAAAAACAGAGAGAAAAACCCCACTCCTGCATCCAAGCCAGATGAAGCCTTGGTACCACAAATATTTATGCTTTAGATGTAGATGTATGTAGATACAACAGCAAAAATCCACCATGAAACCCTGGCCTAACCTATCCATTACCGACCATTCACGCATATTTGACTATAGTATCTTCTCAGCTGGAGCCCTTTTGCTAGGAAATAACCATACCATTAAGACAGCAATTCAAAAGTCAATATTATATTCAAATGTCAGAAGATTGAGATTTCAGTTAAGCGGCAGGAATACAAATGCAGTATGCAGAAATAATTCAATGTATTTCTATCGCTGGAAAAATAAAAAGGGGGGGGGGGATCATTTTCCCTGCAGTGTGCCCAATATTGCCTTCTCTATTTTCTAAGGAGGCTTCTTCTCCTGCCAGGTGTGATAATAAATCTGTCTTCTTCGCTTCATTTTACAGACTCCAGCCCACGGGCATTTGCTAAGGTATGTGCCTTAATTTGCGATATCAAGTCCTTCTGCATTTCTAAAAGCAAATAGCTGTGTTATACAGCTGCATTTCCGTTTTTGCATTGCACTGATTTATAGCTTGCCTAGATTAAAAGAAAAAGAGTGGAAAAATAAGAAAAACACTGTTTTCTGCAAGAGGGGTTACGTATTTTAAACTTGTTGCTTTTGCAAAAAAATTACAAAACGGGCCAGGAAGGCAGAGAGGAATAAGCGGAAAAATAAAGTCCGAAATCCCAAAGCACCACGTTCAAAGCGCCATCTCCTTTGATGGGACAGGGGAAACCTAATTAAAGGCCTCAGGGGGGAAAGGCAAACCAGCTCACAGGCAGGCTTCTTCCTTCAAGGAGACAAGCAAGCAAGCAAGAGGCTAACTGCGAATTCAAGTCGAGTTAATAAATAAATAAATAAATAAAACAAAAAAAACAGGAGATCATTTGACGGATAGAGACGACACACATCCTCAATTCTTGATGACACATTGGGAAAAAGAGCCTTTGTGCGGATAAATTCGTTAAAGCATTTCTCCCCCGCCTCAATCTGTGCACTGCGATTTGAGATATTGCAAACAAAAAAAAAATTCCAAGCACCTTTAAATATTTTCCATTTTGAATCAAAATGGCTGTTCTAGGCCTAAAATGGACAGAGGGTTTTTTTTTTTTTTTTTTTTTTTTTGGTATGAAGATACTGCAACAAATCTCCTGGAAATCTTTTATCACCGTTGTGCTGTGCAACCTCCCTGCTGTAAATTTTGCAGTGAAGAATTCATTACATAATTGGATGTAGCTCTAACCCATTTATTTTAGCTTCCTGAGAATCTAAACATAATTCATGATTCGCGTATAAATTACGCGCGAGCACAAGCGCTCTAAGCGCAAACTACGTACTGCGTTGCCGGATTCTGGGCCGCTGAACTGCAGCATTTAACAATTTCATTTCCAAATGGAGAATAAGTATGGAAAAGTTTTTTTTATTTTGAATTTTCCTTGATTGGGAGGGAGAGTGAGATATGGCCAATCCAGGGACTGAAGTCTCTGTTGATCCCAAAACCACGGAAAAGGAAAATACATGTTAGTATGCAAGTAATCTATATGCAAACTTCAGTTACACCAATCCAGAGAATAAGTTAATCAAAATGACCAGCCAGCAGGAGCTTGGAAAGGAGAGAGTTATAGATAAAAAAAATAAAATAAAATAATTTAAAAAGCAGGTATTTTCCATTTTTTCCCCTCTTTCTCTCAGCAAGTCAGCCAAGCCCCTCTGGAGAGCAGGACAGGAACCACCAAGAAGATCCATCTGCACTGGATCTTCAGCTGGGAAGGACGAGGAGATGAGCGGGGAGCAGATGCCCACGCCTTACAAATCCTTTCATCCACCCCTCCATTTGGAGAAGGGGAAACGTAAGTTCTAATATTATAGGACTTCATTCCTAAGCGTTTTTAGAGGGCCTGATTCAACGCTCCCCACAGTCAACTAAGCTACGCAGCAGAAAATATGCCCAGGCAACACCGGATTGCACACGGTCACATTCGTCTACCTGGGGCCGGAGCGTGGTGTCTGCAAACGGGAGGTTATCAGCCCCTGGCTAATAAAGTGCAATTTCATGCAAGCTGCATGCACAGGAGATGCACACGGTACGTGCTGGGGCATCTTAGCAATCCTTTGTGCTCACTGCCAAAAACAACGAAGAAGGAACGGGGTTCTAGCTGCATGTTTCTCCTCTTCACATCAATAACCTAGTTATGATCTCTACAAACGTACAGTATACTCAAAGGAGTCGCTAACTCCTTCCATCTAAGGAGATGTAGGTACGTTCAAACTGTTCTTCAACAGTTGCAAGATTATACATCAATCTTCTCAGAAGGGAGAAAAAAAATTATGCAGTTACTATCTTGACTCATTTAGCGAGAGCAGGAGGAGCTTTCAAGCACGAACATTCACTAGGGCTTCAACAGTCTTCAAAAAATGCCCCAGCGTTACTAGGTACCTCTTTCACAGTAAAGCGTTTCAAACATGGGCACAACTAAATTTTCCTTCAGCCAGAGAGCCAATTAGTAGTTCTGAGGACAAGATAAAGCAGCAAAGGGTTCCCGCTGCAATGCTTGGCAGACAGCAAGGACCTCGGCCCAGTGCGGGGAGGAAGAGGAGAAGGTAGAAAACAAGAAGCGCTTCCCACCAACAGCTCAGGGTGCTCTCCAGCTGCCCAGGAAGGAGTCCAGGCCACAGGAGCATCTCTGGAGACTGCTCCGCTCAGGAGCTGGGCACATCCACCCAGTGGGGTATGAATGCCTGATGGCCAGACATGCTTTGATACCTTGTCAAAAACGCAACAGGAAGCAGCAGAGTTTGATTGGCTGCTTTGTTTTGGAAGGAAAAAATATATAGGAATAAAAAGAAAGAAAGATCTCCTCTCCTTTTTCCAAATTATTTTTGGAGCTTCAGACTTAACATTTGGAGGGGAAAACCGAGTGCCTTCAAGGGGCTTCAAGAGGCTCTTGCATTGTGTCTCCCCCTCCTTCAAGTCCTAGGGATGTCCCTTTCCAAAAAGGGTACGAGAGCTGTAGGGGACAGAGAAGAGAGGCTGGTGCTGACTGAAGGAGCGCTTCAACGAAAAAGGATAAAATGAGAAATCTGACCCACAACACAGACAACAGAGTTTTCTCCCACCATAACTCATGCAAGAATTAGTAACGCACTGCAGCAGATTGACCTGGGAGGCTCTCGGACTGGAAGGTTCTCGGCGCAAGTTGGACCAACATCTGCCGGGGTTGCGGAGATGCAGATGATCCTCGCCAAGGGCCGCGCTGTGTGACCTCTTCGGGCTCTCTCCGGCCTTATGTCCTACAGTGTTGCACCAGAAATAGAAATACCAACTCTATTTCTCCAAAGAGGGAAGAACCAGAAGCTTTTCTTACGAAGAAAACTTCATGCCAGCTTGAAGGAAAACAGACAATGATGGTTGGCAAGAGCCGCTCCTTCATACTGCTGTAGCGGAAGATTATCTGGTTCAATATACAGATGCTTCCAATTTCCCAATTTCTTATTTATAAGCACTGGGCATAATTTCTAATATAAATTAGGTCTTCACAAATCAATGCAGAATCACAGAGACCCACTAGTAACATCAGCAAGCAGCTTGACTTACAGCATTTCAAACGAACCAAATCATGGCACTCAGATCATAGTAAAGTAATTTTTCTATGGAAAATTGGTTTTGCAATTCTCCAGCTCTGCTGTAATAAAATATCCAGTGGTATACTTCTGTGTCAGCTGATGCCAGGGAATGATTTGGGCTGTATGTTTGCAATTACTGGGTAAGGGTACACCAATGACATAATTCTACGACTACAAAGGATAAGCTCACCTATTAAAGAACAATGCTTGAAGTGTTTTTCTTTTCATATTAATCCTCCACGCACTTTAAGTAATTTATGGTTACTTAAAGTTTTACCATTCTAAAAATTCTTCCTAGACTGAACCAGATGTTAATCTTCATTAAAAAAAAAAAATAAAGTTCTTAAAGCCAACAGAGACATAGCATCATTGATTAATAACCAAATTTTCCACCGTATCATCTTTGAAGGATAGTTAAGGAAAACTCCCTCGTGAAATGTACTTTTAAAACATTACCGATGTCTGAATTTCTTTGATTCTTCCTCTCTTTCACTGCTTGCACTCCATAAAAGCTGCTTTGTATCCTTCAGAAATTATCTTTGCAAGACAGCTGATCACTACAGGAAGAAATCCTTATTATATTAAAAAAAAATGCTGCATTAAGACACTAAATAGATCTGGTCCTTTGACTAAAATTACAAATAACAATTTATGAAACTGAAAGCGGTCTCCGATCCTAATTCCTGATCCCGACAAGGTAAATGGGAATTGGACCTCAGCAGGGCCAGAATCCGGCCCGCTGCAAACTTTCCAAGAATTGTTGCAGAATTCAGTAACCAGACACCCATCTACAATCGAGCACACATCTCGTACTCTGACTTCACCTTGATAACATGAAAACCACCATTAGGTATTAGGCTGGGAATTTGTACGGCCTCAATAGTATCACCCTCTACAAAGCAAAACACGCTACGGCCAACTATTAACAAAAGAGCATTAAATATTTAGACAGCTTTGCTGGCTTGCAAAATAATCCAAAATTAGTGCCTAAGAGTATTGCATTCCGCAGCAATGTTATTCTAAATGTCACTGTATGTAGCGGCAACCTCTACAGCTGGTGCGCAGGCAAGTTTTGAATTCATCTTGAGAGGAGATTTCCCAGAGTGAAGAATGAAGAGTTTTGGCCAATGACACGTGAATTTACATCCTGGAATCTGACACTCAATCTTGAATTACTCAAATGTTTACCCTCCTCTGTGTCGTTTTTCCCTAAATCCTGGTAGACACAAAGCATCTGCCACAAGGTTATGCTGAAATCAGCACGCGGGTTTCACGGAAGAGCTAGCGCCGGTCTACAACTGCTCCGGCGATAACGTAACCGGTGCCTTCTCGAGACTGCTTGTTATGCGCCGGCCAAATGAAAAAGCTCCGTGATTAGAGGCTGCGTTCTAAAATGTTCCAAAAAAAATTTTTTTTTTTGCCTTCCAGAGGGACACAGGTTATTTATTAGTAATCATTTCTCTTTGAAAAACTCTCTTTTGCAGTATTGCAGTAAATTGTCTTTTTGTTTTTCACTTCAGAAAGTTTACACACAGCTTTTCCAGGACGTCACTGAAGTGCGAGCAAACTATTTACATTCCTGCCATATGTCTACCGATATCCTGCAGCTGTCTATCTAATTTACAATTAGATATTGAACTTCTGCTTGCGTAATCATTTGCATACATCTCTAATTGCCTGTTTTTAACACCAGTTAAGTAGATTAAATAATTTTTTAAAAAAATTAGACCTGGGTTTTTTTGAGGGTTTTTTTGGGTTATTTTTTCTTTTTCTCCCCCTCCCCCCTACTACTTATCCAAGTCTACGTATTTCTCTTACTTTCAGCATCCCCTATGGAGGAGGTATAGAACATCCTTCACTGCATGGGAGCCAGGTATGCTTTTCTCCACTGAAATATCCTTCAACTCCTACCTTCGTGTCTCTGGGCTAAACACTGACCAATGTATCTGCAAGAAGCTTCTCCATGTGGAATACTTTGTCCAGTTTTGGGTTCCCTGGTTCATGAAGGATAGAGACATGGTGGAGAAGGTCCAGCGGAGGGCTACAAAGGTGGGCGGGAGTCTAGAGCACACATCCTGTGAAGAACAGCTCAGGTGGCTCTACTTGCTTCCTTTGGTTGGAGGCGGCTTGAGCAGGGCAGTAGCAACGACAGTGCAGCCCAGCTCTCCTCGGCAGCATCAGATGGTACGTGCGTAGCAAGGGTAATGGTCACAGATTTGCAGTTCTCAAGTCTAGGCTGAACAACAGGAAAGACTTTCTCACCAGACGGTGTTTCACCCTTCGGACAGGGCATCAGAGACACAGTGGTACCTCCGTCTCTGGAAGTTTTTAAGACAAAATCACTACTAAGCTGCCCTCACACAGACAACAACCCCGCTTTGAGCGTGCACCTGGATCAATGATCTCCACAGATCCCACCCCCCCAGCTCTCCTACAAGCCCATCACACTGTCATCATCTTGGCACAAGGACAGCAAACATCATTCCCTATTTCTTCCCAAGCAAACCCAAGCCACACACCAAGAGACACAGCCCTCACCCATATGGGATGGTGCAGTTATGTTTTCAGACTTGTGATGTTAAAACTTCAATTCTGCAGGCATTTGTATACACATTTCTTGACTTTAAGCGTGCTATGGGACCTGCTTCATGATTTGACTCACTAAATTCAATAGCAAGTCTTTAATTACAGCCACGTATGAACGGGAACATACTTTGCCGCGTGAAGGACCCACGCTTCCACTATCTTCACAGTATTTCTTGAGCACAGCTTCAATACTTAGCCTCCAAATGCCCAAGGTGACTGAAACCTTTTATAGCTTCGAGTCAAGAGGAAATTGAGCCAAAACGTGAACTCCAGGGCTGTTATTATCCAAAACCATCTTATGCAAACTTATTACTTACTGAAGTGATTTTTCATAGGCCAGAAGGAAAATTTCCATCTTTCGCCACAATAACGTTTTACGGTCAAATAAGTTAATCTGCAGAAAGCCCAGAGCCCGACAGCTCTGGCAGAGCCATTTGCACAGGCAGCGGGCCTGGGGCTCGCGCACAAGGAGCGGACGCGAAGCCTTCCCTGGAAAAACGCCGAGCAAAGGGTGGCACCGGTCTCACGGCCGAGAGCCGCGGCAAGAACCCTCGGTGAGAAAAACAAGCAACCCGAAGACGGGTGGGGAGCAGGGCCGCCGGCGCCTCCTCTTGAACGCGGTGACATCTCCCCAAAGCCCGGCGGTCCACGAGCCGGTCCATGGGGTCTCCTCAGCAAGCCCCACCGATGAGCATCAGCCTTCTTCACACCGTGCTTCGACGGCAGCTGGAATAAGGGCAGGTTTTGAATTCACCTGGTCTCCTCGGCGTAGCCTTGGGATTGCCCTGCAAAGGACGGTGCAATCGCTGCAAGAGCGGGGGAAATCCTCAGCGCCTCGGTCTCCGGGATGAACAAGCAGCTGAGAGATTTTCCAAGGCTCTAGAGGGAAGGTGCCTTGTTCTGACGACTGCTGCTAGAAAGAAATAACTTTCTAATCCAGAGAAAAGTGTCCAAGACTTAAAACTTTTTTTCTTAACCTGATTGGTATTAAAAAAAAATGTGTAGACATTAAAAAAAAAAAAAAAAAAGCTAATCAAGTTTCCTTTTCTGTGAAATAGCATGATAGAAAAAAAGTCATTTCAGGTTAATTAAAACACTTGCATTAAACGACGAGGAGAAGTCTCACTTTCCTCTTTTTCTATTATAACAGAGTAGGAGTCACATCTCCAGACCGAAACCATTTTATATTAAAATAATAATAATAAAAAAAAATCAATTTGACAAATATCAAAAAGACAACATTCTGACATTTTCAGAATTGCTTTTGTGTTATTTTCTCTCAAAAAAATGCCATTAAAATTGATGAGATTTAACAAGCCGTTCTGTTCTGAAGAAATGGCCTTTTCTACGAGAAAATTGTTTCAGTGGAACTTTTTCCTGTTTTGATCGCTAATTATTTGAAGACACTGGAGTTCTCTGATCCTGGACATATGACATGGATTATAGTGAAACCAGCTGGAGATTAAATTTCTAACTCACATATGGAGCTCATGACCCTCTTTATGAATCACCACACCGTTTGTTTAATATTTAATGCAACTCTTAGTTACTCTGAAGAAAACGTTGAACAACAGAGGCCCGTAAAAAATTAAATCACACAGCAAAATCGCAGCTACTTGCAAATCCTCTCCCATCTTTGGGCCCTCATCACAAATCTGTCTGATCTAGCTTTGTTAAGTTTATTTTTTCACTCCCGAGATGGCAAGATATGATGGAACACTAAAATTCCATATAAACATATCCGATTACAGCTTGGCAGCCTGGAGAGATCCCAGCTTCGCCTTTCATGCAAACCTAGCCACGGTAACGTAGTGAGATTAAAAAGAAGTATGTGTGCACGTTAATCTACGGTCTTAGGAAGAGTGGGAAATTAAAACCACGCGGCAGAAGAGCAGCACTACTCTAGATATAATTTTGCTATCTTAAATGCTTTGAACATGCACGCCGGAAAAATAAATGCCTCAACTCACGCTCTCTTTCTTCTTCTCCTTAACTCATAGGCTTGGCGGGGGAAGAAAAAAGAAAACAAAACCTATCAGTAGGTAACTATGTATCTCAATGAATGCAAACCTGGAGTCAGGAACATTTTATCTACCTATTTCTCCAGAGCTAAAATAATTACATTTTTCCAAACACCTTTGTGCAGCTTTTAAAAAGGGTTGTCTCATTAACTGCTATTAAAGTAGTTGTGCCACATGTTTAAAGCCTTCTTCGACCTCCTCATGTGAGTACAGGCAGCAAAGTCAAGCCCAAAGCTGGTTCCCATTTGGTCCACCCCAGTCTTCCTTTGGTTCCAGTCCACAGTTTCTATGCAAGAGGACAAGGTCCTCAGCTTTCTACAAAGCAGTTATATTAATACAGTTGCTCCTTCTTGGGCTCACCTTCAAGACCACAGTGGAAGGGAAGACCACACCTAGGGAAGCCCTTCTCCCTTTGATGGGATCCCATATCAGCCTTTCAGCCCTTCTCCCGTTGATGGGATCCCATATCAGGCTTTCCCTAGCCCTCAAAGTATTCAGAGAGGACTGAAAGCTCACGAACAAAATGTCTATTTTAACCTGAAGCTGATTGATGTAATGCTAGTCAAAATACGTAACTGCTTCCTGATAATTATTTTGCACGGAAACCTTAAATTGTCCTGGCAGGGAGCCGCCACACCAGCTTGCAGCCAGGTCCTGCACCCTGATCCCTTGGGATCAAAGAGCACCCACCCGGTGGAGAAGCAGGTGTCTAGAGGAGACTTTCTGCTGCGAAACTGCTTGCAGTGGAGACTTAGGGATAGGGGTTTGTACGCAGGGACCTCGAGAGTGGGAAAACCCGGCCCTCGCTATCTCTTCCCACCTGGCAGCCTGCATATCTACTCAAGCAGCACTCGTGCGGCATTTGTGTGCTCCCCAGTAGAATTAATTAGTGTTTGCACAGTACTTTGAAGATGCAAGTACTAAGTGAGTGCTAAATATCAGGCCAGGTTCTCAGTTGGCTTAAAAACTGGCATTTCCAGTGTGGCATCCGGGCCCACGATCAGAGCGTGATAGAGAGACTCTGCAGGTAGCTAAGTAAGAAAAAAATAGCAACGCAGCAATCGCTTTTTTTCCAGAATCACTCCTTCTGCAGCTGAAAAGCTCCCTGTCTGCAGAGCCATGACACCGTTCTCCTTCAAATCTCCTCAAAACTCACCTCTGCGGCGGTGCCTACAAATCGTCCGACAGTGATTAGCTAGCTGATGTACTGTGACTTCTGCACGTTATACTCACCGTACCCATCCGATCGTTGTTTCGGCCCATCCCATCTGTTCACCGAACGTGCTGCCGCTTTTTTAATCTGCAAACTCCTTGGGCAGGCACAGAGTTTTTTCCTCCCTCACCTGGAAGTGCCAGGCCTAGCTCACTGAACATGGGGGGAAAAAAAAGTCTTTCTAGTCCTTCGCAAGCTCTGCATAACATTCTGGATGTGCAAAGAAGTCAGTCTCGATGATAAGACTCAAAAAGTGCAGATCTGCTTACCGGGATGTGCAAGTTCACGTATAAAACCTTTGGTTGCAGAAGGCAACCAAGGAGGTTGAACTCATGCATTACTGCAGTGTATGGGCTAAACGTACTGCTTGGGCTAGATTTATTTATTTTAATATTTGGAACTGCTCTTAATTGCCAACAAGTGGCTCGAAACTCAGTCCCACCAGCAAAGCAGCCTGTCACGGGAATAAACTACAACAGTTACACAGAGAGACAAAGTGACTCTTTAAATATGATAGAGCCTGGCAAGGCTGCCTTACTCGCGGGGCTTGCAATAGCACAACTGCTGCTGGAGGAGGAGGAGGAGGAAGAAGAGGAGGAGGCGGCACAAGCAGCATGCAAGCATCTCACATCAGGAAGCCACGGCTTATCCAAGCACCACCTTCATCCACCCAACATATGCCAAAGGCAGGTTCCCCAGCAGCCCGCCGCCAGCCTCAGAGAACAGACTTATCTGCTTTCCTTTTTTATTTCAGTGGCTTTTTAAGATGCTGGCAGCGTAAATGCAAGTCCTCAGCACGCATGACCAGACTGGTGTCCAGCGCAGCCACGCGTCCAAGCACTGTCTCCTCGGGGTTTTTCTGCCTATATCAAAGACCACCCGACGGTCTCCTCCTCGAACGCTGGGAGCAAGGGCCTTCGGCCGCAGCTTTCTAACAGCAATTGCTGATAATGTAACAGGTATGATACGAGTACCGCAGATACTGGCACGGGCAGAACACGTTACTTGAGCCCTGCTGAGGCAGGCCTGGGAATCTCATGGGAAATATAAGGCACAGGGAGCCTCCTCTCCACTTCAGTAGCTTCCAGGATACCCTGCTCAATGTTTGCAACAGCCTGGTCACCCCCAAAAAACCCACACAGGACCAACCATGCCTTTCTATTCACGTGGTAAAGCAGAAACCCGGCTGCTCTTCCACTAGGATTTATGGTAATTCATCTCCTTTCCTTTTCAAAAGTGATTCCAGGAAGGCAACAGCAGAGTGGGCTTCTGAAATCCTAAGCCCGTTTTATAGATGAATTATATCGATGAACGTCCCCATGGACTGTTTTATATGGAAATCCCCCCTCGGGCATCTGGGTTTCTTATTGCAGAATGAAGCACTAACAAATTGTCACATTAATGGGCTCTCAGATGCGCCCGAGATATGCAGTTTAATGGCAATTCTGAAAAAAGCACACGTGGGCCCTTGGGCCTCTGCTACCCTGTGTCCATGACCCCTTTCCGTATTGAGTACATCTGTGTTGATTTGTTTCTTCAGAACATCCCCAACCCACAAGAGCAAGCACAACCCAACTCAGGCCTCGCAGGACTCTCAAAGAATCGGCTTCAACTACTTCAGTTGGAAGGTGGGCAGGCAAAGGAGGTCGATACTCTTTCCACGGCGTCCGCCAGACCTTTTCAACTGCTTAACTAAATCAGTCACACGCGCTATTTTTAGAGATGCAGCAGAAGAGCCCTTAAGCCTCTTCCAAGCTTTGACAGCGACACTCCACTCACTTGAAGACATAAAACAACACTGCACTTCTGGGTAATAAAATGAAAAAAAGTAGTTAAACTGGAAATGAGTTCCCACGATACACGAGTCCAAGTAAGCGTTACAGACTCCCCAAGATCCAGGCTTTGCAGCTACCCTTCTTTTTAGAAAAGGCCAAAGCAAAGAGAAAAGCGAGGCTGTCAGCCTGAAGTCTCTGATCAGCGCTCCCTGGGTGCGGAAGTACTGCCCAAACCGCAGGAGGTGATGATACCCTCAGCCCACAGCAGGGCCCTTGTTGCCCACCCCAAAAGCGGGGTCCGCCCACATATACGTACTACGGGCAGCACCGAGTCAAGGACGAACCAAAACTGTCAACTGTCAGTTGACGGACGAAGCCGGTTATTTCCCCACCCCCACCCCGACTACGGATCATTCTTATCCCTCTGGTCCATACTGCATTCCCGATTTCCTACCAAAACCTCTCTCCATTGAGAAATGGCCCTTCTGCCTCTTCGGCATGACTGAGGCAGACGATGCTCTGCATTCGTAGCCTTAATCTCTAGAGAGCCTGGATGAGATTTTCAAAAGCACTTAGTGTTGACCTACCTCTGCTCCAAATCAGTCTGATCATATTAGGTTAACTGTATTTAAGTTTGGCCATGTATATTTTGTCGTAATAAACTTACCCCCAAGGAATAATGCTGCTTCAAAATGAGATTACTAGACTCAGGACTATATTTATGCATCTCAGGAAGAAATTTGATTTTCCAGTTCCAGTTCTGTGGATTTTTAAACCATCTTAGACACTCAATACTGGTGGAACAGAGGTCAATACTATCATATCTCATATCCATGAAAAGAAAACAGTCCCTTATAAAGTCAGGGCTAGGGGACTCTACTGGAGACTTAATGGCTCAAAACTCCATAAAACTAATACTTAACATCAGCAGCAGCAAAGCAGCCAGAATACTCACATTTCAGCATCTGCAAATGGCTCCTTACAGTCAAGGCCCAAATATCTGTACCAGATCTTATCTTTCACCTCCTCCCTTTCTTTAAGCCACCGGGCAACGTGTGTTTCTAAATAGTACAGTACAGTAAAGGACTTGCCATCTGCCATCAGCTCTTACACAACGTGAAAACAGAGGGGAATCACTTCTGAACTGAGTCCATAAGACACTTCCAGAAGAACCAGAGTAACAGTTGGATGGTTATGGCCATGAAGCTCAAAAAATGTAGCAAGAAACATGCCCTTTGCAGAACTGTTTCTTAAATTCATATATTAGGCCTTCTTCTACTGCAATTTCCCTTTTGATATATATATTTTAACAGAATCCATAATCGGTCAATCTAAGTGATTGACAGGGAAGGTGAAGGAACAGCCTGTTAGTCTTGACTGCTGGAGCAATGAATAGAGAAGTTGACACGTTAGATTTCTTCACCTCCAATTGGAATTATAAATTATAGACCTCTTTCACATTATCATAATACTAAGTTCATCTTGAAAATAGAATGATTCCTTGGGGGTATATTTATAGTGAAAAAAATACATATCTAATCCTACTATACTTAAAATATCTTCACATTTTAATATAATTGGCTCGATTTTTTCCATTCTGTTCTTATTTTGGGGAATTAAGAAGCAGAACTGGTTCATCATACATTTTCAAAAAGGCCCACAGCCGGACGTTCAGAAACGCTCAAGAGTCACCTCTAATTCAACCTGTCCTCCAGCTCTCCCCATACAGCTGCTTGACAGGTTGCTTCTTCACAGATTTGCCACGTATCGCTTCTTTGCGGCAAGCCGCACCAAGGTTTGAAGAAGTCCCAAAGAATTCAAGTTTCCAGCCCATAAAAACCCTTAATTCGGCCGCTATCCCTATACAAACAACCCCTGCGAAAGGTATCATCAAGTTAAAATTAATCAGTTTGCTTGCTAGCAAGCATAGTCCATCAATAAAGCCAAGCACTAAACCACAAGGAAATGCCTCCGGGCCAGACAAACTGCGTTTAAACTCTCTAATTTATTTTGCATGGGAGGGAGGAAAGATAGCAAGTTCAAAAGTTTAGAGAGCTTCAGATCGCGCTGCTATGGAGCCTCCAGGCTGGGCTAAGAGCCTCACCCCCTGCCTTGGGCAGAAGCGGGGAAGAGATGCACGTTATCGGCATGGTGGGCCACGCAACAGGGACGACAGGCTCGGGGGAGCTGCCACCTTCCCCAAAACTCCTTCCCCTGTTGCTCGGGGGACACATACAGCCTTGCTGGCCATGCTGTGTCCTACTGACTATTCCACAGGCAAAAAAAATACACCCGAAGCACTGCAATTGCCATGTTTTCTATCTCCAGAAGCATCTCAACATGGGGAGAGGAGAAAGGAAGGGAAGAAAAATACTCTTTAAATAAAATCTGCACCATTCAGGATTTCCATAGCTTCAGCAAAAACCCTCTTGCAGCACAAATAAACGTATCTTATTAATTTTGTGGGATCTTCTCCTAATAGCACAATTAGCTTTTGTAGAAGATAGGCCCATGTATCGTCTTGAGAATACTCTCTCTGGCGTCCGTATCTACATAATTTCAGGAACACTCCTCGCAAATTAAAGATAGCATTGGTCGTTAGCAGAGTTTACACTGAAAAAGCGGCGCTTTAAATATTGTGTTAGCATTGAATCCCCTAAGCAACCTCTGGCAAGCAGCGTGCACCTACCCAAGGATCCAAGGAAACGGAGGGTCCGGTCACAGCTTGGATGCCCACCACAGCAGCCCAGGCAGAAGACGACCAGGAAATACAACCCTGGGCTCATCACTGCATTTTGCAGCCCCGTACTGCCAAAAAAACATGCAACGACACCGGCCGCTCTGCGGATCGGGCAAAAGCACCTTTGTTTTATTTCATTTACTGCAGGGTTGGTAAATTGGAACCCTTATCCGTCAATAGGACGGTCCTCATTAGTCTGTTCCCCATCATTTAACATGCCTATAAGCCATCGCCAAACAGATTATACTGCCTATTCCGTTAATATCCTGTATTCAGCAAACGGGGAGGAAATTGTATTATTCTGGTAACTGTTTAATGTTTGCCACCAGACACACAAGGCAAATGGGTCCAGGAAATGCTTCCTGGCCCAATGTCACCTGATGAATAAGTCCAGACACTCTATTCATTTGCGAGGAAGCCACGAGAAATAACTGCAAAGCAAGTAGAGCTACTGCACACAGTAAGAAGTAAATGAGCTAATAAATACTGCCACGCAGTATCCTAGCCCGCAAAGTAATATTTTATTGCGTGCTTTTAAATTAATACGTGCTCTTTTGTTGTTTGTTATCAACACACGCTCACAAACACCTGATCCTTCACACTCCACAAACGCGACACGGCAACAAATCAAAACCCTCTGTAGGTGCTTCGTCACCCGAGCAAAAGAAGAAAATACAACACGTCGAGAGCCCCCACCCGCTCTGCCCTTTGCAAATAACCAATATTAGAAGTGGCACGAGCTATTTTCCTCCTGTCAAGATCAGTTCTCTCACCTGGCTCCAATAAGCCACGTCTGCATTTCGCCACAATACTTCCCCCTCATCTCTCCTACTTCACCGAAATACAACCTTTCAACTGTGTTACTGGCCAGAATTTAACAAAAAGCAAAAAAGCAAGCAAAAAAAACCCCACCCCAAACCCTACCCCTAATATATGCGTCCAGGCATGTAGCTGTTGGGAAATATGCTCCCTGTGGGCTCCTTCTATCATAAGAGGAGAAGCAACCTTTCTAGAGCATGACTCATCTTAGATGGGCTAGGCCACCTTCAGAGGATGTCCAAGCTCCTCAACTGCCAGCAAAAGCACTTGGGGCAAATAGGTTTTTAATATAGGTAAGATCATTCTTGACCTATATGGACCTGACTTCTTATTGTCCTTGCTTGAGGATTTGCAAGGAGGACAGAGGCATGGTGGCTCCACCAGCGGGTGTAAGACCCCACCCAGAAACTATGAAGCAAGGGCCTCCAAATGACCAGCTCCCAGTACTCAGTGCCACACAATTTCCAGCTTTGCTTTAGGCTATCCATGGAACATCTAATAATGATTATTCTATTAACTCCACCTGGTACCTGCAAAATGTGTGTTGGAGGAATGCATAAACCAACTCTGGCATCTCCACAGCTCCATGCAAAATAATAAAGGGAGCTGACAATTATTCTGCTAGATCTGTCCATCAGCGCCAAAATCTGATGGACCAGCTGCAAGGAGAGGTGGGGACGCAGGACACAAGCGCAAAAGCGGCTCTCTGGGTCGCACAGGCCACCTGGGACAGGACAACGCTGCCCGACAGAACGTCAACGTCCAAACTCAGCGGTGTTCAAACTGCCGACAGGATACAGGGGTAAGGAGAGGTCCGACCCAGCGCGGGTGGCTGGCAGCTCTGGAGCCTCTGCCTCCTCCTCCTGTCTACATGTAACTTGGAGGAGAGGCCTTTCGGAGAAGAGCCAGGACCTGCCACGTCAATCCATACAACCAAGCCCTGTAAGACGTTTTAAGCTGGGCATCTGCTAACAGAGGCACCCAAGAAAAACTGGTCGCTTCTGCAAAGAGAGTCCCTCAGGTGAGATTTATACAAGTGCACAGAGGACGTAGAGCCACTTTAGCTTCCCAGAGGACCTGCATTCCCCAATGCCTCCAACGGCTTTGGCAGTACCACTCCAAATCCTAGAGCCTCCTAGTCTATTGGGGCTGCCGGCTCCTAGCCAGAGCAAATCGCTCTTTCCTTCCCAAGGGAGTCATTTCTGTCCGAGCGTGAAAAACCCGCTTCTACCCTGCCCGTGGGTTTTGGCCATTGAGAAAAACGCTCAGCTCAGAACGATCATCCGTTGCAGACTGATGATTAAATCCAATAGATGTTGCATTTCAAGGGAAATTAGAGGGGGGGAAAAAAAAAAAAAAAAAAAAAAAGCATGTTGTGCTTTTGATGGAGCGCTCTTAGCAGTCAGAGGGCTCTTATTTCTTGCTGGGAAGACCGAGAAGATACTCCCCAGGAATTAAAATTTCGGAAACAAAACATTTCAGCTAATTGCTTTCTTGTTCTCGGTGTGCTGAAGGCACCATTTAGCCAAAGCGTTTGCCTACGGAGTATAACCGCGCCGGCCACGCAGCCCAAGCACCCGCGGTCCACGGCCAGAAAACGCGGCAGGGCCGATTCCCGAAGGCCGCCGGTTCCGCGCGGCAACTCCGAAGGGCGTCAGCGGCGTAGCCAACGCGCGCGGCTCCGGGAAGGAAATGAGCAGCGCCGGCCGCCTGAATAATTGATGTGCTTTTACTTTGCCCCACGGCCCAGTTATTACGTTGTTCGCTCTCCTCAACTGCCTGTGGTTTCTAAATTAATTAGAAATCTTAATGTCATGGCCAACCAGTCAAAAAAAAATAAAATTATTATTTTTTTTTTTTAAAGGCGCAGCTTACAGAAAAGAGCGTGCTAGTCATGCCCTTGAGCTCTGCTATCTCTTGCTTTGGTCCGGTCACGCAGAGAATAAAAGCACGGGCTCATTTCTAAAAAGCCATGGCCCGCTTGCTGATGTTAACGGCGGAAGCAAGATCAGAGAGGGCTCTTGCAAAGGGGGAAAATCCACTGCAGAAAGCCCCCGAGTCCTGTTTCATGGAGGAAAAACAAATAAATACATAGAAATTAAAAAAAAAAAAAAAAAAAAAGTCCCTCTTCCAGGAGAGGGAATAATAAAGTATTTTCTAGGACGGTAGTGATGCCACACTACACCAAACGCAAGTGCATTGCTGAATCCAGGTCTGGAAACATTTAGGAGCTCCGAGCTGCCCTGGTCTTGCAGCTAAGCGACTCCTTTTCCCAGCCAGGAGGGAAAAAAAAAAAAAAAAAAAAATTGCACGCAACCACTTCAACCCGGAGAACACGAGAAACCGCTGAAAATTACACATCGAGCAAACGTACCCACACGAGCGGCCGCTCCTTTGCAGCGTACGTAGCCTTATCCACTTACAATATTGCTCGCACTTACCCTTTAAAACAAGGTCTGCAGCTTTTAAGAAACCCTTTGGGAATAATTCTGCTGCTTGAGCCACGTCGTGCTAACGTGCAGGGAGTTTCTTTCCAAGTCCTTGGAAAGCATTTAGCCATGATGAATCTGGGGGTATTTTTAGTTTCTTACTTGAGAAAAAGACCGATTTTTTTTTTCTAAAAACTGTTTACAACAACTGTAGGCTTTCCAAAAGCGCAAATAAATACACACGATTGAATTCACTGAAATCGTTTCAAATTGTTCAGCCAACTTAGAGACTAATATTTCACTTATAAAAGAACACCAACTAATCAAAATACCAGTGAAATTCAATAGTGCAGCACAATCTTTCTTTTTGCCAACTTACAGCGTATTATTGCAATCCGCAGGATATCTAGAAGGGAGCAAGATATAAAATACCTTTCCATTATTCCCCTTTTAAAATGCTTAATTTTAAAGAAGTAGGGTTTTTGAATCTCTTTTTGGCTCCGATTAAACAACTTACACTCCAAGAAAATAATGTTTTAGCCCTCATTATAGTTATTCTGCATTACTAGCACACATGCACCACTGCAAAATGACAGTCCCGGGATAGAAAAGGGAGCTGGCAATGGTGACACAAGTCTTTAGAGTTTTAAATGATGTTAATTCTGAAAGGAAACATCCAGCAAAAACACCACGAACTGAAACTTCGGGAGAGGGCGGGTCTGCAAAAACTTAACGCATTTTGCTTCAATGCTTATTTTGGTCCTTGAGCTTCTTCCCCTCCCGACTATTTTGTTCTCACCTACTGTAATTTTATACTAACCTAATGCTCGCAGTGTCCACTACAGAAAAAAAATACATGAGGATCAGCACATCTTGCCAATTAAAGCCATTTTACGGCATTGCAGTACCTCCCCTGAGAATTGAGGTGGTACTTCCACTTGCAGAGAGGGAAGATGCTCTTCCAAGGGGTTGCAATACCTTCAAAGAAGGGGGTATCAGTCCACTCCTATCGTCTTCGTTTGCTGCCTCTAAAACACATATGCTAATTATCAGCACTGCAGATGCAGTGAACACAAGATGTCACTCACATGCATTTTTCAAACCAGAGCAGCGAAACGGTGCCCAGCAGTAACACCTAAAACACTCGTCCAGAAACTGTCCTGACTGCTCCTCCGTCAAGGAATACGCTGAAGAAACGACCGCGCCGACGTAACCGAAAACACACGAGACCCACGAGCCGACACAGCCTCGCGGATTCACGCAGTACGAGCTGGCCCAGAGCTCTAATGTTTTAGCGCAGCTACCAAACAAGGCAAGACTGCATGATCTAGTAATTACCTTTCCTTGTTCTTCGGGTGCTAAAAATCCATAGGCTACTTTTTGCGGATTACTGAATTCAGCATTTCTGGAAACAAAGAGAAAAAAATAATTAAAAACATTTATACTGGCCGCTGAGGACTTATCATGCATTCGTGAACTTTTTGCTGTACGCGCAGTAGAGGATACAGCAACGAACAACAGAAACTAGGACCCGAAAAGCCCGTGTAAGACAGCTCTAATGGGGTTTGGCTGTCCCCCAGGAGCCACGTGCAGCAGCAGGTCCGTAAACCTTGGGTGACATGGAGCACCAAGGTCCCAGTCCCCACATCGCACCCAGGTCACTCCACAGCCTAAAAACTCTGTGCAGCAAAAAAGTCGCCAGAGGACTCCAGGTTGAGCACAGTCAACCCAGAACAAAATTCGTTTACTCTTTGACGGTAGTAACACAAGTGTCACCCTGATCCTCCTTGTTCCTTGGCAGATACTCCCATGGGAGTATGAAAGCAAGGAGACTCCTGTGCCAAAGGCATTGGTCCCCAGCACATAATTAATCTTAATTTATTTACTAAAGAGCCAATATTTTGTTTTCGGTAACCTTGGAAGTCCTACAGGTACATTAAAACTGAAGATACAGAAGTCCCACACAGATGCCATTTCTGAGTACTTTTTCTATGACAGGCAAGCATGGATGCTCCGGAAGAAAAAGAGACCTGGTGCAGGTCTGTCCATTAGCACAGCTGCCTCTGTAAGCAATAAAGATATTTCGGACCACCTAAAAAATTTACAGGCAAACTCAGGATAAGAGCAGCTATTATTTCTCACTGTACAAATGAAGAAAAAAAATCCCCAGATGTTAGCTGTTTTTCAGCCACGGATTTTTATCAAATATATACAGCTTGAGTAGGGAAAAAAAGAGTTTTACAACTGCCGAACAGGCCTGGCAATATCTCAGAAGCAGCACCCATATACCTTATTTCTAGGAAAAAATGCTATTTGCTTGGTCTATTCTGCTTATATTTTATAGCAAAAACGACATCTCATTCCCAGCAGCGTTCGGAGAATAACTCCGATTTGACGGCAGATGGTATACGGGCGAAACTGGTTTGCCTCGTCCGAGGACGTTAGCGTTTCTTACCCCACTGCTTGCGACAACTATTTAAGGAAAACTAAAACGAGGTCTTTGCTTCATTTATGCCACGCCGGATTTCACTTCTGCTCGGGACATAAAGGGATCGAGAGCGAGCACGATGCACAGCGGTTTATGGCTCCACGGTGCCGCTTTAGGATGCGGCACATGCTTTCCTCCCGGCGCACCCTTATTTTACCGTAACGCGCGAGTACCGACTGGGAGATCTTTCTCCTCTTCCCTCCCCCAAGCGCGTAACCTTGAGCTGGCCTCTGCCATCAGCCATTTCTACGCAGATTCGAGTGCGAGCTTGGAGAACGCCCGCCCGTGCTTTAACCACCCAAGGGAGCAACGCAGGGACTCCCGCGCTGCAGAGATTTTTGCAAAATACCCGTTAGAAAGGCAGCACTCGCTGCAGATGCTCGCAGATACAGTGCGGGGATCTGCAGCTACCTGATGCCCTAAAACATAGTATGACGACGTTGAAGAAGGGTTTTGTCCCGTTCCCGTTGAAACTCAAGTGTTACGGTGTTTTCCTCCCATGCAGAGGAAGCTCCTTCTCCCCCCACCTCCCTTACTGCTTTCCATATCGCTCTGCTCCCCACCCTCTAAAACGATGGTATTCCTTCTCAGGAAGCATTTGTCATTTCTTAACCAGGCTACGGGCTCCGAGTCGCATTTCCGAACCGCGAGCACTATTTGGCAAGTGGTTTTCACTTAAGACTCTGATCGAAGCGGGGGAAATCATCTTCTCCCTCTTACTCCATCCCAAGTCACCCTGCAGCTCCACCTGCAGAGGTTAATGCTACGTGGACAACGCAGATACTTCAACGCAGCCCGCTCTTACTAACGTGACTGCTGGTGTTCCTAAGGCCAAATATTTTCGTATTTTCTGCTACGGCGAGCGATGCATCTCCTAGGACAAGAGCGTATCGCTCTGCATCACGCAAAGGGGTCTCAGCTCGACGGCTAAGACGGTACCAAGCGGCCCCGTTCGGGCTCAGTTCGGATACGGGAGCGAGCACCCGGCGTCGCGCTGCCGGAGAAGAAAACCGCCGCGGAGCAGCGCCAAATCGCTCCTGGGCGTCCGTATCCCCGCATCAGCCCTGGAAACCCCAAAAACAAGCAACTCCCACCTACAGCGACTTAATTAACACGCGCCCTACGGATCTTCGCACATCCCGCGCATTACAGCGCTCCGTTACGGAGCTCTTTCGATGGAAGTGATTAAAGCTAACGATTATAATTTGTGTCCCAGAAGCCCCTGGAGCCCTCAGCTAAGCCCAGGCTCTGTTGTTCACGCAACGCAATGAACAGAAATCTCCCTCCGGACAAGCCCACACCCCCAAAAGATGCGATAATACAGGAACGAGAGGGAGAAAGGCTCAGAGACAAAAAAAAAAAAAAAAAAAAAAAAAAAAAAAAAAAAAAAAAAAGACAAGAAAAAAGAAAAAAGGAAAAAAGAGAAAATACTCAGTTACTCAAGGTCAAACAGGCAGCCACCAGCAGAGGTAGAATAACCCCCTTCTCCTCTGCCATTCACACACAGGTGCTGACTCTCCAATATTAAGTTTATCAACTAATACACTTTATTTAGCAAGTGTCAAGAGCAGAAGAAGTGATTCATGGCGTTCTCTGCACTTCTGTGCGAGAAGGTCCATTCTTCGCGGTGGCTCTCCAAGCTAACCGTCGCACCGAAAGCGTTACCCAAAGCAGCCTTCACAAGCAGAACGTACTAAGGGAGATTTTAGCAAATCACGCAGCGCCCACCTGCAGAAGCAGAGTCTGAAGAGCCTTTAGCTTTGATTATATGCCAAGCCTCCACAAAAAAAAAATACCTTCTGCTTTCCCAGGCCCTTCCTCCCCCCCAGCAAGAGTCTCTCAGACCTAAGCAAAGTCCAGCTGCAAAACCAGGACCTGTACTGACTGTCCCCGTGCCATCCGCTCTGCATCCTCAGGATCCCAAAGCATCTGTTTTTCATTATCCTACAGATACGTAGCTAACGCATCCACACGCTGAATCACGCAGTCGTCCACACCACCCTACGACGTGACCGGATGAACATCCCTCACGGGACAGGGGTTGCGGAGGTTGTCCTCTCCCGGGACGCAACCTGCACGCTTCCCTTCACCTTCTAGAGAAAGGCTTGCCATACGTCTTGTGCACGTTACGGACAAATCGATCCCCCCTCCGTTTTTAATTCTTCCGTCGATGTTTTCAGCAAAGAGTGATCGCTCGAGTGCCCTTCCCCACCTCATGTTTCTATGTTTTAGGGAACGCTCAATCTACAGATGTATAAGTATATTCGCAAATGGATTGTTTCATCTCGTACTCTTATATTTTAATGAGATTACGTACGTCTACAGCCACATTTTAAGTCAAAACCTCCTATGTCATTCACATGTGTTTGAGATACTTGAAAACATTAATATGCAACAGGTCATGTTACAAAAGGTTAGACTTTTAGCTGCCTGGCACTCTTATGACACCATAACTCTCTCTGTTTTCACCGATTACCAGAAAAAACTGAGACAGCAAAGCTAAACTTTAACAAAACTTCCTGCTACACAATTAATCTGCAAGAGAGTACTGCTGTTGTGCACCTCACAGTGAAAGAACAAATTAAGAGTGTGCAAAGCGAGCAAAGCTTTTAGTCTTTGCAAACAATTTTAGCGCATAAACTATTAAAAGCAATGCTAAACTAATCTTGGGCAAGAATTAGAGGCCATTCACTGCAGCTCGCGTTATGAATTCCTTTGGTTTACCATTTAAAAAACATTAGAGTCTACCATTATGGTTGTGCATCACAGTGCCGCACATTAACCTCTGCAATTTTCTAACATGCTATATTGCAGGAACACAAACGAGACTATCCAGCAAAAAGGCTTAAAAAAAACAAAAAACTTAATATTTAAAGCAAGCAGACAGGAAAGCTCTTCGTTCCCTCTTGGCAAAGACAGCGAGAGAAAGTCCAGTCCTCTCCTCCTCAAAGCAAATGGTAAAATCCCATTAATTTCCCCAGGAACAGATAGATCCCCAGCATCTGGGAAAGGATTCAGTCTAAATACATCGCAGACATAACAGATGAATGATTTGGGGGAGAGGGGGTCGCCTGCTCTCATTTTAACACTTCTGTGTAAAAGGCACCGAGCAGGTCACTTCTGTAAGCTTAAAAATACTTTGTGGGCTTGCGGTCGGATTTTCTCTTCCGCAGGGTCTGCCTTCTGTCTCCGTCGTCGTCTTGTTCAGATGCCTAATGGCTTTCAGATCTGTTCCTTGAGTGCCCAAGAAGCTTAAAGCCTACCCTCGACACTTACTGTTGCAAGGCCCGCTTGGATGAACTCCTATTTCTCCTATAATTAAGAGGAAAACATTTACATTACACGCATTTTAGAACAAGCGCGTCCTTTCTGCGAGCGGATCGAATTGCAGGTTGGATTTTCAGCTGCGCGTAATACATGGGAGTCTTTCCTTTTCATAGCAGACATCTGTAGTAGGCACAGAGAAACGATCGCTCTACAAAAAGACGCGTCGTGATTGCAAATTGTGCTAGTTTCCGTGATGAAATCTGTCCCTTCGTAAAGGCACATAGCGTCGAGCACCTAAACAGAAGGGAACCTTCTGCTCCCTAACAGCTCTTCAAGCAGCCATCATTCCAAGCTAGCCTCCCCGTTTCCCAAGCGATATACTGGTCCCAGCTGGGTTGAGGAGCACGCAACCAGTTTCTCGAAGCCCAGGCCCTGGTACGGGAAGACGCAGCGAGTGCACTGCACTAGCGAGTCATTTCGCAATTACACTGGCACAACCCTGACCACAGTCTTCTGCTTCATGTAAATTCCCAGCAAAGACCTTAGGAGATAAAACTGATTAATCCTAATTAAAATGAAAATCAAGGAAATGACACAGTCTGTTGAATCTACTTGATGAATCAAAAGCCTCCCTCATTTCTATGTTAATTGTCTTTTTACAAATGTGCAATGCTCTCATACACACAGAATAATGTTTTCATATTTTTCTTTGCTAGGAACATTAAGGGCCAGATGTTAGAAAGCTCTCGGCGAGCCCGTCTGTATATCAGGCCCTGGCACAAGTGCCTAAAAAGATGCTGAGTACTTTCCAGTCCCTGATCTTAAAGGTTGGGTCATAGCTTTAAAAAATATATATATACATACACACACATACACCCCAAGAATACTGGCCAGTAGCAGTGGGCAGAGATAGCCCAGCCTGCGCAGCAGGGCAGGACCTAGCTTCTCCCGAGCGTGCCAAAAGGCAGGCTGCATCGCTCCCAGCTGCAGAGAGAAGAAGAGGCAAGAGCTGATGAGTTAAATTTAAGCACCATAAAGCCACCGAACACCAACTCGCAATTTGCACGAGTCAGGGAAATCACGGGTGGACTATCACTGCTTAAGTTCTCGCAAGAAAGCTGCTCACACGTTAACACCGCATCACCGTAAAGACATTTGGGAAAGCAATCAAAGTGCTAAGATATTCCTGAAATGCAGGAATGCAGAAAAGACCGCGTCGAGGATGGTCCGATATAGGATGCGAATGAGTTAAAGAGGGAAGAACCTAGTACACCGCTAACTCCAGGTAGCTGAGATATGGGGTGGATTTGGCACAGGAGGGGTCTCTTTCTCCATTTTTCAGATACATTTAACAATACGTTAAGAAGATCCACTTTCAACGTGTGTGCAGTCAAAATAATACGTTGCTTAAAGTTGGGGAGGGAGAACTAAGTTCAGATAAGTGGTGAAGACAAACTGGACAAAATCCAGAATCTGCTGCGTTATTTGCTTAGACACCATTTATTATGGTTACATTTTATTATGCAGTAGTAAAAAATTACAAGGCAACATCCTGTGTTATTTCCCACTGGGATAAATGATACAGATGTACTATTAAATCTCAAAACCAGCACCAGTCTGCCAGGCTACATTCCATTTGTGCCTTTATAATGTGTCAATACGCTGACATTTATGCCTTCTGATGGTAAAACTATTTATATTATAAGCATTTAAACGTGCCGTAAAACGCATAGCGCAGCACAACCCTAGAACCCTTCCAACCCTCACCAAAATAACACACGCAAAGCCAAAAGCCCACCACACACAGACATAGCATGGAAAAAAAAAAAAAAACAGAGCCAGGATGTCCTAAGTCACCGAGCTAGACTTTTGGGGGGATGTTTTAGAAATATCCACAAAAAGAAGGGTTAATACAGCCTTTTTCCCTATGCACATACTCAATGCACAGTTACATTGGATTTTTAAGTACTTTTTTTTTTAATCTGAATCACCGAGTTCCTGGTTTTGTTGGATAACGGGACATGCCTGGACCTCCAGCTGACCTGCAGGCCAGTCGACAAGCCTACGTCGGTATTTGTAACCCAAATGCAGTAGCTGCAGGGCACCTACCCCAGCTCTGCGTCCCGAACCATGCAAACATGCCAGCAAAAGCGGGGATCCCGCAGGGATCCCGTGGAACCTCGCGGGCCACGGAGAGCACGTGAACCGAGCTGCGGTCCCGGCACGGCAGCTGTCCGCAGCGCCGTCCGCAACCTTTTCTTCATCGGAAGCCAAGTGAACGGTGCTCGGCTGGGGGAACCAGATGGGGGCCATCGAAATCCATCTTCACCGCTACCCGGGTGCAATTAAGCAGCCCATCTGTGGCCTGATTAATCACGTCGGGCTTCCCGGGCCAGAAGCAGCCCGGGGGTCACCGGCAGCAATGCACGGGGACATGCAAACACCTTGCTCCGAGCAACTGCTAGGCGATGGAAACCAACCTCCCGTGCCCCAGGGCTGCTGTCCAGCTACCTCTCGCACGTATCGGGCTCCTGAATATCACAGGAGAGGAGCCGGCAAAGGCAAAGGCGGCGTTTATAAACACGCAGCTTGGAAGGACGCCTTGGAAGCAGGGCTACACGCTCCACTTACTGTCCCCCAAGCAACGGGCACAGGAGGATAAAGAGTCACAAAGTTGATACTCTTCTGCAGGAGCCTCATCATGAAATAATTAGGGCTGAAGTAAACAAGCTCCTGAAGTATAGGTGGCCCTTAAAATAATAACTAAAAAAAAAAAAAAAAAAAAAACACACCCACTCAAAAAAAAAAATGGCCATCGAATACAGGTTGGAGGACTTTTCCTCCAAGCGTGACCCAGCGACTGCGTGCCGTCAGCCGACGCCGCGCTGGGGTCATCCGCACTCAAGCTTTTCATTGCGCCCCTCCTGCTCGCCCTAAAGCCACGTTCTCCCAAGTTCTCAGGGGAACGGGCATAGCCTGGTCCTACCTCCCCCAGGCTTTCTTCAGGTTTGCAGAGGAGGAAAGCATTCCACGGGCTCTTAAAAGCTCGGGAAACACAATTAATCCGGACGCAGAACGTAGCGCATTAAGCGAGCCGCGGGAGGAAACCGTTCAAAGGGTCTCCCCAGCCGCTACGCAACGCTCGTGTTCAAAACCTTTACTCCAAGATGCAGGGGTGGTGAGAAAGCAAAAGAAAAAAAAAAAAAAAGATAAAGACATCGTTGGATACAGCTATTTTGGAACTGACTTCAAGCATCTTTGGTTTATTACCCCAGATAATATGATGTCATCAGAAGCCCTTTAATGTCTTCTAAGGCCTCTCCCCGTTATCCTTAAATTATTAAGTGTGAACGTGTGCATGCGGGTGGTTTTCCCTTATTTCTGCAAGCATGTGATAAACTGCAGGGCCACAAGATAAATTGCTTTCAGTTTACACATCTGACCTCCTCACTTGAACTCTGCCTGCTAATCCATTTCAGCTGGGACTATTTCTAATACCCCATACTTCCCAACAGCTTTCAGACAGCTGTAGGGTGGGGGAGTTGGGGTTTGGGGTTTTTTTTTTTTTTTTTTTTTTTTTGGTTATGTTTTAAAATGGATTTTGCATTCCAAATATCCTCCACTTTGCACCGGAAAGTGGGACAAATTAAAAACAGAAAGACAAACACGACAGGCTTAAGCAATTAGACCCGCATTTGTTATAAACTGTGTAATCAAATATTCATTTCATCTTGCAATGTCATCAGTAGCCTGACACAAGCCACAGCAAATTAAGATGCAGGAAAGTATTTCAGGTAAGCAGCCGCTTTTTTAAGGAGCTAACGAACCGTCGTGCTTATCTACGTTATACAGACGTACCGGATGGGACGGGCACGAGAAAAAGCCATCCTGGCAGCTGGCAGAGACGCTGGTTTTTAGGGGGAAAAACGCAGCTACCGCAACGCACGGGCACACATCCATCTCCTCAAGGTTACATTTCCGTGTCCACTACAAGCCCCCATTCCAGACACTCACTGCTCACTAGATAATCTCAGTTTTATTCCAGCTTGGCTTGTTTTTAGGTGCAGAAGAGGAACCGTCAACTTTTACGCTTACGAGCGCTGTTCGAGCTTTTCCGAACGCAGAGCCCGACAAAGTAAAACCGGTGACCCACCACGGCAAAAGGAGGAGATTTTACTAATTGTTTGACCAAAAACAAAAAAAAAATAGACATCTAATAATTAGTTAAAAAAAAAAAAAAAAAAAAGCTTGAAATTTCTTTCTGCCTGAGCCCTTCCTTAGAGAGGTCACTTGGCCAAAAAAGCACCAGCTGCTGAACATCAGAGAGAAACCCCAGTCTACACCCATTCCTGCTGGTGCCTCTTTGGCAATACGGAGACATATAAACAGAGAAACAGTGTTCAAAACGTTTTTACCGGAGCAAGAATACGGGCTGGAGAAACATCAAACGGATGACAAAGGGAGAACATAATCGTTTAAACAGCACGAAGAAACAGTGGTAGCCGTTTAGCAGAATATTGAGAGGCAGCGTGTTTTCATCCGGTATTAGATTTATCAGTAAAAAGTCCCACTTTGAAGGAAGCTTTGCTATCTGTTTGAGGGTTTTGGTTTTTACTACAACCATAAACACATAAAGGAAGATAATAATATGTATTATATACAAATAAAAATCACCGTGAAATATGAGCCCCCCCCCCCAAAGCAAGACGCAAACCCGACTCGCATCCAGCCTCACAAGTAAAACACGACATCCTTGAATTTGAATTCATCAGACGCCAGGAGTGACCTCCTAGAACAGGTTGCACAAAAATTCACATCTATTTCCATATCCAGAAGAAGCAAAGCAATTAAGCGTAGCTTCTGGGCAAAAATATGAACGCGACTGGTCTAAACTGGGCGGCCAGCAAGTCCTGGCTGCTCTTCGCTATCCATCATTTTTCATTTTGAACCTCCACAAATGGTCCCACTGCCCTAGGCGCTGTACAACCCACAGCACTAGGTGGTCCTAGAGCATCGATGTGAAAAACTATTTGCAAAAGATCATCTCAAGCGCTTGCTCAGGGCCAGCAACACAAGCACTCCTTTGCAATTCCTATCTTTATAACTCCTCTTTATTTCCCTTAAGATTATATTTCTCTTATTCATATAGTACCAGCAAAGAGAACAGCAAAAAATAGGGGCTGCAGTAATAAACAAGTGAAGTATATAAAGTCGCAATGAAGGCGTGTTTTTGCTGAGCAGCACTGGAGAAATAAATTATAGAGAAATGTAACTGCTGCCTATTAAAAGACAGATTTATATGATAGCTAAGGCTTTCAGAGTTTATGAAACAACGTCTAATAAAATGGCACAGCTATGATTCAGTAAGCTGTTTAAATCCATCATTACATAGATTTTGTATTTCAGACTGGTCTTTGCTACCTGGTCATATATTGGCTTTGCTCAATATACGCGTCCTTTTTTAGCATATATAATGAGCTTATCGGCTTTCAGTAGAAAAGGCAATTTTAGAGCCATCTTCTCCTAAGGTCTGCGCTTAAACATGCCAGATGACTCATTCACTATGTTAATATACACGTTGAATTAAACGATTCAAAAATTGTTAAAGGCTGAGCTTCTGTGCAGCATAGCAGGAGAATGAAGAGCACAGAGCAACTATACTGAGGGCGACTGTCTTACCCAACAAGGCTTACTTCGGGAACAAAGCAGCAAAAAGAAAAGAAAAAGAAAAAAGAAAGAAAAAAAAAAAGCCCTCCTTGTTTAGGAACCTGAGATTTAGGCTCAAGCTTTGGTCCTCAGAATCCTGGCCCAGAGGAACAGCCTCACAGATTTTTTTTTTTTTTAATCATAATTAAATGAGCAAACCCAGAAGACCTGCAACCAAAACAGTTTGTCCAGTTGCAATGATACTTTGACGATGCAGTCAAAAGAAAAAAAAAATCTATTAGATTTAATAAATACTGAAGTTCAAGTGAAGATTTACACAGCATTTATCATCTTCAGAGTACAGTGCAAATGCAAGCTAATGAGTGATTTGTGGTCCTGTTCATACCGCTGCGGTCTCCAAGCTCCCAGCTATCTGTACCTCGCTTGTGCCCGTACGCATTTCTAGCCATCTCGTGCCCTGATGCTCCAACCTGCCTTGTGGCCTGCTTACGGGATAGTCGCAGAGCCACCCATCACCCAAGCTCTGGCTAGCAGCAAAAATTTTAGGCTGTCGGCAGCTCCGAACACTACGCAGGAAGATCCCGCTTCGGCTCATTGCTACATTTCATAGCGGTTTCCAAACCAGAGGCAATCTGCAGCCAAAATTTAATTAATACAACTCATAAAATATTATTGCATCTAGCTAAATAAAAAAAAAAGGAAGAAAACGTAACAAATAAAAGGATTTTACTGATGAGATCTCTTGGATTCTTTTTGCAGCTCCTGATTTCCCCAACATCAGAGTATTTATTGCTTTTATCCTTCAAGATGCTCTCCACTCAGCTCTCTCCTTCAGTAATAGCACTTAGGAGAGTAAATAACCTTAACTGTTTCGCTGACTGTATCAACTGGAACACGACAAGCTCTAGAGCACCGAACGGAGCTGGTATGACTTTTTTTTCCCTCATCAGGAAAGAAACAACTAAACCTTGGTGGCTACAATATAGAGAAACAGTCTTGGCTTTGCCAAACCAAAAAAAAAAATGCTTATATTTGAAAATTTTGCACCATCAGAACATAACAAGATCCCTGCAGGGCAGGCTGGTGAAGCATGAGCATAGACAACCGATGAATCAAGGCCAAGGGAGACCCTCAGCCCAGCTACAGCCATCCTTTACTAAGTTCTGAAAAACAACGCCAAAAACCTGAAAACCAAACTGATCAGACCTCTTAAAAGAGCAGTCCTTTTGCACTATTAGCCTCTTCTCTGCCAGACAGCACAGATGGAACATTTGGCAATGGGCAAAAGGACCATAAAACAGGTCCGAACGTAGCACCTTCGAGCACAGAACATCAGCTCTCCACGTGTATCAAGACCCTCTCACCTCCCAGCCTGAAGAGAAGACATTTCACTTACAGCTTACGCGCGGTCAATATTTCTCAGGCTAGGGTGTCTACCTGCTTGGCTCTTGGTCTCCAAGGAGCTCATAGCTTCCTTCTTCCCCTCCCTGCTTCTCACTGTTGAACCGTGCAGAAGGAGCGAAAAGCACGTTGATCATCCCTGTAACATCACAACTTCCAAGTATGTTGCACCATCTTTTGACTGAGAAGAACGGCAGCTGGTATGCCACATGGATTAACAGAAAGGCATCCATGCAAGACATATACTCGCCGTGGTAGGGACTCCCGGGCCTGCTCAAGCATTTTCAAAACAAGGACGGTTAGCTTCAGCTTCTCACCTGCTTGCGTTGCTGGAGGGCAAAAATACGCTATGCTGCAAGACAAGGCCAAGGGGGAGCCTTTCGATAGCTACATTATGTCTAAGCCCTGGGACAAGGGGAACACAAATTTGAGAGGAAAGACTGAAATGCTTTAGGAATGTTCTTCCCCTTTGCACCACCTCTGCATTGCAGAACTCTCTCTCCATAAATGCCAGTAACAGAGAGAAGAGAGAAAGCAAGAAGACCTCAATTCAGAGGTTCATTTCCAAAGTCCACCCTAAAGTTTTTGTTTTTTTTTTTTTTTTTTCCTGGAAACAATTTTCTTTCCCAGGGAAAGAATGAACTTACTGGCACGGGGAGAAGGGTTGCGCTGCTCTGCTCCGCAGGGAAATCAAACCCACTTAATTCTTTGTCTCGACCGGGGGGGGGGGGGGGGCAATGACCTATCCCCAGGAAACCACACGGAGCCAGCTTTGCATCTGGAGCAAAACACGCCTTCCCCCTGGGAATTGCCACCGCAGGGTGATCAGGCAGTGCTCGGTCAGGCTTCCCTTCCTCTGTTAGGCTTGGAAGTTAGCCAGAGGCAGTTCAAGCCTTTGGAGAAACCAAAAACCGAACGTGCTGATTAATATGTACACACTCTTAAAAAAAAAAAAAAAAAAACCCACAGGTAAATAAGATTTTATGCAGTGAAGTGCCTAGAGGAGATGCTGGGCCATAGAAAGCCGCAGAGCAAACAGCCAACGCGGAAGGCTGCTCTGTTTCTCCGAGCCAGAGAGTTCACGCAGAAGGTCAGAAGTCACTTCTGAATCCTGCCAACGCCGTCTCCTCGCTGCCGAAATCCTGAGGCAGGGGACCTCACGAGGGACTCGACCGCAGGAAACCCAACTCGGCCGTGCGAGGAAAGAAAAGCACGCTCAGGCCAGCGCGGCGGGGCTCGGAGCGAGGCAGCCGGGCTGCGTTCCTCTTGGAGCGAGCAGAGCCGGCGCGAGCCAGCAAGATGACAGCATACGAGCGCCGATAGGCTCCGCGCTAAGTCCAAGCATCTCCTCAGCCAACCTTCACCCAGCGGGACCGAGGGAGCGAGAAGCGGAGGCTGCCTACGCCGAGACAGCTGCACTCGGCAAGGCTTCGGTGGAGACCTACCGGCTTCTTCTGGGTCCCTTCCAACGCTCAGCGATGGGAATTCAGTCAGGTCGTTGGCTTTTCCGCGCTGGACGCTCGAGCGAGCAGGACGCCGGCTACCTCTCACGCTGCCAAATCCCTTCGTCTTCTCCCTTCCACTCGCTTCCCTCTGCTCGACACGCGTCTCCAAGTCCTTTCCGCGAAGGCCAGCGCTGTTCCGAGTCAGAAAGCAGCGCGAGCTTTCACGCCTTCGCGGTCACAAACGGCACCTTTTCCGGGTCCTCCTCCTCGAAACGGAGCGAATCTCGAAAGCGAGCGCCGAACGGGCAGAAACCTCCCCTCGGAGCTGCAGCGAGCTCCCGTTGCCGAAGGCGAAGACACGGAGGTGACCTCTCTACTCGGCCGCCACCGAGGAAAAGAGGAGAGCTCGAGCTTTTTGAGCGAGTCCTTTGACACGGCCCGTCGCTCGCTAGAGAAAAAACGAAGACGGGGTTGAAACGCTTCAGAAACCGAATACGCTCACGGTCTCCTAGGGGAATCCGGAAGCATCCGAAACAGCGGGAAAAGCAAGTTTTGGAGAGCAAGAGCGAGGACGTTAGGTCGCGGTTTCAGGACGCGCTTACCCTCGGCTCCCGAGACGCTTAACCTTGCTGGCCTACGCTCTGCTGTTCTTCTCCGGGGGGTAAAAATGGAAGAGGCGAAAAACACAGAGCCGCAAACGGCAAAGCTTGAGACTGCAGATGGGAAACGCAAGCTGAATGCAAAAATAGATGCGCTAGCAGCCCTTTCAGGCCTATCATACGAAGCTGCTATTTGTAAAATGGCTGGTTATAAAAAATAAAAAATAAAAAAATCAGGTCATTTTTAGGATAAAGGGTCTCCCTCGGACTACAAATCCTCTTTCCACCACCAGTCATTTTACCCATCTTTGAAGGCTGCAGAGAGCTCGCTAAAGAAAACCACACCATTTGATCAGTATTCACTCCAAATTATGCTTGTTTGCCTTTTTTGTGAATTATTTCCAAGGGCTGCAATAAAGGCATAGACTGCCTAAAGGTTTACACTAGATTTCCTTGCCGTCTCGCCGCGTGTACGGCCAGACCAAAATGAAAGTTCCCCCCTCCTTTTTTTTTCCTCTCTTTCTTTTTTCTGTTCGGTACAGTTATAGTCTGACAATCTGACAGGATGTTATATTGCCTCAGGCAAGGATATACTTAGCAGACTAGGGAAAATAAACTGCATAGTAACATGTTATAACTACACAACCATTTCCTAAGGTTGATTTTCATATTCAGATCTTAATAAAAAGAAGATCAAATAAGAACCGAGACCAGCCTAGTCCCCCTCCTGTGCGTGCAACGGGAAACCCCAGTGAAGAACAGCTTTTCGCCAAGGCGTCCCTACGTATAACCAATTTTACAGGATTCATTTTTGCCTCGTGGGCCGGTAAAGCGCATCTTCAGGAGAAAACCCAAAGAATATGTTTTTTGAATGCATACTTAAAAATTTCATCTGCCCAAGTTAGAAATATTTAATACAGTCAGGCAGTGGCAGAAAACCCCTCGTCCTCCAAAGAGCTATTGTGCTCAATCTGTAGGCTAAATCCAGGCATTAAAATTTAAAATAGAAGAATACTGGTACATGGCCCTGTTCAGCATTCCAGCTGTTTTTCCTGCACTTCTAAACTCTCTCTGCTTCTATCCCTCAAAGGCTACAAACACTCCATGTGGTCAAAAAAAGAAAGGAAGCGACTGTCAGGATCAGAAAAGCCTCCAAAATTCTGACACACGGATATGCAAGTAAGATTCAGAACATGAAAATTACTGCTGAAGGATACTTTGACCTGAATAGCCATACATCTTCATACACATTTATAATCCCTCCAAGAAGAGGAGAAAAGAGGAGGAAAAAAAAAAAAAAAATGAGAGAGGCAAGCAAGCAAGCAGGCACAAAGTAGAATCATTCTAAAAATTCACATTGTGATTCTTCATTAGTGGAATTATCTTTGTTAATTCCAGGAGAAAGCAGAACGGGAATACCTGCTTAAAAAAATATGTGCATACATGCATATACAAACACACACACTTTTATATATATATATATATATATAAAAAAATATATTTTTATATATATGTCTATATATATATATATATATATATACACATACATACACACACACACACACACACATATATATATGTTGTAAAACATCAATCTGAAACTTAAGCTAAAAAGGTCTGCAATGAAGTAAGCTCACAGGATCTTACAGTTGGGCTTATCCTTTACGGACATACAATAGGGATTTTTCAGACCATCTCCTAGAGGTTAAGGAAAAATCAGTGGCGATTCAAAAAGACAGGTTGCAGGGCGTGGGGAAGATGCCAGATTCACTTGATGTTGGAGAACATCATGTGTTTACAATCCTCATCACCACCTCCGGATGAGCACATTTTGGCTACGAACAGTTGAACAAGGAAGAGCTGCCAGTGGAAGTCAAACATAGACGTGAGAAGGCATCTTTTTCTCTATCTAAACCTGCTTCATCTTGCAGACCCTGGGATTAAATAAGATTCATCCAAGCTCCTCTTCGTCCTTGCTGCCCAAGGAAAGTATAGAAGATCAAAGTTTCCCATCGGCAGTGGGAATGGGAAGGGCAGACCCCAACACCACACACTGAGCAACACCCAGACGTGCCATAGAGCTCATCAAGGTAAGAAATCATTAACTACTAAAAGTCATCACGTGCTGCCTCCGCAGCGGTGCTTTGGCCACCGCGAACAAGTACATCCTTTTCCTTGCCAACTTGCGTTAAAACAGATGTATATTTTCTCTCTTCTATCTGATGATGAAGTTCTCTTTAATTAATCCCTGATCACTTCTAAAACAATACATTCCTGAGGCTAACTTGAAGCCCGCTGGTCATAACAACTGGCCTGTCTTCAAAAAGGAATTCTGAGAATCACATGAACCTGCTTTAAAAATTATTTAAAAGCCACTTGGTCTAATGTATTCTATAACCATTCTCCAGCAAGTCTAATTATAGATTTTCAAACAAGCATTTAAGGTTTTGTTCCAGTATATCTGCCACGCAAGCCACGATGTTTCTAAGTCTGCGAAAGCTTCGGTAAAGAGTCCTAATAGTGGAATAACACCTTCAACTTCTCAAGGGCATGTCAGGTTGATTTTCTGTCTTTTTCTTTTTCCCTACTCTACTGCATTTTTTTCAACCACTTCAGAAAGCGAGGAGCTTACATATTGGGATTGTTCCCAAATCCAAGTACCCGCAACCGCTAACGAAATTAAAAACATAAAACACTTATTGGTTGCATAAGCTACGTATCACCTGTCAATCGTTGCACAGACTAATGGTCCTGGGAGACCATTTCAAAGCCAATATGGCAGTTTTATGGGCAGAACAAGGGTCAAAACAGTAATGGTGATAAAGCAGGAGAGCGGTGTGCACGTTAACACTCATTATTTTACTACCGTAGTACCCCAAAATCCCCGTGGAGTCCTAAGCTCCGGCATGCTAAGTACTAAACACGCACTAAAACTGCTTCTGCCCTGAACAATATATATTCAATATATCTGAGGCCAAAGACTATGAAAAGAGGCAGTAGCATTGTCCCTGCGGTGCCACTGGAAAAACTGGGCCACAAGGAGGTCACAAGCCTTCCTCAAGGTCCTCAGAAAAATTGAATTAAAAACAGCAACCCCAGACAGATGGGAAAAGAAACCCAACAGGGCAGTGCTTCCTCGAGAACTTCATCCCAGCTCAGTGGAAAGGATAATTAAAAGAGAGGAGCAGAATTAAGCCTAGTAGCATTCCTCCCGGCTCCTAAATGCAAGCCCAGATGACCAGTTCTCCATTCTCTCTTTCCACCTACTTCGCAACTACTACTACCACTCTGGACTTTGGTTCCCTAAAGGAACAACAGAAGATGAGGAGTCCTTACATCTCAGTGATTTAAAAGCTGGCCTAAACTTAGCTCAAGCCTTAGCTGTTCCAAGTATATCTTGCTGCATGTGGTCAGATCCGAGCGGCACTTCTGTAGCAGCACCCTGCACCGGCTGTAGACCGATTTGGTGTTTTATTTGCTTTGGTGAAAGGCATTTTTCAAGATAAGGCAGACCTAGCTATCCCTAGTGTCTTTGGAAACTTTCATAGTAAAGAGAATAAACCTCATCATTTCGCTTCTCTGTCAATCAAAGCTATTTATCACGCAGGCTAGGAGTTCACCCATTAATGAGATAAAGATTCCTAATCTATCAAGTACATATGCCAACACCTAATCATTAGATCCTCTGTAAGCCTATACATTACTTACTTCTGACATCAGCGATCATATAGCTCTTTCTTTCACTCAGACTATCAAAATCATTTCTATACTCACATTGCTCTTGAACAGAAGAAAGCAGCTACAGAGTGGGGGGGAAAAGTGTTTAATACCAGAAAACCAGAGAGCCCTCGTCAGCTCCTCAGATGAGATAAAATCAACACAGCCAGCGACCTGATTTTAGTGGCACTAAGCTAATTTACATCAGCTGAGCACTGGGCCCACCACCAATGGATTGGGGAACAAGCAAGCAGGTGCAAAAACTCATCTGGTGCTGAAGGAATAACAGCAAGAGACTATTAGAAAGCTTTCTTAAACAGGGGTTCATCTTTTTCTTACTCCCTACCAATGAGTACCCAGCTTCTGCACAGAGTTTGCGGATCTCACAGGACTAGCGGATTCAGTTTTGGGGGCTATCATAGCACAGGGCTCTCTTCTAAAGCGTGGTTTCTGGTATGGAAAGGTTTATATATGCATTTTCCAGAGATCAAGCTGTGTGGAGGGAAAAAAAAAAAAAAAAGGAGATAGAAAGAGGATAGAAACTGGTTAAGTGATGATTTATTGCTTTGTCTTCATTCAAGGTTCCCATTTTCCCCCACCACCAATATCGCTCCTGCAGCGTTTCGGAACAGAAAAGAGCCTGGGCATCTAGATCCGTTTAGTCTTGTAGTTCTGGAAAAGGGAAGATAACCTAGGCCCAAGTAAGAAGATAACTTCCATATTTAAAAGCTTCACATATTTTTCAGCCTATTTCAGGAGCACAGACAGAAGATAATAAGGAGCTCCCCTTTCCAGGCTTACCATGTTAAGAGGATAAAAAGAGAACTCTTTTTAATGCCTGTGCCTAGATAGTACAGCATTAAGGCTCGGCTTCACAAAGGGATTTAGGACTCTAAGTCCCACCGAAATCAGGAAATGAATGGGGACTAAGGCTCCTAAGGGCCTTTGTGAGTCCCGGTCTGAGTGCCTCCTCCTCTGGAAGCCACCGGGAACAAAGCCATGGCATTCAGCAAGGGCAGAGCCTGCTCACGAAGCTTTAACTCTATTAAAAGACCGGAGTTTACCTCGTGACAAACGAGCACCACGCGCTCGGCGAACAGCCTTCGGCTTGCACGCGTTTGAAGCTCCCATCGCACTCGGTTGAACTGAGCTGGAGCCGAGTCCAAAACAGTCGGTTTGAGAGAAAAATCACATATAATCTAAGCAAGGATCAACAGTTTACGTGTTATTAACCACTAATAAGCCTTTCATTGCAATGACATAAAATGACCCTTTTGCCCATAAGCCTCCAAAGAGCTTCATAAAGCAGCATTAAGGTATCCCTGTGGGTGACCTACGGGTAACCCTCCATGAAAGTCTCCATAGCTGGGCAGATCTGCACCTAAGATCTGCTCTGCATCTCTGGACAGCATGATCTGAGGGCATATAATTTTCTGAGCCCCAGCACGGTCACCAGTAAGAGATGGGCACCTCCAAAAGCGTCATCAGTGCTATCTTACGGCTCCACGTGCTTCGACCTGGCTTTGAAGGCCCAAATGGGCAAGGCCAATATATACTTGACGCTCTGAGAAGCGCCCAGCTGAGGCCGCTGCCCTTTTCTTGCTTCTCCTTGACCACAGCATAGAGCTAAGAAGAATGCAAACACGCTTTACATGCCTCTGCATTTTTGACAAATGACCTTTCCTTAAAAAGCAGCCCTGAAACTTTCCGATGCCTGCTGCAGCCAGCCTGACACAAGGTCAGAAAAAGATTCCTATCCCCTATAGCAATGCTAGCTAAACCCCCAGAGCATGCAGCTAAAGCTACGTCTGCTTTTGCTTTACTTAGTCAGGAGGAAGGGGAGGAAAAAAATAAATAGAAAAATAGAAAAGAGAATCAATGAACACCAGCACTTCATCTCTGCTCAATTTAGTCCCTTCTGGGAGCACAGATAATTCCTGGTGGCAATTGGCCAAAGGGTCTGAATTGAGACAGTCCGATAGCCCTTTCACTCGGGCCAGCCCTAACGGAGGCGATAACCAGGCCTCCGGCGACGAATTGCATCGCGGAGCGGCGCTGATTACGGAGCGGGTCAAATCATCGCCCGCTATCGACTGGAGATCAATTTTCAGCTTGAGGGATGGCGGGAAACATGTCGCACGCAGCAAAGCGAAGGCGGGGAGGAGGAATTCGATAGGCTACCCAAGCATGTCAAATAAAAGCCTGCAGAGAGATGCTACAATTTCTACCCCCTCAAAGCCCACGGTTTTGAAGGTACACGCTACGACAAAGCAGAGCCCCAGAGGAACCATATTTCATCATTAAGTTTTGCTGCATCGTTAAAACTACTATTTGATTCCTCTGCCCTGAATTTATTTTGGCAAAGCGCTCTCCATTAAAAAATATAACTTGCCTCAACGGCTGCTCCTTTGATCCCATCTTTCAACAACTAAAATTCTCCAAGAGCTCCTCTGGCAGCAGGTGACTCGTCGCCGAGTGCTCCCCTCCTTCCAGCTCTCCCATTTCTTCTCCTGCACCGCAGCTTTGGACTTGGAGCATAAGCCCAACTTCAGAGGGACACCACAAAGCCGTTCTCCTTGCTCAGTCCCCTCTGTTTCCTCCTCAGCTCCTGGCCTTGGTACCGAGCCACATTCACAGCCCTGCCAGGGCCAAGACCACAGGCGACTCCAACAAATATCGCAACCACAGGCCACTGCCACATGCGTAAGGACCCTGAGCAGGTCCTGCCTGTCTCTGCCCCAGCACAACCATCAACATCAAAGCAAAGGTCCAAAGGTGAGATCTCACGGGACTGAAAAGGCTCTTGGGAGCCACTCTCCACCCAAGGTGCAAGCAACGTCTACAGGCAGAGAAGAAGACGCCAAAAGCCATCATGCGAATCACAAGCAAGACCCTAAGACCCTGAAGCAAGACTGTTAACGCAACTGGGACCAGCCCTGTTGCAGGCAACCAGAGCCCCAACCAACCCGGCAGGGCTAGACCTGCCCCACTGCCCTCTACCAACTGCACATGTAAAGGTGTGCAAATGGAGACACCTTCATGGCGCTTTATAACTAGGCTTTTCAAGCACGCAGTATTTACAGAGCGAGTTTTACAATTTCCACAGAGTTTAACAGAGTTTAAGGAACAGCAACATAATATTTGTCTTGTAAAAGTGACATGGGGAATTTATCATAAAGCAACATGTCTCAACATTCTGTACAAGACCCTGCTGTTTTTCTCTATTCTCTAATTTTCTATTTTCTTCTTGTTTTCTTTCAGGTTACAGAGATACCAGGTCTTCTCAATTATATACTTCTCCCCCAACTGTAACTGTTCTCTCCAAGATTCTTCTTCTGCCTTAACAAGTTAAAGCATCAAATGAAACACAATTTGGCCATCAGTGGTTAAGGAAATAAAACCTTGTGGTCCAGGAAAGAAAGCAAATAATACAATCCTACGTAAATCTAGCTACAAGAACTACCAATGGCATTTAAAAATAGAGAAATATCAGATGATGCTTTTTTTTATGCTTTTGCCTATTTTTCAATCTGTCAAAAAAGGAAATGTAAAACAAAGACTAGAATAAAATAACCACGGTTAAGAAAAAAACAGCGCAGAATGTCTAAAATGCGACAACGAACCCAACCCTCAAAAACGCAGCTTATTCCTTACGGATCCCAAATCTACATAAGTCTTCAAACAATGATGCATGCTAAAGCGTTAAAATGCATCTGAGCTGCAAACATGGGATTGGTATCCTGCAGCGACACAAAATTACTGCTGGATGTTGAAGCCGGCAAAGTTAAATTGTATTGCTTTAAAGAAGAAGGTAAGGGCACTGCCAGGAAATGCATGTTGCTATACGGTAGTGTATAATGTGCACACACTAGGACCAGAGGTTTCTGCCTTATTATTGTGCCATTGTACTGGCACAGGCATGCCAAATGAATTAAGCAACTCCAAAGTGGCTTAGAAGTAGGAATAATTTCAAAAAAAAGGAGAAGACACAGCCCGAAGCTTTGCAAATCACAGAATTCCTATTAAGCATGAAAAATATTTAATGAAAAATATTAGATGAGGACGGTACCGGCCGGATTTAGCCGTTCCCGTAACCGAAGCGGAACGGGCGAGGCGTCGCTCCTCCTCCAGCCTTGGACGACCACAACAGCCTCTTCCAAAGACGCTTCCGCACCGGTGCTCCTAGCCCCTCCATTCCACAGGGCTTTACACCCGATCCGCCGCGCGGCCCGGAGCTGCCGAGCGCCTCCGAAAGCTGCTCCGCGTTACCCCTGTGCCGAAGCCCGGGATCGTACCGCCCCGGGCTCCGACTGCCGGAGGTCTGCCGATACTTTACTGAAAACGGCCTCGCGTCCTGCGGCGCTACGGCTCGTTTTTGAAGAGCTTGCTTTGATTACTAACGTGTATCCTCACTTACGAGATTTTATTTCACGGCGAAGTTTAGGTGCAGTTATCATTTCAAGCTTCAAAACACTGTATCAGTGGCTTTGAGTGGATAAACAGACTAAGCATAGTTAAGAGTCCCGCTGGGAAGTCTTAAAAAGACTAATTTATGAATATGCAAACACTTTCACGTCACTCAATTCTGACAAACACCAGTTGTACGAGCCCGCAAGAAGCAAAAGCCGGGAACACGCAGGAAACTCGATACTAAACGACGCCACGAACTGCAAGAACTCACAAAGAATAGTTACGCGTAGGAATTTTATTCGAGGCAGAACTCGCTTTCCTTTCGAACACAGCGCTGGAGAGTTACGATATTGCTCTTTAGTGCCTGGCTTCCTCCTCAGGTTGCGCACACCATTAAGAGCAGATTCTGACATCTGCATTCAAGCCCCTTACGGTCCTTTCCGTGATAAGCCATATCGCCAAAGCAAGGGTTTCTTTTTCCTGCCACATACAAAGTCCCCCCAAAAATACAAATACTGCTTCAATAGTACTTCGTCAAACACTTAGAAAATAGTAAGAACGTCAAAAGAAAAAGAATTTGTTGCTCACTGTTTGCACATAAAAAGCTTATTGTACATAAAGATGTACCTTACCTAGCAGCAACGTGCACATCACGCATTGGGGAACAACCCGAGAAGTCTAAGGAGCCACTGCTCAGAGAAGGACGATCGCCAAGGCTGCCGGTGGCCCAGCACTGACTCTGAGGATGTGACGAGACATCCTGAAGTTACAGGGGCTGCTTACAGACAGCTACCAAGCAAGAAAAACACGCTCAAAATGAGTCACCGCTATGAGATGAGTGAGGAGCAAGGCAGCGGCGCCGGGTCTCCTGGCCTTGCCAGCAGGTCTTGCACAAAACAGCCACGTGCTCCAGGCTCAGGTGAACACACAGCTCACAGGGGGAAATAAAAGACATTATTCTAGCCTGGAAGAATAACCTCTAGGAGACAGACACACAAAAAACCCCAAACTTGTTTCTTTTCAGTGTCTGAAATACATTAACCCAAGTAACAACTGGTTTTTCTTGACTACTGAAAGATGATCGGCAATATTTTTGCAAAGCTGCTTCAAAATCTATTATGGTATTTGCAAGCACGTGAAGTTTCTTTGCTAGCTGTAAACATAACCTCGCGATCAGGAAAAGCATGAGCGAAGGGTACCAGAGCGAGGATCAGAACGCATAAAACGAGTAAGAACGGGCGAGCTCAGGTACGGGAATGCAAACGTATCAAAGGCTGCGGGCAGCCAGGCTTTGGCGGAGGAGGGTTTCGACACTTGAAAAGGCAGCAACCTCTGTGAGGCCAGCTCTGGAAGGCACCGCAGGAGATACTATTCTCCGTGTCAGCCAAAATAGCGCTTTTGATCCAAAACATCATTATAACTGAGCTGCCCCATTAACAAAGCTTGTCATACGGTTAGGCTTTTCCTCTCCGGATAGCAAAGGCTAGCAAAAACTACCATTTGCGCTAATTGAAGAAAAGGAACTTCCCAATAGCCAAAAAAGTAGAAATATAAGGAAATTAAAGCCACACACGGAGCACATTTCTTTGCTGCGCAACGGCTGAGTCACAGAAGGTGCCTCTACCTCGATGCAAAAGCCAACGTGGGAAACTAAAGAGAGGATCAAAGTCCGTATGACTGAATTGCAAAATCCAACAAGTCAAACTAGTACAAAACAGGTACGATCTTTACGTAGCAACCGTTAAATATCTCAAAACTTGTATTTCACATGTGCTTATGTGAATGCTATCCATTATAATAATTAGCCTAGCAGATATGCTACCTGTCCCTGCGCTCATAATGAATTTAATTCAGGGGGAAGCTGTTGCAACCTGATGCTCTGCTGCTCCCAAACCCACGTGGCCTCACACCGTATGCCACCGTGATCCCACACTCCTAAGCATCTCATGGAGGAACATCTGCCCCAAACCCTAGGATGGGGATTCTGGTGGATGGGAAAAACCTTCACACAGACCTCACTCTCAGGCAGGTTTTGCCTAGAGGACATTACAGTTTGGGCAAGCTGCTGCTGGAGGAATCAGGCTCCTGAGGACCACGGGCAGGTAGTCAGGCTCCAAGCAGCCCCAGAAGGAGGGCTCTATGGCCAAAGGGGTGACAAAGCCCATCCCTACCAAGCCGTCCGCGTGCGGCTCCTCGGTACCCGGCACGCAAAGCGCTCGTAGGAGCCCTGCTTGCTCCCCAGCAGATCACGGGCTAACGAGTCTTAAGACGACAAATTCGGCTGACCAAAGGCTGGCGTCTACGGTGGAGACATCGACAGCTCAGACGCTCCCCAGACTCCTTTTATAGGCAGGAAAGATGGAGCCAATATAGTCAGGGGCGCCCAGGGAGCGATTCATCCGACCCAAGCAGACGTGCCTACCGTTGCGTACGGGCAGCAAACGCTGCTTAGCGGGCGGAGAAGCCTGCAGAAGCCACGCTCATCTCCGCAGCTACTGCGTGAAGACCCGCTTATGGTCCGTTTTGCATAGAGGACGCCAGCAACCAACCGCGGCAGGAGAGCCAGCGGGAGCCTCCGCAGACGCCTCCGGCTGCGCACCGGGCAGGGGGGAGCACGGTAGCAAGACGCGGAGGCGGCAGGAATGAGGCGCGGAGCCGAGCCGGGGGCTCCGGCGGGCGGCGAAGGAGGGAGGGGAAGGCGGCTCTTCGCTACGCGACAGTTCAGGAATGCGGGCTCGCGAGGCCGGGCGGCCCGGCCGGCCCCGCCGTCTGGGTCGAGTCACGCAAGGGCGGACGGCGCACTGCAACAGCACTAGCTTGCGTCACCCCCAAATAAACCCCCAAAAACAAAAAAGAAGGGAAAAAGCACACAGGTAAATAACTGGTATTTGCATGCACGCAGGCCAATAACTGGTATTTGCATCGCCGTGGGACGCCCAGCTAAGAGAAGACTCGCTCTGGCTCGGAGGCACGCAGAGGAGAAAAGAAAAACCACAGTCTCTCCTCAAAAACTTGCAGAGGTTAAGAGCATCTCCCTTAGCTTAACAGAAGATTTAGACGAGCAAGCTGCAGCGAGGACCGTGCACATCGAAGCCCGGCTGCTGCTTTGCGAGGGGAGCTCCGGGCTGCAGCGGGCTCCCGAGCCGCGCTAACACTTGGGCTAACACTTCCAAACAAATTATGTCATCTGAAAACACCAGCTCTTTGCGCCTCACCAAAAAGAGCAACAGCCACAAATACCATTTAGCTGTTTTTCTTCTTTCCTCCTCCCCCCCCCCCCCCCCGCCTTTCTTTGTTAGCCAATACCACGATCAAAAGCCATAAGGACAGCAGGGTGGGTTAATTAGAAAAGACTATTAGAGAACTCCGCACCTTATTTCTGGTCACAGAGAAGATGCTTTGATTTAGCCTTTTCAGAGCCAGTCTCGCATCAAAACGAAGTTACAGGGGAAAGAAAGCTTCCCAGGGTAGTAAGTTTTCTCATCTTTTGCAGCTGCTCTCAAAAAAAAAAAAAAAAAAAAAAAAAAAAAAAAAAAAAAAAACAAACAAACAAAAAGTCCACAGAAATCCACCACTATGCCACTTCCCCGCTATGGTAGGAAACAGAGGAGAATCAAAGACCTTTGAAATTTATTCCTACTCCTCTCACAATTTTTCTTATCCATGCAGCACTCCCAACAATTGGCTCAAATCAGCTTTTCTGAAACAGCTGTTTGCTTCAGTGTAGTCCTTGCACTTGCTTAAATAAAAAAAATAGAGAAAAAAAACCCCAAAACTACTAGTGAGTTTTCTTCTGAACATCTCCCGTAAACACCTAAATGACTTCCTGCAGCAGAGCGGTCCTGCTTCCAAGCGATGAGCAGCAGGGTCAAGTCACACGCAGCACTTCGATCCAAAACGAAGCGCACCCAAAAAGCAATAGGCGGCTTTCCCTCGCTCATCTGCATCGGGATTCAGACGAGTAAGGTGACGGCAGAGTCTATCACTGCAGCTTTTTGGACAGCACAGCACCTGGATGAAGGCGCCTTGCACCAGCCAACGACTGCAGAGATTGCAGCAGCCACATCTTGAACTCGTGCTGGCCATTTATACATGCACACACTCACGCGGGAAGCTTGCAAGAGCCCTTTGCCAAGCGAGGCAGGGCATAATCCTACTTTACTTTGCACGTCATATCCTCTGTCTGAATGGAAGAGGAAGAACGAAGCACCCAGTGTTGGTCCCTCGCTTGCAATGTGGTTTCCGCATCGAGAATTATCACGCTGCTTGCTGGGCTGGGTCACCTCCAGCATCTCCAACACATATGCTGATATATCGGCAAAGGCATCAAAGGCATGTACTGTGAATCCTACTGAAAAACACCTGGAGCACATAAGATGCCTGAAAAGTAAGGCAACATATTTAACACGCATCCAGAAGGTGGCCAGAAGTTAAACGCTAACTCCCACTGAAGCAGTTGCAGTGATTTGTTGGGAAAACAGAGCTTGCTGTGGCTTTTGCCATAGCAAAGTATCCTGCCAAGATCATCCCCAGAATTGCCAAGGCATAGAGACCAAAAAAAATAAAAATAAAATAAAAAAAAAATCCCTCCTCCAAACTCATCCCTGGCTTCTAGGCACAGAGACAGGTCAAAACAACCCCAGCAGAGCGCCACAGCGGATTGTGCAGGCAAGGACCCTTATTTATTATTTTATTATTATTTCAATGCAGAAGCAGTGGTCCCGCGGAGGCCCGCTCGTTATTTGGCTGAACGAGCTCCCCGGGCAGCTGCTGACATAATGACTGATTGCGTGCCCAAGCCCAGAACGCCAACGATGAGGAATTTGGAAAGGCTCCGGAATTTGCGCATAACAAAAGTAGCCACAGTCCCCCAAATCTCCCCATTTGTTCTCGGCAACAAAAGAGGACTCAAAGGCCTTTGTTTAACGAAATGATTCAAAAACAGGATACGAAAGGAATTAAGGGTTATCTCCACCGGCACAATACAGCAAGCAAATTGTGTCCCTAAGTAGAAAGTGTTATGAATGTACTCGAGCGAGCGTATTGTTCACCGAATTACTACGGTTCTGTTTCTTTTTATTCCTTTCCCAGCACTGTTACCAGGTTTCCTGTGTCAGTAATGCTCAAGGTCTTAAGGTCTTTCAAACCAGAGCCCGCGCAAGGGGAAGCGGCTCTCAGCGACTCGCGGGGAGCCGCGTCCACTTATCCCAGGCGAGGGTTTGGTCCCCCCGTGCGGAAACGTGGCACAAGCCGGCTGTATTCAAACCCCTTTCCCTCCCAGAGCTACGATCGGGTGGAGTTTCTCTGTCGGTCTCACTTCTGCAGTACTAAGAATAACCACAATTGTTTCATTAAAAAATTTTCTTCCATTTTAATGTTTTTTACTGTATTTTAATATATGTATTTTAAATCCTATTACTAGTGTCCAGTATGTGCCTGGTACTGCAGCATGGGACAAGAGCTCCACTGTGCAAGGCACAGGGGAAAGACGACTGCTGTGCCCCAGAGAGGTTGAACTTCCCTGGAAGGGGAAAACAAGCCTTTCCGTTCCGGCACGTTCACCCCAGGATTACGTACGGACTCGGCGAAAGACGAGCAAACCCGATGAAGATTCATGCCCTACTGACAACTGCTATCCAAACAAATATAAATTCAATTAAAAGACTCCGTTGTGTGAGCAGTAAACCAAGGAGCATGCTAGATCAAGGAAGGGGAACCAGCTCATCCATGAAGGTTGCCAAGCATGAGAATTTAGACACCAGGCAAAAACCAACTCCGAAGCTAAACCAAAAACAGGCACCACAAATCAGAAGAACAGCGTGACCGGTTGAGAGAAGGAGGACCAAGAAGCACGGGCTTCTCCCGAGGCTCGACGTCCGACTTCTCCTATTTTGGACCCTCACCTCCCAGGTGTTTGCAAGGGTTTAGGCCCCCACCAGCAGGCTTCACGGTTCCCCGGACGAGCTATGCCAAAAATGCGGCCCTGGCCATCGGGGGGCATCGCTTCAGGATAGCTTTAGTGCTACGGATGCTCAGCACGATGCACGCTTCTAGGGATGAGCTTGAAGGACTGGTACCCAGGCCAATTCTTCCCTTGCACCTAGACCCTTCGCAAGACACGGAGCAGCCCTAGCTTCAAAAATACATTTAAAGCACTTCCAAGCACTTGGATATTCATTATATTAAAGCACGCACTTCCAGCCGCAAGAGCCGAAGTCAATACTGCCCTGTGGTGCCTCTTCTGCAAATCGCTGTAATGCTGTAGCTGCACGCGGCGCGCTAACACCAGTCGCGCTATCCTGGCTGCCGCCCGTCAATGGGAATTTGGCAATCCTTGCCGACAGACCAGGATTTCACCTTGGGATACAATTCAGCCCTGGAGGAAAAAAAGCAACAATTCCATTAATTTTAACAGGAGCCTTGTCAAAACATCCCGTCTCCTGGAGGAAAAAAAAAAAACCAATAAACCGCAATAATGCTGATCAGCTACAATAAAACAGCAGTAGTAACTTGTGGCGAAAAAGCATCTTCAGTTCCTGGGCTCTTTCAGCTGGAAAGGGAGATTTAAAGTGCATTTCCCATTTGCTACAGACCTCAGATCCATCTGCCTACACCCAACCCTGCATCTTAAAACTGTCTTACAAATTTTGAGCTTGTTAAAGAAGCCAACAAGTCAATCACATTTTCTTGCTTTTCTTCTTTGCGCTTACTGTCCTTCTTACAAAATATGCCCACCAATACAAGAGTCTGAAATACTTCTTTTTAATAAAAGTTCAAGTTATCACTGAATACTACAATCCCGGCAGCTATGACGGAATTAAAGAAAAAAAATCTGCTATTTCCATTTGCTCGGCATTTTTTTTTTTGAGGCGAGGGTAGTCTTAGTTTACCGTTTAAAGGAAAACTCTTAATTCCAGTCCAAGACCTATTATCCCTCCCTGTCAACCCCATTTTTAGCCTTTGGCCTTCAGCAACGGTAATTTATGGACGGAGCTATACGGCACGGCAGGAGCTGCACTCGAGCCGCTGATTTCCGTTCCTCTTAGGCGTTGAGCCTCTAAGCCGACACGTGGCCTCCCCGGAGAAACCCCTGGGGTTGCAGCATCGGAAAGCGCGCCCTGATCTTGGGCCACCGCCGCGTTCAGAGATGAGGACCCCATCCGCACGGCCGGGCAGTTGCTCCGGTTAACCTGCGCGCTACGCACCTCTGCGTCCAGGCACGGGATCCGCAGGGCAGGGGGGAGCAAAGGAAGATGCTTGCCACAAAAATGACTATTTCTCCAAGCCATGCAAAGATATTTTACCTTACGCCCTAGGAGTCTATTAAATTGTGCACTGCAAGTCAGAACTCGCTCAGCAGTCTTCAGGAGCACAAAAAGAGAAAATCCTCACCATTTCTCCTCCCTCTTCTCGGATTTTACAGTTAAATAAAAGTCAGCCAGAAAAATCCCTCATACTTCTACAGACTCTTTTCCTTGCAGGAAACTGTGGGCTCTGCTGCTGCACTTTCTAGCCCACATCAGCAGCCCCGTGACCACCCAAACACCTTGGTCCTCTCCAAGACTATTCACTAAGCACCTCTAAACATGTTCCTTCTCCTCCTTTGATAACTTATTTTTTAATCCCTCCCTATTGCCTTTTCACCTGATGATGCCCTCATCTCCTCTCGCGCAGGGCATTTTGGCACCCTATATCCTTCATCTCAGATGGCAACGCGCGCATCCTCCAAAGGGCCTTGTGACGAAGAGAAGCTCCGTTGCATCCTCCCACCATCCCCACTACTGTTATAACATTCGTATTGCCAATTCTGCCACCCCCAGCGCAGCCATCTCCTAAACGGTACCCCGCTGCTCTAAACGGCGCGGCGCTCTGAGCTGCGATATCGTCCTCCAAAGCCTGATACTGCATCGCCGAAGAAATTTAATAAAGAATTCAACTCCAGAGGAGGTGGGCCGAGCATAATCTAATCTCGGTGCCCTGCGACCGTGTCTCCTTTTAAAACAGCTATCGCCTAAATGAGTAAGGAGGAATGATGTCCCCCCTGGGAGATGCAGCATCTTTTCCCTGGCCCAATCACCGTTTTATTGCGCTGGCCACAGAACGCATCTGGAGGTTTGTACAAGCTCTGAAAAATGGCAACATTCGCTCAAGCATAAAACTTTCCCAGAAGTAATGCTAAGCTAAATTAGCTATCATTTCTTCGAGCGGGCTGTTTTTCTTTTCTGCTGATGATTTTTATGCTCGTGGTGTCCAGTAAAGGTAGCCGCACCAGGCAGGTATAGTGCATGAAAATGGAAATGTCAATATGGTGAAACAGGATGTGTCACATTAAACAACATCATAAAGCGTATTTATACTCTGCGAGGCAATGACCACAAGATGCAATGCAATAGCAACGTTAGCTACACATTATTAAAAACTTCTGCTGCAGCGAGTCAGGTGTCACTGCAATGTGCTGCATAGCCCCTATTAATGACAAGAGCAATGGTTGTTTTTTAAAAAAGATTTAAATAACAATTTACATAATTCCTGAAATAGCTAATCTGGCTTTTTCTGGTGGCACTGGAAGACATCCACATCGCTGTCTCAGGAGTCGATTCCTGCCACGGCAGCTGGCCGCAGCAAGCACAAATGCTGAATCAAATAAAGGGCAAAACTACAAGAAGTGATGACGCTTGTAAGAGGAAAAGAAAAGGAAAAAGTCCTTCTCTCTGCCTCTGCAGGGCACACAAACTTCTGAAGCGTATTGCAAGTATATAATCTGAAGCCTATAAAAAACCCACAGCGTGCCTCGTTTCCTAGCCTGACGATCCTCCCAGAACATTTCAGCATCATCGTGATCGCTAATAACAGACTACTAATAATAAATGTACGTTGGGCGGAGGTACGCACAGCTCACAGTGCAGGTCCGACCTTACGTCGTCTTCTTCCAACCGCCCTGGCGCACCTGGCTCCGACCTCCGCTCGCGGCTCTGCTCACCCCACCAACCTTCAGCAGATGTTGCCTGTTGCCTCTAGGTGGTTCTTCTGACCAGACAGGAGGCTGGGCATCCTCGGAGGAACGGAGCTACCACCGGTCAGAGCCGGAAGGCACTGACCACACCTGCCAAAACATGCTCTCCTGCATACGCCATATGAGATTTTGAAGAGATCAGTCGCCCCATCCTGCTGCTCCAGGCCAGCAGACAATTGCTTGAGAAGAAGAAAGCAGGAGCTCAGAGGGACTTCTCCCGTAACTGCCGGAGAGCGGGAGGCAGAGCACCCTGTCTGTATTACACCACTGCAGTGAACCCACTTTTCACATGACTTTTGTTCAGAACTTCTCCCTTGCACAAATCAGAAGCCTCCAAAACAGCTTAACCAAAGTCTCATTGATCTTGAAAAAAGGCAAAGGGAATTGATTTTGCCTTAATATTTGAATATTTGAAGTTGCCAGTCTCGTACTGACGTTTGTGCGTTTCTCATTTCTCAAGCTTTTAAGATTCTTATTGTCATGATGCCTGGGCTATGCGCACCATGAAGCTAAGTGCTTGCAACTTTAAGATGATTAAACCAACATTCCTCCACCTCTGCTTATTTCATAGCTCTTGCTAAGACTACAAAGGGGGGGGAGGGAGAGAAAAAGACCAGGTCAAGTCTGAAAGGAATTAAATATTTTTTAACTACAAACCTCTAAAGTTGGTGCATGGAAACCTTTTCTCTCCCGAATAGGTGGAGCATCCCCAGAAGGCCATAGAGCACCACGAGGCTTTGAAAGACCAGAGCAATGAACCGGCAGTCCCTATGAGAATAGTTAAACTCTTCTGCGGAGCCGATGTTTCTGCTCCTCTAAAAGCGGCACACACATCAACAGGTAAGTTTTGTCCTACTTTCTGTGGCCAAAACACTGCCTCTCCATTTCCCATATGCAGTTAGCTCTGCCTGAGCACAGCAGTGGGCTCACTAGCTCTTCTCTGCCAGCCTAGTTTGCTCGTTTGGGTTGTTCCTGGTGATGTAAAGGCTGATCTTGGCTTGTATGTCATGTCGGTGCTCCTCAAAAAGGTCTTCCTGCAGCCCACCACGGTAGTGTTCCACACACCACGCCAACGCGTGAAGAGCTTCTAGACTACTTCTCGCTGGGTGGAAAATTCTTTCTGCTTAAACCAGACATTAAAAGGCAGCTTTAGTCATTTAGAGCTAAGAATTCAGGGATTTACAATTTTGCTCAACACACACATCTCATGGCTCCTCTTTAAACACTGTTTACACAGTCCTGGCCCCGATGAGGTCTGTGTGGACATGCCTTTCAACCTCAGTCTCGCCAGGTCTTCGAGGCTGACAATGCAATTAAAATCCTTAGACGGCTGACCTGCTCCCAGAGTTCTTGGGACGCAGCTCTCCTGGGAGTCCCTTCGCTATAAGGTGATGGAGCAGCTTACCACCAAACTCCAGAATGGGCTTACAGCCGTTTTACACAGCTGGTTTTCTCTTTACACGCTTCAACACAGACGCACGCGCCGAATTTAAAATCGCTGAGCAGACGCTGCATCCAAACTGGGCTTGAATGAGCAAGTTCAGCTAAGATGAGAAATGCCACAACTTTGCACGTCTGCAAAGAGGGGAAGTGTCCAACGCAACTCCACCAACAGGAGGAGAAAAAATAAGGTGTAATTCCAAAGTGGCCCCAAAAAGAGAAGCCCTTGCTGGGCAGGGAGGTTTTGCCTCGTGCTCCCCTCACACCTCTCTTCTCCATTGATACTTTAAGAAGTGCTGGGCAAGCTTTTGCAACTGGTTACGCTATGCAAAGCCACGAGAAGCAGCTGTCCTATAACCTGGCAATGACTTGGCTTCTTTGAACCTCGCTTACCAAGACTGTTCAAGTTAAGTACCTGGCTGCATATGCAAACAGCAGTTGCCCTCTCTTGCTCTCCCCTTCTTTCCATCCTTCCGGTTCATGGTGCAGTTTGGTGCATTTTCTAATCACCTGCAAAAAGCCTGTTTCCCTGGCAGAGGAAGGGAGGTGATCGGCAAAGTTCCCAGGAGGTTCTGGACAGCACTTCAGCGTGTTTTAGACCACAGTGACTCCCATCTGCCTTAATAATTTTCTCCTTTCCTTGGAGACTGGAGAGTCTCAATGACCTATTCATCCTTTCCATGTATTTAAAAAAAAATCAAAAGGAAAATAAAAGTTGGCTTTATTAAGACACTGCACGGAGTGATCCAAATGGGAGCTGCAGAGCACCCGGAGATGCGATTCCAGGGTGACCGGCTGGTTAACTTATTTCACGAGCAATACAAAACAAAGCAAATCCAGGCTACCAGGAAACCTGTCTTGCATCAGCATTTTGATACTAGTAAATGAAAGGAGTAAAAAACTTTCTGATCCAGGAGGTAAAACATTTAAATAGGAAACGAGCTTTTGAGAAAACTTCCATGCAGACCACCGACCAAATGTCTTAGCAGAGGTGTTTCAGGGGCCCTGAGTACCACTAGCTAACCACAACACCATCAAAAAAACTTCATAGGAAGCCAAGAAGGTTAAAAACTGGCGTGCAGAAGACGGTAGCAGTTTTACGTGGTTTACTAGCCCTTGGGGAAGCCTAGGCCAAGAGACTCTCTTTGGGTCCTTCTTCCTCCTCAGTAATCTCATTTCTTCATTGCTTACAGCTTTAACAGATTTTCTGATGACAACTCATAAGTGATGCCAGACCATTAGGAAATATGAATAAAATGCTGAACTAAGGTAGAGCAAATAATAAGGAAAAAAAATCCCCCCACACGCCATGACAGCTACTGTACTGCTAATAAATAAGCATAAACCCACCTCACTGAATATCAGTAAAGGCTTTAAATATTTTTACTAGGAAAAACAGTAAGACCAACTGAATTATTTACCCATCAAGAAGGTTAGCTTCAACGCAAGATATCCGAAAACACTGCGCTTTACGGTCGAGACCGATGGGAGACGTGCACTCGCAACAGCGAGCGCCCTCGTACAGACTGTGCCAGCACCGTCCCGATGCTTTGCACGCCGGTTTCAGAAACTACAGACTGAAGAAAGGAAAAAGATATTTGCTCCGTTTTTCCAAAACCAAAAAAATCGAGCGGCAGGACGGAAAGAGCAGCTCCGGCCCGTCAACGGGTCCCACGACGCTACCGCCAATGGCCCCTCTTCGACGGGGAAGCATCGAGCCAGTGAATCCTTCCCAAACCCATCACCCCGTCTCCGTACCGCTTTTTCTAGGGTAGCTTCGGAGCCCCCTTCTCCGAGAACTCCTCCCACAAGCCCCGAAGCCGCAAGCCCTCGGAGATGCTCCGGGGTTGACGCCGGCGCGCGGCCCCGCCGAGTCCCGCGCCGGGCCGACACGCGCCTGCCGAAGCCGGGCCGCGCTCCGGCGCCGGCGGCTATCTTCACAACCGTTTCAAAGGGAAGTATTTAAGTCTCGGATGGCCTCCCCTTTGAAGAAACCTGGCCGAGGAGGCCTGGAGGAGCTCCGCAAATAGCGGGTGGCGGGGGGGGGTTAAGAGTTTGTGTGTTCAGGAGGGTTTTTTGTTATCTTTTCCATGCTTAAACCTCGGGTTTAAGTACCACGTCCAACCAGGTGGCAAAATTAACGGAGGTGGGGGAAAAAAAAAAAAAATAAAGATAGCCTTGCTTCATGCCATCGCTTACAGCTCGTAAAGTCCCTCGGATCGACCCCGATCCGAGGCGCCGCCGAAATCCGCCCCGCGCTCCTCCAAGGAGCGCCCGTGCTTTCGCCCCCAACGCGTCGCTAGCAGCTTTACACCCCTGCCCCGGCCACGTGCGTCTCAGGAATGCCGTCCGACGGTAGGGGCTTGCACAAGAAAAAACAGGAGGCGGGGGGGGGGGGGGAAGTAAAGAAAAAAAGATGCAGGTAAAGCCCCCCCAGCTGCACCTGAAATCAGGTATTTTCCTGCAGGGGAGGATTTGCAGCCGCATACCTTACGGGACACGTTCGGCAGCAGCCTCTGCACATTCAAACAGCAAGATCAGGAGGGGAAAAAAAAAAATAAAAAGTGATCCTCGGCCAAAAGAAGGGGGTTTAAACTGGTTTCAGATAGGAAAGCCGCAGTCATTTCAGGCTATCAAAAGTGCCTAAGCAACTTCGGAAAGAAACCCAGCAGCTTCCGATCGCGCTGCCTGCGCCCAAAGCTGTTAAATGCGATTTGCAGAAGTGCTTCAGCGACATAAGCGCGCAAATCCCACCGACTTGTAAAGTGCCTTAAGTGCTACCAGAAAGACGTTTAAAAGGTGTTTAGGCTCCTATTTCCCAATGAAGTCAACACGAATTTGGCACAGAGCTTTAAGAACAGTCCCCCAAAGGCGATGCAGAATTAAACTTTCAAGCGATTTAAAAAAGAGGCTTTCTCCTAGTTTAGATATCACCAGTCATTTTAGCTCTTATCACTTAATGGATTGGGAAGGGGGCGAAAAGAGAGAGAGAGAGAGAGATGGAAGTAATACAAAACAGAGCAAAAAACACATTTCCTCTAAATTTCTAGAGATGTTTTTCTCAGCTGTACCAATTTTCAGAATGGCACCGAGGAAAAAAAAGTAGAAGCAGAAAACGAAGATAAACTGCTGTGAAGCTTGGAAAGCTCATTAAAATACATAGTAAAAAGATATCTACATTTATAGTTTTCGCCTGCATCTTCCACTTGCATGTTCCGGCGTTTCCTCACTCACTGCCGTTAACTCAGCGACCCACGACGCAAGAATCCCACTGAAACACCCTCTTCCGTAATCCCTAATGGAAACTGTTTCAAAAGCGGTTTTCTGCTTTAGGATAGTATTTTAAGAAAGGTGGGGGAAAAAAAAATGCAAGACTCCCGAATACTGCAACACGCAGGGTTTTAAATGGGTCAAGGTGCCCAAACAGCTCGGATGATTTCAACTTTTGACTGTGCAGCAGCCTACAGCGTAGATGCAGGATTTCCAAAAAGGATGGGAAATCAGCGCATGCAACGCTACCTTCTGCAGGAAATAGGTACGCTTGCTGGATTTTTAAGAAAACTCAGAAAGGCTATTTTTTGACAAGGTAAAACTTGTTTTTTTAAAAAACCTTACTGCAAAACATGCGTTCAAAGGTAAAGGCAAAGATATGTTCCCTTTTACTTAACATTAATTTTTTTTTTTAAACTGAGAGTCAAAGTTCAGAAGTATTGCTTCAATGCAGCAGTAGTCTCAGATGAAACCCACTGCCCCAATCTGTCCAGAATATTGCTTTTTGATTCTAAACGCACTACATTTTCAAATATACCTGCAGAGAATAATTTTAAGTATACACGTTGTGCATCAGTAAGGCCACAGCTCACACAGGAGGATCACTTTGGGGAGAGACAAAGAGCAAGCAGAAAGTCCATCTTGCCCAGGACTTGTTGCTGCTGAAGGTCTGCTCCCAGTAGTAAGTGTCTATTAAAAAAAGAAAACAATTATATTTTCTTCTCTGCACTTTTTGGGGGGATCACAGTAGTCTTCCTCCTCATTTCTTTTTTGCTTCAAGCCACTTTTGAAGGAAGCAGAGTAAGCTTCAGGTAGCCACTGCTCAAAGGCTGGCCCAAACCAAATAGGCTGTGGCTCGCCTCTTGCTCTACTACTAGCTCCAGCTAGCCCGTCCGGCACACAGGGGATGAAGAAATAATCTTTTGGCCCTGTGTGCCAGAAACGCATGCAGAAATCCGCTTTGAACCCCGCACAAGGAGGACTCGAGGCAGTGCACCTCCTGGCCATCAGGAAAGGCAGACGACGGAGTTGGAGCTTGATGGGGTGCCCGAGGCTCTGCAACAAGCGGCAAGGGCACGTCTGCCACCGAAGCTGCATTGGGAGGGAAAGGTATCATAGAAAACAAGGCTGAAAAAGCAGTACGAGGTGGTTGGGTCCTCCTTCCTGAAATCCTTTAGTCCTCTTCCCAACCCTTCCTATGAGTCTGCTCCATCTAAGTGATTCCTCACGCACATTTGCCCCAGATCTTCTTGAAAGCCTACGGTAGCAGGCATTTCGCAAACTCTTAAAGCAAGTTGCTCCGTTACAACATTGCATTTGCTCTCCCTTCTTCTGTGTATCTCAATCCCCTTGAAACACCAGTCTGGGTGGAAGAGGCCAAGGTACGTCGTCCTTGCTACGGAGGACTTCTATTTCTGGGCAAAGTCATAGCAGAGACACTAAAGCCAACCCGCGGCCACGGCAGCACAGGAGGAAGCAGGCAACTCAGCAACATCCATCTTTCCCAAACAAAGAAATCTGATCAACCCATAGTAATTTCCTTAGGATAGATTACAGCAGAAGCCTAGAGCAAAATTAACCGAATGTTCTGTCAAGACCATTAGGCCTGGACTGAACTCAAAGAAAATTACATTCCCTGATGTCTTCAGATTTACTTTAAAATGCAGTCATTTTGACAGGCTCATGAGGCAGAAGATCTCATTTTATGAAGGTCTTAAGGGACAAGAGCAACAGAAATATAACATGCTGCAGTCTCAGTCAGCAAAATGATCACCAAAATTACTTTACAACTGACTTTCAAAACTACAAATCCAGTTATTCTGAGTAATTTCAGCCCTTCAAAAAAAAAAAAAAAAAGAAAGGTACACAGTACTCGAGGTTGACCAAAGAGTAACAAACTTGATAAATACGATCAGGACAATTTTCCTTACTTGTAAAATAATGTTTGTGCCTGCCATCACCCTCATCTCCTTCAGTTCACAAGCTACTCTGGGAGCCTACTAGAAGACAGAGCAGGGATTTAATTTGCAGTCAAGCCACAAACATCCCCCAATTCCAGTGCAGGTAGAAGCAAAATGCAGGAATGCAGGAACCCAGCAATGCAAGAAATGACTTATTTCCTCTATTAATACCAAAAGCAAATACATTCACGAGGCACCGCCAACTCCAGGTCTTCGTCACCCCAAGCAGTTACCTCAAATCCCACTTTACAATTTACATCCAGAACGAATGACACATCTAAATTCCCAAAACTTGCAATCCGCTGCTCCTCACAGACAAGGTCCCGTGCAACATCAGCCCAGCTTAAAAAATTACGCTAGCACAGATGTGCTGTGGGAACAAAATATACCCCAGAAGGGACAGGACATGCCATAGAGAAGTAGGTTTTTGCACTGTTTTTTTTTTTAAACCAGTTTTGCCTATTCTCATTTTAAACATCTGAAACCTCATGCTTTGGAAAATAAATAAATAAAGCACTTGATTTCTGCTGTGTTTTGAGACATCAAAGGAGAGCGACGAAGCTCGTGTAATCAGAGCAAAACCCTGCAACGAAAGAAAGGTGATATGCATTCAGTGGATATTGGGTTTATAAAAAAAATAACAAGCCTAACACGATTCAAATCATACTATAAAGACAGAAACTAGGGAAGATGGGAAAAAAAAAAGAAAAAAAGAAACCCAATGCCCAAGTTGTGGTCAGAATAGACAATATTTGGCTTTGTCGTAATGAAGACTGACTTTTCACCAAAATATGTTGATTCTGGCATTCTGTCTCCGGCCTAGAAGCAGCCACTTCTAATTTCCGATTAGCGTTAGCACGTCAAATTGCCCAGAAAGCAAAACAGTCTCGAGCGATCGCCAGCAGCGGGACCCGAGCGCCAAAACGCAACTGTCGACTTTTCGAAGCCCGTTCCCAGCGAGCATCGAATCCCATCACATCTCCCCGTGCGGTGGCAAATTTTAAAAGAAAAAAAAAAAAAAAAAAAGGGTGGTGGGGGGAAGGTCCAGAAAGTGCAGGCCATAGGCAAGGTGGGGTTAGCCCCAGGAGGAGCGGGGCGGCAAGCGCCGGGCCGCTTTTGGTCGCACCCAAAAACTTTTGCAACCGCGCACACGCAACGCGCATTCCTGGCGCTCAACCCAAGCACGCGAACGGGGAGGGCCAGACCCTGCGGGCTCAAATTGCAAACGTGGCACAGGGAGAAGAGCGACTTCGGACACGAAATACGTGATTTAAGGGAGCTCGGCTCTCCGCAGCGGTTGGCGGCGGCGGCGGCGCTTGCGCCGGGGCCCAGCAGCCCGTAGCTCCCGCGAGCAAGTTGGTTCGTTCCTTCGGGCAAAAAGCAACCGCAGCTTCTGCTCTACAGAAATCTGCTTTTAAGGATGAATTTCTCCCGCGCGCAAGGCCATTCACCCAAATGAACTTCAGGTGATCGCACGCCTACCTTCACCTCGATGACCTGTGTATATTTTCCCCTGCAGCCGGGAACAGCTTTGGAGGCGCGAGCCGGAGAGGAGGGGGGTCCACGTGGGGCGAGCGAGCTCAGGAAACACGAACGGTCACCCAGCGTCTCAGAGCTGGCGTCCCTGATCGTAGCCGGCGTCGGTGCGAAGCGCTTCCTTCGAGTAACGCAGTCGCTGCTCGATGCGGCGGAGATCCCCTAGGACGTAATTAAGTCCAGAGACGCATCGCGGGCAGCAGCGGGACGAAACCGATACAGTGCTATGTCGAGTCTACACGTAGGCTATACAGTTGGTGCGTGTGCATATATATATTTACAAAAATACTCTTCATTCCTTTGCACACCCATGCCTCTGAACATATTATTAATAGCAGCGGAGCTCGGAGCGCTGGAAACACAGGAACACTGTTGTTGTAACATTTTGCATGTTTATTCTCAATGGATATTTGCGATTAACTCTGCGGGACGTTTCTTTTGCCCGTCAAGAAAATATTATTAAATGGAAACAAACCTCTTCTTGCAGGTGGCCTACAGCTTTTGCAACTGGCTCAAAGATTAGTTAGGAATTCGTTTGGGAAGCGGTTGTAGGAAGGGCAAGTTTTTGTAATTTAATTAGCACAGCGCTTCTTTTGAAGCCTTTCTCGCTTCCAGGGAGTTTGCTTACAGAGGAAGATGAGGATGACCAGAGATTGAACCTTGGGCCCCTTAACAGTTGGTAGTAAAAATCCCAGCTACTTCTCTGAGGTCAGGATTTCACCTAAAGCCTCGTCAGCAAAACGCTACGTTCCCTTCGACTGTGAACGGGGCCCCGGGCACAAACAAAACGCCTTCTGGTGTGTAAATGTTCCCTAAGAGCAGTCCAAAAACTGAGATTACGGTGTTGCAAGTTACCTAGCGAAAGGTCACTTACACACCATGCTATCAATTATACTGCAAAGAAGGAAAAAAACCACAATCCTTATCACCACTTACCGAAACCAGAGACGTTGACGCAGCGTTCATTTAAAGTGAAGCTCTAGCACCTTATTAAAAACTATATATAATTTATATATATATAATTATATATATATATATATATATATATATGTGAAGTTCGTTGAAATGTCAGCCCGCATCCTACTCCTCATCTATAGAGCACCCTCCAAAAGCCAACTGCAGCACATTTAACGATTTATTATCCCACGAGCCAAGCCCGGCTCACAGAACACAGTTGTAAATAGACTCTCCAGTTCAACTAAAAGGCAAAATGGAGTTTGGAAGTGTTGAGAATGAGGCAGGCCTTCAAGATGTTGCTCTTACTCTGCGCTGTACTAATTCTGACCATCCGAAGGGGACTAAAAACAACAGCAAAAGGTGGGGAAAAAAGTAATAATCTACAAGCTTTCTGTGTGTTTAAATTGCTGTAAAGCCAGTCCTGACTTGCTACCACCCTGACAGCTCCTCAGGGATCCAATGCTTGAAGGTCACAAATCAATCTCTAGAAGATCAGGCAACAGATTAAAAAGAAAAAAAATACAAGGTGCCTAAAGACACCAACTTGGGGAGCCTTTGCATGAGTATTTTTGGTGTCAGCGTCTTTAAGATCTCAAATTTAGAGCTCTTCTGTACAGCTGCGAGCTACAGCAACCTACCTGCTCAGATTCTCCTGCAAACCACGCGAGTCCAAGGGATTAAGGGGAAAAAAGAAAAAAAAACCCAGCACATACTGGGAGACATGCAATCAAAGTGCCAATCAATCAGCGAGGGGGGAATCCGCACCCGGCTCAAGAGTGTAATGCGAGAGTTTTGTTTCATAGCTTGCATTTTCCTTCGTTCAAACTCTACCCCAGAAAGCATATATCCAAGGTACAGAGCTCAAGAGTAAAACAGGCTCCCTCGGTATTTTCAGAGCACTCCCTCCTTACTGGGGATCCACAAAATACCTGTAATAATGCCGTCCTGACTCTGCTTCGAATGCTGAGAATTAGCGTAGTACAAATAAATAATTTAAAAAAAAATGTCACAGGAGAAAGAGGAATTTACAGCCTGTCACTGCACAAAAGGAAGTAAATTAAAAGAAAAGTTGCATCTTTAAGGATAAAAGCGTTATTGCTGATAGAGCGGAGGTCTGCTGGCTGTCAGACAAAGACGGGGAAGTTGTTCTTTGATTTGTATCATTGCTGCTTGCACCAAAGTACTTAGAGCACTGGATAGGTTTTATGTAAGCATTGTAATAAATCCTAAATAAACACACCGAGTGCAATAAATCTCCATCTACAGCATGTTAGTGTTAGCAGAGCTTGGGTCAGATGGCCAATTCTCAGGTACCCGGCACTATGCATAGGCAAAGACAACATCCTTTACCCGCTTTCCACTCCCATAAATAGCCTTTTAAGGTACAAGGTAAAAAAAAAAAATAAAATAAAATAATAATAATCTCATAGTGTAATCCAAAAAAGTGCTTTTCAAAAAGAACAGAACTGCATCAAGTTAATAACATTAATTTGGGAGCAACTCAAACGTTGCAGAAAACTGAGGGAAAGTCTTTTGCTATTTGAATCTGCAAATTCAAGGCCATCGAAGTTGTCCAGCTGTTTTGAAATAAGGCATTTGTACAACAAACTTGAAAAATGGCAAAACCAGGTCCCGGAGGTGCCTACGTGTGAATCACACGCACGGCACCACGTCAGAGATGAACGCAGGTGCACCAGGGATGAAAACCATCAATAGCCAAGCACTGGCTTTGGCAATCTAAAGAGATGATCACCTCTGGTGTGCAAAAACCAATAGCCAAACTGCCTTAAACTACCCTAGCCGCTTGCTAAGCCACCGTGAGTCAGAGCCCAGCGTCTCCCACTCCGAAACTCCTGCTTTCGCCACCTTATATTTAGCTTTTTAATTATAGAGGCACCAAACATACCAGCAAGGCTGTATGGGCTCCTCCTCCCTCAATAGCAAAGGGGAGCAGCAGCGAGCGAGCAAATTGAGATGGTTGCGTTGCACCAAAACCAGTGACTCCTAGCGCAGGAGGAGGCGATGCACCAAAATCCCCGAGTTACAGAGCAGAAATGCGGCGGTGAGGTCTGCATTTGAGGTTCTCCCCCACCACTAACGGGCATTTCAGCTTCACCACGGCCAAGCACTCCTCCTCGAAGGCCAACCGAGCCCAGAAACCAAACGCTAGCATGAATCACCGTAGCTTGCCACGCTACCTGTCCTCTACTGCTGCACGAGTCCAGAGAGCACAGCAACTCACGTTGCACAAACAGCAGGCTTCTCATCTACCAAAAATCAGAGAAGCATTCAGCAAGAAGCTACTTAGTTTTTTTTCCTCCCTTAAACCTCTATCGTATAAGTAAATTAAAAATACAACCTAAGCTATAGACACAGAGCACAGCCGTCCTCCAGCAAGACTCCCTCCCTTAGGAGGGACCTGACCTCATGCAATTTTAAATGAAAATAAGTCTCCTCAGTGCTTTGGGGAAGAGGCACAGGAAGCAAAGCTTTGGTCCTTCGCGTTCCTAGCCCTCGTTAGCCTCTCCGTTACCCATCAACCAGGCGGCACAGGGGCCTGACATCACACCACGCTGGCACCTCCATGACAGGAGCCATTCGCAGAGAGGAACTGGTCCCGGCTTCTGTGGAAAAAAGGCCAATTATTGCAGCCGGAGAATGCTTCCCAGGCTGGGGCAACAGGAGGTTCACTGAGCAACTAGGCTACTCACTGGGCCCTGACTGCCTTTCTTTGAGGAGCAGAAAGACATGTGTAAGCAGTTACAAAGTCAAGTAGAGATGTCTACGCTGTGCTGATGGGTTACCCCTCAAGAAGGCTTCCACGGACTTGCAAGAGCTCCTCCTAACAGATGCACTCCTGCAAGCGCCTCAGAAATACCCATCTCCGCGCACACAGGGACTTCGGTCTCACCTGGCCGCGACGTCCAAAGCTGTCCAGTAGCTTTAGGAGAGCTCTAGGTTGACACGCACAGCTTCCCTCCCCACGTGTTTTGTCACCGGGAGAAGAACGGCGATTGCAGGAGGGCTCCCGCTCCGAGCGGCCCAAAAGAGACGCCGTCCGGATGCTGCGGCGGCTCTCACCTCAAGCTCTGATGTTGCTTCCCCGCCGCTTGAAGGTTCCTATTCGTGAAGGCCATTGATCTCTGTGCAGCAAAAAGGACTTTACAACACTGAAAGAGAAACCAGAGCTGGAAAAAGGTCGCGCCATTACATGCCCAGAAGCTTGTTTGGACCAGTTAGACCTATTCTGTCTGCAGGAGGTGATTCTACCCCTCCAGACAGCAGTTGGCTTGAAAAATAAAAATGCAGCAGGTGTCACCAAAATTGCAGACCATTCATACAGGCTCTGCAGTAAAGGACAAGAGCCTCAATTGCTTACAGTAACCGCTTCACCAATAGTGTCGTCAAAATGTTTCAAGCGTTCGCCTGCCTCCCACCACGGCACTGCAGCTACGGGCAGTCCGTCTGCAAGGGAAAGCAGTTCTGAACTCGTTATTTAAGCAATTTATAGCCGATTCCATGAAATGAAAACAACCTTCAGTGTAAACACACGTCCTGCTTACAAGCACAAGCAGATTTAGCATTTGGTGGCTTGAAACGAGATGGAAAAAAAAGGTCTTGCTATGCTTGCTATTCCTGAAAACTGTAAAACACTTGGACTGGGGTGCCTGGAAAACTGGAGTGGGGGGGGGGGTTATTCTTCCACTCATTTTGCACCCATTTCATCAGACCAGTTCTGGATGCGTTTCGTATACGCTGTCAAACGTTGCATGCTAGCTCTGCTCCAAAGGCTTGCAAGATCTTAAAAGGTAATTTAGCAAGCGCACAGAAACAAATGAATCACATGGACAGTATTCTCTCCCTGCAGGTGTGAAGAAACAGAATATAAGTATTTTTTCATGAACAGACACATGAAAGGACTGAACTGGTATCCTTCTCTCACGTGCTCTCCTCAGGGAACACAAGGCACTCCGAATGATGATGTCTGAAGGTTTCTACAAAAGTCATTCAGATCTTCAAGAGGAGCAATGCCAGCTGTGGGTGCAGGACCCAGCTCCTCCTCCACGCTTGCCTTGAGAGATTTCCTCAGAAAAAATGCACTTGGCAAACAAGGTGTCAGAGCGACTACATAGGGCAAATCCTCATGGTATTAAACCTCTGACGGGAACCAAAGCGTTGCTGGACTCAATCCAACCCAAGTCCACCGCAAGTCCACATGGTGTTTCCAGAAACAGATGCTTAGATGAAGCTGCCTTGGGTCAGGAGCACCGCAACCATCGTTTACCCTTGGCTCCTACCATAACTGTACAAGCAAAAGAGGCCAAAATATCATTAATGAATCAGATGAGCACTACATGGAAGTTGTATTTCTTTACTGTGAATGGCAGATGTTCCATGGGAAAATACAGAAATACTGAACGTACTTTAATGGCAACGGGAAGCATCTCCAGAGGACCGGCACAGGAAAGCTGCCAAGCTTTTCTGTTGAGAGATTTCATCTCCTTTCTTGAGGGGTCTATTTTAAGACCATTTCAGTGACCTTACTTACCAGAGATTACGCTGCATTTCAATTAATTTTTACAGCATTATAATTAATATTTTGGTGTCTGCTGGAAAGCATGCTGAGCTGCACAAAACCCACACGCGCAACAAAACGACAAGCGCTATTACCGAGGCAGAAAGAGGATGACGAGAGCCCTCGAGCCATCCCATCCAGGGCACAGGTAGGCACCCCGTTCAGGAGACTGCTCTCATCAGGGTCAGGATACCGAGATATGGGGAAAAAGTCCACATTTGTCCTCCCGTAGCTGACCCGGGACTGGGAGGGCGGCAACAGTATTAGTTAGATGGTCTGCCCTGCAACCACGCTTCTGCAGCAGCTTGCTTGGTTGTGCAGTATCTGTAGAGACGATGCACTTTTTACAGCTTAAATTCTTAATAAAACAAAAGTCTTCATAAAAGCAGCTCCAAACAATACAAGCAACTCCTGCTCCAGGAAATTCAGGCAACGTTACACCTCCTGAGCACAGCAGTGAATTTACATTTTAAACAGTTAAACCTTTGCAGCTGATCATGGCTCTGCCCATAGGATGCTGTGCACAAAAAGCACTATCAGCTGGCTGGAGACTGCTGCAAAAAATTCTTCCCCGGTCTGTAACAAATCCTCAGCCGGGAGGAAGCAAGGGGTGGTTGCACAGTGCAGAGGGGCAAGGGAAACGCCTTCCTGGTAGCACAGCGTGGAGCTCTCCTACGAAAGGCAGAGTGGTTGAGCTCCATACCACGCCAGGTTCGCAAAGCCCACATCCCTATTACTGGGCCTTCAAAGAGCAAATTCACGACTCCATGCAATCAGACTCGGGGCCCAATCCTCAGCCAGGCTAGAGCTACCAAAGCTCTATTGAAAATAGGTCAGCTGCTTAACTAGTACGAATAAGCAAAGGCCCACCGAAGTTTCAGGTGGGACTGTCCTGCTTTGCTGCAGCTGAAGAGCTGCCAAAGAAAGAGAGGCTGAGCACTCTGAAAGGCCAAACAGCACCTATCTGGCAAGGGAAGAAAAGCCCTCGTTTCTTCTCCACTGCTGATGTTCCAGAAAACCATGAGATCTCACGGTTGCATTTTTGGCACTGTACCATAGTTGAAAGGAAAAGAAGGAAAAAAAAAAAAGAACTAGCCAACAGCAAGACCCTGACAGCACACCTGCAACTGGCATTTCTCTTCCCAGACAGTCTTATCAAAGACTTCATTAAAAACAAAGTTACACACCTACTCTTTGAAAAAAGACAACCTCTGCATTTCTGATTTTTCCACTAAAAAAAAAAAAAAAAAAAAGGAAAAAAGAAAAGGCGCACTGCAAATCACTTACATTCATGGCAAACTTATTTCTTGCTGTTGACTCTGGGCTCTAATTGCTATGGGTTGTCCACCTCCAGGAGGACAATCCATAGCTCAGTTCTAGAGCTCTCCTCTCTTACATCGTTTACAGCATCATCTGGCATACGAAGATCAAACAAGACTTTCCTTGTGCTACTGTCCCAAGGCGGCCTGCCAGCCTCAAAAGCGCCTCTGCAGGAGAAGTCACCACTCTGGGACGAGCCCGAGAAACCCTCACGTGACCCAAGTCAAGAATAAGCCCCAAAGGTGGGGAAGCCACGGTACCGACCCAGAGCACACAGACGTGACTCTTGGTGAACCCGTAATCACGTCTGGTTTCTCGGCTGCGACGGCGCAGCCCTCCTCAGACGCAGCAGGACCGTAAGTCCTCAGACGCGTCCAAGGAGCGACGATGCTCAGCAGCAGCTCTGCCTTTACCTTCTCCCCCTCTCCAAAATCAGTTAGACGGGCTGCAGAAAGACAAGCTGGTTTGCATCACTACAGATAAGCCAAACAGTGCTGCTTCTCCTAAAGGCAAAAAGCTGGCGTATCGTAGATGTCTACTCTGCACGCAAGAGAGAAGCAACAAGCAAGTCAACTTGCAGCAAGATCTAAAGCCACGTTGCCTTCCTCAAAGTCGATTTAAAATAAGGAGGAAAAAGAAAAAGCGAGAGAAGGCCAACGCTGGCCCCAAGACTGTAGTATTGATCTTGCCATGGAGGCAAGGAGAAAAAGGAAATTAAAAAAAAAAAAAGCCAATTCCGTACATTTTCATCTCTCCAAGCGAAGCGATCCGCGCTGCCGCTTCCCCACGCGTTTCAGCAGCCTTTCCGGGCTGGCCGAGAAACAACGGCCTCGCAAGCGGGCGCGCGCCCGCGGCCTTCCTGCGGCGCGGCGGCCTCCCCTTGCGCAGGGCGACCCCTGAACAACATATTTACTCGCACGCCCGCTACCGTACGTTGCGCTTGGATGTCACAGCGCATTACTTGCTAATTACCCCCGGGGAAAAAAAAAAAAAAAAAAAAAAAAAAAAAAAAAAAAACGTGTAATCGCCACAGACTCGTTTCCCCCGTTCAGAAGAGGTTAGAGGCAGCCATTTCCGTGGCAGGCAGCCATGCCTAGCTGCGGCCCTGCATCAAGCAAAAGGGGACTCCGGGCATCGGGAGGCACGTCGCTGAGCGATCAATTTTTTAAACACGCTATAAGCTTTTGGATGTAACAAAAAAAAAAAAATGGGTATGTTAAAAGGGAGGGAAAAAAAAAAAATCAAACGGTTTCCTAACGTTTTATCCGATCTTTCAGGCTGATAAAAACTTCTTTTCTGCTGCTCAGTGAAGAAAATCGTATTACCAGAGCTGATATTCATCAGAATATTTTGAACTGAATATGTGAACTGCTTTTAACTGATTTAAATCAATAACTCCGCTACCGCGGTTGGTTTTATTGAATTGCACATTGAAATAATATCATTTCAATTACGCCATGATCACAGCATTACACTCTTCCACGAGCCATATTTGTTCAGCTGGAAGGTGCGACGTACCGCTTCTTGGGCTGACACGTCAGGCGCACCGTGGCTTTCAAATGTTATTTTACTCCGTAACAGCGCCGGGTTTACACTGCCACGCACATACCAAAAAAAAAAAAAAAAGGCACCGAAACCAGTGTGCATTAAATCCAAATTCTCACCGTGTCTTCTAGAGTTACTACTGGCTATTTCCAGAGATCTCAGGGTTTTGGCTGTGGGGTGACAAGGGTTTTTTGTGCTTGTTTTCTTTTTTTGAGAGAGTGTTTTTTTTTTTATTTATTATTTTTATGCAACGTGCACAAGCAATATTTGCACACGTGAGGTACCTTACATCTTCATTGCTTCTCCCTAGAGGAAACCCAAGAGGGGAGCAGCCTGTCATCTGCTATAAATATCTGAAAGTTTTACTATCTGTTAACATCCAGCTTTAAAATGAGAGAGGGGCAAAAAAAAAATAAATAGTGAAAAAAAAGTTATACATATAGAATCACCTAGGCAGCATCAGCAAAGGCTATTTCTCCTCTACATTGATAATACGCCACGGAAGAGATTTCCCCACAATAACCCAGTCTCAGTTTTTAAGCCCAACATTAGTCAATTATGTTTTCTTTCCATTTATTTTCAGCGACGGCGATTTTTCACCACTAGCAGCGTTCCTAGCTCCTCCTTCCCTCCCGGATCCCCCTTCTCACACTGTCTTTCTGGACCCTAATGAAATTGTAAAATTGCTGCAACGCACTGGAGAACGGAGATTGCGGGGAATAACGCTCAAAAAGCGAGGTCCCAACTGCAACAAGCATCGCCGCTAGCAAACAGGGCAGAGAACAAAATTGCAATTTTTTTTTCTTTCCTTTCCCAAGCCATGAAAAGCAGCTTTGCTAGCAATCAGCAGAGCAGCCTGCCCATCAACTGTGCAACGTCCATTAATTCAAGATACTTCTGCACGTTACCAACGGCCAGGAATTCACTTCTCACCTCGGAGATCAGTGCTGATTTATTAAATGCTCCCAGGGAAGCAAACCAAACCAAGCCAAGACCGCCAACCGAGGGTGGCCCAGACGCAGACACCCCCTCGCTTCGCAAACACGGACGTAGGGTCGCCACGCGTTCGCTCCTTAAACTCACCCGCAGCGGGGCCGCGAACCCTCCGAACGTTGCATACAACATCTATCTGCAGAACGCCGCTCGCGTCTAGACACGCTGCTCCAACCCAGCCAAGAAACTATTACCATTTTGCAGCCTTCAATTTAAGAGCATTGGCGTGTGACAATTAGATGTATTAAATTCTGGTAGGCCAACAAAACTTGTGATTTAGCTCGCACAACGCATACCGATTAATTTATACGTAATTTTTCTATCAGCAATTAATCCACTAGACTTCACGCACTGATCACGATACTTGCAGGTTTCGCTTCCCCAAAAAGACATCAGCGACACGCAGGAAAGCGCCAAGTTACAACACTACCTATAATTTCATTCTACTTGCTGCCAAGCTGAGCTTGGGTCTTTCACTATGCGTACAAATGCTAATTACAGCTCAACACTAATGCTAATCCTGACATCTGCTAATTAAAAGATCACATCTTCTGCAGAGTCAGCAGTGCTATTCAAATGAAAACATTAATCAGTTTAAAATTTAAAAAAACATCAACAAAGCAGAAATTTTAGTCCCTGGTTCAATTAATATCAAAGTGCAAGCTGGGAGTACTCAAGAGCAAGTGTCAGTATTTGCACGTTCTCCAAGACTGTCTGATCCTTTCAATAAAAAAAAAATAAAAAAAAAAAGGAATTTCCCACACCGATTTCTCTGTTCTCAACGACCATTCACTTTCCCTCTTATCCCAAACCTTCTTTCTTTAATCCTCATTCCTCTCTAATCACAGGACCTTTGAAATCCAAGAAGAGCCCTAACCGATGTCTTGAGGAACAGCCGACACCTCGCCACGGCAGGCACGTTGATCTTCGCGTGCAAATTGGAATAGCCAAGATATCCCACTTATTTTTTAACGAGACGGCTCCACTCTCAAGCTTACACCTTGCACGTCCAGGAGCAGACCCCCGCGGGCAAGCGCAAACTCACTTACATTGCTCGCCGTCAGCCAATGGTTGGAGACAATATTCCAGAATTGCACCCCTCCTCCATCCTGTTTAACCATGCACGTCAGGTGGGGAGGGAAACAGCAGAAGTAGAACGGAAATCGGACGCAAAAAACATAATCGCTAACCTCAGAGCACAAGCCCCTCCATTTTGTCTTCTCCCTGGCTCTTTTGACCAAAAGTAGGAAAAAAAAAACAAACAAAAAAACCTGCCCAAAATAGAGACGTCTGCCATGAAAGCAAGCTGTCCACCGCCAGATGTCCTTGGAGTGCTGGCCTTCTGAGGTGGTTTTTCCATAGCTGTCATCAGTTCAGATGAGGATCCGGAACTACTCCATCCCGGAGGGATACGTTTGCTTTGCCACGTGAAGAAGGCATTGCAACACCTATGTCTTGACCCGACGGGCGCAAAGTCCTCCAATCGGTAACCAAAGCAGGAGAGGAGCAGAGAGTCACATTGCCGGTATCTCTCTCGGCATGGATGTGGAGCTGTCCCTGGAGACCAGGGGCAGGGTTACCTTCTTCCAGCTTGAGCTAATAAGAGAATCAGATGGCTTACTCTGATTTCCATAAGGAGGAACCAGTAGTAACTGGAAGTTCCTGGACTGCAGAGAACATGGAACCCACACCAAGAACAACTTTTTATGAAGCCTCCTTTTAAGAAAAAAAAAAAAATCATGATTGCTATATGCTTGAAGGACTGGTAGAACATAAGACATGGGAGGCTGCCTCAAACAGCAATCACCCCCAAAACCAAATTATCTCTGTTTAATGGGGTGAGACCCCCAGAGCCTCCCAAAGAAGAGGAGCCAGTCAGAGCAGAACAAGAGATCCATCAACTGCAGCACGCTCAAAGCCAGTGCTGGGCCAGGATCAAAACAAGGCTCTTGGCTCATTTGGCCTGCTGCTGTTTAAAATCCATGCAAAATATTCTGCATTTATTGTTTTGCTGTAGCATGACCAACAAAAAAAAAAAAAAAGAGAGAGCTTTTTGCATTTGACAGAGCCGTTAATATTTTTGTTTAGAAGCAAACTACAAATCAAGTTTACTAGCTTTTTAAACAATGCTGATATGAAAATGCTCTTTTCATGTAAGGTGCCAAGGTTTCTTTCCTTTACGTTCTCAGCTATATCCCTGGACACTGTTTTAATGCAATTGTCATCTTACTTGCACTTTAAAATTTCCACTCGGGGGAAGTCTTACACTGTAATACAGCTACAGCTAATAATACATTGTGGCCAGTTATAAATTAGTCATGTTGATAAAAGGTCTAACAAAGTTACCAGTATCATTCCATAATGCACTAGCAATAATACTAACTCTGATTTAAACAGAATAGGCAATTCAATCACGGAAAAAACACGACAGAGCCTTCCAACTGCAAAGGAATCCTAAATCATTAATGAGGCTAAGAATTTAATGTATGCAAATTAAATTATATATGCATATTTCAGAGGACTAAAAGTTTATGTGCATACTTTACTCGAGAATCTGTCTTGTGATACGATTAGAAAGAAGTGGTGACAATTTAGTTTTTTTTTTTTTTTTTTTTTTTTTTTTTTTTTTTACTACTTTGCACTGTAAAGCCCTCACATAATTTATGTTTGCTTATAAAGGTGCAAAAACCCATCGATTAAAGCCATGTTTCAGACAGCCCTGCTGAAGGTGCGGGAAGCACTGCCCGAGAGCATCATCTGAGGAGCAGGTCTTGCAAGCCTTCAACCGTGGGGAAGGCCAAATGCAAAATATTTCCCCCCTCACAACTAAATGCCAAAATCATAGCAATTTCTAACACGTACCCCAGCCCTTCCTCCTGTAAGGCATGGGGATATATGTGTGTGTGTGTGTGTGTATATATTTTATATATACACATACATACATACACACACACACACACATATATATAAGACCGCAGTTCATTTAGGCAAGTACAATTCACATGCAGTTTTGACTTATTAGCTAGTCAGTTAATTGCTACAGTTTTGGGGTAATATAAAACAACTTACTGCAGTCTCAGGAGTCCCCTCCAGGCCTTTGCCATGCCCAGCTTAGACTTCAGATCAGGCTGCTATTGCTCCTCAGTCGCACGTGTATGCCTAGCAGTCCCTGCACCCCAATATTTCTAATGGAGCTTCAAATTAACATACTTTCCAAAAGAGGAGAAAAAAAAAAAAACCCTCAACACGCAACCAGCTCTCACCGGAAAACCAATTTTTTTTCGACATGAAGGTTCGTTCGGGTCATTCCCCCCCCCCCCCCAACTTTCAAAACGTGCAAAGGTTAGAAGACTTGCCGAAAATAAAATACAACGAAGAGATATCTTTCAAATACGACGCTGAAATCCCTGGGAACCCGGCTGGGTGCATGCAAGAGCCACCCTGCAGAGATTTCAAACTAGCACTTAGCAGCTTTCCCAGCCCACGGCCTTCATGATGCTCGAAATTTTTATGCACATTTTCAAACAAACATCAACATTTTTTTTCCCTCAACACAATTGGAAAAAAAAAAATACCGAGCCTAAGACTTATCAAGAAACCCTGAGGAAAATGTTTTAACACACCTGAACCAGAACTGCACATTTTCAGCAAAGGCAGCTGTTCTTTTTTTTTTTTTAAAGTTTTTTTTTTTTGATGCAATGAGTCATACCAAGCCTTTTATTGGCGCTAACCCCATGTGGCTTGCCTTCGATTTTTTAATTTGATCTGACAATTATGACTGTAAAGCACAAATTGAATTTTTAAACCACACTGAGGTAAATACTCAGCAACATCTGCTTTGTTTTCATCACTCATTGAAAACTTGTTCAGAACAGCAGCAGTTTTAAACGTTCCCCCATCGTTAGCTGACATTCTGTGTTTAAATACTTCTATCAGGTCTCCTTTTATTTGGGTAACATGCACCATTTTACATTAGGAGTAAAGAGGGGGAAAAAAAAAAAGCTTAAGTGTTCTAACAAGGGCAAAACCATCCTTACAACGGTGTCACATGAATTAAATCAGCTGTCTGTTCGCAATGAAAAAAACAACCTAGCCTTTGGCAAAGGCTAAAACACAGGTTTTAGCATCGCAGGAACTTAGCTTCCAGGTTTAGCTGCCTCGCAGGCTGCGACGAGAAGAGCAGGGACGACCGGCGCAGAGTCGAACGCAAATCACGGCACCCCCTTAAACGAGCACCTTGCACGTTTGCACGTGCCAAGCGAAAGGAGGCTTTGCACTAGCGTGCACGTGCTGCACCGTAGCGGATACGCTGCATCGCAAGTGCATTCCTATAAAAAAATAAATAAGTAAAACAACACGCACCTCCAGCCAATTCCAAACCCAGGATTCAGTCGCCTTCCTGAAAACATTAAACCCAACAGCGCAGCACCAAATAATCAGGTCCCTGGGGGAGCGGATCTGCGCGATATCGATGGGCTGGGCTGCGCGCCGTGCACGTAGCTCCGCATTTCAGGCACGGGAAACGTCCTTCGCTCCCGCGCCTTCCGCAGAAGCTCTGTGCCAAGGGAAGAGCGAGGTTGTATAAAGCTGAGGCTAAATTTTGTCCGGTTTTCCTGGAGTACGTTAGGGTGGGAAGGAAGGGAAGAACCATCCACTTTGCCAGATGCAAAGGAAGTTACCATATATTTTTATACATATATATATATATATATATATATATAGACACATACGCACACATACATATATAGTACATATATATTGTAGCAATAGCTACAAACCAAACGCAGATTTGCAGACGAGAGATCCGTTCCCCAGTCTGCTTCGCCATACAGCCGCTGAAACAGATGGCAAAACGAAGGGTCGGGGCTGGAGAGGGGGAGAAGGGGAAGAGCGGCCGTAACCCGCATGTCACCGAAACATCTGTCGAGCTGCAGCTCTCGCTCAAGTGACCATTCAGGAAAGCAGGGTGGATTTTTCTTTTTTTTTTTTTGAGCTTTATGAAAAATGAAACTAGTAGGATCTGTGGACACCAAAAGACATGACCTTAGACTTCTAACTTTTAGATTTTTGAAAGGAAAAAAAGAGAAAGGGAGGACAAAGATCGTGTTCCTCAGGCTTGCAGACACCCACACTAGGCCTCATGCCAGGAGTGGACGCAGCCTTCAGGAAGCAACCATGAGGTACCAAAGCACGTGATGGAAGTCCTACCTTCAATGCACAGAGCTACACAAAAACTTCACAGCTCACCAAAGGGGAAAAAAAAAAAAAAAAAAAAAAAAAAGCAAGCAGTATCTGTCAGTCATTTGGGATACACCACACCTGCATTCATTTTTGCAATATTTGAGGCACCTGCCTTGCACCCACTCGATCCATGCTCCTCGGCCTTTTAAGCAAGCAAGCAAGAGCTGCTCCCAGGCATGGGAAGGCCACAGGCCATTTCTGTTCGCTCAAACACATTTTTGGCCATTTGGCTGGATCAGCTTCGCTGCGTTAGCTGCCTGCTTATCACACAGATGCAAACGGAAATTGGGAACGCACTGCGAGGCAAAGGGAGTTATTTCCTGGGGTGGGATTCACCTCCACTAACGCAAGGGATCTGCGATGCAAACGTCTTTCTGAATTTGCCACCTTCAGCTGCCTTTACAGTCAGTGAGAGAAGGGAGGGAAAAAGTAATATTAAAAAAATTAAAAAGCAGCATTTTGGGCTGCTGTCCATCTGACCCATTTTAAATGCCTACATGAGAAGGAAAGGAATCGCGCCTTCGAAGCGCCTGCATCTTGCCATTAACTAAAAGGGGAATTTAACTGACTAGCTCTCCTACAGACACACATCTCTGCTTGGCCAGATAAACCAAACCTACCTCATCCTTCTGCTTTAAAAACAAACAAAAGAAAAACCCCACAAAACCACTAATCCCACAGCAGAAACACAGTGCAGAAGAGAAGAATAAAATTATAAAAATGCCAATTAGCTAAACAAACAAGCCAGAGCGATGCCTGTTTCCTGCATGCCAGATTTCAGCCTGGCAATAAAAGCTTTTTAAACGAGTACACTACCCATTTCAGGCCTAATTACTAGCAGCCTCCAGCAACGACCGGCCGAGCACCCAACGCGGCCCCATCATCGGCACGCTCCACACGGCGAGCAAGGACTCGAGGACCGTCGGTGCACTAGGAAACCCCACGAGATGGCTCGCCGGGAAGCTCCTCGATATGCCCAGATGAGCTTGCTCCGTAATTTCAGGGAGAAAGGACAAAGGTGAGCTTGCGAGAACGCTGTACTCGTCCAAAAGCAACGAGCAGAAGCTCGAGCAGAAGCTCCTGCAAGTCAGAGGCACGGTTAAATGTAGAAGCAACCTGAGCACTTGCCAGCACAAAATCAAGTAACACCTACTATCATCCACTCCAAGTTAAAAAAAAAAAAATAGTATCCAGCTCCCATCTTTGTTCCTTTTATATCCAGCTGATAATACCTGTTATTTCCACATCAGCAATAATTAACAATTTCTGAGGCGTTTCGGTAACCGACGGGCATCCCGCTTGGGCTGAAGTCATTGCACACACAGCTCTTCCCGCACGAAAGGCTGTCTCCCAGCTTCCGCTACCTTCCACCGCAAGACGCTAGCGGCGGGAGCCCTGGTGACCCGCGCTTTTCGATAAGGCGCGGTGGAAACGGCAGACGCCGGGATAGCTTACCTGAATTTAATACTGCTGCCGCTGGCACCTGCGAGCAAAGGCCCTGTTAATCGGGTGTAAGTAGCAACTCGGGAGCTTCACCTTCTGCCCGCAGAGAATCGGTACGAGATGAAGATCTCGAATTCAAAACCGCCTTGGCGTTTTTTTTTTCCCCTGCAACCCTTCCAAGGCTATCACTCGAGTGATAGACTCAAAACTCAAGCAGGTTCACTCCAGCATTTCCAAGAAAACTCATTTCGAGATAAACAGTGAGAAAACTAATTCAGAATTTTCCCGCTCCACACTTACTTATATAAAGATCCCCAAATTTTTATTTTTATTTTGTTATTTTATTTCAAGCGATTGGTTATAGTTCAGAAACACATTACCACCAACTTAGCTCCAAAACTTTCCTTGCTGGCCACAACAAGCAAAGTCAATTAGACACCAACTTGGCTATGCAGAAGATTAGGCAGCAAGCAGGCTTCAGTCTGCTGAATTTTCTATCCTCATTTTATTGAGGGATTTCTAATTTAAACAGAGCATAACAGCCATGTTACTTTTTCTAGCAGCTTTAGTGTGCAAGTACATATCCTGTGCAGAATCTCTTCTATATTTTTTTTCCTGTTTTGTTTTTTTCTTTTTTTTCTTTTCTTTTTTTTTTTTAAGGCTGGACTGTAACCAAGTTCCCATGCAGGTACCTACCCAGGTCATGAAGAGACTTGCCTCCAGCAATAGAGCTGCGAAAGAGCCCCTTAAAACATGCACAAAACCCTTTTCCTATGAAATGCCTATGTACCAGTTACCTTTCTCAATACACAACACGAGCGAATTGGCTCACAGCATCAGGCGCCTCGCAAGCAGAAGTCATCCACCGAGCCCAGCCAACACCATGACAAAATACGCAGGGCTCCCCACCACAGAAAGTCCTGTATTTTGCATCTGGCCTGGCACGTCCACACAACGACGTTTTGCATCTGCTGAAATTTGCACCGGGAAAGAAGTGATTAAAAGTGTCCAAAACTCATAAGGCTCTTAAAACAAATAACTAAATAAATAAAGCACAACAGCCAAAAGAGGACAGGCCAGCAGCAGCATCAAATGCTGGAGGACCCCAAAGTTCACATCTAGGCTGAGCTTTAAGGCGTTGCGCTCGCCTCTCCTCCCGACTCACGGAAGGAAAAAGCTTTGCTTTTTACCTCTGGCATCACCACCTAACCTGATGGAAAGGCGGCTGCAGCCCAACGCAGGGGAGTACTAGGGGCAAGGAAGGCTTTTACAGGGAAGACTAAGCCACTCAGAAAAGTCACATCTCTTGCCCTCAGAGATCGCCACAGTATATTCCTGTAATCCCACTACTGGGAAAAAAAAAATACTAATAACGCAGACTTTCAGGTATTGGCGTTTCCTCTCAGGCTCACTTGGGGAAAAGCAAGGTGCATGGTTGTGTGTCAACAGCTGAAAATCTGGTGCCAGCCACATAGTCAATGAAATCTTATCCCTGGGAAGCACAGGAAAACTGTAACCCAGTGAACTGTTACGATGGAAAAACTGGGTGCAGACCACCACATATCTCACACCATTTTTCAGAACTAGAAGCTCTTTTTAGCATACTTGGATCTGGTGGATCATGGTAGTTGTGCCTAACAAGGCAGCACTGTGCTTCCACTGAAAAGACTATGGAAGATGAAAACATCCTTTTTTTATACTATATATATATATATATATATATTACATTTTTCATCACTGGAACACAATACCAAAGGTGAACGTCCTGGCAAAGAGCTCACCTGCCTTAAGCGAGCGGACTTGTGTCTTATCCCTCGAGCAGCCTCTTTGGTTTGATGGGACTATCATGAAGTAAAGACCTGCTTAAGGAGATGGGCACTGATTCCACACGTCGATTCACGCTAGAAGAGACCAGGCTTCTTTGCGCTTCACAGAGGCTTTTTTTTCTCTCTCCCCCCCCCAAAAAAAAAAAAAAAATCCAAATATCTTCAAAGATCTAGCTGACAAGTAACATTCACAATACAGAGCTAGATATGTATGTGCTCGATATGCCAAACAGCACGCCAACATGGAGGTCCTGGTCCTGCACTGCGCAAAGCCTGGCCCAAGCACAACTCCAGGGCATAACCAGACCCTGATTCTGCAAAGCTAACATCAAAAATAACATCTTAAACATCCGGTGTAACATATGACTGGACAGTTTTCCTCCGTACACATCCTTTTCTCACCTCTGTGCACTGGCACTATCTTCTCCCTCCTATCTCACTGCAGTTCCCTTCACGCAAAAAAAAAAAAAGAAAAGAAAAGAAAAAAAAACCCAAACCCCAAAACACGTCGCACAGCTATCTCGCTGTCATCTATTATTCAAGAAAAGTCTCATTGAATAAATGTCTGTTCAGAGGCTCTAAACAAATTTCATTTCTGAACACCACTGTCTGCAGCCCAGCGGGCCATTTCACCAAGATAAGATCACACATTTAATCAAACGCTTCAAAAAAGAAATACACACCGAGTTTGCTTAATAACGTCAAATAATAAAAGCACAGCGTTGCCAGCATACTAATTTTTAGCGTTCTTTCTTCTTTGAGGGTTGTCTCAATAGTCAAGGTCAACCGTACATGGGATTTCTTCTAATTAGGGTTTCTGGTAAAGGCTGGACCTGCGCGCTCTCAGCACTTAGCCACTGTTTTGCCTAAAATGAAGACATCTCTCATTCATTCTAAATTAAATCATTGCAGTATCCCACCCAAGTGGGACAGACAAAAGCACGTAACTCCACTAATTCAATGGAGAACCTGCATGAAAGACAACAAAAAAACACGTCTTTTCTGGTCAACAAGGAACACCCACATATATGTTTACGGTAAAAAAAAGAGGTGGATCTTTTTTATAGAAAGAAAGATCACGATTATTTGCTTGGTGTTCAGCTACAGCTCCTACCGTAACAAAGCAGAGATCTACCCGAGTTAGAATTAAGAACGCCGGATCCGCTCCTAGGTCAACATAAACTTTGTCACTTATTTTATTGCTGCAGGTAGAAGAGAAACCAGCTCAAGACACTGCACCATTTACATTACAACAGATCAGACTTCCACCATATTCATCGGTAGTTGTTATTAGTAGCTTATTATTTTGTCTATTGAATGTCCATTTTTGTTATTTTTCTCTGCTCTATTGCAGAAAATATTGCTGGGACAGGCTTTGCTCCAAGGAAACCTAGACCCTAGCTGGCCTGCAGCTCTCCTTCACATGGACAAGAAAGGTCAAAAACAGCCCACAAACAGCTGACCTCAAATCCAGGGGAGTTTTCTGCCCAGCCAACCCCCATATCTCCCCCAGATCCCTCACTATCCTCATCCTTATAGCCCAGCCCAGGGCTATGCTGGTATCACATAGGAAGAGCAAGTGATTAAGCGCTAGTGCACTGGAGAAGACAACCCACCACCCACCACCCGCTCTTCCCAAAGCTGGACGGAGACAGCGAGGTTGTCGTACCTAGATATATCCCCTTCTCATATTTCTCCCCGCACAGCTATAATCCTTGCGTTGCATTTTAGCCTTTCTTTCCAAAGTCAGCAGTGTTATCTGGAGAAGCACCCCCTGCTCCCACTGTCAAAATGCATGACATAGGCTTTAGAAAGACTCATTCCCTTTGGTGACCTACTTAGACAGATCTATAAAGCACATTGCAATTGCAATTGGTGATCACTCGCCAAAAGAGCACAAACTATCACTCCAGGCACTGCAGTCTCTATATTTTAAATACCTACAAGAATGAATTTTACAGGGAGACTTGCATCGTTTTGGAGTCATACCTAAACAAGCAGCACTTGCAATATTTCTGTCCCTCAAAAAATAAAATAAAAAGAACCACACTCCACACACCTGCATCTATTAAAGATAATCCAAAATGACATCTTCTTGAAGGAGTCAGCGCTACGGGATTTGAAAGCACAGTAGTCGCATCGTAATTTCCCTCGGAAGGAAGTGGCATAGATACACCGCGCTTCCACATGATTAAAGGCCCTGATTGCAGCATCCTAAATCCGAAGGAGTAACGGTTCGGATCACGCGTGGCTCTAACGAGGTCGAGCTGCGGCACAACGTCCCGCAGAGCGACCTGTGGCACGCGGCGAGCAAGAGCGGGTGTTCTTTGCGCGTTCCGGATAGGTGACCAACCGCATGACTGGGGACCAGTTTTACATGCTTCCACGTAGCTCTAATAGGGGAAGTAATTAAGGGTAAAATCCAATAGCCTTTTGTTTCTAAAAAAGAAAAAATAAAAATAAAACCCACCACACAGAACAGATGCAACAGAATATGCAGATTAAAGTGGCAAATAAGGATTTATGTTGCATGGATGATATTTCGGGATACAAAACCCTGCAGTGTATGCCTTGCTTCAAGAAAAGAAAAAAAAAAAAAAAAAGAAAAGAAAACTGAAGCAAGCCCAGCAAAAGCGCCATGGCGCCAGCGCTGCCCTTGGCTGGCAGCACCGGCAAGCGCACCAAAGTGGAGGCATTAACAAAAAGAAAAAATAAAAAAAAAACATAGTCAAAGCTGCTTGGGCTCTTTTAACCATGCAGCCCTCCTCTCCTCCTTTGGCACCAAAGGGACCAACACAGTACAGTCCCCCTCACTTTATGCTAAGCTTGAAAACCGTGTTGTTGCAGCCCGCACAAGCAAAACTGAATTTAAAATACGCAATTACGTATTCATGCCCCCCCCCTTTTTTTTTTTTTTTTTTTTTTTTTAAGATAAACTAAGCGAAGCTTAGAAGATGCTCAGGTTCTTGGGCAGGCTTTGCAGCTTAAACTATACCCCTTATGCCACAGCTACGCTGCCAGCAGCACCTCAACCAGGTCAGCTCAAAGTTAGCTAGAGAATTTATCTAGACATACACCTATTCCTCGCCTTAAAAAAAAAATAAAAGGAAAAAAAAGATCATCAGGAAAGCTGTAAGCATCACTTGCACAATGCAACGATGGCTCTATTCTGTTTTCTCTGAAAGCAGGGGGAAAAAAAAATTCTCATTAAGACAGGCTTGGGATTAGCAACTGCAAAATGGAAACAGGCTATCGGAGCAAATAAGCAAGCACCAGCACTGATTCTGGCAATATCTGTGATTGCTCAGCATATCTGAAGATCTCTTCATTTTATTCTGGTGTCTAAAGAGCAACCTAGCAACTTAGTCACAAAGTTCAAAACTGCAGGCCTGTGCAGGAGTATTTTGTTTTTACTGTCCATCACTGCATCTCTGTCTCCAAGACAAAAGAAAATCAGAAAAATCAAGGACACACACACACACATATATATATGTATATATAAATACTGTACTACAGGAATGCACTGTATTAGTCAGTGTTTCTATCCCCCCAGCATTAAACAATGTCCATTCATTCGGGATCCTCATTGCTGTAACTAGATTCTCGGTTCTCACATAGCAGGAAAGGTTAGAAGTGTTAACAGAGAAGGGACTTATTGTAAAAACATGTACGTGTTGTATGCGGCGACAACTATTACCAGTCAACAACCTGTCATTGCTTTATACCACTTAGAGCTTTTTATTAAGTATTTTCTGAAGGAGTCAGGTTTAGACCAGAACTCTTCAGTGTCCAACAACACTGAAACCTTCACATGGGACTTTACAGAGCAGCAATTCACGATTGCATTTGAAGCACCGCTTCTGCAAAAGCCTGCGTGGTCACGGTCGCTCCATTTTAACTCTGTAAGGTGACGTTCCTGCTGCTCCTTTGTATTTATGACATTTTATCCCAGGTTTTAGAAATGCAGCGTTCCACTGCAAAGTTTGAAATCAATGACGTGGATCCTCACCCGCTATAAATCATGGCACCTGCCATGAGATCAGTAAAGCTATCCCAGTTAATAGCGGCGAAGGTATGAACCCATCTGTTCAAAATGCACCACAAAAAAAATGCAGAGGTTGCCCGTCAGGTATCCGCTGCAGAGGATCGCGGTTCTGCTACAGCCTGCAGCAGCAAGTTGGAGCATTAGCATTTATAACCATTAAAACACCTCCTGCTTGATTACTCACATGTTGACTAAGGTGCTTATCCAAAAAAAAAAAAAAAAAATTTTGAGGCCTTATGTTAATAGATGCCCAGCACATTGCTATCAGGCATTTCAATGAAATGCATAATATCATCTATTTATGACAGCTTCCCAACACTTTACTGCTTCTTTTGGAATAATACCTGTTTCCCGGCTCCTGAAGCTGAAAGATCTCAAGTCTGAGATGAAAATGTCTCAGTTTTGTTCAGTCTGTTTTCATAAAGAGATTTTTAGAAGCATGCGCAGAGTTCAAGGTTTTTTTTTCCCCCCACCTGTGCACACAGCTTTTTTTTTTTTTTTTTCCCCAGTCTGAAATACCATCTCTGGCAAAGATACTACAACACAATTAGTAGAAATGCGACGCATGAGAATGTTTTTGAAAAGATACCACATCCAGGGTTACTGAGCACCAGCCCCTGGCAGCTGGCATTAGGAAAAAACTCATTTCTCTACCTGCAGGTTGGGATAGGGCACCCTTCTGCCCCAATCTGGGTAAGCATAAACAACGCCCAGGTCATACTTCCATCCCAACGCCCCGAGATGGTGTTTCCTGAAACCACACGGTTTATTGCAGATTCCTCCTTGCACCTCCCTGGCACATGGAGCAACTCCCATCGCAGCCAACAGATGCGCTCCACAGACTACAGTGGCAATCTGATCACAGCTACAGCCTTGGACAAGCGTAGACAAGGGCACAAACGAGGAAATCAGGAGAAAAAAAAAGTATTTTAAGGAGTAAAATGTTTGTCAAGGTTCAGACAGGCTAGGAAAAAAAAAAGCTTATGTCACGTCAAGCACCGTTTAATAAGTAAAATAGTGGTCCAGAACAAAACTAATTTTTTTTAATCACTTGAACATAATTTTCCTTCCTGCCCCTACAAATGCTTGGTGCCACGACTGATAAATGCCTCTGACTTCACAGCCAGAATCTGAAGGCTCTTTCAAAAGACCACTACAGAAAAACCTATAGCCTATACACTAGGCCCATTATTTTACCAAATTTGCCTGCTATCTCAGTTTAGCCATTTCCATCCCAGAGGCACCTTCTGCAGCAAACAAAATCGCTATCCTACTTCATTACTCAGCAGAAGAGTATCCATGCATTTCCCCAGGAATGGGAACAGGAACTATGTATGGACTGCTTGCAAAGTCCAGCAAAGACTGGAGTTGCTATTTGGCAGCACTTTGCAGGAGCTGAATCCCAGAGGCATTAATTCATTAGGAGAGACCAATGGAAACCAAGGTGTCTTTAGACAAGCCACCTTAAAAAGGAATCCAAGAAATGCATGCATGAATCCAAGAAATGCATGCATGAATCCAAGAAATGCATGCATGAATCCAAGAAATGCATGCATGAATCCAAGAAATGCATGCATGAATCCAAGAAATGCATGCATGAATCCAAGAAATGCATGCATGAATCCAAGAAATGCATGCATTTCAGATCCTGCATAGTAGACATTATCCAGTCAGTAATGAAAAGAAAGCATTACACCGCAGACTCATAGGCTAAAAACAGGCAATGGGAATGATGTCTTAGAACCGCATCACAGATTTGAGTAGGAGGTGGTTTCCTTGTCATTAAAGCAGCCAAGAATTAAAAGTGGATGCTTAAAAACAAGCTCCTCCTATTCTACTTCAGCAGGCTGCTTTGAGATGTTCCTACTGCCTATCACAGACTGCCGGAGGATCTCAGCAGTTATGAAAACTAGAAAATACATGCATACCAAACAGGGATTAAAGAGCCTGCGACTAAGTGCTGATGAGGATCCTGGTACAGACTCCAAGGTAGCCATGACCTCTGGAGATGACATGGTCCTAGGCCAGCATGCCACATTGCTCTTTTCCTCAGATAGTTACATCTCAGTAAATACCCTGAGCAAAATGAATCGTTTCAAGCCACACATTTTCTAGCTCAACGTACTATAGACACCTGAAAGCATTTCCTACAGGTATAGCACAGGCTGCAGTACATGTACACGTGCAGAATTTGGTATCACAGCACATTTCTAGTATTCAGGTTCCAGTTACTGGACATCTTGCTGAAGGAGAAGGGAAATAAAATCTCTTTGGAGCTTCAACATTCATCAAGTAAAACTCAGCCTGACAAACAGCCTATAGACAAAAGTGGCCGGACAAAACTTCTTCACTTTGGCAGGGCTATCTAGGCTTCTCAGCATTCTCCTAAGCAATACATTAATAATAGCTACTACTTTGAGCAGCATCAGTGTCCCCTCTCCAAAAGAAATTCTTGTTTTTTTCAAATCTTTCTCAAGAGGCTCAGAACAGTATGATGTTTGGTTAAAAAACAAAAACAAAGAAAAACTCCAATCTCAGCATAGAGCTGTTTCCACAACCACATGTAACATAACAAATAAAGAAAGAAAGAAAAAAGTTTCAAGCCTAAGAAGTGCCCATCCTTCATATTTTTAGCTTTTCCCTGAATTCCACCTCCTTCATCCTTCTTCAGCCCTTCCTTTACACTATATGGTGCACACAAAATAGTTTCCTAGTCAACACATACCAGTCCCACCACTGTCAAAGTTCATAATAAAACATCAAAACCTCCATTTGCAAAGAGGTCATCTTCCTGTGCGCCTCATTTGCCTGCATTGATGATGCACACACTCATGCTTTGAATGTGAAAAATCCCCATCGCAGCATCGGCCCGACACGAGGACCGGTGTTAAAGGTCACGCGTATCCATCTCCAGATCTGTCCAATAATTCAATCTACCCAGCTTTAAATCTTTATTCTTGTTTTCTAGAGTGCATGCTTCCATAACTCTTTAAGAGTAATGGAAAGAAGGGCTAACTAATTGAATGCTAAGACCTAAAACAGGTTCATAAGGCACATCAGTCAAGGAATTAAGGAGAAAGAGGCCATCAGAGCATTGCAGAAGACAACCCAACGCAAGCCTTCATCTCAAGGTAAGCTCTCCCACCGGGTGCTTCATCAGGAACACCGGCAGACCAAGTACTCGGCCTTGGGGCACAAATGTACCCCACAGGCTTTTGGGCTCACCACCAAACCGAAAAGCCAACTTCTGCGTGGTTAGAGCATCCGAGCCAAGACTCGCCAGCCTTAAGCTTAATAAATAGTACTGAGCATCCTACAGCCTCACAAAGCCAAGCTCGGTGTTTTTACTGTCATCAATACGTAGCTTACTCAGAAATTAAACGCAAAATTAAACAGATCCTCTCCTAGCAGCCCTCAGAAGAAAAAAAGGAGGAAAAAAAATCATATTTTAATAAATAACAAAACCATGTCGAACTCACGGGTCAATATTAGCTTTGTATCAACCTGGCTTCTTTGGGAATGCGCACACCAGATCTGCATCAACCCACTCCTTCTTCTGCTAACAAGTATCACGCAGCAGTTAGTGTCCAGCAAACCAAGCCAGAGCAGGCAGAAGCACCCGTCAGCAGCGCTAGCGCAGCGGCAGCTTCAACCACAACAAGGGGATTATGCGACTTCTGCTGCAATCGGAGCCGCGTCGGTTTGCCTCGAGAAAAGCACCGCTCTCCGACAGAGCCCCAACCTGAACTTTGTCACCCAACATCGATGCCGATACGTCGATTTGCCTCTTTGCCTCTTCTGGTATTCTTAAGTGATGAGTGCAGATTTTTTTTTTTTTTTTTGACAGCAGCCTTTTTAACCTGTAACACCTGGTTTACCCCATAAAACTCTGAAGGATTTCCACCCCCCCTTCCCCTCTAATGAATACACAGTAGAAGCCTGTTCATACCACGAACCCTGGGAAATTATGATAAATGAGCTTTACAAAACATACAGCACCACTCAACACCAAGCAGCCAGGATCGGCTGCACTCTAACGGACAGCATTGCAAAATGAAAATGGAATTTCTTTCTTTTTAACTTCACTGAGGGGTTTTTTTTTTTTTTTTTTTTTTTTTTGTTTTGTTTTGTTTTGTTTGGTCAGCTTTGAAAGCCTCGATCCAAGGCTCTGGAATAATCAGTGCCACAATATAGCAAGAAAGGTAACTAGGAGACTCCCTCTCTGCCGTGCATCAAGACACAGATGGCATTTTCACCCTTTTTGAATCTCACGTTCCTCCTAAGCAGCTAGTTGGCTGCAACCAAGAAGACTGGGAGAGTGGAAATGCTGATACCTCCTAATGAGTAATCTAAGCAGGAAAGTAAATACAACAGACATCGGTTGTTTTGGCTAAAGCTACGAATGCTACAAGCACACAACCACCCCCTCCTCTTTTTTTTTTTTAAAAGCAACTTGTATATAGCCCCCTCTCCAAACAAAAAAAAAAAAAAAGAAAAAAAAAGAAGAAGAAGAGAACCACATGCCTATCAAGAAAGACAGAGAAGCTCCTTTTCCACCTTGCAATGCCTGCTGCAAAAACAAACATCTGCGTATCTATAAGGATATAAGGAAAAGGGGGTGGGGGCAAAAAATAAAATAAAATAAATAAACGGATGCCCCTACGCGGGGGGCTGCTGCGGAGACCCGGCCGCGGTAGATAACCCCGCCGGCAGCCGGGGCGCGTTTCTGGGGCGCCGCACCTCCATCTCCGCTCGCCAAGGGGAGCGAGGGCCGGAGCGCGGCTCCATCCCGGCGGGAAGCGGCCAAAAGGGTCCGCTCCGGGCCCCCGGCCCCGCCAGCGCGCTCCCCGGCTAACCGGGCAACGGCGGGCGGCAACGGGGGTGGGGGGCAAATAAATCAGAAGCGAAAGAGGAGTTCTCAAAATATACATATATATATGTGTGTGTGTGTGTATAAAGGGAGATGGGGGAAGAGGAATGCGATTTTCCTCCTCCTCCGCCCATACATACCGGCCCTCCTCGCTCAAAAGGGGATCCGCGCTAAACGCCAGCCCTACCGCTACGACCGGCGAGGGCGACGCGGTGCGAAGCCCCGATGCTTTTTAAAAAGGGGAAAAAAATAAAATAAAGGGGGAAAATATAAATAAGCCTCCCCCCCAAGACACACAGACACACACCCGCTTGCAATGCCCCCGAGCTGGAGCGGCGGCGGCTGCGGGGGAAGGGGCGATGCCGGCTCCCGAGTTACCTTCAGCGGCCTCCGGCTCCCGCGGCGCGCAGGGTCCCCATCAGCTCCTCAGCGATGTGCGGCCGCCGCCGCCGCCGCCATCCAGCCATGGGCACCGGGCTCGCGGCGAGCCAAGCCGAGCCCGGCCACGGGACCGAACCCCCCAGCAGCGTGGGGAAGGGGCGGAGGTGGGGGGGGGGGGGAGGAAAAGGAGGCGACGAGTAAATGGGGGGGCGTCCAAAAAATTAAAAAAAAAAAAATTCTTAAAAAAAAAAAAAAGTCTCTCCTGCGCTGCTTGCTCCTCCGGCGCTACAGCTGCCTGCCGGGGGGCGGAGGGGTGCGCGGGGCTGGGGCTGGGGGGAGGGAGGCGACCGCCGCCCGCCCGCCCGCCGGCGGCCCCCTGCCGCCCCGCAGCCCGCTTTACCGCCTCCTCCACCCGGGCAACTTCAGAGCACGGCTGCGGCTCCGGAGCCGCCGCCGCCGCCGCTGCTGCCGCCGCTGCTGCTGCCGGGGCGCTTAATATGCGGCAGAGTCATTGCGCTGCCGCCGCCGCCGCCGCTGCTGGGGAAGAAACGCCGCTGCCGGAGAGACCACCAAAAAAAAATATATAGATATATAAAAAAATTAAAATATAATTAAAAAGGAATCTTCCACCAGGCGCCCTTTTCTCGCTTCCTCCTCCGGCCGCTCTGCACATCCGCTGCCGCGGCTCCGCGGGGCTGGGGGACGCGCACACAAAGGCGGCCCCGCGGATCCCTCCTGCCCCCCGGCGCGGGGGGTGGGAGGAGTGGTGGTGGGGAGGGGGGGGGAGCGGGAGAGGCACGTCCGCGGCTGCGGAGCGGGGCCAGGCACCGCCAGGCGCACACCGCGCAGCGCCTCGAGGGGCCCGCGGGGGCGGCGCGGCTGCTGCCGCCGCTGCTGCTGCTGCTGCTGCTGCCGCCGCTGCTCCTGCCCGGCGGCGGCCGCGCGGAGCCGGGCGGGCGGCGAGCCGAGGGGCGGGGGGAAGCGGCCAGGGCCCGGATCTGGGGTTGCGCGGACGCGGGCTCCACCTAGCAGCCGCCCGGCGCCGCGCGCGCGCGCGCGCGCAAGCCCCGCGCCCGCCTCCTCATTGGCCCCCCGGCCCCGCACCGGCAACCAATCGGAGCCAGCCCTCCTGGCGCGGAACCTTTGCCCCACACCTGGAACGGCTCCCGCCTCCTGATTGGCCACCTTGCCCGCCCCTCCGCCACCCCCCCCCCCGAGCAGCCAATCATAGCCAGCTCTCTTGGCATGGAACCTTGCCTCGCTGCTTTCCCACCTCCTGATTGGCTGCCCTGCCTCTTGCCCCTCCTCCCAACGAGCCAATCATAGCGATCTCTCCTGGCACGGAACCTCGCCCCACGGCTCTTCCACCTCCTGATTGATCAGCTCTGCCTCTTGCCCGCCCCCATCCCAGCGCGACCAATGACAGCCAGCCCTCCTGGCGCAGAACCGTGCCCCTCTGCTTTTCCACCTCCTGATTGGTCAGCCCTGCCTTTTGGCCTCCCCATCACCCTGAGCAGCCAATCACAGCCAGCTCTCCTGGTGCAGAACCTTGCTCCGTTGCCTTTCCATCTCCTGGCTGGTCAGCCATGCCTCTTGGCCTTTCCCCACCACACTCCAAGTAACCAATGACAGCCCGCTCTCCTGGCACGGAACCTTGCCCCACCGAATCACGGAATCACAGAATGGTTGAGGGTGGAGGGACCTCTGCAGATCACCTCGTCCAACCCCCCTGCCCAAGCAGGGTCACCTAGACCGTATTAGACAGGATCGCGTCCAGGCAGGTTTCGAATATCTCCAGAGAAGGAGACTGCACAACCTCTCTGGACAACCTGTGCCACTGCTTTTCTGCCTCCTGATTGGCCAGCCCTGCCTCTTGCTCCCTCCCCCCAGCCCCCAGAGCAGCCAATGGCAGCCAGCCCTCCTGGCGCAGAACCGTGCCCCGCTGTTTTCGCACCTCCTGATTGGTGGCCGGCGCAGGGGCCGCCGAGGGGCCTTTTGCTCCTGCCAGATGCAGCTTCAAGCAAATCTTAAAGGTCTCTGGCGATGGAGGCCCTGCGACCTCGAAAGACGGCCCTTTCTGTTGGGACGAAGGAGTTAATTAGTCGTGTTCGCCAACTCCCACCGTGAGTCAGGAAAATACCGCAAAAATAAAGAACGTCAACCAGGGGGCATGGCAAAATTCAGGAATAAAACCAGAAAATGCATGCAGGCCGCCACAACAGATCCATCCCGACCTTTTCCTTTTGCAGTAAACCTCTGCTAAATCACACTGAGGAACACCTGGCCCTTTCTACAGGACTGCAGAACCCCCCCAAAATGCCCACCTGAACATCTCAGAAGCTCCTACAAACGTTTACTTTACAAAAAAGTAGGGTTTAAACCGATCGAAAAGTCACGGCCTTTCGGCCCTCGCCAAAATTGTTCTCACCCAACGGGAGAAGCCCTTGGTTGAGGTTTAAAGACCCCCAACTCGCCGCCCTAGGGAAAGTCCTCCGCAACGACCACTCTTCTGGGGGCCCTCCAAAAATAAATAGATAGATAGATAGATAAAATTAAAAACTCTTCCTCTGCTCGGATTCTTAGAGGTATGAGGTTCTCGGAGATGCGATTACCTCCTTGGTGATGTTCACCACACATACTCTGGGAACGAAACAAAGCCCTACAGGTCGAAATCATATTTGCCGTATATCTTCCAGCTCCATTTTAATGCAGGGCTGAGAACAAAATCAATGTTTAGTCAGTGAGTGGAAAAAGACAAAGCACCGCCGGGCTTATAGGGTGATTTCTTTTTTTATTTTCTTTCTTTTTTCTGATGGCGTTACATATAATGAAGACCAAAAAAAAATTTTTTTTCTTTTCCTAGGGAAAAGTGAGGAATAACTCCAAAAAGCCACCGGCCTGTCACACTACTTTTGCTCATTAAAATCGTGTCTTGGGCTTACGGTGGTTTTAGAGTCATAAAAAGATAGAAAAGTTAGCGACAGAAAAGTCCTCCCCAGGCCATGCAGCTGGGATCTCCAAAGGCAGCTGCAGCGTTATTCCCCGGAGCACATTTTTCCGACGCTTCGTCCAGTGAAACTTGAAAGGTGTCCAGGGATGAGCTTTCCACCAGCTCCCTTGGGTGATTCCTCCACAGCATCATATATTGCTTGGAAGATTTTTCCCTGCTGTTCGGCCTACATTTCCCGTTTCTTAATATCATCCCATCGCTGATGGTTGAGGCCCCAATTAATCAAGGCTCTTGAATGCACGCTTAAATTTCGGCGCGTGCTGAAGCTCCGTCGGGATCGTCTGCGTCAGCGTTTTGCAGGACGGCTGGGTATATCCGTGCGTTCGAGCCCTGTGCTGAATTGGGACCGTGCATCATCCTAACTGATTACCCTCGTCTTCCATATTTTTAAATCATTATCTTTCCCATGCTTAATTATTGATTGCATAAGCTGGATGGTTAAGCTGTTTGATCTCTCCTTGCAATGTTTTACACCGAGGAAACCCTATGACACCACCAAATCGCAGAACTCTTTCTCCCAAGGAAAAAAAAAAACATATATATATATATATATATATATATATATATATATATATACACTGCCATCAGAGAGAGGCATGGCATCTGCACCAGTTCGCTGGTGCACTTTTCTGCTTTTCCAGCATTGTTTTTCCCGGCTCTCCCGTGGTAAACACGTTTCGCACCGGTTCCTTTACTCGGAGATCACATCTGATGTGGCTTGTTGGTGGCCGGCTGCTCAGACGTTGAGCTCGAGGTGGCCCTGCTTAAGGATTATCCGAGCTGCTGACCCGAATCTGTCTGTAGTCCAGGCAATCAAAGCAATTAGACACAAAAATCGTTAATAATTTAGCCTAATTGAAACCTAACAATACAGCCTTCCCGTAAGATTTTTAAGCAATTTCGGCTGTTTGGAAAGCATGACCCGTCTGTGTTATTCCAGTATTTAAATAACGTGAGGGAAAATAAAAATTGTCATCGGAACCGATAGCTCAAAGAACTTGTATTTTTTTCGTTTATTCAAAGTCACTAAAGTAACAGTTTGGTTTGTGAATTCTCGGAGAGCGGGCTCGATATTTTCAAAGTGCTCTATGCTCTTTGGAAAAGGAAGGTTGTGTTTTCTTACAAAACAGCGAGGCTGAAGCCTCTCTCCGTGCGTGCGTAAGTTAGGCTGGGAAGATGTAACAGGCTGTCGTAAAAGGGGGGCTTTGATCTCCGAACCAAGTTACAGCAGATGGGTGCGCTAAGTACGCTTCACGCGGGCTACGCGGAAAGAGCAATTAAATGCCCCTTCATGTCGTTATTGCTGAAACAACGGGAAGCAGAAATAACAGAGTAAAAATAAGCCAGAGAGGTTTCCCTGGGACTGGCAGCAACTTCAGAGGTAAAGCGGGGTGACCGGTTACAGCTGCAGGTGCCTTTGCGGTTTAACCAGGCAGAAAACTCTGGAGAAACCAGGAGAAATCTAAGAAAAAGTGAAAAAGTAGCTGGGGCTGCAGAGGAGGAGACACAGAGTGACTTCAGGCACAGGGCAGGCCAAAGAGGTGGACAAGGATTTCTGGGCAAGGAGCCCTGGAACAGGATGCCCAGGAAGGCTGTGGAGTCTCCATCCCTGGAGATATTCAGAAGCCATCTGGACAGGGTCCTGGGCAAGGTGCTCTAGGCGACCCTGCTCGAGCAGGGAGGTTGGACTAGATGATCTCCAGAGGTCCTTGCCAACCTCAGCCGTTCCGGGATTACGGGCGACTCGGAGGCCGCTTGCCGTTTTATTCTTACGGCCCGTTCTTCACAAACCGAGAACGTGACACAACTTGGCGCCTACGTGGGCCTCTCCAGAAAGCAATTTATAGGCTCTAATGTATAGGGCACCTGAGGCTCGATGCAGTGCGCAGTACACCTTCATGTGCCTCCGCCAGCCAAGAGCGTGCGAAGAGTAATCGAAATCCCCCGTGAAGAGGAGGAGGAAATCTACCCCTGGCACCCATCGCCGCATTAGCGTGCAGGATGAATTATGCTGACGTCCGGAAGAATAAGGTTCCAGTTCGCATTGCTTGCCGGGCTGCAGCGAAATGCAAGCTACTGGCAGAAATATTGTATTGCCCTTCAGGGACTGCCGGGCACATTGCTTTTGCAGTACTCTTAGCCATGGATGCTGTAACACCCGTATCATCTGTAACCACTTATCACACCTATCTCCTGGCAAACGGGATCGAGAGAAGAAAGGAAGGGGGAACGCTACCCTTCTTGTGACACCATGAGAGGATTTAAAGCCATTTATGCAACAAAAGTAGGGAATGATCACGGCTAAGAAGCTGGTGTTAGAAATGGCGCTCTCTGAGGACTTGAACCGCAGTGGCGGGAACTTAGCATTCACAGTATTACTGGTGAAATTCTAAACTGAATAGGAAATTAACTTTCTCACTTGAACTTATACTGCAGTGGTAAAGTGATCCTAATTATTTAGAAGACTAAATGGTATGGTTAAAGGTAAATCAGGTTTCAAGACAAAAGAAACCAATAATGCTCCTCAAAGTAACAGTCTGGTTGCAGCCATGCTTTTGCAGTGAATGCAATGTGAATCAGGAATATGCAAAGCAAAGAAAAATTTTGAAGGTTTCCAATAAAAAAAAACACATAGACTGGTTTCTACCAAGTGTAAGAGCAGCTTAAGATGTTCTATGTAGCATACATAGCATGAAGTCTTGGGCAGACACCTGGTGCACACAATTTAATGAAGAAAAAACACAGATCATGTAATGCATGGCCAAAACACAGCCATAGGGATTATGCCAAAAAATCAGGGCTTTAAGAAATTGTGTGTTGTACACAGACAGGCAATTGATTTTTTTTTTTGGTCTCTTCCAAGATCTTTCTGCCTCCTGGGCTCCGTTTTAGAAATCAGCAGCATGATTTTTTTTATAAGTTCAGTTTTCTTTTAACTCATATCAGCAGTCACCAAAATAATGTTTTTACCCCCTTCCGCACATTCTTGTTTCACGCATTCATTAATAAATCTTGTAATGCTACCTCTGATAAGGTCACAGGAAAATGATCTGAGACGAATGGGAGATGTAATCTACAGATAGCGAGCGTAGCATCTGGCAGCAAAAAGAGAGAGCAAACAAAACCCTGTGATGTATCATCAGCAGAGGCATTGGACAGATCAGAAAGGATTACAGAAGCGCCGGAAGGGCCCGTGCAACCGCATCGAAGGAGCGCGTGAAATGCTGAGCACCCCGTTACAAAAGGTGCTGACAAAAATGACGGTGCCAAAAGGGCAACTGGAGCGCTGGGTCATCTTGGACGTTCGTAGGGTCCAAGGGTCATAGATGAACCCAACTGGTTTCATGCTCGTTAGGGCTGGAGAAGAAAGCGAGGCTGGGGAAGTCCCTTGCTGAAACATAGGGAGAACATAGCTCTGGAAGTGAAAGAAGCTGTGGGTAGTACCTTGGCTGAAGGATAACAGGCTGGACTATACAATGTTAGCGACCAGAAAAAGCAAGAAAGGGTCAAGCATCTTCCTGAACATCTTTTCAGCAACATGTAAATCTGACACCGATCAATCCCTGGAGCAGATCTTAAACGCAGCTAAGAGAGAATCTCATCGCGAGCCAGTGGGAATTGCGCTCCTAAATCCTTTGCATGACAGTACCTACTGCTGCACACTATTAAGTAAAATAATAAGCTATTTGCAAAGACTGAAGGTAGCATGCATAAAATACCACGTTTGAAATGTGTCCTGGTAATACCTCGTTGAGCTTGAACTGACCGCTCCGCAGCTGCGAGCAAGTGGGAGTGTATTATTCACAGCTCTCAAATCCACCCCATCCGATACCGTCTTCGGAGCCATACAATCAATAACTCCATTTTAAGAAGATACCCACACGTGTAGGACACATCACATGTAGATCAGTATATGCAATGGCTTCTGGGTGAGCTAAGATGAGAGCAGAATAGCGATGGGGAATCTGAATGGCATTATATTGAAGAGATGCTTAGAGCATGGGCAGAGAATAAGGTCTAAGTATTGGAAGCGCTCTCCAAATGCGATGCTCAGTGTGGCGTCAACGTTTTGGACATTTGTATCCAATACCAGGATCCTGTAAAAGGTAAATTAATGTGTTCCGTATCAGTCAGCTCTTTCACCAGATTCAGCCAACCCCCCCCCAAACCACTAAAAATGCTAGAAAATTCAGGTCTTATTCTCCAAACAAACCGCTATGATAATTTTGCCTTTCATCCGTCTTTCGTGCTCTTCAGTATTACAGATCATGCAGAATTGTACACTATGAAAACACTTGCAGTAGCAAACAGAAGGAGCAAATTTCTATTTCAGTACTCAGCCCCTGCACTATAAATGGGTTCAAGACGGTGTCGGTTCTGGCTGCCAACAGGTTCTTACCTCTCAAGCACGCTGTTGCTGCTGAAAACCTGGGACAGCCACAAAGATGAGCTTTATTCCAGAAATAATATGCATTGGCCCCAAACCTCAGCTGATTTCAGCTGCCATCTCAGCGCTGATTTCAGCTCGGGACACTGATTAGTGCAAACTGAGCATACAGCTATTTAAGTTTTTTAGTACTTTCCTCTAAGGTGTCCTACACGGCTCTCACGGGCAGCGGTGATCTTTTTCAGCGTTTCTTAGTTGGTGTATTTACATGTTGAGGAAGGTGAGCGTCACGTGCAAAGAAGGCAGGGATCAGTTCCACCCAAGCAATTTATGATCGCTCGAAGGGCAGCGTAACACCGTTGACCTCTGCAATGCTCTGCTCCGAGTCAAAACTTGATTGCACTGCAACGAGCTCTTTTAACGAAGACTTCCACCGCTCGTCCTGTTATCTCTGTTGCGTACTAGCCCTTCACACTTAGGCTCTTCTGTACTAAAGAAGGTCTTGAACTGAAGGCTTCTGCTAGGACTGCTGACCTTATTAGTGGGCTGCCTGAGGTGTTGTTTTCCCTGTTTTAACAGCAAAGCAGCCGTTCTCTAGCTCGGAGGGTTCAAAGCTCCGGTGTTTCCTGCTCCTCAGTGTCTTTCCAAAGACTGACATGCACACGACTACGTTGTAGGTTGGCTCAGTGACCAAACACCCGCACACCGCGGACTTCTCTGCTTATGACCTGGAACATCCCCATCTTGCTAATTTCTGGGGCTCATTTGATGCTTTAAAGCAAAACGTATTTATCTTTACACCTGGACTGAAAAGGAAGGGTCTTCCCGAAAGAAATATGCAGAGGGCAGGGGGCAATAGGATACGGCCCTCCCAGCCGATACCCTCATTCGTCATTCTGCTGCGTATCCCAGCACGCGGGTTAACGGGAGAAAGAGGCTGAATTGTCCTCACAGGCTGCCAAGCTGAACCTGCTCGCAGAAGTTGGAGTGGGTGGCATTGGGCCAGATGGAAACACGCTCCTCAGCCGTTCAGGCTGTACCTGTGCTTTCCTGCACAAAGAGGGAAGAGCCAGAGAAGACCACCTGCTTCATCAGGTTGGATCTCTTTCTGCTGCAGACAGCTACATCTCAGCCATTGCCTTAATAGCAGCCATCAACAGTCCAGTTTTTACCCATATAACATAAACGCTAAACACACATATGTGTTTCTATAGATATGTGAGTAACAGCTGCAGGTCACCCTTACCGCCACTATTGTCATTATTTTTTCCTTTCCACCGGCCAGGTTGTCAGGGAATCTCATTCAGATCCAAATATCAGTGAGTTTAGAATACTACTACCATGTTTTAGGCCTTTTTCTTTTTTTGTTTTTGGAATACCCATGCCTTGGATTTCCAACTTGCACAATACTATACGGGTTTCCCATCACAACATCGCAGCCCATTCCATGTAACTGGGATTATGCTTTGCATGCCATTGCTGATCAAATGCGCCCGTTGTTAAACTGGAAATGTGGGAAAAGACATTCCCACAAAAGCAAAGAACAAGATGTGCATTGGTGTAGTTCTTCTCCTTCATCTTCAAAGCCACCGTGCTGGATGCACGACCGTACATTTTGGGACCATTAACAGCTAAAAACTTCAATGGGAATTTTGTATCTTAATGTACGATCAGGCGGTCTTTTAGGCCGTGCCTTTCCTAATCTCATGTTTCCAAAAGCAGGAAGCAAGCCCTGAAGGAAGTCCCAAGGAGTCAGTCATCATTTTAAGGGTAGGGTCTGGTGAGGGAGATCAGGCTGCTCAGCTTCAGAAGTTTTAAACGCAGCAGACAGTTAATGTTTGGGACTAATACAATGTATGCATGTGCAACACCCCGTCGCACACACAGAGTGTCCCTAAGCGCACATGTAGGGGGGAATAAGAGCAACAGGAGCATGAATGACTCTTTCCCCCAAGCACTCTCCCAACCATTTTCATCTCAGGAACTTTCTGAATGAACCGTGGCTTCTTCATATTTGGTAATACTCCCTGGACTTCTCCTGCATGAATTTGCCCCGTGGCCACCTTGAGGCCGCGTAGATGTTGAGCAATCCATAAGAGCAGCCTTTGGCAAAGAGCTGACAAGGCTACGTCTCACCATCTCCTTTGGTTTCTTTTGGATCTGGCTCTTCTAGCTCTTCCCCTCTCCTGACTTTGTAGCTCTCTACCACTTCTCCTCTCACCCAGCTCTTTTCCAGAGCAGAGAGTCATAGCTCACCTACACATTCATCACTGAGAAGCTGTCCCACACCTTTCATCAGCTTCGTCACTCTTCTCTGAATCTTTTCCAACCTCACCGTGCTCTGTTTTCAGATGAAGGGGGTGGGACAGCACATCGCGTTCAAAACATGGATGAAATGTGGATTCGTACTGGGGCATAGCGACGGTCTCCGTCCCTTCCCTAAAACGCCCTCAGCACCTTACTCCTATTTTCTGAGCGTTGAGCTGGCGTGTCCACGGTCTTGCTCCTGTGCCGTTGCACAGCCTAGGGCTCACCGCTTCGTCTGCGAAGCTTGGCTGGCTTTGCCCGCGGTGCGTCACTCAACGTTTGCTTCCCCTGAGTTCCACCTGCCTTTTTATTACCCGGCCTCCGCGTCTCACCAAGTAATCCGGCAAATCTTCGGTCTACCCTTGCTTTCGCTACCCTGAACAACTTTTTTGTCATTGCTGGACCTTTTCATTTTAACCCTGGGTCCTTTGTCAGACTGTTTATAAATACCTCGAACAGCGCAGCTCCTAGCGCAAACCTTTTAGAAACTCCAGCCACGGTGAGAACTGGCCATTAACTCCTACCACCTCTGCTTTTGATCCTTTAACCAGTAATTTATCCAGTCACCTCCTCTTAATAGGGTAGGTTTGTGCAGCCAAAATGATTTGTAATTCCTGCATGGCTCCAAAGCAGGTATCTCCCCACCTCTTGCTGTACTATAACAACCTGTAGGGTGCTGAACATCAAAAAAAAAAAAGACAAAAACAGCTCTGTGGGACCGATTTTGCATCCTGGATAAATATATTGTCGTTGCATTGTCAGATAAGTGATTACGCCACGCCCAAGAAATATTTGCTGTTCTCTAAGACCCATTAAATATACCAAGTTTTACAGTACCGAACAGCAATCCCTTACTGACAGCACAGAGCAGTCTGCAGATGAGGCTGATTATGCTGCCCGGGCTTGACTGAAAAATAAAACAAAGATATACGTTGATTGAAGCCATCTAAATAAAACGTCAGGGGCTTGTAAAGGAAACAGCAGGCAAAAAATGGCACTCGGAGGCCTCAGCAGTAATATTTTTCTCAGCATTAGCTGCGGGACAGGCTGTACGGCAAACAAAATTCTGCGAGACGTTTTCTAATCCGCCGCCTTTTGGTGCATCATGTAAAACATGCAGCTTTAAGAAAATACGTTCAGTGTTATCCCCCTTCTCCCAGTCCCCCCTCCTACATTTCAAATGGTAATTTCACAGATTCTGAGGTCTAAAAAGTGCTGATGTTCTAACTAGCGGATTTTAGCCCGGCTTCCAAGCTTTAGGAAGGCGACGACTTGCTGGAGGTGACGCTGGAAGACCCTCCGTGGTCCGGGAACGATGCACCTCCTCCCGCAGCGTGGAATATTTCTCTGCATTTTATCATGTGATGATTTTTTTTCTTTTTTTTTTTTTTTTTGCATGCAGCATTATTGTCATTTTACGTCCGCGCGCTTAGGTTGTTGCTTTTATGTTGGTGTGCGCAATTCCTCCCAGCCGTCCACGGATTTCATTAGGTTTTTGTTTACTCCCGCTTTCAGAGCGTTAGTGAGGATGTTGACTAAGTCAGGACCTAGCACTAATCTCAGTGTTATGCTACCTGATAGCTCCTCTCAATTTTATATGCTGTTATTTAGCATCACCCTTTGCTGTGGACTTTTTGCCAGCTCTCAATACACTTGAGAGCAGAGCCAGTGAATAATTTATTAATGAATTTGCATCTTCTTTTCTCTCATGAAGTACATACAAACAGTCTGGTGGTTCCTGATCTGTTTGTTGAAAAAATTCAAGAAACGCTTAATGCAAATGTTTTTAATGGGTGTGTTGCTGGCAAATGACATTAATGCATTATAAATTAATTTTTCTGGTATGTGATTGGTTCCTAAATGATACAGCACTGTTTCACCTTCCTTAGGAGCCAGCTGAATTCTTTAACACCGATGAACAAACCATAAGATGACAAAAGTGGACACAGGGCATCTCTGAAACCATTACTAAACCTGACCGAAAAAAAAAAAAGCTTCAGAGAAACACTTGAGGAGAGCAAATAAAAGAGTTTGTTAATGCTGGAAAGAGTTGATGCTTTCCTTCTAACGAGTGATCGCAACCACCTGGCTTCTATATAGGGCATAACTCTACTTCAGAATGTGAAAATCAGTTTATATTTTCAAACTACGGTTCCATGAGGAAAAAAAATCTTATGAGGCTGCAAAATTAATGGGACCATATTTATTGAATACCTTTTACTCACTGATTTTAGAACGCTTTAAAAAAAAAAAAAACTCAAACAAACATATCCATGAAGATCTATTTCTCACGAGTGGTGCCTGAGATGCTACGCGTTTATGTGGTCAGTCCTATCTCCACTGATATTGGCTCTTTAATTTTTGTAAGGGTTTATTTCACTGTGAAGCACTCCCACTTCTTACTTCTGTTTTTCTTTTGAAAATCAATACCATATTCACCTTTCACTAATATATTGATGGATCTCTCTGGTTGTTTATGAGTTTTCAGCAGTAATTGCCGCACTATAGTGAAAAATCAGGCTGAATCATTTTTCGTGAAATATTTTGCAATGAGAAATTGATTTTTTATTACATTTTTGGAGCAAATACCTGCTCTGTCATTAAGGGTTTTATTTTCATGAGTAAGTAGATTAAAAAAATGTATTTTCAGGGTTATGTGTTGAAAAAATTAAAACATAGTTATTTTCCCCCCCTCTTTTATTACTCGGGTGGGGAGTTGGTTGAATACCCTGAGCTCATCTAGAGCCGCTGATTTGCTTTAGATGTATTCTTCTAGTATAACTGCATTTCTTAATTCCCAAGACTCTTGCTTGAAACCTTATTCTCTTGCACAGTTCCTTTTTTCAGATTCAGCCACCTTGGACACGCGCGTGAAGATAAAGTTAGAAAATGAAAAACCTGCAGGTGAGATTTGAGCGCATTTGTGCATTTTGATGCAGGGTAGAATTTAAAAAAAACCAACATATAAATGATTCAAGTGTACGAGTCCCTTCGCCTTTCAGCGCTGCTGAGCTCCCACGGCTCATCAGGGCTCATGAAGGTCCTTCTCAATGGTGGTGAAGCCCTCGGCGGGTACAGCCTTTACAGCGTAGCTGTGGGTAACTACGAGCGTCTTTTCATTTTTCTGCTGTGCCTGAGGAGCAGAAGAGCACCGGGAGGCATGGAGAACGGGAGGAGGGAGCGATGGCCCCTGTATCCTCCAGTCTGGGAACTAGAGGGCATCAAACGAAGCGAGGCAGGACCAGGCTCAAAACGGATGAGGTAACGGTCCTTCACGGCACCCGCAATTGGGCTGCCGAAAAGTTATGGGGGGATTGAAAAGCAACTGGGTACATTGGAAGGAAAGAAAGTCTTTGAGAGTTATTAAATGCAAAGACGCGCCCTGGCTCTAGCGATGCCCACCTGCAGCATCGAGGGGTGGGGGGAAAACATTGTCCTCTTCTCATTCTCCTCCCTGCACTGAGGATGATACAAGAGAGGAGATCAGGTCCACTATGGCTATTCTTATATTCCTACCACATTAGTAAAAATTTCGTATAGGGGCAAGACTGGCTGAGAGCCGGGCTGCAAAGGGTATCCTCCCCTAGTTTTCCAGGTGGCACCTAAGCTTTGCCTCCTCATATTCAGATCTCTTCACTGAATTTACTGTTGAGGTGATGGAAACTGCAACTCTTGAGTGAATAAATTATTTATGGGGGGGAGAAAAACTTTCAGACTGCTCTAATTTGAGCACTTGCTAAAAATATGTTGAAAGAAAAATATGTCAAGTGTTAGCCTAGCAGCGAAAGTTTAATCCATCAAAATGAAGACACCTAAGGCATGAGATCTTATAAATTCATCCATAAGCAAAACTATGTTAGCAGACTGGCGACAATACACTTCTGTGGGAGACTCATAAAGAAGCATTAAGAAATATGCTTTCCCCATGAAAAACACCTGCGTGGTTTACCAGTAATTTGCAATCAAGCACTTTTTAACGTGTATCACCCCTCATCTATAAGACTTGTTCTATATGGGCTCTATATGGCGTTCGGATCCGTGCTCCATTTCCGCGGCAGCCGAAAAACGGGAACTTCGTCTAGTTGTGCATGAAGTTGGGAACGCGGATTTGAACTTGTTTCTCTGTTGGAACGATTCCCCCCACCCTTTTGTTTTTCCTTTCTTTCTTTTTCGTTTTGCTTTGGAGGGGCCCGTTTGCTGCCACGGGCTTGTGAGAGAAGTTTTTTATTCTGGGTGAGAGAAATCAGCCTCGGTTTGAAGGCTCTCTGGCTTGTTTTACGCAATACAACTTTTCTGAGAAGAAGGCCAGCTCGGCTGACGATCGGCGCTATGAAAATAGGGTTGTTTTCCAAAATATCAATACCTGCCCTCTAAAAACGAGAGCGACAAAAACGAGAGTGGCAAAAATTTGCAAATGATAAAGCTGGGGCCGGGGTGTATTTAGTTTGTTCTCCTCAAAAACGAGGCGAACGTTTGGAAGTGTTATCAAATCGACATATAACAGGCTGTAAAAACGGCAAGTAGGAACTAAGAAAGTCCAAGATGAAACAGTTTGCAAAAATTTGAGGAATAACACATGCAAACAGTTTCCCACAGCTGACTCTCTACCTAAAAAGAGACATTTCTTTGAGCTAAGCACCACTCTAGGCAACCTTGGGAAGACGGCTGTGTCCAGCAGAATAAAAGTCCCTGGCAATAGGGGACCAAACTGATTTATGCTTTGCTGGCACATCTGGAGCCAGTTCTCCCTCGCTCTTCAGGCCATTACTCGTGCCTCCAAGTGGCAACATGTTGCTATGAGCAATGGAGGACTTTGGAGGTTTTTCTCCACACTGGGAGTTTTAGAGCCCCATTTGACCCCTGCTCTTTATTAGCCTTTTCTTTCAAAGTCCACGATAATATCCGAACGTCGCTATTCGCCGTGCGCATCACGCACTACACGGAGGATACTGCTTTGGCCTTGTTTTCTGGTTTGTAGGACACCACTCTGCTCAACTTGGCCAACTCGTATTTTATTTGGAGAAGCTTGCCTGTTCCCCGTCTTGCGTTTAACTGACGGTCAGAACAGCATCACCAATTAGCCGTGATCACAGCGAACCTGTACGGATGGTCTGCACACTTTTTGAGAGCTTGACAGGGAACATCTGTCCAAGCATCATGCTGGCACAAAAGGGGAGCTAAAATATTACATTAACTTAGTCTTTAGATCAGCTATAAACACACAGAGACACGAGGTATAGTCTTTGAAGTTTAATGACAAGAAGCACTCAGTTCCAGCTTTTATTTTCTGGTTTTTAGACAGAAGGTTTAAATTTTATATGAAGTTGTTATGTATTATTGCTATTGCACATCTCCCGCCTCCCCAAGTAGAGCCAATACCTCCGCACAGCTAAACCCACCAGCCAACTGAGAACCCTTTGCTGCGACTCTAAATTAAATAATCTCCTTCAATTATTTTTACAAACAGTTGTACTGAAGGAGCACATGCATTTATTATGAATTGCTGTGTTTTCCTGTATCCATACATAATGAATTTATTACAGTTGGGCAATTTAGTACACCCTTGTTTTCAATTTTAATTAGATTCTCTTTAATGCCCACGCTTAACCCTCAAGCTGAAAGGTTTGACGTCCCTTTGAGAGTTGTATTTTTTTGTCTTCCATTTTACACCTCTGAATCTCTCTCTCTGTGTTTTGAAAGATTCAGGAGTAATGAGGTTAAAACACAACTAATCTTTGCGTGGAATGAGATAACTTGTTACGAGAGCTCGTCAAAAACGTAGAAGTAGAGTCAGTGTATGTTTGAACTTTGAAACTACTTTCTTGCGAAATAGTTTATTTTAGCTGAAACACTAAGTCAGTTTTAAAAATGCAAATTTGACTAAATAATTAATTTTTTCTAAAAAGCAAAATTGTTATTGACTTTCTAAAGATGAGTACACCAGAGCAGTTTGAGATAAAGATTGAAATAAATAATAAACAGAAAAAAAATTAAATAGACTTATTTTTTTAAAAAAGAAACTCCAGTATTTTAAAGGGAAGTGGAAATATTACATCATAGAGTCAAGTATTTTACAGAAATCACAGCTAGCTAGGAAATTTTGCCTATATGTTGTTAAATTTTTCATTTTGTATTTATGCTACTCTTAAACCTTCTAAATTCTCGTGAAATTTATAAATATCAGACTTTTCAGAACAGCCACAACACACAATAGAGGGAACAATAAATTATTCCACTGTTTCAGTACCTCCCTAGAGGTCTGACTCTATAACCATACTGTCGGAGATGGGAACTTATTCCCGCGTCTTCAAGCACATTTAGATGTTCTTGCTTAAGCCATTGGGAGCGGGTTAGCAAAGTACCTCGGCGAACACGATCCTTAGTCACGAACAAGGTATCCACATTAGCTAGCGTCAGGAAAATAGCTCTCGGGCCTTGCTGGAGATGAGACCTCTTTGATTTCTTCCAGGGTTAACGGAGAGAGACGCGTCTCTCCAAAGAGCAATCTCGAGAACGCCGCGATAGGACGTAACTGCTATTTAATCGAGGCGCTCTGCATCGTTCCCCGGAGACAGCCGCCTTCTCGGTCCAGGGGTCTCGTTTCCACGGCGCCGAGCGAAGATTATTCCGGGATGCCAGGGCCGCGCTGATGCAAACGCCGAGTGCCACGGCGGGACCCTCCTCGCTACTGAGCCGCCCCCTCGAACACGACAAAAACCTCATGCCGACAAGCAGCTCTGATGAAAGCACTGGGCTGGGTGATGGAGCACATGTGTTTCGAGTATTTCTGACATCTGCCTTCAGATCTGTCTACATCCCCCCCCCCCTTTTTTTTTTTGTTAAAAACATCTAGAGAAACTGGGATAAGTACTATCTTGTGTCATCTCTTTGGTGATTACATTTGTCATACGCCTTTCTGTAGCTATATTTCAGTGGGAATTTTAAATAATTTATTTTTATTTAATTTTTATTAGACTCTAGATACGAGGAGCATTATATATGAAGAAAATGGTCATAAAGGCATGGCGTAAGAGCTTTTTGACGCTGTTTCTTCTCTTTTCACGATCAAGCCTGCAGCATTTAAGTCAGGAAACCTATCAGCTGTTGTTCAGATTTTCAGCAGGAGGTTTTCATAGAGCTGAAACTTTTAAGAGTTTAGGAAGTGGCAGGCCTATTCAGCCTAGCTGTGTCATTAAATGCAAATGCCTACATTAGTACAGCATTAAGGTTCAGAATTTAAACACACATAATTCATGAAAACTGAAAGCTAAGGTTCTGGCACTGATGTTAAATCAATCCAACTGCTCAGATTACGCACATTAAAGCGTATATTTAATTGCACAAAGCAAGTCGTTGAAATAACATCTGTACGCTGTGGCCAACTTAACTTCAACACGGAACATTAACATCTGGATTAACAGTCCCTTTTCACTTCTGCAGGTGAACTTGGACCAAGGAGAGGAGATATCCTTCTTCTGCGGAAGAAGGATGCACAGATGCTGGGGCTAGGGGACATTATGAGGGATGTCGCTGGTCAACAATGTCCCATGTAAGCAGACACTGCTTGGTCACGTCTTTCTTGAGGGCAGGGGTCCAGGCACCTGAAAGGTGGACGATTTCTGTAGAGGGTATGTGCTACCACCGAGTCAGAAAAGGCGATGACATGGGGCAAAACAGAGCGGTTCCTCCACAGATAGCCCTAGGCTCTGGTTCCCATCTGCCACGAACGTAACAGCCAATGTTCCTACGACGTTTCTCCACATCTCTGCCAAAAGGTTATGTCCTCCCTCCTGTTTAGACATGAAACTAACTGCTCAGACAAACAAACAAGCAAGCTTGTAACAAAATGCCTGAGAGACACATTTCAGGGCAGGAGTTTTATTTCCTTGGTTTTGAGTCAGTAACCTAAGACTGTCTAAGCATTTCAATACATGACCTCTACCAGGGCCTGCGGGCAACAGCCATGCTGCTAGAATTTAAATGACAGGCTGACTTCTGCTGCTAATTTAAAATCGCACCAGAAAGCGGCTAAAGAGTTAATGCTCTGCCGTTATCCTGGCAAAACGCTATTTTGCGCGCCTCCATTTCATCGCATCGTTTCATGTCCACCTGTTACTGATATTTTCTCCGCCCCACCATCCCACAGCTACTTCAAAATCACAACCCTGACAACTTCTGAATAAAAATAATATTTTATTTCCTTTCCAGAAACTGGCACTTTTGGTGGGAGGAGCAGGATGGACAAAGTCTCAGCCAGCTTCCAGGGCTGACCAGAATCCTTTTTTTCTCCTAAATGCTGCACAGGAGTCTACTAGGGTTTTGGCTCGTACTCCAGGATTTCTTAGAGGGCATGCTTAAATTTTTCTCTAAACCGGCATAATCCCACTATTGAAAGTGAGGAAAGATTTGCCTTTTGAAACCGCTATTTCTAGCGATGAAGCACGATCAGGAAGGAACTTGGCCTGATTTTGGAAGCTTCCCGTGTAGCTGAAATAATTGCAATGTTGAAATGGGTGACGCTCATCTTGGGCATCCAAGAGAGGTAACCAAGCTACCCACTTCAGGACTCCATCTGGGCAAAGATTCAAGTGTCAAGTGAGCAAGAGCATTCATAAAACATCTAGCATTCACAAGACTTGAGCTACACAGAACGAAGGGAATGAAAAATGGGCCAACTCATAGTGTAGCATCACCCGAGGGACGGTGACGCCTGTCAGTGTAGCTTATTGCACATTTCATAAGTGGACATTTTTGTGCTTTTAAAAAAATGGGTGAAAACTTTTCCTGATCACATACCACTGTGGGGTTTTTGATAATGCCCGTATTTCATTTGGGGGCCCAATTTCTAACTACTTAGGCTTTTGTTTTACACTATATCCTTCCAAGGACTGTTCTTGCTTGACAAATTTCTGTTGTTTCAACCTCACTGGAACGTGGCTTTTCTTAGAAGTTATTTTATGTTATGAAACATGAAAACAAATGTAAAAAGTAAAAATCAATGTAAACATTCCAGCTGTAACCAAAACAAAATACCTCAAATGTTTATACAGTTAAATAGCCCTAAAGTTGTTTTGCAAAGTATTTCACATTTGTTATTTTTTTCTCCAAATAAAATGAGAGCAAATTTCAAAACACCAGAATTTCCCACAGAAAGGAAATCTAGTATATCCACAGATTTCAGCTGAATTACTACTGAACCAGTGTTTTTGTCTTCTCTGAGCAGAGCTACTACTTAGGAATTTGAAAATCCAATGTAGCATATTTAACTTGCTTTTTTTAAAAAAAAAAAAAAAAAAAAAACCCAAAACTTACGTTTATGAAATTTTGGGTTGTTTACCCAGGCAAATTTAACTACACTACACTTCTGACATCAAAGATGTGGACCATGCTCTTACTTCTGCAGCATCAAACAAGACCAACCATACCTGTGCTCTGCTCTTCTTACATGCTCACCCGAATTTCAGAGCAAATATTCTTTGCTCTTGGCCAGTTAAGAGTTTATTTCTCACTACTCTTCAGATAGTAGACTCATTTCAATACTCCCTGGAGAAGCACGTATACGCTTGTTTGGGCATAAATACTATTTTTCACTTCTGTGAGCGTTTTCCAAAGTAGTCGTCGTAGTTTTGCCCCATGCACCTGGAATATTCTCAGGGTTATAGAAAAACAGCAGTCTCGTGCAAAGAGCGCTTTCCAGCATCAGGGCTGGGAATGGCGGTGGGTTGTGCATTTCAGGAGGCCAGTTTTTGAAGACACAAGATAGAGGTCGAACGGAAAAACAAATATTTAGAAAAGCAGCTCACCGAGGGCTTCATAACAACCCGAGCAGCAAAACCCCTTAAGCTTCTCTGGAAGGTATTTTTAGACAATTTAAGCAAAGATGTTTTCTATTTTGCATTCAAGTTCAATAGCAGCCTTCCACAAATAGGCTGTACACAGAAAAGAAAAGCCTAAAGATAGAAAGCTGTTCTCGCCGAGCTGCAGTTTCTTCGTTTACTCGGTTACGGGAAAGCTTGCTTGGGAGACTTGCAACGGCAGAGAGGTGACAAAGGCAAGATACTTGATGCACAGTGCCCCCGAAGTGCTAATTTAAGTAACCCAGTTTAATTCTCTTCTTTACACCACGCCTATTAGAGTTCAAAAATAGGTGCTGTTAAAGATGAAACGATGCCAGGTTTTTTGCCAGAAAATTTCTTAAAAAGAGCTCCAAAACAAGACAAAAAGGTGCGATCGTTATTTGAGCTCAATGGGCCACATCCTCCTTTCAGTTTTAGCAGCATAAATATGATATACAAGAGTTAATTTAATTAACTTCTTCATTGCTCAAGGAAGAACAATTTGGCCCAGTTACTCTTAGCACCTCTGTGGAGTAATGCAGAGAGGTCTCTCCAAGGCAGGTTAGGCTGACAATTAAATGAAAATCCATCTGAACCTGGTCACAGTAACGTCTAGCCGGCATTACAAATCACCTGGATTTCTTCAGGTAACCGATTTTAAAGTTGCTAACACAACGCCAATGCCGAAAGTAGAAGGAAGCCAGGCGAGGCGTCGGGCATCGCTCAGAGAGAAGGTGTCCTGCATGGAGACTGGTAAGAGATGGGCACCCTGATCTGATCCAGCGCTGGGGGTGACACGCCGCTGCGTGAAACACTTGGGTTTAAGTCCTTAATCTTGCACAAATATTCCCATGTGACCACGGGGAAGTCACACCATCTATCTCTCTGTACTTTGCTCCTCCATCCAGACTATGAGGTGCGTAATGCTTCTCTGCTTGACACTGATGCAGTGGGAAATGACACACTGAAGATACGGCAAGCCAGCGACGAGGGTAAAAAGGGAACCGAGATGCACAAGACTGGGAATGAGAATGCATTTCCCTATACTGTATTTCCTCTCTAATGCAAGACTAAGAGCAAGACTGTTTAGAGCACATTTTTAGAAGAAAGAGCACAGCAAGATGCTTTGCATTGAAGAAATGAGGGAGCGGATGGTGGTGTAAGACAAAAAAAGCACTTCTCGTCTCAAAGCTTTTTCTCTAAACTAGTAGAACACTTTAAAAAGACTATACATTTCAGCATAGCAGGAAAGAAATAGCAGGAAATTGAGAATACTGCAAAACAAATGTATTATCTGAATGGTAACGAGTAGTAGATAGGGCATAGTGATAAGCAAATACATGACTTAGTGGGGAAAAAAAGGGGCAAAAGAGCCAGCTGAGAACGAGCTTTGAATGATCCAAACTAAATAGCTAGGGACTTGGCAGGTGACAGGCACCTCATTCATACCAGAGAACTAGAGAATTTCCTAAGAGGAAGCTGCGTAATTTAAAGCTTTCTTCCTCCTTCACAGCAAGTTGAGGGTGACGGTTTGCCCGTCTCGGGAAGGCACCGGGAGTTTTGCTCTTCGGTTTGGTGGGGCCAGGATTGCGGCTGTACGAGTACGTAAGGAAGCTAAGTTTAAGTCTATTCCCCTTGACTGCATTGCTTTTCTTCTGCTCACGCTAGCTGCAATTTCCTTATTTCCGACGAAACGCAAAGAATCCGTACCCAAACACCCTGGTACAAACTTGCCGTTTTCTTCCCCGCTGGCTCTTTTGGCGTTCGTAGGCTTTCGAGTTTCGTGTTGTTTCCAGCGCGTCGTGCGGAGACTCCGGGAGCCCATCGTCATCACCGAGTAACACTGAAGAGAGACAACTGAAATCGCCAGGAGGAAAACAGCAGAGAACAGCAAGCGAACTCCCATTTGCGACAACAAAGGTATTTTCCATCCGCTACCCGTTACCTATAGAATAAAAGAAATCTTTAAGGGACTGCAAATGCATATATAGATTCTCTCTTTTGCTTTCGGTATAATCGTGACCACTAAGTGTCACGACAACCTACCCAAACCACTCTCTTGTAGATCAGAACCACCTGATGCATCCATACGTAGCCTTTTAATTCATACCGGTGCAGCATCTTGTTACTTAAAGGAAAGCCACCTAAGGGAATAGGACTGCTGGAAGCCAAATACCTGCTTATTTCCAGTTACCACAGCACGGCAAAAAGCAATCACAAGAGAAAAAAAAAAGAAGGAAAAAAATTAATAACATGAAGAGCAAGCTGGAAGATTGCCAGCAAAACCTGCCTTTGTCAAAAGATAAGGCTTAGCTAAAAAATCAAAATACATTTTGGAAAGGTGTCAATGTTGATAACATTTTTCAAATGTTGTTCAACTCTCCAGTAATTCTTGGAATGGATATGCCATGGATTTTTTCCATACTCTGCTCCTATTGATTTCAATAGCTGATTGTACCTGGCACCTCTAGCATGAAACACTAAGTTACCACTATTGAACAAAAAATTTATGTATATATATATACACCTATATATACACATGTGTACACATATATATACCTATATATACACCTGTGTATATGTGTGTGTGTGTGTATATATATATATATATATATATATATATGTATGTATTCTAGCTTCTACTACATGCCCTTCCATTAACAATTCTGGTCCATTGCTTCACATTTTGCATAATTATTGTGGTTAAAATGAAACAAATTGATAACAAAAGTCCACATTTATTTCCTTGATTAATTAGCCTGTTTACTAAAGCGTGCAGAGGACAGAGGAGCTCCTGCTCAAATCGCTCTGCAATTAAAACAGGAACAAGTCAAAGCAGAACCTGGCCCCTGGAGGCCTCATCCAAAGACACTGGAACCTAATGGGAGGCTTCCAAACTTTTGTTCTGTATTTGTGGCCGGTGGGATTTTTAATTGTGCCTTCTCAGCTTTCTATCCTCATAATAATAATAAAAAAGGGACTACTTGATATTTTTTTTAATTATTTTCTCCTAGCTGCTTCAAAATAAATGCAAAGTTCTGAAATTTTAGAGTGGATTTTCATTTCAGTAAAAACTATTTCATTAAATTACTGCCATGAAAATGATGCAAAGAAAGCAAAATCCCTATGTTCAATATTTTTGCATTAAAATTGTGGCAGTTTCTCAGCCCAGTGTGACCTCCCCTTCTCAAGGAGCATTTCTTTTTTTAATTTTTTTTATTATTATTATTTAAGCCAGTTGTCTTCAAATCCCAAATTTCACATTGAAGGTGGATGCTCACCTAACACCGACGATTTTGGAGAGGATTTTCACTGGTGCAGCCAGACCACTCTGCAGGATGCGCTGCCTTGTCCTGCGCTTCCGCAAAGCCGGAGCTCTCCCTCTGCTCCCTCTGCTGGGCACCAAGTCCTGGCGTCGGGAAAACCCATCGGGGACCGAGTCTAGTCCTGCCCTCGGTGGCTGGGTCCTGCCACCTCCACCGATGGAGTTGCAAAAGGGGTTGTTAAAAGCAGGCCCTGGGCTACAGAAGGGAAAACTGAGGCAGAAATTTTAAGTATCCAAAAAATAAATAAATAAAACCAACAAATCACTGCTCTGAAACAGCAGTGGGGTGTACAGAAAAAGGAGAGGGGTCGCCAGGTGCTGGGAAGAACTCCTCCTCTTTTGAACGGGCTGGGAAATAACCCATCTTGCTGGATCCTCTTATTTATTGCGCATCTTACAGTATGTTATTTACAGTCTTACACCTACCCGGAAAGGGGGTTGAGCTGACCCGATCGGTTCGGTTTGCTTTTGGAAGGGCGCTACGGTGACAGCCCTTTAGATACCCAGGCAGAGATCCTTGGACTTCCCTACTGAACTCCACCGACTGAAGGGAAGAGTTGCCCCAAACGCTGCAGGTCTCGCGGCAGCTGCGGACCAGGGACTCGTGCGTGGCGTCATCTCCCAACCCCCAGAACCATCCTCCCTCTCTCGCTGCCATTTCACCCATCCCTATCCCCTACAAGCTCCCCACAAAACAGCTGACAGCTCATCAGGTCTTTATTCCTGAGCGCAATGACATTTTAAGTGCTAATACAGCGTCACAACGCACTACGTGGCGGTGGGTGTCCTTTGCCCGACAGCTCAGGATGTGGCGTTATTACAAAGATTCACTGCCCTTTAAAACCAGAGAGCTGAGGAACAGTGTTAAAACAACACCAGCGGTATTAATTCAAAGTCGAGGCTTCCAGACTGCCTGCAACCTACCTCCTTGCTAGAGCGCTGCAGCCCATCTGCTCCATATATCACACATTAATGGGAGACTTCGCAGCGCCTGGAAAAACAGGACAAATTGGGGACAAGGTGACATCAGAGTCCAAATGTCCTCTTGGAGCTTCAACACTTGCCTTCAGTATTCTGAATTTAGGTAGAGGTCACGACAAATGATTTCCCCCTGCCCTAATGCAACACAAATATTTCCGTGACCCAGTTTGGGCTTGTAAGGAAGGTGTATACACAGCTTGTACCAAGTGATTTTTGAGCTGCAAGCGTAGACTCGGTCACAGTTTCTGCAGGGCGATGGGGAGCAGGGGAGGGACAGCATCCAAAGCCTTGCCTTGCAGGGCAGGGATGCAGTGTGGTCATAGCCCTGGCTGGAGGCCACTGCGGCTTCCTGGATCATAACATCTGGATCCATCCGCGCTCTGCTGCACTCCTTCGCTGCCTCCTGCCCGCTTAGAGAGCCAGCCCCAAATCTGATTTCAACAGCTATAGCTAAAAGATATGCAGAGGGTAATATTGTCTCTGCTTCCGTATCAATGAAAGCTTTTAAAAGTGTGTTTATAACTACCCTCTGAAACAAAAACACAGCAAAGAGGAGAATCTGGGCAGGGGCAGGAGGGTGGATGAAAACAGGAACAGCTAAGCAAGCACTATTTCCTAAGAGTAAAGTTAAGCACCACCCAGGAGAAACTGAGGTGTCAGACAGGTGAAAAGGGGTGGAGAAAGAAACAGGTACCACAAGTACCCTCACAGCCAGAGCCCAATTGCTCATCCGTGGAGGACATGCCGGGGTGACATCTGCCCAATTGCTCATCCGTGGAGGACATGCCGGGGTGACATCTGCAGCAAAGGCAAGACACGATGCCGGGCTCTCCCAGAAAGAGGGGGAAGCAAGCGTAGGTCCTCGCTTACGCCTTTGAGATGCTGCTCCTCAGGCCCCCGGAGCTACAACAGCCCAGGGCTCTTTGGAAGACCTCCTTGGTGAGGCTGACTGTGATATATCATCGCACTCCATCACCCTTCTCCCATTTAACTGAACTCCTCTAATCTCACAAAAAAGAAAAAAAAAAGAAAAAAGCCATCCCTTTAATCATTGTGAAGGTTGTGGCACAGTGTGATTATAAGGCAGGATATGGATGTCACAGATATTGTAGGAGACCAGCATATATCTCGTGAACAAGATGACACCAATAAAATTTATAAGCAGGAAAATGTTGTCTTCAAATCCTCACTCTCCCCTTCCAATAATTCAATGCAACTCCAGGCTGCAGGCAAGGCAGTGGTTAGGGAGAAAAAGCTTCCTAGCACAGAATCTGATAAGTATAGAAACTGTACAGATACTTGAAGGGTCCAGATGACCTCATCAAGAGTTCTGGTGGCAAGATTTACCTCAAAGTGCAAGAAACAGAGTGGCCCACTGAGGTGAACTGCAAGATTTTCAGAAGATTAATAAAGCTACAGTTTTATGAGCAGTTGAACACAGCGGTACTGTTTATCCTGGGCAGAGAATTACAAGCAGACTTTAATGAGCTGTTTAAGCATCTGAGCATTTTCATCGATTTTTTTTTTTAGGAACATAATACAATAAGAGAAAATAGACAAATATGAAATAATCTTCAAAAGAGAGGAAACCATATTAAAGGGAAAAAAAATCAAAGAGAAATAAATTATATAGCAAAAATAATGGCTAGAACAAAGCATATCCTGCAGAACAGATAAACTATCTGGCATATTTCATTGCTTTCTACTTGCAGACTATCTACTAATAGATCATGACTTCTTCAGACTTATTACCTAGAGCTTCTTTAATTAATTACTGATGACTTTCTAAGCCCTGCAACTCCATCTCTTTATTCTCCCCACGCATGCAGAATATTTGAAGTATCTGCTCCTTGAACGGCAGCCCCAATGAGCCTGCAAATACCATGCTACGCATTTGCCTCTTGCATTCTCGCGGCAAGCCTGCACTGCGCTGGGGCTCGCGCTGTGCTGAGCATTAACCCAACAAGCTACTCTGCCAGCACAGCAATCACCTGGGTTTGGTCTTCTACTCATCTCCATCTCCAGGTAGATGCCTGGCTTTGGTACCCAAGGAAATACCAGCTGCAACTGGAGCTTTCCTAATGGCCAACTACTTTTTAGGGGCTCCCTCCTGTGCTGTGACTCTGATAGAGTGTGAACTCATCCCAAAACTGCCTTCGTTCAGGTGTTTCCAGCAAGGCTGATTGCCTCCTTCCATGGACTCTGCTGAAAATTAAAAGCTTGGGAAATTCTGCTTTGGTTCAGATTTGGTTTGAATCGGCCAACAAGCCCCAGACTTTGGCGGGGGGGAGGGGGGAAGTAAAGAAGCAAAGATAAACTGCATGATTGCCTAGCCTTTCTCTCCATAGGAAAATATAAAATAAATAAGAATACCAATCACTTCTGAAGAACTACTTAAAAGGATCAGTTGCACCATTCACAGACATTATATGAACATCTCCACCTCCTATGCCTGGAGCGATAACCAAATAAAACATCCCATACCTTCCACGCAAGCTGCTTGGTGATGCACGGTGAATGCATCCCTCAGTGCAGCGCAAGATGCAATTACAGCACACCGTGGAACCAGCAGAAGTGAAAAAACAAGTATTTTTCTCACCCCAATAGAGTACGAAAACCAGCAGTATATTTCTATTCCCCAGATACAATCATTTGAGAAAGCGCCACAAAACATTGTCCAAAAGTCATTTTCTTTCCCATGCCCACTAACATTTATTTTAACTAGTATTTGAGGCCTTTCTACAGAACTCTGCGGATTCCTTTTCAGTGATTCGTCTGTTACCTAAGACATTGCTTTAGTTGCCAATATCATAACAGTCTTGAGCTGTCTTATTGCCTAATTGGCCACTGATCTTATAATCATTCTTGCTGTCAATTGTGCTCTGCTCCATTGATTTCAACACAGCTTTTCTAGGGTACAAAAATATGGGTTAATAGCCTCAGCTGCAGGATTAGAGTTTATAGGACTCCTGTATGCAGGCAGCTGAAAAACACCAATTATTTTTCATGAGTTTTTTTTTTCCTCCCAATCTTAAAAAAAGTGCCAGTGAAAAAAGCCTGCTTTGTTATAATGAAACTGAAACCAGGAAAGACTGACCAAAGCAATAAAAAAAATAAAAATTAAAAAAAAAAGCATGTTTCTTCCTCATTTTGATTTCCCATCCTTTAAAAAAAAAACACAGGAATTTTAAATAAAAGTGATGTTCTATTTCATGGAGAGGTGGGAAGTCCATTTTGCATGGAAAGCCTTGTTTGGGGGGAAAAGACTCTCCCGAATGGGTCAGGAGAGATGGCTGCAGACCGCAAACGGTAGGACCACGGCTATATGCAGCACAGGAAACAGTAATCCTTTTAGCTCTGCTGGCACTAAACCCACTCTGCAGTGCTGCTACAAAATCCCTCGAGAAAAGCAGTATTTCTCGAAACATCAGCCCCCTCTCCCACATCGCAGAAGGCTTTTTCCTGGAGGTAGAAACCCGCCTGGGCCCTTTCTTGCTCAGCTTACAGGTTTTGGAGCGATCGTAGTCGACGCTTCGTGCCATTTGAGACCGCCTGTCTCAAAGCAATTCCGTAAGTGACACTCGCAGACCTCCGAGATCAAAGGTGCGGGGCTGAAGTTTGTTTTCGCATCGAGATTACGACCTTATTTGATTTCGTGTTTAGCGCAGTCCCAAGAGAAACCGTTAGTTGATTATGCAGTAATTCCAGCAGCGCCGCAGATCTCCCGGGGAGGGACGAATTCCACAAAACCAATTTTCAGGGAAAAAAAAAAAAAAAAAAAGGACAATTGACCCTCGTGGCAATTTCTTGGGGGGTTTTAAGGAAAACTACAAACCCTATTAAGATGTATTGCGAGTAACCAGGGCCGACAGCCCACGGCCTCGATGAGCCCCACCGGCGGCCGGCAGAAGTCCGGAAGCAACCGAAGGGCTAGACCGTGGATCGCAGCTCTCTCTCTCGCCTCTGAAAGGGCGAGAAATACAAAAACCAAGGCGAAAAGGAGGCCATTAGACCCCAAGCATCACTTTGCTGCAAGTCTACAGAAAGATGTGTTAAGGAAAGGGATTTCTCTTGCTATGGCACCTGCTTCGGGCCAGGCAGGACCATGTTCCCTGCAGCATCTGCTGCAGTCGGGGTGGGGAAGATCCCCAGGGGCAGCGCTTGTCTAGTTCCCACCATCAGCTTCTGCGGAAAAACAAAGATTTCTCCACCCCAGCACCAATGAAAATCTACCAATCTCTTGTCCAAATTGGTTCATATCTCAAGTTTGCATTTTTTTTTTGTTGGTGTGGGTATCATGAGAGATTTAGGTGGTGTCACCCAGTCAGCACTAGTTGCTAGGCTGTTATTTGTACTTTTTATAGTGCTTAGATTAAGAAAAAAAATCTAACTGTACAAGACAAGCTCTAATTGCCGCAACGCAAAGAACACCACAACAAACGCCAGCCTACCACCAGCCATCTCGCACCATTTACTCCAGCCGTTTACTCCATCACGTGCCCCAGCAGCTCGCAGGCACAGATCTAAGCATCCAGAGAGACCACCGGAAAGCACCAGGGCAGCAGCAGGCTCTGTAAAGCCACAAGAACATTCAACCCACAACCAGGAATGGTTGGTGGGCCCGCAGCTCTCCTCCTGGGCAAGAGTTCATGGAGCAACACTTTCCACTAGCAAGCATATCACTGCTTATAAAAATACGTATACAATACCTTATATCTAAACCATGTTTAGAGGTCCATGTTAAAAAGCAGCTATTTCATCCATTGCTGCATTATTTCTAATTTTGTTTTTAGGGTATGAGGACAGAAACAACTGACCACAGGAAAGAAAACAGTATCAACACCTTTTTTTAAGAAAAGGCAGCGCAGTATCCAAGAAAATAATAAAGCACCAAATGCAATGATAATTGATGTTTAAGTGTCAAACCTGAGAGGAAAAATTCCTCAAATGCTGGATATAAAATTAAGACATAAGCAAAGACTGTATACCGTAGAAACCCAGGGTAGTTAAATTGCTTAACTGTGTGCATAGAAATGACCAACTATCCCATTCCAAATCGTGAAATTTGGAAAGCGATCTGTTTTCTCAAAGAATGGTCTGAGACAGCACAAACACCTTCTCCCCCAAACAGCATACAGATGGGAGAAACTTTACATCTGAATATCAGGAAGAAAGCTAACTGAATGCTCCCCAGAACATCCATCCACATCCAGCATCTCAGGCTTTTGTAGAAGTAAATTAGAAAATGCAAATGTTTGCAACACACATGAATTACGTGTTATACAATCTTGAAGCTTCTTTTGAGAAGCAAACAATATACTTGGGGGGGGGGGGAAGAAGGAAGAAATCAAGTGCTGCCTCTGAAGTAGAAGGTACCCAAAGACCATCAGGAGCTTTTGCTTCCTGCTTGCAGAAACAAAACCTCTCAACTCCCTTTCCAAGAGATGACAACCTAGATGCCAGATAGCAAGCTATCAAAACCAAATGGAGTTTGAAAAACCCCATCATTGCAGTAGTAGCGCTCACACAGGTATTTGATAAACAGCAAGAACTTAGCCTCTAATCACATTCAGCTGGACTGATACCTTGTCTATAGTATCCAATTTTGCAGTAACTCCCCTCAGAAGCAGCTGTTTAAGCAAGACTGCCCCCAGAATGAGGCACTCCTAGAAAGTAAGCCAAGGTGCCTGAACGGTCATGCAACGACAAGGCCACGAGGCCTCGCTAAAGCCAAGGTCGTTTATCCTATTGCTCACTTAAGCTAGAAGGAAGCAACAGGATCCAGAGGCACATTCCACCAGATGAATATGGACCTAAGAATCCCTCCCTTGTCCTTACACAAAAAGGCAGAAGATTTCAACTTTTTTTTTTTTTTTTTTTTTGGTAGCAGTGTCTCAAAATGAGTTACTAGCAGAATGATCCTGAGCAAGACCCAAGGTAGGAGACTGTAGACAGTTTCTCTTGAAAGTAAGGCAGTAATCAAGTAGCAGAAAAAAGCCTATCATTTGCACATAGCTTTGGAAACTTTAATAATTCCTTAATGAGAGGGGGAAATCGGGGAATCATTTGTGGGCAACACAGTTCTAGTATTAAAGAAGCATTGGGAGAGACTAACAAAACCCAGGAGAAACATCTCCGAATAACTACGGCTATTGAAATCCGAAACAGCAGCCCCACCACAGCGAAACGAGGCTCTGATAAACGCAGCCCAGAAGACACCGCCACATCATCGAAGAAAAGGAGTGGTGGCCAGAAAGCAGCTCGGCCAATGCAGCACAGGCTGCCAAAGATGAATTTGGAGAAAGCGCTAGGTGCTGAGTCTGGGTGCATAGAGCTAAGGTGCCAGTTGCACTTACAGCAGGCTTGCAGATTGCTCTTTTCTATGGAAAAAACAGGAGAAAAAAAAAGAAACAAAAGAAAAACAACCTTGTTGGCTATTTGGTTCATTTCTGAACACCATGAAGCCTTCTCCCCTTATTGCCCAGCATGTGGTAGGTGAAACATTGAATAACGTATTTAAAAATGAGCGCCTTGAATAATGGGTGCATTTTATGTCAAAACTGGCATCCTGTCAACACGTTCATTTTAACGCAGGGAGGGGAGCACCAAAGCACTCCAAGCATGTATGGAAGGAACTTCAACAACAACAACAGAGATAAGATTTCCAGCAATTTCTACCATGGCCCCAAACACCCTCCCAGCATTTACATTTGCTACATTCAGTCTTCAGACGAGCTGCCCATTTCCTCTTCAGACACAAAAGCCTGCCTTTATCAGAATAATTCGGGACTATGGACAAATTCTACGTCTCATCATTAGATTTCAGTAGAGCTGCAAGAATTGGGGTGACTGTCTAAGAAAAAAAAGACTTTGACCTTGTCTTTTTAAGTTTTTCTTTGGTACTTCAGTCTATTGCTGTCTTCCCCTTTCTAACCTTATTTTTCTCCAACTGTGCACCCTCTCGTGGGTCTTTCTTCAGAGACGATATTGTGGAACCAAAGCACTGGATAATTCACTCTTCCTCAAATTTCCACAGCAAAGTTTAGAGCAAGGCTCATCTGGTGACACGTGCAGCAGAATAAAAAGAAAAAAAAAAACACGTACTGCTGATGGGGAATTTTTTTACCTGGTAGCACTAGGAGATGTTTGCAGAGACTGACAATGTCTGAATACGTATCTTTTATTGCAGGTATTGCCTTGAAAAGTCTTGATTTTGTGTCAGCTTTGATTAGGCATGGCCTATCTCTTTCACAAGAGACTTCGTGGCAGCTTTTCTATCTTTCCACCGTGCTTAGTGAGATCCACTCAAAAATTGGCGGATCTGATTATTTCTTCCTTTATTCTCGCTGCTAACCCGGATGAAAACATCTCATTTCTGTTTTGCAAGGCATTAAAGAAAACGCTTATATTCTTCTTGATGATTATTGATGGAGACACCTTATGATATCCTACAGGGAATAAGGCTCCAACATGTCTTGCTGCTGTATCCCCACATGGCTCTTATCCTATCACCAAGTGCAATGCTTAGGACAAGCTCTCTCATTAGCTTGCCTTTAACAGATTCCACCAAATTAACTCCTGATCCTTGTCTATACTGTCTTTCCCACACTTTTGTACTAGTGCACAGTCTGGTTTCCTCCAAGGCTGGGAGCACGACTTCTAAGGAGACTTATATTGCAAAGGGCTTGCCACCTTGCAGAAAGCCACGCTGTTGTGCCTGCTGTACTCTAAGCATTTTGTGGATTACATTTATAGCTTGGCATAGTTGCATGCCGAGGAGTCGTCTCCAGCCTGGAGTACCAAGACCGGTACACACGAGTGGGCAGCTGGGTGAATCAAAGCTGCTCTCTTGGCTGTACCCAGTGACACCGTGCTGTTGGCAGCTCTTTACTGAGCAGATCACAGTTGGTGGAGTTTGACTTTTCTGGGGGCTTATCTAACTTTAGCCACAGAAACAGTTTACCAGAGAAGTGTTAACAAAACAGAAAGATGATCCACACGTGGGACTGTGACAGCAAAAGTCACAGTCAAATCATTTACCATATATTAACTTCTAATTCACTCTTCCTCTCAAAGGAGGCTTCAGGAAAGAGCATGAATAGAGGAAGCATTAAGTTTCACCAGGATAGCATGAAGGGAACAGTACAGCTCTAAGCCTCTGTGACCATCTTCAGAAGGTGGTGAGGTGCAAGGAGGCATTCTGCCTGGGAGCCTGGGCAAAGGCAGCCACCACCTTCCCACCATCTCTTTAGGGAGACCTTCCTGCCCAGCAGGATTTCCCATCTCCACAACATGAGAGCGCCTTGCAGACAGTCTCAGGAAGACAGTAAGCAGCCCACTCTCCAAGCAGGAGGCAGCCTGTAGAACCAGACCCTAGTGTTGCCCTTGGGATTTGGGGTAAAATCCTTACTCCAGGAAAACTTCCAGCAAATTTGCTGAAGTCAGGATACTACCCAGAGACATGAAACCTCCAAAGAACCTGCGGAGGGGCCTTGCACTGCTTCGCTGCAGCAAGAGGCAGGAGTGCTGAGCACCACATTTGGCCTTTAGGCATCCTACAGCTGAAGGGGCATTGGTCAGATGCCCACCCAAGAGCAATCTGCACTGGAGCTCTGCCACTACATACAGCCTGAGCTCCCAGCTGGGGGTTTTCCATTACTGCATCAACTGATCCAGATTATTGATTAGACAGTATCCCACCTCTTGTTCGTTAAGAGCAGAGATCACACTGAACCTTGGGTGCTTCCAAGCTGTCACACTCACTTTAGCAATAAAACAAAAAAAATCTACTTTAGCAATAAACATAGAAAAAAATCTACAGTGAGGTATAGAGCCATTAAAAATAAATAAGTAAATAAGTAAGTCCCATCCAAAGAGGGGCTGCTACTGCTCTGTTGTGTTAGTAGTAAAATGCCCATTGATTTTAAAAGTAAAGCTTGTTGTAGAGGTGCTATTCTTGAGTAAAGGCCTGACTGCTCCTTAATAACTGCTGAATAGGTCACTGCATGCCTGTCTGTCCACTTCAGGACATGAAGGAAACCATTTCTGCACCTTGCAAAAAGTCTCATCTCAGTGAAAACAAGGCATAGAGAATTCTGCATCAGCTGGATTAAGGCAGTAGCTAGGCTGGCTTGTTTTAAATTGGGCAGATGAGCTGGCCCAGTCTGCCACTGATTTTGACTCAATTATTTCAATGGAAAAAAAATGACTTTCCTTTGAACTTAGAACTTTTTAGTACTTCCTATATTTTTTAAAAAAGATGATTTAACAAATACCACAACATGGTGAATTCAGCTTTTGTTGCTCCTCCTCTCCTCAGGAATAGATTTGGCCACGTGACAAGGCATTAACGCAGGCACAAGTTGAACCTGGGAGAGGTAAGGCCAGCCTGCTACCTGCTTCTGTTGATTAAAATGTAGGAAGGCAGTATGACCTTTCTCTCTCTGCTTCCCAGAGAATTCCCTGCTGACCTGGGCACAGTCTCTCAAAAGCACTGTGATGTTGTGCCTTACTTTAGGAAATATGGAGAAGTCCTTCCCAGTTGCCAGCTGTTGCTGGAGTGGGAATGTCCTTCCAGCACAGAACAGTCTTCAAGGTTTTCACATCACTCCGTAACCACTAGGAGACTGATGATTTTTCAGGACTTGTTTCAAGATACACTTGCTGTTCCTCCAGGCCACTAGAAACCAGGAAAGGTGGAATGACAACCGTTGCTGGATGCGATTAGACATCTCCTGTTTATTTATTTATTTTTTCTTTCTGCTTATGAAGATAGCAGCAGAATTACTATTCTAAAATCTGTCAAGAGCGACTAGAGGCAAGGGCTTTCCCTGACCGTGTGTCAATATGAATAGAAAATAAATACCCAATTTTAACTCACAGCATTACAACGCACAACATCAAAGTAAAAGCAATGTTATTTGCTGCGAGCCAGATCGCTCGGTGCAGACTTTCAACTTTACCCGTGAATGCCTTTGTTTGTCAACTTGAGTCACTGTTCCAGAAATGCTGTGGATGAGAGGGTTGGTAATTGAATTTACTACTCTGCCTCTGTGAATTGCCTACAGTTCACACAACTGCAGCCCGGTGGCCAAATTGCCTGTAAGCTCGTGCGGTTGCAAGAGCTATCCCGGCAGGTGCAAGACTTTAATTTCGGCACTGACCAGATAACTAATAGGAAGCGATGAGCCTGTTAAGGATACTTAAGCAGAGAGGATTCCATGAAGTTATTTACAGCTACGGGGTACTTAGTTTCCCTCCTTGGCATTTAACTCGTCAAATATGTTTGGGCTCTCCCCACTGCGTGGCTGCAGCAGATGTGCAAAACTGCCTCAGCAGGGCTGTATACCTCAGTGCCTCTAAAAATTATATACATAAATACACATACAAATATGTATTTGTAAATATAGTCAGAAGAACTGTTTACCTTTAATGATTTTGGTCAGGGCTATGTCGCTTCTTATCTGGTTTTAGCCAAATTCTGAGATGCAGAATATATACGTGACAGCACGTGCTCTACTGCAACGTTGTGCTGGAAGCCCAAGGCATCAGGGAGGCAAGGTACAGGCAGTAGTGCATGTGCTGCCACATGTGCAATGTCTGGACTAATGCTGGACTCCAAGTGCTCCACGGCAATTTGCCTCTCCCCCTCCGCCCAGCTTCTGCAGCTATCTGGCAGCTGAACATGATCATGAGACTATAAATTCACCTGACATCTAAGCAGGCAAAGTGCTGAGCAGCTTCGAGTGCCAGCACACAAAACATAGCCTAAGACTGCTTGACCCAAAAGATAATTAGCAAGCACCTCTATGCGGAATCACCAAAATACTTATCTCCAAGAATAAGGGATAAACCTCCATGCTGGTTAGTGAACAAAAAGGAAGTTGATAGATAAGATGCTAGTACAAAAAAAATGAAGGTAAGTTCTGCTTTTGGAGAAACGGGCTAGAAGCAAGCTTGAGATTTAAAACAAAGTGGTGGAAGAAAAGGAGTTATCCAGAGAAGACTTTGGTTTCAATAATGACGTATTCCTTCTATACATGAAGAAAGGGGGGAATATACATTTCATTAGAAGGAAAGGGGAGGTGAAGGGAGAGGAGAAGGTCAAACCAGGAATAATCAGTGACAAGCAGCCAGGACATCAGCAGTGTAAATCCATAAAAGGCCAGATTTAAAAAAAACAGTTGCGTAGATGTGTTGCTCGAGGAGTTTAAAACCACATCAGGCAAAACATTTCATTGCCATTTGGGGAGGCTTAGCCCTATCTTCAACCCTCCGCCCCCGATTTCAGAAGTTACATGTCTGCATCTTTAGGTAAACCCTTTCTAAATGAATGCCAGAGCCTCTTTCAAGCCCTGCAGACAACTTCCGAAAGAACCATACTGCAGCTGAACGCAGTATTTCTGATTCCATTAAACTCTGTATTGTGGGCTCCCCAACCCTCGTGGGGAATTTTCTCTAATATACAGCTTCAATTTCAAAACAGCATCACTTTAGGGACCTATTCTGTTTTTATTTATGCAGCCCATGAGAGGCTACATCTATCTACTGATAGCAGCTTTAATCAAAAAAGAACGTTTTCAATACAAAACTAAACAATTAATTGGGTACTTTTGAGAACAGGTACACTACACTCGTCATAGGTCTTGGGAGCTGCTAGACTTTAAAACTGATAAATAAGGTGTCCTTGTATTCTTTAACCATTCCACTGGGAAAGCAGTTTGTAAAATAGTAAAATTGCTCAGGCACAAATATTTATCACAGATCCTATAAGATTTTATGTGCCTTGTAACTACAATATTACATGTTTTATGCTCCTTCAATCTTTGGTTTAGAGTACATCCAGTTTCCTCCGTATAGATAATTTCACAACCAATGGAGATCCGTAAACAATATTTTGCTAGGGCCCCACAAATACCAGGTGCCATTATGTCCCCCATGGCTTCAGCGAAGCTTTACTCTCCCTGAACACACATTGTTCTTCTTCTAAAAAGGCCTAGTACAGTAGGTATAATTATCTTTATTTGATTTGATTTGTCAGGTTTACACAGTTTTCAGTCCATTAGAGGTTAGCCACCATTAGGCAAGCATACACTTAATTTTAAGCACTTGACTGGTTCATCTCATTCAGTAGATGCTAGTTTGTGGAACAGAACAGCTTGTTCTCTAAAAATATAGCACAGCATCACAGGGCAGAGATGTCTATAAAGGTGCGATCCATCCTACCCCCTTGCTAATATCGGCAATTAACGGAGGTACTAAATATTTCAGCTTCACACATACAGCTGCCCAGGAGCCGGGTTGTTTCATACAAATCAATGCAAACAGTCGCTCGTTGCTCGCTGGGAAGTAAAGCTTGAGGACTAGCAGATTCACTGGAGCAGGAGCCGCAAACCCCAGATCCGGATGGCGCTCTGCGTCAGCACGAGCCTTCGGGCAGAGGTAGATGAGGGAACCGATTTGACCGTGAAATACTCCGAGGGCAGCGGGGCAGGGGATGGAGCGACTGCCTAAGCCGTACTCCACGTCTCTCGCGGGCTCGCGAGCTAGGGCTGCGGCCCCTGCCCGAGAGCTCGGCCCGGGTCCCACCAAAAGAAGAATACAAGCCTCAGCCTTGGCGAATTACACCCAGAAATTACACTTCTGCACTTTCCCGCTTTCCCCGTCTCGCATGGCTTTAGCTCCCGGGCTTCCTCTCACCTCACCGAGAAAGCTGCCATTAAAGCCGAGCAAGGTCGCGCAGCACCGAACTGGGCCTCGGCTTCGAGAGCTGCAGCCCGGAGAGAGATGCCGCTTTCTTTACGTGCGCGGATCTAGTCCCTGTCACCCGCGCTTTGGCACTAGCCCTTCTCGCCTCCAGCCTGTTACACAGAGCTCTGTTCAGTCCGTCTAGGGACGAAGGTATTTTCAGCCCGAACGACCTTCGTTTTATAACACGGGAGCAAGCACGGCTTCCTTGAGCGAAGGGACCTTAACCGCCTCCGACAGCCCGCGCCGAGCGGATCGTAAATAGCCCTGCCGCTTCGCGCCGCGAGCGAAGGGACCGTCTACGCTTGACGAAGAGGCAGGACACCGACCCAGCCAGAGCGGAGACAAGCGACGCATCGGCGTGCCGCCGCCGACGGAAGGGAAGCGCCGGTTCAGCCGACGCCGGCGTGCGTCGCTTGCTACGGAGCGGGAGAGCGCTGCTCTCCCGGCATCGCCTGCACCTCCAAGCTCCTTCTCCCGGCCTCGAGACAAAAAAAAAAAAAAAAAAAAAAAAAAAAAAAAACGTTTTTTTTTCCTCCTCCCTCACTCATCTTTGACTCTTTTGGAGAAGCAAGGGTGGATTTATAACGGCAATCAGCTTGCCTGGGTAGCAGGCTGCCCTGAGACAGCAGTCTAGCTTATTTAAACCCCCTACAGAGCTCTGCGTTGTTATTTAAAGAAATCACTTTTATAGGGCATTTCTAAAATAATTCAGTCATTAATTTCCTTGTATAGCATCCATTAGAGTCACTAAAATTTACTTGGGCTATTATAATAAATAAGTGGCATAATTATGAGGCTAATTGTCCAAAAAGCCAAAACAGTTATTCTAATGAATGTTTCTGCTTCTGTCTCAGCTGTCATCCTCTGTCTGGAAGCTGAGCAGCATCACAGCATCTTGACAGAAGAGACTTCCTTTTTGCTGAGAATTTGGAGGAAGGAGAAGAGTTGCGTGCAGTCAGGTAGCGGCCGAGCTCAGGCATGACTCCTCATATTAGTAATCAAGTTTTCCCTGCTCAGAAAACTTACGTCGCTGGGAGGGAAAACACAGACCTCCTGCAGGTCTTCCCACCTCCACCTTCCCCTGCAACACGTACAGCCTCCGCACATCCTTTCAGTATCTCCATGACCCCACACAGCCCCTTTCTCAGCTACCTCCTACACATGCCTCCTTCATCCTAGTACATTTTGTCCACTCAACCATTTGACACGTCCCCGCTGCGGCTTAAAGCCCTCCCTTCAGCAGCGCTCGTCTGGCATCCGAGTGACTTGGTCACGGTCATCAGCTGCAAGCAAGCACATTTATTTGTGCCACCCTCTGTTGCTACCTCAGTGGTGGTGCATGCTACTGGAGGAGATATTGCATGACTGAAGCAAGCTTAACTTAGGATGCAGAACACTCCGGCATTAGTGTAAATGAAGCACTGTTCCCTACCTTGCACAAGAGGCACACTTGATTCCTGGTGCTTGGCTAGCCTGCTCGTTCGCTTATGCCCAGGCCAAAATAATTGTTCTGCATGAAGCCAAAGGGGAAAAATACTAATTTGTACAAGACAGAAGCTATACTTTTAGATTCTACTCAAAAAAAAAAAATCCACAATAAAAATCCATTTAGTCTGTGAGGAAAAAGTTGGCCAAATCAGCAGAGAGAGAAAAGAGGTAGTCATGGCCAGGTGAAAGACTTGTCAGCCTACCCTAGTGAGCACATGGCTGCAGACATCTCATTTTTCATCAGACAGTCACTTGAAAGAGAGGATTGATGTTTCTAAGGTTTTTTTGGTGCAAGTATTGCTTAAGGAGAGACTGAGCAAGAGATTAGACTGGATAACCTCCAGAAGTCCCTTCTGCTCAGCCTATCTATGGCTTAAAGAGCTGGAGCAAGCAAGACCAGAGACCTTTAGTCATAAGCAGTACACGTGTGAAGGCTGGGGACAAGAGTGGTGAAGGATGGAGAAAAACCAAAATTAAGGAGGACATGACAATGTTCAAGTGAGGAAATGAAGTGAGAACAAAGTGGCCAAGGAAGTTTTGCAGAGCTGTTTTAGAAAGCAACTTGACACACATCTACGATCTATTTAAAGATAGTAAAATATTCTGGAATTGTTAACACATAAGCAAATGTGTAGAGGCACTGAGCTTTCTGTCTGATGTCAGCCAGCAAGTATTGCTAACCCTCACCCCTGCTAAAGTTAAAGCAAATCTCCCGTTGACTTCAGTGAAAGCATTCTCAGCCTTCACGCTGCTGAAAGCCTTCATTTTCCAACATGCTGATAAACCTAAAGCTCGGAAGACCAAAAAAATTCTAAACTGAAAGGTGTTCCTTTCTAATTTTTGACAAAATATAATCAGATTCCTTCTTTCCTGTGCAAGAAAAAAGAAAATCTTGAGGCCTTCAGTGTCTATGCTCCTTTCTGTTCCTTATCCTGCGAGCAACGTCCCGCCTTCTCACACGCAATGAACACTTTTTGCCAATATTGCCACTAGATCCACAAGAAAAATCCACAGAGAAACTAAAGCACCCTGGTGGATGAGTCTGGTCTAGAATAACCACCCAGGAGAAACGCTGACTCTGCCCTCACAATAAGTAATCCTGCAGCAGTGACCTGAGATATCACGCGAACCCTAACCTGCACATTTTAAAATAGCACTGCTGCTGCATGCAGTAGCAGAGGTGGTGTGGAACACCACTGGTTTTTTCGGTATGAAATATTTCTGTATTTCAGCAGAATAGTTTCCTCTGTTGAGACTATTTTCTCATGTAATATATATGTATATTTTAATCTATATTGGGAAAAACTTTCCCATTCCTGGCTTGGAGAAGGGAAGGCATCAGCCACATAAAGTTCATTTTTTAAGGTTGTGGGGGGAACTCTTTCTAGGAGTTATGCATTCAGTCCTGGGAATCCATAGTGGATGACACCACATACAACCCTAGCCTCCATCTAGCAAAATCAGGGCAGACAGTGTGTTCACCAGGCTACTTCTGGGCTCTGCAGCCCAACAAGAACTCCCTTCTCTACCCAAGTGCTAGAAGCCAACATCTAGGTTGGCCCCAACATCTTTCATCCAAGGGAGAAACCAAGCTGTGCCCCAAGGGCTTGAGGACCTGCCATGTAGATGGGCTGTCTACCCTTTGAGGTCACACAACCACTGCTGGGTCAGGTATGTATTAGCCCAGAAATGCTCTTAGAAGGGCCTGGCTGCTACTGTTCACAAAAGCAGATGGGACTTGCGATCCATCAAATTCAACTCGCTGAACCTCGGCAGCCCATGTTTGAGGCCTTCCTTAACCATGCCAGCCCAGATTGTATTGGCTCTGCCCATAACCTTACTGACTGGTACAGCCACAGATGGAAATCACGTTACAGAAGCATTCTTGGAAGGGGGGGGGGGGGGGAGGAAACCTGCTCTAAATGTAGTGGTGATTTCCATTTCTGAAACAGAGATGAAGAGAACATATGCATTCGTATAGCCAAGTCCTCTAGAGTATTGATGGGCAGAAAACCAAGACGGAGAGGTTTTGTAAAGTCTGTTTTCACCATTATGTGCCTTCCTCAACGCAGACATGAAGACGGCCAAATTGAAACTGAAGACTTCAGTGGAACTCTCGGGTCAAAAGTGGTATCGATGCGTTGAAACAAAAACCCACCATGGGTGCTAGCAACAAAATGTATTATTCAAAGTGAAAGTTTTTTATTTTTTTCTTGAAAAAACTAGATTAATTTCAACAGTTCAGTTAATTCATTTGACTCAGAGGTGGAAATAGTTAGGGCTATATTCCTTTTTCTTTCCTGAGTATTGCCAACATTTGTTGTTTAAAAGACAAACCAGACTCCTTCAAAAACTCCTCAGACCATAAAACCTCAAACTATAGGTCATGATTAAAACCCATTTCAGTTTTTTACTCAGGGGAGAGGTCATTATTTTTTCCACTGCAACAATTCATACTAAGATATGCTATATGGCTCTAGGTAGCACATTAAGACTATTGTCACTGCACATGTCCACATGTAGACAACGTTATACAGCACCAGAGTTTTAATTAAAGCTTGGCTTTTGAGTTACTTTAATTAAGATATTCATTGTGATAAGGAGTTTAAACAGTATCTCATCATTATCAGGGGCATTGAACTAACAGGTAAGATCACTGCCCCCTCTGCTTCTAATTTTAGTAGGTTAATTTGGATTTTAAAGTACACAACACTGTTGGTCCCAGCTACTTGGCTAATTTAGCTCAACTTCATTTTTAGTAACCTTCCTGCATTTCTCTGCAAGCTGAACAGCAAGGCCAGTGATGCTTTGTGCCACCTATTTTGGCTCCAAGAGCCGTTTTATCAGATACACATTGAAAGCAGGCATCTAAATACATTTTTAGTGCCAAGATTTAACCAGAAACTGCTTGTGTGTTTCCGGATTGGTCAGTCCCAAGACTACCTACTTGGAGATACCACAAACACCACAATCATTTGTGCACCTTTTGGTCAAATTATCAGTCACTTTTGCTATAGGCTCGTAATGCAATTGAGCTCCTCCTGGTGATCTGTCAAGCAGCACTGGGATGGATTTGAAAATCATTTTGTACTGGTTTCCACTACTTATGTCAACTGGAGGCAGAGACTTAGATCAACATGTTTCCTGGGCTGGACATTACATATAATTATAGGCTCTGCTCATACGTCATGTAACAGATACATTGAAATATATTTAACCATGACCATATCCTGTATGAGCATAAAACTATATGAGCAGATCCTCATATATTATGCATTGTCTCAGAATGGACAGAAACACTGTACGAGAACTCCTACGGTTCTCCTACGCTCTGTGCACACCGTGGGGACATTTTGGTCTTTTTTTCTTCCCCCCACCACTGTATACCCTGGGGAAGGCTAGGGACGCAGGCTGAAGGCTGGACAAGCCTAGAGGACAAATCGCAGTAAGCCCGAGGAGATGAGAGCCTTGCTTGACAGCACTAACTGGTGGGGCAGGCAGCTGCTGAAGCTTTCCTAGATAAGGCTAATGGAAATGGCATCAAAACTGTTAAGCTGCACATTATTCATTTTTATACGCCGCCAGTAGTTACACTGAGCCTTTCTCATCACCCTTTATGTTTTTAATACCCTCTGGCAATGTGATAACTCCTGATCGCTCCCTCAACCTTCGCAGACCAAAAACAATATTCACAGTATGAAACCCTTACATAGTTTTCAACAGGCATTGATAAAAATAAGGTGCTTACAAAACAAAGACATTAAGATGTTCCTGACATTTTCTCCACAGAAAGCAGAATTCTCTTAACAGGAGTGGAATTTCCATTTAACAAACTCCCTGAGCCTGCAAGAACTTTGCTATAACATCAGATATTGTAAGCTTAGATCTCTCAGTCTAAATGAACAAATGGCAATTTTGAATACGCACAGCGCCGAACCCCAGCTCTCAGGAGAGAATCCGGTGTCTCAGACAATAAATCACAGACAAAGATTAAAAATAAATGAGGACAACGCTGCACCTTTACTCTTGTACTTTTCTGCTTTCCCAGGAAGAAAGCAAGGAGGAAGCTCTTCCTCATGCAGTTCTGAAAAATAACTCAAACCAGCATTCGCACCCATAGTTATATCAATGTATTTCACCGAGCATTGCAAAGGTGGCTGCTGCAAACCTAGGAGACACTGAGCTTCTGCTGAGATGATTCACTGCTGCATTACAGGAGGTACTCCTGTGTACCTCCATTGATTTCAGCATAAAACTGGAGTGCTGCAAGGATGACTCAGACCCACTGCTTTCATTTCAGAGCACTGAAACATCTCGGAGCAGTAGAGAGTTCACTTTAGGCCCCTCTTGTACCGGGAGCAACACATTGATTAAAAAAATAAATAAAAAATAAAAAAATAAGGCTTTCTGAAGAGTTCTGGTCATGGAGTGCAGCTTAATAAATGACAGAACATACCTTTCCTAAGTAGACTAAATGCAATCTTCCAAAGGAAATGTACAATCTCCTGTCAGATATGACAGCATGGCACAACCACAGCAAGATGATGGTAAGAACCTGAAACTTTGTGAGTCAAAATAGGAATAATTTTGAAGCAGAAGTTTCCATTAAGAGGCTCTGGAGCTTCAGCATTTGAGGGTCTCCAAGAGGATGCTGAAAGGGAATTTGAGGACATGCATTTCACTACACATGGAGGAGCTACAGCTGGAGTTTCCCTGTGGTTGCATGAAGCAGTGGGAAGGTGGTGGGGGCTGAGCCCCTCTTGCTACGCAGATCATGCCCCAGAAAAGGCCCACAGTCCAGGACCAGGATACGAGGCTACGGGAAGATATAGAACTTTCCTGATGCCCACACAGTTCTGTAACCATTAGTAAGAAGATGCAAATGAACAAGAAGGTGGCTACTGAGGAGTCCAAAGACCCCCTTTCTCCTGTTGTCCTCTTTGGTCACCCCTTGCACCCATTTAATCAGGGCTTAAAAAAAAGCCACCAAAAAACCATAAACCCACATTCATATGGCTGTACTCCACTTTGCTGGATCTATTCTGCTCCCACAATAAGACACCATGAAATAAGTCAGCAATGTATTTAATGGACATTGATATGGTACATGTGGATCATGACAAAAGCTTGAATAAGAGGCCTGTGCACCACTTCCCAGAGAAACAGAGAAGTTCTGAATGCATTTTCTTTGCTTGGAGCAGAAGGTTATAATGTCATACATTGGACTGGCACACAACAATCTTCCTTGAGAAGACAGTTTGCAGAATATGCCTCAAAAAAATGTTTCAGAAGATGTAATCTAGAGTTCAAACTACAATCCCTTTACAGGGCACCATGTACGGTCTGAGCTGCAGGAAGAACTGTGTGCACATTTTAAGCTCATGACAAATATAATAGAATGACTTCACTTAGCCTGGGAGGAATGAGAATTAAATTAAGTTGCTTTCTCTTGCTTTTGGCAGGGTCTAAGGGTGTTGCTTGGACAGCTTCTGCACCTCAGCTGAGTCATGGTATCTTGATAGGTTATGCTATCTAGTTGTGTGTAGCAAATTCACAAGTTCAGCTGGGAAGTCACATACCTCTCCAAGAGAATGAGTTAAGCATTCCTATGTAGCCTTAGAGACCCGTTGTAAATACTGCTCATTCTCCAGTGGGTTATTCCCCAGCTGGTTTTCCACCCCACACACTCCCTCACCTCCCACCATGGAGAAGCACTTGCAGGATACCTGTTTGCTGCCCAGGAAATTTAAGCAGTCCAAGAGACCATTTATATAAATTGGGAATAATTTGTCAAAAGCCTGAATTGAGGAGCCATTCTATTTTCTGAACCACAGTAAAGCTGCCTTTCGCTCACTCAGTTAACAAAACATGATCAAAACAGTAAAGCTGAAGTGAGCTGTTGATTTGTCAGTGACCTAAGCGATCAGATATTATACATAATTGAAATTTTACTAACAGCAAGCAACAAGTGATAAGCTTCATTTCTGCTCAAAGAACAGGTTGGTAGCAGAAGACCATCACTGCCTATGGGCAGCCTCCGCTCTGACCATGGCAGGAGCACGTGGGGGCTGTTGGAGGGGCGGGGGAGCATTGGGATATGGGAAGGGAAAGGAGCAGCAGATCCCATCCACCACTATCTCCCTATTAAACCTACTGGTGTAGAGGCATTGTTTTGGGTAGGCAGAAGATTAACTGTGGGTAATACATTTTCAATAAGCCTATATATTTATGTAGTTTATGAACTTCCTAAGGCCTTAAATCCAGCCTGTTATGCTGTAGCAGCCACTGCAATGGTTAGTCCCTTTGCTTTCTTCTCAGTAGTTCAGTTTGCAAGTTCCTAGAAACACATTCCAAACATCACTGAAGGCCTTCAGCTCCACTCAATACACCATGCCCTCCGGAGCACACCAAACCTACCTCTAGAGATGGTGTCTTGCACATTGAGTCATGAAGATTGGTCTGCCAATTTGTGGACAGAGTCCAAACCTTCACAGCAGAATTCTTTGATCCAATAGTACAGCCTATGCATGGCTTGTGCTGAAGTGAATAATATTTTTTAACAAGAACAAATATGGGCCAAGGTCCTAGCCATATGAGATGCTGATTCATTACTTGGTCATACTCTGATTGGTCCAAGCCCAGAGAAAAAGCTCTTCAGCTGATGTGAACTCATCCAGAAGTACTGAGATCTGTACACATATTTTAATTTACAGCAGCAGAAACTCTATGCTGGTACCTTTTGTAGATATTCAAGGTTGCCTCTGAGCCCTAAGAGGGAAACACTTAAGTAAGGAGCAAAGAACTGCAACGGAGCTGAAGTGAGCTCTGAGTTCTTGATTTATGCCGTGCCCTCCATGCCAGCTGTTATTACCCACCCAGAGATAAGGCATCCCATAATTAGCGTTAAAAAGACAGCAGGTACTGAACTCTAGGATGGCCTGACCAGTCACAGCTAACCCTGAATACCTGGCGTTTAAAGCAGTTGTGCATTTATACCGTAACACAGTGCGGGTGGTTGTGTTGCTCTCTGGTGATCATGTAGCTTGAACCTTTTACTCCAGAAGTAACAGCCTGGGGTCTCATTACAGATCTTATGGTCGGCAACACACTGATCATGGTCTGGCTATAGGTGTCTACTCCCCGTTACATAGTGGTGCTATGCACAGATCAACATTGAAGAACGCAAGGGACAAGTGGTGAGATTAAGAGAAATATGTGGTTTAAAAAAAAGGAAAAAAGCAGAATTTCACACTTCCTTCAGGAAAAGTAACAGTGACTTTCTCAGTCATGGTCTCCACACAGCAAGGTACACTTCAGCCAACTCTGAACATAACCAGCAAGCAAAGCTTACTTTCGGGCTCCAAATAATGAAAACCAAACATTAGTCTTTATGTACCAGCACCAGCCCTCACTCTTTTTCTGTAACTCCAATGCTATCCAGCTTCAGTTGTATTGCTACGACACTATGACAAACATTTACTCACCTACCTCCTCTGCAAAAAGAGACAGACATTTAAGACCATCCTGGCCAAATGTGTTGCAGTGTCCTTCCCTTTTTAAAAACTTGTGTTGAAGTGGGGACAACTTTCTGCTCAGCTGTGAAAGGCTTTCAGAAAAAAATAAATAAATAAAAAATAACCCGTAGCACTTTGAAGGTACAATTAAGGAGGCAGAAACACAATCATACGTAGTTCGCAGTTTCAAAGCATCTACTGCTTGGATTCTGACCTTTCAAAACTCCATTTAGCTGTGTAAATATGGTACAAATAAATGCGTAATGCTCGCAGACGGTTTGCTATCGTCAAGTGGAAGAGGATCCGCTGTCCCTCGTGCATACGCTACCGGCGATCAGGCACTAACGAAGCCTGCTTATTGATTTACGTACAGCAGACCTGCTGCGGAATTCTTGTTACGGCTTTAGCCCTGCCCACCTTTATTTTTAAGGTCTTTTAGAATTATTTCTGGTGTGCAAAAATTGAATCACCGCCGTTGCTATTAAGGCCAAGCTTGTTTCCTTAATGGGGAGGAGAACAATAGACCAAAGGGATGCGAACAAAGCGAAAGCTCATCTCCCATGGCATCTCCGAATTTCCATGTTTAAATTATCTGCATTCCGTTGTACTGTAGCAGCTCTTTATTTTGTTTCTTCGAATAAGCATTGCTCTGTTGCATTATAAAGAATGAGTAGTTGTGAAATCAAAGGGCCAGATCCAGAAGTGGTTTTTAAGTAGCTGAATTATTTCCTGCGGATAAATCGCGTGGAACATGACCCTTTCCCACTCCCATTCACAGATCTAACTCCTATTGAAAGTGTTCGCTGTTCCCAAATATTTGTCAGATAATTGATGGCAAGGAAGTAAGCCAACATCGCTCCCAGATTGCAGCCCTATCCCTGATGTAACACAAGAGTCTGAGTGATTGATTTACACTCATGAATTTTAGGTCTTAAACAGAGAATTCTTTTCAAGCTTAGCTACATGGAAATACTTCATCAGGAAGTCAAGGGTCCCAGGGTAAACAGGTTTCTCCACTAACTTTCATTGTTCACTCATCATTTTCTACCTCTATTTTTCCCTAGATCTTCTTCATATTGATTTAAAAATTTCAGCATCCTCCCTGGGAGAATAAGCAAGTAAATAATCTAAGCATCAAATACAAAAAGATGGATTTCCAGACCAATAGTTCTGTGATAAAATTGGATCCCCAGCATTTTAAAGACTGCTTTAACTAAAAAAGAAACAACAAAAAACAACCCTCACTGAGAATCTCCTTACAAATACATTGACCTCACTACATTTAACTGACAAAGTGCATTTGAGCATCTTTGCATGTATTAGGCAGCCGATTCTAAGGATGCCTGGGTGCATGTAGATCAGACTTGGGCAAAGCAATGGACAGCTTCTCATATTTGCTAAATAGGGTGCAAAGGCTGCAAAATCGGATAAGCAAGAGTCCCGATAGGAATCTACTTGCCCAGTCAAGAGTGAACACAGCCTTTCTTTAACCTAGAGCTGAGAAGCCAGGAAAGAAGTGTAAGAGTGGATCAACTTTCCCTGGCCTAACGCTCAGCTCAGGGCTGATGGCACAGGTGAAGGAGAGATGCTGCTGCTTCGACAGATACGAATTTCAGTAGATGAACTCAAGAGCGCTAGGGAAGAGACCCATTTTACCAGACTTTTTCTGCATAGCGGAAACTTGGTAAAGGAGCAGACATATTAATAAGGAGATATGTCTTAAACTGGTGCTTAGAGAGGCATAGAGCAGCTTATATTCCCTCAATTCTGGCTGATTGCTTAGGTATACCAGATGTAGCATGCATCCCTTATATTTATTTATAGCACGCCCAGGTATCCACCAGCACAGCACACCTTGGCAGCTTATCCCAGTTCAGATCACATGGCAGTCTTTTCCAAGAGGAAACCTCAACTCGAATAGCATGCCCACTTAAATTGTAAGTGGAAAAAGTGAAGTCCAAATACATGTAGAAAACAGTGGAAAACACAAGGCACCATCAACAACATGCATGTTTCAGGAATAACACAACCTCACGGCTGCTACCACAACTGGGAGAACACTTGGGCGGAAAAAGGTGGAAGCGATTCCAGCTTGGACACACTCCTCAGATTTGAGTCATGATACTTGCAGCTAGCCAGAAGAGCTCACAGCACAGCTCCAGGGAAGGCCAAAAGAAGAGGGAATAGGATCAGTTTAGACATTTTTCACATTATTTAGGCTTACCTCTGAGCTTGGTTTAAGTCCTTGCATGTGAAAAGAAGGAGGCATATCATAAAAACATCACCGCTGGAGGTATAAACAGCACAGAGCCTGCCCAAGCTCTATCTAAACCCAGTCAGCTGGGGGCATTTACACAAGCTTACTTTTCAACACTGCCAAAACTGGTGGTCCTACCTGTAGCAGAGAGCAAAGGGCCAAGGAATGATCTACACAGTCCTCTGTTGCATCTAGACCACTCACCTCTACCAAAGCATTTCCAGTAGTATTTCATCTCCTTTGCAGAGCTCTCTGCAGACTACAAAAGCCAATGTAGTCTTAGGCTCTTCTTTCATAGAAGAAACATATTTTCACAGTGACGCTAAACCAAATTAAACTTTTTTTTCCACACCATACAGCCCACGGCAAAGCCTAGCTGCTCCTTCCCTTGCACACAAGACACAGCACACTCCTTCACCGCTCCACGGTACGCAGTACTAAACTTCGGTAGCATCCTTCTCCTGGTCTCATGCTCCTGCAGAGTTTGTACCACAAGCTGCCTTGATTCAGAGCCACTTTCTACAGCATAAAATTACTCCTCTACCTAGGGTATGGCTCTGCTCCATCTCCCTAATAAGCTTTCTGGGCTAGATTCTCAGCTGATGCATATTAGTGTAGCCACACTGATTTCAGGGGGAAAGGGGCTCTGTTGATTGTACCAGCTACAGATGCATTTCCTCTGGCTTCTTGTTTTTCCCCTCTACTCTGGCAAGTTAGAAAATGCTGTTTGCAATTATGCATTTCTATCACAATGTGCAGATAGAAAATTAGTCTTCTGAGGCACTCCCTTAGTCTTGCCCCTCCCTCCTCAGTCCTTGAAAAGGCCGTTTGAGCATGCAATATTAATCATCTGCTGTGCAATAATCTTGGAAAAATGTAATATATTCTGGCAAATCGCAGGGCCTCCAGAGGAACCGCCTGCCTCAGAGCTAACGGCTCTCATCCATTATCAGACAGCAATGCATGCAGCTCCCCACTTCCTTGCCCCATCAGTATGCAAACAGGGACTCAATTCAGTCGTGAGAAATGGGAGGAAATGATCTGTATTAATAAACGGTGAAAGCACGAGATCGTCCGATTTCAGAAAATAAGATCAAAACCACTGAACTTCCTTCATTGTCTCATTTGATACCTTCTCTTTGCTGTAAATGCAGCGCTGGGAGTAATTAAGCTTCCAAAAGAAGTTTCACATTGAAGCCACATCACCCAAAACAATTAAGACAAACATTTTGCGAACATTGTCATCTGCCTTCATTAGTGTTTAAAGGTCAAAGAAACATTTCATTAGAGAAAAAGGAAAAAAAGGTAAACTAATATACTCCCAGGGTACAGCTGAGAAAAATACATGCTAAGAATCCGTGTTGAAGCAAATGAACATAGAGTACATCATCCAGCTGAATGGCAAATGCTGTGCAAATTATTTATTATAGTCTGACAGTGTCTGAAAACCTTGGTCAGAGGGTGAAGTCTTCGTATGCAACTAGAAGGAGCCATGCTGCCCTTTCCTCACATGGCTCATGATCTGATCGCACTAGTGGACACGAAAGGTGGATCAATGAAGACCTTGGTGGCAGTAATCAGATGACTTCGTTTTGCATTAGCAAGCAATGAGTTCAGCTAGCCCCTAATTAGAGTGTTAGACTAATGTAAGCTGCTGTTATTAGAAAGAAAAAATGCTGTTTAGCTAGAAAAAAAAACCTTCAACTGTACAAAAATGCATCTACAGTTCTCCATAGTTCTCCCCTTGCTCCTCTCTCCCACTTTCTGCTGGGACTAGCAGTAAAGCTGCTATCGTGCAAGATCTGCTTTTGCGAGATTTGTTTGTTGGTTGATTTTAGTTTGGATAAAAGAGCCGGTGGTGGAATCAAGTTGTTTTAAAGCAGTTCTTTGGGTGCTCTTATCAGGATACTTTGAAGAATGTAATTAGACTTCAGCAATAATACCCTCTTAATTATAGTGCCGAGCCCCCTCAGAAGGATAGGAAAGCACATTCATCTTCCCAGTTCCCGAAGTGTACTAAGTGAGGTGAAAGAAACTAATTTATGGAGCTCATACCAAGAGCTGTCAGATGCCCAGCTCCTTCGCTTCGTCCTGTTGACTTTGTTTCTCGGGCTGAACTTGGGAGAAACGTATGCCCCGGGGAAGCAAAGTGACTTTTCTCCCAGTCATTCAGGGATACTGGCAGGTCCTGCATCACGATGGGCCAAGCAGAGCAGTCCTCTGTTCCCACTTGGAGGTGACCAGGCATCACCTCCATGCACACATAGTCCGAGAGAAACTCGTTTCAGCTCTGGGCATCTCTCTGCGATCTCCACACCAAAGGAACAGGAGAGATCTGCGGAGCAGAAGCCACTCACCTTTCCAGACTCCCTGCTCACTTGCTATGTTTCATCCTCTTTTCCTCTGCAGTGGGAGCTGCCACCAGCTGATGGGCTGACCACATTACTATCCTCCCCCCCACCACCATCCTTGAAAAGCACCTTGCAGAGACCTCTCCGCCTCAGCAAGGTCCTGGGAGTCTCCTCAGTCCAGACACGAGGCTCTGCCTGCACACCGAACTGCTCTGCCACCCATTTGGCTGACTGATTTGGCAAAGAAGAAGTAAAAGTTCTCGTCGTGAGGTGGCACCTAAGTAGTATTTGCCATGCCCGAGCACCCTGAGTTCACCCAGCCTTCTTGTGCAGGTGCTGGGTAGAGACAAGCGCCGTGCCTAGCAGGAACTGCATGGCTGCCGCTGATGTTTTGGCTGCTGGGCTCCCCTCCGTTTCTAAGCTAAGCTCCTCACCTCCATGCTGCATCATCCGCAGGAGCCTAGAGACACCCAGAGCTCTACCTTCCCCTGTGCTTAAACACCACCGGCTGCCTTCCAGACAGCTTTGTAGGCAGCACCGTCCAGTACTGAGACTCATACTTGTGTTTATTTGGTCTTCTCAGGGTGCAAAGTCCCTTCAAGTCAAGGAGCAGAAAGCAAGAGACCCAAGGCTTTGAGGCAGGCTCTCCAGCCTTTCCGTAACTCTAAAGCAATTTGTTTTGGAGCTGCCATTAAAACATTTTGCTCACTAGTGACATGCAGTTTCAGAATAGTTAATACACTTTCACCTGCAGTCCTCCCTATTTCCCATTGCATTATGCTCAAACGCTTTCTTGCGTTATTTGCAGAGGACCCGCTGGGTGCACAGCCTGACCGGTCCAGACATATCATTTTGAGAGCCACCTCCGGCAGGGATGCCGCTACCACCTCAGCCTGGATCCCTAAACCAGAATACAGAGGCTTGGAACAAGTCATCCCCATCAGCAGCGATCTCCATTCTCGAAAACACTGTAATCAATGCCACATTACGTGTACCTGGCAATAAGAGACGGCAGAAATTTCTGAACAGAATATTTTTTTTTCCCCATCAGAGAATGAAGCATTTTTTAAATCAAAACATTTCACGGGAGAATGTCAATTTCGGCTTGTTTCTTTTTGACAGGGAAATGTTTAAATGAAGCATTTCTATTTTCTTGTTTTGTTTTGATAAGGCATGAATGTTTCATTTCAATAATGTGAATGTGTTTTGTTTCTACTTTTGCCGTTCTGCTCATTTCAGCTTGCGTGGCGTGTTAAAATATGCATGATAATATTGAATTTACACACCTCCTTTATTACATGTATCCAGCATGTAATTTTGATAATAAATGATACAGTTCAGCTATTATCAAAATGAAACACTTTTATCTTACTGAATGAGATGTTTTCATACTACTTGAGGGAAGAGGGTAGGAACCATCTAAATGAGCAATTTCTCAAAGTTCAGAACTCATTTTTGCTAGCGTTTTCACTCCGTGGACTTTCCGTCCCTGCAAATGCCACCGGCTCCTATGATTGAAAGTGGAGGGGGGACATCTTTCTCTTTTATACTGCTCAGCTGCTGTCACCATGAGGTCTCGGACTCCTGGGTGCTGTTCGTATTATTCCTATTACCAATAGCGGTTGCAATGCATCCCGATAGAGTGTAAGACACTCTTTGGAGAAATCAGGTCGGCACACTTTTGACCCCACCGAAGCAGCCTTCAACGCACCTCTAGCAATCACGCGGGCTAGCGGATGATTGTTCGAACCAAGCTGTTGGGGAGCTGTGGCACGTGGCTGCTAGTTAAGCGCTCTGCTATGCCTGCGACGGATCACTGAGCGTGGGCTTGCATTTCACAGCATCCCATTTTCATCCGCGGGGCGTCTTGTTTGATACGACACAAAGCAGCATTCCCAAACGCTCCTCCAGGGCAACGACGTCCGTAGACTTTGTTTTATCCATTTCCTAGGTGCCGCACGGCAAGGCTGCAGTAATCGTGTGCGGAGGAGCAATCAGCCTCAGCTACGTCTCGTAAATACACAGACTGGGAATTTAGACAAATAAACATGCTGGGCACTGTGCAATGCCCCAGAAGGAAAGAAAATAAACCAGTGTGCTTAGCTGGGGATTAGCGAATAAGCCTGAGAAGCAGGTTAGGACTGGAGACTGAGGAGTGTCGTCTCACCGTGTGTAGACACATCTTGCCAAGTTTACTTATTTCCTCTCGTGGCTTCCTACTGCAACGGGCTCACCCGCCCAGCCACTCTGAAGCATCTCTTTGCCCTTCTTTAAACCCAGTGGCACTTACCACTGTCCTTTTATTCTTTTTTTTTCCCCCTCCATTCATTTTCCCCATAAAGAGTTAATCCCTAGGACTCCGTCATCGAAGCAGACAGGCCTTCTCCTCCCCAGTGGGTGAACATTATCTGTGAAATGCCAGCTGGAATCCTGGCTATGCCGAGGACAGCTATAGAAAGAAGTTGCCCGGGAATCCTATAGGGTGCTGTTCCCGCTGCGTCCCCGCGAATCAGCGCCGCCTTCTTCGCTGAGGCATCAATTAGACAGATTTGTAACCCGGGAAGTCTTCCAGATTTGGGGGCTTTAATTATTTTGAAATTAATAAAATTAAGCCAAATACATTCAGCACATGACTGTTCAGTACAAGATGTGAGGGAACAGAATTTAACACCTCCCTACTAAAATGAAATAAGAGAAATATTTAAGACAGTAGGATGAAATTCCATAGCTATATCAAGGGAAATGTACACAGGACGTGGGAAGGCATACGGCTCTCCGTGGTTCAATTAACTTCTCTTAATGTTGATAACTAAGGGAATGTAGTAGCACATGCTTATGGAAAAAGTGCAGATTTTTACTATTTCTAGTCTTCACTAAACACCGTAAAGAGAAAAGACCATTTCTCAGTCGTATCCTGACCCTTTTCTTTATGACTCTATGTTGATTATACACAGTATTGCCTGACAAAATTACATTTCCTAATCAACAAGAACTCCTGGAATAATTTCAAGGCATCATTTTAATCCAGGCACAATTTGATTTTGCCCGGTATTCTCTTAAACGTGCCGTTTAGCATGTGATTCTGTTCCAAAAATTAGCTCTGTCAAAATATCATTCCGGAGTGCTATGTTTATTGTATCTCAGTAATCCTGCATCAAAAGTGCTCCACTTACAAGCCAAAGGGTGCCTTCTCCTTAGCGCCTTGCCTTGCTAACAGCCTGTTCCCGGTGAATCATTTGTTTGTGCCTTTTCACACGGCACCATGAGGAATGAATTTCCAGTAGGTCTCGCCGACTGCTTCCGATTGCCCCGTGAGTGCCATCTGCAGTCCTAGGACTCTGGGCCCCTCTGCCTAAGGTCGGGGGCTTGGCTGCGATGCCCCACCTTGCTTTCCTCCACAATCACATTTTCTTGCTTCCTCTCCATGAAATTCAGAGCTAGGAAGGGAGAACATCCATGCCGCCCTGGGGGGGTAGCATGGGAGCTCCTGGTCGCACAGGCTAGGTACGGCTGGTGGGTCCCGAGGAAGATCTATTCCGCCCCTATCGCAGTCAGCAAATTTTTCCCTGACGTAACAGCTGGGAATTCAGCAATTCTGCTGGCGATGTGCAATAGCTGGGATCTCGGCCGATGCTAAGGGCAAAACCAGGAGCCTCTTACGCTTGGGAGCAGAAGCAGCTCATCTGTTTTGCACTGTGCTCCGTAGATAACAAGTACACAAAAAGAGAGCAGCTCCAGTGCACTTCCCCACTGCTTGACGACGCTCTAGAGCTAATGGGAACGGTAAAACTTATTTCCAAGACGGAGATAACCCTCTGATTTTTGCTGATTATGCGTGGACGACAGATGCACTGAGCAAGAAGACGTTGGCTCAGCTTTTCAGAGGCGACTAATGAGTCTGAGCACCCCACTTTCCGGATATCAAACTTGATGCCATTTTCAAAGGATGCAGTAATCAGAAAGAACAGAGCGCACGTCTCCAAAAATTAGACCTTTTCAAGGCATTTTGTGTTGTGCCTCCACAAGCACTTCTCACTTTTAAAAGCTTAGCTACATTTCTGACAAAGTCATTTTTCAGAGTAGCACTGCATTAAAAGAGCGGAAGAAAAATATGAACATCGAGGATGTTCAGAAATCTTTTATCATGTCCAATCATAAACCAAAGATTAGTTTTCTTGTCATTCAGCTAAATATTTTGAATTGCAAAAGTTTCTAGCTGTGTTTCTTTCCATGTAGCTTTAAAAGCACAACCTAGGCACTTCTTTAGGATGCACAGGTGAACAACTGACATTTTCTAACCTGATTGCAATTACTCCAGAATACATTTTATATCACAGTTAATTATAAAATGGGTCAAAAACAGAGAAACTCCAGAGGGTCCTTCACTCCTCTGGATTCTCCAATGTGCAAATGTCATTTTTTTTTTTTGCATTTCCCAGCTTTGCGCGCTGAGTAGAAATGCCTTTAACAACTCAAGAGAAGTGGCTGAATGCAAAAAGAAAAAAAAAGGTTTAATAGGGAGTAGCCTCACTCCACAGTCTACGGAAAACCCTCTGCAATGTTTGCACCCCGTGCAGGCGCGGAGCACAGCCCGGTGCGCAGCTGTGATCTCGTCCAGGAGGATGAGGAGTTGATCCCTCTCACCCGCTCTCCTGTGACGTGCAGTAAGCGCTGGCGTGGGCGCTCCTACTTTGCCTCTGAGCAAAGTGAAACAGGTTAGCTTTTTTTAGGCCTGCTGCTGCGAATGCCTCTTCCCGAGCTGTATTGCTACTCCCGAGCATTGATGCTACGGGGTCCTCAGATGGCCTGGCACTCGGTGTCTCGTTGCTCGGCTCTGCTTTTCACCGCCTGCCACTTCTGCTTCCTTCAGGGCTTTGAAGGCACGTGCATGCATCATCCACATCCATAACCTTGTGGACGGGTTATTGCTGCCAGTCTCTGATGGGGGGAAAAAAACCCTTCACTCTCTCTAGGAATTCTGCATCATCCTGCTACTAAATTCCCCGATGAATTACAGCATAACCTTAGAAACAACACAGTGCATGGCCCAGCCATCAGCAAAGCCATTTCCGTTGGCAGTCCTCGCCGTGGTCTACCATCTCCTCGATCGCTTGGGAGAAATCATCACGCTGAGTGCTACCTTTGCAACAAGGCCTGCCTCCTTCAGCAGGAGACCTCCTCTGCAAGGTCTATTTTTTCCTTAAAATGCCTGCAGAAGGCTGGATGCAATTTCGTCTGTTATTTGAAAGTCTTTTTTGGATCTGCTTGGTCTCCCAGAATGCTTCCTAAGAGCTCCGTTCAAAATCTTCTAGTGTTGCGCTGAGAACATGGTGAATTCTTTATCAGCTTTCCTACCCCAATCAGATATCATTTTAAACTACTTTTGGCACACCCAGGAGAGGTGAAATTAGGGCAGGATTGTCTAGCCTAGATTGTCTAGACCTATGTGGGACAGAGGTGGGCCTACAAGAATCAGAGGAGTACCTGCCATCATGAGAAATTTAATTCTCACCAAAAAAAAAAAAAAAAAAAGTGCTTTACAAATAGGCTCATTTCACACACGTTATCTCCAAGAGAAAAAAATCTGCCACAATGCTGAATTTTTGGTTTCAATGTTCCTTAACTAAAATGTTAGTTTTCCATTCTGAAAGGCATTTTATGTTACCTCACATGATGCCATCTTTTATTTTTTGCAGATGAATCAACGCAAATATTGAATTTTCACTATTTTATTATTTCACTTGTTTTCCTTCCATACTACTGAGTTCAGACCAACTTTTTCAGCATTTTCGCTCATGGAAAATTTTCAAATTGTCAGCTTTAAGTCTTAACTGGAAAAAAGCCGAATGTCAAAAATCTCAAAATCCTGCCCTTCTCACAGCTCTAATGCAGGACATCACATTAGATGATTATATGGTCCCTTTTGGCTTTAAAAGGTATTAGTCTATTAATTATAGATCAGCGTCAGCATTTCTTCCCTAGACTTTGGCTCCAGCTTAATTTACCTTCCGTTTTTTTTTTTTCTTTTTATTTAGGTCATCCCTCATTTCAGTTCTAAAATGGATGAAAGCTCCATCTACTTACTTTACTCTTCCTTCTATTGCAAACATCTTTCCTCTTAATTATTTGTGTGACAACACTTCATCCACTTTGAGCTCTAGCTCCTTGTCAGGAGAAATCAGTGTCTGGCCCGTGTTTTTCTTGTCAGATTTATATTTTAGCTTGACTTCCAGTTAGTTGTTCTCTATATTGCCTCCTTTAGCTTGAAACATTATCAACATTATCCTGGTTGTTAGTTGTTCGTTGCCTTCACGGCATATCTAGGGGTTGGGAGAGTAGAAGGCAGAGGTCTCTCAAGGCAGCAGTCTTAGGTATCCATCTGAAGCTTTCCAGTAGTAAGTGCATCCTACTCACCTCTGCCGTGCTTGCTTCCGAATGGCCAATTTCTTCAGTTTCTTCGTCTGCTACTGCAAGCTTGGCGGTGACAGACAAAAAACACGGACAGCAGGGTAAAGATGAGAAGAAGGCTGATCAAAGGTGAGCAGGCCATCATGATAGGGCTGCTCTTGTTTGAAGGGCATTGAAGTGCTCTGGGTTTTATTCCTTCTGGGCAAATTATTTGGGAAATGACTACATTGTCGAGTGCAGGACCACGAAGAGGCCCTCAAGCTCACCTTCCACATCCAGTGTCAGTCTGGTAAAGCCTCTCGACAGGCCCCAGTTTGGTGCTGTCTTGAAATGGCCATCCTGCTTCTGGCTCCCAAGCGGACACCAAATTTCGCTGTGCAGGCATGTGGGCTGATCTGCCGTTAGCTTGCATATCCATAATGTGATCCTGTACTTGGAAGGCAGGCTCTTGGTGTCTCCGGACTCGTTCCCACCTGTTAAAAAGGGTATTAGTATTTTTTTGGTGTTATTATTCCCTTTGTCAGGCGTTTTATAAACACAGTAAGCCAAGGATGGCATTTGCATTCAGAGGAACCAAGCTCAGTTTCTTAGGAAAGCCACCTGGAAGTGAGCTGTGTCCCAGCCGGTTTGATAAGTACAGTGATACCACCAATAGCTCCTGAGTATTTTAAGGCATTCCCATTAAGTTGCGGGGAAATGCAATGGCCACCTGGATCTGGAAAGCATTTGGCTGCACTAATTGGTTGCATGCAGGCCTGCAGCTCTCCTCTGTTAGATACAGCAGGACTATTGTATCGTAGCATAATACGGTCGCGAGCGCTTGAAAGCAGCTGTGCAACCAAGCTGGCTTGTATACGCAAAGTCATAATGTTGTTTAGCAACATTGTGATTTTACAGTGCCTGAGAGGACAGCAGTGTGCTATAAACATTTCTGATCACCCTGGTGGAGTTTCAGATCATTTAACTATAGGTATAATCTTTATGTATCCTTATGCGATCCATTAGAACAAAATTATGCCTTGTCTTCCTGCTCAGATTATTTTGCTTCCCCTAGTAATATGTCATCCCCTATTCATTTAGATTCTCTGGAGTTTGCAGCTGAGAGCTCTAATTAGGTGTGCCTACAGCTCTGGAAAATAGGTCTTCCATCTTATTTTCATGTTTGGATTCAATTTACTATATTGAAACAATTGTTTTGCTCTGGGATCTGTCAATGTTTTCTCTTCCAGAGTAAAAGAATTGAACTTGGATCAGTCACAAAAACGGAATGACTGTGAGCATCTTGCATGAAACCTAGAGCGCGCCTGGTGATTCTTGTGTTTGCCGAATGCGCGGGAACTCGCACAGAAGCAATGCCATCAGACATCTCGTACGGGTCTATTTTTAGGCACAATTTTGTTCAGAATTTCAAGTGTTTCATGCAGGAATTTAAAAGCTCCCCTCAGCCCACACACTGTCATTTCAAGGCCACCTGGGTTTTCTCTTTTGTTTCGCTTTTTGGCGCAATACAAACATACGCTGATCGCTGTGCCTGAGCTTATCTGCATATTAAATCGTAGGAAGCATTTCACCGCTAACTTCTAGAAAGAGAATATAGCCCCGAGGAGCACTGCAGGGCAATGCTTTTCCGCTGCTTGCCTTCACCCCAACGGGGGTTTCAACAGAGCTGCCAGGTTCATTTTTTTCGTTGCACCCTCCGCGGTCAGTCTCAGGGAGAGCTGCTTGCTACGGCTGTGCCCAAATGAAGGATGGGGCCAGCCAGGCCTTCAAGACGGAGTTTAAAAAGCCTCATTGCCTGGCTAACCAGGGAAGATGGAAGGCTTTTCTCCATACCTTCACTCTTAAAGCTTGCCGCAGTTTGGGCTCTGAGCTCATTTGTGCCCATTTCACCTTCTGTGCAGTGACTAGGGAACGGACCCGGCCATGGGTCTCCGGCGACAACGATGCAATATGAAAACAAACAGTAATAAAACATACAAAATGTATTTTATTTACATAGAATTAAAAAAAATATCCCTAACCAGGGTTGCGGGTGCCCAAGGAGTCTTTCGGAGCAATAGAAGCCCCACAGCATTCACCGATCACATGCCCAGGAAGGCAGCCAGGCCAGCGCCTACGGAAACCCTTTCCCGGCGGGAAGGAACCTCCCCTTCCTATTCCCCCAGGTAGACGTCGTAGGCAGTCTGGCCACCGAAAACTGGTCAGCTGCAAAGAGAGCAGCGAGCAGTGCTTTCCGCTTCCTTCAGCTGATAGGAAACGAGCCTGTCCAACCTCTACATCAACACGGTGTCCCGTCCCATCCTGTTCCCCAACTCCCCGTGCCTGCTTAACCTCATTTTTCAACCATTGTGGGAGTCCAGGTGCAGCAATAGGGCTCTTTATGTGCTTTGCGTTAAGCAGAGAATAAGGGAAGACCATGGCTCATTCAACGCGTGCTGCGCAAGATGTGAACATCCAGCCAGCCTGTCACTTCAGCTGCTCGTGCGTGCAGACAACAGCTTATATGCACTCCAAATGCTTGCTTTATATAAAAAACAAAACAAAACAAAAATAAAACCCCAAACCCTTCATGTACGCAAAGTGTTGTTCTCGAAGAGTCATCACTTGGCCAGATCTGAATTCATTTTCCTCGGGTCACGCAAAGGGGTGTCTCGGTGAGCCTCCTTCTCTCGCCAGGTGGAACCTGCCCATGCCTAGCTCTCGCGGACTGGCTAGAAAACCTCATAAAAATTGAAGGCTATTTTAAGGATTGGGAAAAGTGCATTCTTTCTGCCCCAAACACAGCAAATCTTCATGCTTAATAATACCTGAACTGGCTTCCCCAAAAGGTTGAGTTCCTGGAGCAGGAGGAAACTGCAAAGGTGTTGACACAGCAAATACATGGCAAGGGCTCTAGCGATCTTCTCTCCACTTGCAGGTAATGTTGGAGCTGCAATAAATACGGATGTATCTTCCCCTCTCCATTGTACAAAATCATTAAGGCAAAATGCCCGGCCACGTTGCGGCGCTCATCCTGCCCTGCCGCGCCGCGCCGGTGTTGCAGAGCTCCTGGATTTGGCAATGCAGGTCGCAGGTAGATGCTTAATCCCCAGCGACTGCAAGTTAAAGTCGACATATAGTCAGGTAGGTGCTTAAGTGCTTCCTTTTTCTGAGTTTTAGATGTGTTGTTTCCATGGAAATGGATTGTTTCTGTTTAGTCATGCTTGCATTCTGCTTGAAATCCGTATTTTACAGTCATTTCTTTCTGAGAAAGGCAGGGCTATGCATCTGGAAGCTTCCCAGGCCCTCATGTTTTAATTTACGTTTTTTTCCCTTAATTTTATACAGAAAAAGTTTACAAAGATCCACCGTTACAGAATTGATTTGCAATGCAAGTGCTGAATTAATGAAAAAATAGCAAGAAGTGTTACAAATACATATTGCTGATTTTAATAGCAGCATGTACATGCTTAGCAAAGCAGGTTAAACTTTTAATCTGCTTTTTTTTTTCCTATTTAAAAAGCCCTTTTAAAAGAAAATCATTTTTAAGAGAAAATTTGCAAGTTCACAGGAAAAAAATTGCCAGAATTATACAAGGAGCATTTTGCATGCTTATCCAAAAGCTAACTCCTTCTCAAGAAAATTAAAAGGCAAAATGTCAGCTTTCTGCTTGTCCTTTGTCCTTCTTTCTTCCCCTGTGGGGAACAAAAACAACCTTTGGGAAATGTCTGAGAGAAAGGGGAAAAAAAACTTCCCACTGGAAATAATAGTCAATCAAATCTCTTCCCTAGTGATGTAGCATGTCACACAGAGGCGCACAGCTATGTATTTTACCAGCTACATGACTAATGACATAAAGGATGTTGTAGGAAAAAAGGATGCCGGAGGAAAATACATTGCCTTTTCCTTACTTCTTTGGTAGTTGTCTTGCCGCTGAACGTGATTTCTTGTAGCGGTGAAATAATAATAATACATTTCTGCTCTCATCTGGGGAACCTCTAAGAGGAAATTAGTGAGTCGGGTCTAACAGCGCCGCTGGGAAGAAGGCAGGTATTGTCTTCATTTTACACATGATAAAAATGATATATAAAGTGTTTAAATGATGAAAGGGGAAAAAAAATCGGCTCCCCCTACACACACATACTGCGCTGAGGAGCTTTGGCATCAGATGTCTCAGCCAAGGTAGTTTTGCTATGCTCGAGGGACCTGCCTTTGGCGAAGAAATATTATGCCTCCTCGCTGGACTTCCCCTCGCAGGTCTCCCTGGGCCAGTTAAGAGCAGTCAACAAACCAAGGAAATTCTTGGTTTTGGGGGGCTCAGACGTGAAACGGGGCCAAAATTGAACACAGCGGTGCAGCCGCAGCTCCGCGCGCCTGCAGCTCCTGGACACGGCAGCAGAAGATGGCACGCAGGTTTGGCAGGAAAGGGAAAGAAAAGGATTTGGGAGTCTGCAAGCTTCGACTCCAATGAATGTATTTGTTCAAAAGAAACAGAGGTGGTGTAATGATACATTGTGGCAAAAAAAGTACATTGCAATTACATTGCGATGCTCCCACCACAGTGATTATGTGCTTGGATCATCTTCACTGTCTCTCTCAATTGCATCAATTAGACCTGTACATTCATTTTGGGGGGTAATTTTCTCTGTTTGGCATTGTAAAATGGTGCTTTCACCATCCTTATGTTATGTGGCTCTTTATATCTTCATCTTCGCTTATTTTGAAGCAGCACTGAGCAACAGCAGACTGATTTGCTTATTTGTGGTTTTACTGCCCCCTTTTATTAGTTAGAGTCCTTGTTATTATTGCCCAGACTTCGGCCACGTTGCAGCAGCATTCGTTTCGTCTGTGTCTTGCACACCCCCTCCTAGTGTGCAAGGAGCAAGCCCTTGGCGTTTGCTGCAGCTGAAGGATTATGTGTGATTCAGCTCTGCTTTCTTTCTCCCGTGTGTGTTTCATGGCCCCGTCCCTGCTTCTACTTTGCGGAGACATTTTTTTCCTGCTCCTGCCAGCCACCTCCAAACAGCTCCAGAGTAAAAGCAGAAATGCTTTGCTGAGAGCAGCGTTCAAATACATGCTGTGAATTTATCAACTCCTCTGTGCCAAACTGCTTGAGGTAAAACTGATCCTGTATGTGCAGGATAAACACTCCCTGTTGACATGGTAAGTTAGCAATCCCACCGAGTTATCCTAGGTTAGGGGCTATATAGCCATTACCTTCCCCAGGGCCAGAGGTGGAGAGCTGGGGTAGATGTTTGCCACCATGTCATCAACCTTCACGAACTCGCCATCAGTCTACGAATATTCCATTTGCACAAGATGAAAAGCTAATGGGGGACCGCCAAAAAAGCCTCTCTGTCTGGGGGACCAAGGCGGCGGAGCTTTGCACTCCTCTGCAACATGTGGGCAAAGAGTTTTTCACACTCATAAATCAAAACCACAGTATTTGTAGCATCTGCTTGAATGTTTTAGCCATCATTATAACAAATGACCATGCAATCAATGCTAAAGAACAAGTTCTGTCAGCTCAGCCGCAGAACCTCTTTCCATCTCACAGATTAAAACAATTTTTTTTTCCAATGCCGCTTTCATGCTAAGGATTTGAAGTTTGCTGGGGAAGCTGTTTTGGGAGGCTGGGTGGGAACGGACTTTGCAGGCCACGCGGCTCCTCCTGAGCTCGTGCCACCGTGACTCTGCAGCGTGCGGCTGCCGCTGCAGAGATAACATCACCTGTCCGAGGAAATGTGGTATCTCGACAAGCAATGAGTGGGGCGAACAAATAATCTCCTGTCCCATAGGGATTTCTGGTGAATTTATGGAGGCATGGTGCAAATAACGTGGATGGGCTCTGGCTGAGCCCATTGAATGCCAACCCATGGCTTCCGGTGGCACCTGGCTGTAAGGATCCCTGTTTTACAGCTCACATGAATAGAGAGGGAAACATCTCCAAGGAGCTATTAACATATTTGAGTGTGTCCTAGCTGCCTAAATTTTCCGAAAAATCCAGTTATTCCAAGCTCTCCCAGATGCCACAAAGGCCAGTCCTTCAGCTTTTCCTTTGGATCACAGTCCTGCAAAAGCTGTCTAGAAAACCCCAAGCCCACGTCCTGATGCTCAAATGGCTGCGGTCTGGTGGCAGCCAGGAAGGGTAATGGGCAGAGGGTGGCAATAGCTCAGACCCTGGTTGGACCCAAAGTTGGAAAGAACTGGTTTTGAGCCACGGGGCTCTGAGAACTGGGGCCTGAGTCCAGCCCAGGTATGAAAATGCTGTGCAGATGCATCCCGCGCTTAGCCCAGAGGGCTGCTGGATCCAAAAAGAAATGGGTTACAGGACTGTGCAACCTGCAGCCTTTCCACGCAGCAGCTTGCAGAGCTTTACCTGCCCATGCTACATTTTCTGTTTGTGCCCCGGTGAACTCCTACCTAATCGAGCATGCCAAAGACAGAAAAATACACAGCAAACTGGTTTTGTTATATATCGCTCTGATTTCCCTGTGGGAGGCTGTCTGCAGATCATTACTTTAAGTTCATTGTATGTACCTGAGCTGTAACCTACACTTCCAAGGCTTACAGAAAACATGCTGTCTTCCCTCTAAAATGTGTTTGCATTTTATTCATTCATTGATGCTAGCAACAACTCTTAAAGTGAGAATGTGACGGGAAAAAGCAAAAGACACTTTGTCCCAACACTGATTGTTTTTTTTCCCCCCATTGCGACACACAAATTGGGTCAACAGTGCAAGAATAAAGGCGTGAAAGTGTGGAACAACAAATTTGTAAAGCTGCACGGCAGGATCTGGAAGGAAAGAGCCCCTTTCTCGTCTCCGACGTGACAAAGCAGAAGTTCTCCAAGCTGCCTCGGACATTTGATTTGCATTTTATAGGGCAGACGGAGAGAAGGACACGTGCATTTTATTCTCTTCAGGATACTCACTTAGCCTTCGAGGCCTGCTGGGTCACCTTCTTGCTGGCCACTTGCATCCCGTTTCCCAGCATCTTTTCTCACTTTCCTACATAGCAGCCCAGGGCAGAGCGGAATTTAGGCCCGAGGTTTAAGAAGCCTCATATCCTCATCGCGGGCTCACAAACAATCAGAGCAAAACTGAAAAACGGACCTTTTAAAATGTTGCTCTTAGCAGATATTATTTACAGTTGGTCTGACAAGATGAATCCAAAGCATAAATCAAACTTTGGCGCACAAATCTTGTTAGTTGCCACGTTAGTAAATCAGCTCACCTAAATAATCCGGAGCTTTTGACAATGATGCAGCCTTCCGGATTGAAAATGCAGCTCCTGCGTGCGCAGCGAACTTGATCTGCTGACATTTCAAAGGATTGAGATCCTATTTCTGATGGTTCAGTTTATACGCAACTATAAACTATTTCGAGCAGTACCGAGCTGAACGCAAACAGCTGATGTTCGGGTCTGGAGTCAGTCTATCTCCATTGACTTAGTAGGTTAGGGAAAGTGCGTAATTTGAACGTGTTTTCCAACCGAAAATAACAAGCAAACAGAGGGATGCAGGGAGGCAAATAATTCAGCCCGTGCAAAAAACGTTCCTGAGAATGGCTTTTCCTTTGTTTTAACTTTTTCACTTGGAGGGAAAATGTGAAATTTTTACTCTATACCTCTGAGCTTATTCCCAGAATGAAAAGCTTGTGCTAGAGAGATGTGATTTCTGCTTTTTTTACTAAGGGTCTGGTATTGTTTGGCAATAAATTGTATTCTATACAGCTTCAATTACTAGCCATCTCAGATCTGACAGCCCTTAATTACTCAAGACATGATGTACTAAAATCTACATCTGGAAACGATGTCACTTTTTGCTTTTGGCATTGGAAAATCTGACTTAATGTTAAACACATACTCCTAAACGCAAAGCTTCGAGAGAAATTAGTACAGCTGAACTGTCCTTTTACAGATTACATTTAAAAATAAATTGCACATGCCTTTTATGTAATCGTTACAATGTCTCACCACACTTCAATGGTCTGTATTCTCTCCATTTATCCGCCGGCTGATTTTGCTTCTCCCACAAATCTGAAGCTTGCTCTTACGTGATTTTTGTGTGCGTGTGTGTACAACTCGAGCAGGGAGCGGTGCTCTCTGGGATTCAGATTTCTGTTTTGTCGCTGATGGATGGGCGGACTGGGTTTTCTGATAGAAGAGCATGACGGCTTTTCATCTTTTCCAAACCTTGTCAAGGCTTATTCTTCAAGTGGTCTTGGAGAAAGGCAAACAGGGTTTTCTGTCACTGTTCATTTTGCATATAACTGGTGATGTTGTGAAACTGGTACCCTTTGGCTTTAATGTACAGTGATTTGACTTCAGCAAAACTAATTAAGTTACTAATTGACCCGGTAATTAATAGATTGGTTACTATAAAGTGCTCTACGAGAAAAAAATTACTGTTAAACTCTGAGGAAAGCCAGCTCAGTGATGTTCATAGCATATGGAATAGGCTTTTCCAGAGCCCTTGCATTGGTATCAGCCTCAGCTCAATCGTGTTCACAGCATGTGGAATAAAGTTTTCTGGGTCATATTTTATTGAAATGATAGATGACTGAAATATATTCCTGGCATATTCACCAATGGCACAGCTGGCAGAACTGGAAACCACAGAAGATGCCTTCAGACCATGCTTAGACTGGTAAACAAGTCTGAAAAGTTTAACAAATATCCTTCTGCCTCACCATAATTAGACTGGCATTTTATCACAGCTCATTATAGTAAATCATCTGTTGCTTTGATTACAATCAGTGTATGTGGAATAAGGTGGAGTCTGTTCAAAAAGTATATTGTTACGGACACACTAGGGTGTGCTTGAAGACTACAGTACCACCTGCCATCCCGATTAGACCATCTACTCGTATTGAGAAGTTCTAGCCTAATTGGCCAATAGTATCAGTGCTGTTGGCATCGAAGTGGAAAACAGATAGCAGATAAATGAAAACAAGCAAACCCTGGCATTGGGGTGGTCTCTCCAGCTTGCTGAAATCCAATGGACTTTACTACTGAAGGCCCTCTGACTCTGCCTGGAATAGTATTGCAGAAAGAGAAAAGCAGGTGACTCGGTTTTTAATATAGTGGCAAGAGACAGCATTTGTCTTGCTGTAGTACAGAGTGCTACATTCTTCACCACGTTCTTACTGAAATTCCTAAAAGGCTTTAAATAGTTAAATAGGAGCAGCAGGATGTAGATCTTTTCTCAGAATACTCCTTACGGAAACACAGTGTTTCTGAAAATATTCTATATACCTATCTAGTTTCTTATATCATTACAAGGAGGTGAAGGATTTGTTGAGAGGAGTAGCAATATTAGCCTTGAAAAAAATGAGTATTCACAAGGCCTTTCTAGCATGATGACAAATCTCTTAGTCATGATAATAATGACTCTTTCTATTCCAACACTCCCTCAAGTTTTCTGGGAAGAGATCCTCCACCTGCCCTAAGTCCTGGGCAGCCAGGCTGATGGGGGTAGGATGTAGCTCTAAAGCCCGGTGTCTATCCACTGTGGGGTCCAGCAGAAGAGGCACTGCAGAAGACAGCTGATAGCTCCTTTGCTACACCACAGAGCTCTGGGGAGGTACTAAGTCTTACAGAGCAACCTCAGGAAGCTGATACAGTTCAGAAGGGGCCGCAGGGCTACCCAAATTGTGCTGGCTCATCTCCACTTCTCTGGCAGTCCCCTGAACTTGGAAGGTGCAAACATAGCTTAAAAATGACATCACTTCCATCCCCAGGTGAGCTCTGTGCTGTATTTCTTTGAGGCGCGGTGCAGCAGACCCACGAGGACTCCCTTTAACCTTCTGGGGTCCCACATCAAGCACTGCTTATTGCTCAGAGGCCTGTGAACTTGCTCTTTTCCTTCTTTGGGTTTATTCACCTGATTTTGCATTTCATGTAAACCCACCGAGGTTAAAGCAGAAGGGACAGCAGGCACGCAGCAGGACACAACCAAGCAGTAAAGTTGTGTGTAGCAATTAAGGCAATTATGTTACAAAGCATCAGCTTCTACCCTTGGTGAGCGAAAGCAAACAAAGCAGGTATGTTATCTGTAATGCTCAAGACCTATTTCACATGAATTCATATATACAGTTTTGCTAACAGCAAAGACAAAAGAGGTCAGAAGCCAGACGTAGAGAAAATAATGAGACTGGATTTAAAAATCGCAAGATTTCTCGTGTGTACTTATATATATATATATATATACACACACACACATACATATATATACACTCACACACATATATATAAGTAAAATACAGATCTCTACCAATTTTCCTTTGGAGTGTTCTTGGTTCACATCTTTCAAATTTATCTTCACAGATGTCTTTTAAGCAAAAACTATGATCTTAATATAAAAACATGTGTTGCCAGGAAGTGGATTTTGAAGTAAAATATCACATAGTGTAATTCAAGTCCCCCAAAATTGCATCAGTGTGTCACAGGTAATATATGATCCCAGTTTTGATGTGCAAAACCTCCCCCTTGAACCACTCAAACGCAAGTCAGATGGTATTCTTGTTCCCCAGAAGAAGGACAGACCAATGCTCTATTTCTGCCACATTTCATTGAGATTTGAGTGAGGGGGTCAAGATTTAAAATACCTAAGTCTCTCCAATTAACTGTGACTGTGTTATCTTTTAGCTCCTGTTCTATGCACTTCTTTACAAATGGCTTGATCTTCAGCAAGATTTGGCCCTTTCACAGCCTTCCTCGCCCTCTTCTGAATCTTGGTCAAAGGGTGACGTTGAATTTGTGACTTGGCTTGTGTATCCATAGCAATAACCTGATGTCATCATCAGAGATTTCTGACTTCACTGCAGACTCCAGCAGAAAGTGGGGTTGAGCCATGAGAACATTTATTAAAGGCCAGGTGTCCGAAGTAACAGCAGAGAAGCGGTTGAGACAAAAACAGAACTTAATTTGGACATAAAGCTTCTATTTCTTTCTGGGTTTGGTCTGATGGGATTTTTTAATTTTTTTTTTAAAGAATGAGTTAAATCTGTATTTCATTAATCAAACACTCTCTGCTGGTTTCCAAACTGGCAGATAGCAAAATCAACTACTTACTTTATTGGAGAACATCTGTTCACCTTTTGATGAAGAGCTGTATTTTCTTGGTTACTCCCACAATCCCATCTTAAATACGGGGTGTCAAATTGGTTTCCTGCCAGTCCCTAGACAGTTTAACTGGCATCAGTGAAAATATTGCAAATGCCTATAAATTATTTGTTTTCTTATTTCTTCTAGGATCCTGCCCACGATTAAATTATTCCTGCTTCCTCCATTCTCCCTGGTGACCACCACCGTAAGGAAGCCATGGAGATGTCTGGTTCTGGATGCTTGCCCTGTCTTTCAAAGCCTACTGTGCTCCCCCAGCGAGATTACTACTTTATATGACTGTAAAACATTTTACTCATCTTCACAGCTTGCGCGGTCCTGCTTTCATTTTCACCGGTGGTTTTCTAAGGCCGTATCTCGTATTCCCTGATCAACGCAAGGTTAGTGCTTCATCTACAAGGTCAGTGTTGCCACACGCACTTCTTTCTTTATCATTCCCTGCATTTCCCTGATCATTCACATTTGCTGTTTACTACTCCTAGTAAAAGTTTATTCCTGAATGTGCTTTGTGCACTGGGCTCTCTGCAAGTTACTGTTCAGTGCTCAGTTCTCCTTTCCTCTGCCTTATTCCTCTTCTCTCTAGCAGTTGATTTCCAGCAGCACAAAGTTTTCTGTCAGGTTTTAATGGCTGAATTGGACACTGCCCCTTTCATCTGGGGGATCCTCCAGCTCCTCACTGCCGGCAAGCACAGGCACGTACGCGAAATCCTCGTGAAACTAAGCATTTGATCCCACTGGTGCCCAATCTGCACAGTGAGAGCCCGATTCCCTCTTGCTTATAGCCATGAATCCACGAATTAAGTGGTTTGTGCATATGGAAACGAATGGTTAGACAGAGACAGCAGAACGCTGTTCCCTGTCCTCCCGCCAGCACTTCTGTCCCGGCGAGCAGCACTTCATGCTCACAACTGCCAGAGGCATCTGGAAGTCCAGAGATTATTCTAGGGCTAACTACCACTGCGGATGGACAGAACTATCCCCATGTGAACTGATATATTTCAACCTGAACTATGTAAGACGATCCACAGGGCACGCTGGCTGTTACACACCGTCACCTGAGTGTAAACTGAGGAAGAAACCAGCCTCTGCTTGGCTGGGGACTGCAGACACCAGGATTTGTTGTGGATGGGCAGCTGGGGACAGGGAGCCGGATCCTCCCCTAGCCCAGGCAGGTATCGTCTGGTGTCTTCAGGCTCCGGGAAGGTACTCTTCTTTATTTAGGCACTTCTGTGAAACTGGAAATCAGGGCTGCAGAAAACAAACTCGCTGCCTGCACATCTACTGGATTGCACACTTAGTGTCCACACTTAAAGCTGTTGCACTGAAGTAGGAAAAGACAGCATTTAATAATTGTGATCAGTTTAGAGGTTAAAGAACTCTTAATTGCAGATTGCCCTTTCGCACAACCCATTAAAGTAAGGCAGTATTCCTAATGTCCTCTTTTTGGCTGGAAAAAAAAAAACAGGCATATAAATTGTAACCCTCAAGACCCTCAGATCTTAAATCCTCTCATTATTGGCTTGTTAATTGTAAGCCACATATCATTAGTGGCTCACTGCTAAGACTCTTAGCCTCCTGGCTCTGGGGCAACAGGTGAACTTCTGCCACGTAGGTCATGATAGGTGTTTAAGCTTTAGGAGACCATTTAATTTTAACCTTTAGATGGGTTCTCACACAAGCCCACTGATCTCTTGCTTGTTCCCACCACTACAAAGCAGATCTTGTTCCCTCCCTGCTTTGAGAGCAAAACATGCAGTTAGAAAGAAAGCTCTCAAGAAAAAAGCCACGATGGGCCCACTGGGAACATGGTAGGGCACACAAGCAAACTTTCTGCACTGAATTTCCTTGCATGATGGCTTAGTCCCATAATAGCTGTGCCAAGCACCCACTTGGGCTGGAAAGACAGAGCCCAGGGTGTTTAAAAATGGTGATTCCATCTTATAGCTGAAGGCATATGCAAGTCATATACAGATTCTGCGCAAACAATCTGACCGAGCAACGGGAATGTTTTTTCAATTAGAAAGAACTCAAAGTTTAGCTTCTGGGCAGTTCATTTTTGATTTACTCTGAATCCACAGACAAATTGATCTGTGAACAGCCATTGCTTTCACAGAGGGATTTGATTTGAGAAATTATGGCCTAGATTCATCATGCTGATGACAGATAGATTTTCATACTTTGGGTTTTATTAATGGCATGTTCTTTGCTTGTTAACATTCAAAGGAGATCAATCACAAGGTGTTCTATTGCTATTGAGTTTCTCTGGAAAAAGGACACCATATGTGGAGACAGTTCAGCACATGCCAGGCTCACAGAAATACAGTGCCTTTACTAGCAGCGAACAGTTGGAAATGAGCCCACATTTCAACCCTTAGAGGAACATTGTTGATCTCTTGGAAAACTCCACACGGCCAGAGGAGTCTTGATACAAGATTTATTTCTTTTTTCATAATGCCTTGGTTACTCCCCACCCCCAATCAAGGAAAGAGAATGTAAAACTTCATACAAAGCCATGCAGGGAACATACATTTATCAAGCGCTCCTGGTGACCTGTCCTGTGTTCAGGTTTCTAACTCATGGCGCTCTTCTCCATCTACAGACTTCTCCAAACAAACTCTCAGATCTTACATGCCTCGGATCCTACTTATTCTCTGGAAAAATTAGCTGCCACTTCTTCAAGCATGCATCATTTAACTCCTTGAACCTGCGCCATAGTAATCCGTCCTGCACGGGAAAGCCGTAAAAGACTTAAGTAAGCCTTTTACACAGCCCACGCTGTGTATTTTCTTTTCAAAATTTTGGCATTCCATATTGCAGTTTAAAAAGTTTTATTCACTGTTAAGTTAGCCGATGGAATAAGCTTTGTGGAATTCTGTTGAGTTACAGACGGGAGGCAGACGCTTCGCTTCTGCAGGACTGAAATAACTACCCAGTGTTTTTCAATTCTGTTCATTTGGGGTGAAATTCTCTATTATAAGAAGCCAAAGCTCTGCTTCACTGACCCGGCCAGTCCTGTTCTCGGGAGCTTGCGAAGCGCTGAAATGGTTAGTCTGCTGTGCGCCAGCCACTTCAGAGCACGGCTCCAGCTTGTTAGGTTCAACCTCCAGCCAATTCCCAGGAGTACAGGAGGCACCGGACGCTGGGAGGATAGCACAAGCGCAGGAGCCCGACGAATGCGTTGTCCCGGCTTCAGCGTTAGCAAGTTTCCTAGCAACAGAAATGCTTCCGATAATCACATTCCTCATTTGGGAAGGCTGAAGTATTTAGCTGTCTGAAGGACATTTAAAATAGACTACACTCTTTCAGTTGTTGTTGTCGTCCTGGTGGGAGATGACAAAGAATAGGATGTGTCAAAGGCCGAGCTGGTTCACCTGCACAGCGTCCTTTTTGCCACTGGCTTCCCTTTTGGTCTTTTTGAGAAGCAGAAAGCTAGTATTTGTTTCCACCGCACTACCTGTTCCAGCTGAGGCTGGTGTTTCTTTCCCTGCCTATTGATTCCGGTGGAGTCAATTGTTTTCCCTTGCCTTCCTTGGGAATTGCATGCATAATTCTGAAGGCAAAGCTGGGAGCAAAAAATAACTTGGCGCACAGAAAAAAAAAGGAAATTCACAATAGGTATTTTGTGCGTGACAGGAAGCGTAAAGCCATTCCGTAAGAGTTTTGCTGTATCTCAAAATTTATGCTGACATAAATGTTTTTGCATGATATATACTGCACAAGGAGCCTAGAGCTGCCTGAGCCAGTGCTATGGGAAAAAAAAAGAATGGTACAAACCTTTTCCTAAAGACATTGGGCTGTCAGTGCTAGAGCACCCCTTATGGAAAAATATAAATGCATTTGAGCTCCATCAGAGAGTCAGCTTTGCTGAAAGCAAGTCTCAGGCTCCTTGGATAAGGACCTTGAAAAGCTGCCTTGATAGGATTTAGTTGTGGAGTGGATGAAAGGCATGTGCAAATGAGTGTTTGACTTTGTGAGTTTGACAGTAATTAGTTTCCAGATCCAGTTCAAGAGTTACTCATGAGTTTAACAGAGGTCAGGCTGGATGTCCTACTTCTCTCTCGTGGTCTTAGAACCTGTGAAACGTAGGAATGGAGGCAGGAATCGCTTACCAGGACGAGGCTGAAAGGAGAAGCTGTCTGACTTCTTTGGCTGGGACATCTAAGCGGGGAGCTACTTAGGCTGAGGAATGTGAGGAAGCAGCACCCTTCGAGGGACTCCTGAGGAGCAGGTCTCAGCAAGTGACCCAGCAGTGGGGACTGAGACAACTGCAGATCCCTGACTGCAAGATCAATCTCAGGGAGGTGGGTTTAAAAGGAAGCATGGGCTGCTTCTTGCGAGGGTCAGGGGAGAAGCCTCCACCGGCACTGCCCATCGGACTATTTTCTAAGCATTGCCGTCACACGTGGAACGTGAGAAGTCACAGCACGATCACTGTCACTGCTGGAACTCAGACCCCAGTGAGATAAATTGAACTGACAGTAAGGGAGCTTTCTGGAAAGAGTTCTGTTGACCAAAAGCAGTTGTCCATTAAGCAGGTCAAATTTTTTTTAAAATGGAATTTTTAACAAGTTTAGACATACCACATTCTGATGCATTGCTTTCCCACGCTGGAGAACACATGTCAGTCTTTTCCAATGGCAAACCCTGATCATTTTACAACGGTCAGGAAAGGTACAGAACATAATACTAGCACTTATTTTACAAAGAGCTGACTGAAAACACTAGGTCAGAGTTTTCAAAAGCCTCCAACCCAAATGGAACACTTCCCCCTTCAAAAAAAAAAAAAAATCAGTAGTGAAGTTTCTATTGGCTTCAGTGGGATCAGAGCTAGACGCATATTAACTGTTTTCAAAGTCTCAGCCCCGGAGCCTCTATTTCCTTTTCTCTATAGGCAAGAGAAACTAAAATAAAAGATCCAATAGGACACCAGTTGCACTTGCTTATTATAGTAAAGAAAATGTAACTTTTCAATAGATGTATGCCCCTAGCAAGGGACAAGTTTTAAATGGGGAATGCTGCCTAAATTTCAGGCTTGGTTAAGTTCCCCAAACTACTGTATACCATGTGGCATTCATAATATTTTTAGATTGCTTTATTCTCAGTTTTATTTTTCACTAAACATTGCATTTATTATTCATATTTCTCTTTGTAAAAGTACACAGTTATATTGCATGTAATTCTGTTCAGCAACCGGCCTCAAAAGGAGATGAGGTAAGTATATATATCTTTTCATTAGTCTGATCCATCCCTACTGGCAAAAACAAATTGCCATAGTAGAGGCTGTTTTTGACTAGAGTCACATGCCTAAAGCCTTGGGAGTGCATAGGAAGGCAGAGAAAATGCAGATTATTGGCGTTCGCTTAGAGACCTTCTTCCGAGCTCGCGTCAGTCTCGCAATATCCAGTTCTGAGGATGTATTGCAGGACTCGGGATGTGTCGACCACAACACTTTACATTACTTCACAAAGTTTGTACGTGGCTGTCGGCCAAATGATACCTTGGTTTGGCTGTTGGTGGAAAATACTCAATTAGGCAAATATACATCTGAACGAAGCGCCTGCTGTACATCGCTGTTTGAAAAAACTGGAAGGTAAAAATATTTATGTCTTGCGGCATATCAGGAACGGGGTACTCAAGGCTGTGGTAGAGGGGTCCTTTGCCTCCCGACTGCAAGATATGCAGAGCAAGGAGAAAGTCTCACACTGCTCCCGGTCCCTGCAACACCCCTGAGCGCGGAGCCCCTGCTGAAACACGCAGGGCCGGAGCGCTTCACCCACCTTCCCGCAAAGGGCAACGCCTCCGTCACTCCAGTGCAGCCCGCAAGCACGGCGGGCTAAGCAAATGCTTTATCGAACGAATTCAAAATTACATCAGCATGTGACTCATTCCAAAGCAGAGAAGAAAGGCAAAGCCAGTAATAGAAATACGAGACTACTTCTCTGCTAAGGCACTGTGACCTTTACGAACTTATTTTTTTTACTGCATTTATTATACGGGAACAGGTAGACACCAGAATCTCTTTTCATATCTTATTTTGAAAGACAAAATTCTTCTTGATGGAAGTGAAGATCAGGTATAGCAGCAACCTCCAAGCATCACAAGTCGCAGGTCAGCTCTCCTTTACCTCCCCAAATCACAAGATTGACTTAAAAATCTTAAAATCTTGAGTTTTTTTTTTTTTTTTTAATAGATGTTCATTCCCTTTTGCCCCTCCATTTCAAGAGGTGAACCACCTACTCAAAGCTTCTTGGCAGAGACAAGGAGCTGCCTTACCTGTCCCCACTCTCAGCAGTCTATATTGCAGACTTCTCCTTGCAGAGGGAAGGGAAAGGCTGCTTCTCCTACATGCAAAAGGAGGAAGAAGAGGGAGAGAGAGGGAGGGCGTTGAAACTTGCAGGATGACAGAGCCACCACCTCCTCCAACATTTTTAGTATCACCTACCTCTAGCAGTGGTCAGGTTGCAGCAGCCACAGTCAGGTCTGGGCCTTTGCAGTTGAGGCACTTTCAGATCAGGAGGCCTCAAGTTTGCTTCTTGTTGCAAAAGGGGTGCTGAAATTTTAGCTATCTTATCCTACCACACATGCAATATAACAAATACTAGCAAGGAGACAGAGCGCAGTCGGCAGCTGATGCAAAGACAGAGGCTGCCTGAACAGGAGGCAGGACGTTGTCTGCGCCTAATCAGAGCTGACCGCGCACTACTACCGAGAGCAGGATGGAAGTAGTGGCTTTCCGACAGCCATGCAGCGCTGTACACAGGACAGTGCAAGACTTAGCCCAAAACAACTTGGGAAAACTGGTGACCTACTAACACTGGAGTCCAGAAAGGAATGCGCTGGTGAAAGCACTTTGATAAATAATAGCAATACTCCACAAAGCACGCTACAGTGCAGGGTTGCGGGTCTTTCATGACAGGGGAGGCAGGAAGAAAATGGCATTTTGAAGGCGCAGTCAGTGCACTATTAGGTGGCAGGCCAAACTTTGCAAATCTATCTGTACACTGACATTGCAGTCAAAACACAGCTCTGTTCCGTTTTTGGTCTGCCATGCATAGATGCTGCTTTACATGCTTCCAGATACTGCACAGCATATCATCAGTTCTTTCCAAAGATCTCCACGTCCTTCACCTCTTAAGTGCTATTCTCCCATCTAGGTTTTCTCAGAAGACAAAATCTTTTTTTTTTTTTTGTGTGTGGCATTTGGGTTATTCCATCCTCCAGCACACTAATAGCTATGGATTTGTGTGTTTGAGTTCACCGCTTTATGCGATCAGTTCTCCTCCTTAAGAGAAAGTATTAGATACAAGATAGCAGAACAAGAGAGTTATGGGAAGTAATGTTTTTCCTCAATTCCTTTAAATGCTGTGGGTGGCTGACTTCACAGGCATCTGAGCTGATTTTAATTCCAGATTCTATCCCTGGACTGAAACACTCCCTTTGAAACCTGAAAGGATCTTGGGTTGATTGATCAGAGCCATAACAAAAATACAAGATCCCTTAATTTGTAATGCTAGAAGTGACAAGTCTGATTCAGCTTCTCTCTTTGACTACAAACAGGCCTCAGCACCTCATTTTTTTTGACTGCACACCTTGATCTGACCAGCCAGACCTGCTGTCCTCATTCCAGCCCAGGGCAACTGGGGACAGAAGAAGCCAAAGGAGCAACTGCTTAGCAGTGCCCTGAACTCACACTGTTTCGACCCATAGCAAAACTTCCCTGCAGCTTTGCTAAAGCTCTGTAGACCCAAGCAGATAATGCGGGTACACATGGGAATAGGCAAGTATAATATTAAAGTGTCTGAATTGTAGATTATTCAAATAATTAACTCAACAAGCTACTTGGAGATCTACCTTGAATGATTAAATCTCTGGAGATGCATGCTGAATCAGATTTAAAATGACAGATATGCCTAATTATAATAATTGCAAGCAGAGCACATATGAAGCATTTTATCACAGACTTTCTTGAAGTATTAAATGTCTGGGTTAAGTGATAAACTAGTTAATCTGCTGAAGAAGCTTTGGTGACGTTGTGTAAATGACATGAGGCTGGAAGGGTTTTATGGTTTGAAGACTGTGGCTTTGCCATCGAGGCTTGCCAAGGAGGAAATTGATACGATTTACTGAATACAGTGTCAAAGCAAAGATCAAAGCAAGAAAGCAGAAAAACATTCCCCACACGTTCACGTGTGCCAAACCACTCTGCTTGTAGTGACAGCCTCAGCTTCTGACACCTGATTTCTCTGGGCATCTGCACGAGCAACTTTGCGCTTACAACAATGTTTGCCAAAACAAAATGCATGAAAATACACCTGCTGTGAGCGTGCCACTGTTCAGACCCAAGAGATTTGTGTACTGAAGCAGAGAGGCTGTAGCTGACCCGCAGTTGGCAACTTTCAGAATCACTTGCAATTCTGGTACGATCTCCGAGGGTCTTCGACAAAGTACGGTGCTACGACCTAGGTGCCCAGCTCAAACAGATCCGCTCAGAAATTCCAATCATCTCTTGAACTTGGCAGTGGAAGAGCAGAGAATAGCACCACGTGCCAGTATAAAAGTAGCATAACACAGGTTTTGGTTCATTACTGGAAAGAGTCTGCCAATTATCTGTGATAGATGCACATCTGCATCAGGGACATAAGTACTTCACACAGTATCCTTCCTAGGTAGGATCTTGAAGACACTCAGTTCTTTCCTTCAAGCCACAAATTAGGACAGTCAGCAAGAAGACCGAGCAAGAGATTAATATTTTCACAAGGACTGAGCACTGAAGATCGAGCAAAGATTCTTCTATCATCGAGCATGCCTCCCCTTTATCCATACGCAGCTTTTTTAGCTAGATTTAATAAGCTCAGTATATCACTATTCTCAAATTAGAACGATAGAAATGAATGCAACCTGGAATGCGAGAGAGACTAAGGGATTCATGTTCTTAACCTTGTAATTCTTGATATTTATGATGTGGATAATAAAATGACTAATTATGTTACTATATGGATTGCCAACATCTGCAAAATTAATCAGTTTGAAATTACAATGTTCCGCTTAATGTAGTCTCTGTTGTTTTTTTATTCTTTTTGCACAGTAATAAAGTTTATATATTTAAGGATTACCTTAACACATTTCATTAGGCTCCCAAAAGAAAGCTCATCTACTTTTATTTTTTGGAAGGGAGAAGAAAGGGCATTTTCTACATCACATATACAATAAGGAGTCAAACTGCATTTCCTATGTGGCAAAATAAACAGCACGCAGAACTAGTCTGAAATGCGATAAGTAATCTAGAGCTCTGGAAGTCCAACTGCATGCCCATGCGAATAAAAAACAAATCAGAAAACCCCCCAAACCCAACAACCTACAGAAGAACCTTTCAAAGTATTTCTACATATGCTCTGAAAGATGCTTATGTCTTAAATTCTCAAAACAGGGAACAGTGATAGATTGTGCCTCCCCCAGATGATTACAATTAATTAGGTTTAATTAATTAGCTTGCAACTACAGCAGCTACTGTGAAAGATGGGCAGAGAGTGACAGATGTGGAATTACCATACTGGCCACCTCAGCCAGCCCTGAACTGCAATACAAGCTGGGAGAAAAGGGACAGAGAGGAAATCAGTGCAATGAACATCTCCAGTCCACACATACGAACAAATATTCCTCAGTAAGCCCATTCCCCTATAAAATGCCTAGCTTTGGGCATTGATCATGCTTTTCTCCTTAGTCAACAGGACTGCTGCACTTCAATCTTGTCTGCAAATGTCTTTTGAGATGTTTCACGCTAACTTTAGCGAGTTTGATTTTCATTTGTGACTTGATAGGCTTTAAAACCTTATTAGACCTTAGTTGCAAGATGAAGACAATAGAAGGGAAAAAGAAGAATAGAGGGAGAAAGAGAAGGCAAATTTGGGAAGCATCATTTTTTATTTTGAAATCCTGAAATGAGAGAAGCTTTTGGGGCCCATGGGAAAGGAGCAGTATGAATGATAGGCTCTTCCATGCACATCAGGGGATAGGGTAAGGGAATTAAAGACAGGATTGGTTTGGGCATATAAAATGGATTTTTTTTTTTTTTTTCAAACTCAAAAATCTAACAGATAAGCAGTAGAGCAAATTTGCAATATGTTGGGCAATCTCAAAGGAAAATTCCTCTTGTGGCTTCAGCTTGTTGATTTTTTTCCCCCTTTTTGAATTATGAACAGCACTCCAAAACAAAGTTTAAGCCTCTACTTTAGAAAACATTGAAATGACTTGATATTACAGCCTACAATTTTTCGTCCTCAAAGAAATTTGTCAACTTCAGCCCAAAAATTCATGAATACTTTTCCCATGAAACCACATTTTTGAGTTTACTATTTGCTGAAAAGAATTTCCCCAGCTGTATTTTCAGACTTCAGCAAGAAAGCACACGTATTTCAAGTCTCAGCGTGCATTTGCTGAATTGATGTCTTAAACATTACTACAGCATTGCTCTGGCAGCCAGTTTCAGGAGTCCTTCCCGCTGAATTGTGATGTGATCTACACAACATTCCTGGTTGTAATGATGATTTCTAGGGAAAACAATTCTAAATCAGAACCATATTGAACTGGACTTCTGGTTTTCAACCTGCTTTGAGCTGCACGCTTCTAGCTTCTCCGCTGGATACGAGGATCATTTGAGTTCAGTTTACCGACCGCAGGCTTGCTTTTTCAGTTGTCTTTTGTGGGACTTGCAAACAGTCCATAGACTCCCTAACGGCTGCAATACACAGGACCCCGAGATAGACAGCACAAGAAGTCTAGAGCCCAATTTGTCTAGCTGGACTCCTCACATTTATATTTAAGCACATCACGTAGGCACTATTGGAGCGGAGCCCTAATCTTCCAATGTACATCATACCACCTCTAACACAAACAAGGGGAGATCAGTATTTCCCTTCCCAACTTTACGATGCAGCATGAACACAATCGGGTTCTTGCAGGTTATACAGACTGCGGAGGTATCGGCAAACACAGGGCTAGCAAATCTCAGCAACAGGACTCTTAAAGCCCGACCCTCTCCTGAAGTTGGCTGGAGTAGAGACTGAAACCAAGCGCTGCAGAGAACCCCACATCTCACTTTCCACCATTAAAATAAGATCAAATTATCTCCCTATTGTTTGACCTAAAAAAGGAAAGTTCCGAATAGCATGTGACAGCCCCCATTACATTTTGCAAATTTCTAGGTTTTTCTTTAAACTAAAAAGCCCTTTGTTTGGGCTTCACTTGTGCGCTCTAAGATAATGTCAGAACCTCCTAATTGTTTCATAACCCGTTCTTACTCTTCCGTTACCCCAGACAAAAGTCTTAATTTTAAATTGCCAGAATAGATGAAGTCATATACACTTCATTTTTGCTAATATGCTATACCTGCATTTTATCTGTTAATTACAGCAAATAGAAAATCTAGACAAGCATGAATACAATAGAATAATGTCTTCTAACAGTAACTAATTAAGCCATAAAACAAGACATGTGCTATTTAAGGGATAGTGTTCATGGCACTTGAACACATCAAGCAATAAGCTGTGTTTGCAGTTGATTAAATGTCAGAGTGAATCTGAAGCATTTGATAATTGCTTAAAAAAATAATTTCCTGCAGGTATACTAATAATACGAACAGATAGAGCTTCACAGTGTGTAAAGTATGGATGGAAACACCCTGTTCTCACAAGGTGAAGCAAGATTTTGATCCAAACCCAACGGCCCATCAGTGACGTGGTCCCCCCGACATGGTCTGAAGAAGGAAGGACATGAAGCACACTGACCTGACCAAACTCTACCTCAAGCTAATATCACCCCGCTTCTTGAGAATATTCCCATGGTTACAATCAGATAAATAAAGCTCCAAGGCTCTCCCATCTCAGTCTCCAATGCTGACAAGTGAGTTCACTGGAAGAAGCTGAATTTTATCACAGGGTTAAAGAAAAAACGAAAAAGAAATATACTGTGCGCACAGCATTAGTTTACAAAGCCCTGTAGGCTGGAGATATATATATGTATTCTTAAGTATCGCTATTTATTGTAAGAGATCACGCGTGCAAAGATGACATTTCGTTTACTTCTCTTCTGTGGATCTATAAACAATTCTTGCTGATTAATACACTAGCTGTCCTTCCTTGGGTCATGGGCAAGTGGACTCAAGTTTCAGCGTATAAATATTAATGGAAACATTCTGCTTGGTGAAATGTGTAAGCTGTTTGATCACATAGGCCTGTATTTTCTGGACTCGACCATATTTGCTCACACACTTGAAAATCTGGATCCTATTGCATCGCTGCTGAGTTTCAGACTCGTTTTAGAGGCTGCGTTATGCACTTTCTGGCCCACGATTGGCTGTAATCCCTCTCCTGTCATCAGGCAGCTCTACGAAGTGTCTTGAAATGGGAGAAATCTGGCTAACAACATCGCAGTGCCATATAATTATCAGACTTTAACTACCCACGCTGATTACCAGTCAAATTAAACAGGGAGTTTAAAGACGGATCTGTGTACGTATGTGTGGGTGGTGCCAGTGGCTCATCTCTGCCCAGACTCTTCAGCAGCAGGAAGCACAGGTACTACATGTCCACCAGCAACAACGCTGAGAATTCTTCAGTGTATCACAATAAAAAAAGTGGGCCTCAATCCAAACTGTTTTAAGAGGGAAGGGGGGGGAGGGGAGTTTTTCCTAACTTGGCCTTGGTTCTTGTTTAACATCAAGGGGAGCTATTGCTGCTGGACACTCTGTATTGAAAGTTAATGCATTTGCATAACTTGTTCTGTCTCCCTTCTGCCGCCTCTTGGTCAAGCAACGGTTGATTTCTGGGCTTGTAGCAGATCAATACACATTGCTGGAGAGAAAAACGAGGTCACAGAGCCCAGCCTGGTGCTTTTTATTCACGTAGTGGGTAGATGCTCTGACTACTGGCTGGAAGGGAACAACAGGGGGTATGGTTGCGAAGTCAGGAACTAAAAACAATAACGACTCACCATTGAGCCCTCGAAGGATCTCCAGCTGCTCAGTGGGTTAATATTACAGTCAACCTCTTACGATACCTTCTATTTTTGTAGCTGAACTCCTCACAGATACAGATGATTATGTAAATTCAATTTATCCCTGTAACGAAGGGCAAAAGTTTTTAAACTGAGAATTCTAGTCACGTTTGGCCAGACTGCTGCATCTACCACATCAAATCAAAACATTACCTACAAGAACATTAACCTTGCATTTGTTTTTTTTAACTAGAGGAACCTGCATTTAAGCTAAGTTCTTTCAACACTTGCTACCACCTGGCACAGGAAGTCACCCCAAGGCACATGACAACCAGGCTCCAGGGCTCACCTTGCTTTCACCTGCATCAGAACTTGCTCCAGAGTGTTTTGTCATACAAAGGGCAGCTGGAGTTACCAGGCGAGGGCCACACAGGTTTGACGTGCTTCAGACAACTTCCATTCTCATACAAGCAGCAAGCTGAGGATGAAGTAAGTCAGCTAAAACAGAATGGTACCCTAGATGTGCCTATTTATCTGAACAAGGGAGGAAAAAAAAAAACCCAAACCAAAAAAAACCCCAAACCCCTCACATACCAAGACCAGTCCTCACTGTTCTGGACAAAAGAAAACATCTCTGAACCACTAAGTATCAGAATCATCTTTTTCTTTTTTTGGGGGGGGGGGGGGGGGGGGAAAGGAGGGTGGAGAGGGGGGGCTCCCGTGGATTTTTTTTTTTTTTTTTTAAGGAAGCGATTCTGCACACAGATGCAGAAGAGAGCCACCACTGTGCATCAGTCCATTTGTAAGGGGATTACTTAATGGCCTCTGCTGTTATCTAAGCTCTTGTGAGAGGCACACCAGTTTCACTTAAACACCTGCAGTACATACGTCTATCTCCAGACCTCTAATTGCAGAGACTGAAACAGTTTGACAGTCTTAAAAATAAATAGTTAGGATTCAGTAATCCCTACCTGCAAATATTGCCTTGAGTACTTTTCAACTTTAGTCTCTAAAGCCGGTTCTTGGGACTGATGACGACACTATAGAGTGCATTTGGCAAACTCACCTGCCTCTGAACAGGCAGTGACATTTTTGGATATTGGGCTGCAGTTTCTCCCCCTACAAAAACCTGATCTTATTAATAAATGGAATGCTCCTAGACAGTGGAGAAGCAGAAGGACTAAGGGAAGGTATGGTACATGTCAAGCATAGTCTTGGTCACCACCAGAAAGCTTGAACTACTTTATTGAACACTGCTGCTCTTAGGAAATGAGAAAGAGCAGTTGACCTTGCCAAGGCCTTCAGAGGTCATGCTTTTGCCTGTCCAGCCTTTACGCCTACTACTTGCAGATCGTAGCACGTTCAGGAGGTGGCAGGTTATTCTATGCTAGGTTACAGACGAAAGCTTCTCCAGTCCTTCGTCAAATGATGACAGGAAGGTATCATTTTAGGGCACATGGAGTCTTACAATATTTGGAAGGCATCTGGCTGTTTCTGTGCAAGTCATAAGCCCTGGAGCAGATGGCACATGTTAGAACTCAAGAGTGAGTGATTTAAGCAAGAGAGAAGATGAAGAGTTAAGTGTGAGTATTTTGAGTATATACTTTGTACAAACATGGTATTATTAGCCTCAATAGCCCGTGCTCTACTACAAAAGCAGGCCAAGTGCGCCAGGTAGAGATAAAGAAAAGCAAGTTACAGGATTTTCTTTGATGGAACAAGATGACTGTGGCTGTTATTACAATATATAAGCTAATTCTACTTGAAGAGGCAAGGCTGGGGACTCAACAGATCCAATTTGACCCAGTGTATTTGTAACAGGGATGCAGCAGACATTACTGCTTTAGTAATTTCTAGATGAATACCAGAAGAAATCCATCTGATACAGTGCAATCCAATATCGAGTTGGCAAAACTGAAGCAGAACCACTTTATTACCATTACACTTGGTAGTCTGCATATTAAGATTATTATATTCCAAGGTCATCTTTCAAGGCTGAGAAGGAAACTTTAGCCTTTGGCTGCTTCTGCAGGAAAAACCAAATTGCACAGGTCATTTGTATGGTCTGCTTTCAGCATATTGTTTCCTGCACAAAGGCTGCCTGGCCTTTTTCTGAATAGGTACTTCAGCTAATGTTGTATGTCCCACGAACGTAAAGCCAAAGACACAATAGCTCAGAGGAAGACGGTCGTTTCAAGGGTGCACAGCTGCACTTTGAATGCTGCAGCAGCAGTGTCATCAGGTACTGACATGGGTCAGTTTTCTCAGCTGAGTTTAGAAGAAACTCCCATCTCTGGTAATTATGAAAAAGTTTTACCATTTTCCCTTATGCAAGAGGGAAAAGCTTGGAGTACTACTTCAGGGTATGAATTTAGGGTTTTTAAGAACTTCTGCTGGCATAACTTGGTTTATAGCCCTATTAGTTTGGATTGCTAAAGTGTTACACAAAATAGAAGTAGTATTCAGATAGATTTCTTAGGTGCAGAGCCATACATTTTGATGGCATTTTATTTGACAAAGGTAAATAGTGTCATTTTCTACTTTATGAACTTCATTTGACATACCCTCTGATCTTAAAAAATTTATTGCGTTTGGAGAATGGAGAAGATGGGCTGTTCAAATTCCCCATGACCAATAATTTATCAAATCTGCCTCCCATTTTTTCTTCACATACAGAAGACTGTTCTGCTAATGTCCTCCGGTACTTAGAGTTAATGGGCTATATTTGGGGTATCCTATTATCTAAAATATGTGACAAATATTAAGCATTAAAGATGTCTGCTGAAAGGGCAACATGATTTATTATTAATTGAAAGAATAAATCAGGTTTTCCCTTTCTATCGCAATCCTTGTCTATTTAAAATGGTTACTAATATTCCAGTTCTCTCACACCTCATTCTTAGTGGAGCTCCAAATATTTCTGTTCCCAGGTTTGACAGTTTTCACCAATTCTACCTATAGCTCCCTAGTAAAGGGACAGTAGTTTTCTCTGGCTTGGGACGGAGAAGTGAATGATAGTAGCCTAATATCTAGCTTCAGTATCAGTGTTGGAGTTTTGAGGACACGCTCCTGCTCAGCAAAATAGCATTTCAGCAGCACTGCTGTCAAAAAGTCTTTTGGCCAGGTGAGCCGTGATCTTCTGCACAGCTACAGCCCATCTGTACCCCACTTCTGTACAGGGAGACAGTTGTGAGAGCAGGTCACACACAGAACTTTGCAGGATGCTAGCTGCAATGCTTGCTGAAGAACCCACTTTCCATCAGAGAGCACAGCTGGAGAAACAGCTGTTCCCACATCTGTCTCATGGGGAGCATACCATCTGCAGAGGATCCCATGGGAATATGGCCACTAACACTGATGCCCTCCAAAGCTTTCCAGGACTGAAAACAAAGACGTATTAAGCCTTTAGGCTCCTGTAATCATCTTGTTCTTTATTGCTAAGGATAAAAATAACCTAGAATACAGCTGTCACTATAGCCCCGTCTGCTAGTTTTCTATTCTTAAACTGACTGTAGACATGCAGATCCCCATGCATCCATCATAAACGGGCACAGCCCTAAGGCCACAAATTCACATTCACCTGGTAAACAGAATACAAAGCTGATCAGATCTTCATTAGATGACAGTGAGGAAAGGTCAATCCACACCCAGGAAATCTTTCAGGGGCAAGAATGATGTACTCCAACTCCTTTAGAGCCACTGGTTGGGAAACACGATCAAGAGCAGACAAACATTTCTAGCTGGAAAGACCTAGCACTTCTCACCACCAGAAATCAAGTTTTAGAAAAAGACTTTTGTCAACGTCCTGCTTTCTTCCCTAAGCATCCAGTTAGAAGATATAAGGCTCCACAAACCTTTTAATGTAGGCCAATACATGGGGAGGGGAGGGAAGCTTTGGGTTGATCATACTTCTGCAGATAAATCATCTCTATTCGCAAGGACTGAAACAGACACTTCCTATATTATATTTACAAACAAATAGAGTCAGTCCAAAGTTCTCAGCTTCGGCTAAACAATTATTTCGGCCCTAAAATCAGTAATTCACACTCTTTTTTTGTCATTGATTCCTAAAGAGGGAACAAGGCCACAGAACAGGCACTCCATAACAGTGCCATCCATAACATTTTCTGCAAGATACAACTGTGTTGGCTGCTCCCAGTGGGGGTTTCTCCCCCAGGAGAGAAATTCTATTTCAAAGCAAAATGCAATTCCTGTAAGTCTTAGATGGTAGAGGAGAAAGCAATGGTGGTGGTGGTGGTGGTGGGGGGCAACCCCAACTTGTTGACAAACTTGCTTTCTGATTTTCAGTGCGATTCTGTTGATCCAGCTCCTCACTAGGAATTGGAATTTGATTAATGACACCTTGAGTCCCCTAAGCTAGTTCATGCTTATTCTGGTATCTACTTTTCTCCCCTGCTGGACATCCCAGCTCAGTCTCTGGTGCAGCTACCATGGCAAAAAGCCTAAAGGTAGCTCTGTCCAAGCAGAAGGCAGGATCACATTTTTCCCCAAAGGGGTCCTAACCCAGACAATAGCTTGAGTTTCAGGGACGTGTTTGACTTGAGGGCAATGCAAATTCACCCTCCCTGATCTAAGACAGACATCAACTATGACTTGCACCCATGTGTCCCGCTCTCGAGAACAGTGTCCTCTTAAAGTTGGCCTGTAGCAAGACCTGTTTTCCTATTTCAAAATTTCTTCAAGATGAGAAAGCTCTTCTGCCAAAAGCTTCTCTGAAGCTGATACCCTGTTGATCGCTTTTCTGGAGCAGGGGGAGGGAAGGGAAGGGGATTTTAAAGATCATTCCTGGCCATGGTTTGAGTTTTATTTCCATCTGCATTGCTAGAATTAAAATAGCATGAAGAAGGGTGGAAAATGAGAGGGAGATGACATGAAGAGGACCTTCTAAAGTGCAGGCTTCAGTCTCATGCAAGAACATCACTGCAGAGACGAGATGCTTTTGTTGTTTTACTTCATACTTTAAAAGAGAATAAAGTCTTAATTCTGGGCCTGTAATCATTTGCCTTTGAGATGTTTAGAAGCCTTGCTCTCTGCTACAACATAATTATAGAGCACAGAATAATTATTTTACAGACAATTAAGTACACTAGATGTGCATATATAAGAAGCCCGATTTATACGTCATCTCCAGAAAATACTACAATTCACCCACCTAAACCAGACACCAATTACATTGCTAAAGAAGCTCAACAGCTCAGTCACCTACTGATGGAGTGTTTGAAATAATCTTTTTTAAGCATCTGTCTCAGAGTTTGTTCTGCTGAGTGTACTCTCAAAAACCAAAACAGCAGAGAGGCTCCATGAAACTTATCGCTTTAGCTCACAGCCTGAGTTTTCTTAGGGCAAAGGAAGGTACATCCTTCAGTCATATAACCCGTAAGTCACATTTCCCATAGCAGACTAGTTCTATAGCATGCACAAATACTCAGTTTTTGTTAACTATTGGACAATAGTTCGTGAAAGTTATTATTGAGAGAGATAACATCACAGTTTATAAGCGATCAATCACTACAGAAATTACTCCGAGTGCTAACCTAAAACTATTAAAATTATTATTAATCAGGGCCTATATACATTTCATACGTCTTTTCTACAGCACAAAGTCTTTTCAGTCTATGGAATAATTCATATGCATGTAAGAAGAAGAAAGATATCAATGCAAGTAAGATAGAGTATCACTTGCTTCTTCCCTCCCCAAAGATTTTACTGTGCTACTAAGATAGAAGACACCCAAATTACTTATCAGACCAGGAAGAGATATCCCACTGTCTTCAAGCCAAAGCAGAAGAAGAACAAACCAAAACAATAAATTAAAAAAGGACTAAACCCCTTCCACTTCTTCAGGCATTACCTGAACTAAGTGTCAAGTCACTTACCCTGATGGAAGACTTGGATCTTCAGCTGCTTCTCTAAGTATACATGAAGGAAAAAAAAAAAAAAAGATGAAAAAACGACTTCCTTTTTAGGCTGTTTATCCTCTAAAAAGATACAAGCTTTTTCCTTACACCACTTACAGCACACAAACAGAGAGGTGAAGAATATAATACAAAAGGCCACCAGGTGTTTGGGGCTTTTCTACTTAGCAAGCCTAAAGCTCTGTTAGTAACACCTGGTTCCACTTAAGGTCTAGGATACAGCTGTACTATGCAGGAGGATGAGGAAGAAGTGTATTACTGCAAGGTTGCTATCATGTTCTGTGATCGGTCCCAGTAAATTGCTTCCGTGCATCTTCACTCCATTAGACATTTGTAAAAATACGAATATCGCTGTGCCAGGGATGCCAATGCTAAATGACAGGGGCTACCTCTCTTGATTTCATGGGGATGGTGCCAGCTCTTATGTACAAAGCCTGCTGGCTTCTTTTAGGATACCTGAAATGTTCCCCTACTTTTCAGCTCCTCGGGCAAAAACATCCTTGTCTTCATTTCCTTAACAAGCAGATTTAAGGCATATTCCTGAAGCCACCTGGGTTGTTTCTATGTTTTATCAGGAATGAGCAGCCCAGTAGAAAAAGTATTCGGTGTGATGAATTGTGTGTGGGGTGAACAAAAAAGATGAATGAGTGCAGACACTGTCAAGGCTTTTATGGTAGAAAACGTTAACGATGTGCTTGGAGTTTCCTGATAACTCTGTCAAGATGGTTCATTACTGGGAAAAATCTTCCCATCCAACACTAAGCTAATGTGGCTGTTCAGTCAGAACCTGGAAGTAGTGGCACTTCAAAATTACAAAGTGAGAGTAGTTTTGTTTTCTTGTGTCCACACGAAGAATCGGAGCAAAAGTTTATCTGTTTTCACTTCCATAAATACGGTCACTGTTTATAAGCACAAGCAAAGTGGATGGGGCTGGTGCAGCAATTCTGTCTGGTTTTCAGGCATACAAATTCAATGAGCTGTCTTGCTGGCTGTGCAAATAGAGCCTTCTTAAGCTAATGAATGAGGCAAACAGGATGAGCAGACAACTCATTGGACTTAAAACATTTCAATTACTTGTAGATATTTTACCATAATTTAATTTTAATGCTAAGATAGGCTTTGAATCAGCTGCTCAGAAGAGACAACTCCCAAAATCGAGCAAAGGAGGAGAGGGGGGACAACTCTATTCCTGATTCAGGTGTCAAATTATTTCTACATCCTTTTAAATGTGGGCAAGAGATTAGCAGAATCTAACAGAGGTTACTGAGGGCTCTCCGTGAACTCTAGAGGCCAAAACATTCTTGCTTTGAGTGGATATGCTATTTCTGCTGCGTAACATTAATTCTCTACTCAAATGTAACGAAATTCTTCTAGCCAGCCTTGAAATAAAACTGGATTGATTAACTCTGACAGGCAGTATTGAAATCAACACCCTGCTGTGGGAGGGCTGGGATACCAGGGGCGGGGGGGAAGGGGAAGAAGACCCTCTACCATAAAAATGGAATATAGTTTCCCTTGTCCAGGGAACACTTTAAATTCCTGGCAATACAAACTCTCTCTAATTGCTCACCAAGATGAAGAGTAGCTTGACCCTTCAGCCAAGCACAATGTCTTTTGTAAAACTTGCATTTTTGATTGCTGGCAGCTGCTGAAGAAGAGCCGTTGCTCGCCCCTGGTTCCACTCCTACCACTCAATAGCAGTACTGTGAATTGTGGCTGCGAAGGGAGGAGCTGAACTGGAGATGGGTAATCACCACAGCCTGCTCGACTGTGCTGGAGGAGCTTGCTCTTGGTGTGGAGGAACCCTTACGCCTTTGCAAGGGTTCAGGGCAGCACCACTTCTGGCATAGATCCAGTTCTCAGGCAGCAAATCTAGCAGGAGTGAAATGATAGCATGAAAATAGACCGTGCCCATTCAGTTAAGGCAACACAGCATTGCTAGTCCAGCTCAACAGCGAGCAATAACCAAAAAGATTCCTGACTCTTGTTTGTTTGAGCATAGGAACAGCTCTGGAGGTCTTGGGAACTCCAGGGAATACAATAATTCTCTCTCTCAAAGTTGGTCTGGGAGCATATGAGCATCCTTGCAACTGCAGCTCTGTGATCTTCCCCATAAAAGCCTTAGTTCAGGGAAAGAAGTCAGAATAGTCTGCATTTGAGATATTCAAAAATCATTTCCACAGGAGAAGGCCTTGCTGTCAGTGTAATTTGTACAGAGCTGTTGCATCTTTTTCAGTTGTTAAGGCCGGATCCAAACTGCGTCAGAGTGATCCTTTTTTTTGCACAAGACTGAAAGAAACTCAATCTTAGAAAAACTTTGTATGTAAACATCATTATTCCAAATTTGATATGTTTAACACTCACCTAGAAAACAGCAGGAGAAAAAAAGAGAGGAAAAAAGGAAAAAAAGAACAAAGCACACAGTTTCAATCTGTATTTGAAATCCAAATACTCTACAGAAAAACAAAACAAAACAAAACAAAGCTGAGGCGGCTTTTGGCAATTATTTCAGTTACACACCAAAATTATGTAAAAGATTGAGAAGTCTGCAGAACCAAGAACTTGGGGGCTGAAAACCGCTAGCAGTAAGAGTGCTCGTGAAACATATTCTGCCCCCCTCCCCTCCCAAGTATAGTTTTTAACTAAACAATTACGTACTATTTTTTTTCCCCACGGGACACCTGCCTCCTCCAGAGCACAGGAGGGATAGTGTCTGTGGATGAATCAGGCTTGCGGAGTGAAGGAGACTGTTGTTTGTGGGTTTGCCTCCTCCCATTTGATCAAAACCTTGCCAAGAAAATTCTGGCAAATCTGTATTTTTTAAAAATTGCTCCACCAGATGGTTATTATTCAGCTTATGGGGGAGGCACTGGGGGAGTTGTTTAGGAATCCAGAACTTTTGTGTGTGCATGTCATCAAATTAATAAAGAAGACTCTTTCTCTCAAAGGAGAGCTTGATTTGATCTGGTGCAACGCCGGGGCCTCAAGACAGCACTGGAAATAGCGGTATGACGACAGTATCTGCTGTTTTTCAGACTGGGTTCTTTTCTTGCTGTCGTTACCTTGCCTCGGCTATATTCCATTAATAATGTGGGACGTGCTGCCCAGGCAACTGGTAAGAGGTCAGGACTAGGACATAAGAACATAAGAGGTACCGTAACGGGGTCAATCACCTGCGACAGACCTAGCCCCAACCCACGTCTTCAGCCATGCAAGGGCAGTATGCAAGCCCAGTAACTTCTTGCAGTCCATTCCCTTTAGTACCCCAGTACCTATAGCAGGGATGTGAGAGGGGACATCTTTGCCTATTCCCTCCAGTATCTGTCAAATTTTGTTATATTTATCAGCAGCCTGCCTCAACGCCCCCCCCCCCCCCCCCCGTGGCAACTTCAGAAAGGCACATGGTTGCCAGATAACTCCTCAGGCATCTCCATGGTCACCACGGAAATCCCCCCATACTGCCCTTCTGCTCCTGCTCCAGCCCAGAAGCCTCTGTGTCTTGACGGGTCTGGGCTGCTCAGCATGTAACACGTTCCCCACCGGCTGGGCATCTCTTCACCCACATTCCTGAGGGTCTGATTTGAGACTCCCGCAGGGAGAGCAGTATTTTCACAGCAGCTAATGGTAGACAAGCGAGACAGTGTCCATAGGCTCCCTCTGCGGTCAGTCTCTTCCCACACTACCACTCATCATGCTACTGGATGAAAGGGAAAACAGAGACATTTCTAACCTTCCTTTGACAAAAAGAGAGCTGAAGCACATTTCTGTTGAGTTCAATGGGGAACATGCAAGTGTGTTGTCCTTCAGATGGGGAAAAACAGCCAGGAACTGGTGTCTCTGTGTTTAGATTTTCATAGCAAACCTCCCTGCTGAGAAATTCCCCAGAGTTTTTTTTTTTCCTTTTACTCCACACTGAGACTTTTATTTCACCATTTATTCAGAAATTATTTTTTTTTTAATTGAAGGAGGAGATAGAGAAGAAGTGAAAGATTCACTTAGCTAGTTTTGAAAAATCCGGACATCTGTGTGTGTAGGGGAGAAGCTACAGTTGTTTTCTTGCTCTGAGAAAGTTGTTCAGATGCATTTTCATCGATCAAACTGATTTCATTTAGAAGTTCAAATGTGGCACGTTCTACATGTAGTCTTTGAGGAAAAAAATTTCCTTGGCTAAGACTGAACTAAAAAGATAATTATGAAACAAAAGCATTTCAGCAGAAGTAGTCAGCGGTATCTCGGGAAATATCCAGCACATACTGTTAAGGGCTTCTGATGAGTGCTAAGCGTTATTCACATATCCACACAACAAAAGTGCATGGTATTTCTGTATCTCTGCACACAGAAAGAGTGACCAGGTCTTTATACAAATGCACTGCCATGTGCTTGTATCTTTATTCAGTTACTGGGGTAGTAGCATGAGCACTGCTTTAGCTTGGCTCAGTGAACAGAAGCCAGTAGGTGCGAAACGTCTTTGTGAGTCTGACAGATTTGTTTTCAGCCAGCCTTTGTCCGCCCTGCCTATTCAGTTTATAAGGCTTTTGAGCCATGGAGTCCCTCTTTCTCTTGGTTCGATTCTGAACCACAGAAGCCAGGAGGAGATTTATCTCGTCTTCTACAGGGGCTTGGGCAGACCCTCTTCTATAGGCCTCGATTGTGGTGGGAACATCTAGGTTCTCCAATTCCACAGAAAACTACTGTTAATGATGACTAATTTCTGTAGGCAAGGAGTGCATTCTGTAAAGCAGCTGTGCCCAGTCATGGGTGCTGAGTACTGCCAATATGTGGTCCACCATCTTCAAGAAAACCTTATGCAGTAAATTTGAGTAAGCGTGTATGCACTGGGGGCTTTTAAAGCACTCATCTTTGGCCTGACTCTGCTGGCACTGACGTCAATAGAAGACTCCCCCTGGAGTTCAGATAGCTGATACTGGCCAACACTAAGTGCTTTTGAAAATCCCAGCCTTATAATCCATTTATTTGAATGAATCCATTTCCTTTGAAAATGGAAAGCTAAACAGGAATTTTAAAAGCGAAATGCTACTGTCATTACAATGTTGCACACTTACCTAACATCATCTAGCCCAAAGAGTATAATAACGCTCAGACTGTACACCAAGCACCTTGGCATACTGATGAATGTTGAATGCGTCACTGAATCCGTAGGCAACAAACATAGAGCAGTTGCTGCAACTGAGACTTTGAGCCAGGACATCAAGACACATCTCTGCTCTTAGCTGTTATCTCATGGGAAGTGTAATATCCATGCAAAGAGGATAGAATGTCACTTTTTGAAGTCTTATCTGGGTGATCCTCAACCACTGTTTACCTGCTTTTGAAGAATAAAGGCATAAATTTACCCTGCCAAGATGGGTACCTGTGGATTCCCAAGGTTGGCAGGCATCGCTCCCCAGTCCCAGGAGGGCAAAAAGCTTCTTCTCTGAATATAGACGAAAATTGAGATTTTTAAACACATGGAAGCCTGCAGAATTGTTATCGCTGTGCTCTCATCACCAATTGTTCTGTAGCGCAAGAATATAGGGGCAAATGGGATGTATATGAACAAAATAGATCTGGATGAAACAGCACATTACGGGAGCAAAAGCAGAAGTACTGACTGCTTAAAAATCTGAGACACCTCCGTTTCGTACGCTGCAGGCACCTCCCTCCGCCCGTTCCACGGCGCGGCGTAGGGGCTCCCGCGCTCAGCCGATTCCTGAAGATACGCTCCCAAAGCAAGAGTTATCTGCCAGAGGCAAGGCTGTCAGTGGACAGCCACAGGTGTCCCTTAAAACCTGGAGGTGACGCAGGAGGCAAGGATGAGGAAAGGAGCGCGATTCGCATGCCGAGACCCACCGCAATAGCGGGCCGACGGAAACGGACCCAGGACGCGGACTGGAGAAACGCATTCGGTGAGGGGAAGATAGCTGCCAGCTGGAGACTTTCAGAGAGAGTTTTAAATATTGCTGAGACTACACTGCTCAGGAGTTAACTGAATCTTCTGGGCATAAAATTTCATTTAGCACATTGCATTAAAGTGTTGCAGCTGTCTGCAAGGGTGGCAAAGTCTCTTCTGCAGGCTTATACGTAACACCCATCACGGTGTTATCTGGCGAGTTTGTGCATAAGCTGATCTGACATGCCTCTCCTGGGCTCTTTCTCCTTCCAGTGGGGCAACTGCATGTGCATTATTAATGGCTAAATTATATACATACCCCCTTGGCTTTCACTTCTTTTGTACCTTCCTTATTAGATCACAAGCAAACTTAAAACTAGCTAGGAAGTAATGTTTCTCCTCTATAAATATCTTAGCCAAAAGGAATTTGTTTTGTTTTCACAGCCAATTTCATTTGAAATATGTGAGGCTTTTACCATAAATCTGATATATTTTGATTAAAAATATAATTAGTGTAAGTTTCTATTTAAGTGAAAAGCTATTTTTTCCATAAGAAAAAAAAAGGGGGGAAAAAAAGAATTGACTAAATTCTTTAACCAGATTGAATAAAAATGAGTTTCTCACTATAATACAGACCTACCACAGCACTTGTCACTCTGCAGGATCTCAGACTTACAAAGCAGGTGTTGCTGGAAAGTAGCTTGGCAAATCTTTTAGCAGCATACAAGAGGCAATGGATGGGTTAAAGCTGGAGATATAAAACAGGATATTTAAAGATGGAAATACGGCTTAAGTTGGACCGTGATCTGGCAACAAGCTCCTGATTTCCTCATCGGAGTAGTATAAAGGAGGTGTGCAGATGAGCTTGAATGGGACTGTTCTCCGGTCATTTAGAAATGTCCCAAATCTTTCTAAATTTTGCCTTTAAAAATGTTTCGAAAGGGTCAGATAACCAATGAAATGCCCTTGAGAAAAACAGAATCCCGTTTGGGTCTCCATTGCAGATAAATGGTAAAGCGTTGATGAATAATTTATTTTTATTTTTTCTTACCTCTTCTGTAACTGAGATAATTTGTCAAGAATTTTAGAACTGGGAAGTTTAAAGAGGCCTGTTAATTCAGTGCTCTGTTTATCTGTGCCTTCTGCAGGCAGCTGCAGAGCATTATTGTGTCAAAAATATTAAAATGTGGCACTGATTTAGTTAGAGGGACGCTGCAGGAACTGATGAAAGCAATCTCCTCTTAAAATAAAATAAAAAAAAAAAAAAAGAGCGAAATAATGTTTCTCCAGAGCTCTAGAAGAGACATTTTGACAGTGCACTGAGTGGTTCAGACCCTCAAATGAAAAGCTATGAAGCCCGTATCAGGTAGCTATTCCTCTGTAATACTAGAACTCACAACTCTCTCCTTACTCAGTCAAATAGTTTAGCGTGTATTTACCAAGTAAACGTGCTACCCAGTAAGTTGCAGCTGGTTTAAAAATACAAAAACCACTTTTCAGTAAGGCCCATTTCTTACAGCAGCGGTAGCATTGGTGCTTTATGAATGCTTTCTTGTTGAAAGCATCTCACTCAAGTGAGTATCGTATGACCTGTATAATAACGTATACTGTGTATCTGTTCATTGTAGCGTCGGTGAGACTAATGGAATGTGAGACAGTGTGCAATACTTTGATTTTCTTTTTCTCATAACTGTTGATTTGCAAAAGCTAAACAATATAACCCTGAATAAAACCACATTAAAATGGACTATGTATCGAGTGTGATATAAATAATGTGACAAGATGAGACAATACTTTGCCATTTCAACAATTTGGGAACAATTTCAATAGGAGAGTAGCATGTTGCCACCCACACCATCTATTTTCCCTTCTTTTATTTTTTTGCAGTCAGGTATGGGTTTATGATTATGGAGATACTGTTGTGTTTCCATAAAGCAAAGCCACACAGGCAACCGAGCTTGTATTGATTCACAGAGTTTATCACCTCAGGAATCTGTAACTGCTTACCATTAACCTTGCAAATGTGTTTTAAAACTTGTGCAAACATATCACATTCAAACTTTTGGAAACTTGACAAAATACGAGGAATGGTAAATGAAATGGATCTTACAAAAAATAAACTCAGTTACAAAAGACAGAAGCGTCTTTCCAACCAAGTAACCCATGCAGGTCTTCCAACTTGCAGTTAGAAGTTCTGTTACCACAGCTGAAAAATGCAGAAACAGGGTGATCTACTATCACAGTGTCTCGTATGTGTCCCAAGTGAAGTGGGATGGCATAGGAAAGATCCACATCCACCTAGTACTTCCTGGAGATTTCGTTTTCCTCCTACCGCAATGTCTACCATGAAATGCCCCACAGATATCCTCCATCTCGGTGGACAAGGGAAGCCTGTGTCTAGACCTTCCCATGTTGTGAGAGGGTGCTTAACGCACCTGGTTTGTCATGATCTTTGCTGGCATCATAGGCAGTTAGCGTAAGGCTCAATTTTCAATCGAGAACAGCAGGCTGCTTTCTGCTCGGTCCCTTTCCTTCAGTCTGTTAAACCACCTCCTCCGGCCAAGACAGCACCCTGGGAGTTGCACTGCAGCTGCCTCTTGCCAGTGTGAAAACACTGTCTTCTGGGAAGGGCGCAGGAGTAGGGTCTTCTCATATTTAAAGGTGTTGCAGCTGTCACAGTATCATCGCCTCCACTTCAGAGCTGGCCCAAACAACAGTCTTGACATTTTGGCAGGTACTCATGTTTTTTGACAGAACAAAATGTAAGTTCTCCAGTGCTTTTTGCCAAATTTTGAAGGCATATTTAAAATACCCGGCAGCCTGGTGGTCATATTGGGCAGAAGAGGCATTTAGCACGAGCCCTCTCAACAAAGCACCCTGCCCACCAAGCTACATAACCAGGCTTGCCATTTGGTCCTTTCCTACTTGATATAAACACTCACTGAGCCACCAGGAAGGAAGCGTATCTCTGTTGGTGCTGTTAAGGGCAGTCTCCTGAGATAAGGAAGACACCTGAGAGCAGGGTTTTTGAACGTCTTAGGTCCCATTCACATAGGCTAACCAAGAGGAGCCTGGGCAATCCTTTTCAGGGATGGGGATTTGTGCGGAGAGCAAGTTGCTTTTTCTTAACATTTTTCTCCGAGTTAATAATTTTCTATAGGAAGTTTAAAGTTTTCCACAAAATGCTTCGGAAATCCTTAGCCCCACGATAGCCTCCTTGCAGGGGTTGCAAGGGAGAGCTGCTCTGCAGCTCTTCTTCTTGCTATGTATAGTGGCAGTCATTAGGGCCTTTTGGAACAGGCTTGTCCTTTTAGCTGAAATAAAACGGCTTATGCAGGGATGCATATCTCATCTACTGAACAGAAGTTCAGTCACTCACTCTTTTTCTTCTAGATCACAGCTAACTCTTTCCGGGTTTTCTTCTTCTTAAATCCCAGCTCTGGTTTTCTATTTTTCTTTCACTTTATGTTTTTGTATCAGAAAACAGAGTGAGGTTTGGTTAATTTATACTAGTATTTACCAAGTTATTTTTTATAACACTTTATAATATAGCTTTATGGAAAAACTATGATAGCATGACCGCAATGGATTAAAACCCCAAACTAGACGTTGTCAGTCATTTATGCTCAGAAGCTGTACCGGTTTCTTCATCGTCTTCTGTCTGAATGCTGGACTGAGTGGGCTGAGCTGTTTCTATTCCGGAGCCGGACAAGTTTGCAGGATGGCAAATTAAATCAGATGGACGGTGTGAAAGCCCGGCTGAGCGCAGGGCATCAAGATTTCTGTTTCATGCAATGTGCTAGCAGAGTTGCCTACCTATTTTAAAGCTTATCTGTCGGCTGTGTTGATTACCCCCATCAGTGGGTACAGATGAAAGGCATTCAGACAAGATGGTTTACTACGATAACGTCCTGCTGCTTCTGTTGTTCAAAACAAAGATCTATAATACAGAAAATGTATTGTTTCACACTGAAGTTTAGGCAATTCCACTCACTTCTCTAAAAGTGTATATCTTAGAGTTGTTGAGTTACTTGGTGAGATTGTTTTTGTGTGCAAGTGTCTACCCAAGTGTTGCAGGGCTGCTTTTTGAAAATAATCCATATATCATTTCTTCTAAGTCTGTCCTCCTCTGCAGCATTGCTATGGCTGAGAGTACATGATTACCCCCTGAGGAAAGCATCTTGGGACAGCATTTCCACTTAGCAGACATCTTCCTTTCAGAGGCGAACACTACATGCTGGTGTCCAACGAATTTTGGTGCATGTGTATGAAATCTCCAGAGTTGTTTTAGCATCTTTGGTAAGAGCTCACGTGGGTCTTTCTTGTTTTCCCAGTTGGAATCCAAATCTGAGCCAAGTGTTGGAGTGTCCTCTTCTCTCCTGCTTCCCTCCAAGTGAAGAGAGAGCCATAGATGTGCAAGTCATCCTAACAGGCAGTCCGGTATCTGTCTTCCCTGAAGTTCAAAGCAAGGCAGAATTCCCCTCACCTTCCTGCACCCAGACACCTCTCTTCAAGCCCTTACACACAGCTTCCACAGCAGTGACACTTCACTGTGAGATACTATCTACCTCCTGACACCTCCGACGACTCAGTTTGCCATGAAGGGTTAAAGCCCCTTGCATTTTTTGACTTCACTTCTTCATGTACCCACAAAAAGTTTTATTTGTCAATATAAATAACTCAAACCTTTTAAAATCCTGTTAAACTCTTTTCCTCCACGATTTCCTGAGGCATTGAATTCCATGGGCTGATAATGTGCTTCTTGAAGAAGCTTTCCCGTCTGCTCGTTTCACATTTTCTGCCTGCCAATTTCATCAACTCTTCTCTCGCAATTGTGTTATGGGGCTGGGACTGACTGCAGAGGAGTATCAGCTCTCTTTCCACTGAACTAGTCGTTATTTTAGATGGCCCTCTTTACACTCCTGCTTTCTAAACTAAATAGCCTTGCCCAGGTTAATCTTTTCTGGTATTTTAATCTCTCTTCCATTCTGTTGCCCCTTGTCCGTGTAAATCTTTACTATCCGTGGCACGCTGGAGCTCAGACAGACTACCCTGAATGCAGTAACAATGGAATGTATCACCAAATTACAAGTTCCTGGTCTTGCAACAGTATTTTCATTGCCAATTTTCTCTTCATGCCAATTTTAATTATTTTGGAAGGTCCGATCATCTCCTTGTTTTAAAATCTCATCAGCACCTCAGCCTACTAACAACGAATGCTTGATCCTCTTTCTGAAATATTCTGGGTAATTTAGACCCCAGCGGTGTGTAAAAGGTTTTTCCTAACTCCTAGTATCACTAAGTATTTATCTAATACCAATTATAGCTGACACCTACCTGCACTGTTGATCATTTTGTTTAGTCCTGTTTGAGCTCAGACATCAACTAGCCTAGTTGTTCTTGTTTTATTAACTCCTAATTAACAGTACTTCACTTCCTAGTGGTAGAGTGAGGCTAAAGGGATAATGAACCTAGAGAGTAGGGTGCTGGAAAGACACCAAATGAATGAAAAACTCCAGATGAACCCTTACCCTGCCATAGAAGACAAGCTAATATCTCCTAAGCATCTAAAGTATCCCAGTGGTGCGAACCATCTCAGCCCCAGTCATCAGGGGCCACCCTTGTTATCATGAGGAAGAGCACGAGTGAAGTATAGGCTTAGGGGCACTTTTTTTTTCTTTTTTTTCCTGGTAGACTAGTAACAGGACAGTTCTTGGGTCTCTGCTGACAAAACATCTCAGACCCACTTTGGGTTTTTTGGATTTATGTTTACTTTCAGACTTGGCCCTTGGGCCAAGTTTCTCAAAACTTTTCATGAGAATTCTTTGAAGCTGTAAAAAAAAAAAAAAGTGTTTGATGTAGATGTCCAGGGGGACGATGTCTACTGAGATCAAATATGCATGGAACAGCTGAGTTTGCTGCAATTCTGCCTTAACTGAACGGAACTTGGATATTTTAGCTATGCTTTTCTTTCAAATTTTGAACTCATTGGAATTTGAATTTAAAACACTGTCTGGCAGGCGCATATGAATCAAAACTAAATGTAATGGTCAAATGAAGAAGAAAAGTGATGTAAAACTATCTCTCTTTATTTTCTACAGTGTCTGTTACCATAGTATCTAGACAATTATGGTATCTCAACACCTGCAGCTGGTGCTGGCTTTCAGAATACTTCCAAGTTCTTAAGCAAAAAATACACATTTGGATTTTACATTAAAAGAATTAATGTACTTGCAAATCACTTCTATTAACACCCACCTACCTTCTTCTCTAATATTAGGCAGATTTTTAAACACAAGTGATAGGAATGACCTGGATGAGGGGATGGAGTGCCTCCTCAGCAAGTTTGCTGATGCTACCAAGCTGGGAGGAGGGGCTGACACACCTGAGGGCTGTGCTGCCATTCAGAGAGACCTGGCCAGGCTGGAGAGCTGGGCGGAGAGGAACCTCCTGAGGTTCAACAAGGGCAAGCGCAGAGTCCTGCACCTAGGGAAAAATAACCCTAGGCACCAGCACAAGCTGGGGGCTGACCTTCTGCAGAGCAGCTCTGCAGAGACAGACCTGGGAGTGCTGGTGGATGACAGGTTGACCATGAGCCAGCAATGTGCCCTTGTGGCCAAGAAGGCCAATGGTCTCCTGGGGTGCGCTGGGAAGACTGTTGCCAGCAGGTGGAGGGAGGTGATCCTGCCCCTCTCCTCAGCCCTGCTGAGGCCTCATCTCGAGTCCTGTGTCCAGTTCTGGGCTCCCCAGTTCAAGAGAGACATGAAGCTACCGGAGAGAGTCCAGCACAGGGCTACGAGGATGATCAGAGGGCTGGAGCACCTGCCCTGTGAGGAACGGCTGTGAGAGCTGGGCCTGTTTAGCCTGGGGAAGAGAAGACTGAGGGGGGATCTTATCAATGTGTATAAGGATCTGAAGGGAGGGTGTCAAGGAGACGGGGACAAACTCTACTCAGTTGTCCTGTGTGACAAGACAAGAGGCAATGGGCAGAAATTGAACCACAGGAAGCTCCACCTGAATGTGAGGGGGAATTTCTTCCCTGGGAGAGTGACAGAGCACTGGTACAGGTTGCCCAGAGAGGTTGTGGAGTCTCCTTCTCTGGAGATATTCACGGCCCACCTAGATGCAACCCTGTCCAACATGCTCTAGGTGACCCTGCTGAGCAAGGAGGTTGGACTAGATGATCTCCAGAGGTCCATTTTTCATTCTGGGTCCCGTGGCACTATTGCGTGGACTGCATTGAACATAACCTCATGAGATTGCTTGAAGTGCCGACCGCAAGTAAACCCAATACAATGTAGCGCTCGTTTTAATTGTCTGAGGCACTCATTAGTACCATATTCACTGCTAATGAACTAAAGTGCCATGTTATATTAGCAGCTTGATCACTGATAATGAGATAAACTGACAAAGTTTGCTTGTGGCTGGCACTTTGATTACCTTTAAGTTTTCACCACCACGCAGATCTTTGTCCAACTGACAAGACAACCAGCCTGGTCAACAGCCCATCAACTATATCCATGTTTTCTTTTTTAATAACTGCAGGCTCTTTAAAGTAATAGTACTTTTTTTTTTTTTTTGCTTTCGAAACTACTGGTATTTGGTAAACTTGCCACAGATACCTAAGGTTACATGATTCCCTTCATCTCAGTTTTTACTGAAAAGAAAAACCCAATGTTTTGCCTTGTCCGAAGGAAAGTCTGAAAAACGTAATTTAAATGTATCAGATACTGCCAGAACCTGCAGAGGGCTCAAAATGATGGCCACAAAGGGCCACTGAACAGTATTTCAGTCCATCAAACTGTAAAGACAAGATAACAGAGCACTGCCAGACCACAAATGCTGCAGCGTTTCTTAGGCATCAGACTGCCATAATCGAACACGGATACCACGGTGGTGAGTGAGCTGCTCACACCCACGGCCTGTTCTTTTCCTTACTCACTCCAAAGTCATTTCACTCCCAGCTGGGAAAACCCTGGAAAAAAAGTAGTTGAGCCAAGATTGCAAGCCCAGATGCAAGAATGAGCAGGAAGCTTAGGTAGCCCTAGCTGTCGCAAATTAAGGGAAATTCATTGCTCGCACTCCATCTGGATAGAGGTTGACTAACAAACACCAGTCCCAGCTCACACCTCTTTAATAAATACTTGTAGCTGAACCTGCCCAGCACACCGAAGAGTTGTACTGGAGAAGTGCACACCCCCAGATCTTTAGGAACAGCTGAATCCAAAGGAATTTCCTCATGGGAGTTTGTGAGCGGTTTTTGCTCCGCCCGCTTCATGGTGTAGGCATCAGGGAAAGGCTGGAAGACTGTTAGGCTTTATTGTCAGAAACTACGGAGGAGGGAGTTGCCCTTCTGAAACGTCATCCATTTCTGGCCTGCTGGGAAGACCAACATGAAACATCCTCATGCCAACAGGATGGAGAAGGAAACCTGTGAATCTCATCCTGTGAAAGAACAACAGTTCAGTTTCTGTGCAGAAGCCTGCTGCGAAGAGACTATCTGATAAAAAAAGCTGAGTCTTCTTTCCTAACTCCCACTACCTGAGGAGGAAATTTGGAAATTTCCTCATGGAAATTTTACGGCTGAAGCCAAACCACCAGTGAACCCCAGAATGAGTGAATACAAGTGAATGAAAAACAAGCGCTCAAAGATCTGAGAGAGAAAATTCCTCACAAAAAGGTCACTTAATTTTTGACCCTTCAGTTCTCATCCTCAAGAGAAACCTGTGAAATGCTTTCACAGATAAAATTCACAACACTACTGGATACCACAAGTCACGGATTCAGTAGACAGATACTAGTTTTATGGCACATTACACTTTCTTTTGCCCATGCCCTGCAAGTTCCTGCAGTGATTCCTGCAAGTTCAATTGATGATAAATTGCCCATCTCATTTTTTTTCCCCCACAAGAGATGGACATCTTACCATCTCTCCTGTTGCAAGTGTCACTCCTCTGTTCCAGAGGCACCAGCTGCCTTTTCTCTCAAATGATCTAACCAATTAACAAATTCAAAGCAATTGTTCTCAGCTTGTATTTAACTCTAAAGATTTCTGCTTTCCTTTCAAGCCTGGAGAACAGCTCGCACGCCTGAAAGCTCCTCTGTTTTGCCTCTATCAGTAATTAAAAAAGAAAAAAAATCTTCCTTCTCCTTCATATCTTGCCTAGCTTAAGAAAGATACCTACATTTTTAGACCGACTCAATTATATAAGGTGAATTTCATGTGGTTAAAAGACTTGGGATGTTTATTCTGCTTGGAAACATAAGGAAAAAGAAAAAAAACGTGTCCATTCTGCCCCTTGAAGTAAGGCCATCCAAAATCATGATCTTACCTCAAAAGTTAAAACAGGCTGCAAAGACAGATATAAAGCTGATGTTTACAGAAATATTGCTCCGAAAAGGCTTAACGAGATAAACTTCTCTAGTACTTGTCTCCTGCTGTCTTCCATGCATTTCATAAGCCACGTCGGGCCGTATTTGAATGCTGCAATCTACCAAATGTGAGCCTTTTAACTGCTCAAATGCGTGCAGAAAGTGTTCAGCAAATGTTACCCAATGAGAAAGAGTCAGACCATTTATAGCCCTTAAAACCACTATCAGTTTTCATTCATAAGAAAATAGATTTCTTCCTCTTTTAAGTTATTACTGATGTGAAAACAATTTGTTACGTTCGATAAAGCACTGGCTGGCCTATGTGTTTAAAAAGAGTAAGAATACAAAAATACGTATTGTTTTTTCCTGTTGATTGATTGATTGATTTATGGATCTAATTTACTCTTTCTTTTCTGTGGTTTGCCTGGTCAGAACTCCTATAGGGTCAGCTTGACACTGCTGCAACGGGTTGGATGAACCGTATTTTGATTCTCAGTGTATTTGGCAGCTGACAGACATGTGCACGTCTGTCTGAGGCGGCTGCAGATGCACAGGTAGGTCTACGTGCTAGTTACCGTCCAAACCGGAGACGCTGCGCTTGGTGTTCATGGTGGCCCTCACTGTGGGGTTGGAGGTTCAGGCAAAGGCGGCTTCTTTGCAGCTTCCTGTCCTCCTGTTCACCCTTTCCTCGGGATCGCACGGTTATACTGCACTACACTGCACGTTACCACCTGATGTCACCTATTTTCTACATTTCAAAATGCTTTTGGATAAACTTGGCGGGGTGTGGGGGGGGGAGTGTATGTAAAACTAAGCCCCAGCAGCTGCAGCTTAAACCACTTGTACACACCGCAGTCTTTTCTTTCTTAATGTAGCTACACTTGCTGTGCGGGAATTAGGTTAAATTTGCAAGAGAAATTATGCCGCGTTACATTCACAGGTCCCACAGCCTTGGGCATTGAAGAATTGAGATTGAAATACTTTCACAAAAGCTACCTAAAGATAAGTGCTTGCCCATTTTCTCCTTCTCATCTCCTGCATCAACTGCTCTCCTGAGAGAAAAAAAAATAACAATAATTCAGACAGCAATGAGTGTTGTTAGCTGGCAGCATCCAAGTCCAGAACATCAAATATATGAGCAACACAGAAATCCTCCTGCCCTTAAATATGGTAAAAACTTAAAACATCCCTGAACTGTGCACTGCACCAGCTGATGGCAGGGATGAATCACAGCAGCCATATGGCAGGGAGAGAACTGAACGATGATGCAGGAGGCTTTATTTTTTCAAAGCTTATAAGGGATGTCAAATAGCCAGTAAATAGGAAATAAATAAGCTGATAAATAAATAATGGAAACTGCCTGAGTTCAAGTGAGGAAGAGCATTTTGGTTTAGAAACATACACTGGCACGTAATACAAACACACCCAGCGCTCTTCCAAGGCTGCGCTCACACGCGCCTCTGAGCAGCCGCTCCAACACATTGGATATATAAATATCCTGCTCCACGAAGCACTCTGCAGCTTGCGCTTATGAGTAGAGCAACAATAACATGTGCTGGTTTGCGGTGGCAGGATCGCCTCTGGCGTGGTGGTAAATCTAAAGGGTTTGGTGGCCCATCTGGCATTTTTGCACTCCGGGAGGAACCACCACCTCCTTTCAGGAAGACACAGGAGCCCACTGCTCCTACGACTCACAGTTTAGGTACTTCTGCTGTGTTAAGATGGCAGTGTCCATTTCAGGATACTTTATGTTGCAGCAGTATCTCGACAGCTTTCTTTCCAACTAGATAGTAAAAGTGCTAGGAAAAGCCTCTGACTTATTTTTGGCAAAGAGGAGGAGGACATTTCTGGCTTGTAAGAGTAAGCAGTAAGAAGTGACAGATCTAACTCTTTTGTCTGTCTCAAGCTGTCTAATCCAAATTTTGAGAGTCCTGTCTATTCAACATCCATTTAAAGAAACAGCACTGGAGTTATCTGTAGGACAAACTGTGTCACTTTACAGACAAAGCCTAGATGCACCTCTTCTTCGCATTTTCACCAAGTCCTTTTGATACAACTTGTACAAGAGTGAATCACACCAACTTTTCTGAAAGGGAGTGGGATAGCACAGATTTTCCTTTTTCCACAGACGGGAACGTGCTTCCTGAGCCTGCAGAGCAGCTCTAAATGCAGCCCTCTCCCTCCTAGACAAACACACGTCAGGACAAGGTACAGCATGCTTCCCATTTCTCCCTGAAGCTGAGAAGGATATCTTGTCATATATATTATATGAAATATTTAATGTGTGTGTATCTATATACGTTTATATGTGCATAGGTAATACAGAAATATTTTTTCACATCTATAACTTGGTCATCTCAGACCTTGACCTCTTTTCTCAAACCAAAAGCAAGTTCCTAGTTCAAAATACACTCAAAAGAAACTCGAGGTGTTTAAAATGTTTTAATTGTCAAAATCTCCCTGCTGGATGCAGGATCATAGATACTACGGACCTCTTAAGCTGCAGGAACATGGTAGATTGGAGCTGGAGCTGTGGTGGCCCTTTGGGGAGCAGTCACTGCTGATGCAAAGCCTCACATATTCAATACCTATACATCCTGTGTGTGGCATTTCTTAACACAGGGGGTCAGACTAATTTGGTATTAGGTCTCTTCCTCATCCGGTAGTCTGTGCTGAGGCTAAGCCACTGGAGTGCCTGCCCCAGCTGTACACCATTCAAAATATCCCCTGTGCTGGGGGAAGGCAAAACCAGGGAGTGAAGACAGAAGTGGTATTTCTACAGAGATCTGATGCCAAACGCTTGCTCTAAGTGTATCTCCTGCTTCTTCATTCGCTGCACGAGCTGGCAATTAAGAGAAATCAATGATTGCATTGAAACTGTGAGAACCGAGATTCGTGGGGAGACCTATTGATACTATCCTGGTGCTATTCTTAGTCAGATCAGTAAATATTAAAAAAAAAGAAAGAGAGAGAGAGAGAGAAGAAGAAAGGTGAATATCACTTCCCTGCTTCTCTATATCCTTTAAAAGGCCTGCAAAGACTCTTAAAAGTCAGGAAATCAGAACTGATGGAGCAGCTTAGAGTGGGAGAGTTTAAAGCCCTGCGCTTCTCCGCGTGCAGCCTGGCGGGACTGTCCGGGCATCGCACGCATGATGCTTTTCCTCTTCCCTCCTGCACTCGTCGACCACTCACCACCTCCACCTCTGCAGGAGCACAGGACCCCAGCCGAGCGCTCCCCCCACCCCCGACCCCAGCGGCTTTAAGGGCAGCGCGGGGGAGACGGCGGCGCCGGTTGATACGGCTCCCCCCTTTCTCGCCGCCAGAGCAACGCGCACAAAGAGGAGGCAGAAGGGCCCGCGCTTCTCTCAGATGGCCGGCGAACACGGAATGAACGCGCGGCGCCGCGCAAAAGTCACAGCCAGCACAACTTTTATCCGGGGATAATCGTCTGTTTGTAGTCAGCAATGTACTACAGAGCATTTGCTGACTGCGAGCCCCTCAGAATAAGGCACGGTCAGCTTATAGCGCTACCCGGGGGGGGCCGACCAACAGCGGAATGAACCGGTGACCCTCGCTCTCTTCATGGCTATAGAAAAAAAGGAAAAAAAAAAAAAAAAAAAAAAAAAAGCCTTTCTCATGCAAAGCCTCCTCCACTTTCCTGCTTTTTAGCAGCGATGATGTCATACCTTCAGCAACCCCCACGGCTGCCAGAGCGTGCAAAGCGCCCGTGAATGCAAAGCCTACAGCGGCTGGAAAGAGGGTCGCCCCAGTCGGTCGGAATTAAGAGTCCGGCATTACTAAACATCACGTGCTCTGCTCACGGTATCTTTTGGGAAGAAACGGAGAGAGTTTCCGTGCACCTCCTTAGGTTATTGCCAGACTGCTCTAAGCTAGGAAATTGTTTGCCCCCAAAGCCTTGGGAGCTCTGAAAAAAAAGTTTTCTTCTTGAAAAATACTCTCATTTATTTTTCATTTTACTGTGATTCAATATCAGCTAAATTTTCTCACCCAAGATATAATGTACTGCTTGTCAATACCAGTTAAAATCATGTGGCTACAAAAGAGAGCCTCACTGGAAGTGTTTTCTTTTGGCACCCAGCAGTACTTTTTGATTTATTGTAGCAGGATTGCTTGCCAGTTACCGCAATAAGTAAGACCACATCCAAAAATATGACAAGAAACCTGGAAAGCAAAACCTGTGGTGTTTAATTAAATAACCGTTGCTTTCTTTTTTTCTTCTTTTTTTTTAGAAAAACTCATCTGGGATTTTTTAAAATGTTTTGGGGAACAATTTAAATTGAAGCTGAATGGTTAATTAATTATTGATTAAAAATCTACTGTGGCGATAGGCTGAGTTTGTTGTGTCGCACTTTAAGGGGGGAAAAAAGAGTTTGAAAGTGAAGTGAGGGGAAAATGCTGGTAACATTTCTGTAATCCAACAGAGGATTTTACAAAGCTTTCTCTTCTTCTACATGCCGTGATTCAGCCAGAATTAGCATGTTCTAAAAATAATAAGAAAATCTCTTAATTATTTATATCCTCTTACTTGATTATTCATTAGAACATGCTCGTTGTTGCTTTAAAGACAAAACTCAAAAATTTACTGTAACCAAATCTATTTTTGTATTTCAACTTGCTATAGTAGACACGGACCACAGTATGCACAAGCTGTGCATACAGCATCCAGAGAACAGCATCGAAAACAAAAAGAGAGCATTCAAACAAGTAAAAATCAGAATTTGTAAACCAGAATGTGCACATCAGCTGTATTTATCAAGACTATGATCCTCCAGAGTTTTCTATCAAGGGTCTGCTTGGAGTACATAGAGTCTTTCCAGAATAACAGCCTGTGTTATTGTTAGGGGTTGAATTCAAAGGTCTAGGTGGCTGTTGCAGAAATGAAAGAACATACCGGTGTTCAGATGAGTAATAATCATCTTTAGTATTATTCTTTTTCTGAAAAGAGTGCATTTTCAAGACTCCTCCTGTCATCTTACACCTTTTAAAGACAAAGGTAGCTCAGGTCCTCAGCTGGTATAAAGCAGAATGGCTCTGCTGAAGTAAATAACTCTCTTCCAAAGTATATCGCACGAAATTTTAGCCCTGAAGGCAGAGTCAGGACAGCAGAAAATACAGCAATTTAAATTCCTCTACCAGAACAGATCTATCACCATGGAAAGAAAGGAAGGGGCCCAGGATCCAGGACAGCTGACTTATGACTAAATCAGAAAAAGTCTATAGTACATGGGAGGTGAAGATGGATTTGTTCAAACAGGGCACCTCACATTCTCTCAACTGAACCTGATGGGGATCCAGAAATGTGCTTTCCTCTTTGTACATTCCAGGAGGAATCACACCGGGAAGTGTGCTGGGAAACCTCCTACCACACAACAAGAGGATCAGATGCCTGTGAAGTGTCTGGGTGCCCATCTGCCAATTTCTGCTCAACTTACTGCTGGAGAAGCCTCCTCTTCATCTAGCAGCTGTCACCCACAACGTGCAGAAGATGCAGCTTAGTTTAATACTCTGGCTCTTGCGATTCAACTCCACATCTCTTTTCGCTCAACAGAGTAGCACAGCCATCAAGCTGTCTGCTTTTCAGAAAGAGGGTCTGTGTGAAAGGGCATTTTCCACTCCTTTTGTTGCCACGGTGCAGAAGAGACTATAGGATTCATCAGACCAGAAAAAGAGAGTGAAAGCAAATGTGACCCTCTCTCCTAAGGGTTTGGGGAGTCATGTTGGCTAGTTACTATTAAGTGATGTACACTAGCTGGGGACGACACACAGGCTTTGTGGGCAAGGACGTACTCTCTTTCACATGAAATAGTTGCTGGGTAAAACTGTGAAAGTTAAAGCTTAAGAGCTTATGAAGTACTCTGCCATGCATGATTGCATCTAATGACTCATGCAGGCAACGGAGCAATTTGTAAAATGTAATGTGTTCGTTACTCGAAAGTATTCAGTTAAATTCGGGACAATATTAATGAATTAATGTTCTTTTTAAATCTTATTGAATATTTATGCTTCAGGCAGTGGCACTTAGCTTTGAGTGGGTGTTTCATGTGGGGCTGAATTCCAACCTTAGTTTGGATTGTGTTGTTCAATTAATTACATTTATTCATTTGCTCCAGTGGGCTCACTTGCAGAAAAAGGTCCTACTAGAGGGCAAGTGACAATCTCAGCTCCAGACCCTATTCAAGTTCACCAAGTGGTTGGGAATAGACCTCTTTTTCTTGTTAAAAAACCCTCTTGTAACGTGAATCTAACCTTAGCCTTACCTCCAACCTGTGCATCCATTTTTTTACCTTTTCTGACGATGTCCCCAATAAATTAGAAGTGTAAAACATTCAGAATACAGCCCTGCAAGTACTGAATGTTCATCTGAAATATTCTGTGACACTTACCAGGACCTGATCATTAATAAGAAAACAAACATTTTCTTAGAACTTCACTTTCTGGTAAAGATGTTACATTCTGGGGTTGATGACGCTTAACGATTAGGTATTTGCCACTATCAAGCACAAATTCAAGCCCTCCAGGTGTTTGCAGACCTATTTTTTTTGTTTGTTTGTTTGAACTGTGATATATTGATGTCAAAATCTCCCATTTAACATACTGAACATAAAATGAAAGGCTGAGTGCTGACAGTGGTCCAGAAACCAGAGGCTGAAAATCAGAGGCATTGGACGAGTTCTGAATCAGAGACAAAAGGCTGTTACAGGATCTCTCAAATCCTAAACTCAAAGGGCTTGACCTAGAGCCCTTCATTTTAGATTTCAGAAGAGGATACTCTACTAGAAGGGGAAAATTGATCTAAGTGATCATAGCTTGTTGTTCTGCCTCTGTCCTGCACCCAGAAAGCAGTTACCCGTACGCACACACACAGCTATAAGGTGCAGCCACAGGTGCCCACTGCAGGATCAGGGTTGTGGTGTGGAGCAAGGTAAGATCTCGGGAGACTTCACTAGCAAAACAAGCTAACATCATTTGCCCTTTGCCACATAGCTCCTTATAGTCTACTTTCACTCATTTTTGCATGATACTGCTTGTATTGTATTTAATTATTTAAAATAACAATTATTTATTTATATATATCCTCTGTTATCCAAAACTACCAGGTAAGGGAAACAAAAAGTGACAGAGTATTAAAACAATAAATAACATCTAATAACTCCCAGAGAGAGTTTTACAAGAAGGAAACAGGAGACAGAGACATAAAACAGAACACAAAGGAAAGATTTTTATGATGGGATTTAAAACAAGAATCATAAAAATGAAGATGGGAGCAAAGAAGTCAAAAAAGCTGAACCTGAAAGAGAAAATATTTAGAAATGGCAACAGGCAAGAAAATGCATCAAGGTGGTTTGAAATCGATGAACTGACAAAAAGCCAGGAAGAATTCTTTTGAAACACAGCAATTTCTATAATGTTGAGAGCTTTAAAACAACAGCACCGACAGAAATGAAACCACTAAAATGAAGAGCATAAGAAGAAGATGCATGACGCAAAAGATACAGCAGCGCTAAAACACGTAGCCTAGGCATGGCTGGATTAAAGCAGACGAAGAGGTTGACAAGGACACTGGTTGAACCACCCTTTCACACGGGTGAAGTCTCAGTCCAGGTGGCTCTCTTAATTTGCTGTCTTAAAATGCACATCTAGAAGTCCGCAATGTTTTGGAGAGGCATCTTCAGGAAGTACCACTAAGGAAAGAACTGATGAAGGAAAAAAGTTGTCTCCATATAGAGAATGATACTAAGTTTTATTGCAGTGGCCACTAGCAAACTAGAACTAGAGAAGGCACATGGGAACAGAAATGCAGATATACAAAGGAAAGGAAGAAAGGGAAGAATAAAACAAATACATTCAATAGTTAAAAAAGCACAAACGAATATTCACAGACATACACATGCATAGTTGTTTTGTCTTTGCTGAAACTGTAAAGCAAAGTGAAAGATGCTTGAATGCACTTCTTTGAGTAAAAAAACAGCCTTTTTGAAAATCTATCTGGCAATTCATCTGACTTGCAGAAAAGTTAGAAAGGGATGGTACTAAACTGTTGATAAGTGTCTGACTGTCCTTGATCCCTGGCAAGAATGCGTGGCTACAGTTTTTGCTTGAAAACTTTGGTTAAATTCTTAAATAGTAAAAATGTCTTACATGTGAGCACAGAAGACTGAATTTCATGAAATACAAATGGAAGTTCACCATTGCTTATCAGTTGTTCCAGCAAGCCAGAAAAAGCAAGTATTTCATCTACCTATCTTGTACGTTACGTTCAACAGGAGGAAACCTGCTACACAGACCTCTGTCTACTTGCTGTATGTACTGAACAGTATCAAGAAGCAGATTTCCAAGACCACATGAAGGCAATGCCATAGATTCTGAGCTTATGATCACGGTATAAGGACATCATTTCCAGACTATTCCTTATATTGTTACACACACAAAAAGCTTTTCCCTTTTCTTTGAGAGCATGATTTATGCCAAACCCCCAACTAACTTGGACAATTGCCTTTGAATACTCTCTAGTGTAGTGCCTAGCATGATGCTGATTTTACATCTGTTGGAATAATAACACAAAGAACTCATAATAGGCTTTCTAAGTGAAATGATAGCTCCAGCCATCTGGAAATAGTTATAAGGTTTATATATGCACTTCTGATTTTCCTAGAGTATTCCTATCAAGCAGTCAGTGCAAAACTTGAGAGTACATGAACAATCTGTATACTCTCGCTTCTCCATACATGTGACATGTATAGGGACTTTTACATGCCTTTTTTAAATGGAAAAATTGCTGAATGCTTTAGCGATCAATGGTAAACTCAGTAGCCTGCCTGTGCTACTGCACAGCATATCTCTTCAGCACTTCACGCTAAAGTTTCACCCAAATCTCTGTGTGCTGACTCATGTTTTCTAGCATCGTTCAGGAGCCACCGAATCCACCTGACCAATTCCTCACTGATCCCTGTGATATCTTGATCAGAAAATCTAAGTCCAGGTAAGTGGAGCTGTCCTACTGAGACGCAATGCATCTATGGCCCTCTGTAGCAAAGATGCTACTTTCAGATACTGAGACCCCATTTAAACAAAACATGAGGAGTACTCTCATTTTGGAAAGACCGGTTCACTTTAGACTAAAAGCTGGCCTTAGCAAAGGGCTCTAGATTTTCAACATTTTTCAACAATTTTCAACATTTGCCTGAAGTGTACTGATCTTCCCTCACCCGGAGCTTTAGGTGAGATGCATGGCTGCTACTGAAGAGTCCCCAGTCCTCCGGGAAGAGGCACTCCTCCGGGAAGTGGGACATGTCTCTGAGAGGGCTTAAATTTCACTGTTCCTCATCCCAGGTGACAGGAGGAAACAGCAAGCCACAGGCTTTCTTGGGTAGAGTGTTGCCTACCTCTCTGACTGATGTCGGGTTTTATTCCAGTACTGAACAAGGCATTCTGTGACTGAGAATTTTTCTTAAGAATGAAAAATTATTTCTCAGTCCTGTTAACAGCATTTGGGCTCATCACTGCTGAGCTTAATGGCAAATTTTATGCTGGTGCTTTTTGTGCTGGCCAATTCTCCCTTGACAAGGCTTTTGCAGTGCTGACCTTGTAACCATGTCTGCTTCAGCTGAACTTCTAATTTATTCACCCATCTGTATTTTAAGCCAGGATCAATTTGTAAAGGAAGGCCGGCTGATGACAACCTAGCCTTACAGACATGAAACCCATGTGCTCCCATCCTCAGTACAACCATTTGCTCCCCTCTGAACACAACTCTGGAAGTTAGAAGAGCATTGCTTTTGCTAAACTACACTGTACAGTATCTAATCTGAGTTTCCTGTATCCATTTCCATTTGAATCGGTGATCCTAACAATGAGGTTACCCAGAGCACCCGAGGGGACATGCCAGGGTGAGATACAAAGCCTCATTGAGAAGGAGCTATCAATTAGCAGCTGCACATTTACTATTCAAGCAGCATTAGAAAGTAATTAAATTTAAGCGGTCCTTCATTCAAAGCTGCAGGGGCAAGTAAATAAACTTAACAGAAGCCACAGCTATTAAATGAAGACATATGGCAAAGGCAGTCAGTGGCAGTAAAAGACTTCTGAGAAAAGAAACTCTTTCAGATTGGGCTTGGGGAGGGGGCAAGGCAGTGGACTCTGACTGCAGGAACCTTACTCTAGACTTTGCAAGCGCTTGTTCACGGCATCGTAAAGTTGTTTTGTCCTTAACAAAGGGGCTGCCGTTATAAAACCACAGCGCAACCTCTGCAAACCGACAGCACTTACTCTCTGCGCACAAGATGAATTTTCCAAGGTTTTACGAGTACACCTTTTAACTATTTTACAAGTTTCAATGGATTAACACAGGTAAAGTGTTGTGGTGTGGGCAGGCATGGTTTGAGCAGCCATGCAAGACAACTTCTCTTTGCTGATCCCAGTAGGAAGCAGGGGAAAAAATCATAGTGCCTTTAACAAATTGGTTTCGTTTCATCTGAGTCAAAGGTATTCAAATACTTTTGTTAAAATCACATTGATATTGTATGCTATACCATAGGGAGGAGCTAAAATTTTGTTAGTGCCTAGAGCATACACTTTCAAGGCTTGAGCTTTCTCAAGTTTAATCATCTACTTACTAGATTTGGAGATCTGTTCATTGTTTACTCTAACAAACAAGATTATATGTTATTTTTCTTAATCGGGAGCCTGCAAAATGAGTCGGAGCTCTAACAGCTATTGTCTCAAACCAAAATCTTTCATTCTCTTCGTGCAGCAATTTTACACCAACCCCTTCCAGGGAAAACTATAGTATCAGCAGTATAGTTCATGAACTAAGGATTCCTGGATACATCCCCATAAGTCTCTTTCATCTGATAGATACCTGAAGTATCTTGTATGGTTTAGTCTGCAAAGCAAGTAGTCTCGCTTTGCTCAGTATCCTCTGCTAGTGCTGTTTGATCCTCTGCTTTTCTCCATAGTTTGTTCTGATTTGAAGCTTTGAGATTCTTGATGGAATCCATCTCAGCCAAATTTTTGCCATCTTCACATCTGGTGTGCAATCTGAGATGCTATTTATGCTCCCTTTGTTGTCAAGGAAGGTTGTTAAGTGCCCCTCCTGAGAGATTCATATAATTCTATCCTTAGGATTGTCTGGAGATGCATCCTTTATGGTCCAGGCTAGACACCTATTTTTGAGCTGACTAAGGCTGGACCACATGGATCCCGCCCTTGCTCTCCTTTTTGTACTGTAGAAGTTGTTAACTTAAGCACAGTTGTATGTACAAAATCATACTGCATTCTTGTATCTTCTAGTTGCCATCAAACTTTCTAGTTAATCTGAAAATATTTAGATTTTTTTTTATCCTTTGGTTGTTTGCCAACCTACTGGAAAATTCACTTTCATTTACTGTTTCCAGATTTACATTTAGTATAGTTTTCTTCTACTTGAACTTCCGAATTTTTCTGTGTAGACTCCTGTCCTTCTATAGTATATAGAATTTTTATATATATAGTATTTTTGATCTGGTAATCCAAGCCACCGAAAACTGAGCTTTCTCTCCAACATGCTGAGACTGATCAGTCTCTATGCTGCAGACTGGTACCATTTTGTATTTTTTTCTAAACCCCAGCCAAGATCTTCTAATGGTCTTTTCTATACCACTCCTCTGAACCCCCCTAGAAACTAACCTTAAATTATGAGTGCTGCACTCTTCTTTCTCACAAAAACTTTGCATGTGTGATGGAAAAGTCCCAGAACTTTTATAAAGGCTTCAAATATTGCTCCTTCCTTTTGGTCTGAACCTTATCTCTCAATGCTGTTACTCCTTCTAGCTGTGCAAGAAGCCTTAGGACACAAATCTGATAAAAGCCTTGTTCTTCCTTACCTAAGCTAGGCCGTTTAACAAATCTAGTGGCACTGATCTGACAATGTTAAAATAAAAAGCCCTCTTCATTCATCTTTTTATCTCACAGCTGAGCTTATTTTCCTACTTAAACAGCTACCGGATTTCTTCTGCTGTGCTGGAGCCTCTCTCACCACTTGTTCCCCAATGGATCTATTTCGTAGTATTAGGTAGAAGTCTTCAGTGGTGTGGTTTATGTCTCACCATGTAATAAAATGGAATCTTCATCAGAATAACAGGTTAACTAATGTAAAAATCAGAAAGCAGATATTGTAGTATGCTCCTGGCCCATCCTTGTAACTCACTAGCATCTCACATGGGCTTTGACCTTCATCCTTCTACACACGTTTGGGTTAAAACCTCTAGATTGTTCATTATAGCTTTCCAGAGTCCCTCTGCAGACCAGCCCTCCGCTGCCACATAACATCACGAAAGACAAGATCACGGAAGCCATGAAACTAAAGCAACGTGAACCCCCCTCCCAAAAATCCTATTTCACTATCACTTGTTAGAGAGTCAATTACCAGAAGATATTGAATTTTTTTGGCTCAACCCCGCTGCCATGCTCAGCGTCCACAGGAAAGAGTGGAAAATCCCAACAGCACACAGCATGAAGTCTGACCTTTCAAAATGATACTTGTAAAAATTTGATGACAACTACAGTCTTAACATCGCACCTTAACTGCACACGTGCCTCCACATTAAACAGAAATAAGAAGCCCCATTAAAGCTCAGGTATAAATACTAACCTGCATGTGGCTTTTTATACCTTTTTTAAGGATTCAACCCACTGTTTATCTGAAACCCTTCAGGTCTGTGATGCCTTAAAATTTTTAATACATTTGACACGACACATTACGCTGTGTCACTCTGTGTTACACAGGCTGCTTCCTCGGCTCGCGTGACGCAGGGTCACAGAGGAGAGACGTCGAAAGGAAATCCGGAAAAGGAAACGCGCATTTGCATTTCGCCAGTGTAGCTAGAATATGAAGAAGGAAAGACACATTGCATGTATGACAGGCCACAGAGTAAGGTCCGTATGCTAGACAGGAAAAGGCACAATTTGGGGGTGGTTGTTTCACAGTCTGAAGATAGCTGGGTTTGACTGTGAAGAGCCGGATTCTTTAAAATGATCATTATCCACAGTCGGGGCCCAATTTTTTAGCAGTAGTTAACCAAACTAGTGGAAATTGGTAGGATCCAAGCCCTCCCTGAAAATGCAACCACTTCATTTAGACGCTTTAACACATGCTGAATGCTTCTGAAAATTCAGCTAGGATTTTATTTATCAAAAATGTGCATGAGCACAAAGGCAAGGCAAGTAGGCCAGGCAACTGGGGCACTTTCAAAAGAAGAATACATCAGGTGCCCTGTGCATCTGGGCTGGCTGTGATATCTCTTTCAGGAAATCACTGGCAAAAGGGTGGCAGATAAGGAGTATGGAACAGGAAATCATCAGCAGGTTTTGTTCCGTGAGTTGCTCCAGCAATACTGAGACAATATTGGCTGTATTCCCACAAGGCACAAATAATGCAGCGGTTCAGGAAGCCTGACATTAGTTCACAAAAATCTGATGATACCCACCAAATTTCCCGGTGCTGTGATAATGTTTCAGCTGTAGCTGCAGCCAGCCAGGCACTTAATTTGCTTCCTGTAAAACCCTTTCAAAGTATACAGAAACAAATCCACAGTAAAGCAGTGTCCAGACCTGCCAGACTCTTCCATTTTTCACCCTGGTGTGTATCTGGAATGGATTTGGAGGTGAGACCAAAAAGATGCACATTGTCCAAACTTCGGTGCTCCCTTGTTGACTCCTTGTAGAGGCCCTACAGATACTTTGACCCTCCCCAGAGCTCCCAGGGGCAGGTGCGCCCCAAGCAGCCGTTGCAGAAGGGCTGTGCTGCTCCATTAGAGAGCATTTAGTTTTTACCAGCCAGCTGTATACCACATGTCCATCACCATGGTTTCTGGGGATACTTCAAGAAATCAACCAGATATTCCATGCCTAAGCTGAGCATGGGTGTTCACAGGCACTACGATCAGGCTCTTTGGGAGAAGCTTGCAAACTGTATGTGATCAAAATGACTACACTTGCAAGCGTTAGAATGAAGTTTGTGTTATCCCTCTGTCCCCAGAGCAAGTTTGTTTTATTTTTATTTCTTCCCTTTCTTCACGTTTGTTTTCTCCTTCCTTTTAGTGTACATTACAGAATCTCTTTGTTTCCCCAAAATACTACATTTCACAGCTCAGACGAAAGCCTTCAGGAATGATGCCAACCTGAAAAAAGATTTGCTGAATTGCATAATGCCATCCATTTTGGTTATGGTGTATTTGGGTTTCTTTAGATGTTACCTCTTTTTCCAGCTGATTTTTTTTTCCAGATGGACAAAGGAGTGTAAAAACATATCTGGGATTTCTAGCAACCCATCAAACTGCCAGTGAGAGCTTTGAGTTGACTCTGGACATGCAGAAACGCCAGTTAAGCATTCGCTAGCGGCCTATTACGCATACTTAATAAATTTGACCCCTTGGGACTTCCTGCGTAGGCAGTGTATGCATGCAGCAAATCCGACACTTCCCACAGCATTAATCTCAGAAGTATACAGCGTGGGCACACACTTCTAGCCAGGAAACACTGGAAAAAAGTATCCGGCTGCTCTATCACCGGACCACACTCTAGGCTCACCACCAGTCTGCAGTATAAACCTAGGGATTCTGTACTCTTTGGCAAGGCACAGGAAGGTCTCAGTCACGTTGCTGAAGGAGAGGACTTGGGAATAGGTTGTGCCTCTTATCAGTCAATTCAGTGAGTGCCAATCCAGTTTTAAATTTTCCAAGTGTCCTTTATTTACCACTGAAGGCAGTGGGATACCTCCACGTAATTAACAGCTGCGGAAGTGCATGGCTCTGTCCTTCAAACCCAGCAGCACAGTATCTCAGTCGCTCTCTAGAAAACTGCCTCATTCAACTGCAGAGTATCTCCTCGCCTGACTCCTCACCTTTTTAAACTCATAAGCTTATTTGTTTCAGTCAGCAGAGCCAGCTGCCCTCCTGGATCCTTCAAAGTCTCATTTTGCTCGTTATGTATTGCTTTTTGAACTCAAAACCCCAGCATCCCTGCTCCTGATGCTTATTTGCTGACATGTCCATGCAAGAATGCATTCGCAGAAGCACCGGACAGAGCAGACTGTTACCAACCATACATTCAAAAAGAGCCCTAAGTCTCCTAATAGGACTTGGAGGATTCACCTGTTTTGCCCTAAATGTTTGCATTGCCTTTATATAAACAACACATCCTTGAAATGAGTAATTCTGTTACCTTTCCTTTACCGGTGTAGCAAAGTTGTAGCAATGCTTGTAAAAATAAAGGTTTACGAAATTTAATGGATGTCAGTTCAGCTGCAGAGTAAACCTGTTACAGTAATAATCATATTTTATCATGTTGGCTCTTCAAACTGGGCTATAAAGAGTTACTCTGGTTTCAAACTGGGCATACGAAATTCAGAGTTAAATTATGAACAATTAAAAGGCAAAAGAAATGGCCTATTTTTTGAATGACAGGACTAAAGGCAGAGCAAATGTGCCTGTTTCAGACATCATTTCAAAAATGGGAAATACAATTTTGCAAGGGAGCGGCTTGTCATACTGTCTGATTAGGTTTTCTGGTCAGCTTTCCAAGGGGCTATAACATAAACATTCAGAAAGTAACTACTGAGAGAGTACAGTAATGCCATACAGATCACTTTGTAATTCTGCTGTCACAAAACACACAGCCATGAAGAGCTACTTCACACTGCAGGTGTGAACATTGTTTGGGAAACCATCTCCATCTGTTAAATGAAAACATCCCTAAAAATGGATTCCAGTGTAAATTGTTTTAATACCCATAAAAATAAATCCTCGTATACTCTAGCAACTACGCCTATCATCCAGAGGAAACCGTATTGTCTCATGGAGCTTTTTCTTACAGCTCAATGCCTCATGACTCCCAGTAGGAACATTTTGAGAAGGATTTTGAATCAATACATTTAATTATAGAGTGGAGAGATGTGGGGAAGACCTACTGTGGATTATATCTGCGGAGCAAAGCAAGGCAGTTCCTCAAACCAATGCAGGCTGTCAAGTGACAATACTGTACTCTGACTTATCACAAATTTAAAAACAGGTTAGGTAGCAATATAATCAGTTCACTGTCATATAAAAAACTAGAGCTTTTTGCCTCTCAAATCACTGGCCAATTCTCCCAGAAGATCCCTAACTGATCAAATTCAGCCTCTCGATTAAATATAAGCTGTGCATTCCAAATACAGCCACCTCACCCCACGGAGAAATGTGAAGCAAGGATTTGAACTGCATAAAGAACACTAATGATTAAAATCCAGGAAAGTTTATGATAATAATTCCAAAACTGTCCAAAATATCTTTCTTCAAACTTTTCAGAAATGCCCTCATTCACTTTCAGCACCACGGGGGCAGTTTTCTGTCCAAAACCATCTTTCTAATCAAAATGCCAGAAAATCAAGGGGGAAGTTAAAACAGGATTTCATTACACTGAAATAATCGAAACTATACTGTGGAAGAACAATTCGCCATCTCTTCAGAATACGGCCCGATCTGTCGGCCCAACTGTCTCACCACAAAGCAGATACAAAATGGTGTATTAAGAAGCAGCTAAGGCTTTGCTTCTGACGGGTGCGGAGTGCCTGACTGAAGGTTCTCAGAAGCTGCTGCGATCCTGCTTTAAATATGACTTTCACAGACAGCAGAATAACTGCAAAACCACCTCTAACCTCAAAAAAAATACTAGTTTACCAACTTGACTTTCTGACTCCAATTGAAACAGGACAATAGTGTTCATGCTTTAAAGAATTCCTTTTTTTTTTCTTTTTTAATTTAAACTTTGTTTTTTAGCCATAAGTCTATTTAAGGCTAAGGAACATTTTTATTTGTCTGTTCGCTTTTATTTCCAGTTTCCCACCACTTTAACTGGAGAAGTTGAAAAATTCTCATGAAAAGCTAGTTCATCTGCATCTTGGTCCAGACTCTGTGTTTGACTGAGATCGGAATGTTTCTTTTGACATCAGATGGGTTTGGAGCAACTCTTCTGCTAACCAAGCTTTTCCAAACTCCTGCAGGCCCTTTCTAACATGAACTGTAATCAAATGTTAAGCCTGGGAACTCTCTACTTTTGCTGCAGCCTTGGTTAAAACATTGTCATAATGGTACTGAATACAGCTGAAGAAGTTCTTCAGCCATGAAAAGCCAATTATTATTATTTGCTTTACACTTATTGAAATCAATAAATTAATGTTGACTTCAAGTTTGAGCTTTTGGAATTCTAACTCATTTGGGCCACAACTTCACTATGAGTGAAATACAATTATTGTGAAATTACTTTTGCATCATCGTGTGTGTTCTAAAGACCAAGTCAATTCCCAAATACATTTCTGTGTGTACATTTGTTCCTTTGTTGACTATTCGTTGTAAACCATAAAAAAGAAATTTCAGACTGCAGTGACAGACTAAATCACATAGTTTATGCAGGGACAAGTATTCAAACAGATTTTTTTTTGTCTTTAGATTACGTATGCGCTTATTGCAAAAACTTAAACTGTGTATGTATGAGACAAGGTGAAAAACGTAATTCATACAGCTTAATACATTCCCTTCAAATCCTTGTGCTTAATTTTATGCAGATTATCGTGTAAATACAGCTAAGTATAATAATACACAGCACTGCCAAAGACTACTAAGGTTTTTGTGTACATGAGAAAATTAACTGGCACTAGAGTAACTTCTTTTGGGGTAACTATGCCCAAATAACTCCCTGCATATCTTGTTCTACAATGAATGTGGAGTGATTATTCCCCTTTGGTAGCAGAGTAATTATTCTGGAATAAGATCACTTTTATTCTGGAACTGAATGGCTGCACTGGGGAGTTATTCCAGAATAGTTAAATTATACCCGAATAGCTATAACGGAAGTTATTACGGAATAGTTCTGCCAGTTAATTTCCCCAGTGTAGCACAGGCCAAAGGTTGAATTGCACCAGAATGGATTATACATAATTATGTGATTGATGGCTGCTGAGTAAGAGGAGTTTTAAAATGGAATGATCCCCATTTAAGATCATTCCTCGCACTCCTCTTCCCCCAAAATACAAAATCCTGTATTTTATAAAAGTCCTGCAGGTAAGAAAGCTTTGATAAAAAACTGAATGCGTTCCAGACCAGGACATTAAACCACAGTAGCAAATCCTACTCAAATTAGAGGGAACTTCTACAATTGGCATTAGCTTGTTTACTGTCTCATCCATGTGTCACCAGTATCACGTTGTCCTCCTCTCCATTCACAGTGGCAGCTGTCATAGTACTCAGTAAACAAAAGCCTCCCACATCTGTTCCTGTTAAGCTCTGGCTGCTTTAATAGGTTTGGTTGTACGTCCTGCAAAGTGCGAAGAGCCCGGGAATACCACGTGAACCTGCCTTTCCGAGACGAGCCTTTCACTTTGCGCCTCGTCTAGCTAATGAGAAGCAGGGGAGGGGAAAAAGAGAGAACCTGCAACACTTGAGAACAGGTAGTTAGAGGTAATAAAACGGAGTAAACCAGAGGCTTATAGCTAGAAGATCACATCTGAGCTTGGTGATGCAAAGGCAACATACTGCAGATGAGCTTGTGGGGTTTTGTCAGGTCCCTGCCTGAGGCATTTCTCTTCCTTTCAGCAGTAAGAACTGGATGTGAGGGTGAGGTCCAGGATTTGGACTTCATTTTTACAAAAATTAACATTGTTCTACTCTGTTAGGGCTGGGGACAGAGTTTACTTCATTTTGGTATTCTGTAAACCAACCCAGCTCAAATGACCTCCAGGCCATTTGTAAACTTGAGGCCTCCAAACCCTAGAGCACATTTTTAGGGTGAGTTGTGTTACGTTACTGATAATGCCAGGGCTCAGGCCCACGGCTCTGGAAGCTGCTGAAAGAGGCTCTAACCCTTGCTGGCTATCCGGCCTTAGCTCTCCTTGTGCTTGCTGCTGCCCCCCTTACAGACTGTTAATGCTTTACTAGCACCAAATCTTTGCTGGCTATCATGTTTTTCAGCAGGAACGAATACTGTGAAGAAATTAAATCTCACTTGCTGAAGATAGACAGTGTATATCCACAAATGTGATGCATATTATGCTCTGGAAGTCATGTTCTCATCTGTTTCCAGGTGTTTTTCAAGTAATTGGATTAATCCTGCAAGATCCAAGATCTGCTTTCGTGATGGCTATGATCAGCAGTGTGCCTCAATCAGTGGTACCTAGAAACGTGCTCCACTGTTCGGAGGCCTCAGATTTTCAATAGCAAATTGAGTGCTCCTGTGTCTTACGTTGCAAAATTTCCCAAGAGCTGAAAAAGAGAGCAGAAAAAGCTGATCATATTTGTCATCTACAGTTCTCAGCACATGCTTTTGCCAAGTTAGTAGGATATATTGCTTCCTAGCTTTCATGTACCTGACTAGGCAGCCTGTCAGCCTGTAGGAAACAGGACTTGTGTGATCATGCCGTCAGTCTGTGTCTGTTTGGCTGTTGTCCCGTGGTAACTTTTGAGTATTTCAGCAGAGTTCAATGAAATGTGACTGAGGAAGTGGAAGTCTCCAGCAGAATTGTGTTTCTATGATTTCTCTGAAAGTAGGTGCTAGATGAAGGAGAGAAACCCTGCACAGCTGCGATGCGAGCTCAACCTTTAGAGAATGTGAACAGGACGGAGACGTACTCTGGGTGCGAGAAAAGCTTCAGTAAGAGATTGTGCTTCCTTAAGACACCAAAGGAAACCAGCCACGGCACACAGCTATAAAACCGTATTTCGTCTGAGTTACTTATCTTCTGTTTCATTGCTCTGCATCTTTGGTCTGGTTTGGGGGGTTTCATTTTGTTGTTTTTTGCTTGCTTGTTTTAAAACAAAGCCAGACGAACTCAGGTTAGTTATCGGTGAGAGGCTGTTATCGTCTCGTTGGGATGGCCACTACTCTTGCCAAAGCACAGCACGGAAGAAAAGCCCTTGAGACTACAAGCACAAACCCACAGCGTAGCAGCTCCTGGGCTGGGCTGGTGTGTTAGTCTGTAGTACTATTTAAAAAGAGGATGCTAAGAATGTCTTGTGGTCTTTGGGAAATTTTAGAAGGGGTAAGGTCAAGCCATGTGAGATCTTCAAGAACTTAATTGCCTTATCTGCCACTGAAGTGAAGTGGTCGAATTATTTTGAATGGGAGTGTTGGGCCCTTTGGAAACTGCCCATCAAGCAGCGTGATAGACGGACAAGACCGATCCATAGCATATGTTGCATTTCACTGAAACTTTTGTTCTCTTTATGGATGCCTCAACAACTCTGTGTGTGCAAAATGCTGTGTGAGCACATTCCTTTCTCCATTCCTCCTTTCCAGAAAGCCAGGAATATTACACAAGATTTTTCCCTAGCAATATTCTAGCATAGTATTTACCAAAAATAAATGGTTTGTGTTACAACTTTGCCTATTATTTCTGAGATAGTTCATCAGGATGGTGGTAACAGCAGACACGACTGTGCAAAACACCCACTAGAGGGCTGGAATGGACGAGAAAGTGAAAAGACAGGGTACAAAATGTAGTTATGCGAGAAAAAACATTTCTGGCTCATGTATCCGCTTCTAATTTATTATCTGTTTGGCTTTTCCAGTAACCTGAGCTAAGGAATTTTTCACAGAATGATGTGCTCTGAACAGGGAAGAGGGACGGTATTTGATTATGAGAACACTGCTTATTCATTTTTAAGGACATTGATACAATATAATACAGAACTTACGATTTTACAGTCTTATATTCAGACTTCAGAGACTGCTATGATTGCACTGACTCCAGCTTATTAAGTGTGCTTGCTACACCGATAGCTTTTGGGAGGTCAAGCAACAGTAACAGGTAAGATAGCACTGCAGTCAAACATTAATTGAGCACCAGATTAAAAAACAAACAACAACAACAAACACTAGAAATCAGATGGAGTAAGTAGCTGCCTTCCCAAGACCTTGCTGGCCAGCCTTCCCACTGCAAGAGAAAGGGGATTCCTCTAACTCATGCAGCGCTTCTTCAGTGTCTACTCTCCGCCTTCTTTGTGCTCAGACCCTCTTTATACTGCATTTTTGCTTTCAAAAGACAGTATTATTAACAATTAATAGACACTGTTTTACGAAAGATATTTAATTAAATATTTCACTCACACTGAATTAATCAAATGTTAGCTATAACGCCTCTATTTAAGTATCTTTACCATGGAAGAATCCAAAAGAAACTGTTTTCCATTTCATTTTTGGTATTTCTCCTAAGAAATTCAGAGTCCGGAACACCGTGTCCCTTGTTTACCAAAGCATCATTTATGCCCTTGTTTCACACGGTCTTACACCTGAAGTTTTATGGTATCCCATCCACAGCAATTAAGGGTCTGACTGAATCGTCACCTCTTTTCAGTGATCCAAAAGGGATCAGAGAGGATGCCATATGCGATCTGCTGCTTTAAGCAAAATGGAGTCTATGTACATAACATGCTGTTCCTGAAGCTATAGTCAGGCCCAAAGAAATCACTATTTCTTTACCCTGGCTCACCGCTGGTATTGGTTTCCCTTCAACTCTTGGAGTAATGCTGAAGTTACTTTATCATTTTATACCTACCAAACATGGCCTCAAACATGCTATGAAGACTTGTATTAGCACCTTACTCCAAAGATGTGTCACTGACAAGTGACCCAGCAGTATTCATAAATTCAAAGACCTTCAGATTATCATGGTCTGCTAGATCTCCCAGTATGACCCCCAGGGCAAAACAGCCCGTAGTTTCTATACTTCTTCCCCTTGGCCAAAGCTTTTCAATAGCGAAGTAACAGCCAGCACAACAAAACAAGATGCTGCATGTTGTGCATTCTTCTCCAAGGGACTTGATTACCTTATTATCCATAAGCTACAAGTCTGAGGACACGTGGTTTCTGCCCTTTAATAGCTTCTTAGTCAGCAAAACTAGATTCAAGAGGGACAGCACTCTTCTCAGGGCAGATATTGATGGATACTAGCACATTAAATACCAACCAGAAGAGGAATTTTCTCGTTGGAGTTGTTTGCTATTGTATTGTATTGTGCAATGTGACTGCTTATCTCTGGCTGCAGAGGTTATTTGCTGCAGAGGAGGCTGAGAATGTCATTAGTGCACTGTGCCCTGAGATAACCTGCAGCATATCATTAAACCATCTAATGACTGTATGGCCCATTGACCCCTATCATTCATTTGCTAACAACATTTGTTATTTACGGGCACTAGGGAAATTACTGCTGAGTTACTACTCACCCTTCTCTTGCTCTGGCCATCACAATATTTGGCGATATCCAAAAGGAAAATTTTTAAAAGCCAATAAATAGACTTTAATGATATGATCATGCGAATTAAGTCCGAGGGTGTGTTTACTGAGATTCATTCCTCCCCACTCCCTGTATTCTAGCAGGTCACTGTTGTCACTGAAATATTTTCAGCGAGCCATGGCTTTGGGTTCCACTAGCTGCTTTTTTCTTTTAAAATCATGTTATACAACAATCTGGAATGGAAATAAATCCAATGAGGGAGGAAGCTCAATACATAAATAATTGGCATCTGTGTTGAAAATGTCACTTTATCCCAAGACTGATAAAACAGAGCAACTGGAATTCTTAAATTATAATCTTTTTGTGCTGATGTGAAGTATTTGCTGTCACACCCATTAAAATACTTTTGCCATTAAACCAGGTATTTTCAAAGCCACTTAAGGCTATTAGGCAGTTAAACCTCACTGGAAATGAAAGGTATTTGGCTGTGATTTCTGTTTGCAGTATTTTGGTGGGGGAGGAGGGGAGAGAGAGTGAAGATAAGGTAGCTGTTTATTTAAACTATTTTGTAGTTAAATTGCAACAAATAACATTGTCTTTTCAGTAAACAGTAAGCCTTCCTTTGGCCAAAGGTCTGCTCAGAAGGCTAAATTAGTCTGCTCTCAATCCCAATCATGAGCAACTGAACTTTTCTCTGGGGCAAATCAGGGCTAAAGAAGAATAAGAAATGCATAGCGAGTAATATTCCTATCACATTCCTGCCTGAAACCTCACAGAGAGGGCTGTAGCTTTCATTGCCTTCAGTGAATTATGACAGTACAGAACAAGGCGTTGTGTACTGCTAGAATTAATTAGCATTGCTGGCTCCATTCAGGGATGACCAGATGTCCACAGCCAAAGCAGGACGCCTATCTCTGGCTGCCAGGATTTCAAAAGTGATAGGAAAACAATGTGCAAATAAAGCCAAATTATGTTGGTACTGCAAAAACTGCTTTAGTGTTTGGGGTTTTCCTGTGCAAACAGCAGAAATGACACAATCAAGGGTGCTCTTACAGCTCCAGTGCTATCTGTAGCTTGAGAAATTTTGATTCAATTGCCAGACCTACTGCAGTATTCCTTTTTGAAGTACAGCAGGTTATTGGGTTGTTGAAAGTCCCACTCATTACCACTTCCTCACAGGAATTTACTTTCTGTAAAATAAGGCTAATTAATAATAATATTGTAAACGTTACGGTGTGAAAGGCACAGGAATGCACATCTGGGATACATGTCCAGCAACGACAAATAATCAGGCCACCTAAGGACAGTCTGGACATCAGCTCAGATCAGTCTATAGAGCACCACAGTTTAAAGATATTGTTAACAAGACATAGTTTTTAAGAGACCAAGTAGTATTTTTACAAAGCGGAATAAAGTTGCAACCAGAGAGTCTGTGGTTGCAGTCTAGTATTACAAACTTGATCATAACCTAGAATACACCAATAGCTGGAAAAAGCTTGGCATGAAGAAGCACAGATGAACCACAGCTTAATGACGTATTACGCATCAGCTGAGCTGCAGGAACTGACTGTGGCAGCCCCCTTTGCTACCAGAAAATACTATCTAAAATGCACTAGTCTAATCCATGGTGAACTTGTTAAGCTACTGTAAGTGTAGGAGGTTATAACATGTACTCGATTCTTCTGGAATACTTTGCAGCAGAACTGCCACCTTGTCCCTCCAGGAAGTAGAACTAAACCAGTCAATACGCTGACAATCCATACAACCCGCTTCTGAACACAAGCCGGAGAGGACAACCCGTGCACTCTGCATGAAACCTGCATCTCCTCTCTGATCAACCTCTCAGGGTTTGTAAGCAAGCTTGTCATAAAGAATTCAAATGACACAGAAGCGGTTAGAGCGTGGTGCCAATAATGCCAAGGTTGTGAGTTCGATCCCCGTATGGGCCACTCATTTCAGGGCTGGACTAGATGATCTCCAGAGGTCCCTTCCAACCTTACCAATTCTATGATTCTAAGTCATAGCCCCTGGCCAGTCACTTCAATGGTTAACTGTCCTCACTCTATAAAACAAAGGCTTCCTTTTAATCAGAGATAATCTTGTTTCAACTTTCAGCCATAGGACTTCACTATGACTGTTCCTGTTCTGTTACTTAGCCACCTAGTTTTTATAGACAGTTTATGAATTCTTTTCAGTTATTCAGATCTCTTAATGCTGCTAAGTGTGAAACTGTAAACTCATTCTGAACGAAACACTTGCTGCTTTCTCTGTTATCTTTTTCTTCTGTGGTCAACGAAATTTCACCAAGCGTTGATATGAGATAAAAAGGAGGAATAATGGAGTAAATGACTCTCAATGAAGCAGAAACACAGTGAGACGGTGAAGTAACAGCATGGGGACAACCAATTTTCTCCAGCTCCTCTGTAACAGACTGGGTCCACGGCTAAATAATTTCCTTGTAAACAGATGGCAGTGTAGCATCTTAAAAATATAATGCTGTAGTGACATGGGGCATCAGACTACTGGGAAGGAGAGAGACGCATACTTTTGTGGCAAGTGGTTTTGACTCAGCTAGCAAATAAGAAAGGAAATGGATTGCTTGGGAAAAATAACTCCCGTGACATGAAGCAGCAGCCATGCCAGAACAAATGGTTCCAGGTTCCTTAAAAATCCTCACCTATCTTCAAAGAATGGCTGGGCACGGTGAAGAAATCTTCTGTGCAACATGGAAATGCAACAGCACTGTACATATCATACACTATCAGAGCAATCGTGTGACCTTTCTGCCTTTTTGCTTTTAACTACCAAATGTCTTTGGAGGATCAGCTTATAAATATGGAGAACCTGCAAAATTTGGAAAACTGAGGAAAAAGAATCCTTACAGCACTAAACAATCCAGGAGCACCGGTCTTAAGACTGTGAGACGGTCTCACAACGCAATCTTGTATTAGCAAGGAAATAATGGGGTGGAGGAATCATTAAGGATGTGGAAGGGAATGATGTTGTTATACTATTCTCAGATCAAAGAATGCATGGGACTACCTTCCTGGGATCCAGATGTATCAGTCTGGGCAGCTTTCAGGTAGGGAAACTTCATCCAAAGCTACAGGACAGAAATCTTTCGTAATTATTTGCAGACTGCGACAAAACTATGTTTTGCTCTTCTCTTGGATCAACCAAGGAAGCTAGGAAGTGTAAGCTTGACCAGCCAGCAGCCCAACCTACAACCCAGCGGCCAGATCCAAACCCTAGATAAAAAACATGTGAGAGAAAAAGATCATCTCTTGGCTGGGATTTTCTCTCTTCTGGATGCCAGCCCCTCTCGATTCTGTCATTAAAGGCACAACATTTCTTTTCAATGATGCTCACATGTAATAATTGCTATGGCGCTGATGTTAACTAGGCTGGATACTGCACTTCTCCTTTTGGTATCCTTTGGTACTTTGTTGCTTCCTTGGCAGTCTGCAAAGGTGGTAACTGTGTGTACAGCAGGTTCGTTGAGGGTTTTATTTTATAAAACCTTAGTAGCTATTGCGTATTTCTGTCACAGCTTTTATTATGTTCCAGTGATGGTTTGACAATTTTTATTGTCAAATCGACAGTTCTGATAATGATGTACCACTCAGAAAATCTGTAAATCTTCTGGTGGATAAATCCTCTGTATATTTTTGTTTAATGTATTTGGCAGTATTATAATGGATTTAAAATTACATTTATTGTGCGTGTTACTGTGTGACAAGAGATGGATTTCAACCAGTCATTTCCCAGGAAACACAGCATTATTATTTGATGCAGAAATACTGCTTTTACATATAGGCGACTTATCACAATTTAAACTTGCCCTCTGACAGTGATTCACATAAACCTTGCGTGCTCTGTGGCCAAACTGGAAAGCTCAGCAAGTACTGACTATTATCAAACTCTAATGCTGGAAGGGAAAATGTACAGATCATGATTACATTAAAGCTACTGATCCTGTTTCATGCTGTACGACCAAAGTATCCCCCAGTCTCAGGCAGAGCATCTCCCAACTGCACCCCACGTGCAGCTCCTCTGTCTGACCACGTGTGCGCTCTATCAGTCTTCAGCAGGTAGTCAGGGAAAGGGGAGGAGCAGGGCAGGACACCTATCTCCTCTCTGATCTTGAAAGAAGATTTTTTTTTTTTTTACCAAGTCCAGATCATTTAGATTTGTTAATCAGATCTGGTTTTACATCTAAAAGCATACCAGCTCCTACGGCTTGGCTTGACAGACAAGCCAAGCACACAGGTATGTATCGTGGGAAAGGGAATGATATCGTTACCAATCATGGAATTACACAGGAGCTCTTTCCACCAAATTCCCATTCAAGTCCCTTACAAACTGATTTCCATCTTTATGTCTCTCTACTCCAGTGAAATGCCCTTTGTTAGGGCCTTGAATGTACCAGGGGTCCAGGGACCTTGGGCCACGAGACTTTTGATTATTCTTCATAAGCTCATCATGAATTAAAGTTCCATTTCTGTGTGTCATTACAACAGATTTGCTTCAACCCACACCTACCTATTCCTGACAGAGCTCCTCCTAACAGCATCTTGGTGCTCCTCTAGGCTTCCACCAAACTACATTATCATCAAGGAGACTTACAGCCCTTAAACAGCCTTCTTTATCAACTAAGCGTCCTTAACTTTGTTACCACAGCACACGAATTCATTTCACACAGCTTGTTCTTAAGGTATATCCTGACAGACTGCTGGTTTGTCAGTTAATTAGCCAGCGTGGGCTAGTCAACAGGCAGCAGGTGGGTCTTCATGCTCTTCTTCCCCCTCTCCTCCCATCTCATCCACTGCACTTTAGCGAGGAGCTGCCTCCACAAAACCACAGATCCAATTAATATGTGCAGTGGCACGTGTTAAAATGAGGGCAGAGCTTCCTCTCTCCCCTCTTCCTGTGGTTCCTCCCAGGTTTCTGCCAGCCCATGTCCACCAAGGGGAGAACATTCCCTCTGGCTTCCTGTTTGTTTTACTCCCTATGAAATAAAGATAATGAAACATTTTCACTCCAAAGTGTTCCAGAAAGGGCATGGGAAATGGCAATGTTTCAATTCAATGAGAAGATAATTCACTAGACTACAACTACCATTAAATCATTTATGAAGCTATGGAAACTTTTCTTTTTAAATATACCTTTGATCTTATTCATTGGGACTTTAAAGAAAGTAATTAGCATCCGTTCTCCCTTGACACCATGTCTCATACTACCTCTTCTTGCCTCAGAATCTTCTCTTAGAAAAAAACACAACGTTATGAAAAAATTATAGGAAAATAAGTGTAGGTGGATAATACTAATTATGCCAAGTGTTGTGATATAACTTCTCTTTCCCATCAGCAACTGTTCACACAGGCTGGTAAGTCACATTTACGAAGGTCACAACCATGGGATCCATCCCAGTGAGCATGTTTGGCTTTCTGCTGTGTGCTTCCCATGAGTTCGTTTCGCCTTGCGTTCACTCCTATGGTTGTGAGCACTCGTTCTCTCCTAGAGCTGACTGATAAGGTTGAAGAAGTTAGTATTTCTTGCTGGCAATCCCCCATCCCATTGCTGGAGGTTACGATCATCCTGATTTGCTAAGGGAAGAGTCCATGCGAGTGCCCCTTATACACTTCAGGCAAAATTGTTCAGGTTAGCACCGCGCTGTCTAAGTAACACAGAATTACAAAGTGCTCCATCTCTGTCACCAGACTAGCAAACAGGGACATCCAGTGGGGAGCACAGCTAAACAGCTAGGGGATTCAAATCTTTTCTCTGGTATGGCTGCAGAGAGATGTGTATCCCTAGCAGGACTCTGTAGGTGTTTAAATCCATCTCCTTTCCCAGGAAAAGCTTCTGTGTTGTGTCCCCAAGTGGCAGAAGTCTCTAAATTGAAGCTCGGCCACTAACCAATGAGATCAGAAGAAAACACATTTACCCGCAGATGTAACCTTCAACTCAGATTCCCTCCTTCCCTCCAGAGATTTTTTAAAGATATCCTTGGGTATCCTCATGACCCAAGACGATCCATTTTACATTACTACTAGAGATTACAGCCTTCTCTGGAACAAGAATAGACTGAAACATGATTTCCAAGAGCCTTTTGGAAATTTCTGTATTATCACTTGATTATTCCCTTTCCTCTGTATGACTGCACAGCCATATGAAAGTGCCACAGTTGTAAGCATTTGACACCTTTAAACAAGCCCTTCTCATCTGTATGGAGGAGTAGGTTTGTTTTGCTTACCATGATCAGTCTCAAATGTTAGGCATCTAGTTCAAACTATTCCTCTCCATTGGTTCCCTTGGTAATCAGTGGACAAAACCCGTTCTACCTTAGCAGGTTGAACTGCCTCTATGATTTTCCTAAATTGAAAGTGTCCAAAGAGTGTCTAGCTGAGACAAAACACGAGTTTTCAGACACTGACACTTAGACAAGGTGAATTCTACCCTAAATAAACAAAAATTATATTAAGGACCTTCTAAAACTACTATTTATCATTTAGTTCTTTGAAGTAAATATCTTAGAAGAATTACTTATCAGTGTTTTATAAAAACATAGATTTAGTCATATATGTATTACTCTAGAACTGGTGAGATATTTGAAAAAGCTCTTGGCTAACTTTTTAATTCTCTGCTTAGCTGCTGTCAAAAACAGTGGTGAAAAACACTCTTCCTGTAACTTGGACAAAGATGAGTCCTACCCAATTCTATCTTTTCCAAGTGGCCTGATCCAGAAGTCCACTGAGGTCATTGAATTTTTTTTTCTCCAATGAAAAACTAAAGAAGCTCATTTTGTAGCTTCAAGCCATTTGCTGGTACCATGCAGAAGTGTTATTTACCCATTCCACGGGTAATCCAGCTAAAAGAAGCAGCCAAGTATTTTGGTCCAATTTTTCATGGTCTTCATGGAAATGAAAAAAGAGAACAAAAATCCGCTTATTAAAACTGGCCTATCTCCATTTAATTCAAATGGGTCACAGTTCATTTCATGTTCCTAGAAGTTTTATTTCTGCTGGAAATGATTTCAGAACTTATTTAAATGAGTGGGGATAATATTTAAAGATTTATCCTTTTCCACAGTGACTAAGAAGTGGATGGACACCTGTTTATAATATACCTCTAGAATATTTCTCTTTAAAAACATCCATAAATATGTTAGAATTGAAGTCTTAGTTATATCCTCTTCCTGGACTACAACAGTACATTCAACATGACTAATCCTTTTCTAACTAAGTTCTATATTACTCAGTGAAACACATCCAATTAGAACATTTTGTGACACAACATAAGTTAAAAGATGAAAAATCACACTTCCACCTCTGAGATTAGCTGTATGAGAAATGGATTAATAAATACAAACCAATTAGTGATACACTAAAACATTCAAAATACAATTCATAAACATATCCAACCTGAATGTTCAGATCTTGCTATAGATGAGTGGACATACTTCCCTGGAATGGGTTTCAAAATGTGATTGTAAATGTCAACCAAGGAGCCTGCACGATAATACTCAAACATTTCACTATCTCTCTCCCGATCTCTCTCTCTTTTTCTTTTTTACTTCCAATGAGCTTATTTAATAAGACTTTTGAGCTTTTGAATCTGTCACTCTGAACACAACGGTGAAATCCTAACGACTGACCTCAGCTTGCCATCCAAGCAGACCCCTTGCAACTAATAGTTGCACATGGAGGAAAACAGAGTCTTCCTTTTTTAGAGGGATTGGTTGAAAATGAATACAAGCCATTAGTCATGGACTTTCTGAAAAGCTTGATGGAGCTGATAAGAAGCTAGAGGATAGCTGGGTGGTAGAGGAATGTTTGACATTTTGAGGAAAACCTCATTAATTCTCCTGGAGAAAGGGCTTGGGGGAATCGAGACAGAATGATCTGAAATTACCTAGTAAAAGATTTTAACTGCAGTTTCTAAACCAGGCTCTGCTCCATTGTTATATCTACATTACATGAGAAAAATTCTGAGTCTGGGATGCCTTGTCCCTGGTTTGCTACAATATTGCTCCTGCTTTTGCTCTGGGCTTATAGCACCTCATCCACAGTATCAAGGGTCTGACTGGTCTGACCTCTTCGTTCTAACACAAGAAAAAGGGAAGAAGGGAAAGAAGTTGCAGTACCAGATATACTTGTCCAAGTAATATGTATTCTACATACACAAAATGGCATTATTTAGGCAAGAATCAAGCCCAAAGAAACTGCTGCCTCCTTACACTGTCTTGGCTTTTACACAGCTGAATCTTTTCTCTGACTTCATCCTTTCCCTAATCCCTCCATTTCCCCATTTTAGTGAGAGCTGCAGGGACTGTTTCTTCCACAGACAAAATAAATATTCAGAGGTCTAATCCAAAGCTCCTGTCTTTGAAAACTTTGGCCTTACAAGTGCATGTATAACCATCTTCAGCCACACATACTTAAAAGTATGTGTGCTGTCAGTACCTTTGAGACAAATTCTTTTTCTTACATCACCGGTTAAGCTGAATTTACTTTACAATTAGAGCTGCCCAGAGGATAAGAATTAATTTTTGTGACAGTTTTGGAAGCTTCCAAATTTGTCTTTGTTGTTCATTAGAATAAACAGGCAATGAGAATGTCCAAAGATGTTTGCAAATGATGAACTTCAGGGAAACATCTACACCCAAAGTATGAGTCAATGCCATACTCTGAATATGGGATACAAACTTTCTATCAAGAAAAGGGATTAATTAAAGAGATCTATTTGAAGGTGCCATAAAGTTTGTGCAAAGCTTTCCATGAAGTATCTCTTTTTTGCATTTTCAGTATTTTTCCCTGTCACTGAGATTTATATGTGGGAACTCAAACTGTGACTTTACAAAGGGGAGGTTTTGAAAAATGGTTCAAATATTATTTTATGAACATTTTTGGTTTTTATTAATTCTACTGCATAAACAGAATAGACAATGATGTCTCAGATTGTCAAAAAGTTGTTATGAGCAGGATATTTTTCACATACTTGATCAATTTTTTAACAGCTAGATGTTATTTTAGTGCTATGTTTCCGAACTGAGATGAGCTGCATGTCATAGTTGTTCAGATCTTGTTAACGATGACTGTAATTGCCATAGCGAAGCTCGTGGCTAAGGCCTGTGGAGGATGGCTTCTAAGAGAGGAGCAACAATTCACTACTCTCATCGGAAATCACAGGGGAATATTATCATGATGCAAAGCCAGTGCTGCTGACTACCTGCATCAGTGTCCTGTCCCTCCATGTCATAGCAGTGCTAGCTTTACTATCAGTTGCCTTGCAAAAGTCCTCCTTTAAAGCTCACAAATTTTGCTCTGGTGAAATCTCACAACTGGAAATCCGTCCAGATTTTTCAGAAGTTAAGCGATCCGGTGAGAGCAGCAGCAACCTACACCCGGATGCCATGCATGGCCTGCACTTTTATTACATCTGGCCACAGCTACAAGCATCTTATCTTGGCACTCTTGTGATTTGATTGAGTTGTGCTGGTACCTTTTGATTCCCTGCTCACCCATCAGTAGAGGATTAGAGAAGCAGTAAACAGGAAGTCCAAACTGCTAAGTAAATAAAGACTATTTTATACACGTTTGCATTCCACATCAGAACTAAAGTAAAACCTTTCAAAGCCTTCCATAAAAGACTCCAGCAAGGGAGACATGCTCAATTCTGTCTCCTCAGAGATTAAAAGGGGGAGCAGCTCCCTGATGGTTTTTATGGTATGGAGGATCTGTCTTTCTCTCTCAATTGTGTCCTGCAAGCAAAATAGCTTTTTGTGAAAAGTTTCTGGTTTGATTGAAACAATTTTTGCTATGTTTTTTGTGTGTGTGTGTGTGTGTGTGCGTGCACTGAAGATTAATCCAAGTTTTGACATGCCATGGAGGTAGAGACCACCAGTCTGTTCTAAGATGCCAACACCTTGCCTGCTTTTCCTGTTTTCCTTTTCACACACAAATATCAACAGAGCTAAACCTTTGTAAACAAGAGTGTAGTAGCAAATGCCTTGAATACCCACTGAAGAGAAAAGATTTACTGCTGAATAGATATGCTAGCTGCCAGCAATTTGTCTCATTTTTCAGCTGTTCTTCAGGCTATTAAATTATCAACAGGTGTTCACTAATGGGAAGACTCATATGGTGTTGATGCCACGTTGCTGATTCATTCCAGCCCTGGGTACACCAACACACATTCAGAAGGAAGGTTTATGTCAACAAGGTATTGGAAAGCAACCTGCAATGTCTCCTTTTTGTTCAAGACACCGCAGCGCTGTTGTTACCCTGTCCTGTCTTCTCCCAGGAGCCCCGCTTTAACGGCAGCTCAGTGGCTTTGTGCAGGTATTGGCATCCAGCTAAGAGACTAGTGACCTCCTGTGTTGGCTTTTTCCCTATTTATCTTGGAGTTTGTCTAAACTTTTCAGAGTATCCGTGCTAGGAGACAGATTTCTTCTGAGGATTAGATGAACATATTAGTGTAACTCTGAGCCCAAGCTATAAAATCTGACCTCATTTAGAACAGGGAACTTAACACAGGTTTCTCAGCTTACAGGTAAGTGCTTGAGAAATGCCTGTTTCCATGGTCATTAAGGTTTATATTTCTTTCACATGTAACATTGAAATCTCCATTAAATTTCTTGTGAATCTCCAAACGTGGGCATAATTTCTGTAGTGCAATTAATTTTTATTTGATATGTGCTGACCAAGGCTATTCAGAAAATAGTAACTGCTACATACACTTTGTATTAATATAAACCAACATTCAAAGACACTGGTCTCACGTCAGCCTGTAAAACTGAAACAGTTCTCAGGATCGGTGAAAAGTAAAAAGACAACCTGTCTGCAAAAGAGGTGCTTCTGATCCTGTATACTTGCACTATAAATTAGCTAACGCTACACCATCTAACGGCCCCTTCTTGCCTTAAGAAGTAAACAGATCCGTGATTAGGATGTACTTCAGGACAAAGACAGTATAATCTCATCACAGCCATGCTTTAGATGGAAGATGATTAGAGCAGACTTGTTGCCTTCATGTCCGAAACCCATGAAACTGCTATGAGAAGAGCACAGAAAAACTAGCCTCACACGTAACATGGGTTTGGATATCTGTATGGTGAGATGGTTACTGTGCTTCAAAGAAAAGGCCTTAAAGAAAACCCACTGGTAACTATGCCACAGAAATATAGTAGAGAAGCAGCAGCAGTGTGCGCAGGAATGTGCACCTTACTGAGCTAAATCAGAAGATGGGTTTATCCAGGCCCTTATCCCCTCAGCAGCAGCCTTTACTTGACATTTCAGAGGTTAATGACTAGTTAGTTAGTTCTATATCCCTATTAAAACACTCTCTTATTGATACAATATTAAACTCTGACTTGTTTTCTTATCTGTGTATTATCCTGAATGCTTCTAAGTTCCTAATTTTAACAACGCTTTGTAGCACTGAGTTCCACAAGGGAATGGTGCAAGGTGAGAAATTTTTCCTTGTAGTCAGCTTTCCCCCTTTACATTTCACTTCCTGCTTGTGAAGAACAGTCACTTTCCTTTCCACCACACCAGGTTCTGGTAGGCTTTATCACGGCACGCCTAGCGCTTCTGTTTTCTAAAATTAACAACTTCAAGTTTTGGCTGTCTTTAAGAAGACATTTCTTTACATTTAGCTAACTCCCAGGATCTGCTTCAGACCACTTCTGTGGTCTCAATATAGTGTTCTGTGACACCTGTGATGAAGAACCGTCGCTGGTGTTTTCGTAACATTTTCAGAACAGTTTTCCTTTATATCTTAAAAGAAATTGCGTACCTGTGCTTTTCTTGGCTAGGAGAAATATTCGGATTATTTTTTATGTCAAAATAGCAAATTTAAAACTTAGTAGGAATATAAATTATTCCTGCTGCATACATTACTTTGTCAACATTAAATTTCACTTGCCATTGTGTTTCCCGTTCTCCTAGTTTGCTTATGTCTCTTTGAGACTGCTGATAAGGTCTGATTTAGACTGGGGAAGGTGAACTCTTATTCTTCATCTGACCGTTCACTCTCTTTCCAAATGTTACAGAAGTCCTCTCCCTTCATTAAGGTGAGAGGAGTTTTGCATATTAAGCAGTGATTTGGTCTCTTCATTACATAGGAAGACTGTATCTTGCTTCTCTGGAATTATACCACTGACTGGGCACAGAATAAATTTTAGGTGAAATTCTAAGCAAATATATTAACATATTTATGAGATGAAACTAATTTCAAATTGGATTCTCCTACAGTTACAATATGGAGCACTGGTACTTTTTTGGCCAGGAAAACAAATATTGTTTTGCAGCTTCTTCAAATGTTCTGTGCATCCAACCTCACTGAAAACCCCAGTGTCAAAACGGGACAAAATTATATATATATATATTTTAATCTAATGTATCATTTAAAGTATTGAATTCTGATCTCAAGGCACAGTATCTATTATGCATTGATCATCAGTGCATTATTATTGCACAGCTTCTGTAAAAAGCAGTCAAGTTTCCTTGTAAGCCATAGCAGGACATTTGAGCACCTTAGCTTACGTATTATAAATTAAACCTTCGTTCTGAGTTTCCTGGATTTAAAATGTGGAAGCTGCACATAATTAGAATGACTCTCTGACATTTGTTTGGCCTCTTCCTCAAACCACTCCAACGCACCCCTAACCTCGCCATCGCTTTAGCACAGTTCCTCTTAGAAAATTAATGAATGCACCAAGTTAGGTAGCCCCTGGCATAGCACCTTAGCATTCCCCTCTGTTAATTTTCTGCCCTCATGAAACCCTGCTCCTCTCTCTGGCTCTCACAGCTGGCTGTCTGTACCTCTACCGTCTGCACCACCAGCGCTGAGACACGATGAGCGCCAGCGGGGAGGCATCCAACCCAGCTGCCCTAACTCAACCCCTGGGTGCAACTGCGCCTTGAGGAGGAACGGACCTACTCCGTGCAGAGCCATCTCCTGTGGGCTTCTGCGCCGTTAAGGGGGGAGCCTTCACCCCAGGCCATGCTGCTGATGAGCACCACCGTGGTGGCACCTGGGCCACCTGGGGACAGGGCTGGGGCAGCCGCTGGGCAGACACGGCAGGTGCCTGCAGTCTATATCCTGCTGCATGGAACTCGGCCAGGTTTTAATACTTCCAGCTAACACTTCCTACAGCAGTTTGTCTCAGCCTGATGTTTTTATTACTCAAAAAAAATTTTTTTTAAGTCTCAGCTAAAAAGATTAATTAAATTAGGGAAAATTCATTGTTTGGCTCACGCTGAAAAGTCAGAGCTGTTTATGGAAAAAAAAGGGGGGGGGGAGTTTGTCGCTTGGACAGGAACTTGCAGCACAATTGTCTGGTCTTAGGGAGAGGCGTCTGGCCAGCCCTAGGCAAATTTTAAACTGCAACCAAGTTTTAGGTCTCCGAAAAGTCCTCCTTGGTGCGTGTCTGATAGAGGCTTGCAGGTGTGCTGCATCGAAATCCTCCAAGGCCTCCAGCTCTGAGCGTGTGCCAGGCACTTGCACATCTGCACTGAACTCCTCAAGAAGAGATGCACTCCTATTTTGCCAAGTTTTGAGGGAGGTCTCTAAGCAATCATGCTCACTGGGAGAGAATAAAATGGTAAGACAAAAAAATGATGCCTAGATCAGTTTCCTTCTATTTAGATTCTCCTGTTCACATCATCACTCTCCCCTTATCTGCCCAGATATCAGTTAATTGATGACTAGTTAACCATTTGGTACCTCGACTAGTTTCACTGCTTTGCTAGGTAACTCAGTAAATAACTATAAAAACGTTCAGATGGCTCTGTATGGTATTCATTACTGCAGCAAAACCCAGCTATTTTAGCAAAATGAAAGGAATACAAATCAATAAAAAGCTTTTTCACTTGCTTGGTAAGATTTCTGCCTGAAGTTCTTTCAGTGGTTATGGAACAAGGGGTGGAGGAATCTGCTTCTCAGGTGAGTTTTCAGAGGCCTAGTTGATATAGGATAGTTTGCTCTTTGGTAGAAAAAGCTGGAGAAATCCTGTACTCTCAGGATTTTGTTTTGCAGGGTTTTAATGCTGCCAGGAAGAAACCATTCGTTGAAAAAGATCTTTTGTTTTTGTATCTTCTCCAGGAGGTTACCACTGTGGTGAATGTCTAGCCTGATGATGCCTTCTAGCTGTTTGCACTTAGCAGAGCTATGCTAATAAATATGCAATGACAAGGTCACTATTTCTCCTCTTCTGTGCTCCAGACTAGAACAACTGTTGCTAGAAATACTGGTTCAGAAAGGCAGTAACCTTGTGGTGATAACATAATTACATAAAACTATGTGATTAGCCTCATACTGAATGTAAAAGCATTTCTTCTGTTCTGTTTTGCCAGCAACATGCAGTTAGTTACTCTTGTACTGTTAAACACAAAGGTGCATGACCTGAAACAGGAGTACAGAAATGGGAAGATACCCTAAATTCATTTCCAGTTCTCAGCTCCGACAAGCTGGTGCTAAGCTGCAACCGTTTCAATATACCCAAGTGATTCGTCAGATAACAGCATTATCATGTTCTGCTTATCAAAGTTTAAGAGAACAGAAAAAGAGCTACTGTAGATTTAAACTGCATGCATTAGAAGTCATTTTGCCTCAAACCTCATACTACATCAAGGTATTTGATGTAATTCAACTCCAAGGATTCTTGTGTTCTGTTACTACCGGTAACGCTCACTGAATATATCATAGCTGTAGTGCTCTCAAAGCGGACGGAAAGACACATGTTCACCAAAAGGAAAATACTTTCAAATACAATTAAGCATCATTAAAGTTCTAGTAGTCCTTAGAGCAGTCTTACTAAATAGACATACATTTTCAATAACAAGTAGAAGATATTTGAGGAAGACTTACCTTGACGTTTTTTGTGTCCTTAAGCATAACAGACTGTTGCACTTTCCTGACCCTGCTTTACTTCCCAGAGATGCTGTACTTGGAGCTGGTGATATAACAAGTGTAATGTTGCTTGATCTAGAAAAGAAAAAATTGGTAAGTTCACTTTAGGCATTCACCTTTCCAATTAGAAAGGCTTCTTTTTATCTCTTGCCTGAAATAAGAATAGCATACAAAATTAAAGAGGAGACTGAATTATTGCTATGCGCAGCTTACTGGTAAACTATGAAAATCCCTACAGTATGTCGCTGCTGAGATGAATAATATTACTGAAAATGTTGGGTAAAATTTCAATTCTAGATAAATCTGCAAGCTACAACAATCACTAGAATAATTCAAAAATTAAGAGGTAAGCTTATTGCTGTTGCAGGAGTTGCAAAAACCACAGGAAACCAACTGCAGTGAAACTTTACTGACATCATTTGTGAAAACTGCATGCATCTTCAACCTGGGAACCACCTGATTTATATGCGGTTTTGAAAAATTTACTTACAGTTTACCTATTTTCAGAGAAGACTGTGCACAAAGGAGCACGAATGGAAGTTAAGTATTGCGATCGGGTTTAGGCACCTATTGAACCGTAATGACAGAGTCAAACGCTTACTGGCCATACATGTTTGAGCCCTGGCTCCCTGTTCAGGCGATAGAGAGATGCAGTAACAACTTCTAAGTTTAGGTCTCGTAGTGGGGCTGGTTGTGGCCTCCAGGCTGCTCTGAAAATCCTGGTCAGCCTCTCTCTGCACCTTTTGATGCAGTAACACCCTTAGGCTTTCTGCATCACACTAACAGATCCAGCAAGAAATTCTCCAAACTGCCAAAGAATTCCTCCTGTGCTGGATGTATTAGTATCCTTTCAGCTATTGACAAGAGAAGATAATTGTGCTAAATGTTAAGGATGTGTATAGAAATACTTTGTTTACAATTAATAAATTATCCATAGACATTTAGTTGCTTTAAGTTCTAATTAGTCAATAGGTTTCTCACGATTTTGCGTAACATTTCCTGCTAATATCTTCATAAACATCTACTGCGCATGCTGATCACATTGGTAACACACTCTAGAATATCCACTAATCAACTATTAAACCTTTAGAAGTTTTATGACTTTCCTTTCAATACAGAGTGAAACCAAAGAAGACATACTAGTGTCATGTGAAAATTTATATGAACTAATCATTGCAATGAGACATATTGGTGGATGCCTCCTCCTCTTTCATTTGTTTTGAACATATTCTCTATCTATCTCTTTTTCCAGCACTAGTGAGTCGAAACGCAAACAGTGTCAAGTATCATCATCCTTAGAGAGTCAGAGAAGGACAGTTTCTACGAATATTTCTGCTTTTCCTTTAGAATGACATCTTATTGCCTGATCCATTGATTCCTTTATTGCAGTAAGATATTTGAAAGTAATCATGTTTTTTTTTTCTTAAAATAAATCTAGAGGAGGGAAAACCACCTTCATTTAAGAAAAAATTCCAAACCCTATTCCTTTTTTTGGTTGCCTCAATTATCCCAACCTGCCCCAAACAAAGAAACAAAAATAAAATTCCTGTCTGTGCCTTTGGTTAGTTACATGGCCTTCAGCAATGACATTCACATGTCAAGCCTAAATTCATTTTTTTAAAGAACTTCTTCCTCTTTTCCTACCTCCTCTTTATTTTGATCACTCTCTTCTGTTACTTCTGCAAAAGCTCACCTCCCACAGCTCTTCTTCTCACTTTCTGCCCTCAGCATTACAGGTGCCTACACCATATCGGCCTCCGCCTTCCATTTGAAACCTTCACCTTTGTTATTGCTCCTCTGTAATTCTCATTTTGCTGTAACCTGCCTAATGCTTTGGTGTGTTTCTTACTGTAGCACTGATTGCTCTGCCCACTGGGGTTCTTGGGATGTAAATGCAGGCTCCCGCCTAAACCTCTCGCAGAGCAGCAGCCAACACTCAGCTAACACCAGCACCAGGCCCTCTGTAGATTTTCCTTCGGCTTTTCAAAGAATTGGGCCATGCTTCATTTCCATCCTCAACCTCTTCAGAGACTGTGATCGTTTTCTCCTGACAGCTTGCTAAGCCTATGCAGAGTAAGACAGTTTGCTCCTGGAAGCAAAAAGAGCTCCATTTTACATGCAAAAATCACAGTTTTGCCACCTTCACCTTCTATCCTTCCCATAAAAAATGTTTAATTGTTTCTGCTATTGCATCTGAAACCTCTGTTTCTGCTCTGCCAAAGACACCGGCTTGTCCTGTTCTCTGAGCCTGCCCCTTTCGTTTAGCTGGTATTTGTGGGGCAGAGTCACAGAGGCCGCAAACCCGCAGCTTAGGTGCCTCCCTAGCCCTGTGCCGTTCTGATACGGACAAAGTCTTGCCAAATGATAGTAGCTACATCCACAGCATGCTCAGCCTTCTAATTTTTCTTCTGCATGTTTTTATTTTCTTTTTCTCTCTTTTCTACTTCACCTATTCCATCCACCTGTGGCTTGCTGTAATCTTAGAGTGCTAATTCCGTTTCAGGTTGTGTTTTGGCTTCAGTGCACAGAGCTCCCAGCTGAGGCCCTCTAGCACTTGTCTGCACCCTGTGAGTTTTACTAACACATTTAAATATTTATTTTGCATGCTTCTGAGCAAATATTTTTAATATTCAATATATCCTAACAAATGCCTAGCAAGAAAAACGGTCCCTGTTGTTTAATCAGATTGTGCACGCACCGCGTGTCTGTGCGCAAGTGTGGCCTCAGCACTGGCAGCTGTACAGTCAGTGCTACTCACATTACTCTTTTTTGACTCAAGGTAGGCAAAACTTAGTGGATTACGTGGAAGATGAATGGGTAATGGAAAAGGAGCGCTCAATCATAGGAAGGGTAGCAAACTATAGCAGTCCAAGTTAAGCCAACTGAAGTTAGGAAAACCGCTCATCTAACTGGGTCTGGGCACTAATATATGCCTCTTGTAAAGAGGCATTTCTGACTGGAAAATAGCCCTTTGCTGTTAATACAGAAAGTAGAGAAAGGGGAAAAAAAAAGGAAATAAAATTTTCATTTTATTTTACCCTGTAGTATATTTGTCTTGGGTCCATTCATTTTTTGTTCTTTACTGCAAGGTGTGCATCTCGATTTTCACTCTTTCTGCTCATATTTATCCCCCTCAGCGGGGGCTGAGATGTTTAGTATTTCCAGTTTCATTTCGGTGGCCACACTTAGTGGAACAAAGCATTATTCAAAATGATCAGTACGGACAGAATCTGCCCTGGCACTCTTCAAAGGACTCTTTCTCAGGGTTACAGAGAGAAATATTTTGGCTGACTGTCGTCTTTAACTTCTTCCCACTTTGCAGGCTTTGATATTTGGGAATTATCCCAAATGCTGTCCACTTCTCTAAGGGGCCGTCTGAATAGGAAATGTCTACTGCACAAAGCAGTGTCGCTTTAGGGGAAGAATTGTTGCTTGGCATATTGATGCACTTTCTGCTGATGCAGTGGGCTTCGGTACTTTATAATCGCCTCTTTGATGTTTTTCTGCGGACTATTAATAAAAAGGGGGATTGGGGAATACTCCTGGTCCCACTCCAAAATAAATATTGCTACAGAAAGAACAAGTAAGGAGCTTGTTTGCATCTGCTTGGAATATAAAGGTTGGCAAAGGAGGTGGTAGCTGGATTTACTATTATTTACTTAAAAAAAAAAAAAACCCAAACAAATCAAAAACTTAGCCCATCAGGCTGTCACACTGTGGTAGATTTGCAGTGGTCCTAGAGGCGGCACACACCGATCCTGCTAACCATCCTGTCCTCTTTGGCATGCAACAAATGTGTTCCTTATTATGCAAGCCAGAGTGATTTGCATTTGTGCATATTGATTCTTGCCTTCTCACTTTGAAATTGTCTCTCTTCCTCCTCTCAGAACTGTAGAGTTAACATGGAAATAATCAAACACACATGCATAGAAATGGGTAAGTTTCATACACAAAAAGTGAATTTTAGTCCTACTTGTTTTACTCCAAAAATACTGACTAAAATTTGGCTTAGAGTTTAGTAATCATTGCTTCTATTACAGAGAATGTATTTCTGAGACTAAATGTTAGACATAAATGTATAATTTAATCCTAGCAAACAATAGTTATTAGAATCTACTTTAATTTATGTTGTGTAATAATCTCAGGCCCACCCCGCAGTATCATCAGTGCTGCAGCTGTGTCTCCTCGACTTTGGCCTAGCTATAACCCTTCTCCTATGAAATCAGTGCTGGCACTGGCTGATGCAGTATCATACATTTGCCCAGTGATATGCACATTACTAGCATCCTGAAATGCAGCTTTCTCCCCTTCTGGGTCCATACTTAAGCCATTTTAGGCACAAACCTATGTATCTCTCCACCCCTCCCCCCCCCCAAAAAAAAAAAAAAAAAAAAAAAAAAAGATAGGAGGTGTGTTGGGGCAGGGGGAAGGCCCATTTTAAGTGATCAAGTTTTGGGTATCAGACTTCAGACGCTGAAAGGTTAACTTGCAAGCATCATTTCTCCAGTCCAGTTGTGGTGGCTAAAAGCTGCAGGTGCACATCAACTCTGAAAAATCAAGAATCACCACTGGCTTTCCAAAAGGATTCACGGACCAACACCTCTGACAAAAGCTCTAGAAGAAGTAGGTGTATTTTTAAAAGGATTCAACTCCATTTCAGATTCATAGAATTCACATGATTTTTGAAAATCTAACCTTTCACACAGCTCTTCCAAAAGCACCAGATTAGAATTGTTCTTCCATAACCAGCAGCATACTTGTTTTGCTGCTGCTCCCAAATCACAGAAGGCACCTTGTGGGTTGTTCTTGAACTGTATTTTCCCTCTGAGATTCATGATTTGACTTCTGATTATTTTCCAGGTTCCACTTTCCTTGAAGGAAGAAATAGTCCCTTTATTCCCTTGGGGAATTCTTTCACTGGAATGTATGAGAAAATTCAGCATGCTACAATGGCTATTTACAGAACGTAAAGCGCCCACAATAATTAACCAAACCTACTATTGTCTCAATAATAATAAGTCTTTAACTTGGGGACATACGTTGGGTCATTTTTTTTTTTTTAAGTTGGGATGCTGTATTTTTTTCTTGGACAAACTGTCTTCTTCCTTTGTACTTCACAAAGCATTCTTCAAACAGACAGAACCATATACAAGTTAGGCATTCAGGTGACCACTATGTCATCCAGGCTCTGTAGGCAAGCGTCTCGTCATCTAAACTTCTCACCAAGAAACAGACAACAGTTGTCTCGGGGTAAGAGATGGTGGAGAGATGAGGAAAATGGTGAGATTATTACAGAGGCAGGCCTTTCTTGGGATTTTGAACATCATCAGAGGCCTACAAGGAGCTGTTTTGAAAGGCAGGATTCATGGCCAGAATCCCTAAACCCCACAAGCTTCCAAACAGGTAGATTCCAGTCACCTCTGAGGAGGTCTGTCATTTTACATCGTCAATGATGACAGATCTGCAAGCCACTTAGACTCCCGGTGTGCAGAGCTGCCTTCTAAATTAGATGACTCACTTCAGTCTTCTTTGGCCAAATGTACCAAGCATGGAAAACTGAACACTTGGCTCTTCTACACAGGTTTTAAACCACAAGCATTTCAGCATCACTGCTGTTGGCCTTTACAGTTAGTTTTCTTTTTAGAGACGGTGATTGTCACAGCATAGGCATTTTTCTGGGAGGTATTTGTTCTTCCCAGGAAGAGGGTAACCAGCCTGCAGGGTTGTTGGTCAACATGGAGAGAAGAGAGAGCTGGACAATGGATAGCTGCTGTGGAGCCTGTGGAGGGGAAGGGACCCTGGAAGGAAAAGCAGCACAGCTGCTTAGGTCTCTCATCTGGCTTCCTGGCTCCTGATTTTTCCATCTTTGCTGAGTATCTGAATAAACTGATGCCATGGAGCAGGAGGAAGAACGGATGCAAGGGCAGCTGGGACAGACGAGACAGTAGGGTCAGTAGATGGCTGGGGTAGAGATCTTGTCTCATTCTGTTCCCACCCTGTCCGATAGCTGAATGCCAAGTGTGTGTGTTAACATCACCAAGTTAATTATCTCTTGGCACTAGGATAGCAACAATTTCCAACCTCATGTTGAACTGGCTGGATTTACCACAACCATACAGTTCATGTCAGATAAGAGAAAATTCAAACAGCCAGGAAAAAAAAATCAAGAGCACAAAGAAAACAATTTCAGCAGGGCTAGGTAAACGAATGGGCTTCTTTAAAGTCAGCCATGGGTACAGAAGTGTGTACACTGCTGCGCTTTATTCAGCTGAAACATCAACCAAGAGAAAATGGAACACACTGGGAGTTATAGCTGAGTTATCCCAGCCCACTGCCACGAGAAAGCTAAGAAACAGAATACCTAACCTGTCCTTAGCTTCCTTGTGCTCCAAAGTGTTCTAGTGACATGAGACAAGCATTCACACTCAGGAAAACTTAAAGTCCTGTCAGAGGTGGGAGAAAGCCACAGAACAGTAGTATCTTTTGAACTCTTGGGGAAAAAAAATCACCACTACCAACAACAAAAAAAAACTTTCGTACTATCTTTTCAGAGAACAGTATCGTGCCTGTATTTTTGTGCACGTGCCCTTGAGAGGGCACAAGTTAGACTTAAGTTGTGGTCATTACCCCACCTTAGAAGCACCCCCTCTTGAAAAAGAAAGGGAATCCTTGGCTTATTACGGGAGGCAAGCCCTCCCTATCCAACAGCACCTTAATTCGCCTGGCGTTTTGGAAGCCCGCATCAGACATGAAGAACCTAGTAGTGAGAGTTTCCTACTGGATTTTGTGGATTTCAGTCCAAAGCTAACAGCTTTTGAAGAGCTTCCTCCTACACACTCTTCTCCTTTGGCAGCCTCTACACCAGTCATATGGAACAAGGCATGGTATTTCAAAATGTTATGGCTGGCTTATACAGCCCTATTGACCATCTTTCAAATGAATGTTGTGGCAATATTTCACATAACTGTTGTCTAAGGGTCTTTTAAGAATCCAGAATAATAAAGATTTTTCCTTGGGCTAGCAGGTAAAGTTAGAAGAATGAGATATTTTAAAATAGGTTAACAAAAGATTTTTTTGGCAAATCAATACAGTCTTTTGCTTGATCTGTGGCTCCAGTAAGAGAAGCCAACAAAATGTGATGATACCTGAGAAGTAGAAGAATGAAGAATAATATGGAAACAATTATAAATGCTGTTCTTTGCATTAGTAGCTCACCCTCATTCCAAAAGCTATGTTCAGCCCTGGGTATTCGATCTCAAAAAGAATAACGCAGAATTAATTGAGGTTCAACAAGAACGAACAGGTGCACGGAAAAACTCTTGTAAAAAGGAAGATGGAATTAATTGGGGCTTAGAGATTAAGTAACTGACTCTGCCATAGTTCAAAGTAATGCTGAAACTGCCATTGACCTTAATGGAACAGCATCAACTACCAGACCTAGCTAAGTGAGACAGAAAGGGACAACATTAAAAAAAAAGGTATTACGAAGGCAGACTCACAACTGCTTTATAGAGCAGAAGCAAGGAACACTGAATAGTAGCTGGTAAGCCTAAGCCTTCACAGTGAAACAAATGCTTCTGCACAGCATATGCAAGTAGATCATGTTTAGACATAGACAGCTCTAAGGCCAGTAGCCTTAGAAGAGTCAGCTAAAGACTGGCTCCTTCTATCCTGGAGGCAAACATCCCAAGTTACTATGACACTTCTAAAAGAGCATCAAATGGTAAAGGCCTTGGGACTCTGCTAAACACTCAAGCATTAACCATCCTCTACCCAACAGGCCAGGAGAAACCCTTCTTAAGGATCAAGTTACAACTGCTGCTTTATAGTTTCTTGCATGGAAGATGTAAGGTACCAATGACTGGATGGTGAGTGGGGTGGTCTAGGTCTGTCTCAGGCAAGTCCCATGTGTCTAAAGCCCGCCCAAAAGACACTGTCCTGAAATCACTGCCATTAAGCTGAGGATACTGCAGTTGCATTTGTTCATATTTAATGTAGCTTAGGAGATGCCTCAAGAGGCTCAACTCTGTTCAGGAAGGAGGAAAGGAAGCCCCCCCTGACCATTATTTTAGTCAGGGGAGCAAAGCCACTTTTGTTCCCCTGACTTCCTCTATTTTAATGGTCTGCTTCTCCTTCTCTTCTGGTAGCCCATCCCCACAGCCCAACCCTAATCTTACTTTCAAATGTTATTTGATTCCCTGTCCTTTTCTGTAACTGGATCTTCACGTGGTTGATTGGTGTCATTCCTTTTTATGCAGTCACATGGTAACATTCTTAAAAGGGGCCCTGTTAAAGCCAAACAATACAAGCTCCCATTTGTGCTTTGAATTACACATGTGCATTAAATCACCACCAGCAGTAACAGAACTGACCCCTGTCTGCACCTTTCAGACACTGGTGAGGCATTCTTTGATGTCAGCTTCACAGACTCCTGTTCTCAGCACTGCACGGGGGCTCTTTCCGCCTACAGCCCCAATTGGAGACAAATGTCCATTTCCTATTTAGTGATTCCAAGACAGTGTATCATGGCAGGTATGTTTTGGTTAGCTTTTTTATTATTAAAGGCTGAGTTCTTGCTCTTTGTTGGCTTCTCTCTTGCCTCTGCTCCTGCCTGTGGTAACCATTTCGTCTCTTGCTTACTAACTTCACAATGTGCTTACCAATCGTAACATTTTCAAAAGATTGTTTCTTGTATTGCCATTTAACAAGTGGGAAAAAGGAGGTGTGCAAAAAAAATAATTCTCAGTCAAAACCAGGATGGAGGAGAAAATACAAGAGATCATACTTTTAAATTATTATGCAAATGAAAAGAAAATGAAGTAGTACAACCTAATCTATACAACATGCCAACCTACGGTTTCATTGGATGGCCTTCCACCCAAGTACTGCTTATCATAATGCATGATCTACCTTTGAAGTGAACTCTGCTTTGAATAGGAAGTCAGATTAGGTGACCTGAAAAGTCCCTTCCAACCTAACTTTTCATCATGACATGTAGCAACTGCATGGACATTGGAATTACATGGTTATTAATTGGCCAAGAGGACAATCCTTGTTTTTGCATTTCACATAGTTTAGCCTATTTTGCTTTTTCTTCATTCTAGCCTTAGCTGTGTATTTTAAGTCTTCTCAGAGGTTAGAGCAGCTGTAACAAACTCCTGGCTACTGATATGAATGACCTCTACTTTACAACAGACTTTCTTACCTTGTTTTCAGAATATTTGTAGAATGATATCAACACTTTTTTTTAGAAAACTCAAGCTGAGTATCAAATTTGGTAAGTTTTAAGCAAACAGTACACATGGATCATAAAAAAATTCAGTGCTGCTATCGTTGCTGCAATAGATCAATGGACCTGACAGGTGTATAAATTCATAAACTAGGATGGATGAAGATGTTACTAATGTTAGTGATGACTGTACTTCAATGTAGCTGGAACTGAAAGAAATATTCCTGAGTCACTTATGCTAAACTATCATCTTAAAAAGAATAAAATAAACTTAACTCCATGATGATGTGCATCATGATGAACTTGATTTATTCTAGCAGGACCTGCAGTCCATGAATGGTACCTGTAATCACAGACAGTGCTTTTCTGTTCTTCTTTTTTTTTAAACAGATACTGTGTTCAAATCAGGTGATTGATTTAATGCCAGTTTACTTGTCAGACTGCATGATATAAGTATAGGCTGAGTAGGAGATGCATGACTAGCTTTGGCTGACTCAGAAGCTGACCATGCCGAGGGAATTTGGTAGCTTACTAGTAGAAGAAAGCAAATTTTTCAAGAAGTATTGCCCCAATTTTTCCTCAGGTCTTAGGCAAACACCTGCACTTACGGAGTCAAGTCTTCTGCCTGTAAATCATGAACACATTCACCTAATTCCCTATCTAGTCTAATTGTATAGAAGGCATCCACAAAGATGCCAGTTCTGGTTTTTGTTACACCTTGTTAAAAATACTGTGTCTTCTGACAATCAATTCCAAGGGTTAATGAAGAGTATTTTTCAAATACACCCCCTCTCCTCAAATACATCCTTTCCTCCCTCTTCCCCTATGTAAAAGGGTATTGCTCAGCAATTTTCTGACATTTCTTCTAGTTTGGGAGTTACGAGCAATAAGGCCTCTTGATTTTATGATTTATAGCTTTATCTAAGACTTCCATATATACTTCCAAGCTCTGTTAATTAAACGGTCAAGCTTATAATGATACAGGCAGCATCTCTTTTTGCTGATGGTTTTGTGGTCGTTATTTGGAAACCCTACCACAGGGTACGCCCTGCTCCGCTACACCTGAGTATCTCCTTTAGCTGCAGTCCATGTGTGAAGCATAGGGCTTTTCTGCCACCGTTAGGATGGGAGGTGTACTGCAACACATCAGCAGCAATGTTGGAGGGGCTCCCCAGAAACCAGACCAATACAGACTACAGCAGCACTTCCTTATTCTGGGAGTTTTCAAGTTTACGTAGCCAGAGAGCCCAGAGCCCTTGTTCTTGTCCTGCAGTTTAGGATCAGGACAAAAAGATACTGTTTCAGATGACATAGCAATGGATACAGTCAGTGAAAATATATGTTTCCACCTCCTAAGCGAGAAATTTGGTGAGAAGAACCCATTTGCTCCTAGCTGGAACCAGCAAGTGGCATTTGAGCACGTTATCGGCTGAGATTCCTGATGTAAAAAAGCGCTTTGCGTTGATTAGTTAGGAGGCATCGTGTAGCTAAGTTAAAGGCAGTATTTATGCAATCGCTGAACAGAACGTGAGCCACGCATCTTCCAGGAACAGCCTACATTGCTCTCACTCCTCCGAGTTCATGGCATGTCCTGACAGATCAATAAAGCTTGCTGCAAATCTAACCACTGGCTGAACACAGTCTGAGCCCATCAGCAACCTCCTTGCTGTCAACAAAACCTGAGACCTAGTAAACCTAGTAAATCAAGTTGCTCGGCATCCAATATACCTTCCAGAATCAACCAAACAACGCTACTGCCTCATCCCTTACCAAAGAAAGGGGGGAACTGCTACTCCATTTCATAAGTAAGCTAGAGTCACAAAAGAAAATAAGATGTTTTCAGTGAAGTGTCTATTAAGAATCTGGAAACGTATAAGAAATTATCAACCTGAGAAAAGCTGCCTTTTCCATTACGCATATAGTCTTTTATAAAACAAACACATAGAAGCATGTTTCCCTTTTTGTTCACACTCATTTGCGTGCAGATTTCTGTTGGGGAGTGTTCACAGGCACAACAGGGGTAGACAAGAGGAGCTAACTTCATAGGCTAAGAGTTGAGGTGCTGAGGAAGGGCTGTTCATATATTGACCTCTATGTTGCATGACCAGTAAGACTTGGGGGGGGGGGTGGGGAGGAATTTTAAAGAAAGTCATTTACCTTTTCTTTTATACAGGATCCAAACAGCTACAGGTAGAAATGTCACATTATTGGAATTGATTTTTTTGTAAATTTGTGTTATATACTTGCTTTCATTGCAGTGAGCAGTTTGTTTTGATTTTTCCCTCAGGCTGACTAGTAGCATTTTCTCTGAAATCAGTATAGATGGGTCTCAAGATTGAGATCTGCAGTCAATAAAATATGAAGTAATCAAAGCCTGTCTTCTCAGAACTTCAAAGCATGTGTCTAGCAGGAACCCTTCCTACTTCCCCAAGGTGTTTGGCAAACGCTGCTTCACCCTAGTATAGCACAAGGGAAGCTGGATCAGATCAAGTGTCCATTTGGCCCAGTACCTTGTGTTTTCTGGGAGCAGTAAGAGATGTAAGATAAGGTGATAGGGTAAACTTGTATGTCACATCTCTCTCTCGGTTAGCCCTGAGAAGGGCATCTAGTTTTCCCCAAGCGCTTCCTCCACAGCAGCAGCACGATCAGATTAGGAAATTCGAGTCCCACTTTCAACTCAGCTGCTTATCAGTTCCGGGTGAGTCACCTCACATTGCTCCACCTTGGTTTCTCCATCTATAAAATGGTGAGGATGATACTTTTTCCTTTGAAAAAGGATTCTGAAGTCTGCTGAAATATACTTAAACATCCACCCATTCACATATTCCCCCACAGAAAGTATGGATACTTATGGCTGGAGCGTTCCCCTTGCTTTCACTGGCCACCCCTAGCAGACCTCTTGCCTCTGTTCTATCTTGCTGCCTGTCTGTCTCCATTAAAATCTAATCTGAAAAATACATTTTTGCACACTTTCCTATATTTCTAATTCTTTTCCCTTCTGGCTATTTACTCACTGTTTATCTCTGTAATTGTATTATTGAACAGTTCTACAGATTTCTCGAAGAATAATTAAACTGCTATTCTGTATCTAAAGTGTCTTGCTTGTATCGCATATAGAATGAGCCTTACACCTTTACTGTCCCATAAGGGCAAGTTTATCCATGCTAGAACAAGCAGCTAAAACTGGGCCTCCCCCTTCTGCTCAAATCTGTTGTGGATAAGTGGACAATTTTGCCACCACAGGAAGAAAATACATAACTACCCCTTAACTCTTGAGTTACTCTGGGGAAGGAAGTCTTGGTCTTCAGCATAATCTCTGTTGGAGCCCTTCTGTTTGGGGCTTGCCCATGATCTTTCCTATACAGGAAAGCCAACATTTGGCCTGTTCTGCCTTGATGGTGCATCTCTAGCTTTCTTCTTAAGAAGCCACAGCCACAACACAACGCTGAGGTAGGCCAGATGAAGATATAGGCATAGTACATTAGTGTTTGCCACTGCAGGCATGACTATGACAGAAGCTTAGTATCCCTCTTCTGCTCCTTAAGGTATGTTTCCATCTTGACCTAAGTGCAAGTGAGTAAGGGGTTTGGCTGAAATTGGCAGGCCAACGAGAACAGTAGCTCTAAAGCTAAACACTACTCTGCGCATCTTTAAGCAAAGCTAACTCTGCCCTGCTGTCACGGAGATTGTCCAGGGGACATCTGGGGATGAGGATGCAAAGATAAAGCTGCAGGAGGGACCATATCATGGAAAAAAAATAAGCCTTTAAGACCTTCATTCTTGACTTCAAAGAGCAGCTGGGTGGACATTCTGCTTCCGGCACACTGGATTGCACTGTGCTGGGCAACAGGCATGCTTCTTCTGTAATAATTCAATTCACATGAAGACATTGCTGATCCCTCTCCACTACCCCCAATCTCATTGCTCAGGCGCTCGGGGGATTACCTTCCCATTCAACACCTTCACAGCACAACTGGTTCCCCAGAGGCAGGGCACAGGCCAGCTGTGAGGGATGACTATGAGAAAACAAGCTGTCCTTCACTGGTGCATGCTACTGAAGCCCGGAATGAAACTAAATGTATGGTATAGCTGGAACTATTACCTCATACAGCTTTCCTTACACTCTCTCCACTTCCATGTCTCCTCCACAGGTACTATGAGTTTATGAGAGGAAAATTTTTGAAAAGGTTACTGTCCTCTTGTAAGTGCTACTTCCTTTTCCAAACGTAGCACTGATCAGCTTTTTGTTGCAAGCACTGTGATAACTATATTTCTCAAATAAAATATAGCAAACCCCAAACTGGCATGACAAATCTAGAAGTCACAAAAAGTGTCTTGCAGGGCTCATCTTTCTTAGATGATAGCAGGAAGCTGGTAATAGTGAAAAGCTTTCTCACTGAAATGAAGTCAAACCGCTGGAAGTTATTTTTCTTCAAGCAAAAGGCAAAGTAGCAGAAACAATCAATTCCACTTGAATTTTCTTAAGAAATCCAGCACTGAGTTATAAGGACAGTATAGAAATACAGACATACTCCAACTAGAGCCCCAATCAAATTGCATCTGCTAATTAAACTGTCCAGTTTAATTGACTACATTAGTGATTTTGGCATCTGAAATAGTACATGTGAAGAGGAACCGAATCCTCAGGAGGCCTAGCTGTTTGGGAGATTTCCTAGACTGCACAGAGGAAGTTGGGTGGGCTGATGTATAATGATTTGCCATTGATTTAGAAGGCAGCATTTCCTTTTGGTTAATGGAGTCATAAGGGAAGACCACTTTGGACTGTGTAAATTTGCTGGACTAAAAGCATGCTTTAAGCTGGGCAATGCAAACATTTTCTTGAAATACTTATGAAATTGGGCTGTTCTGATGCTGGAGATTTGAGATTTTTTTAAGTTGTGAATTTACTGATAATATTAGTGCAGAAGCAACATGATCAGATATGAACTGATCTTTCCCAACAGAATGAAGTACTCCCAATACATCCCAGGATATATGTCCATAAAATGCTTTAAATAAATACGAAGTTAGATAAGGTAACAAAGAACATGTCAGAGAGGACATGAGCATTTTCAAGGTGATACTGTACACCTGCACACGCTTTCTTCTGCCAAGTATTATGTTGTGAGCGGAGAAAGGAAAACAAGCCATTAGATTAGCTTTGTCAAAGTGGGTTTTTGATCTAATAACAAATACTAATAATATTAACTTTATCTCCCAATTCTGTTCAAGTAGCTCTGCAATTTTAATAATAAGACTAGTCAGAAATGAACTTAAGACAGCAACCTTCCTGAAAGGGACCCCTCGTAAGGCAACACGGAACAGGCTGTGGTTATGGGCTGCTACGCTGGCCAGGAGATTTTTCTTACTTTTTTAAAGCTCTCCATCATGCCCCTTGGCTCCCCATCTTGCAATAGGTGCAGCTGTACCAACACGGCAGACGCACTGGATGGTGCGCAGAGTCCTAGTACAATCATTACTACAACTAGGCTGCTCAGGGAATCACATCCACTTGTCTCATCGACAAGGGCATGAGTCACTGCCTCTCCCTGGAAGATGGATGTGACCTATGTCTCACATGGCCAGTTCTGGATTTGACCTCCACAGTCTTCTGGGGGTGAGGGTTGGGCAGCCAAGACAAGCCTTCCCTTCCTGTACCTACAGGCCAGAAACTGGGGGATCTGAAGGTCACCTATGAAGCCTTGGCACCAACGCAAGCATGCAAAGTCTCCATGGCTATGAAAGTACAGGGCCAAAGGGGCAGCAAAAGAAAGATAAAAACTGAAGGCACTGTCCAGAAAGTGGGTTACAGTCATGAGAACCTTGTAAACATCAGGCCATCTGTCTTTTCATTTTCTTTGACTTTTTCCAGGATTTTTTTTTTGAAAACATCAATATTTTGGACTTCTGTGGCATTTGGGGAAGGGAAAGTAGGGGAATAAAAGTCATCATTTCATTAAGAAACCGTTTTCCTCAGCAAAGACATTTTTACTAGACATTGTTCTAGCTTTATCCACTTGATAGGTAGTGTAATAGAGAGAAGCTGTTCTTGGCAGAAAATATTAAGATGGAAAAGTGAAAACATGCAACTATCTCAGCATAATTACTTTCCCAGAACATAATAATAGACTACTGTATATAGATTCACTTTTCAGCTTGCTTTCTTTCAGATATGTATATGCTGCTTTTGGAAGCTATCCAGCTGATAGGAGCTGCTTTCAAAAGAGAAAAGTATTTGGGGGGTGGTCAAGGGGGATTCTCTTGTACAAGGTTTACTTCAGGGCTTTCAGTATTGCAGTTACATAAAAATAGAGAAATAAAGCTCAAAGCGTGCATGAATGTCAGGACTGGAAAAATGTCACCGAAATATTTCTCCCCACAACTAAATTAAAGTTTTAAGAAGTGGTTTATAATTGAAGGAGAAATGCTTCTACCCCACACTCAAATGGAGGAAAAAAAAAAACCCAAAATTTCAAAATACTAAATTAGAGCAGTTTCTGATTCACAGGAAGCCATCCAATCAAAAATTCATTTACTTTACCTCAAGTGAACTAGATGGCTCTCTTTATAGATTTCTATCCATTTGAGCTAGCGATGGCAGCAGCATATCCGAATCAACTCTAAGGTCAGCCTGCCATGGCTTTAAGTTTTACAAAACAGTCCTGAGTGAAAAAGTTGAATGGAAATTAAAAAAAAAAAAAAAAAAAAAGAGAGAGAGAGAGAAAGCTTTCAAAACTTCTAAACTTCTGCAAGTTGGTATGTATTTCTAGGCAAAACAAAAAAGGGACTGCTCTATCATTTTAAAATCCTCATGGGTTAGCATAATTTTAAGCAACTAATCTGAGATGACCAATGTATTACACTAGCATTGCTTTGCCTCTTGGGCAACGGCAGAGCATGTCCTCTAGCACACTTGCACAATTTAGGTTGAATATAGCAAATAACTATTGCCATTTGTCATTTCTAATACTGTGGCTACTCATTGCTTGTATGGACGGGAGGAAACATCCCTGAGACATCACTGCTTTTCACCTAGAACCACACATGCACAGACACTTCAAAGGAAGTATAATCCCCATTCTCAACCAACAGAAAGAGAGCTAAAGAGAAACTCGCCTTCATAAACACTGTTCCCACATTTACACAGCTATACTTGGAGGATAACATACCTTACTGCAAGCTCAGAGTAGCTTAAGCAGGAGAATCTAAGGGAAAGCAAGAAGGAGGAGGGGGGAAAAAAAAAACTTTTTGTTCCCTTATAAAACCAGGATCTCTCCCCTTGAGTAGGTAACACTTAACCAAAACAGCTGACTATAAATGAGACTACCCTCTTTCAGGCCCTGCGCCTTTAGGAGGACACAGCCTTTGCAGCACATTAATTAGCTCTGGAACAGGTGGCAAGGTTTTTCCCGATAGTTGGATGTCAGAATGTCTCACAAAATAGCGAACACCTAAGAGCTTTCAACGGAGGTATTTCTTAAAGGAGGAATATATTGTGAAACAAGCTGCAGAGAAAACGAATACATTTTATACAAGGCAATAAATAACAGTAAGTCCTGTCTTTTGTGAAAAGAAATAGAGAGGGATCCAAAAGACAAAGAAGCAGGCAAAGTGTTAAGATATGGTGCTTCATTTTCTAGATGCGCTGTTTCAAATTATCACTCCACTAGGTGCATCTAAACTTCCTTTCAAGGAAGTTAAAAGGGAAGAGGAGACAATAAACGTCATCCGTTTTGAGGAGCTGAATCCTAAACTGCTAAAGAAAAATGGAAACAACTGGAAACTAGTACTTAAGTATGTTCACAATAGAAAGTTGATTCCTTTATGTGGAACTCATGATAAAAAACAGCATTATGTTAAGCCAGGGTTTAAAGGATTCATATTCTGTCCATTTTAGCTAGTTTACCTACCATGAATCTGGATAAAATAATACTTGGTCAAAAATAATGAGATAGTAACATTACCTCAGGGAAGAACTTAACAAAAATTGGAAAAGCATTTTCTCATGGTTGCTCCCTCAGTAAAATGGGGTAACAGCTTGCTTTTCTCTAAGTAACACTTTTTTTTCTAACCACAGTGAACAATAGAGATGACATGCTAGGGCTGAGCTCGCTAGCTTCCCACATGATCTGCTTCTAACGAACTCTTACTTGAACAAATTAAGTTGGAAGGAGCAGGAAGGGGAGAAAGAGTCTAGCAAGAGACAGTGTCCTGCAGCAACCACGGCTACTAATGCAGTACTGTTCATCATCCCTAAACTCACCAGGAAGGTCAAACACTGTTGAACTGATCTCCTTCAGCAGTCACTGATCCCAGGCCAGAGATTTGAACTCTTGATATCACCTCAGATGGCATAGTCTAATGACGTGTTTGAAGGCCGTGTATATCTTAACTTCTCTTAGTTGCAATAAACTTTGCAGAGGAACAGATTAACAGAGATAAGCTTAGTAGTTACTCATCTTTATAGTCTCACCTGGCTATAAATCTATCTATTTATTATTTAGTTACCACTTAAAGAATTTCTTCATTGTCCCAAGCTGGTTCTGCACAGGAGTAGGCACGTAATATTTATATGGACTAAACACCATGGTATTTCCCCATTATGAAAACATGTTGGATGAACTGTATGGCATCACAAAATAAGTAGGGTTCACCTCCTCTGCTTCTGGCTGCGTTTAGAAAGTGGTAAGCATAAGGTAATCATCTAGGCCTTCTTCGTGATCAGACTGTTAAAAGCAGAGGTTGATTCATTCCCTTCCAGGAGAGACAGGATGAATCACCATTTGGAGGGGGTGATCTCTCATTCTGATTATAAAGAAAGTCTAAAGTTAAAGTTCAGGGAGGTAAATTCCAGCCTATCTGGATTATTTTAAATTACATCATGATTCTCTTCACTTCACCCTCAAAACATTCACTGAAATGACCGTGCACACTAACTTTCCCTTCACCACCAACTTCTTGGTGAGCACTCTTTGATAATTTTCAGTCTGTGCACGAGCCCTTTCCTAAGCTGTGTGCACTCATCAACTCAATGGGAATTGTATTGGTTAAGCTTTGGGATGGCTCTGGGTGCCGGTGGTCCCTGTTGTCCAGACTCCTTTTGACAACAGTTGTCCAGCAATGGCTTGCTAGAGCACTGTAAGATCCCGCTGCAAGGACTTCAGACCCCTGCCGGATGACCTGCATGATGTGTGCTACGTGCTGCAATATACAGCCTTTGCAAGGTAGAAGCTGCTCAGAGCAACTTCTTCTTCCTTGCTGCAGAACTGGTAGCGTCATTCAGTTCTACCAGCTGGTGTGCTTGTATGGGACAGATTGAAAGTGAATTCCTGCAATTTCCGAAAGAGTTTCTATAAAAGATCCCATTAGTTTCCCAGGTTGGAGAAGATCTGTTAAGTGTGCTTTCTTTTAAGGAATTCTAGGGTCACCATCTTTACCTTGCCTGTAAAGCTGGCATTTTGCACCCCAAAAAGGTATGGTAGTCATACAGCATATACATTCCGTATATGCTTATCCCAAAGAAAGGCTCTATTCATGAATTTTTGGTGGTTCTTATCCAAGTACCATGATTGCACTGGGCAAATACTCTCTAAAGCCACAAAAGAGGCAAGGGTAGTTGTAGTTTCTGCAGTAATTATGACTTACTTTTTTGTTCTCATTATGGAGGCATAGAAATCAAACTCAGTAACACGTCCTTCTCCTGAGATCATTTAGGAAGGTCACTTTCCTCAGAGTGGTCTTCATTAACTTTGAGTAGAAGAACTCAGATGTGGTGTATAGAAATTTGTCATGTAGCCTCCCTCAAAAACCTGTTCTTCTCTATTTTCCTGTTGTTCAAACGTGAATTAGTGGAGATTTGGCATATTGATAAGTCTGGTTGAAAAGTGAACAAAGGCTTCTGTTAGGTCCTCAGATGTATTTCCCAGCAACTTTATTGATGTCTCCCTGCAAATGCTGAATGCTACATCAATTGTATGACTTCCCACATCTTCATGTAGTGCTAATGACTAGACGCATTCCTCAGGCTCTGCAAATGTCTTGTTAACACCATTCATTCTTTGGACTAGAATCATTTCATCAATAATACAGCCAGATGGCTTGGTATGGTTTCAGCAGGGATCAGACTCTGCCCTATCCTTTAACTAAAGTTGCCTTGTTTGTTTTTCATAAAGATCCATCTGATGTTGCCATGCACTAGGAATGTGGCTGCGAGATTTGCTGGTTCTTTTCCAGTGTCCAACTTTCTGCTTGAAGCAACAATTAATATGTTTCCAAGTAACTTTTCATCTGCTTTCAGAGTGACTTCATTTCTCATGTATTTACAATTTGTTTCTTTCTGTAGGTGTCTTGGAGGGGAAAAAAACCCATTCTATTTAGTCATCTGAGCATGAAATTTCTGATAAAGAGTCTAACCATCAGAACCACACATGTAAACATTATATACTTGTTCTGCCATTCTCTATACTTCAAAACATTCCCAGTAATAACTGGTTGATCCAATTACCCACCTATTCTACAGCATTTGCAGTAAGGCTGCAGCGAACACTGGGTATCTACATGAGTTAACTTTAACTTTTATGGTTGTACTGTATCTCTCTCGTATCAGACAAGTGCTTCAGTGCTCAACACTACTGATAGTTTCTTGTTTGAGATTCTTCCAAAGGAGTTTAGAGAGTCAAGGTAGAAAGTCTTTCGATGCTGATCTAAGAAGTGCTTCATATATAACACTGTGGATGGGTTATATTGATGCTGTTTTATTGATGCTGCCTCTTTAAAATTGCAACTTGACTGCAAACCAGAGAGGCACTCAGTGGTGTATTTATGCATTTATGTTGCAAACTGACATTAGACTGGCATTAGGTTATTTTGAAGAGGCATGAATTACATTTTGGGGGTTTGCTTACTTGTCAGGGCGTCCATTAGATTTTCTTCTGCTGTCTAATACCAGGGATGGTATGTTTATGCTTCAAACCACAATAAAATTGCAGGTAATGTGAACTTCACAGAACTTTGCCAGTCACTGGGTAGTTGAGCGCGGAGGAAGGAATTTTCATTTGACTTAATGCTTCTTTTTCCCCAGTGTAGATTCAAGGGAAATATAAGAGCTAGTCTACTTCTCTTAATAGTAGTCCTATCTTCTAAGTAAAACCAAAGGAAGTAGAGCAGTCTGAGAATTAGATCGGCAACCAGAAAGCTGCAAGTAGCTAACAGTCCATCAACTGGACCATAAGGAGTACAGGACGACTCCCAGGACAAATCTAGTAAGCTGATAGCTGATCTGCCTGGTTTCCTTTCCTGTAACTTCATAAACTGCTATAACTGTATTTTACATTTGGAATGCTCTCAATCAATGTTTTTAGTTCCTTTTACGTTAATATGATCTGAAGTACAATGAAGTCAAGGTGACTGTTCATCCTTAAAACATTCCCTGTTTATGGAGTGGCAATCCTTAAAACTGTGGTATCATGGCACAGTTAGAAGCTACTAGATCAAATGTATTTACCCAGGATACCCAAAAGCAACAAAGTCAACCTCCTCTCCCTAGAATATTAACCTTTTTGGCAATGCTAATATCCTTTTAGCTGAATAGGTGTTCACCTCTGCTCTGTTCGATTAAGCAATTAGCAAACTGTGCCTTCCTTTAGGCAAATATATTTTCCCATCTGCTTGAAAGCCTACACAGATGAGGGTAGAAAACAACTCTCCTGGCGACAGGAGCCAGCTAAGCAAGTTCCCTGATGTGCAGGACATTAGTAGGGTAAGTGTCTCCACAGCCAGGATTCCACAACATTGTATCTGCTTTACTACCTTAAGTTTGTCGGCAGTACCCCCTGTAAAGCGCCTCACCTTTAATGGATCTGGATCTTGCACCTTGTCTTCTCTGTCTTTGTATTTCATTGGGAGTTTCTGTTGCCCAAAGTATGTTTCCGTCCCCAGTTCACTTCCACCGACTCGCTAAGGATTTTAGCTAAGCAAGAAGGGGGAAAAAAACCTCTCAGTTTTAATTAGAAATAAAAAATACTTGACAAACCAGTGTTTCTAAGCAATCTATTCAAGGGACATATAAAGCAGTTCGCCGTGTTTCCTAGATAACTATACTTAACTCCCAATTTCCAGAGTGACTGGAATGCATTCCTTGGGAAGAGCCTTTCTGGAAAAAGCTTCTGAAAAGCAGTTCACAAAGCGATTTTCTATTTTGTCTATAAAGATGAAGCACTAAGTATGAGAGGCTTTTTGGTTTTGGCTTTTTCTTTTTTGGTTCTTTCCTGTTCCCATTTTGGAAGGGAGAGTGCTTTACAAACTGTGACATGAGGTTAAGCAGAACGTGTTAAGGGCTGACTTGCCATTTGAGAAGTCGGCTTGCTCAGAACTCAGCGTTAAATAGGGAATTTTTTTTTTTTTTTGCATTTTGTTTGTTTTATGGAGGACAGAGAGCATTTCAGTGACCGTAGGGGTCTTGTTGCTCTTCAGTGCACTTGCATCAAAAGACAGAGAGACTTCTCTGTAGATTTAAACAACTCCTTGGTGGTTTTTTATTCTATTCCCCTGCAACAGGAAGTTTCTGTCAGTAAGTTAAAGAGGGGAGCCTACCCAACTGGCAGCCTTAAAAGACTGTATTTAGTAACCGTGGGGAAAAAAAAACAAAGCAAAAAGTGAGGGAGAATAGACTAGATCATAAAACTGAAGGATATTAATTGAGTGCACATAGTGCATAGCATACAGAAGGGATTTTTTATTCAAATATTTGTTAATGGCTTGAATTAATCACAAATGGATTTGAATTGGGAGCTGAGCACAAGGAGGATGTGAAGATCCTTCAGGGAGTCAAAGAATGTGTCCCAAGGGAAAAAGTTATGTAAAATCATTATTATTCCAAGATTGTACAGACACCTTGTTAGGAGTTCAGGTCTTTCTTTCTAACCAACCTGCTGTTCTTCCAGCCTCATGCTCTCTCACCTGGCAGATCTTGAATTCTGTACCAGAAACATTTCTGCAAAATTTGGATGCCTCCACCGCATTACACACACAGAAGCAATAACTGGATACATCGTAGAACTGGTCAAAAATACTATTTTTTTTCACTTCTCACTGAAAAGTTGGGGAAAAGTTGGGGAAAACCTTGGCAGCAGAAGGATCTAATCACACGCTTAGCAGACTTCCGGGATTTTGCCTCCACTCAGTTTAGACCCACATTTTCTCTTCATCACCAGAACTGTTAAATTTTAGAGTCTAGTCAGTAGGCCATGTAGAGGAAGTCTTTTCAAGAACAGACATGCGTCCATCTTTTCAAGACTTGATGTTCTTAGTACATCTTTTCATCTTGTGTACCATGACACAGAAGATACATGTCTGTAGCTTATCTGGTGGCATAGGACTGCCACCCAGTGTTGTCTCTGGTGAAAAGGGCAGTCCTGCCGCAGAGGCAGGGCTGCGACTCTGTGAGGTTGTCTCTCGTTCTCTATGGCTGGCATGTATGTTTAAATACAAGTCATTGTCCTTTAGCAGTACTTTATCTCTGCTATGCATGAACACAAATGGTTAATACAAGATGTGAGACTGAGAAAAAATATTATCCAGGGTCTGTTTAACAGATTCCTTACTTTCAGAAAGGAAGGCAGAGAGAGGAGTTTGAAAGTGTGGCCTTTGAGTAATATATTTCTGAATTGCTGATGGTCACAGAACTGTGCTAGATGATTGGTAAAAGGTGTCAACAATTGGTCATCATAATGGAAATGCCAGGAACCAAGTAATGGTTCCTGGCCTCTCCATCCTTTCCGCAACACCGCTGTGCATTGCTCCCTGGAACTGGTCTTATTGCTTGACCTTGAAGTGTCCAGAAACACTACCTCCATTCTCCAATTTAATGAAGGCAGACACTCGCAGAGGTAAGACTCAGTAGCTGGGAATGAAAGACTGTGTTGTACGCAAAAGTGGCCAGCAGCCTGGGCATGTGTCTTTCCATATCCTGAATAGCCGGACAATTAGGGAGACAGACCTGAAAGGCTGTATCCTTCCTCCCTCTCTGATCAGACAGGCAAGAGAAAGCTGTGACACTGAGGTGCTCAATCACTTCAAGAACAACAGGTAGGTAGAGGGGAAGAATAGAAAGGTGTTAAAAATATGAAAAGGAAGGAATTGGGGATAGTGACAGTTAGGCTTTATAAAGTGGTGGGAAGTAGTCCAGGATAAAGGAAAAAAGAAAGAGAAGAAAACCTGAGGAGTGCTGCTCAGGAAAATCCTTTTTTTTTTTTTTTTTCTTCACTGGGTAACACTATGCCAAGCAATTCCCAGAGAGAAGCTCTCCATTTCAATAGTGGTGGCAGGAGGTGGTGGCAGGCTGTGCAGTGAGATGGGAGAGGGAATGACAGGCCCACCTGAGAACAGCCAGGACACAGACCTCCCTGGGAGCGCTGAGCTACTGACTGTTCTGGGATGAATTTGTTCTGTCTCTCTGTTGCAGCTGTGCCCTATTTCCTAAGTAATTAATAATAATTTAGGCAGCAAGAAGGACACTGCTTCTAGTGTCTGGTACATTCATCTGGGTTGAAGGACACACAGTGGCAACTTCTTTCTCTGCCTGATTCATCACAAGGCTCTGAATGAGGTTTTCCTTCATTCCTGGGTACTTACCCGTTTCTCTGCTCCTTCTGCTCGATATCCTTGAACAAGTCATTTAACCACTGTTCCTCTGGATAACATCTGGAAGTAAGCTTTACCTGCCAAACAGATACTCATTTTCAGGAAGTATGTGGACAATGACACGGTAAATATTACTTCTGGAATTCAAGTATATACTATGTACAAAACGTAAGTTTTCTTGCGCAGTGTCTAAGCTTAGAGCTTTAAAGAGGATTTTTAACTTCATTCTTATTTGTTCACACATAACTGCAAAGACAAACATCACAAATAGGAAACGGTTGTGTCAAATGAAATTGGACGGTCAACCTGAATACAAGGACATTTTCAGAAGATATAGCAAGTACTGGGCTAGTAGCAACCATTGCACAAAATAAATAAAAGAGCAGTGATCCAAAACCTCCCCCCAAAAACTGGACACATTTTATGCAAGCGTCTGGGTTAGGGTGGTTTCAAAGTTGATGTGCTCCTGGGACTAGCTCAGTGGTGTTTGTCCAGCAGCTGTGGAGTAGGAACATAAGCAGTTCCCCTAAACCCAGCTGCAGATGCAGCCATTTATTTCTGTACTGTATGTGTGGCTCATAAGGGGCAGCGGTAATACTCTATCCTTGGGTGATGTTTATGAACATTTTATTAGTGTTTTATTTATGCTTAATGGATATTCCACCAAACTTTTCTAATGTGTTAACGAGCATTTGCTAAATTTTTAATTCCAGTGGCTGCAAACTGATAAACTGTTTCTAATAAAACCCTTCAAAAATTGCCTTTTTATCTTTCACAAGGCTTCAAATATATTTTAACATACACTAGGGGGAAAAGACTCTGAAAAAAATTCCTGTGTTTTTCCAGTAGAGCAGTTAATTTTCATATTTCATAGTGATCCTTTTAGGGGAGAACTGCTACCTTTCTACAGAATTACCTGTCTTCCTATAACCACTATTTCACTGGCTTAGACCAATGATCCTTGTAGCCCAGTGTCCATGTGAGATCCTATTTAAGGAAGACATATGAACCTCGCTGCTATTGGTGTTTGCACAAGTACACTCACTCTCACATGCAGTCTTCTTCTGACTTCTGGAGACACTTCAGCCTTCAGATTCACTGCTTTGGGTTCTCCCGGCTTGTTTCTCACTGCTGCACCAGATGCTCCACTGGTGGCTGTACACCTCAGGGTATTTGCAGAATTTGTATTTTCAACACAGGACCTTGAAAGAAAAGGGGGGGAGGGTCTTTACACTGTCTACATTTTAGCCATCCAATTTAGCTGCTTGGAGCAGCTTTCTAGAAGTGGTAGCATCTCTTCACAAATGCTGTAAGGAATATTTACCTGGAAATTCAGGTGTTGGGAACAGCCTTGTGATAGATGCCTATGTGGTCTAAAACACCTGGTAAATATTCTGTCAGCCTACGAGAAATTATCCTTGGGAATGGAAACTTTTCCTTCATTTGCAAAATATGGAAGAAAATGTCTATAGTGTGTTGTGAAGGGCTGACAAGGAGGAAAAAAATGCCAAAGGATTATTTGCCAATTCATCCAAGTAATTTGTTATGATACTGTACTGAGACATGAGGAGGGTAGAGCTCAGGGTAGGGTTAGCTCTAAATCTTCTCATGCCTTGAGCTAGTCTAAAATAAATTTGTGAGGCATTAGAAAAAGATGTAAGACCAATATGCTGCCTCAAAATACCACTGTCCTTTCCTGATGAAATGGGTTTCAAAATAATTCTGTTGTAATACACTGTTGCTTGTAATTTTGATACCACTTGAAGAATCTAGATTTTGTCCATGCCAAAATAGGTTTATATTTTTCTCTTTGTACTGAATTTAATTATCATTATAGAAAAACAGCCATCATTATTCACATGTGGGACCACAGCAAAAAGCATATGCCAGAGATGGTATTACCCTTAGCTTAGCAGCACTGTGGAAATCTAGGACTGATGCAAAAACCTATCTGAAAATGAAGTTTCATCCATGAATTTCATCAGGATTAACTACACGGGCACACCTGTTTCCACTTGTCCTTTCCCCACTTCCACAGATCTACACGTTCCAAACACGGCAGCCTAAGCCACCTAAGACAAGTATATCGTAATTTCATTCGTGTTTGCAGCTCACTGCTCATTCTGTCTATGGCTAAGTCCCCTTTTGTGCAGTGGCACAGGATCAGGCACTCCCGAAGAGATTTGTAAAGCACTTACAGCGATTTTTAAAAGTTGGTAAGACTTTAAATGCCTGCACTGGCATTTAAAGAATGAACACTGCTCTGCTGTGTGTTTAGAAGCACAGCAGAGAGCCAGTGTCCTGCACACTGGCTTCCCAGCAGAGATGGAACCGTTGCTTTGCCCAGTTGTACTCTAACGTGCTTCGTTTTAAGGCATAGTACTTAATTCAGAAAGCAGAAAAGCCAAACAGCAAACAGGGCAATTTTCTCCTCCCAGAAAATCTTTTCCTCTTTGCTAAAAGATGCTTTTCAAGAATAACTCAATCATCTTCAGTATTCACTCATCAGAACTCACGAAAAACTACTGATAGAGTGTCCCTCTCTCCCCGAAGTTTTATCTAAGCTTGAAAATGCTTGCAGCGTAGCAAGCCCGCTGAAGAATCAAAGCTGCATGCGACAGCATGCTCAGAATGAGAATCAAGAAATGTACTTGTAATACTTCCAGCTGACAGCTCCTGTAATGACCACAACTGAAAATCTCCCATCCAAGTAAATGCACTTAATTATACATAGAGAACACGACCTGGCCAAGACAATCCGTGTTGAAGCATGTTGGACAAACAGACTCAAGAATATGCGCAGATACACAAACCTCTGCACACACAAGCAACAGTTTCTCTTCCCTTTTCCCTTCCCTTCCTTTCCCTTTCTCTTCCTTCTGAAAGAAACTATTTTTAAGACTTTCCCGGCAGACTGAGGTCCTTGTGTCAAAGTGAATTTTAAAGTGCTACTGGTTTAGATAGCTCTGACCTTATCAAATAGTGTTGTTTGATCCTATCCATTGCGAAATCTTTAATATCTACCACCAAAATCAGCCTTCCTCCTTCCCTTGTGCAGCCTCCACCTCTTTCCACAGTTCTAATATAGTTCTTTTCAAATCAGTCACTTGAATTTCCTGTGTTGCTCAAGAGACAAATCTGAGCTACAGCAGATTCAATTCCACACCTAATTTCAAATCCAAATGCCCCGTAAAAGGGTTGGCCTCGCAGAAAGGTAATCGAGTGCGTGAGTGTCTGTGTGTCTGTGTGGTTATGGGTGAGACAGAGGCAAACAACGTTGCATATGGACAGTGAAGAACTGACACACAGATGAAATCTTTGGACTTTCCGAGGATGCTCCAAACCACGGCACGGTGAAAGGACAGCTCTGGCGTGAAGTCCTTATATATGTGTCTCCAAGGCCGCTAAGTTCATTTGGGGAGCAGGGGAAGGAAGAGCATATCCTACCCCGAGAGATCGTCATGAATAAGAAAATGCCAATGTTATGTCAAGCTACTTTCACCCTCTCTTCCTGTGCTCCCTCTCTTAGAGGCAGGATAGAAGAAGGATTAATTTATCTCCTTCAGCAACCGCTAATTATATATCCTTGTTTCTAACTAGTCTCTTGCGCTTGGGCACTTGCATTCATGAGGCTTTTGGATAGCTGGTACATGTTGGGGTCATATGACGGAACTATGGAAGACTACGACTGTGAGGGTTTGACTTTTCTTCGGAAAACCAGACATTTTGGTGGAGTACTTCCATCAGCTCCTTCCCTCTCACAGCATTTTCCCCCAGGAACTACAATGAGTGCTTTCTAATACTACTGTTGAGGAACAAATATATTACACATTAGTAAAGGATGTAAGAGCTGCTTTGGCAGGATGAACGTCCCACACATTCCTGGAAGAACTAAGTTATGAATAGTATCTCTAGCTGCTGTTGTTTATAACTCCTACCACGGATTTGCGTGCCACCATAGATGCCAAATGACTGAAGTACACCAAGTGCATAAACTCACCTACAGGCAAGGATATATAGTTGCTGGTCACTGCCAGAGAGAAAAATTATGTGATTGATAATCACATGTCAAATGAAAAGTGTTTTGTTCATGAAGTAATGACAGCCAGAGCAAGCACTGCTGGTTGCCCTGGCCCAATGGTCGTGGCAGGAAGACTATGTAAAAAAAAAAATGACTCAAATTCCAGCAGATCAGTAATGACTAACCTCTGGCAGACTCTTATTTTCCTTACTTTTTAGCTGTGTGGTCTGCTGATATTTCAAAGACACATTTAAGCATGTGAGAAAAATGGATTCCTCCCAAGCTAAACCATGTCTTCAACTGGCTATTTTAAATCTCCTCCTCTTCTCAATGGAATAGCTGGTTATTTTTTTGTTTCTTCTGGGCTCCTTCCTCTGTTCCTGTTTCTTTCTGTCCTGCATCCCTTGGGAAAAGCACAACATAGTCCTGCCTAGCTCTGTATCACTTTTGTAATGTTAATGTTTGCATTACTGGAAGAAGTAATCCTCATGTTTCTTCTCTGCAGGGAATCAAAATTCATGTCTTTCTTTCCATGGCATATTTCAATACCATATTTTTCATTCTAGAAATGGATGTGTTTGAGATTCAACTGGTAACTCTGTCACAGCCTAACATGATAATTCTGATAGCACTTTAAAAGCTACGAACACAAATACATAAAATTTCAGTTCCTGTCACAGTAATCCTGATTTTTATCTTAATAAAGTCTGCGATACATTGATGGCTCGGATGGTACTTGCCAAACAACCTTTGGAATTTCTTATAGTTAATCCTTAATTATATATTTATATTTTTTATATATATGTATATATACAAAAAATAATTATATGCATATATATAGGTATATATGTATATTTAAAGTTCTATCCCAAAAGATTTGTTTTATCTGCATACTGCATTCTGCATTTCAGAACTAGAGCCTGCAGAGTATGATAAACAGTAGTTAACATTCAGAAGGACCTTGTATATGAAAGAGTAAATGTTCATATTGAAACATACAGGCAAATAGGAGTTTCTAGAGTGTGAAGTAGCAACCGTTTGGATTTGTAATACTTTAATACTTGTGCCAGCAGCCAAATTCTGTGGTCTGGGCTAACTCTGTTATGGCTGTATTTTCCCTGGTTTTGAGCTGCTGAAAGGAGTCTGGGAATGGGAAAAATTAAAGAAAGAAGTGTAAGGAAGATCCAGCTTAAAGAAAAAAAGAAAAACTATTCTGCGTGATTTCTTCCTTTTAGTTCTGGAATTGCTCTCCCATAGGACTGGAAATTTCAAGGCATCTCCTCCCCACAGACAAACATGACCCAAAGTCTCCCTCCTTACCCCTACCTCCAAAAAAAGGCTTCAAATGGCACGCACAAAAGGTAAGTTAGGACAGGATTTGGCCCAAAACAAAAGCTGGGTTGTGAGCTGCTGCAGAGCAAAAGCAGCCAGCTTCCATAGTACTGCTCCTCAACATCCTTTATCATAAGGAGAGTTCAACAGCTAAATACGACCAGAGTGTGACAATACTGTGATCCCTCCTGAATACTCTTCCCTTCTGTTGAAGATGTCGGTCCGAAAGCACGCACCAGACCTTAAATGCAAGGAGAATTACACCCCTTCTTCTCCCTCCCCTCTGATGCACCCAGACTATGAGAGGACAGTTGACAACACTGTTTCACCATAGTTCATCGCTGCTCCCCGTGGGGAAAGCTGAGCAAGTTTCTGTAGCTGTAAGTCAAAGCTGACACCCACCATCTGGCTCCCCAGTCCTTTCTCACTCAATGGCACATGCCTTCGATTAATTGTTCCACGGCCATTTCTATTTTTCATTAGCCCCTGCTCTCAAACAGATGGTTTGCAACAAATCTATTCAATAACATATATTCAGGCGAGGAAGAGCTGTGAGAACGGCGGAAGCTAAGAAAGGGAACTGTGGACTTCACTCTGATGTAGGCATTAATATTTCTGTTCCTTTGGGTTGGACGTTTTTTCTCAATCTCTTCAGGTCCCTTGGGCTTCAGCATATTTCCCTGCCAGAAGGCCTCTACTTATGTGTTAATCTGAATTCTGCCCTCCTTTCTGAGTATGATTAGAACTAAATTCATTCCTTACTCAATACCTGCACTTGCTTCATTTTGACAGAACCCTCCTCAATCTGTCTGCTTTAAGCTCTGATTCCACTTTCCAAATAATCACATTTGTAAACAGAGGTGATAGGAAGCTTTCACCTTTAAAAATACTGTTGATATTTTCACAGCACAAACAGGAAAGTATTTTCACAAGCCTTTTCTCTTTTCCTGCTACAATCTTTGCTATTTTCACCAGCTTTATTTATACACTTACTTTTCCTATGATGTTTCTTCATAAAACAAAATGCAAATCAACTGAAAACACTGGGAAAATTAGGACGTAGTCAAATTGAAGGTAATATGTATTTCTTGATGCAGTAGCAGATGGCTAATCATGTGCCACTACTCCAGCAGAGAATTCTGTGCCACCAGTAATGGCACCTGTAGCTTTGTACCCAGATTTTAAGTAAAAATGCAAAGGACTGTACCCTCATGCTTAGGTTCTGGCTGCAAGTACAGACTAGGCAACTGCAGGTACAGGTTCTGCTTTGAATCTGCAATTTAGGACTCAGGTAAAAAGATTCAAGTGCAAAATTTGACAGTAAGGTGTGAGCACTTTGCTTATTTAAAAAGAGTATGAACAAGTCTACTACAATAGTGTGAGTGTGCTGCAAAGACACCTGGGTTTGTGCTCCACGTACTCATTCTGGCCTTGAAAGAGGAGTACTCACATAGCCATGGCTTTGCAGCTCAGCAGAAACACATGCTTGCTAACCTATGAGACTGGCTAAGAGCAGAAGGTCCATCTAGCCCAGCAATCTGTTCTTCATCCAGTGTAGCTGGTCAGCAGCAGGCATTTAGGTCAGAATACAAAAAAAAAGACAGGTAAAGAGTGATTCTTGCAAGGCTCTGGTGATGCGCTACACCATTCTTAGTACTCGATCCATTCTCTGTCCCTAGTGCGGCACTACCACGCTGCCCTGTATTGCATGAAGATGCTCCCTGCTACTTATTTCTGGTTACTGCTTATTTGTCCTTTCTGTGTCTTCCAAGTTTTGCCTGTACTGTGTTTAGCGCAACAGGGACATGTCTGTCATCACGATCTAATGAAAATATAATTGTCTTTTGGAAGAGTTCTGTATTTTATTTCTTCAGCTGGCTGTGCTGTTGCTTCTCTCCTCTGCTGCTAGTCCAGCTGGGATCCAGGAATACACATTGGGTTCTTCTCAGCAGAGAAGAGAGAAATTAATTTTCTGCTACAGGAATCAAAATTATTGGTGCAGAAAAGTCATTTAAATACTGTCCCCCTCTCCCCCTCTCCACTGTGCAGAAGAAGTGGTTAGCGCGAACACAAATATATCAGTTTTGTTCTTTCCATTAAAAATTCTGTCCTTTAGATTGCAGTCGGGTGAAGCCCAAGGTTTTCGAGATGGAGAGGAATCAAAACTAGAGCTAGATAAAGCCTGTGCATCAACCTCTCACCCTCAAAGCCAAGTAAAAATGAAAAACTGTCCTATCTGGACAGGCGATGTTTCATTATACGTTCTACCACCCGCTGCAGGATCCTTCCCTGCCCATGACCTACCAACGGAGAACATCTCTTCCACATCATATTCTTGAGAGTCCCATTTTCTGTGCCTCTTACAAAACTATATTCAGAGAACTGCAATGCATGGTGGTAAGAAGACACCATCATAATGGCACTGATAAGGATCTGAAGAGACAAGGTTGTTGGTTGAGAAGAGAAAGAGGAATAATTTTCAATGGGTTACAGAAAATGTTGCCTCATTATCGAAATACTCCTCTAAAGAGCACTGAGTGAGAAGTCCGGTTTAGTATCTGGCTTTGAAGAAGCAATATGGTCTGTGATGTTACATAATCAATGATGTATCACAACTGTTCTACTTGCTTTAACATCTTCCTTCTTTTGTTGTTAGGAACATTACTTTTGAGGGTGTTGGGGACTTACTATTTACAGGATAGAGTAGGGGAAGTGTTATGGAGAACTGCAGTTTTGCACTGGTGCTACCAGGATGCACAGCCCTGTGCACTCCGGGGCCCTGTGTGCAACTGTTTGCATGCACGGTAGGTCCCATGAGCTACATGTGCAGAAGACAATCGTTACCTCTCAGGTACTTTAGGACTAGAAACATCTGGCATCAAACTTAGAGCACTAGTTCTAGTATTTCTTTAAACTGCAGGCCTAAGGCTTGGACCCCAGATGATGATGCTTGGCAATGGTAACGCCTAAGCACAGCATTTTAGGAGTGATTGAGGGAATTTGTTTATTTAAATGTTTATTTAATACATTCAGTGACTGGTACTTATAGACAGCTAGGAATGAAAAAAGAGACATTGGTTTGAGAAAAATACTTGAGGCTTCCTGAATCTAAGGGTCTTTGATGTCCAGAATCCATGCAGCCTGCAATGGGCTTTGGATTAAGCCATTTGCCTCCATGATCTTGTACCAGTTTGTCTCAACTGGTATTTTCTCAGTAAAGCAGCTATGCTGATGGAGGTGTCAGAGCTGACAAGTAGCTGCTCTGTTGGACACACACTGAAGGCAGAGAAGCAGTAAGATATTCAGATGTGGTTGACACTTTCACTTGAGGTCCTTTACATGCCTGCTGGGAAGACTATTTGTGTTAAAGCTGTTGTCTGCTTCAGACATGCAAACTTGAGCTAAAAAACACCCTTGAGTTCTCCAGCTCTGAATTTCACGGCCAAACATAGTTTGAAATCAACAGTCACAGCAGCCCCCAATCACGAGCGGAATAACAAATTTGCATTTGAAAAGTAAATACGTTATTACAATATAGCGAGTAACAAAATAGGAATAAGATATCTGTCCTTTGCATAAAAATATACACAATATGCAGTAGCATATGGCAACGTGTTGCCAGTGTGCACTGTGCATGCAATACTGTGCAATATTTACAATTGTATCTGTTGTTACTAGAACTCAGAGGGCATTACACCCTTACAGAACTAAGACACAACTTGCACTCTTTCGAAAACAGGAAATCCCTGCATAGTTCTTTGTGTATGTGTGTACATGACCACTACAGTGCTGGTAACTCAGAAATAAGTCGATCCTGGCTTAAGCCTGAGTTTTGCTCCTTTTGCTGCTATGGGATTACTTCATCCCTCATGATGAAGATAAGAAGGTTTCTTGTCTCCTCTCCCTGAGGCTTGGTGTTGCAAGGCTAGACATATGAATAAAGACCAGACTTTCACACCGCCATCAGTGTAAGAGAAGTGGATATCCCCGGGGCTGCTAGGCTATGAGAGTAGTGCTGGCTGCTCTCCTTGCCACAAATTCTCTTTTCTTGAGGGGAGAATGGCAGACCTATACTTGCCTCCTGTTGTAAGCCCAAGGGGCAAGGCAGAATCTATGTGAGCAAATATACATCTGTGCCCCCTGAAAGAAGGAGCTAGAATGAAGTAGACAGTTATCAACAGTTAACATAAAAGAATTGAGTGTATCGGCGTGTTAAAGCATTTACATGGTCAAGGTACCCTGACGAAGCCTTTGTCAATCTCTCTGCTTTGTCTAAGTTCAGGCTTGAAGGTCTAGCTGTAGCCTCCAGCTTACGGTTTCCTAAACTGCTAATTATTGGGAGCTATGTAGGTGCATCAGGGCAAGGACTGAGAAAGGGGATGTAAGATACATTTTAAAGGCCTATTCTGAAAATCCAGGGGATTTAGGGGATCAAGGGACTTTTCCCTCTTTTTGGACTGCTGGATATCTGAAGCTCTTTTGAAGCACTGCTTAACACTTCTTCTGCTCAAAAACATTGGATTCCTGTTTGTGAAGTTCTCTGTTTTCAAGGAATTGACTAACTTGGATTCCATCCTCAGAGATATTCAAAACTTGACTAGACATGGTCATAGAAAACCTGCTCTAGGTGACCCTGCTTTGATCAGGGTGGTTGGACTAGATGATCTCTGGAGGTCCTTTCCAACCTCAACTATCTTGTGATTCTGTTAAGTGGTTATGGCACTGGTAACTAATTTAGGAGTTATGAGCATCTTAATTGTCTGTCCTTCCTGTGTATATTTGAGTATATATTAGACTTTTGTGGTCATCTGAGTATGGTAGGTAATAATTTTCCAGCCTTTTGTATCCACACACATCTTTTGATAGTCTGTTGCTGTGATTTTCATACATTTTTTTTGCAGACCTAGGCTATTTGACAAGAAACAGGTGCTTTTAGTTGCCTGAGTATGTTAGGCCATTGCTAAGCGGGAGCAAATTCCTTGCTTGTGTGGTGAACCATAACTTGAGAAAAGCCTGAACACAGTGAATATAGCCTGAGCTCTCTCTGTCAGTAACACTGATTGAAAGCCATGAATGGCATATGCATTTGAACATGAGGAGGAAGCTCTTTGTGAATAATGACATTTCCCTCTTCCGCAAATCAGTGTGCACTGTCTTGGTGCTCAGCAGGAACAAATATCAGCCTCTGCAGTCTCAAATGCAATCCCAGGCTGGCTCCTTGTGATACTTTCCTTCCAGCTGACTGTCTTTAGAATAGAGAATAACATCAATACATAAAAGAGCTGAAACTTTTGTCATCCTCAAATCTAAGGTAGTTGGACTAGCTAGGCTCAAACCAGAGAGGTGACCAGAATGGTGTATCTGTTTATCAGAGGTTTCCAGCAGGCTGTTAGCTCCAGCTGATGCTAGTGCAAGAGTTTGGAAACTAGGTTTGATTGCTGTCAGTAATGAAGCTGAGGAGCCACCACATGGGCTGAAAGCCACCACATTTACAAAGTGCTGGGGGTATGACCAAGGGGCGAGTTGGTTAATCCCAGAATGGAGCTGCAATGTCTAGAGTTGTTGGCTCCTTGAAGGACCTCATATTTTTCACTACTCTACTTTGCATTATTTAAGGAATTGACTGGATTCAGCATTATTTGTAAATGCTAGGCAAGGTGCCTTTTATCCGACATTGCCTTTGCTGGGGGAGAGAAAGTAGTCTGAGGTCTTTGAGTCATTTGATCTGCACACAGTGCTTACCGCTGAACAGGACTCCACAGCCTATGGAACGCAAGCCTATAAGCAAATTATTTTTCTAGGTGTAGAAAATATTTAACATCTCTTTCTTGACCAGCACTTCTATGGGTCTTCCTTTTGAAATGCTTTGTACTAATGCTTTCACTATAAATTATAAGCCTTTTATAAAGCCTTTTAACAACTGAAAACAGAAAATGTTACCTCACAGGGTCCCCATCAGAGAACTTAATTGATAACATCAGATTGATAGTAAATGAAACTAGTTTGTTGGATACATTAAGTTCAGATCAAAAGGCCACTGTGATCTATTAAAAGATTTCTACTGATTTCTACACACTTTGGATCACACCTTTTAAACTGTGGCATAGTTATCAAAACACATGGGACTCATCTGAACATTTGTCTAGTGTAAGAAAGCAAACCGTACAGTTTTGTTATAAATCTGAGCCAAAAGGACAAAATTGTCTGTAGCTGCTCTTGAAAAAACTGGCCTGCTCAAGATTTTAAATACAAAAGATAAAATACATTCCCATACCTGTGGAAAGAAGTTGCTGACCTGAAAATTGCTAATGATAAACAACCTCCTTGAAAACGTTATGAGGATTGGGGGCTACTGCATGATAAACAACCTCCCAAAAATGATTTCGAAGGGTCTAATTGGACAAAAGGAACAGTAAAATAAGACATATTTATATTTAACAAGTTCTTGTTAAATATGTTCTACTTCTCTCTGTTGCAGAATTAATCTGCTTTGAACTTTGCTTTCTCTTTTCCCTGCCCACCAATACATATGCATGTTTTTTTCCTGAAGCAAATTCTTGACAATCTGGAAAGTAAAACCTTTCCTGAAAACTACCCATATTTCTTAGAATAGAAGAGGAGACACTCTTCCAGGCCTAGATAGACAATGTACCATTTTCTTCTGTGGGAATGTTTTCTATCTCAAGCAGTGTCCTAAGCGAGGCCTCCCATAACCAATTCCATCTGTCCATGCAATTCTGAGTTCCAGCACTGGAGAACGAGACTTTGGTTCCCTGGTCTAATCTCACATTTCCAGGATGTTCTCTGTTTTAGAGTGACAAATCATGAGAGCTCAGTCCTTTGCCACATTATTTCAGTATGAGCTGAGCGTGCAACACTCACTCACTTGTGGCTGTCCTGTCTCTACAGTTGCACCATGTCATTGTAGAAACTCTTAAAGTAGATGGAGAACCACGTCTTACCACTTGTAAGGCAAATGGAAGAAAGATCACCATCCCATGCAACAAGTGGCAAAATATCTAAGCGTATGTTGTATATAAATCCTGCAGACAGCTTCCGAGGGACGAAGAGAGGGGAAACTGAAATTAGGTACCTGCTCAAAATCTCCAAAAATTTTCACTGTGAAACGAGCAAGCTGTAAAACTGAACTGTGATACAGAGGAACAGCAGGTCTGAAGAAGGCACTTTTTAAATCTTTATCACAGGCATTAAGATTATTCGGGACAAGGATTACTTTGTATTGCAAGATGTTGGTTTCCATTGGAATTAGCCGCAGTCAGATATATATTGCTGAGCAGGAAATACCGCACTCAGTAAATTCAGTAATAAAAATTCAGTTTTGTGGAGATCAAACCTATTCACAAATCCAAGTAGCATCTGTGAAAGAAATAGCCCAAAAGCTTAAGGAAATATTTTAATGAAAATCTAAAAGATTTCAGCCTTTTCAAAACGAAAATTTTCATTTCTAAAATATCGACACTTTCGAAAGGATTTTTTTCAAACTTTCACCTTTAAAACATTATCCTTCATTAAAAATTGACCTTAATACTACACAAACAAAAAGCCGTAGAGAATTAAATGACCTGTAAGTATGAAAAATGCTGAGGCGGGAAGAGGGGGCAAACAAGGCATGTTATCTGAAAGACTCTTCCCAGTTTTGCCAAGAAATGCTATATTTTGTTTGTTTCAGAAGGACTGAATTAAATGCAGTCTTTGGTTAACCACTGGCTGACCTGAAATATCCAGCTACCCGGATAATTTCTTTCAGGAAGACCTCCTAAGCCTGCCAACAGCTTCCCTCTTGCCTTTTTTTTCCCTACTGTATCAGATATTATCAAGTACAAAAGCCTTGCAAAGAAAATACTGGGCCTAATGCAAAATCCTTTGAAGTCAGTGGGAGTCTTTTCATTGACTTCAAAGGGCTTTAGATCAGGCCCTATTACAACAGTTTAAATAATGCAGTATGCGCACAGCGAATTGGGGCTTGGCACATGGCTGTTATGAAATCTGAAGTGTTAAGTGGCTCTACATAAAATTGGCTGTGTAACAATGGTCTGGAAGAAAAAACCTTGGATCCAAATAATTTAAATAACTGAATTACTCAAGCTGTTAACCTTTGAGTTAATAATCTTGATTGGGCTGTTAACTTTGATGGTAGGAGTTTAGTAGGCAAAGAAGCAATCTTATTTTCCAGTAACCTATAGTTTCCATATTGCTGCTAATATTCTTGGAGAGAAGTACGTTTAGAAAAGAATTGAGAAGTTCAGGCCAGATTTTTACATGTTTATCTTATTAATTCTACTTGCAATTCATTTCAGCCCTCACTCTCAGATTAATCATTATTTTCACAGGACATTCATGGAAGGAGTTGATCCTCAACGTGACTAATACAAATAGAAATGTCATAGCATTTTGATGTATAATGTTACACTGATCTTTTTTATAAAGACTTCCAAATGTCTGTGTTTGGTTTTCAACCATTATACTTTATATTTCTCTCTTCTGTGCTTTTCATATTTTTAATATTATGTTAGTTTTTAGCTTTGTTTTCACTATCACGTTTCAGACAGTGCTGTGCTATTTTCTCTTTGTATCAAGTCAACACAAATTCCATGAACTCATAAAGAAGCTGTGATTAAATAATAACTGAGAGTCTCATGAAGTATTCATTAGTTCTCCGTATGTCAGAGCTACATTATGGTACTCCCACAGATGATAACTGAAAGACACGGAAGGGAAGTAAATGTGCTCACCACAACCAAATTTACTAAGTGCAGACAGAGAAGAACCACAGCTTCTTGACATCTAAACTGCTCCCTGATTCAGGAAAGCCTTTAAACCTATGCTTCATCTTATGCATGTACTTTGATTCCACTGAATCAGTGTTTAGCACAGAGCTGAGTTCTCCAATTAATACAGAGTAAATTAAAAATATGACTTTATGCAAGCATATGCGGTAAGTTCATTTACCGAATCAGTTTTCCATAGTGAGCTATCTCCTCGGTAAGTCTTCGTCAACTTTTCTATTTGGAAACTCTTTTTTAGTTTTTCTTTTCTCAGGCTTCTTACTTTTACTACTAGAGTTGAAATGATTACACAGATAAGCCTGTCTAGATGACTCGTACGTGCTTCAAGAGTTTGGTAAAGAAAGCTTGACCTTTATTCTAAGTTACGTGGGGAGATTCTCTCAGCTTAGATTGCAATAAAATTTTCAACCCCTTGTGACTCTTTTTATTATCTTTCATGCTCTTTTGGGAGTCAAGTCCATGTGCTTCACAAACTCTTCTGCACTCTACACGCCTCAGTGGAAATCACACAGTTTCACTCTCCCCTGACAGGACTTTTGATCACGATCCTTCAGCATATCCTGTCTTGGATGGATGGATATTGATTTCCCCCAAGCCTACCCATTTTCCAGGGGGAGCCTGCCCTCACACGCAGCAAAGTTCAATGTATTACCATGGCCACTGGGCTGAGGCAGCTGGTGAGAACCACCAGCCGAACTCATCAGCGATATTTCTTGAGCCAATACTCACAGAAAGAGGACACAAATGGCTTCGACAGATGGTAGAAATAAATACAAGTAACCCACTTTCAGATCTTAAATGTGTTAAGTTATAGAGACACAGAAAATACTTCCTGTTTCCTGCTCCAGTGCAGAAAGCAGGCTGAAATATTTTCCTTCTGCGTTTTATTCCTGTTCTATTCAAATACTATAATAATTCTATTTTGCCTTCTTTGTTTCCAACTGCAGACCATTAGCTTGCTAATAGAGACGGTGTAAATCATAGTAGCTATTTTCAGTGACCAAAGAAATACATTATTTCACAATTGATTACGTTGATGCTGCTTTATCGACTGAGTAAGTTGGTGTAACTAAGTTCACATTTATCAGCTGATACTTTAAGTTCACGCTGCGTATTATCGCCTGAAATGCCAGACAGAAGTGTATTTTGTTGTTTGGATGATAGAAACATCTGGGTGAACACAGCAATGATTCAGAGCCCCAGCACACACACAGATGTGAATTTGTCTTGGATTTGACTTGAGTATTCATAATTCAAGACAGTTGATGAATCTGTCTTTTTGCCCAAAGATATATATTTTTTTAAGAAATAGCTGTGTTAATCTAATGTGTACATTCATTCCTCTTATTACTCCCCCAAGGAGAAACAGACAAACAAACATATAAAACATCCCCCCAAAACAGGCCCTGAGAAACGAAAGGCTTTCAGTTTGGACCATGACTTATTCTCAAGTACTTTCTGGTACTATTTCCCTTCTGCAGCACATTCAGCTTTTACATGAAGCAACAGAAAATGTACTGCCCACCTCCCAAATACCCACTGCAAGAAACTGGTGATTTCAGCCAGTTCTGATCGCAAAAGAATGAATGCTACTCCGCTCATATAAATCTCTCTTTTTTTCTTTTTATCTTTTTCTCATCCCCTGGTATTTTTGTTTTCTTTTGTGCTAAGCAACTGCCCTTCCTTCTCTCCCTACCCCCTTTTTCTTAAAAAAAAAAAAAATTATCTGAATTCATTACTCTTTCCTTCTACCTCATCTCCTCTAACTCCACAATCTCATTTCAGTAATGGCTGCAACGCTGCTTTCGCTCTGTGCCCATGTATCACAGCAAAACCGATTCATCATATTTCTCGATTGAAGACTGTTCCATCCCTACAGAAACTCTGGCTTGAAAATGATACTATGCTATCAACTTAGCTGCCACGTCCTGGCCCTGCAACAAGTGGTGGCACATTGGCCTTGTTCCGAATTTCTGTCCAAAGAGAATAATCTTTATTAAAAGCGCTATGCTTAGATACTATAAATTCTCTCTGTAGAAGTTTTTGCAAGATAGCTAAGTACAAATTTACCAACATCAAATGCTCAGAAAATAATGAAGTCCTCCAAATTGCAATAAATAGGTAAAATTTCATGAGATTTTACAGAAGATGACTGCCATACTTCCTTTAAGCTTTCTGGATAGTAGTCTCTAGGGTCTCTATTCTCTCTCTGATCAGATTTTCAAAGGGTTTTTTGGGGGGTGAGTGTTGTGGATTTTTTTCTTATCCTGTTAGCAGAACACAAATCCAACTCCACTGGTAAATCAAAAGATACACAACCAACCATATGAATCCAGGAGTCAGAGCAGGAAGACAAGGCTAAACATCTCGCTAAAATGGGCAGTTATCATGACTGTGGATTGTCTCCTAGATTCTGAAATCGAGAGAGGTAAAGAGATAAATAACAAAAAACCCTATAAAGCAGCATGTTAAAAGATTCCATACTACTTGTCAGTAGGGCTTAACAGCATTAACCTTTATGTCAACACAGATCTACTTCATGTAGCTGTTTAATCACATTTTTGTCACAATGAAAACCTCATCTTTCTCCAGTGCTCCATACGTCGTAGTGTTTTCACAGTTCACCCATTCACCCCAAACTTCTCAGAAACACCAAGACCCCCCTGTTCCTTCAAGCTGAAATCAGTGAGGTGATGCGCAAGAAAGCATGTGTTTTCACCTCCCATTACCATTAACCTCTGTAACCCCTTTGCAGCTGGTAAGCAGCACACTTTGGCCAAGGGGGCACCTTCTGTCCAAGATAAGGGTCTGAACTGAGCTGTCTGTGGAAATGGAGAGGAGCGCAAAGAGCAGGTTCTTCCTCCAATATAGTCCCAGTGATGGGACTTTTTATTATGAGGTGGGTTCATGAAAAAACCTTGTGCAGTAACGGAGAAATCATGTCCACTCTGTGAAGTGAGCAATGGTAAGGGCAGCAATGCTGTTTCATGGTACAAGCCGAGGTAGGCTTTAAGGAGCAGAAAATTCTTGGCAACCTCTGCATGACAACATGCCCATTCTCCTAGAGCAATCCAGGCTGTCTGGACCACCCTGACTTTCTTTCTCCACCAGTATTTGTACTATTAGAGCCCACTATGAGCTGCTAAAGTTTATTCACACTACACTAGTTTAGGATTAGGTCTCTGTGGAGGTGGGTTGTGCGGGTTTAAGTCCTGAATTTCCTGTAGAAATTTCCTCTTTAGCTTGTATTCATCCTCTCAGTAAAGTTTCTGATCTCCGATGTGTTCCTTTTTTCCCTGGTGGTGACCCAGAGGCTCCTTTAGTCTGTGTTTCTTCTCCTGATAGTCTTCTGCTTTGACCTTACCTACTCAGTTTTGAAAGAGGGAACGATGTCTGACAGTCCTGGCACAGATTATTTTCAATTGCCTTTATACTAGTCTCCATAATGCCTGGAGTCTAGCTAGCCTTCCTGGGAGATCAAATCTGGACACATTAGCAGAGGGTCATGATTAAAAGGCATGAGAAGAGCATTATGACTCAACTCCCATTGATGGCTGTAGGTCACAGGACAATCTCCCGTGGCATCATTTAGTGTTACGTATCTGGCTGCTCTCTTGACAACTGGAAGTTGAGCATGTTCTGGAAAAATATTAAAATTAGGACATAACAATATCTATCTATTCTATTTTCCCTCATTTTACATCAACAGCAGATTACCTCTTAGTGTTCTTGCACCAAGCTGAGCAAGATCTGGAAAAGCAGTGCTACTGGAAAGTTTTATTAATAGTGTTTTGTTCTTCTTGCCAAATTTGATACAAGTAAGAGTTTGAAAAATGTCTGAGGTAAAATCCAGACTCATTTGCTAATAACAATAGTAATATCTCATCATTAGTCTATAGTTTTTTTCATCTATGCTTTGTGAAAAGCTTTACAGAAGAAGCCCTATTCAATCCTCTGGTAAGAAAAAAATCTGATTACCTTGTATCTCCTCAAACAAGGTCATTCCCCCTCTCATCCCCAGGGAAGAAAACAATCCTCCAAGAACAAGGTGGTTCGGGTATCATCATCATAAATTTATACTATATAGGAAATTAGGGAATTGACAAATATTCAGGAGGTCTCATAATACCTCCTTGCCATGGTATTCTTTCCAAGAGCAGTAAGTGAAAATACTATGGCAAAACAGCTGAACTGAAACTTAGTAAGTACTGTTGCCTGAAGCTTTGTTTGAGGAAGGTGCACTTTGAACTCTCCAAAACAGTGCTGTGTAGCTGTACAAAGAGAAATATATACAGAGAAATAAACACATGGAAAACATTCGTAAGAGCAGCTGTGCTAGTTCATTTCACAGAGCCTCATTTTCTAGCTTTAACAAATGTCCAGGGAAAAATAACAGCGGGCAAAAATGTAAGATACTTCCCTGGTCTTGGATCACTTTCAGAGCAGGGCACTTCCAGATGTGCTTTGTCTGTTAGTAAGTCCTGACAGATCTTTCTTCCAAGTATATCATCCCTTTGAACCCACGTAAACCTCTTGCACCCACAAGATGCTTTGGAAAGGACTTACAAAGGTGTTTCTACTATCTGTTGCATGAAGAATTACCTCCTTTAATTCACATCACGGCTAGCTGTTGCTGGCCTCATTTGCTGGCCCTTGATTCTTATATTGGAAGACAGTGAATAGTCAATCTTCTTCTATCCTCTCCACGTCAATCATGGTTTTGTAACCTCTAATGTATCCACGCTCAGTTGTCTACATCCAGAATAGAGAAATTCAGCCTACTCATCCATTCTTTGAGAGCTGATCCAGAATTTCAATGTCCCTCATTGCCTTTCTCAGACTCTTTTCCATTTCCAGTAGATCCTGAGATGAGAGACTTGAGTTGCATGATTAAAGGTGTGGGAGAACCATGGATACCTATGGTGCCATAATGATGTTTTCTGTTTTATGGCCTTCCTAAGAATTTTGAACAACCCATTTTTTGACTGCTCCTGAGCTCTAGACTGATGTTTTCATGGAGCTATCTATCTGTCATAAGCCAAAGGCCTTGCTCCTGGCTGGTGAGTCAGCCCAGAGCTCATCACTTCGTGAGCATAAGACTTTCACTTTACAACTCTCTGCATCAAATTTCATTTTCCATTCTACTGCTTTCATTGTACTCAGCTGATCTGTAGAGCAGCTGGTCTATGCCAGTTTAGGTGAAATTTGCATTTTTTTTTAAGAGTCAATTTTAGAGTAATTTGGACTGAAATTGAATAACAATTGAAAGAAAAATTACCGATCAGCTGTAGATCTCAAAGGTTTTTGGTCTTAATTCTACTTCATCTACAAATAGAAATGTGTTCAATGAATCACAAGCACATTCTAAACATATTGTATGGTTCACCATTATGTTCTTCTTACAGTCACTCCTAAAATACCATAAGTACCAACATGATACAGAGTCTGAGTGGAAATAACACATAAATAATGTGTTCTCCTTTTCTATGTAACTAATTCCTGAGCATGCATGTATGCAGACTCATACATTCATATGAAAGGGCTTAGCCACAAAAGGGAAATAAATTTTAGTTGGGAAATTGAAGGATGACTTGAATATCAGAAGTGGAAAAAATAAAATTTTCATGCAATTACTATAGAGAACTCCTTAGAGTATCTGCCAAGTGGACATAAAGCTCATACTTGGAAATACTTTTCCTGACTGACATTAACAAAAAAGCTAAGACAAAGAGGATTATCAAAACCAAAGCAAGACTATGCAGGAGGAAACATATTTGAGAAAAGAAATGAAAGTATTATCTGATGGAATTTCAGTTAGTAAACACCAGATTATCAGGGAATTTCTCAAAATTTAAGTAATTCTGAAAATCAGCAGAATTTTCATCTCAAAACAAACAACCATTGGCTCAGAAAACAACATCGAATGTCTGGCATTTTGCTTACTGTCTTTTAGATGGATGGATGTTACAATCCAAGCATCACCCTCAGAAGTCTCAGAGATCCATACCGAGGCAATGAAAAATGAGATTATAAATACATCAGCAAAACATGGCATATTTTAGATGTTGCTGCATAACAAAAGACAGTTTTCGGGGGATATTTTAGCTCTTTAAGTCAAATGGTTTCTCTTTAAACAACTACAAATGTTCAGCTCTCATCTAAAAGTGACAAAGACGGACATCAGATGGGTCTGGTGGGAAGACTCAGAGCACTGTGAATCCATCTAGCACTATATATCCCACTCTCAGAGTATTTGTTTCACATTTTTATGGTTTAAACCTGTTTGGCGTAGACAGGAAGTCTACAGCTGATTTCGAGTTCACTCTCTCAGGTTCTTTCCTGAGATTTCCAAAGCAGGTGAGGACCTCTAGGAACTAAACAGAAAACTACAAAGCCAATGATCATCACTAGCCTGATACCAGCTTTCAGTGACAGCTGATCCTGGATTAATTGTGCACCTACCCTAACAGCAAAGGATTTTACATCCAATTATTATTTTCCTCGCTCAATAATTATCTTTCCAATCAACCCCTCTCCAGAGCATAAATTCTTGCCAGATCATTGATACTGCTCCGAAGACAGATGTACAGAAGAGATTGTACTTTGTCTATTGGTAATTGGTTACTACAATAATTTACACTGATCTGTGTCATAATCATTCTAATTTACACCTCCTAACAGCCCCTGATTGCTCATAAAATCTCCAGTCATTTTATTCACCTACTTTAAGTAACTTTCATTTCAGCCTGTCGGTACAGAGGTGCCATGTCTGTAATATAAGTTCCATATTTTTAATGAAAATGCTTTTTGACATCATGACAAACAATGTTGTTTTGGATAAGTAACAGATATATAAAGATAAGTAGCGTTTGGGTAGGGTCAGCTGTATACAGCGCATACATGCAGATTGAATTCTATCAGCTAACTCTCTTGAGGATAAAAACACCTTTAGACTTTGATTTGTCCTTGAGTTGAAAGATGCAATCACAATTTGTTGCCATGATGAAACTCAAGATATGGTAGAAAAAATTAAAGAACTAAAATCCAGAAACTAAAAAACAGATATGTAAATGCAGTTTGTTTCCTCTCATTATTAACAAATAGAAATGCAAAAGTACAGTCACAATCAAAGACAATCGCTAAAAAGTGTTAATTTCTTATTACAACTCCTTTATTGTTCTCTTCTTTTCTCTTTTTTTTTCTTGGTCAAGCACAGTGTGTTTACTTGCCAGTGGGAGGAATGAACCTTTTTTCACCACTTTGACAGTGGAGTGAACTTGACACAAAAATAAAAATTCTCCTTTCCTCTAAAGCACGCCTTTCCCCACAAGAGAACATCATTTTATCAGTGATTATACATATTGGACTAAGCACCAGCAAGATATTGTAGATTTTGTAAGGTCCAGACTGAACTGCGTGCCTTACTAATGACTGTTGGCATATATACATTGTCGCTAACATACATTGATGCTCTTTCACCCCATCTTAAAATCTCCATCGCCCTTACAGGATAGCCTGTGACCACCTCTAGGAAGCTCTCATCCATGGATGTTGAGATCACAAACTCGCACAGAGCTGCCATAAGCTGTGGCAGAGGCCAGGGAGGCAACTGCCATATTTGAAATGACTCAAGCTCATTTTCCTGCTTATGACCTGGAAGATGACTCTTGTGACTCTGGAACGGAAGAAACGTCAGGTAACACCAAGAGGCTATTTGAAGTCTGTTAGCTTTATTATCTTTACCCTCTGTGTATCCTTCAACTTCCTAGATCCAAACGGCCCATACAGGAGACTACTGGAACGGGTATTTGAAAGCAGAGTCCAGGAGTGGATTCTCAAGAGGTAAAGAGGAGAGAAAGGTAGAGATGTTTATCCTAAAGCAATTTATGTTAATTGGTGCTCCTCTCCATCACTGCAGGTTTACAACTGAATAGTTCTGTTGGCAAAGGGAAAGAATTGATCCTACGAAACATTTTTGGTCCTAGCAGAGATGAGTAAGTTTTCTCTTTTGATGGGATGATAGTGTCAAGACGATCAGGAGGCTGTGGCTTGAGACTGAAGGCCTTGGGCTGGGCTCTTCTCCAGCCTCACCAACTGACTCTAATTAGCTCCGTCTCTGAAACTCAGTTTCTCCCTCTGTAAAAATGATGTCTTAATTTCAAGTGCTTAAATGCCTTAGTGTCCTCAGACGAGAAACACTACTGGGTCCTTTGAAATTCAACATTCCTACAGCCAATCCTTCTACCTTTCTAAGCAGAAAAAAAAAAAAAAATCCAGTTTCCTCTGCTGTCCTGGTTGGCAGGACCTCCCTCACCCCCTCTGAGAAAGACCTCCCTTTATCCCACAATAGCATGGAATGGCTTTACAGAGCCTTCCTCGGAGACTCTTCCTGAGACAAACCTGATCACTTACTCAGGGGGAGGAGAAAAAACAGTTCAGCTTCTTCGTTACCTTAGGTGTCTTACAAGACACAGCTGTCGATCTGACAGGCCAGGGAGTAATGAGGAGTTCTTCTAGGCAAACTCCAGAAAGAGATACTCTGAGCTACCGAGGCAGAGGAACCAGGTCTGACAGAAAAAAGTTTCCTGTGTCCAGGGGTCACAGGCAGATCCCAAGTAGAACGGACTTGCTTTTAGTGGCACTATGCAGAACAGTAGTACCTGAACAAAAACGGAGAGTTGCTGATCAACTACTTCTAAAATAATTCTCTAGTCTCACGGCTCATTATAATAGTCCAGAAAAACAAGGACGGGGCTTATATGTGTTATTAATTTTCTGTCATGTTGGTGCATTGTGATTACCTGAAATGTGATAGTCTCACAAATACAGAGCACTGACACTTAATAAAACAATTAAGTTGTGACCCTTGTGAATACAGTTGTGCTGGTAATTGCTGACATATCTACTCAAATTTGCCTAATTATACAATGACTTACCAGAAATTCTTTACTAATGTGATTAAATTGTCTGTGCTATTTTGAACAAGGTGAGCTTTTTAACCTGGGGAAATCTACTCATAGAAAATTATTTTGCTGTTTCTCTCATCTCAGGCTACTTCTTCTCAACACGAATGATATTATCAGGTAGAATCTGCTGGGTACAATGTATCTGGTTTTGATCTTTTTAAAATAAATTCTTCTACAGTTTACTTAGCAGGAACTACAGGTCTTTCTCTATGAATTAAATAGGTTCTGATTCAAGAATGGAGTTAACTTAGCAGTTATCCCTGTTCCACACTATGTCTTTCCCAAGACAGCTGGGTGGCAAGACTGTTTGGCTTAAAATTTGGAAATTTATACAGCCTGACCTGAAGGTGATATGGTCAATACTAAGATAGGACTCGAATAGTAGATGTCAAATAAGTGGGTTTTTTACTTATTTTTTTTTCAAAGTGGCAGTGGTTTCTATATGTGTTTCTAATGCACAGAGGAATTACGCTCTGTTAGATGATGTTCACGGTGTATTTGATTTATTCTCTTGGCCTAATCCACAAAAGCTGCAAACCTGTGATAATCCAGCCTGCAAAGGCTGGTTCTTTAGTTCAGGCTGCAGAGTTCTGATGGAGCTGTACACCTTTAAACCCTTGCACAAAAGCAGTACATGGTCAGAAAGTGCTACTGGGCTTTGCTGAATAGGAGCGATTTCCAGAAGCTATGCCACAGGGGTTTGAGCACAGAGGGCTCTAAACTACTTCTTTTGATTGCTCAAGAAAGGGTAATTATCACTCTTTCATTGAGAGTCACATTTTGTGCCTGGGGAAGCTGAGAAGCAGCAACCTTGACTACAAGTCTTAAGAAAGATAAGGATTAGATATCTTATTTGGAGAACTGTGAAAGGAAAATGGAGCCAGTATTGGCATCACTATCTACTTATCTCTAGACAGCTCACACCTATCATCCAATAGTAGTGTCACTGTAGCCAGGTCATCAGAGAGGTAATACCCTTGGTTAGGCATAGGTTCGGGTACACTAGCCTTTCTATGGCTCCTTGTGTTTGGAGATAAAACACTGAGAAATGTAAAAACACATTATGCTGACACAAGATCACCTTGGAGGTACTACGAGACTAAATTAATGGAATAGCAGTTTATTGTTCTCTTACTAGGCAAATGCAACCCTCCAAAAGCTAGTCTGACCTAAAAAATTTGCTAACTCCCTTTAGCACATTTTTGGAGGAGTTTAAAGAATTCTCATGCTAACTGAAATGCCTCCATCCTACCGGTTTCTCTGACAGCAACCCTTAGCACAAATGCATTATGCCAAAAAAAAAATGCTATGGCATATTCTATTTTCTTTTATATTTCTGCTCCCCATTCCTTTCCAGTGAACTCTCTTTCTGAGTAAATTACTTTCAAACCCGTATACAGCACACCCGGTCTGTACAGTCATTCCCATTCCTTGCTGCAGACACTTGGGTGCCTGAAGCCAGAATACAATCCACAGTCAGAAAAGACACAGCCAAACAGGAGAAAGGACAAACCACATCTCGGTGACTAATGCATCTCATCTCCCCCGGCTGCATGTTATGCATTACCTCCAGCGTCTGGTTTCTCCTGTTCCCTTTTCTACGTGAGGTCCTCTCAGCTGTGTGTCTGACTGCTTCACTCTTTTGCAGAGGGAGCAGTTCACAAAAGCTTATGCTGCAGTTTGCTTCCTCTGTGCGCTCGTTCTGCCCCTTATTCTGCCTTTCTGAATGTCTTTGGAAGATTTCCACTACTCTTACAAATTATTTTTTTTTCCTTTTTGTTAGTGGAGTGATCTGCCAGGTTGGGTGAACACTTTACACCCCTCAGAGCCCCACCATCTCCTGTGCTTTGCCTTCTGAGATTGGCAATAACCGGAGTCTTCTCACAGCTCACCAGCAGTAAGACAGAAGAGAAGATATCCTGGACAATTAGAGGTCAAAATTGCTTGTCAAATCTGACAGATGGCAATGGACTCTGTAGTTTGGCTGTGAGAGAATTAAAGAGGTGTTTCTAATGCAGAGGCACATTGGCTGAACCAGATGGGCAGCCTAAAGACTGTATTTTTTGATTTTTTCAGCGTAACACTTCCACAGGACTGTCTGAGAAGGAAGAGGCACAAAAAGAAAAAGAGAAAAGAAAAATCGCTTTTTTTCCCCCTCTTCATTGGAGCAAATCCTTACTGGGCTAATTAGGCTAGGAATGGGAAGGTAAAGTATATTCTCACCAAAATGGTTTGAAGCGAGCACTCCTTTTGTATTTGGCTCCCTTCTCAGTAAACATCCCCGGAGCAACTGCATGGCCATCGTGGACCAGAAGGAAAGAAAGGTCAGAAGCAGAATTGTATTTAATACACAGCTCAGGAAATTCTGGCCCCTTTAACAGACTCTAAACCACCACAGTATGGCACACATGGAGCAGTGACCACAGAGAAATACTGTATCATCCATTCTCTGTCATGCTGGAATCAAGGTCTCAGGGAGACTTGAATTAATGCATTTGATGTCTGTATTGTTTCACTTAAATAGATAAGAGACCAAGAGCTTTGGACAGTATACACATTTATAGGAAGTAGGACAACTCTTTCCTTTGGTTTACATTAAAAAGAAACAGGATTTTTTTGGTTTCCTTTCAAGAGGGATATAACATTTCAGGAAATTCAATCATAAAAGAGTAAAATGAACTCAGAGAAGAGCTATGGCTGGAATTTGTAAAGTACAAAGGAAAAGGCAATTAGCTACCCAAATCCTATTGAAAGTCAATAGCCTTAAGCCACTTTGAAAATCCCAGCACATAAAACTCAGTAAAAGCAAACTCTGCAGTAAATGCGACTGAAGCAGGGGAGCCAAGAAAAGAACAAAGAACAGAAGATACCTATTAGACAGAAGGAGGTGCGGAAGTATGAAGTACACGCTGTAGACACAACGATGATGGAAACGGCACAGGCAATCGGATTATTCTTCGTAATCTCATAATCTATGTATTGCCCCCACTGCAAACGAACTTATCAGCTTTTCTTCTTTCTTCTGAGTTGTCTCCAAGTCTATCCCAATCACTAGGAGTTTGTGTCTATTAGTTTGCTGACTATTCCACTGATTATTAGTTGAGATACAACACATAAAGCTGCTTTTGTAAAAGGTTGGCAGAGCAAGCAGAAGTGCCTCTACTCTGACTGTCCTGACATGTAGGGCCTCTGGGGCTGGACCTTCTCAAAGCACAAAGAGAGGTCTAGGCTGCATTTCTCCCCAGCTCTACAGATGTTCCAACACCTAAGTTGTCCCTTTCTGCTGAAAAGTGAGGAAATCACTGGGGGAGATGGCAGCTGATGAGGGTTTTGAAGACAACAGGTTTTGACAGAGGGGCCTAAATCCCTCATAATTCCCACCTGAGGCATGTAAGACTTTATTTAGTAGAGCTGGGTGCATAGGCTTTATTGCTGAATGATGTGCGACCCTCTATTAATTAAATAAGCAAACATTGCCCAATGGGTGCAGTGTGTCACTTCAACGCAGATTGTCTGGAAATGTGAGCTGCTGCTTCAGCACTTACCAAAGTCTTTTTCCTGAATTTCAATTTCACTAATAAGGGTTACTGAGTAATTGCAAGAAGTTACAAGTAATTGCGTTTTGGTGTGATTTGTCTGCTGTTTCCTTACACGCATCTGAAAAAGTATCTGAAGGGCGGGTGTCAAGGGGATGGGGACAAACTCTTCTCAGTTGTCCCGTGTGACCAGACAAGAGGCAATGGGCAGAAATTGAACCACAGGAAGTTCTGCCTGAACGTGAGGGGGAATTTCTTCTCTGTGAGAGTGACGGAGCACTGGAACAGGTTGCCCAGAGAGGTCGTGTAGTCTCCTTCTCTGGAGAATCTTCAAGGCCTGCCTGGATGCAACCCTGCCTACCATGCTCTAGGTGACCCTGCCCGAGCAGGGACTTTGGACTAGATGATCTCCAGAGGTCCCTTCCAACCTTACTGATTCTATGATTCTAAGTAGGACACAACCATTTCCCAGAAGGATGTCTTTCCTCTAAAAAAATAGCAGTCCAGCCATAAATAAGTAAAGCAGCAGTCCAGGAATTGCTTGGATTAAGATATGGACACAAAGTCAAATCCTACTATAAAAACAAACGATTGTTTCAGACTTTCAGACAGTACTGAGCTGTGCAGTCACCTGCTGCTTCTGGGGGGATCATTTTTAGCCCAGAGCACTGGCTGCAGGGTGAACTGCCTGCAGGGTGCATAGGAGATTCACCTCTTGCCTTCCTGCTATAGTTCCTTTCTTACGTGGCTATTCAGTAAAGACAGTGCATTTCAACTAATTTGCTTTTTATAAGACTAGGTAGATATGATTTTGTAATTAACCAGAATGTAATGAAATCTGGCTTATCATTTATCATGATTAGTTTAATATTCTATTTAATGAGCTTTAAAATGCTGCCAGAAAGCAGAATGCACATCTCATGAATAGTAGAGATGCCTGTGAATCCCAATTGCTAATAGCTGGAATAATAATATTGTCTTGCACTAATGTAGTATTTTGGATGCTATTATACTTCATATGTTACATCCAGGAACCACTTCACTAACCTTAGTGCTCGTGCTTTATTCATGCACACCGGCTCAGCATTACAGCAATGACTGTCTTCTTCCTGTATCTTAATAGAGGGCCTGATCCCAGACCCACTGAGGCTGATGGAAAGCTTTCCACTGAGCTTCCTGGGCTTTGGATCAAGCCCACAACTCACTGCCAACAGGATAACAAGTATTCCTAAATTACTGAACCATCATTTTGACAATTATGATAACATTTTTGTTATTTTCAAAGCAAGTGATTTTCACTAATTATGACAGTGATTACAGTATTCATCTCCTAGCTAGGAAATTGTTCTTGCAAAGAAAAAGCGCTAGAACATGTCTGATAGGGAAAAAAATGAGCATCCTGACATACAATCAATTTAGTTCTCATAGGTCTATTGGGGAGCTCTGTCACTTGTTGCCTGAGCAGATTTCAAGCAGGCCGACTAACAACGGGTGAATATTTGCACAGGAAATATAGAGAGTTTCCTACTTCGGCTTCCTTTTCCGAAAATTCCGAAAAGACAGTTTCATTGAAAAAAATAATTTGCTGAACCTGGCTACCTCAGTTTAACTGAACTTGCAGAGAACTCTGCTGGGTTTCTAGGTGGGTCGTCTCAGGGTCAGAGGCTCTGAAGCCCATGTGTCTGTGGCACAAAGCAGACTTCAGGGACTGTAAGCAAGGTCAGCTTCTAGACGCAAGTCACTTGAGCTTACCCTTCTAACGAGATACACAGGGGGGCTGTTGGCTTGTCTTCTCAACGCACTGCAACTTTCGTACCGCCTCCCAGCAGCGCATATCTGGCTTCTGAACACTGCTCTTCCCAAGACCTGCTCCTCAGACTGTTTCTGTATTGCCCCAATGACAGGGCACATCTGATCTCGCGAAAAGATCAGCTCATGTCTTTTGTGTGGAAAGCTGCTTTTCCTCTTTCCATGCATTTTGAAGCATGCAGATTTAACTTGTGTATAGGCATATTTAAAGATGTGGTGATAATATGCTTAGCAGTAGTAAACAGCTGCAGGACAAGACCTACCCCATCATGAAAGAATCCACCGAGCTGTGCACTCTTACCATGCCCTGAATACCAACAGCAAATCCTGAAAAGATTTCCCTTGGTTTGGGAAGCAATGCATGACTGTCAACTGCTGGTATTACTGTGGCTGTGTCTCTCCTGATTGCTAACGAAAATGTCACATTTAGCACAAATCTCTGATATTTTCATACTGATAATTTAATAGTGGCAATGTTGCAGTTTATGCTTACTCTCTATTCCCCTTTCTCACTGGGAACAATTTTTTTAAAGCTAAAAATCATTCGTCCTAAGTTTCAGTGAGAAGTAAGACATTGTGTCCTGACAGAAAACAAACTTTTCAATTCACTACACCCTATTTGCACTTAATTCCTATCACCATTCTACGGTACTCTAAGAATTAGCAATCCTCTCCTCAAGTTTGGGATCTCCCAGCTCCTTAGAGACCACTGTATTAGTACAGAGCGGAGGACGGCTTAAAAAAATTTTTTTAAGAGTTTTTGAAACTCTGGGCATTCATCCCACGTACAGTAACAGAATTTTCTTTGGGAATATGATCTGAAGCTTTCCGAGTCATTAAGAAGCAACATTTTTATAGCTTTTACTGATCTCCATATTAGAATCTGAAGGACTTCCGTTCTATTCTTTTCTGACAACTGAGACAGACTTATACTATAACACTAATAATTACAATTATTATCAATAACAATTTGAATCATACATTTGTATAGTAGTAATACACAGGATCTTGTTACGCTAAATACTGATCTATCGACATTAAGAAGATTGCTTGTAGCCTTGAGGGCTCTGCTTTCCAGATAATCTAGTTACTGCCAGAAGCTCAGTTATTCTGGAGTCTCTTAGGTAAGAACACCGAGGTATGTTTCTTTCTCTAAATCTTACCATAACAGATACCAGATTGTATACAAATAGATTAGCATCCAGATATGTTGCTGGTTCACTCAAACCATTAACCTGACAAGGAAGAATCATTCTTCCTGAAATATTTTGCAATAATCATTTTCTGGTCTTCTGCAGGAATAAGAGGTGCAGAGATATGAGCAGTACAGTTTGTTATAAACATACAAGCGAACATTTGAAAAATGTCTTGGAGCTACGGACTAGGCACCTGGAGTTTGCCAGGGAGGTCTGAGCCAGCCACTCAGCTCCCTGTTCAGGCGGGACGGGATGCAAAGGAGCTGATTCGTGTATCTCCTGACACACAGGGCTGAATGGAAGAGAAGCACTTTCTCGCCAGTGCTTTCAGGAAAGATTCCTGCCGTTTGCTCTTGTCACCCAAGAGACCTCTCCCAGCTGCAAGCTCCATCTCGTGTATAGCACCATCCCGTATTGCAGAGAGGCCCAGGAGTGCAATGACGACTTGGCACCCTGCCTCCACTGGTTGCTGCAGCTCAACCGGTACTGCCAAACACTCTGTATCATAGCTTCCAACCACGTGGTGCCACAAAGAAAACCTCTTACACAACAATCCCCAGCAGCTTCAGCCTGAGTTAACTAGAGTGAGACCTGCTTGGGTCATTTTCACTTATATGAGCTAATGTTGTGCAAATTTCCACCCACCAGTTACCACCTGACTTGCATCCTGGAGCAGGCAGAGTGGCACAGTGATTTCATGGAGGTCAGTGCGAAGCTGATGCAATGGCCACGTATGTGTTAAGACACACGTGGCATAAGGAGCTGAGCACCTCTCCGAACTTGCAGCCTGCAGTGATCCATTTTGCTTGCTCCTCGTTTTGGCTAGCTCTGCATTAGCCAGACTTGATCACACACCCCTACTCTGTGGCCATACAAAGTCATGCACGTAACAGAGCAGTAAACAGGACAGCACTTGCTCAGAGTTACAGGAAAAACTCTATTTATGGTGGACCAAATTACAACGGCAGTTGTCCTGGGAGACTGCCCTATTTAGCATCCTGTCTGTCAAAGTAAAACACCTTGGATCAGGCTTGACAAGTTGAATGAGAATTGTGGCCTCACCTCTCCCAACTGGCAAGCATAAAACTGAGCAGCCTTGGCATGTTACGTATGGGGAAGATCGAACCATGATAAAGGGAGAGGAGAGCTTCCAGCCTGGCAAGCCCTGGAGGTATGCATCTGTTCTTGTCCTGAGCCATCCAGGACTATCTCAAGCTCTAGATCCTTCTTTTCCCTTGGCAGCACAGGAGAAACTCATTATGCAGCACCATCCTTTTCCCAAACATCTCCCCCAAGCCATGGAATGAAAGGGCCAAATTACTTTCATAGCAGAGATAATTATCTGCATGTCACCTAGCGATAAAGCTTTAGGAAAATTACACATGGAGTGAATTTGGTCTACTGAGCGGGAAAGGGATGAAACGTAACAGCTCATTTTTATGTGGTGCCCTGCTGCTGTTCCTCGACCTCAGTTCAAGCCAGAGCTCAGCGCCCCACCATAAACAGCTCTGTGGCTTTGCTATGAAACGAACCCTTACTGGCATACTCAGTAGCCTGGAGACAAGGTACTTGCAGCCTGTCCTTCCTCACCATCCCTGAAGTCCCCAAGATGCAAGAGACACAGGACGATCAAGTGATGTACAAATCCCCTGTGCTATCGCTGTCCTTCCAGCTGGGCCAAACACACTGCAGTGCTACTGTAACCCTCTACAAGCACAGCATAAAGGCAAGCACTGTGCTTCACAAATGCTTACCCTTGTTAGCACACTCCCCATCACGCTCAAGCCCGAATCTACACATTTTAGACACTAGTTCACATCTCTGCCAGGTTTTTCTCTTCAGTGTCAAGCATTTGGGCAAGAATCCCCTTGTATACTGAGACTGAGGTGTTGTCCAACGCAAGAGGGAATAGTGCTGCCCAGAAGAAAGGGAAAGAGAAGAAATGAATAGCTCAGGCCAGGTCTCTACAGGATTCTGCCCTTTGCACTTGGCTCTCCTGGCACATCACCCTTCAGTGGGAAAGGCTAGCAATATCTACATTACATCCTGAGGACCACCTTCAGCCTGCTATCAAGACCACACTTACTCTCCTTGCAAACTGACCTCCAAATGCAGGTGGAAGATGCCCCTGGAAACATATTTTGCCTTCTGGTACTTAGTCTGGCATTATCCTGCCCAAAGACTACCACGTGGCAGGCTGAGGGCACATCATGCAGCCAGGGCCTCTTGCACCCATCCCTCAAGCTATAGACAGAGTCTCTATGTTTGGCAATAGCTACATGCCAAGAGGATGCCCACAATCCTCTCTCACCCGGACTTTCCTCTTTTTTTGCTGTCCCCTCAGTGCTAAAGAGAGCCCATGCTGACGGAAAGCACTGTGTTGTGCTCTGTGAGCAGAAAAGCTTGGGGCTTGTGCCATTCTTATGCCTGTTATTTATTTTAGACTATCTTCTTTTGCAGAACAGGTTGGAGAAACACCAGCTCAAAAAGCCCTCTGTAGAGTCATAAATAACTCTTTTGAGAGTGTAATGGAAGCTGTGCTCATCAAAGTTGGAATAAAAGTTTAGTAGCAAATAACATTTAATTTTTAAGTATATTTGATAATTAACTTTTATTTTGGCTCTGCTATGTGCCAGAATGCACAAAGGACTATATGTTATACTCCAAGCAGAACTTTCCTGTGGATTTTGCTAGTTGTTCTTGCAGCTACGGAAAGAATCTAAGAAAATTAAACAAGAAATTTGATGGTCTCTCAGGCTGCTCCTCTGGCCCTCCTTCTTTTGCCCCGGTTTTCTTTTGCATGATATAGCTTGCAAAAAGAAATATATATGCAAAAAAGAAAGTTCACATTCTTCACCTACATCTTTTTGAACAGCTTCATTGAGATATGGAGCTACTGGAGAGAGTCCAGGGCAGGGGTACAAAGACGATCAGAGGGCTGGAGCACCTGCCCTCTGAGGAACGGCTGTGAGAGCTGGGGCTGTTCAGCCTGCGGAAGAGAAGACTGAGGGGGGATCTTATCAATGTGTATAAGCACCTGAAGGGAGGGTGTCAAGGGGATGGGGAAAAGAGGCAATGGGCAGAAATAGAAGCACAGGAAGTTCCGCCTGAACGTGAGGGGGAATTTCTTCTCTGTGAGAGTGACGGAGCACTGGAACAGGTTGCCCAGAGAGGTTGTGGAGTCTCCTGCTCTGGAGATCTTCAAGGCCCGCCTGGATGCAACCCTGTCTAACATGCTCTCGGTGACCCTGCTGAGTGGGGAGGTTGGAGTGGATGATCTCCAGAGGTCCCTTCCAACCTTACTGATTCTGTAATGCAGAAGTCAGCAAGATTGTGCTGCTGGTTTATTCACAGATAGAACATGGATCAAAGCTACTTCTTCATATAATTTGTCCATCTTCCAGTTCAGTCTCATTCAGAAATCAGATCAATCAAAAGGATTCACCAGCTCCTCTGTGTGCATGCACACCACATTCGGCCCAGGTGCATGCATCAAGGCCTTAGCCTCATACAGAACTACAGCATTTCCCCCATTTAGCATATAGTCAGTTCTTGACACTTCTGATTGATTAAAAAAACTTGGACAAAGCTCCCCAAAATCTTCTCTCTGGCACTCTGAACTGTATCAACAGGATAACACTGAAGAAGTTTTCCTGCTCAAGTGACACTGTACAACTCTTTAATATGAGATACCCAGCATCTCCTGTGCAGCTGCACTAACTCATGACACCGCTCTCCCTGCCTGCACTCTGGTTTAGATTCATTTTTGGTGGAGCAGAGAAAGCCATCAGATCTACACTCCTCCAGGAGCCGTATTCAAATCCTAACCCAAAACGGTATCCCAGCGGCAGGCAGTGCATAGATGCCCGGGCATAACTGCATTCTGAAAGCTAAGCGTTCAGCTGCAAGCTGATCTGAACAGGTACGAACGCCCTGAATTGGCATGCAATCTTTCTGTCTTCAGGCCTCCCTCCCTGCAAATAATATCAGGAGAAAAAGAGTAAAGAAGGCTTCCCCTTCACACGCAAATCTTACCTGCAGAACCACTCTGAACTTTACGGCAGACACAAAAGTACAAAATCCGGAGGTTAAAGGTGTTAATATGATATAAAATAAACAAACAATCCGGACAGCTCTTCTAGTAATGTTTCTGGAAATCTGCTTCCAGAACTTGTAATCACAGCTGTGAAAACAGCAGAAAATATGCTTCAGTGCTAAGGAAAACGCACATCTCATCTATGCATGTCACAGAGTATGCTGTGATAATTTTAAATCATAAGATGTAGGATGCAGTGTGTCATGGAATAAAAATACAAATCTGATTAGATATATGCAACAGCTTTGTCTACTTAATATCCAGTCTGAGAAATTAGTGGTCATTCAGCAAACTGGTTCTGTTCCAGCAGGGAGAGTTTTCAATTATTAGAGCTAGATCAGATCCAGGGATAATTTAGTATCAGCACATTTCTGATTGAAGGCGTTCTCCCACAAAGCATCTGACGAGGCTAAGAGGTTTTTTTCTTATGCTCTTTCCTCACAATTGATTTCTCTCCCTGCTTTGCATTTTCCCATAATTAATATTTTAGCTTTGCTAATTTTATGCTATTCTTTCTTCTACTTGAGTATCATTTCTTTCCTGTTAAAAATAATTAAAAAAAAAAAAACAACCCTTCTTGGTGCAGGTTACATTCAACTGAACAGGATGGTAGAAAGAGGGAAATTTTGCTTTTAATTTCTGCTCCCACATCCCAACAGCATCTGTTTGCAGCACTACCTATCTTCCTAACCCTGTGAGTGCATGTCAAAATTCTCATGTGGGCGAGAGTTTGAAGACATGCATCAAGTATCTCAGTGAAGGACAGGGATTCACAGCTAGGACCAGATAATGTTTCTTTTGCTTCCCCTGCTTTGCCAAGGAGTGGAGTTGCAATTACTGAGCCTTGCTGGCAGCACAAACGGGCTGAGAGTCATGTGCTCTTGAACGGGAGCTTCACTGGTACTGAGCCTCCATAGCCCGAGGTTGGCCCCGGCTGATCTGCTCAGAAGAACGCGATCCTTTTAGAAAGGCTGTATTGTCGCTCACGGTCTGACAATAAGACATCCTCCTAAAGCTCACAATTACATTTACTCAGCGCACTAAAGACACAAGCAAACATGGCAACAGGAGAAGCAAGGGAACATAGCAGTCATCAGCCCAGCCTTGGTAGTTGCCTGCTTTCCTGCTGCTGGGCCAGGGCAGCGTTTAGCGAGAGGCTTGTGTGCAGAAATGACAGGAAGGAGAAAGATGCAAAGCCGCTCCTCACTCTGTATTTTTCCCCATCGCCCTGTGCAGCCTGTGCAAGGGCAATACTAGAGAGTGGTGGCAGCACTGTACTCCTTCCCTGCCACATGCCTGCCCAGCTTAGACCATGATGATTTTCCTGTTACTTTTCCTGCAGCGCAGCCCAGTCTGCTGTGGGGCTGAGCAGAAAGCATTACTGCCAGTCTTCAAACAGAGAAGCGTTTTACTCTGCCACCCACCTTTACCAGAGGAAACAGCTCTGCCACCCAGAGATCATGGAGGTTACTGGTACATTGCAGCTGATTAAATGTGCATGTGCATGTATGTGTATATACATATATGTGTACATCCTCTAAAAAAGCTGCTTTTTCCTTTTTCTGGTAACCCTTTTCTCCCCAGAAGTATCCAAAGGAACAGAGGGGTGGGGGTTAGCCAGGTGAATATCTGCAAGGAAGGAGGGGAAAGCTGAAGGGAAGGGAGGAACAAAAGAGAAAGTGCACAGAGGGAAGTATAATATGTAGGCAAGCAAATGATTGAATCAGTGACTGGAACAACCAGGTCTCAGCTGGAGATTAATATGAATGAGATGCTATGCTTCATTGACTAAGTTTACCTAATCTCTTTAAACATCAGTATTGTTTCTATGTTGCTGTTTCCTAACTCGGTTGCAACTTACTTTTTAATCTATAAAGCCATTATTAGCTGAATGGCGATTGAGAAAGCAGCAGGAAGACGCTCTGATTATGCCTTAATTATTGCCCTGGATCTAATCTTCACAGAGAGGATGTATGGTCCTACCCTCCCCTGTTGCTTTCAGCATCTGAGCCATAACTAACGTCGTTGCACCTATTTAAGACGAGAACCAAATGTGTTCCCACTGATTTCCACAATAAACAGAAAGCCTACAAAGCTTTGTTTGCCTTCCTCATCTTCCTGGTCCCAAGCATCAAAAGGAGATGTTTGGTTAATGGCTAATTAAACCCTTCCAATGAGTAAGCCAGTACTTTGTAAATCCACATCTTCCTGGCTGCTCACAGCCTGGAATCAGCTAAAAGTCTCGAGTTTTCTTTTTGTCAAGGTAAAGGCTGTATTCAGACAACTGGAAACTTTGAAGTAAGCAGAGATAAAGCAAGCCAGTGGGTTCTTAAATACAGAGATACAAAGTGGAAATATCCATGACTCTTTCTTCAGGTAGAGACCTGAAAATACATCCTTGATGAGGTGCCACACTGCCTTATTAGATCCCTGATCATTTAAAATGTAAATCCTAACGAAGGCATAAAGAGCTAGAGCAAATAGAAGGAGCGGGCTGGTTTTTAATAAATGAACATGCCATCTGCCTCTCTTATCTCCCAGCAAATCGTATCTTGCCATCTTTGTAATTAGCAGGCACTGATAAACTGCACACTCCCCAGGAACAGGGCAGCGAGATGGCGTGCGTTAAGTTTTGCACCTCCTGCTGAGCAAGCAGGAGCCCAAAACTTGGGGCAAACTGCCTTTCTGGCAGCGCCGTTACAAACCTGTCGCAGCTGCTGAGGGTATGCCATCACCCAGGGGGGCACACAGGTATGGGTAACAGAGAGCTTCACCTTCGTACACGCGTCGCCACAAAAGCCTGCAAACCTCTTCCTGAACCTGCAATCGCACCATGATGGTGATGGCATTTAAAACCTGACGGGGAAGGCCGGATAGGAAGACGGCTCTTCCTGGCTCTTCTTTCTTTCCTACACACAAAACGAGGAGAACAGCTAGATCAAGAATAAATCCCACTGGAAGGTCATGATGCCCTCACAGAAATTCATCTGTAGGAAATATTTGGCTTGAAAATCAGAAGAGAAAGGCAGTTGCCTTTTAAAATGCAGGCTTGTCTACTTTGCTCGGAGTCTTTATCAACTCTTGCTTTACAAAGCAAATTGTTGGAAAGACTCTGAATTGTTATTTTCAGCTTTCTGTACAGGCAACCATTAAAGAGCCACTACTATGTTAAAAGTGGATGCTTTTACTCTTTACACACTGTCTCTTGCAAATGGAACTAGCAGTCTATCTCTGCTTCTTAAAGAAGAGAGGAAATGACAAGCTATTTCTTTACATTACAGAAGAATTTGCGTCACTGCAATCTTGCTGACCTTCACAGGAGGGAGACAAAATTTAGCTCTTAAGGTATCTGTAGTCACAGAAGCTTTCACCATTGCTTGCATCCCTGGGAGACACCATTGGGCTACTTGTAAACATACATTTAGGGATTCTCAGACAGCGAAGAAGATTACACAGGTCTGCCCATGAAACAGAAAGAAAACACTAAAGAAAAACTCATGTCTATTTGATGTGTTTTCTGATTCTTTTTGGAGAACAGTACTCAGTAACAGAGAGTAACAGTTAAGCCTTGTCAACAGAAGCATCATCTTTTCTTAGTTGAACCTTTTTGAGTGCATTTGTAGAGAAATGCCATGCAGATTAGGAGGTTGTGGAAGAGACTGCCCAACTTCTTCTAAATGGAGGGACAGAGTGCCTCCTCAGCAAGTTTGCTGATGCTACCAAGCTGGGAGGAGTGGCTGATACACCTGAGGGCTGTGCTGCCATTCAGAGAGACCTGGCCAGGCTGGAGAGCTGGGCAGGGAGGAACCTCATAAAGAAGTTCAACAAAGGCAAGTGAAGGGTCCTGCACCTGGGGAGAAGTAACTCCATGTACCGGTACAGGCTGGGGGCTGACCTGCTGGAAAGGAGCTCTGCAGAGAAGGACCTGGGGGTCCTGGTGGACAACAAGTTAACCATGAGCTAGCAGTGTGCCTTTGTAGCAAGGAAGGACGATGGTATCCTGGGGTGCACTAGGAAGAGTGTTGCCAGCAGGTCGAGGGAGATGATCCTGCCCCTCTACTCAGCCTTAGTGAGGCCACATCTGGAGTCCTGCATCCAGTTCTGGGCTCCCTATTATGAGAGAGACATGGAGCTACTGGAGAGAGTCCAGCGTAGGGCTGCGAAGATGATTAGGGGACTAGAGCATGACCCCTATGAGGAATGGCTGTGAGAGCTGGGCCTGTTCAGCCTGGAGAAGAGAAGATTGAGAGGAGATCTTACCAATGCACACAAATATCTGAAGGGAGGGTGCCAAGAGGATGGGGCCAAACTCTTTTCAGTGGTGCCAAGTGATAGGACAAGAGGCAAAGAGCACAAACTGAAACACACAAAGTTCCACTTGAAAATGAGGAAAAACTTGTTTACTATGAGAATGACAGAGCACTGGAACAGGTTGCAATGGAAGAGCTGTGTGGTCACAGCATATTAAAGCATAGGCATATCTAGGCAAGTTGTGAGAGACTTCACGAAATATTAAAGGAAGCTACTGGCCTGCTGTGCCTGTCCAGGGTATTTCCTGGTTCCTTTCATGAGGGCTCATCTGCTTTTGCCTATTTGCTTGTTGTGCAGTCAAAATTGCTCCATTTTCTGACATCTAAGATTTGCAAGGAATCGCTCATGAATAAGCTAAAGACTAAGAATTATTTACAGACACTACTCAGCGAGTAATTCCAAGTACCTTTGAGAAAATTGTCATCATATTGTGAACGCTTCATTAATGTAAAACAGCCAAAATTTATCAAAGAAATTAATTATGAATTATTTACTCAGCTTTAGTCATAGCCTTCTTGTGGAGGGTGACGAAAAGCCTGTCTGCAGTGCTGTTTGATCTCTCTTTTGTAATATTTGTACTTCACTGCAGAGGTGGCTGTGTAATTAAGGCAATGGGCATGGGACTGGTGAGATCACTTCCTTTGAAGGCCTCTTTTGGCATATTTTTGGGCTAAATCAGTTAGGGCTAGTCCCATGTAAGACCCTGTACAAGCCCTCTTGGCTTGCTCTATGATCCTCTGTCTTCTCCTGGCATTGATTTAGGGCCTATTAATTGAGCGTCTAAGACCCATGCCCACATCAGTTAGACTTGAAGCTCTTTCAGAAGGGCAGTTTCTGTGCTGCTATGGCTAAAAACTGGATACAGATCTCAGTCGGCACATCCATGGCCGCCACAAAGATAGATAATGAAGAGCTGCATGCTAAGCAACTCTGTTCAGCTCTACATCTACCACCATCCAACTAAAAAGGGCGTATCGACAGGCTATCGTCCAGCTCGAGGCAGAAGTGCTTCCCCAAGATTGCTAAAGCCCTTGTGCAAACACCTGCACCGTGCAAAACTGGCTGAGCTGTGAATAAGTGAAAAGTTGCGCTCCTAGGTCAGGCTCCCGTCAGGCTCTGGGATCAGCCGTTTGCTACGCAGTATTCATCTGCTTTGAGGTGACGTTTCATGTCTTTGCTGCTGAAACCTTAGCGGGGGCAAATAAAATTACAGAATGCTAAAGAATGATGCCACCTCCACCTGTAAAAGGGAAAGAATGGAAAATATGCTGGAAAAAAAAAAGGTAAAAGCAACTGCCAAAAAGACCTAGTCCTACAAGGTAGCAGAAGGGCAGAGGCATCCTCTGCCTGACTGGGAGGCCAGCCCAGCCATGCTGCGTCAGGCCAGCTTGTGCCACACAAGTTGGTACTCATACAAGGGCTAAATAGCCCCGCAGTGCCTCTGGACTTTCACACACCACTCTCTTCTCTGCCTAATAATTCTTGCATGCCAGCAGGCTCGTATGCCATAGCATCACTGACAAATTGAGAAATCTCAAGAAAAAAAAAGTAATGAATTTCATCCACATAAGGAATAATCTGACCCCAAGCTTTTGCTGAAAATTGCCAGTTTGACAAGCATGAAGCGTTTCATTCTGTGATCTCCCCTCAAAACTGCACGTGCCTCAGGACTGGGTTGCTGAGACCCGCACCTTCTTGCTGTAATCTGCAGCATGTAGCTGTGCATTTGTTAAACTACAGTCAGGTGCTCATCTGTTTTACACTGAACTGCAAATATGGTCCACTGCAAATATGGACATTTTAATCATAGCCTGGGCTGATTCTGAAAGGAAGGATGGAATTTCCTGCACACTGGAAAGAATGTGCTTTTAGCCAAATTTCCATACCAAAAAGCCCTCAAGAGAGCCCCATCTAAATTCAGTCTAAAATGTTAAGATCACAAGTGTTAGGACTTGGCATGATTTGGCAAAGGACTGAAAACATGTGTGGACTTCCATGGGACTGAAGTGTGAGGTTAAAATTAAGTCTAACAATGCAGAAGTTACCTGAACATACTAAATCCCAGAATCCCAGAATGGCTCAGATTGGGAGGGACCTCTGGAGATCATCTAGTCCACCCCCCCTGCTCAAGCAAGGTCACCTACAGCACATTAGACAGGATCTGTCCAAAATAGCTTTCAGTACACAAAAGCATAGGGTTTTAAGGTCTCGTATCAAAGGATATTCACTTTAAATTCTGGCTGTTCTGTTGCACTGTGGGGAATTAATTTCCAACAGCTTTCCCAAAAGCTTTAAGAGCAAATTTTTAAGTGTTACAAAGCTCACATACATTAAGTCTGTGAAGACCTTCTCAGCACTGTCCAAGCTGGGCCTTCAGAAGACGATGCTTTGGGGAAGAAGAGTCTCTGGTGGCAGAAGGATCTACTTCCCAAGCAGACTGAATCCCTACCAACCCCTCCAGCACCTTTCTGAAGTTCTTCAGGGTCAAGGATGGCTGAAACAACACTGCTTAGTAATATCTCCCCATTCCCTTCATGCTAGGAGCTGACCATGCAAAGAAAGGGAACTTAGGGCACGGAGTACCTTCAAATGATTAGCCAGTCATTTATGCAGCTTACAGCATAGCACTGTATTACTACTCTGTTGTCACCAGAGATGAGGTACAAATTGTAACAATTTGTACAATTTGTAACAATTTGTACAATTTGTCTTATAAACAAAAAAAAACCCCAGCCTTGGTAGTACCCCTCTGCCCAAGAACAGCAAGTGTGCCTTCTTACCTGCCTCACTGCAGCTCAAAATACTGGCTTATTTGCTGAGGTAGCCCTACACAGTCCTGACCCAGCTTTCTGGTTTGCACTACTAGAGCATATAATAATAATAACGAATCCACGCTGGGGTAAAGGATAAAGAGTTGAGTGCCTTACAGCCAAATGATAGCAAAGATGCATTCAATAAATAAAATTAGCAGGAGAACAAAGGATTTCATGGGGGATGCTTCATTGTTAAAACACATGCGTGCACAACAAAACAACGACAGCAAAACTGAACGGCCTATTCTGTGGCTGGATAGGAATACTCATAAATATGCAAGCAGCATAGCAGTGTACATATCTACCTACTCATTAGAGGATATGAAACCTTCATTGACAGAAAGATTCTAATTACAGTATACCCACCTTTGGTCTGGAAACAATTACCAGCTAATGAATGTTAACTAAGGCACCCGAATGACTACTGAGCAAAACAGGCAGGGCGAGTGACCAGGATGACAGTGTCACATTTACTTACCTTCTTGGCCGGTAAGAGAGGATGAAGGGTGGTGAGGAGGTGCCACTGTATTTCCACAGTGGTGACGAGCACCAGTCTTGTGTATCGTACACACTGTTTTACCACCAAAGGGGCACATTTTCAGTCAACCTGGGTTTAACGATGTAATGGAGTTGGTGTGGTCTCACACTCAATAGCAAGGAGCAGCCAAGCAAAACCCTCAACAAATACCCACAGGCTTGGAATGATTCCCTCCAGCTCTCTTTCAAATGAGATTTCTTTCCAGAAGAGCGTTTCTTATTCAGAACTCATCTCCGAAGAACCTACCTTTAGATTCTTTTAGGAGTGTAATTTGAAATACAAAAAAATCAGGAGTAAGTTCTGCAAAAATATGTTATCATTTGTACATATTGTTTGCACCAATGCAGTCACAATGGACTAACAAGTGCCTTTCTTCTCTGTGGAGACCTAAATTCTACCTAAAGCCCTATACACCAAATCCAAAATGACGCAGCAACCTCATTGCCTACCTCAACTCTCTACTACAGGCCCCAACAGCTCCCTTGCCATCTGTTGGCATGATGATGCCGGAGAGAGTCTATTCTTAACTTCTTGCCTCTCTGCAGAAGCGATTTAGAAAAAAACAGTGGTCCAAGAGCTCTCGAAGTGGAATGTGGGTCCATTTTGTGAGCTCCTGGACCACTGTCTTTTTGTCTGTGTGTGTGAGGCTCAAGGACTAGGAAGTCCATCAAACGGATAAAAGGAATTCACAGCTAATTAAATTAGAGAGTGAGTATGAATACATAAGACAGTGGTCAAGGTATCCTCCCATAGAAGAAAGAAGGAAGCGAGAGTTCCCCTTTTCTTCGCTCCCCACATTTCACGTTGCAGTTACACAAGAGCAAGGATAAAGGGCCTGATCCCCTAGCCACAACAATGAACTTTTTTGCCACACGTCTCAGAGCTACTGGCTTCGTTTGGTGGTTTGCCTTGTCTGGAGTGAGTGTCCCAAGGAGTACAGAAAAGGATGACTTCGTAGGGCTTTTCCCTTCAGGTAAAGGCAGATTTTTGTGCCATCAGTTCCTGCTCCATAGTGCATCCTGTCTAATACAAGCTGTGTGTCAACTCTCTTCTGATTCAATGTCAGTCCCATGCGGTGGGAAGTGCTTTTCAAAAGCACCTTTAAATTTGCAGGAAGCTGAGAGGTTGGTGTGAGCTTTAAAAAAAGTCAGGAGGCCTGGCCATACATACTTATTTCTGTATAAATTGATGAGTTTAGTGCATGGGATTGTGGAGAGAAGCTTATTTGTTTCTCGTGTAGAAACAGCTGCTTGTTTAGAACAAAATCACCAAAATAAAATGACTCCATTTTAGCAGCGTGAGCAATGTGGCAACTCCACTTGCCTGTATGTCACTAATGGAGATTGAAATGTGATGGGAATAAAAGCTTGAGCTCCAGTGAATCTAGACGTGGCATCTGGAATCCTTAAGGGAGAGTAAGTTTCTCAGCTTCTATTCTTAAACCTCAGATATAAATGAAAACGTTTCAAGCTTCATTTTTCCCTGATATATATTCACATCTTCATATGTGCTTCCATGTTGTTTTACAGTATATCATTCTGTAGCAGTAATTTCCTCGGTGACATTACTAAACACAGGAGGATTAAGTGATCATATACATATATATATATGTATAATGCACGTGTGTGTGTGTGTGTGTGCGCGCGTGCGCACGCAAGCATATATATGCATGTATAAAATCACGTACTCTAGTTTAACAGAACCCAAAGATTTAGAATCCCATCCACAAATATTTAACTTACTAGAGCAGTTATATTTTAAATTAAGTTGCAACAGAAGACTATCTTTGCCTTAAAAAACTATTGAAAAAAGCTCAAAATGGTAAAACGATCGCTCAGTATGGCTGCCTTTTCCAACAATTTATTAGAAAGCCTCTTAGAGAAGGCATTTGTAACACAAGTCATTTGTAATACTTAAGGCCCAGTTGGAATTGCGTCTTGCAAGGGATGTCAAGGACAACAGGAATACATCAAATACACCAGCAGCAAGAGGAAGACTCGGGAAAATGTGGGCCTACTACTGAATGGGGCAGGGGCCCCGGTGACAAGGGATGCAGAGAAGGCAGGATTACTGCATGCCTTCTTTGCTTCAGTGTGCACTGCTAAGGGCAGCCTTCAGGAATCGTGCAGGCTGGACGTGAGGGAGAAGGTCTGGAGAAGGGAAGACTTTCCTTTGGTTGAGGAGGATGGGATTAGGGACCTTCTGGGCAGGCTAGACATGCACAAATGTGTGGGCCCAGGTGGGATGCCCCCACGGGTACTGAGGGAGCTGGCGGATGTTGTTGCCAAGCCGCTCTCCATCATCTTGGAAAGGTCCTGGAGAACTGGAGAGGTGCCTAAGGACTGGAAGAAAGCCAGTGTCACTGCAGTCTTCCAGAAGGGCAAGAAGGAGGACCCAGGCAACTATAGGCCCATCAGCCTCACCTCCATCCCTGGAAAGGGGATGGAACAGCTCGTTCTAGATGTCATCTCCAGGCATATGGAGGAAAAGAAGGTGCTTGGGAGTAGCCAGCATGGATTCCCCAAGGAGAAATCCTGCTTAACCAATCTGATGGCCTTCTAGGATGGAATGACTGGCTGGGTAGATGAGGGGAGAGCAGTGGGCGTTGCGTACCATGACTTCAAAAAGGCTTTTGACACTGTCTCCCCTAACGTCCTCCTAGAGAAGCTCAGGAAGTGTGGGTTAGAGGAGTGGGCAGTGAGGTGGATTGAGAACTGGCTGAAGGGCAGAACTCAGAGCGTTGTCATCAGTGGCGTGGAGGCCAGTTGGAGGCCTGTGGCTAGTGGCGTCCCCCAGGGCTCAGTACTGGCTCCCATCCTGTTCAACTTCTTCATCAATGACCTGGATGAGGGGATGGAGTGCCTCCTCAGCAAGTTTGCTGATGCTACCAAGTTGGGAGGAGGGGCTGACACACCTGAGGGCTGTGCTGCCATTCAGAGAGACCTGGCCAGGCTGGAGAGCTGGGCGGAGAGGAACCTCCTGAGGTTCAACAAGGGCAAGCGCAGAGTCCTGCACCTAGGGAAAAATAACCCTAGGCACCAGCACAAGCTGGGGGCTGACCTTCTGCAGAGCAGCTCTGCAGAGAAAGACCTGGGAGTGCTGGTGGATGACAAATTGACCATGAGCCAGCAATGTGCCCTTGTGGCCAAGAAGGTCAGTGGTCTCCTGGGGTGCGCTGGGAAGACTGTTGCCGGCAGGTGGAGGGAGGTGATCCTGCCCCTCTACTCAGCCCTGCGGAGGCCTCATCTCGAGTACTTTGTCCAGTTCTGGGCTCCCCAGTACAAGAGAGACATGAAGCTACTGGAGAGAGTCCAGTGCAGGGCTACAAAGATGATCAGAGGGCTGGAGCACCTGCCCTATAAGGAACGGCTGTGAGAGCTGGGCCTCTTCAGCCTGGGGAAGAGAAGACTGAGGGGGGATCTTACCAATGTGTATAAGGATCTGAAGGGAAGGTGTCAAGGGGACAGGGCCAAACTCTTTTCAGTTGTCCCGTGTGACAGGACAAGAGGCAATGGGCAGAAATTGAACCAGGGAAGTTCCACCTGACCGTGAGGGGGAATTTCTTCCCTGGGAGAGTGACGGAGCACTGGAACAGGTTGCCCAGAAAGATTGTGGAGTCTCCTGCTCTGGAGATATTCAAGGCCCGCCTGGATGCAACCCTATCTAACATGCTCTAGGTGACCCTGCTGAGCGGGGAGGTTGGACTAGATGATCTCCAGAGGTCCCTTCCAACCTTATTGATTCCGTGACTCTGTGATTCTATGAATACATTATCAACGTATCAGGCTATGGCAATCTGCTACCAGCACAGCACATAAATAAGGTAGTTCTTGTTCAAGGCATCTCCGTGTTTAATACATGATTCTCTGAAAACTGTAATCAAACATTATGAGGAATTGAGAAGGAGGATGTAAGGGGCTGATACGAAGGGAGTGGCCTCAGCAGAAGGTGGTAGCAAGTATCTGAGTTGCCCTGGAAGAGCCGAAGGCTGCTGCACTGTCCGAGACAGCCAAGGGCTTTTCATTTCCTCTGGGGCAGAGCCAGGGGCATCTTCTGCCAGCTCTACCCACAAGACTATCCTACCACCTGGGACACAGGGGACAAATCACTGTGACTGTACCTATTTCATAGCCTTCCTGGTCTCAAGCCCCACTAACTCCTGAGCAATGTATGCGGAGAGAGGCCCCTGCCCTCCTGCCCTGCATACCAGCCATGCATCTGGACAGGCAGGCCTTCTCTGAATCTGCATTAGGAGGCCACCCACCCACTGTTAATATTCAACATTTCAGCCTGTCTGAATGACTGCTGTCATTCCTGATGCGCCACCGCATCCCACAACTAGGCCAGATCAGGAATGAAGTCTCTTATCCTACATTGCCTCAAGAAGTCTTCTCCACAGGGTTGCACAGAACAAGCAGTTACCCTGCTCAATATATACTCAACGTTTGCAAAATAAGGGTGGGTTATGCATTTGGGAAGCTAATGGTGAACATCCTGCTGCACCCTGCTTACTCTCAGGAAAGTCAGAAACGGGAGGTTTGAGGAGGAATGGCTCTAGGTGAGGGCCTTAGCTTGCTACCACACAATTGGAGATATATAGCTATATATATATATATATATATATATATGTATATAGGGGCAAGAAAATGAAGGTGAACAGGAAATACCATTTGCGGCAAGTTTGGCAAGTAACTGATTGCTAATGTATGTGCCTTTTCCACAGAACAGTGTTTCACTCACAGATACTATGGATTCAAAGTGCCTCTTGTGTTTATTTTTGGAACTGCTGGGGTGAAGGGCCTGCTAATCTGCATGAAGTATTCTGTACCTGTTTAATTTAATGGACTTCAACGGGTAAGTGTTGATTTATTTTCTGGATTATATATCAATTTTAATGAAATTCTTGCTGCTTGCTAGCTTGGCGACATGAGATGCCATTTCATGGGTATGTACAAACAATACAAACAAATGCTACTATTTCATTGGTAGCAAACATTTACTCGCTTTTTATACATCAGTAAAAAAATTTGGTACAGCTACAGCTTCCTGCTACTTTGCAGCTGAGTGGATAATGACAAGTGCTTCAAGAAACACAGAACATTCTTAAACTCACAAATACAGAAAGTAAAATTTTCAGATTCACTTACTGGTAAGGGCTAATAGATCTTGCCTTTGTGTTTTGTTTTTTAACAAGTAAGACATGGCTCCTTGGGAAGCCCGGAGTGCAAAGAGAACCCCCTCCCCCCAAAAATCCCAAAGCTGCTGATTTTGTTTGCCAGTGATTTGAACATCTCTTTCCTAGCACTATTAAAACCCCTGAACTGGGGAAAGGGAAACACAGATAATAAATAGCTTCATGGTAGTGATCTGTAATGTTAAATGCGGCCCAGCGAATAGAGTGGATTTGTCTCTTCCCCTCTTGCTAGAGTTGTTAGAGACTCAGGGAACAACTGAAAATTACACTTAGCCCAACAGATCTCAAAAGAAGGAAGTGAAAGCCCTACCTTATTTTTTCCTGAATCATACAAATCAGTGAATTCTCCTCCTACCTTCCACAGTACTTCTTCTCAATGACAGCCAGCTTGCAACATTTTAGGTAAGTTCTCCTTTGCTTTGTGGGTTGCCTGGAGTTTGCAAGGCAAGAGGGAATACTGGGAAGTGTTCCCTCACCGTAATGATGGTAACTGTTAAATGTTCACTCGTCTTCTGCGGAGTGCCCAGTGTAACATGCATGCCTGGATGGAAACTACTTTACAATTAAAGGCATGAGGCGAAGGGGAAGCAGTCCAGAAAGCCCAACAAGATAGTTTAACAACTTAACATACCAGGAAAGGTGATGGCTGTTGTCAGCTGTAGACCTGGAGCAGCAATGCTAGATGATCACCTAATCTAGCTGACCACCTGTGCTGTAACAGCACTGCCAGGTCAACTCATTAACTGGAGAGTGCCAAACAGAGTTTGGAGACTCTCCTTCCAACCAGGTTCAAAGCTCCGTTCAGCAACATAACAACTCTAGCAGCGCTTTCTTAGAAAAGGAAAATTTATTTGGGTAAGAGTTGAACATTCTGGGAGCTACCTCAACCTTTGGAAAGAGCCTAGCAAGGAAACCAAGGAAGAGCCTAGAAAGGAACCATCAAAACTCTCCACGTTTTTCACTTCAACTGCAAGATACCTCCCTTTTGATATTGCCTTCATTCATGTAAATGCATAGTGATATGTTCAGTTAAAAGATGTCCACCAGAAGAACACTCTCTGCTGATCATTCTTCACTCTCACAGGAAAATCTGACAGAGCAAGAGCACATCATCAGTGATAAGCATGTAACTTAGTTCTAGAAATTGTTTGGGCCCAGAACCAACACAATATTCAAGTAACCATTCCCCCTCAATCAAACAACTCAAATGCTGTGGTGATGAAGCAATACAAAAAGCTGCTCAGTGTAGCTAGAGCAGGAAGCTTGTGCCAGATAGGAAATCAACCCTGTCTCCTCTAAGTAACAAGCTAATATTGGAGCTTGTAGCAGGAAAAAGTTAGGTTTCAGCTGGGGAGATGAAATATGTTAGGGAAAATCCCTGGTTTAGACAGTGACGTGCTGTTAGGATATGGCAATTTCTTCCTGCAGAGAATTTACCAGCTGGGGAATACTTTCCCAGATGTACATTCTGCACAAGATGCTGCAGACCACGATGATTCTTGTTAAACTTCCACATAGGATCATGTCTTCCAGCTAGGAGTGACTGGGAGAATGTGGTTCTCCTCGCCACACATGCATCTCATTAACTTTGTATTTGTGACTTCACCTAATGGCAGATGAAACAGGATACAGCTTTTACAGACCTCCATGTCATCTCATCTTTCAGTGTTTCGGATTATTAGCCCTTGGAGAAAGAGAGACTGCATACTCATATAATCTCTACTATCTATCCTATTAACTGCATTGTGTGCTACAGTAATACCAACACACCACAGTACGTGTGCTCCTTCTGCTGTAACTAGTAACAGTCAGAAAAGGACTGTTCCCTATATGCTCCTACTTCTACAGGAAGAATTGTCTTAGAAGGCGGAAGCCGAAAGACATCTGCTTGTCGCAGAAGAAACAAGGAAGGAGGAGGAGGGGTTGGAAGAACTTTCCAAGGAGGGACACATGGCTCTGTCTCTGATGGATGCTAGTGCCACCAGCAAATCCCCATGTAACTGCTCTGGCTGTCAAGTATAAACATTGTAGGAGCTGATGTAGCAAGGGAAACTTCCTGTGCACGGGAAACTATTTGCAGAACAGCCCAACCAGTTTTATTGGACCTACAAAGTCCAAAAGCAAAGCTATATATGCTTGGCTACTGTCTATCAACTACTGTTTACATACAAAATGTTGACTAAAAAACCCAACATTTCCATAAACCAATGCCTTACTCAGCTCCTACACTAACTTTTTGTAATTTTAAGTATCAACAAATCCTTGGTGGAAGGCCAGGACGCTTTATGACATGTGTTTACACTACCTAGCTCTAACTCGGTTTGTCTAAGCTGCCCACCCCTAAAACTGCCTGACTTGAGCTCCTTTTTCCATTTTCTTTAAACCTTCTTAAAAAATTCTTTTTTAATTCTTTTTTTTACTCTCTCCCTCAGTTGGGTTTGAAGGATGAAGGATATTTCATCATCACTGCATTTAAGCTTAAAAAGTTAATAAACGTCTGCAGAAAGAAAACCGACTAAAAAAAATGGAGTTACTATGGGAACACACACTACAATTGAATCTGCTGTGACATCTAAAGGACCTCTAGGAAATGCAGGAAGACATCTCTTCACGTCAGAATTGCTTGACTTGCTCTCTACTTCTCCTTTTCAGGGTTGGATTCTGCCTCAGTCACTCCTGGTCTCACCCAGAATATTCGTGCAGGAAAGCACTAGCAGAATCTGGCATCAAGGGTTCGGTCTGGTAGATTTTTTTTTTTTTCCTGATTCACACAAGCTAAAAATTAGAGCTTTTTTATTTTTTCTTGCAATTCAGGGGTCAAAAGAAGGATCTTTGAAGTTTAACTTTGAGCTGGATTCATTTCTGCATTCACTGTGTGGGTAGAAAACAGAAATAACTGGAAAGTATTTTGGAAATTCAGGAGAAACTGCGATGATTAGAATCTGTACAACTTAGGGCAAAATCCCTTACTGGCGCATTAATGCATGATAAATACTCTCCACATGGGAAGGCAGAGATTTCTGAAAAACACATTAAAGTAACCAATATGAGGACGCTAAGAACTCCCCAGCCCACCAGATGGGGAAGGAGAATTCTGATTTAGTATCTGTTTTTTCTGAACTGCTTAACTATTCCTGATCTGCCTTTCTGTAGATCCTGAATAAAAGCTCAGTGTCACCTAGACCTCTGAGCTTAAGTTTCTTTCTTCACCAGCACTAGCCCTTATGTCAGCTTTAGACAGTAAATGAATTAAGGGGGGAGGAAGGAATCTCTTTGGGGAAAGATTGTTTTACGCAGAGGCAGACTGCAAACCGCTTCTCGCTGAAGTGTAATTTTACCAAAGGATTGTCACATTGAAAAGCCACCGAGACTTTTTATACGAATAGTCGTTATCAGCCGAGCTGTGGGTAAAACTTTTTTGATGTGTGATTTTTCTATTAGAAAATGGCAAGGAGGGAAAAAAGCCCTCATATATTTGACACTGATGAAGAGTTTCAATCTTTAAGGGGGAGGGGGAGAACTACTTGGTATTTTTTGGAAACTCGTGAAACAACACTTTTCAGATTTCTTTCTTCCCAGGAAAAAAGGAATTTTAATCCTAATTTAAGATGACATTTAAAGACGAATTCTGAGAAGACTTAATGCATATGCAGGATTCACAGCTTGGCTCATCAGAATCTTTAACTTCCTGAATTTCCATCACTGCATTTTAAGAGTAAGGATGGTGCTGCTACACAGAAGAAGATTTAAGTCTTCATGTTTTCAAGCTCAATTATGCATCCTGCAAAGCAATGTCCATTTAAGAATAAGAAACATATTGACATTAAAGCCTTACTCTGTAATTAGGATGATTGGAAGAAGTGTTTGATCTCTTGAGATTATCAGAGGAGGTTTGGAAATGACTGAATTACTGAACTACATATTTCCACTTTTTCTTACTGTCTTGGTTTTCTCTGGTGAAGATAGCCACAGTTTCGCTGCCTGTTGCACCACTGGATCTAGCATTAACTTCAGTTCTGAAAAAGTTAGTAACAATAAAGATTCCTCTTTTTATCCACCGAGTACCTCTACTGTAAGGGATTCCCTATGTACATGGCCTTTGTTTTCGCATGTGTAATACCTAATATGCAAACTGGCAGTAAAAGTTTACCGTATTCAAAAGCCCACCATTAGGGTGAGTCTCAGCTCATCTTTCACTCTCTGCCAAGCTTAGCTCTACTTAAATGTGGTACTTCTTAAAAGAAAAGTCTGCATTTCCGCAGAAAATGCTGTATTATCAATGCTGTATATGATGATACCAACATTTCCATTTGTATCAGACAATGAGATTCCTCCCAACTTCCAATGGGCTCTAAAGCTGCTTATACAAAAACACTTTGGGGCTTTGAAGGCTCTCATCAGGTTGAAATATATTTTTAAGGCTGCTTCACTATTATTATTTTAATCACTACATTTTGCATCCTGGCATCTGAAAATTCGAGGAAAGCACTGGCTTTAGGGGGTGTACTTTGTTCTCAGCTTCACTCCTGAGAATTTTCACTCCAGAAGGCTTCGCAACGTGCTTGTTCTCACGGAGAACATGGAAAGGGTGGTCTGAGAAACAGAATCACAGAGGAAAGGACCGTTTCCAGCACGGCCTTTCTGACCGGGTGTCTGCCTTCCCTACCAGTCAGGTTTCCCCACACAGAGAAATCTCTCCACTGTGTTTGGACTGACAGAAAGAAGGTGACGCCAGGTTCTTTTTTTTTTTCCCCCACCTTTTTTTTTTTGGCAAAAAAAAATGCTGTAGAGGAGCAGCTCCATCATCACATATCTCTGTTCACCAAGCAGGCTCCACTAGTGTTTTCAGATGCCATCTGTATCTGTTCCCTGTTGCTACTAGGGTTATAAACACACATTTCCTTAAGGACACCAGATGTGATACATATTGACGGATATGCCAGTGGCTATTTTCATCTTCAGGATAGTGAAAGCATTCCTAAACCACCCAAGCAGAAACTGGCCCAGTTTCCCCCTCTGATGACCAGAATAAAGAGCATAAAGCAAGGGCCCTGAAAACACATTCCTAACTATTACTGTGGACACCACGAGCAAGTGATGCCAGTTTTATCTATCTAACCCTTGCCTGTGGTTGAAGCAACACAAAACTGAACATTTCAGCTGGAGGGCTTTGAAATCAGAGCATAATCGAATGGGGTTTCAGTTATTCCCTCTCCACTATTTCACGGACAGTGTAGTAGCCTGAAAGAGCTGAAGTTTGTTGGCCTAAAGGAACCATTTGCAAGTTTTAGTCCTCCTTTCCTACCACAGTCTCCTTTCACTGGTTTAATCAAATCAGGAGTGGGCTGTCCCATAAAGATAAAAGAAGATTATGAAAGACAGTGGGTAAAAACTTGAAGAAATTCGAGAGAAAGCAGTCACTTTAAAAACTGTCAGGGACATACAAAATTAGACGGATGATTAAGCCAATGACAAAAGAAACCAGCTTTCTTAAACATATTTCAATTTTGCCTGTAAGCTCTTTTACCAAAGCACAAATAGAGGGTAACACACAGAGGGCAAGAAAATATTTTCATCTTTTAAAGGTGAATAGTTCAGTCACCCTAGACCTCATCTCAAGTAACCGCAGATCTCCTACATATCCACATTTGCTTCTGTCCTTTGGTGCAGTGCACATCCCTTGGGCCTCATCTTGAGGGATTAAATAAAAGACCCCAAATCTCAACCTCAGCTGACCCCTTATGGAGTGCATAAAGAGAGACAAATGTGATGGTATGTGACCACGTATCAATATACAAGCATGTTGTCTCCTTAATCTCCACTGCAACCTTGGGAGACACAAGCGATATGTACCACTGTTTATCTGCACCTGTAAAATTCTTTGCTTTAATCTGGCTTTAATTCTTTGCAATCATGGCATGGATTTTCTTCCTATTCAAAGACATTTCCATGTGCATCTGTCATGCACCTTTTTGAACAACAATAAAATCTCTACTTAATAAAACCACTTAATACCAGTGTGCAAAAAACAAGCCAATTTAGCCTGTAACAAATGCAAAATGGAGTTAATTTGCCATAATTGAGCTTTTTTTTTTTTTTACAAATTGCAATTATCTCTTGCTTACTTGGTGAAGAAAGGCCAGCAGTTTTGAATGCTAGCAAAGAAAATTGTATTTGGGCCTGCATAAGCAGCGCTGAAGTGCACAGGTTTCTCACAAGGCCAGAGTAGCAGTGGGATTTAAAACTTTCACAAGCCTCATACCAAAACAGCATCCAAGAATTTCTTATCAAATTTGGTCATTTCAAGAAGCAGTGTGTGTAGGGGAAAACTTTTCTCCCCACATTCCTGATCGCCTGATAAACTGATCTAGCATTACAAGGCTTGGCCTGTTGCTCACTAGACATTCACCCACAGGAGTGGCTAAAGTTTAAAATGGTGCTGAGCAGTTCTGGGGTACCTCCTTCCTCCTCCCCCTCCAAGCATCTGGCAGTGTGACAGAGCACAGAGTGAATGCATCCGAGCTGGCCCGCTCTGAACGTCCTCAGGTCTGGAAGTAATTGAGCTGTCTTCTCAAAACACAGCCCTAAAGGGTGGCACTCTCACTGACGAAGGGACCACCTGCACCTGGAAAGCCACTACAACACGAGCACTGCTTCCAAAGCTTTGACAGTTCAGGTCAACATCCTCATGAAAGAATGTCAGGCCATTGCACGCGACCTCCAAAGAGCTGCCTCTCTCTGTGCTGAGAGGACACAACGCTGTGACATAAGGCAGATGTTCTGCACATGCCTACATGGCTGGGCAGATAGATGGGTGTAGTAGCTAAGACATACAGTCCCTAGACGTAAAGTGACATCAGCACTAACGCCCTCTCCAACTACTGCTCCTACAGGAGTTGCAAATGAAGGTGCTGAACGGTTTGAAATCAGTGGGAATTTCAACTGAAGATGTCAGACCCTGAGCATCAAATATTATTCTTTACACTGCGTTATCTTCTGTATGTAAAAATTAATTCACTGTCGCACGGAAGTATACCATGAGACTTCACCAATGCAATGGGTTGGATTCTTTCCCCTGCTGATGTGGTGGAGCTCTTTACAATCCACTGCTGTAATTTCAATCTTAATAGATAACTTATGAGTTATTTTACTTTTACTAACTTTCTACCAACATGAAGAGAATTCTTTCTCAGTAGGCGGACTTGCTCCCTTCTGATCTCCACCAAAGCAATCCTGTACACAATACATCACCAGAAATACTGCATGCGTAAAAAAAAACCAACAAAAACAAAAACTCCTCAAACCTACTGCCATTTCTAATGAGTGTCTCAAAAATCTTACTCTATTATATTTTTATGGAAGGTTGTAGAACATTTATTGTTACTACGAACGTAAGAGAGTTGATGGCTGTTTGTGTTTGGAGAAGCATTTTCTGGGCCCATGCCAAGCTATCTTCAATTTCTGTAAAAGCAGTGAAAATTACTACCATCACAATTGCCTGACTGTGGTCCATTATAATGGAATTAACATAAAACATCTAGAGAAGCATTTCAAAGCAGCACATTTTTATACAATAATCTGATTTGGAGCTCTCACTAACTGAGGAAAAACTACATGAAGATTAACATGACACTCTTTGTTAATACAGAGATAAACACTCCCATGCTCTAGCTGGGAACAGTTAACTAAATGCATTTGTCTCAACGAATTCCTAAAGATCTGAGGGAAGCCAAGAAAACAACAAGAACTGGGCACAGTGGAACATCCTGTCCCAATACTGAAGACACTGAAAATTAATCAGTTATCACAGATCAGATCCACATCCAGCACTGACGATAATTTCTTCTGAAGCAATACAGATTTTTTTTTCCAAAGGTGAAGTCTTAAGATGTTAAAAGGAACCACGTTCTTGCAAACTTTGTAGTTGTTCTCATGCTGGTTTTGGATTTCACAGCCTGTTAGAATGTAAAATATCACTTTCCCTTTCTCTTTTAGCTCATTCCATACCACACTGAGGGTCTATAAAGGCAATCTGATAAACAGTCTACAAACCTCAAGCTCAGCATTACAGCTAATCATATCAGAGCATGTAAGAAGCCAGCACACAACACAGCCTAGCTATCTGAAACAGCACACAGCAAACTTTCTAGAGCTTAAGAAAAACGCACAAGAATCATACCATGGGGAAAAAAAAAAAGAACTGGAAGATAGTATCCAGCCAAGATATTCAAAAATAGGAATAACACTTCTGCAAGTGTGCAAATGATTGTCTTGTCTTCGCCTACTCAACTGCACCTTGAAGTACTTACGTCCATCATGTAGTGACCAGCAGGAAACTCAAAGCCACTGGTTAGCTCTCACCTCATCCCCTTGGTGCCCGAACCCTCTCTGGTTCTGCCTGCTTGCAGGAGTGAAGCCTCCCACAAGGGGATTCTGCTCGGGAACCAACAAGCTGGATGGGCTCCTGAGCCACATCAAAGCCTGGGGACCTTGAGATGCTACTGCCAAATGGCAGGAGGCTCCCGTTCATGCTCCTGCATTGGATCCAGAGACTTTCACTCAAACTGCAAACACTATCCCTGCAACAAGGACCAAAACTATGCTTTATCCCTCCCAGATTAACATTCTCACTATACGTGGTCCTACTTGCTTGATTTTTATCTCTCTGACTCCAAAAGTGATAGTCATACAGGAGAAATATTCCTCTAAGAACGAAACTGCAACAGAAAACGTATCACAGCTGATATCTGCTTCGAAGGCAGTGAACCTCACCCAAAAGATTTTCTGTGACCCAAGAAAAGTGGGATACATTAGTTACCAGCAAAACCTGAATCCATTCTTTGAAGTATCATGGCATAATGTCTGTGGTATTACTGTGTGGCAAGAGCAATCGTTTTCTAAAAAGACACTCAATGAAGCAGAGAGCACCAAGAGCCAGAGCCACACAAAGTGCCAGACTTTAGCTTCAGCACTCTCCTGATTTAATGCAAACACATTCCCTGTTTCTGGCTGTCACTGATTCTTGTGGGAACAGGCTGGTATTATAGACACAGCATACAAAATCACATGCCTTGCCACAGCAGCTAGGAAGATAACACATCATCAGCATATCAGAGAAATTCATCAACACACAGGCACGCAGACACGTTGTTTACATTCAGGGCAGCTCGGCGCTGAGTCACTGAGAGAGTGGTGAACGCCGGCAAATTTTAGCAGTGCCAGAAATAGATGGATTTGCCTCAACAGGCAAAATATCAGTTGCGCAGTGCTGGTGGGGAAAAATGAGATTATGAGTAGAGATGCAATTTAAATCGAAAATAAACTATACACTGAACCTAAGAAGGCTCAGTATATTCTGCTACCCGTGGTTTCAAATAACCAAATGCTCAATTTAGTACTGTTTATTGTGCTTGGGCTTAGCTCTGCTGGCTGACTGGTTACTTCTTTTAGGGCTAAAGGAGAGATTTTCAAATGAACACATTTCCAAGCGCCTCAGAAAATGACCAGATATTAAAAAAAGTTCTCAGCAGATGTGCTCGGCAGGAACTACTTTGGGGAAAAATTGACCTTTAGTATTTTTTCAGTATTTTTGTGGGTACTGCTCAGACAGAGTAATCTGCTTTCATATGTTTACATCATTACGCAAAAAACTCCAAAGAGTAATTCTGAGGAAATCTCAGTGTCGGTCCTGCTTGCCTCCCTCCTTCTCTATAGGACATCTCCTTCCTGAACCTTTGTAGAGGATCTTTCATTAAGCTCTCTTTCCCTCCTCTATCAGATACAGATGTTTTAAACAGAAATAAACACATGATCTTTAAAAATGCCAAAAGAAACATTGATTTTAAAATGATTTCTATTTTACACGAACAGTTCAGCAAACCTAAGATAAATTCTGAAAACGTTTTAGCATTGCGAAATAGGATTTTTTTCCAACAGAAAATAAGGTTCAGCTGAGAAATTTTGCCCATATTTATTGTTTAATTGTTCTGCTGGACTGGAGCCAAGAAGGTCAAGCAACATATGTAGGATCACAGAATGGGTTAATAGCGGAGCAGAGTAAGGAACCAGACAGTCCTCCTCACCAAACCCGCAAACACAACGCATGGACTTCCCTAAAACGGTCTATTTTGCCTAGCGCCTTCGCAAAGAGATGGGCCGTCAGGCTGCGTTACACTGAGAACGGCTGTACCCCAAGCTAGGACACAGCAATTATCAAGGCGGGGAGATGAGAAGCCAGAAAGCAGCAGGATAGCCCACAGCAAGGAAATCAAGGTAAGAAACAGCGCACCGAGCAGCTAGCGCTTGGTAAAGGAAGGCTTCAGACCGGCTAGACACAGGGAGCCCCCAACAGCTACGGCCACACATATTGGCACACGGAAACTGGGACATCTGTGTTTACAGATGTGGCCAGTTAAGCAAGAAGCTTATGGTCTTGATTACACTTCTGCTTGTAATTTAGGAGATATGTGCTAGTTGTCTGTTATCTCCTACAAAAAGTAGAAGGAAAAAGAGCTGGTAAGGAGCTACAGGATGTCATGGTATGCTGCAAAAAGATCGCTCTCCATCAGTAATTATCAGTGTCCTTATCAGACACCCACTATTCCAGCTGCTTTGCTGCTAGTTTAGCATTAAAACTCTAATTTACTGTTTTTATGAGTTGCCCCTCAATTATCAAGGCAATACTGCTTATGTGGTTCTAGCCCAGAGCACACCGCTACTGCACTGAGAGCATCCCACCTCCCTAGAGCACTGGTCTAGGTCACTTTCTGAAGGACTGACTGATTCAGAACAGCGATGTCTCATTGTAGAGCCCTGACGCTCAGGAATTATTGTCATGCATACAGTGACGTAGGCATAAATCAATTATTTAAGCACAGCTCCTGGTATCCTATGTCTATGTCAGGGACAAAACAAAATAATCATCAGTGTTGTCAAACTAGGTGCTTGAACTCAGACAGCAAAACCTCTGTTTTCTTTACCTTAAAAAGCAATGCTTCAAGGGATTGACCATCCCGCTGAAATTAGTGGAACAGAGTTTGTGCTGCACTCTGAAACCGAGGCCATTTCTAAAGAAAGAAACTAATAAAGGTGCTGTACTAGTCTGGGAGAGACCACTTGATTTAGAAAGACACCAGACATCTGTTCCTCTTACAACAGCCGCTGCAAGCTATCTGGATGTGAACGTCAAATCCTACCTGAAGTAAGGGCTGCATTTCCTTAGGTACTCCAAAACACAAACGATGAGAGAAAATCTTTGCCCTGAAAAGACCCTGTTCAGCTGAGAGCTGAAATGAGCTGCCTAAAGGCCGACAACTGCCATGATCAGGCCTTATGAATGCCCACACTTCAAGTCTTACGTACCTGCCCTGTTTATATGTGAAACATAAAACTGAAGAAAAAAACGTCTTGGAAAGAATTTGTACCAGTTGATGCTTCCTTACAGCCACTTGATCTGAGCTAAAATATACAGGGTATACTTTTGGAGCAACTAACTCTTGCTTTGTAATTTTGCTGTGCTGGTATCTACATTCAGAAAGCCCTGGGACATTAAGTGCATATGCATTTTTGACCAGGAAGAGCTTCCTGAATTGCTACCTAAAACAGATGAAATGAAAGGCAGCACTTAGGGAAATGTGCCCTTTATTTGAGTGTCCCAGGATTGCCGTGGCAGTGAAGTAGGTGAGTACTGCTGTAGCTGCTATCTTACCTCTGTGACAGTGGTGAGAATACATGACACCCTGCTCTAGAGAAAGAGCTGGTGGCCGTTACCTTTGGACGCTTCTGAATGAACACAGAGCCGCAAACACAACAGGTACCTTTGGGCTCCTCAGAGGGCTGACCTCTCATCTCCTCAGGAGCTGCAGCTAAAGGGAGTCAAATCTTTGGCGTCAGCATGCACAGAACCTGAAGCTAAGTCCACCTCTGACAGAGACCATGACTGAAACTGGCATTAAAGAAGCCACAGAAGCTTATATTCTGCTGATGTGAGCTACTGATCGTTGCTGGGGCACACAGAGGCTACAGCAACGCTCAGTGCGAGCTGCAGGTTCCCAAGGCCGTGGTATCTTGTGTCTATGTTGTCCTCACATGCAAGCTCAGGCTGCCCTTGCAGCAAGTCATATGGGGGCCCTTCTAGGGCCTCAGGCTGTCTTATTGCTCGGAAGTGTTGGGACGTGTCACTGTTGCTGAAGTAAGCACAAAACTCCAAGAGCAACCCAAAGAGCAGATACAGATCTTCTTGAATGTGGCTTCCTCTCCAGTAACATCAGCTCCATTTTCAAGCAGGGTGTTTGGATTTGTAGCACGTTTGACCCAACGCCTAGGCTCTACACTGCTACTCTTACACCGTACGCAGAGCCTTGGAGCCGAGACTCGGTCCCAGGACTGTACAGTCCAGGCGCTAGGGCTCCACAGGTGTCAGTTCTGCCCCTGGCTCTAAGCCTGACTTTAAATAGTTCAGCTGCTCTCTACTGGCAAGTTTATCTACTTAGACCAGCAGATTTTCAGGCGCAGTGCTCCATCTGCATAGCTCAGATCCTGACTTCAGCTTCTAGGCACAAGGGTTTGGTAAGACTCTGACCCCTATCAATGTCAAGAGAATTTCAACAGACTTCAACATGATCCTTCTGGCAGCTGCTGGATGGTAGGGACAAGTGTTAAAGTCAGGGAGAAACAGGACAAGTCGGTAGGAAGGAAGGGCTGTTACAAGAGAAAAAGGAAGCAAGTTTGGTCACGGATAAATAAGACCAACTGAATTTTTGCTTCCTCTCTGGGTGATGCTACCCTTCTTTCCTGGAGCACACGCTGATTTTTGTTGTCAAACAGCCCTTAGCAAGTGTAATCCTCGAGTTGGTAAATTCTATTAGGAGCTGTGCACCTGTTCTCCCATTTTTATCTCCAAAATCTACTGACAGTTTCTTCTAGGTGCCAGAGTACATCAAACCCCATCCGTAAGATATGTCAGTTCATGCTGGCAGGGAGTGAAGGATTGGCATAAGGCGTGATTCTGAATTACATTAAAATTTTTGGCATACTATTCCTTCATATTCCACTTGAAATTAATTATGTCCAAGCCTACCAGATGTGATGTGGAGTATGCTTTAAAAGGGTAATATCAGCTTTTCTCTTGGCACGTTTGCATTGAAATTAAGAGCTTTTCTTTTTTTAAAAAGGAAAGAAGAGGATTGTTTGGGCCACAAATGATATAAGAAATCTTTTTCAAAACACGATACTCCCAATTGTGTAGTCAAACAGTGAGAGCAGTTACTACAGTAACACAGTTCAGATTCTATTTCCCCAAATGGATGATGAAATAATGATTATCCATCCTGTTGGGACAGTAATCAAGCCAAATGGGTACATTTAAAAATCTGCTTTTCATGGACATCAGTATAGATTTTTTCTATGACTGAGAAGCAGATCAGAAGACATGTGAACCAGATCAAAGCAAAATTTTATTTGGAAGTTTTCAAAATATCCTTAATTATTTTTCTGCATCAAACCACCAATAGTAGTTGGACCTAAAGCAGAACCTCCAACTATTGCAAGCATTTCCAACTATTGTTCATCCTCTTAAGGTCAGCTCTACACTTTTTTTTCTCTCCAGCTGAATCAGATTTTGATCACTGTTAAATAAATTTCAGAGTAATCCTAGGAATCAGCTCTAAAAGCAACACATAGAGGTGGAAGACTCATCCTGAAGCCTACCTAGTGTATGATCATATGCGGACCATGTGTAGAGAACCAAAGTCAGAAAGCTGCAAAGTAAAATTCACCTTGACACTCCAAGTTCCACTTTATCAGTACATTAGCCTGACAGCAGCCGAGTCTCAGGCAGACTTAGGCCTAGAGAATATGAGATGCCCACACTAACTGGCTGGATCCATATCCTAAATGTCAATGTATGAGACAGCAACTAAAATAAGGCTTTCTGAAAAATCTCCTATTCTGTCGCATAAACTTTATGTGTGGGCTCCAAGCCCTCCGCAGAGGCACGAGACATCCATGATTGGGACTTTCTAACACAGAGGGCAGAACTGGTGCCCAAGTGGTGGAATTTACCAAGGGACTTGGCTTAGAACATAACTCCAAAAGGTTTTGTCCCTCAGAGGAGATGAGCTGGACTTGGAGCCACTCCAAGGAAGGTAACAAAGGGCAAAGACAGAAGCATTAGGTCGGCAAGCTCAGATCTTCCACAGAAACATTCTTTAGGGAGACGATGTGTTTAGTCAACAGAATCCAGTAATTCTTAGGAAAAAAATTCAGCCAGCCCAACATAGCTGACTTGGGATAGCAAGTGATGGGGTAGGCTCTAGCAGGCAAATTATTTTTCCTGAGGAAAGCCTATATGATTGGGAAGCCTGATGGCCTTTGAAAACCTGGCTGCCTCATTTAAGTCTCTGCATGAGTTGTGAGTCCCAGGTATTTTTAAGGCATTCAAGATGCCTCTACATGCAGAAGGGCCGCAAGTGGGGCTCCAGTGATACACCTAAGTACTTCAGAAAATCCCACCTGGTGTCTGCCAGTTTTAGGGGCCCCAAATCTTCATGAAGTTCACAACTGAAAGTAAATTCCACTCCCCTCAGTAATGAAATCTGTGCCTCTCAATACATCATGGTCACCGGAACCCATTTTCTACCACTCTTGCAGCATTCTCTCACTTGCCTGAACTTAGCTCTCCCCTCCTTACTCACTTAGTGTTAGTATCACAGTCACAGAGTAACTCAGTTTGGAAGGGACCTCTGGAGATCTCTTGCTTAGAACAAGGTGTCGTTAGATGAGGTTGCTCAGGGTCTTGTCCAGCCAAGTTTCGAAACTCACCAAGGAAGGGGATTCCACAGCCTGCTCCAGTGCTTAACCACTCTCACTGGGAGAACATTTTTGTCAAATCTGATCATAATTTCCCTATGCTGCAATGCCTCTTATCCTTCTACTGTGCATCTCCAAGAATAGTTTGGCTCCATCTTCTCTATAGCCCTCCCCCTACACACACACTATGTAGTTAAAGGCAGCAATTACCCTCTCACCCCTATGGTGTTTCTCTTGTAACAGCTCTACTGTCAGATCCTGTGCAGGTTTGTTTCCATAGACACCAGCGTTCCTACAGTGATCCTAGCAACTGCTGTAAGATTTCCTTATTTAAAGGAGAATAGCGTATTCTGAAGTTATGATGCAGCTACCAGAGTGCGTAGGAAAAGTGATAGCTGGTTCAGATGCTAGATAACTACGCTGGATAACTGCTTATCAATATTACAGAAGTTGGTAAGAGCTAATTAATTAAAACGTTATGTGATTTGAAAACTGAGTACTTATCTAATCAGAATAGCTACCCCTTCCCTCCCACATGTCTTATGCTTTCACAGACATTTTGAAAATTATTAAGGTGGCACCAGATTACATGTTATTTTTAACATTCAGTGTAGTTGTGACACCAGAAAGAGACTTTTCCCCTTCAGCACCAAATCTGAACACAGATTTTTACCATATATCCCAAGAAAAACTTATATTTCTTACTGGGATGACAATTTCCTTGAAACTATTTGAAAATTTCCTTTTCATAGAAAAAAGTATGCTCAAACGTAACCGTATGTATGAACAAACATCCATGCTGACAAAAGAGGGATTTCAAGGTACCCTACTGCATCTAAAGATGTGCTTGAATTTGTCCTGACAATGAGCAGCATCCTAAATTTTCATTTTTGGCTGCTAATGATAAAGGTTGCCATTCAGTTCCTCAGTGCCAAGTGAAATTATTAAAGAAGTGATCTGATCTTGCCAAGGATGGAGGATCCTGAACCATTCACAGTCCTTCTCCCTTTCTGAAAAACAAGGTTTGCATCATGAACACATTTGACCAAGAAACTACAACTAAGGTTCATGGCCTTAAACTATATACCTTTTTTTCCTCATCTTCTAAAGCTCAAAATCATATAGCCCTCAGCATGATCTTCATGTTGGAAATGGAGGAACACTTGTGTGAGTTTGAGAATGAACTTTGCAGCAAATCCACTCAGCCAAACTGTTGTTTTGAGAAAGCGTGCTTTTTGCTGCTTGCTTCTTGCAGGGAGCTGTTTCTCTACCGAACGTACGGTGGGATCACGCCAAGCTGCTGTGAAGGAATGACAAGCTCCCAGAGGGAGCAGAATGCGTTGTGTCAAGGCAGAGCTGGTGAATTTGGGATCAGCCTGTGCCTTTGAAACTCCAACTGGCAAAAGCTGGAGTTCACATCCTCACGGTACTCTTACTTCATCCCACAGAGTGGCTAACCAGGAAGGTGCTATATAAAGCTTAGTGTATATGGATCTTTTTACATTGCAGTCACCAAAACAAAGTGGTTTTGAGGCTATTAAAGAAGACTGAATTAAAAGGTTTTGCACAACTGGCTCTTTCAATTCACATGAAGAGAAAATAGCCTTAGCAGGCCTTCAAGTGTGTATCAGTACCAATGATATGGACAGCATCCATATCAAAGCAGGATAACAGTATTCATACATGCACACTTCCATGCACGAATCCCTGTCTTTTCCTTTATAGTGCATCTCATACATTAGAAGTTATCTTCAAAGAGATACAGAGGCAGTGTATCACACACAGCCTAGCTTCTGTAGGACCAAAAGTTGGGCATACGGGCAAGAAAGGATTGTCACTGTGCTCCAGCTAAACCCACCATCTGGACAGCCAGGGGACCAAGACCACAGGCATACCTCTGCATCTGTTCTGCACCCATTAGTGTCACCCTGCAAAGGTCAGCAGAATTTCTTCTGTTTTTTCTGCTGTAACAGTAATCAGCCTCTGAATCTGTTTTTCTGAAGGTCTGCTCTCCCTCACCTCAAAGGGCCAAACTCCCCACGCGCACGCTCTACACCACACACAACCACGATCCGAGAGCGCTTTTTAAAGGAGGGAGAAGTCTTTTTGGTAAACATGTTTTTTGGACAGCACTGCAAAGGACAGTCGAGAAAAGAGCCTCACTCCATTACACTTCTGAATACTGAATACTCCTGTCTTAAATGTCTTCGAGTGCATTAACAGAATGCATTTTGAAGTAACATTTTTCATTTGCGTATTCCAATTTCTCCCATGTTTGCACCACAGTTATACAGCATTAACTGTACCTCTGGAGAATGTCTCAGATGGTACAAGTGTTGCAGGGACCTGGAATTCGTTTCTCAATACCATACAAATGTGAACCAAGAAGCTAAACTGGGGGGAAAAAAAAAAAAAAAAAAACAAAACTATGCAAGCAGAGAACTTCTCAGGGGAAACGAGTCATTGCATGGAGAAAAATCCCTGAGAAACTCCGCAGTGGGATTCCATCTATCTGAGACAGTGTTTTATGCCACAAAGGGCATAAAATAGGAAGAGACAGCACTCTGGAAATCCCTAGTGCAGAGATTATCTATCTCAAACTCTCATCTCAGCTAACACAAACTCACAGCACTGTCTTGCTGCATCTTCTCCAATCATGGTCTTGCTGAACCTTCGTAAGACCAAAAAGGAGCCTGGGAACAGGGGGAAGTTAAAAACAAACAAACAAACAAAATCAAATCAAAACAAAAAATCTCCTGGTTGTGGAGGATTCTGGTGTGCAGATGGGAAACCTAGTGTGTGTAATGGTATGTACAGAATCAAGACAGGCCTGCTCTAACTTCAAACTCTGATTTCTCAGGGGAAAAGGAAGTAATGTTAAAGTTGAGTTAGTCTCTCACCTCACTTTAAAAGTAGTAGTATTACCATTAAGCAAATGAGTATAATTCAGGAGCCTAAGAGTTTTTTAGTATATTAGCCAACAACTATAACCAAATGATACTTTGTACTATTCATGTCAAACAGGACACAACGGGAGGCAATTTCAGAAACATATGGAAAAGGTGAGAATATGATCAATTGATAAGGCAAGGCACAAAATTAAAGAGCATCTATTTTTGTGTGGGCGCAGTTGGAATTTTAAGTGATCAGTTCAGACTCAGAGTATCAGAAGTGGTGTGCAGGGAAAGAATTTCCTTCCTATTCATGCATTTTGTGTGTTTCATTATGTATATGATTCCATGCTTGTATTCTCAGCCCAAAATGCAATGCTTTGGCTCTTAACTCTGATTGTCTTTTCCTAAGTAAAATCATAAATCTGTTTGGAAAAAAAAATAAAGCACCATTAGTGAGCTGTTGACTCATCTGTCTAGGAAAAAAAAAAGAATATGAAATTTTAATTGAGGTAGGAAAGAGAAATCAGAGTATCAGCGTGCAGAAGATAAAGGAGAAAGAGATTTCATTCCCTTCATTCTTTTATAGGGATACCAGAAAGTGCTACTGAGATGGGCTGCATTCGGGCTTTTGTTTTGGTATACGTGTACTGCTCAGCATTTCGAATTGATCCATACATATGAGCGGTGTGACATTAAAAAAACACCAAGCTGAAAACAAGCCTTTCACACTATGAATTAAGAAGCTACAAGGACTTCTTCATAGCCCAAAAGACACTAAAACTGAGTTCCCCCTTTCTTTTAAACAGAGTTGGCATTCGCACTTTTTAGTTCAAACACTTCCAAAACTGGGCTCCAAAGTCACCCAGGCTCCTTTGGAAGTGCTGATCCCTTCTTTTAGGGTTTAAATGCCCTTCCAGAACTACAACTGTCAGGCACAGCCGTACTCCTAGGCCAGCCCTCTTTGATTCTCAGCTTCATAGGTGACAGCTCCATATCTAATAAAGGTGGTTCACAGAAAAGGGTCGGTTCTCTGCCCTGCATAGCCACTATCTCATTTCCCTCCCACGCACTTTGGGTTGGATTTGGCAACTTTCTGTAACAGGATACTGATCTCACTATCACATAAGAACTTGCCACTAGAAACGGTCCTAGGAAAGGTCAGAGTAACAACTATACCGGTTACTCTTCTACGCGCTAGGTGCCTGCGACAGCAATGTGTCCTCAAGTGCACTGAGTTAGGAGGAAATTAAGGAAAGGGAGGAGTGGTCAGAGAGAAAAATTCTGCTCCAGAAATGTGTGTGCACATGTGCATAGAGTACACTTTTCAAAACGTTAGCATAATGTGCCAATTTGTAAGTACTTTCTCTGAAGTGCTGCGATCAAGGCACAAACTCATTTAACCACTGACAACATACACACACTACCATTACCTTGCCTTTGGAAGATGCAGAGTCCCCTAAGAATTCCTTATTTTGTGTTGTTAATTGTTGTTAATGATGATCTTGAATGTGAGTTCAAATGACTCTGGCTTTCTACTCCTCCTTTGACTGGTTCTTGTGGCCTTTTTTGGAAGCTGCCAGGAACATTTGGTTTGGAATTGATACATGTTCCAATACTGATCAAACAGACCTTTGATTTCCTTTTCTCTTCCCTTCCTCTATTACTAGTTAAGTTACATTTCACAAATCAGAAATGATGAAAAAGGCAGGCTGGGAACTAACATTAAAAATGCAACTTGGAAAAATAATTCGTACCATTGTCCTTTATCTTTCAGGCAGCTAAAATGATCACTAATATTTCACAAATGAAAGGGAAAAATTAAATGCAACTGTTACAATTGGACTGGATTATAAATAATGGTTACTAGGGAGATTTTGAGAGCATTTAATTTAGGAGCACAAGAGCCTTTGAGAGGCACTGAGATATGTGCTCCTAAATCCCCTAATGATAGCTTTTGAAAAATATTCCCCTAAGTCATTAGAGCACCATAAAAAGTAATGCAGAAGCATAGAGGGCAGTATGTCAGATAGCCTTAAATCTGCTTTCACTACTAACCGACCAGAGTTTGCAGACTCAATTTTTTCTTCACTGGTATGGTTTCCGGAGCTCTTTTTTCTTTATTGGTAGCGCAGTTGTTAAGAGCTGTTTCAGATGAAGTCTCACCCTTGTCTCATCTTTCATTGCAGCTCCTGCAACTGTCTCCCAACTCTCCCTCCTTCCTCCCCAGCTGCTTCAGCATCCTCTTCACCCTCCTCCTGCCTCTAGTTCCAGCTGTACCGCAGGGAGCCCAAACTACCAGGCCCAGTTAATTTATTAAGTTGGGACCTGCCCTGAGTTCTCTTCCCCCAGTGCTGGCATGCTTCAAATGGTGAGTCACTTCTTCAGCTAAAATCCAACACTACCGGGAAACAGCGTTCCCACAGAGTTTATCTTTTATGCTGCATCGATACTGATCTCGCTGTCACTTCATGCTGATTGACCTCAAACAAAATGTGTATTTTTGATATATGGTAATTCACCGTTGCCCTCTTTTTAGATCTCTAAATTGAGAAAATGGCCTGGAGTAATAAAAGGCACTTTTGAAGGCTGAGGCCATTATCAGTCAAAGACAACTCAGAGAGGAATATTTTGTCCTGTGGCAGTCACTATCGGTTTATCAGAAGGAAACTTTTCTTTCCGCAGGAGATAACACAGGTTCAGCACCATCCATCTCCATAGCAGCAGAATCAACATGAGCCCTCCACGCCGTATCTAGCAGAGATGTTCACAGCCCACCCACAAGCACAGTCAACCTTGTGCCTCGCTCTTTATTTTAGCCAAAATCTCTGCCCTGGCTCTTCTGCCTCTGGATCTTGTCTCTGACAGTGGACAAAAGAGATTTTCCACAGAAGTATGTAAGAACAAGTCAGACATACAGCAGTCCTTCCCTCAAATACTCCCTAACCTCCAAAGATCTGCAGCTCACGGACTTCTTGAGCCAGGCGTGGTTTCTGTATATTCTGTGTTTTAATAATCCTCAATGTACTTCTCTTCTACTCACTTGTCCTGTCTCTTCCTGAACTCATGTAAACTCTTCGCAGCCACTGCAGCTTTGGCCAGGATTTCCACTCACATGTCTAGAAACTCCTCTTTCCTTTTGCTTGTTTCCAAGCTACCTCCTGCTAGTTTCAACAGACAGTCCAATTCCTTTTTGAAGAGTCACAGTAAGCAGTCATTCCTCAGTCACCTATTCACATCAGGAACATTCAGAAGAACAAGGACAAACATTTTCAAAGCTCACAACCTGACGGATCCGAGAATCTTCCAGAGCCTAATCGTTGAGCCATATATTCCAGTTATTTTGTATGTAAAGAGTTCTTGGGCCTAAAGGATTTTTTTCAAGGTCACACAAAAAGCCAAAGGCAAAGACTTCCAGGCATTCTCCAGCACAAACAGGCACTCACACTGCAAGACCATCTTTCTTCCCTGATCAGCAAAGCTCTCCACAACCTTGTGAAAGCTGGGATGCAATCCTTCTCTTATAACACACCCGTTCAATATGCTATCCCACAAACAATGCTGTCTCCTTTTAAAAAGAACTAGGTGTTCTCGCAGCTCGACAGGTACTTGCAGTGAACAGTGGCAGCGGTGAAAGAACAGTCTCCTGAGCTGCAGAGAAGACGTGATCCCACACATCTAGGAACTGGTTGCACTTTGTTTTAAATGAGACTGTCTGAAAGGGTCTATGGATGAAGAATGTTATCAAAACCCCTACATACTGTTTGTGAGTTTTCATTTACATTAAACAGAGATAAGTTGGCCACCTACTGTTCATATTTGCGTATCAGATGGTTTTGTCTCACATCAAGAGAAACTAAATGGTTTTAGTTCAAAACAGATGGCAAACTGTTGGCAGGAGCTTTCAGAGGCATTAACAATTGTACAGTAAAGCCGGACTCATAGGACAGATGAGAACTGAAATGAAATCCAAGGTACCGGCCATCACACAGCAGGACGCTGAAAACCCTTCTACAGATCTGAATTCTGCAGCTAGCTCCTGTCTCTTCTGAGAATTGAACAAATGCCCCAGTCTGAAATGAACTGGCCTTTAAAAGCAAGAAAATCTACATCCAGGTCTAGATCAGAGTATTTGCATGTTTTTCACAGATTGTTGGAAACAGAGGTTCCCATCTCTCCTGAAGCATGTGGTAAGACCCACAGGTAAGACAGAACAGCTGAAAAACACTGGAAAATGAATTCTTAGTAATGTAATACAGCCTGCCAGCCTACCTAACACAAGCGTAGCAAAGATACTCCTGAAAACCACATCCAAATACTATTTAGGTTGTCACCTGCTTGAAATCCTGATTTAAATACCTGGCTGCCCAGCACCAGGGCAAGTATTGCTGCTGGGATATATAGGAGATCAGTAAGAAAGAAGGTGTGGAGGGGTTACATGGACTGGCTGGGCGAGGAAGACTCGCGTTTCACCTTGCCTTTGAGCACATCCCGACCGTGGAGCCTGAGGGACTGCCTCTTTGGTTGGTGCAGGAGCTGCTGCTGAGGGGGAAAGTGCTTCTCCAAAACCAGGAGCTTAGTGACAGGAGCCTGGAGGCTGTCTCTCCTAGAGGGGACAGGTCTGAATGCTGCCACATAAATATTCTTGCTGCTTAGAAAGGGAAGTACGGGCCAAGGGCTGTTTAATTCACTCTTGAGGAAGACAGTCAGCCAGACATGCAGAGTGACAGCTGTTAGGTGGCACTAGCTGAAGCTGGCCCTACTACAAGCTTTTGCTGCAGCAAAGAACACCAGTTCTGTATGGCAGCCAGCCCTTCCCCTACCATCATCCTCATCACCAACCAAAAGGTTGCTGTTCCCATCCCCGACACCCCGTCCTAACTTGCTGCATGCACCAGCACACCTTGCTGCGCCTTCTCTTGCACGGAGACCAAGTCCTAAGAGCCTTCCCCATCTCCCAGCATAAATACCCCTATTCGCCCCCTTGTGATGCCCTCAGCTGTTGATTTTATAAAATTCCATCAAGCATTCCTGAAAGGGACTGGAGGAAAAATCTCCCTGGGTCTCATTCTGCTGAGAGCTCTGAATAACTGCAAAAGAGTAGTTGCTTTAAGGAAACCCAGAAAAAGAGCTGGAGGTTTTCTTGCCCTGTGGCTCTATCAAGTTTTATTTTTTAAAAAAAGTTTTATATCCCATGAAAAGTTATTTTAACACTTAAAAAAATGTTTTAAATGCCCTTTCCCAAGGCTTGAAGACTTTTCTTATTCAGGGAAGAGAGATGTTTTCTGATGCATAAAATTATTATTTTTTAATTATCATCTAGCTAGCCAGGAGGAACAAGTAGGGAAGGAGAAAGACAGTCATTTCTTAACCACGGGTAGGTTCATATTCCATTTCTCCTATCTTACGCCCAGGATCACACAGTCTCATTTCTATACACCTTCTCACAACTCTCCGGTGAGTCAGAACTCTTTTGCAAACGGAGCCAAAGCTGAACCAAATGCTTCCAAAGCCTGACAGGTTTCCTCAAGCTCTTTGTCCCCCCTCTGCCCCATGGCAGCAGTTCTCCACTCAGAGCTCTTTTCACAGCTTCGCCCTCCTGGGTACATCTCTCCTTTCTTGGAAGGAACTGAGTCTCATTTATACAGCCCTCAAGCCTTCCCCAACCCCCAGAAGAAGAGTCCTGCTTAAGTGAAACCAGTGCTTAGGTTTTCAACTCCATGGGAAAGATTATGTACCATTGACTTAACTGATGTGGATATTGTTTTCACTGAACAGTCAGAATGGAACTATCATAAATCAAAAAAAAATGCCCTTAAAACAATTTCGACATAAAACATTTCTATTTTTCACATCCTTTCCTCTCTAAAACAAGCTGGCAAGATTGCCAGATATACACGTATTATGCTGTCAAATCTTCCATTTTTAATAGAAAAATGCTGTGGTCCAAAAATTTGGCTCCCTCATGTTCTTGCCCTCCCTCTTCCACTTGCTGTCATCTCCAACATACACTACTACTTATCTCTTGCATCTGCAATATCCTATTAGCCAGTGCTGCTGCAAAACATTTTGCATAGTAAAAAGTAAGCTTTTTTTTTCTTTGCACAAGTTAAAACTGATTTTCCTGACTGATTAAAAACATATATATGTTCTTGTAGACAATTAAAAATGCACAAACAACTATAAAACCTTCCGATAAAGTAAAATCAATTTAAAACAAAACGAGAAGAAAACAATCAGCTCCCCCAGAGACTGGATCAGCTCCAAGGGTAGTCTTCCACTTTTCAGCTACCTTTCCCCTTTGCTCGACTCCACCACACATCAGTCAGCCCAACCCATCCAGTACACCGTTTTTTGACTGAATCCAGCATGGGCACATTCTCCCCTCTGATTCATATGCTTGGAGTCCTTCCCTAATCAGCAAGAACAGAGGAAAGAAGCACTTACCTTCCAAAATGCATAATCTTCTCTCCCTCTCCTGGAAAACAGTAAGTCCACCCAAAGCCAGTGCTCAGTGACCTAGGGTTCCAGTAATGCCTCCACTCCTTGCCAGGTAACCACATCCATGAAGAACTTAAGGCTGTCTACCATTCTTCAACAAGAATCCTAGAGAGACCTAGAGAGAAATTGGGTAATTTCACAAACATGATCTTTTTTTTCTTTCTTTAAAAGCTGGGAGGAAAGGGTAGCACTCCAAGTTCCCCCTCCGCCCCCCCTCATAAAGCATCATGATCTGGCCTGTGCTACATACGTGCTTGGTAGCCTCCAAACCATCCTGGGAGAGAAAAACTAAGAGCAAACACACTCCACAAGCAACCCTAACTTCATGCTGAAGTTACACAGATATGCGAATCCTGTAGAGTTTCCAAATCAACCTGATTTTGACCTGAGCTTCCAAGGTACAAAAGAAACTTAAGGATAGACCCAGTTTGCAGAGACTGGAGTTTTGTCGTGATAACTTCACCCATTTCTGCTCACTACATTCAGGATGCAACCTGGACTGCAGGCTGTCTCCTTCCTAGCCTGACGTGGAGAGCAGGCTTAGGTTAAATTGCAGTGAAGTAGCACAGAGGTGTCTGGGACTGAGAAACACCAGTAGGACTAACACAAGTACACTGCCCCTGCTATCAGAACAGTCATCCTCCCTCCAGAATACCAGGCCACCTTGTCCCATCATCAGCACATCCCTCAAAAAAGGCATCATCATTCTCTTTGTGGAAGGAGGTCTGCTGTTGTCAGCATCAATACTAGCACATGCCCCGTTCACGTGATACGGCTCTGATTCAGAAAGGCAGAAACAGTGCTAAAACCTCACTGGAGGTCAGGAAATTGCCTTCTAGAGATTTAGGCATTCACATCCCCAAACCCTGAAGCATACTGGATACACACAGCAAAACACGCCTCTTTCAACCAGCATCAAGTGGTTCAAGGCAAGGGGGATCAAAAGCCAGGCTATCAGAAATCCTGAGATTGCTGAGAAATTAGACCATCTGTGAGGGGAAAAAAAATGAAAATAAAAAGCAGTTTGCTTTATTTCTTGGCTTTAGAGATTCAAGTCTTGATTGACTTGTCAAGAAGATTGTCAAGTTCTTCCTAATAACAATTAAAAGTTGCAGCTTCCAAAAAGCAGAATTTCCTTTCTATTCCAAAGTTCAGCTGTGGGCCATTAAGAGAAAGAGGCTGGGAGCACCAGATTTCTGAAACAAAGTAGAGCGAAAAAACACTTCCTTCTTAGGAAGAGAAAACATTTTAAAAAAATTGCTGATCCTAACATTGATTTTTCAGTCTGAAACAGTTTCTCACTTCAAGTCCTGTTAGACACGAAGTTGTTACAAAGTCAACACTGAAATGACACCACCAGCAAAACATTCTTAGACAGGCCTAAATGATTAATTTTTTTTCACCAAAAAAAATCTTCTGAGGAAAATTGTCAGGCCACATTCCCACCTTTGGAATGAAACCAAATTTCACTATCCAGTGCGATATGCAACACTCTTGCTCTGCCAATGAACGACAGGCTGTTCCCTGGCCGGTATAAAGCAGAGTAACTGTGCTGATGTCAGGACCCTGTTCACGTTTACACTAGCTGAGAACATACTTGCTGAAGCATATTTGCACTTGTACTCCCACGAGTATTAACCATGCTATAGGTCAAACAAATGCACTAATGGAACAAATGTAAGAAAATGTTACAGCTAAGGGGCATGTAAGATTTTACAGCCAAACAAACAATAATACACACCCATTCCCTTTAAGGTTTGCCATTGATTTTGAAAATATGCTACAGATACTGTCCCCAATCTTGCTACCTTCCAGATATCCCCTTCACTGTATCTCGTTTGCAGAACTACAGAAAAATGCTAGGAAGAACATCATCAAGAGAAATACTTTTCTGCGTGAAGTGTACTCTTGGCTGCAAGGGAAAAACATATCTTGTGTCAGGGCAGAGTATGCAATAAACTCCAACAGCAGTTGGTAAGAGACATGGAAATGAAGGCAAGGAATAGCTCGGGTCTAACAGCTTGTAGATCCTCTCAGCATTTATTAGCCATAAACAGGATGTGTAATATAAGAGGCTGCAGTCTGAAAAGCACCTCTATTTCCTTAATTATAATCTTTATTAAAATACCTAGTTGGAGCTAGGGGAAATGGAAGCTGAGCTAGGATGCTGAATAGGCTCTGCCTGTTCAACCTTCTTATATTTTGTGGAAACAAAATTTAAAGAAATATGATGAGACACAGAATATAATTTCTCTTGAGCTTGTCAACCCTAAATGAACAGCAATTGCTTAACAAGCACATTACATACATTTTCATAAATAACAGTATAATTCTAGTACATGAACCTTCTACAATCACAAGATTTACTTATCTAAGTGATGCACCAAAGAGAAGGTCACACTGAGTTGTTAAGACTGCAGTTTTACTTGACCACATACAAAGAGAAAATACACAGCAGACCCCAGTGGTTGAAAAAGTCTATTAACAGAAATTATCACAAACTTATTTACCTTGCCACTGCTGGCAGCTGGCCTGGAGCTTTCTGTTGTGTGCAAGAGCTCACCTTTCCCACTTACTGCCCTATACCTTACAGGGCAATGCGTTCAAGACCCTACAATCCGGTAATGCTAAGGAACTGAAAATGAATAGCAGATCTAAACCAGAACAGTTTCAAGATCGAGCAAAATCACTTTTGAATGTTTTTCTGAAAAATACGGGTGGAGTAAATCCTCCAGAAGGCCAGAAACATGGGTGATTTTTTTTTTTTTGCCTTTTTTTTTTAACAGTATAGTGATTTATTGGCTTACTTTACATTTTAAGAAAATGACTAAGCCATGCAGCATGCAATGGATTTGGTATCATGGCCTTACTCCTGTCACACTGTGCCATTTCAGGTTACAGAAACACCTCAGAGATGAAGGCAACATCCCATATATTGGTACATAAGCCATTTCAGGAATCAAATGTGTTTTACAGGCATTACACATCCATTACTGTTTATTATGTATCGGTATTCGTACAGATAGCACTGACTTTTACGACACATCCTTTGATGAAAAGACTGTTTTGTTATTGTATCATCCCTCAGATAAATAGTAATAACAACACTCAATTGCAGAATATTTTCAGAAAATATTTTACAGGAAGAGACATTCAAGTATACAACACACAAAAGACAAACTCATCCTTCTAAAATGATAGTAAAATTGTTGGCAAAAAGACCAAATTTTATTAATATTTTCCTCAATTACTGAGAAAGCAAACACATTCACTTAAAAATCCATTCTCCCTTTTTCCTTCTTCAGATACTTTTTTCCATTTTAAAACTGAAAATGAGAGATAAAAATGAAGAAAAAGTGGCAAGAAAGACTGACAGAGAAACCTGAAAGGCGAGAACACTGCACAAGGCATTCTGGCACAGATATTCCTATTGCAAAACCTTCATTCTCCCTCCTGTTTTCCAGGGGATAAAGCTCCATCCCAACCTACAGTTTTGACTTTCCCTGCTAAAACGACTGGGCCGAGCTGAACAACTGTAGGTCAGCAGTGCTGCGGGGAGACCCTGGAGCACCGATCAGAGCGGGGTGCAGAGCTCAGGCGCACCCCGACAAAAAGCCCAGGGCACAGAGGAGAACTGGGGTGTGGGGAGGGGAGTACCAATACTGTGGCTCCCCTGAAACAGCGCAGCAAACCCGACGTGAAACCAAAACTGCCGTTTCCAAAATGGTTTTTTTTTCAGAAGTATTTCTAACACTATTTTCAATATTTCAACATTTATGCTATCTTCTGTCTCCCGAGCTAGGACAAAAATATGTACTGAAACGCTTGTTCACAGAAAAGAAATCTCATTTTCCCCGCGAGCCCATGCTTCCGCCTTTTCTGAAGATTTCACTGTAAGAACATGTCTTTCCTGATTCATCATTTATGAACAAGAACCTTTTCAAAGCTTCTTGTGTTTCTCCGCCTGCATTAACATACACAGAGCAATGCTGTAGCATTCCTCAGCAATTTAACTGTACTTTTTCATCATGTAGAAATATTAGGGCAGGGAGGTTTGGTTTTAACAAACGCTTAGATTAATGAAGAGATACCAAGAACAACATTTCCACTAAAAATGTTGGCTCATTCCTTCTGGTTTTGAGGAAAAAAACAACCTTTTGTTGCCACAACCTTTGTTCACATTCCTGTTTTTCTCACAATAAATTTAGCAAAAAGAGAAGCTTAGGAAACAAATAGGTTTCATTCTGCACATTTTTTCCAACTATAAACATATGCGTTCTTTGTGGGAGTACACAAAAGGAAAAGTAATAAATAGTTAACGTCTTCTTTAACTAGCACTACTGAATACACAACTTTTAGCATTCCTCTCCAGTTACGCACAGAAGGAAATGCAGTGTTTTTTCTAAACAGAACAATACTCCCAAGATCCCTTTGAAACCTTTCCTTATTTATGCACCTCAGTGAAGCAGCCAGATTTTTCAGACACCCTTAGTACACAGCAGCCAAAGCCCAAAAGCCAAAGAGCACTTAAGCAAGCAGAGTTGGTGTCAGTCAGACTTCATGTATGCACTTCTCTTCTTCACTCATCTGTTATTTCTCTTCTTTCTGCGGCAGTTTGTTACAACTCACTAACCTTTCTCTGTTCAGCCTTCTACTCAGTATGAAAAATAAAGCTGCTTGATCAACGTGCTGATTCTTTCTGTGATTTGTTCGCAACTTCAGGCAGAGAAAAGGAATAACTGAAACACATCACCTGTAGCAAATTCCTTCTCATTTATTCAGGCTACTGAATGGACCACACAGATGTGAGCTTCTCCCACTCCACTAACAACTGAACCAGGAACAAAAAGCTTATTGGGCTAAAGCAAAGCGATTATAGGAAATGGAGTTTCTTTCAGAAGTGAGAAGAATTCCAAACTGGTAGAAAGTAAATTGGCTAGGAAAGGTTCAACAAGACATCTTCTATAAAAAGCAGATAAAGAAGCAGCAGTGGTTTGTAAGAGCTGTGGGAAAGTAATTAAGATATTTGTGTTGATAGCCTCAATGCCTAGATGCCTGCAAATAATCTAAATTGACAGTCTACTTGAAAGAAATTGTACTAGAAGGGACTTGCTTGTATCGTTTTGTGTTTATCTTGCCTTCTTGTTCTGTCATTGCCAATCTTTCCTCATTTTTTTGTAAAACTCACAGTAAAATACAAGTATTTTTAAAAGCTGGAAAGTGCAAGCTCAGAGCACAATCGCAAACACCAATATAGGTGTAATTATTCTATTTTTTCTCCTGCCTTTATCTTTTTCCCTTGCTACTACTTGTCCAAGAACTTAACTCTTAATTTAGAATTAAGATCACTCAGCATTATTTTCTTGCAGAATGGCACCATCTAAAAAGAAAGGAAATCATAAGCAATACAACACAAACCTTCACGTATAAAACTCTTATCACATCAAGTTTTCATTAAGCTGATCTTAAATTACAGTTTGATAACAACAACACAAATACTAAATCTGAAGATTTTTAGATATTTCTTTCCGCGTAAGAATATTCTGCTTTCTCATCAACTGCCAAAAAACAAAACAAACAAAAACAACCTAAAAAGTCTTTTGTCCAAAGACAATTAAAAGCCTTCCAAAATTATTTCTGTTTTGGTGACAAAATTACCTTCCTTTAACATCCCTCTTCCCGTTTCCCAGGGAGGAGATAGTTTTTGCAGGAATACATGCAGGTACTGCCATCCTTTTGCAAAAGCTACTTTTATATGGTGGGCCATCACCTTCACATCCAAAATCTCAATGGGATGTTTTCAACTACGTATATTTTTAACAGAACAAAACCCTCACCCTTCTGGTCACTGACGCTGGCAAGCTCCAGCACTAACATGTCCAAGGGAGAGGAAGAGCATGCAGTACCACTGTGCCATGGTTCATACCCCTCTGACTCATTCAGAGCTTTGCGTGTCCAGAGACTACAACCAGGTGAGCTGTCTGGGCTTCACACCTCAAACACAGCCTTCAAGAAGCACAATTTAAATGGAGAGCTTCAAGTGGCAGGTAGAATTTGTAACAATCTTTCAGGACAAAGCTGATCAGTGCCTTACTTTTCATACCCTAATCTTTTCTTCCTAGAATTTGCTTTTATATACTCTCAACCTTCCCCTTCTCTTCTTCAGAACTTGTTTCTCAAGCTCCTAAGAGCCCCCTCAGTTATACATCCTACTTCTTGACCTCTCCTCTTCGCTCTTCTTACCCTTCATCTGCCCTCTGTTTCCTCTCTCCTTCTCCCGTCACCTGCTTTCTACCCCTGCCCCCTTTCAGTTTGCTTCCTTCCTGACTGCTTTCCGCTTGCCCCTTCCTTTGTTGGAAGACAAAGTAACCGTCTGCCAAGGTGCATCATCACCCTCTCCTCCACAGTCAGGTCCACTTTTCATCTGCCATCACTATCCACAACCAGGTAACTTAATTGGTCTTTGCTAGCTGAATTAGAGCATCAGAGGCTACGTCCCTCTGCTCAGATCTCCTTCTCTAAGTCTTCTCCTTACCCTCTGTCAATATGCTGATAAGAAAGAAACCATCTTCCCTCTCCTGTTGTCCCAGTAGTTGGAACCAGAATTGTGAGATCAGCTAGAAGATGCCCATGGAGATTATAATCATTCTTTAAATTAAACCAAACTGGAGCCTTCCTTTCTATATAGTTTTCATTGGGTCAGCAATGCTGTCATCCAGATCCAGAGCACTGGAGTAAAAGCATCACCTCCACTAAAAACTCACTAGGTAGAATGGCGTGATAAGGTATTGGATAGCCCTGACCAGGTAAAAACTTTCTTCTTCACTCGCTCAACAAGATAGCTTAGCAGAGGAATTAACACTTTGCAGATGGCTTGTCCATCAACCTTTCCAAAATATTTCTTGCTCTCCCTCCTCATCCATTGACAAGACAGCCATTGAAAACCCATCACATGATTTCTCACTTCTCCTGTAGATATTGTCATCCTGGGTCAGAGAGCAGAGCATTCCCCTTTCTCCCTGTCGTAATTCACACAACATCTCCTTTGCTATGTTTTTTTTTTCTTCCTGCTCAAGAAAAGATCAGAAGGCCAGGCTATTTCTTAAGACAATGTTGATAATTTACCCGCTGGGTTTTTAGGCTGTTTCATTTTCCTTTCAAATTATTATTATTTTGAAATATTACTTTAAATTGGCATCAGAACTATAAAGAAACAAAGAGAAAAGCCTGGTGTTCAGACATCTCAGTATCCTGCAGTCTCCGACTGTTATCAGTGACTAAAAAATTCTTTTGTAAGTCCTCCCATGTCATTTTGGTACCTCAATTTTCATCTGGTCTTTAATTTTTGTAAACACAATTTAAGTTGTCTCTGCTTTTTACAAGGATATTGGATTAACTGGCAACAAGAAGCTGGGAGTCTTTGAGCCTCCTCTAAACACTGTTGCTCTCTTTTAGGCAAGTGTCTGCATTTCAAAATTTCCACTAGCAAAACAAGGGTATTAATACAATCCTGGGCCACTGGGAGGTGATGAGACTTTATTTGCTACGGTTTGTAGAAGTTCTTGAAGAACACTTAGGAGTCTGTTAAGATTGATTATTAGCTTACAATTTTCAAGAGAGTTTCAGTTCTTCTACTCTCATCTGCCAAATTTTATGGGACCTTTTTCTTCATCAACTAAAACTGAACGCATATTTGCCTAGTAAGAACTAACAGCAAAAAGTTCTAGGTCCAGCACAATGCATAACGTGACTAAGAAGGGAAACACATGATGGAAGTGAGACTAAATGTCAGGAAAAACATACTAGAAGGCACTAAAGCCATCACGAATCTAGGGATAAGCTCTTCCCCATCTTTTAGAGACTAGAATGAAACACTCATGACCACCCTGCCACGCCAAAATACTAGACACCATGGAGCAAGGATCTAATCCCAGAAAATTATGTTGACACTCTCTGCAGTCGAGCAAAGCATTTTGTTGGCCTTGGCATGTTTCTGTTTATCAAATCCCCTATATACTTTATGCGCCTTAATAGAGCTGGAAGAGAGTTACTTTATTATGTAAAAAGGTTTAAGTACCAATTTTCTTCTAAATTAATTCTAACTCAGCAGAGTCAGGTAAACTAAATGTTGGAAAATATCAACATCATTGATAATAACAGTGTTAGAGCTAGGAGGGCAGCAAAGCCCAGCTGAGGGAGGTTAGTCTATCTTACTCTGGAAAACACTTGTGCCTTTTTTGAGTGAAAGATACGATTTACACCTATTTTTTGTATATAATGCAGATCCCCTCTGGCATTTGATGGATGGCAATATGCTGTGCTAAGCGGAGCTAGATTAGAGGTATGCAAGGACGGGCACCCATTTGGTCTCCAGAGACATGCAGAATTAACAGCCCCAGCAAAGTCAGCACCAGAACTTCTGTTGATAGTGTCAGGGCCAAGACACTAACTCCTAGTAAGTCATTTTTAGAAAACTCCAGTCTACGTGATGGAATTTCCTTTCTCTCCTCCTCCCTGGTAATGCAAAGTAGGGTTAGTTTGATGCTCATTACAGCCTTCTGGCCATGACTGCCTTCAATAGAAATTGCCTTACTTCATGTGATATATTTACAAGGTAGATATATCTGCTTCTGAACTTGACACCTTTGTTGTCAGTGAAGGCACTTTTAGCATTTTACCCATTTGAGCTAATTCAGACATCTAGTTTCTGATGAGGTAAATTATATGCTAGAAGCACTTCTTTTTCTTCTTTACAAGGTCTACATGACCAGCTCATGCACAAATCTCCACCTAGACAGATGAATCCAACTCTCTGTCCCTTAAGGGAATGCTACTCCCTAAAATGAAGATCCATTGTACCTTTTTACAATGTGCTAATCTCTAGTGTCCACACAGCATCAGAAGAGGGAGAAGTTGGGAAAGCCTGGGAAAAAAAGTTGTGATGTACTAATTCCAGCAAAGACCTCTTCGCTGTCTCCCTCACGTGCTTGGCCTTTGTCCCAGTCAGTCTAATCTGACAGCATAGGTACTACTCAGGACCCACACCAGCAGTTTTACATCTGCCAGCTGCTCAGGAAACTTGACTCTGTTGTTGATGCACTTGTAGTCCTTGTGAAGGTTTAGAAAGAACTAGAATTATCCGTATCTCTCTCATCTCTACGGAACGGTACCACAGCAGAGCAGTGGTGCCATCTAAACAAATTTCTTCCTAAAGGAACAGGGTAGCTCTGTCCCCAGGCAGCCAACTAACCCCAGATTATACCAGTTTCCAGATTTTTTTTCTTCACGCAAGTTAAGACAACCAAGCAGCCAGTCACAACATTGTCCTGTTTTCTCTGCAAACTCCTTCTTTGCGTGTTGCAGCAGTAACAATGAACAGCACTGCTCACTTTGCCTCAGTTTGCTTCTTCCCAATCTAGTACAAATTTTAAGTAACACAGAAGCAGCTACTACACTCAATTATTGATCGCCAAACCTCCTTTAGACTTTCCAAAGAAAGCTTGTGGTGAGCACAAACTATCATTTCTCACTCTTATCACTAAAAGGATTTCTACATGCATCAGTTACCCAGTTCTTGCATTTGGAACCTTAAACTGAGTTTAACATCTCCAAATAATAACAACACTCTTCCCAGCAGTCTTTACCAATTAAATTCATATCTTGCTTCTCACAACTTGAAGAAGAAGCTGACTTGCTTCAAGAATCTAATTTTATCCCTTTCCACCAATCCCACAGTGTAGATTTACACCATTTTGCCACCTTATTCCAGTTTGCATCACAGTGAGGCCACCTTGCAGTGAACCACCAAGACCAACTCTCACTAATGTTTACATGGAGTCATACACCTGACCGCTCTTAGCAAGTTCTTCCTCTCTACATACTGAAAGTTCTTAGCCATTTGCCAAATTTGGCACACATGATAAACTATCAGAAAACTTTAGCTGCAGCCAGCAAAAAGAGGTGTTCATTTATTGCTAAGGCTCAGGTCTGCAAAACTGGAAGAGGAAGTCTCATCTACTTCTTTTCTCTGGAAGGATGTAGGAGTTGCCCTATCAGTTGTTTCTGATGAATTTCCTGAGCAAAATTTGTGGAAAATCTAGACTAAAGACAACTTTCAAGCAATCTCTCCTTGCAAAGCCCCTTTCCAAAGCAGTGCAAGAAGCATCCCTGAGGCCAGCTACATAGATCTTCAGATTACTTGAAGATACCAACTTGAACATCTGCCATTACTTGAACTGACACCAGCTGAGATTCCTTCTCCTGGTATGCAACATATTTCTATTTTGGACTATATACATGCTCATTTCCATGAAACCATATGTTTACATTTTAGCATGCACAGAAAGTGCGACGTCCTGCTCTGAAGAACCACAAGACTGTTCTCTACCACTTCTTGGGAGAGATCACATTGCACTGAAATTAGGGCAATCAGACCAATTTATTCCAGATGAGGAAACAGCCCAATATGCATCAAAATCCCTACACATTACTAAACAAGATACCTCCCATGGTTTTATTAGGAACATCCCTTATTGGTCATAACATAAAGAAAAGATGAAGAAACAACTTTCTAACACCAAAATTTATTTTTGCTCACATTGTCTTTGCCATATTAAGAGTGAGGAGTCCTCAGGGCAATCTGAGTTTTGCAAGCTTTCATCGGGTTTAGCTGTGCAAAACAAGAACTGAAGCTGATTCAGTTTTGTACAAGACTGTGATGTTTCAGGGTAGGTCAAATGTGAGTTTGGCTGTACTGACAACATTGGGGGACATAACAGCTAAGCCTCTGGCAACTCCCTTTTGCTTGTTGCCTTGTTCTTCTAAATCTGTATTGTTTGTACTGTCTTCCTGACGTAGATTTAGACCATGTTATCCAGCCCTGAATTCTGGATCGGTTCAGACACAAGAGTCACCATGATGGGCTTCCATAACTTTTCATATCAAAAACGTCATGTCAGATGGAATAGGTACTGAGGACAACAGGTATTAGAAAAACACAAAGGGCCAAAATCTTAAACCAATATTGCCAACTATCACAGTTTTATTACAAGCCTAGCAAAATTGACTGTTTTCTTGAATGCTCCAAGAGTCTCCCAGATAGCATGTCAGCTTGCTTTCTTTGGCAGGTTTCTTTCAAATGTACACTTTTAGCCTGCCTGAAATTATGAATCCTAAGTACTAAACACAGATGAATACAACACAACATGCAAAGACCTTTCACATCTTAAACATAAGGCTTTGTAGCCAATGTCATAATTTAAAAGGTGTCACTGCTGTTGGATTAACAATACAGCACAGAACCACATGGCTGCAGAGTAACAGCCTGACACGAGTTACTCATCTGATTCCTTAGAAATTGGCTTTACCCACCAAAAAAGCTTTGAACTTGGGGAAACACGACTGTAACAATGAGGATTATTTTTAGACTACATTGGTGACCTTTTACTAAAGTTGAAGTGCTAATTTTTGGATACATTTTAGAAATTATGATTGGTTGATTTCTTCAGAGTTCTGGAATGGACGTTTATTTTTTTAAGACAAATTATTTTGCTTTTTGAAATGTACTGAAGCTCTAGGTACTTACTTGCCATTGTATATGTATAAGCAAGACTACAGTTGACAGCACACTTAAGTTCTTTAAGCCATCAGTTGCAGTCTTCCTCAGACACTGTGTTTACAGGTGTGACATACAAATCTAGATTGGACAGCATTTGATACTCTTACTGCCTTCCATTCTGCTTTTAGTCTCAAGTTTCTCCACTAATCTGTTACAGATCTGTGTATCTCATATCCGCACACCAGAGATTAGTTCCCTAACTTCCCATTCTATTGTCTTTCATCTGGAGATGGATTATTTTGCTTTACATAGTCCTACTGAAAACCAGGAGTCACAGGTCTAAGGGAGAATTTTAAAGAGTTCTGCCCCTGGTCACTGCCACTGCACGAACGGTGTTAGCTACAAACAGCTGCTTTGGAAATGTATCTGCACAAGAAACGGAGGGAGTGTACGCACCCTCCATCCAAATTCACATTGCACGGTACGTAGCTCTAAAGGAAGCCCTACTTAAATCAGTGGAACTTGACTACTGTATTACTACTACTGTTGTAGCCTTGTAGAAACAAGACTCTGAGATGGCAAAATCAGGTTGAGGATGAGGCTGTACTGCACTGGTGTTGTCACAATACCCACCAGGGACCTTCAACAACATTGAGAGTTGTAAGTATTAATGGAAAAAAGTAGTACGTGGTGTGAGATGGGAGATTATCCATGTACCTTGCACATGCATTAAAACTTCCTGGCTTTTTACACATTCTGACTACAGTAATTTCCATTTCCTTGCCCTTTATATTCTTCATTTCCTTTCCTGATGAGTTTCCTTCACTATCCTTACAGAGGGCTGAAACAAAGTAACTGCTCAGCTCCTGTAGTGTAATTAAACTACCCTTGATCTTTGTCTCATCCTTACAGCAGTTACCCATTTTCCCCCCCTTTTTAGCTGAAAGAGCATCCTCCAATTTAGTTTCTTCACAAGGTCTTATTCACCTAACTTGGGGAAGCCTCTTTCTCCCAAAGCCTTATGATGTGATCTGTTCTGATTTGAAACTGATCTTTTGGGTGTGGAGACAAAGGTCCAAATGTGACTTTAGATATAGCTGTCTGTACTTAGAACTGCTTGCAGAAACTGCTGGGCCTTACACATGCCAACCCATTACGCCTGCTATACAGACTCAAAGGGATTCCTGGCCCTTAACAGCCCCAACCTTGTGCGGCTCCTTCCTAACACCCAGCTCCTGAGAAAACACCTCCATTGTGGTGTTGGGGGAAATTACTGAGCAGCAGCTCCTGTTCACCTTTAACTAGTACCTTTTATAGGGCAGACAGCTCCTTACTCCTTGCAGCTCTTCAATGGCAGCACCCAGGCACCTTCCAACTTTCTGTTTTTCTGTGTTACTTAAACCATGAATTGTGAAGCACAGAGCAGCAAACACGCTCTGCTCTGTCCATGGCAGGTCCTCTCTGGGCACCCTAAAAAATCACTTTCTCTTTTTCAGCATGGTGGGCTGAAGGGACTTGACCTGTCCTGTATGCCAGAAGGCCTAACGGGCACAGCCTCCTGTGGGTTTGGTTGTGTGCCAGTTATGCTTTCAAAGGCACGCGCATGTTGAGCATGTTGGTGTGACCCTAGTTTGGACCTCTGAACTCTTTGAGGAAGAGGAAACAAGGAGGCACAGTAGGATGATAAAAAACTGCCAACACACTGGCTGTTGGCCCTGCAGAAGGAGCTATCCACCCAGCTCACAGTTAGAAAGGAAAAATGTATTTCTTTGTTAAGGTACCTGAAATAAAGTTAAGTAAGTCCGTGACTCTATTGCTTTAATAACAACTTCTAGCAGGACTGGCTTTGCATCCCAAGCCTGGCTGGGGGAAAAAGAGGCAGGAGGGATTGTTGAACTGATCAGTCCAGCTTTCCTCCAACCCTTCAAAGGAGTGTTGCAATCAGTCCTGAGACTGAGGGAGAGAGAGGTACCAGGAGGAGTACTAGGAGCATCCACTCAATTGGATGACGCACTCCACATTCTCCCCTTAGTGGAAATTACCAGACAAACACACTGAAGATAGTGGCTAACAGTAACTTAAGGGTAAAAAGGCCCACATTACTGACACATTATGTATTTCCTAAAACCCATCATTACATAGTCAGAAATTATCATCAATAATTTCACTTAATTGCAAACAAATTTCCTCAAATAGAGCTTCCACACACAATTTCAATTAATTTTAATGGTGTGAAAAGTTTAAAGAGGTTTCGTTACTCCCTCACTAAGAACCTTCAGGACAAAGACAATACTGGCACAGATGCTAAACTTCTTAGAAAACGTAACTTAAAATTAATATTTAATCCTAAACTAATTAATGGCTTGCTTACAAGTTCTTTTGAAGTTCATTCTGCTCTGAGAAAATAAGAGTTGTAAACTGAGGGGGAATCATCTTTTTCCAGTGTAACCTGGAATGTGAATCTGAGCTCTGTAGAGCTCAAACAGTCTGGAAGGGAGAGACAAGTGGTACCTCTTAAGGAGGAAAAGGAAAAGCTGTATGTTTTAAGCTCTAGCTTAGTACTTGAGATATGGGTTTGATTCTTAGCTCTTCCCAACATCAGACCTCTATGACCTTAGGCAAATTATTCAGCCTTTTTCTACTCACCTGCACAAAGAGAAATTAGCACTGCTTAGCCTCATAAACCATGTGAAAATAAACATATTAAGGACTGCAAGGTACCTGGGCTCAAAATCTCAGTAATCACAACAGCGTGGAGAACGGAGAAAGTGTCCTATCAGAGGTAGCAAGCAACAGCATTGATAAGACCCATAGCTGTTTTTGGAGGGTTCCATTTGATTCCAGCTCCATACTACTGTTTAGCACTATTTCAGTGACTTCAGGTGGGGAAATCAGGTTTAGGGCTTCTTAGAGTGAAGCGCAGTTCATCCGAGCCACAAAAGTTGGCTCCCAGGTCCTCACCATGGTGAATGGTTCTACAAGAGTTTACAGCTACGCTGGGTCACATTTCCAGCTCCTAAAATTTGGTCTTAATCTTCCTACTACAACAGACATTCACACATAGCACAGCAGAGCATCTGATCTCACAGGTCACGCATCAGCTGGGAAATTAGGAGAGATCAAGGATCCTGCCACAGAGAAACTGTATCCTCATGAAACATGTTTTACTTAATCACGTAATGTGGTGACTCCAGTCACTGCACTGTCACTCATATAATACAATACAGACAATAACATGGCAAATTCAGATTTCACATGACGATGATGTCTATGTAGAGTGAAAATAAAAACAAGTCAATCAAGACTAAACATGACATCAAAGAACAGCAGCAGGGGAAAGAGCTATCAGAGCAGAATTCCCACCTTGCTTATTTGAGTTCAATGACCAAGTTTCAGGAAAGGTTCTGACATCTGCAGGCAGATAGACCTAGGCACATAGCCTGTAAGAGTTAGTCATATAATTAATATCCATTGTTATCCTATTCTATCCCCATGGTTACCATAAAGTATTAACATATTTTAAATACCATAACTAGATTCACTGTTAGTGAGTAAGGATTGCATTATAGGTCTACAAAGACTGATTTCTAGTAGTTACTGTGGTTTTCCCCTGGAAATTATTCCTTTCAGAAATAATCTAAAGTAATCTCTTTGGGGAAAGCAGATAGGAAGAGATGCATGTGTACTAATAATTTCATTGGCATGAAGTGAATACATACAGTTTGATGCTGTCTATAGGCTAACAAGCTTACCAATGAAAGCACCTTCTATAGGAAGACTGTAAACTGCAGTATGTCTTTCACTGGACATTCATATTTTAAGTATAATCTTTTATAAACACCTGTGCTATGAAAAAAGTTTTCATTATCTTTAGGTTAACGCAAAGCTCCTGTTCAGTCATCATGTTTACATTTCTGCTGGAAGGCAGCACTTCCTCAGTTCTGTCAGAAGCTAAAACTTTGTTGTCCCACATCTGCATGGTTCCGAAGAATTTCTGCAACCTTATCTGCAAACCAGGACATAAAACGTTGTTGCCTTCTATGTTTAAAAAAAACCAAAAATTCCTCAAACCATGAGAATTAAACAGTAGTGTGTAGCTGCCTGCACCTTCTTCATACTCCTGTCTCCACCTGAAGATTTCATAGTATTTTAATTATATCTTTCCTCTATTTTAAGAGATAATGGCAAGCGTACAGAAAAACAATAGAAATGTCAATGTTCAGTAAGAGAAAACAGAAGAATAATCCCAATAGGAGGTCAGTCTAACCCAGTATAGTGTCTTTAAGGCAGGCATAGAATGAGCCTTCCTCACTTGCATGATCTCAGCTCCTGACCAACAATTTCTGAATTTGTCCTGAGACAAAGTCAAAGATCACCACGCTTACAGGCACTGGATGTGTCCTAAACCCATTCATTCTTGAGCCATCCTGCAAGCAGTTCCACAGATTAGCTGTATGTTGTGGAAAAAGTTGCTCCCCTTCATTCATCTTAAACTTACTACATTTAGCAGCTCTTCCTTTGCTGGAAAAATAACTGGTCCCTATCCTCCTTCTCCACACCAACTCTCTTTTCATACTACACAATTAGATCATCTCTTCTAAGATGAAAACTAACATTAAGGCTCTCCAAAAGTCAGTATATAACTGCAGTTTCTTAGCATAGTCATTTCACATCACATGAACAGATGGGACCAGTACATTTACATCACTCACCAGAAAATGTATTGCTGAATTTTAGAAGAAACCGGAAAAAATAGATGAAGGTGGGATGAACTGGCAGAGCAGTTCAATGAACGCCCGCTGAAGGGAAATGACATTGGAAAGAGTATCTGTACACAGTGAGGCCGTATTACTCAAAAGGCCCTAGAAATTCTCAGACTATGTCCCAAGAGTCTGAAAAAAGAAACAGGATGGAAAATTATACTGAAGCTATTTAAACGCATTGCGATAATGCCAAGGTGGTATTCTCAGAGGGATTCCTGTTCAGTTCTGATCACCTGTGGGGGGAGAGGGGACAGAGATGGGAAGAGGTTCTGAAAAGTGCAATTAGAGCAGCTAGAGGCTGAGAGACACAAGTCAAGGGGTTTACAATGGTGACAAACTTAATTAAGGAGCACACCATTTTTCTAAACAAAGAAAATAAAAACAGTGCCACAGGCACACCTGAGAACATGGCGTACATCCCAAAACCCAACACAATGAACCCACATAATTACTAGATAAGATAATCAGATAAGATAAGATAATCAGTATCTTAAGGTTAATGACTGCTGTAGAAATCTTTATAAATACCAAGCAAAAGCAATCCCCCTGCTGCACCACTACCAGTTAAACATTTCTACAGAACACAAGAGCATAGAGGTTTGTGTTAGAGAGATTATTTTCGATCTTAATTTCAATAGTTAAAGAGATCCAAAGGAGAAGTTACTTACTTCAAGACACAGGGAATGCTTCACCTCCAGACTCCTCTAACTTATAACTAGATGATTTTCTAAAATACATGTGTGTTATGTTATACTGAAATATTCAGGTAGTACGACTGGACTAGACAACTACAGAAGAAATTTGTCTTAAAATCAGTAGGTCTATAGAGATAAATTTTCATGACAAAGGCTAAGCTATTCATAGAAGAAGCAGTCCTAAAATAAAGTTATTACATTTATGTAAGGCTGGTTCTGACCACATGTCCAACCATTTTGTGGATGTACCACTGATTCCTGATTGTTTTGCTCAATAAATGACAATCTCCATTGACACAGCCCCTAATAACGAAAGCTCACTTTTCAGATCCAATCTGCCCAGGACTGCTCTGCCTAAAACTGCAAGAGGGACTTACTTGTTCTTCAGTTAGGCAGACCAAAAAAAACCCCAAAAAGTCACTTTTGCAATTTTATTCATGCTGGAACACCCGAGCAACTCTAATCTGTCTGTGGAAAGGACAATTTCTTTAGCGTTTTATTCAGCTTGAGTTCTGACTATGAATTTATTCTGCCTTTCTTCTGCGTTTCAGCAGTGAGACTTTCTGAACTCATAATGCTGTACTTCTCTACAGAAACACAAACAACTTATGACCACTTGAATTGAATTCAAAATGTTTTTCTGGATTGAATTATATAGTAACAAAGTGCTTTGACACCACCATATCAGTAGGTAATTTGCTTGAGGGTGAAGCTTGTTTATTTATCTACAAGCAAGCAGAGTACATGGGGAATCCAGAGGTTACCCTGGAAAATGGTCATCTTTTTATCTAACTTAAAGTCCTAATAACTATTAGGATTTTTTTCCAATTCCATCTGCAATGTGTCATGTAAGAAATAATACTTCTCGCTGTGCCCTATTTGATTACAGTTATGTGCAGTTCAGAACAGAGCACAGTTTAAGCTCTTCCCTGCAGCTATCACTGTTGCAATGAGAACAGTGTCTAGCACCCAAAAACTGAAGTATTTTATTTTTCAGGATGCATAAATCCTTTTCATTCAGGCAGTACTTCAGGAGAGTTCTTAAAAGTCTTAAGCTACAGTTTTTGACAGTAAGACATCCTGAAAAATAAAACCTGTCTCAGAGGTCATACTGTCCCACACGTTCAAGATGAACCAAAGGAATGCACATCACTGGAAAAAAGAAGCTATACATTTTACATGAGCTGCAGATTTGACATCTAGAACACAGACCATGAAAAATATGAGGTGGGAAAGTGATAGAAAAACAGGAAACAATGCATAGTGGTACATAACATTACTCTAATGCTCTACAATACTCTTGGAAATACTGTAGAAATGATCACAGTACCAGTTTTGCAACTGAATTACATTTAGGACTAGGTGGACACTGAGAACTATACTCAAATTTACCTCCTGGCCCATCACTAATTAGGTTTTCTGAGTGTCAATATTTCTTTCTGGTAGTGGGAGGAAGACATTTTCTCTTAAATAACACGTAGTAGTTATAAATAATTCCAAAATCATTTTTACTTAGTCAATGATTTTTTTTCCTCAAGTATCTGTATTAGTTAAATTAAAATAACTCTGCTTCTTCATGTGAGTCTGAATTCTGGATGTGTTTCTGTATCCAGGTAGTGGATGCTTGCATTGAAATCTGACATTTACACTGGCTTTTATGAGTGTTGCTTTAATTAGTTCTGTTTCCATGGGACCCTAAGTATCATGAGATGTGGTTAACGGGCAAGGACAATATTCATAACAGAAGTGAGGTCACTTCAGTAAATACCTGCATAGCTTTCTCAATATAGTGTGCGATGCTGTTGGATGGCTCATACTGAAGATGTTTTGTCTCAAACTTCGCCAAGAAATAAGGTATACCCCTCTTCCATTCACCTCCTCCAAAAGCTCGTTCCTTTGCAGGGAGGGGAGCAGGGAATAAAAGCACTGAAAATTATACAGATGTTTTCATCCTCCTTTTTCCATAGGCCAGCAGGAAAAACGAGTGTCAGTTCCCGCGACACAAAACACTTGCTTGACAAGTTTAAGCATGGTAAGGGCAAAGGGCTCCAGATAGATACCTGATGAGATACGAGGACGGGTGGAATGCAGAGACACCCCCTTCCTAGTCGTATTAAAAGAACAGCTACAAAATATTAAATGGCAGAGAGCAAAATGAAAGGTTTGTGGGATGCTCTGCTCCACCCCTCGCAGCGACATTCCTGGTCATCAGGCATGGCAACTGCAATGCTGCGCTGGCATCCGAAGGGCAGGGCGACAGATGAGCCTTTACAAACTCGCTTCAGCACCGTGGTCCTCGCGGAGGGGAGGGAGCGTCAGACAAAACACACTCCGGTGCAGATGCACAAACCCAGCAAGCAGCAGGTGAAGGGATTAAATCCCAAGCTGAACTCATCAGCCACCTGACTCTGGAGATAAACCAAACTGTATTAATAGAGGCATCTCAAAAAATAATAGCGGTTTAGTGGATTTTTGTTTATTGACACCAGCTGGTTCCCTACGGGGTTGCTATGGTAACTGGAAAAAACACCCTGCTACTGGCATTTCATGTTAAATGACTGCAGTTAATGATGAGCCAGTGTTAAAGGTTACATTCTTAGCAAAGAAGCCCCTGGGAAACGCCTGATGCCACTTTCCCTAGGAGATGTGTCCGATCCAGCCAGACTGCCATGGACTGCTCTGGAGTTCTTCCCAAAGGTGAAGGGCAGGGAATAATAATAATAAAAAAAAGGGAGCTGAGCACAGTAAGAGCCAAGGGACTTTGTAAAAACCAGAGCAGTTAGAGCCATTTTGCAAGTCATTTTGACTTGCACAACTCTCTTACCACTAAATCTGCTTAGGAAAACAATTACTGCTTTTCCATATACAAAACTGAGAATCTTTTTTCCCAGTGACAACGTGAATCCCCGAACGGTTTGAAAGCTGCAACGTGCTGCATGGCCGCTGATGAACCGCGGCGGTCTGAGCGCCCTGCACCCCGTTCTCCTGCGCAGGCAGAGTCCTCGTCGGAACGATGGCCGGCAGCTTTATTAAGGAAGCACTGAGCAAAGGCAGACCCGGGAAGCGCACTCTGATGGCGAGGCCAGAATCAGGAGAAAGATGAGGAAGATAACAGAGCTTTAGCTCCCCCCAAGAAGCATCAGAGCACAAAGATGCAACATCTAGCCGAAGTAATTATTTTCCTGAACAACCAAAGCGAGGGTTCTTCAAAGCACTGCCCTCCTCACACCTCCCCCCCCAACCCTTGATTTTCTCAAGCACAGATCTGTTAACTAACAGATTAGTCAACAAAAATTATAGTAATCAGTGAGAATCAGTCTGGAAGTGTACAAAGTTTCTGGCCAGGCTTATCCCTGTGCCACAGACAAAGAAAACAAAGGATGAGGACTTGAGATAAGCAGTTTCTCCTCTTTATGCATGTGCTTTCTAGCCATATAAAGCATTTCCCACTAAGCTGTATCACTCTTCTTGTATATCAGATCCTCCAAGGATGCTGAGGTGAAAGGGTAGATGGGCACGGCAGCAGACGATGCACTGGAGAGAAGTGTAAATAAATACATAAATAAATGATGTGAAGGTACCCAACTGCAGCCTAATTTGCAGAGAGTAATCGCAATAATGTGACAGTAAATTGTTGCATCTTGAGTCATGTGCAGCGCTTCAGGTCTTTTTGCTGACACTGCCTATCGTCATTCAAGGAGCTATTCACCGCAGACGTGCCATGAAGGGCTCTAGGCAACACGGCGGCACATCCCTGCGAGCGGGGGTGCCTGGAGAAGGGCAGGCCGCCGCGGGAATGCCAGCACGCTACGCTTCAGCTGTAATCAGCCAGGTTTGCACGAGGGACGTGCATTTAGATCCCCCAAAGAAAGCCATACGTAACTGGGGGTTGAGGGGGTTAAGGTTCCCATCTGTCCTCAAGGATTCAGTTGGGGGTGAGGGGAAGCGCAACTCTGTTTTAGGCTTCTCATAAAATGTAGAGTTTGGAGGGGAGGGTGGAGGGGCAGGGTGCCCCGCAGCGCCAGCTGGTAAGCTGTGCAGCCAGGCATCCAAGGCAGCACCACCACGGAAAGAGCCGTGTCCGTGCTCTCGACAGAGGGTGCAAATACGAAAGGACAGGCTGACACACAGCAGGAAATGAATCCTTTGCATGCTTTGAAAGGGAAGACACCCGGAATGGGGAGGGGCCATAACAGAGCTTAATTTTCAAAAAGTAGGTGCAGAAGTCACCCCAAAATGCAAAGTCAGGTATCTCTCCAAAACTCGGGTGGAAGCCTCTCTCAGCCTCGCAACTGCCTGCTACAGTTGTGATCTTCAGTCTTTTACAGTTCAGAGACACTTCCCAGTGAAGATGCACATCTCTGCAGAGCACAAAATCAGTAATAAGTGTCCTTTTCTCAGTTCTCTCTCGTATACTCCTTCACAGTAGTGCATAGACTCTTAGTATTTTCCAGGCCAAAACTGACGCATTTGCTGTTACTGTACAGCGAATGCTTTCTCCCTGTTCACACGCACACCACTTATGTCTTCTTCTGGTCTGTGCAGTTTGAAACACCGACAGAAGGTTTCCTCTTCTAACAGCACTCCTTCCTGACAGACAAACTCAAGATGCTGCTTTGCGTTAGTTACTATTTTCTCTTTCTCTAAACATACACTTCAAACAAATTTAAGTGTCATAATTTAAGTTCCTGCCCCTCTTTAATGCAACCAGTAGACTCAGTAAGATCTGATTAGTCCATGTAGGACAGGTCCATGTGCACCATTCAACACACTTCACACCTGGTCTTTTCCGAAGAAAACACCACAAACCCAGCAGAACTGGACGACGACGACTTCACTGTTATGTGTCCAGGGCCACCTAGTATCATCACACCAGGTGACCAAGAACATCTTTCCCTCTCCAGCATCCCCGAGAGAATGAACTGCCATTTCCCTCCCTCTGCCCCGGTTTTCCAGTTGGGAAGCACACAAGGTGGCAATTCAGGGAGTTACCCAAAGCCAAATACAAGAATAAATGTCTCCAGTCTTCCACGTGCACACTTTTATCTTCATGGCCCAGATGCTAAATGGTTAACCTTCCCTTTTGGGGCCACGTTTCCTACAGCACTCAATGATACTTAAGGCTCCTGAAGAGAAACCCCATTTTTAACCTGCTTTGCACCCAGACACTCAGGTATTTCAGTCACTGTGCACTTAAACATCTGGCACTAAGACCCAGCTAGCCTGCTTTAGCAAAATACATCAGATGCACTGTCAAGGTTTTTGGAGCTGTAATTTATTGCTTCATCTGAGACAGGGGCTTATGGAATCATTTTGCTGAATTAGCAGTACTAAGACAACAGCACTTCATAGAAGGGTTACCTTTAAACTGTGTGACAAAAATATCTACCATAGTTACTAGAAATATTCAGCTTTGATTCTGTCATGTCAGGTTAGAGCCATCTGGGGCAGGTATGAGCCTTTTGAGGGCAGACTTTGAATTCCAGGTTCCAAATTTTAAAGATTAGTCTCTATTTTCCTTTTTGGTAAATAAATCAGTCAAATTATCTATTTTCTTTAGCAACGCTGAATATAGTCTTTCTGCATTACCAAGCCAATACATAAAGCTGCTGCTGTGCTTGGAAGGATCGCCATCAAATGCATGTGCAGGCCTTTTATGAGCTTCACTGGTTATTTCAATATAAAGCCCTGGATCTGGACCATAGACAAAGCAATGACTGTGTTAGCAGTCAGCTGTAAAATACACTTTGAAGAGACCTACAGTTCAGTCTGAAAGGTTTGGCAGTAACAATATTCAGTAGACTAGTAGTCATTAGTTCCAGATGATCTACTCTTCTTGACATAGAAGAGGTTCATTTCAAACTATTTTAATTCAAGGGGTCTCCTCATAATCAAAATGAAAAGCCTGAGGTGAGAGCTGTAGAGTTTATGGCTTAATACTTCAGTTTTTATGGTGTCACAGCCATTCCAGCATCACAACTGTGTTAATACTTTATGTTTCATCGAAGGCTTATTGTGGAGGACACTTCTAGGCTGCAACTAGCTGACATCTATAGGGTTTTTCTGCCATGTCTTGATACTTTGCATTCACAAATTTGAAAATGTCACTTTGTGCCCTCAGAGAATAACCAGAGCTCTGGTGCACAAGATTCTGGATTTTTTTCCAAGCAGAGAGAAGATAAAGAACAAGCTCAAAAGTATTGACTAAGACCTTACAAAGCCTGCATGAAAATTAAGTAGCTACCTGCTAAAATTACCAAGTTATTTATACGTAGAACACAATACTTAGAACACTGTAATACTTGTCACACACTCTGAAAGGGCAATTGCTAATTTGCCATTCCACCAGCTTCAAATACTGTAACCAGAATAGTTACATTACCCAGCTTCAAGTCACTCTTTAAATTCTTACTTCTATTCTTTCATTTAGAAGTTTTTGTCATCAACTGCAAGCAACTATCTCAGAGCCTCCGCACAGAGACTCTGTTTTGTCCCATGATGTCACCATCTAATCCAAAAGTGTAAGTGGGTTAAAACAGAGCCCATTTTATAGCAAGTGCAATGAGCTTAAACAGTGTCTTCTTTATTAATCAGATGCAAAAACACATACCGTAATTTCAATCCCCCTTTGCTGTAGATAAACTGAAAAAGTACATTCATCCCTGTGCAAATGCTGTCATGATGGACACAAATTTTGCAAACAAATAGCACAGTTGATTACAATGTAACTAAAACATTCACAAGGAAACATTATAAATAGAAGGAAATGCCAGTGTTGGGAGGCGGAGGAAGTTTACCATCAATTTCTAAAGAGCTGTCTACCCACTAACCAGCTATACATTTTTTTCCTGTTAGATCACCTCCACTGAACACTAGGCTCTGAAGCTGAAGAGCACTATGCTCTTCAGGGAAGAACAGTTCGGCAGATAGCAGACAGGCGCACTGTGGCAATTATTTTAGAAACCCCGGTCCTCTAAAGAAAAGGTATTCAGACTTCACTGAGGCTGGAGAACCTTCCTCACATTAGCAACAGGAAATCAGGCTGTTAACTGCTAACACAGAAAAAGCCAGTAAAAATGGCCATCGCAGAAGAACAAAATATGGAGGACAGCTATCACTGAAGATCAGGTTTTTGTCCTTGGACATCCTGTCTCTCCTGTTAAGTAGTGCTGATCAAGCAATTTTTAAGGAACCCACACTAGAAAAAGGGAATTTATTTGGAAATAGGCCTTTGAAAATATCTTGTAACGCCTTTTTTTTTTTCACTTACATGGTACAGTTGCATGCAATTTCTTATTTAGAGATGCTTAATATAAGGACTACTCATTCTCTAACATAAGTTAATGCATTCCTTTGAAGAGCTCAAAGGTAAACAAATCCTAAAGAAATGTTGTTTAACTTGACAGAATCCTTTTAAGTCTAAGAAAAGAGCAAGCAGCACCAAAAATAACCAACTGCACTGAAAGATAGTGTAAATCTGGACCTGAGATATTTCCATGATCGTTCAAAAAATTTGTATGTAGACAACCTATTTCATTTAAAATCATCAGGCAATTATATTTGCATCATTTGACAACTAAAGAGAAAATGAACTCTATCCTTATTTATTTTCTAGAAGTCCCAATGTTATTAACCTTGTTGAAACTATGAACATTCAAGGTCTGTTTCAAACAAACGCATTTGTGAGATGTTTTCTTAGTGAAAACATTGGTTTAGCTGAGCCAATTGGTTCAAAGAAAGCACATTTTTTTGGTGTACACTCCGTGTTACTGCTGCAAAGTGAAATGAGCTGGAATAGAAGCACCTGCTGCACATCTGTAACCCCAGGTGTCTATAAAATCCTAGTGCGTTTTGCTGAATCATCAAGCTATGATACCGTTTTAAAAACTATTATCACCCACAGAAGACCGTAATTCTGACAACAATGTCACAGCATCAGTCAGCAGTCTGAAGGCTGAAGTATCACTCCGGGAAATAGTGTGCAACAGTGGGGCAAAACAATAAGAAAGTGGCTAAGAGCAGCAAAGCTGCAGTAGAAATGCAGCTTTTCTGCCTTGGGGCTGCAATGTGGCCTCATGTTGAGGTTGCACCACAGCTGAGATCCTGCTCAGCTAGCTGCACATTCACAGGCAGCTCTCCCATCGAATAGCATCGCTTTGTGCATGCCCCGGACACTCCAGTTTATAGACCAAAAGGAGCCACGACTCCAGGGAATACAGACTTGGAAGAGACTTTCTGTCGTCAGGCAGCATGTTCTACTGGCAGCCCTGCTTCACATGATTTCTTCGAACGACCTGAAAGCTCTGTCCTAGAACCAGCATGTTTCTTTGCCCCAAACACTTGCGCTGAACGGCTGTTTCAGAAACTTGCCACTGAGATGGCTGGAACCTCCTTGTAAGTCCTGCGCTTCAAAAACTCACGGCTATCCTATCGTTTTTGTAACACATTTGAGTAACAGATTGGTCCTTCAGCTTCAATGGCTTTACTTTCTCCTTGTGCTGCTTCATCTGAGATGTTCACAGAGTTAGAGGATGAGACTCTCCTTCTCCCATTTAGCCAGTACAAGGGGATCAGCAATTGCATTTGGAGTCTGGGCAATGACTGAACAGAACATTAAAGCTTTCCGTTTTTCCTTCCCTCTGAAAACTCTTCCAGCCACAAAGCAAGCCTCAAACCAAGAATAAAACCTGATAGTTAAATGAATTCAGGGGAACCCACTAAAATCATGAAGGGCCTTTAGGAATTCAGCTCAAAACACTACAGAAAGCAATGTAGTATCTTCATATATTAAAGGTAGTAAGTTAGCACTGAATTATTTAAAAATTTAGTTAGTTTCCTTTGCTTCATCAACAAATGTTATTAAATTTTAATGAGTAAAAATGGTGCAATAAAACTAATGAACTTGGTTTTACTAGGGAAATGCAATAAAGAACAGTACCTTTTATTTTAAAGGAAATAAATACATTTAGTACAGTTTGTTTTATAATATAATAAAAGGAAGATTATTGGTTTTCATAGTTTTGGCGTAAGCCCCCGAGCTTGCAGTGAAATCTGCAAGACCAACATCAACAACAGCCATCACATAAACACTTGCTCACATGAGCCAGCTTTCCCTGGAAGTAGTAGGTCTCAATGGGAGAGGTCAGTGTGGGAAAAAAAAAAAAAAAGCAAAGCATTTTTCACAAGTGTTTACGGGGTCAGTGTGCTTACCCAGTGCTGTCCTCTGGGGTAGGTAAGCAGGACAGACACCAAAAGCCAAAAACTGATGACAAACTAACTCACAGGACATTAAGCTCTGTTTTAGGTATGGACCAGATCTTCGTATTTAGTCAGCCTTGGAACCACAATCTCTCATTCAACTATGGGACTCTACATCAAAAGGCATCATTACCTTACAGGTCCTTTTGGTAACCTCTTTCTTCCTACTACATGAAGGAAACAGAAATGGTATGTTAATTTTCTGGCAGCTCCCAAACTGGTCATTTTTCTCCTAAAAGGATCGTGTAAAATAATGGCATTAAGTACCCCAGAAGCATTAGCGTGTTGGGACATTTAGGCCTCCCTTGGACTGATGGAGGTTTTTGTTTCTGTTTTTTGTTTGTTTTCCCCAAAGCTGCTCACATGGCTTTTTCAGGCTGTCAGACAGTGCTGCCAACTACTGGCCTTTTCCTGCAGTCTCTGGTTTGCCTCAGCACACCTCAGAGATAGGACTCATATTCAGACTCGACTTTCCCTTTGCAGTAGATACGAGGGAAAGCCTCGACACCTGCTGCAGGAGAGCTCAAGAGCTGCTATGGGGAAGACACCTGATAGTGCAGGGTCATTTCATCTCCTGGAAGCAGCAGTCACCTTGTACAGAAACACAGGAGCAGGAGATGACTGCTCACAACAGAAGTGCGTGTGCTTGCTTCTGAGGAGAGCACGGGGCTGGACCAGGAGGGAAGGAACGGTGTGGAGGGACCTGCAGAGGCCCCCGAGGGCAGGTTACCTGGGCAAGGGCACGGAGTGCTCCAAAACCCTTGTCCAGAGCATCTGCCAAATCCCCAGCAGAAACCATTCGTTTGGCAGGATGTGCTACAGCAGCCTGAACGCACAGGCTGCCGTGCGTCAGGGAATTTGCATTCAGCCAGCCCAGGCACCTTCAAGGATGATGGCAAAAACATTTAGCCAGATTACCAAAGCATTCAGGGAAGTTAGAAGCTTCACCTTCCCCAGGATTTCCAGGGGAGATGGGTTCTTGGGCCATTTGAAAACTCCTTTATAAACTTTAGAAGTGCTTTAGAAATCTGGCCCAAAACCTGAACTGCAGAATTTTAACCAACACATTCAGCATTCTCTGCTATGGATAGGCCAGGCATTTTTTCCAAAGAACATGGGCCAAGTCTACATTTTTGCACCAAAACCTTGAAAATATGCAAGAATAATGCTGTTCTGAGATGACTGAGCCAGCTACCATCATTGCTTAGCACAAAGCTTTACTTCTGTACTTGGGAGAATAACTACTTATGCACAGAGGTTGCACCAAACTTGATTGTACTCTGGCTGGTTCAAGCAGCTGGTGTCAGGTAGTCGTTACCTTTTATGTTATGCACATATGTGACAAGTCATGATGAAATTATGCCTACCTTAAGTCTAAACTAAATGCTTAAAGGGTTTGGTGCAACGTAGAACCTCCAAGGTGTGGAAAGACATATACGTCCTAAAGCCAGGAAGGCTTCTGCATCATCTGTCTTCTTTCCCACGTTGCACGGTTATCTGAAGGTGAAGGTGCTCAAACCATGCACTGCTACTGAAAAAGCCAAACCAGTTCTTCGGTTCCCTGGCAGCGTTACTTTATTTTGGTTAGTGAGAGAGATCATATATTCTGAACTCGCACACATAGGAACAAGCATAATGTGTGTGCCTAGGGAGAAATACTGGGGTGTGTATTCATACAAAAGTACATGATGTACCACGTACCAACACAAAAATTCTGCTATAGTCCCAAGGTTTCTAAGCTAACGATTCTTCAGAGAGAAAGACCGAATTCTGCTGTGGAGCTGCAGCTTGCCATCCCAGTGAAAGCAGCAGGACAGGAGAAGTAAAGCACAGGATGCAGTTTGTCTCTGAGGGTAAATATCTAACGTGAGTACAAAACCCTTGTTTGCTGCCATTCCCCACTGTCCAATCTCAGGAGTCAGCCACTTGTTTAGGAAAAAGAGATTCACTCAGTATGTACAAGCATGATTTGGGCAGAAAACTTGGAAGGTAAACCATTTCTTCCTTCAGCTAGAGGACCTCCTTGAACATTTTAGGCTTCAGGGGCAATGATTTAAAGCTCAAGACATCAATACTTTCTGAAGGGAGAACCTACGTTAGTTTAGAAGTACTACTACCTAATATTCTGATTAGTATTACAAATAAACCTCACTTCCAAACTGCTTTAAGTGGGGTTCTGAATATTTAGAAAGACTAGCACTGGGTAAAACAAGCCAGGCAGTCAGCCCCATACACCAAGAATACGGAAGGTTGCGTCTTTGCCCGAGAGCTCACAAGCTATTTGAAGGCGCATTATAATCCACACAGCACTTCTGTACACGGCAGAATGGAAATGAAGCACAGATGTCAACACGCGTGCATAGAAAGACATACGCGATTGGATAGCTCCACTTTGTAGCACCACTTTGGCCAGAAGCGATTCTGTAAAACACCACTCCCCCAAATCAAGCAAGACTCAGCCTAATTTAAGTTCCTGAACATTTACCTCTGCTTCTCTAACCATTCCTTAAAACCTCTGGGTGGGCAGGATGGGGAATATATAGCCTTTGTATAACTATGTCCAATCCCATTGAAGTAAATGTTTTTTTACAACAGGAAAAAACTAGAGGAGTAACATTTGCAGCTAAAGCTAGTACCTTGTTAACTACTAATGCAATTTACTTCATTCTCAGCTTTCTGGTTGTCCATGGGGAAGTTGCTGCAGAATAGGAGCATCCAAAGCGCATCCAGCTAGCAAGAAGCATCCTCAGTCTCGTGCATATCAAGACGAAAGTTCTTCCCCTGTCTTCCTGGCGCAGTGGAGCTCGAAGGATGGTCTCCCTCCGCTTGAGGGGCAACAGCTCATGCCGAGGGCAATTCAGATTATATCCAGGTTAGGCTCCTACTACGAACAGACTGCTGAAAAAAGCTCATCTCTCCTGACAAGGCAGAGGGCTTAGGGAGAGTCGATTCCCAAATTCCACTAACAGATACATGGATCAAGTACCCTGACACCTCAGACAGCCTACCCTTAGCCTGTCAAACTCAACTCCCAAGCCCAAATGGCTTCCCTGCCATGACAAGCCCTTTGTAAATAGTGCATCTCCCCAGTATAGTGTGGCAACTGCACATTGCTCTCACATTCCCAAACAGGATAGCCTATTTTCCTCCTTTCCTGGGTAAATGCTGAGCTGTCCAAGCTCACGTTTAGGACCCAGTCCTCCAAGGGAGAAGTAACTGGTGTCTCCACGCAGGCTCTCTGGAAGTGGGAGTATGCCACAGCCCTCATTTGCACCTGGAGTCCCAGCTGAGAACAGGCTCAGTGGAGCCCCAAGCTGTGATGCGTCACCTGCAGCTTCCGCAGGAGCACCTCTTGGGAACAAATTTCAAGACCCACTGCTCAGGATGAGGAGCTGAGTGATCAACTTCAGCTTCCTACCCATCCTGGAGGAAAAAGAAAAGGGGTTTAACTGGATTTGGCTGGTAGCCAAGAATGTAATATTCTAAAACAGCCTCCTTCCCTCTCACTGGTGCGTTTAACAACCTGAAGTGCCTTCCAGTAAACCCAGCCAGAATCTGCTCCTTTGTTCACCCTACCTAGCATCTGGCCTTGGCAGCAGTTACTCTGGAGAAACCTTCTACGAAGTTGTGCTGAGGAACAGGGCGCATTTAGCACAGCAGTAAGGGAATGCCCAAAAAGAGCTGCAATGTAATAGGGCACTTTTCCCCTCCCAAAGGTTTTAAGATTTCCATGAAAAGAAGTCTAGTGGCAAATTCATATTCTTATCTTTATTTTTTTAATAAAATATTAATACATTTCACCCTCCATTAAATATTTATGTCTCCATCTTGTTATTTCCTCACTCAAACGGATTATGCCAATTAGCTGTATGGAAACTCCCTTCGGCTTTCTAACTTTTTCTAGCACCCTACAGATCTTTCTCCACTCTCTGGCTGGAGCTTGGCAGTGCTGGTCACATTAATACAAAGTGATTATGAAAACACATAGAGATAATAAACACACACATACATATATTTACATCTACTATTCCTGTGTACACATAACTCCTACATAACCTACAGAGGGAAATTTTACAGAAACATGTGGACTAAGCTCTCATCTTTCTGTAAGTTCAGAACTTGTTGATGTTATAGCAGTTCCATATATCTAATACATTTAAGTACCGGATCCTTATAACTTTCCTTTTTATATACAATAGCTACTATTCCTATAGGTGTTATCAGCCACCCAGCATTTACCCAACAATCTGTTTTCCGGTGCTCCTTCTCCACCACTACCCTCTTTTTCTTCTTAGACCAGCATCATCCTCCTGAGACTATGATACAAACGGCCTTTCCAGGCCTCCCACAGCTTATCAATTTTGTCATGCTTCGCCAGACTTCACCGAATCTCTCTCATTTGGCTATTTGCACGAACGCAGCAATCAAGGCTGCACACAAGCATTTTAAAGCCGAAAAGGCACGTGATAAGATTGGAGTAACTCAGGCTGGCACACTATCTGAACAGCTCTACAGCCACAGAGCTGTGCACGCCACTGCTTTTCTCTTTCCTCTCCAGAAAGCCTCAGCGTTTAAGTTTTGAATCTGAGCGATGTGTGTCCTTACTCAGGGTCAGTGATGAACTTTGCTGTGATTTGCTTTCACTGTTAGCCAAAGTCCACTGCACAACTGGATGAAAGCACAAGTAACGCTCAGGAAAGTCCTGCCCAGCAAAGGTCAGTTTGCCGCACTTTCCATTTCCCCAGATGCAGGCCAGGTGCTTTTGTGAAAGGGCAAAAGGGTTTATACAGCAGGAATCAAAGAACCACGGCAAATGCAAGTGGGAGGGGGCCACAGCGCACACGACTGCAGCCGTGACCGGAACATCACAGCCATGGTACGGGGCAACACTATGCACAGCATACAGAAGCAAACACATTTAAGTTCACACACGTGACTCTTCATCATGCTTCTGTTTCGTATCCTACCTACTCCTCTTCTAGACCTCTATTAATGCCTTCTTTTCACCTCTGCTGTCCTCGTCACGTTGCTGCTAACGTACCTTCCCTATCTGATCCCGCTACCCTGTGCTCCTCTCGCAAGAGCACATTCAGGTGCCCCCCTTCTCCTCCTCTACCCCAATCACCTCCTCTCCTCAAGTCATAGAAGAACAGCTCATCCACCCTGAGCTGACCAGATGTTAGGCAAGACCCAGCATCCTGCCTTTCACGGCGCCAACAGCAGATGGCTACAGAAACGTAAGAACAAGGCAATCAAAGTGAGACAGTTCCACAAGACACCCTCCTCATTTCCAGGGATCTGCAGCTGAGAGACTTCCTAACGTTTGCCAGGCAGCCTGCCCCATGCTCATCCATGCAGCTCGCTACCCCCGTCCCAAGAACAGGCACTTGTCCTGTACACCTTTCATAGACCCAAGGAAATCCCTTGTGCAATTTGGTCTCCAAGCACATCATCTCCTCTCACAGCATGGTCTTCAGCTGCTTTTCTTCTCCTTTTGTTGCTACTGGCACTTCCTTTCCCACCCTTTCAGCTCCTCTCTCCTATACCCTCATTTCCCTGCACTTTTGGACAAGATGATACAGCTTCAGGATTAAGCCTTCTGCTCCCCCCCTGACAACACCTAGCAGCAAACACTGTCCAGACTCATCAGGTGGTGGGGCTGGGCAGCGGGTGCCACAATGCCACCCATAAAACACCCAGACAAGGAACAGAAGTAACGCTTTCATGTGCAAAACCTCCGGTGGGTGGCGACAGCAGTGGCAGGGATGTGCGCCCTCAAGTGACACCCTCATCTACCAAAGGCAGAAGCGTGGTGCTTTAGAGAACAGCTGATGCTGGGCCTGTGGTAGGAAAAGCAAAGGCTCGTGGAACAGGTTTTCTTGAGAGAGCTCCAAATCACGTGTTGAGTCAGCAAGCTTGGGCCCTGGGACCAGGGCAACTGTAACCTGAAGGCACACAGTAATGGAGATCTGAAACCCCTCAAAGCTTACTGCTTTGACTGATTCATCTACTTCTGTTGTGCCCAGAGGCAGATACAGGCAGGAGTCACGAATATTAGTCCTGTAGGTAAGGCCAGTCCCATGCTCAGATCTTGGGAGCATTGAGTTCCATGTCCGTGGTAAGTCAGGCATAAAAGCTTTAAAGATGCAGCCACAGTGGGTCTGATTCAAAGCCCTGACTCTGTGTCAGCACCCACTCAGGACAAGGGACATCTTATTGTTCCTCTGTCACAGAACAGGAATTCTATTTATTGCATACTGTAGAGTTACTTGTCAATCCAGCAAGATGCTCACTGCAGAACGCTCTTGTAGCTGTCCTCCTGATTTAACCAGACATGGAGTACTAGATCTGAATAGCTCTGTTAATTCTGTTTTACTGCCTTACATGACAACTGGCAGTATTCAACAGATATGAATATATTCAGCATTTTCAGCCTCCCATAAGAAGCTGGGATGATATTAAACGGGGCATAGCTATTATACAGCAATGAAAAAATTCAGTCACAGGAAATGTGAGGTGTTTTAATTAATTTGAATAACAAAAGTCAAAGCCTAATCTGTAATTTTAAAATTAATATCACATGTGATTAACTCAAGTCAATGTTTCATATATTATTTAGATAATTGCTTTCTGAAACAAAGAGCAGTGTAATTTGAAATCACATCTAACCACAGTGTAAGAGCGCTTGCTTGGAAGGAGTTGATGTGCAGTCTGAATTTATTTCTTCCTCTCCCAGTGGGACATGGTGAAAGTTTCTCCCACCTGGTGAATTCCCCTGTGAAGCAGGATTTTTGACAGCAAACATTGGAAGATAATATAGAAAGGAAAAAAAATCAAGACAAACAATAAAAAAAGCCCAAACCCATCGGAGAATGGAAAATAAAACTTGAGAGCAGGATTAACTTTCATAAAGAGAAAAAATAATCATTATTTTCTTGAAGAGCAAGATTTGGAAGTTCATAAACATTTCACTCCTCCTCAGGAATACAGCGATACTGAAAAGTGCTGCTTCTCTCTTGCATCAGCAGCCATAAGATGTTTGTGACCCACGTGCCCAGACTCTCCCTTGCCTGCCCCACAGCAGTCATTCACACCGCAGGTGGGAGGCACGCTGTCACCAGGCTCAGCTAGCAATGTTTTTTTTTTTTTTCATTTATACTCTGCAGTGACACAAACAGAGCAGAAGCAAGGGCAACAGAGAAGTAAGCCAAACTGCACCTGAGAAGTAAGAGGCTTATTGCACATGGAGCCAAGAGAGGAGCTGCTCAAAGTCAGAAGGTCTGAGTATCTAGGATTCCCTTCCGGTAACCCGAGTGATATTGACCGAAAGTCATCCAGGACTTTCGTCCAGCCAAGAAAACAGCAGACCTCCCGGTCGTACAGCATCTCATAGGCAAGCCAAGGTGCCCTGTAACAGCAGGAGCATCACTTTCCTTCTGGTCTCTGCCCTGTGAAAAGAGGAGCATCACTTTGCTCCTGGCCTCTTCACAGGAAGGGAAATTCCCCCTTTTTCAACCAAATCAGCTTTGTCACAGGGCTGTATCTACAAACCACCCAACAACAGCCTGACCTGTTTCACAAGGATTAGGAAATGAGACACAGAAATTTCCTGAGAAATGTAGAGCCAGGCCAGCTCCAAGGCCTGAGCTGCCTACAGAAGGACCATAAGCTAAGTCATTTGAATGTCCCTGCAGAAACCTTAAGAACGAACACACCGACACTAGGACTATCTGCAGACCAAACCCAGAAGTGCTATGAGCTTTCACTTGCCAAATATCCTTCTAATTCCTCCTGTGAAGAAACGATACAGAAAAACTTTCCCATTTCTTTCTCCCTCCCCAAAGCCAACAATGCTAATAGAAGATTTTTTTTCCCCTTATTTTCTGTTCCACAGTCTCATTCCTTTGGTTAGTGGCCAGCAAACAATTTTGAAAATATAGTCATTTATTTAGGTTCTTAGAGTAAGCATGTGTGAGCACGGTATCCTACTCTTTTCTCTAGTTCTATGAGTGGTATAAGAAAAGCAGCTATGAACAGTGGTATGTTATAGTCATTTACAATAGCAGAACATCTTTCTACTACTGTTGGTAGCACTGCCATCACAACTCTCTTCCAGCAGACTGTACCTCTGCTGAAAGTACCTGGGGAAAAGGAAAGAGATAAGTGGAGAGTGAAGGCAGAAAACCTAAGAGATGCTCATGCTGTGTTCATATCATCTCAGTCCCCCTCTCTATAAATGGCAGTATGAGATACTTAGATTTTTGTGCAGCAAACAAATCACCTTAATTGAACATGGTTTTCATTTGAAAACAAGCTGTGAAGCTTAAGGCTGAAGTCCTCCAGAGAAAATGGCCCTATGATTTATATCAGTGCTGTAAGAACTAGAAGCAATTTGCAAGGTTGCACATGAATAATGCAGGGTGAGAACAGCATAGGATGAGACCACTGAAAGAAAGTAAATGAAGTTCCTTTAAAACTGGTACATATAGAGGAAAGTATTTTAATTTGAATTATTTACCAGTACTGCTGATACTGCAGAACCACCACAGATCAGCAAGTATTTCAAGTTCTAGGACAGCAGTGGTACTATCAATTCCAGAAGATCTCCTAAAATGCATTAAAGTCTATGAATATGTAAGAGAACATGCTAAAGAAAGGAAGAGTATGCAAACTCTGTAACATGTAGCATCAAACTTATGGACTTAAGGCTCTGAGGCAGAGCCTAATCCAGTTCAGGGGACATAAGCAGAAGTTGCCTTATGTGAACCTACCTGAAAAACTATCAATCAGCCATACAGATTGGGGCAGTTTCTGATAGCGCTACTAGAGAAATCCTGATTCTAACATAGTTTCAGTAAGTTTTTGTTGTAATGTGCTACTATGTTGTAATGAGCTACTGTATTGTAATGCACGTGTGTAACGTATGCATGCATTTACCACCCAGCCAAGCAAATTTATTTACAAAAAAAAAAAAAAAAAAGAGAAACAATTCAAGTGTCAGATACACTGACAAGCAGTATGAGCATTAAAGCAAAATTAGATCTGTGGAGCAGGTAGGTCAGTGAACTGTAACCAACTATGAAGCATTTCACCTTTGGGTGTTTGGTTGAAATTCAGATAGGGTTATTAGTGAAGGAAAATCACTATCACCTACCTGATTTTTGAGAACTGTGCTGGGGAAGCAGGGGAGCTGGTGGCTCCACTCAGGCTCCCAATGAACAGCTGCCTATTCGTTACAGTGTGCCCTAATCATCAACAGCACCCTCACTGTGAGGACAGCGTAACAGAGTGGAGATGGCCGCCTTGTTTAAACAGAAGTTGACGGAAGTTTGCCTCGGCTTAGGAAGCAATACTCTTTAAGAAGTGCGAGTTCAATGCCTGGACCCCAAACAAGTTTAAAAGTGCCTCAGTTCACAAGTACTCCTCAGAAATACGAACCAACAATTCATGGGAAGAGTGCTTCTTAAAAGCAAGCCAAACCCCACAGCCCTGGACCAGTGTGTGGCTACACGGGCGTAAATCAAGACAGTTGAAGATTCCCTTAACCTGCATCCAGGAGACGCCACTCAGATTCACAGGATTTGGTGTTAAATCTGTTCTGGGGGCAGATCCACCTGCAAATGCCTCCCCATACTGAAAAAAAATGGATCTGCTCAAGCAGATCTTCTCCAGAAATGAGCTGGCTGTCCAGCCAGCTGAAAAGCAGAGCTGTTGGTGGGGAGCACAGGACAGTACAGGGACATCGAATTCAGCCTCGCCTGACCCTACCGTACATGTGTCCAGGCAAGGAGCTTGACAAAGCTAAGTTCAGGAGCCTACAAGCAGGGCAGGAAAGGGGCGAGATGCCAGGCCAAACTTTCCTGAGGGCTAAAGAAGTCAATGCACCACGTTTTCCGAACTGTTTTACTGGTCTGAGCCACCCATTGACTGACTTTCAGCCTGCTCCCTGCAGCATTTCAGCAAGTATGGACAGCCTCCTTTGAGGGGTTTGACACTACTGCTACAATAGCATTCAGCTTAAACATTTTCCTCAAAACTGAAAATCACACAGTGACACTCAAAACAATTTTCAAACCACCCACACAGCAGAGTTGCACCACTTCACTGATACCTTTCTAATCTAGTATAACTATCTTAGTACAAATTTGCATTTAGATGTGACCATTTACTCTCTTCAGATCAGCTATAAAGAATAGCCCGATACAGCTTCTTTTTGTTTGTTCCCTGACTAAACAGAACAGTTCACTTCTTGAGCTCCTTCAAAAGCCCTAAATTCACTACAAAACCCAACTTTTATTAACTAGAATAATAGCTCTCATTCATCACTGTTTTATTCCCGTTTTACATCTATGTACCTTCCATTACATTAGTAGTGCTGTGCCAGCTTGCAGCCAAGGCGACTGAATGGCAACTGGGATTTGAAAGCCTAACAGAAACATACTATTAAGCCTCCCACTGACCTACTGCATCCTTTTGCTTCTCCTGTCACATTGCTGTCTGACGCAAAGCAATGTGACCATGCGAGGCTCACCAATCAAGCTGATCATCTGCAACTTCCCCCCACAACTTCAAAAAACTAAAACCCCCCACAATTTTTATTAGGAGTACATTAAAAAACGAAATCCACAAAATTGAGTGGTGTGTGTGTGGGGGTGTGTGTACTGGAAATACAGCCACAGTGCTCATTTTCACCCCAAAACACAGTATGCTGTAGCTTTAGTACACCATCTCAAGTTGTCTTTTGCATCAAGGGGAAAAAAAAACTAATTTTGAATGAAAATATATACATTTATGCTCTGGAACAGTCCTACTCCCTGCTGAGTAATTTCCAAGCAAGGCCTTATTTTGGCCAAACACTGTAAATGAGCACCTGGCCAATCCTAATGCGCATACACTGCTACCTTGTGTAAAGTTTCTGGATTGCAACTTTCCCTGCTCCTCCAGAGGTGCCAGGAGCGAGTACAGACCACCAAGCTTCCCTCATCAATTGCTCCAATTACTGTGGAAGCTCTTTAGCAGGGCTGTTGAAATTACTAGCAAAACATTTGCTACTTCTGAGAACTAGAGAAAGTATTTATTGCCAGGCTAAAACTCCTCTCGTGGATCTGCGCAGATGACCACAGAAATCAAACACCCAAGCAGTGTTTAAGTATGTTTTGGCTCCTGTGCAAGCAAACAAGCCAGATCTCTAAGCAGCTTACAGAATGGCGTGATTTGATATTACAAGGCCAGATGCAGCCTGATCTGATGGGAATAGAGAAGGCAGGAAAGAAGTGAGCACTGCACAACCACCTGGATATTGCTATTGCATTAAAACGCACAGTACGGGTGTTGGGGGGACCAAGCCTGGAACCCTCTTTGCTCCAATAAACACAAGTGATAAACTGCGCGGAGTCAAATTCTTCTCTCCCTCATCACGCACAACTAGAGACTTTCAAAGAGAGCTGACAGCAACTGATAATACTTTTGCCAGAACAGGGAACTCCCTTGCAAGCATCCCAGCAGACATGAAGCCATTCTACTCCTCAGCAGGAGACATGCAAGCAGGACAGCTGGTGGGATACATCGTTGCTCACATTCCCTCCCGGATTCCCAAGTGCACTAAACCAGAGTAAATGGGGCATTTTTATTTTAATTTCCATTAGCTGCAAGTCCAGTGGAAAAGATCTGCTGCTTTTGAATGCTTAGAGCCTTCAAAACACAGAAATGTCACATGCCTTCTGTGATTTTTTTATGCTAGCATAGGAAAAAGCATTCACTTCTGGAAACAGGAGGCAAGAGTCTGTGTAGCTACCTGGTGAGAGATGAGCTGAGCTCAAGGAAGAGCAGATCAGAGCAAGAACAACAGTAGAGAATCTCAGAGCAACTTTAATTTTTTGCTGCAGATATGATTTTACTACCTAGGAGTAGCCCAGTGAGAGAGGCCACAATTCCATGCTGCACTGATCTTCTGCAGATTATATATTTTAACGGGAGGCAGTTACTGCATCTGGAACTAGTCAAGTAGTCTGAACATTTACTTGAACGTGTCACGTAACAGTCCAAGCCAAATCAACATGCATTTTTGTGTTGTCCTCCTCAGGGAGGCTACAGGAGTGCAGGCAGAGTAGATATCAAAGGAAATAGGAAAGCAGGCAGGCTCCAGTTGCATTAGTTACTGTCTGTTAGCAAGCAGAGAATGGCAAACGTCGTGCGTTCCTCACGGTGAGCAGCTTCTAGTTTATGTTGATCTCCCCTCTGATAGGGAGCATTACGAAACCTGAACTGAAAAGGTAAAGACAGATTAGACTTTGTGTTCCTCTTGTGCAAGCAGGGAAGAAAAGAGTAGACAAAGACAGACCTCAGATTCTCCCAAGCTTGTAGGTCCACAAATGCTCTAAGTATCTGGGCCTAAAAGATGGGCCTGGGGTTGCAGATGAAGCTCACGTCAAAGCTAGAGAGCTGGGCTACATTCCCAGGCCTCTTTGTTATTGCTAGAACTGCTGGATCACATGTGCAAAAGCCACCTGAAATGAGCTACATGGAAACACCCCTCGCTGCTGACAAAACCACTACTCATGGGATGCACGGCCACAAGCGAGTTTGTGACCTCCTTCTCACAGGTACATCAGCTAATCCTACGGCTAGCAGGCACACCAGGCTCCCGCATCAGGATAGAGGCGCTGGCACTCTCAAGGCCACTTCTTTACTACCTGCGATAGGATCCAGCCCACTCCCTACATCTGAAATCCATAGCTTCTTGGGTGGATGGACCCTATCGCCACCCTGCTGTAAACCATTTCACAGACTCAGCTGGTGTGATATGGACACTTTAACATGAAAAGGCTGCATGACAACAAAAGGGAAGGAATAAGGTGGACAAAATACATTTTGTCTTCTCCTCGTACTAGGCAGCAGTTGTTGGCACACACCCAGTTGCCCGAAAGGCAGTATGCCTCTTGCCGCAGTGCAGTATTAGCTCCTTGCTTCTATTTCATGGTGGCAGAGAGCCCTAAAAATACCATTGCTTCAGTCACAGAAGGGCCTTGAATAATGCTAGTGATGATAGATAGCTCTTCCATAAAGAGCAAAGGGCATCAAAAAAAAATTAATTCATTTTAAACAATGTCTGCCTTCTTGAGGAAAAAAAAATGATGCAAAAGGTTCTCTTTCAATGACAGATTTATGGTGATTTTCTGTGTGCCAGTTAAGCATTGAAGACTACAAAACACTTCTACATCAAGTGATCCTCTATGCTGCCTTAAAACAGCATGCTGGGAAGTAGGCAGGCAGCATAAAGAGACAGCATCAAAGTCAGGACTGAAGTGTTACAGTATTACAGCCAGGTATCCAGCATCCGATAGCTGAATATACAACTGCTACACATTCAAAGAGCACACATCCAGTATTGGGATCCAACAGGCAGGCAGTATTTTATGTACACTGAATGCAACTAATTTTTGTGAGATATATTCGAGCACAGGTCCACTTCTAAAATGGTTATTCACGAGTTCAGTTAATAGGAAGGGGTGGGGTGGGGGAGTAAACCCCTCATTAGCAGGAACGACACAGCCTCTCTAACAGCTATACCTTCTGAGGCTTCCTCTGGGTTTCTTAAACTCCTACCCCAGTTTGCCCACAGGTATGCTAATTAGTGAGGAAGACAGATTTGGAAACAAGACAGAAATCCACTTTACTTCATACTTTTATACAGTACCTTAGGTACAGCCTGGATCTGCCCAAGCACATCCAAACACATGCATGTTGAGCACCTAAGAGATGGAGCAAGGTGTAGATCTAAGGAAACCTTTTGCTTCTTTAACTAATCTCTTAAGAGCAGCCAGCGATGGAGCCAGTGTGGAATTTAACCCCAAACCCAAGGGTCTCCCAAGACTTTATGGCCCGTTCAGCAACTCAGGTAGGCAGAGCTGAGAATTCAGCCCTTAAAAAACAGGGAAATTTCAGTAGCTACAGTTGTAGCGTTCAATGCTGTTTCTACAGAGAGGACACTAAGCAGTAAAGCAGCTTTTACTGCCCATCAGAAAGCTGTTTGATTTGGGAAAGCACACAACTTTCTTGCCTAACTCCTCCAGTGAACAGTATGAGATGACATTATCCAACCTACTGAGCAGAGCTTTGCCCAGTGGCCAGGGCTCCTGTTGACTCAGAGCGGCCTGGGATGATATTGGGCAAAGCACAGTTTTAGAAACAGTCTGCCAAACTCAACAGTCTGGGCTCCCAGGCTCATTCAAGCATAGTCTGTGTCAAAGCAAAAGCCAGAGCAAAACTACAATCTACTGCATGCAAGACAGCATTTGAACTTATAACCGTAGATTGATACCGTGGCTTTGCAAGATTACAAGTCTACAACATTTCTAAAAGCAAGCCAAAGACACAACAAAATCCTTCTAGACTACACTGGCACACAGTAGTCTAAAATATTTATCATGGGGTATCCTAACTGTTCAGAAACAACATAAGCCAAGACTGTAAAACACAGTAGCATGAAGTTAAGTGTTTAAATCCGTATATAGTAGAGCTGGGTCAGAGTTTGTTGTTGGTGGCGGTTTTTAAAATTTTTAATCAAAAACAACTTTTCAGGTTACCCAAACATTTTAATGAAAGAGTTCAAAAAGCCATCTTTCAGCAACCTTTCCTCATCTGAAAATTGTTTTCCATAAGATTCTTGTCTGGGGAGGGGAAGTATGGAGTGAGAGAGCGGTACAAAAAAACAAAATCCCAAATTATTTATGTAAGGGTGATGATGCGTGATCTTCAATCTAATGCAAACCTGATTTCTCACCTAAAAATGAGAATCCCAAATAAGTAGCTTTATTTCCAAAACTGGTGAGCAATTAGCAGCTTCTGCTGTAGTTAGTCAGGTCTGAGAGCATGATAAAAACAAACAAAAAAAGAAAACAAAAGACAGGGCAAGCTCATTTAGAATTTGCAAGCTATTAAAGGACTTAACCTCATCTGCTCATTAAACTGATGACGATGATGATGGAGGCGAGTTGTGACCACGATGCTACCATCCACAAGTATAGTGTTTATCTGGGAAGAACAGAAGCTACAAAAGTAAGACTTTTTGCAAAAACCGCTGTCCAACTAATTCCACTGATGCCGAGAGACTCATAGGAAAGGCAAAGAGTGACATTTGTTTCTCTGACAGTTAATGCCAGAATTGCGGGCAAAACATACCAAGCAGCACCCCCTTATTAACACCTGCAAGGCAAGTAAGTCCTGCCCTGTACCTGGCATTTAGCTATTTCACGCACCACTGTTACCGTTGTTATTCGTCCTGCAACCCTGCTCTGCAGAGGGTCGCTCTCCTCCTCCTCCTGTACTGCAGCAATTAGCAACTGCTCTGCAGCTAACAGCCTGAGGCTGGCGGGAGCCAGGGCAGCCGGAGGGGCATTTCCAGTGAGGCATGCTCTGCTTGGGGGTCTGGCCCCTCTCCTGAGCCTGACACTCCTCCCATCCAGCCTTGGGCAAGGTCTGGAAGCCAGTGGACATGTTTCTTCTGGAGTTTCTCCACGAAAACTCACCAGCATCAGTGCTGGGCTGAACTACAGGTGCGAGTACAGCTCGGCTGGGATGTGGGTTTTTAAAGCAACTTGCTGTGCATATAAAGCTCTTTCAAGATGGCAAGCTCACCATTCTCACCACTCTCACCACCATTTGTGTTATTGCTCTCTGCTGGGTAAACACCAGTCCTGGATCCACCGAGTAGAGCGCTATACTGGCCTGACTCTAGAGGAGGCTCTTACTCCAAAGAGCATTATTACAACTACACGGGCTTAACGAAGCCTGGAAGCTGCTTCAGAACAATATAAGTTATTTCACATTAGAGTGACTCATATCTATAAGAAGTATGGTTGCTGCTGTAGTTGCAAGCCAGCTTGTGTTTTGACCTTTGGATGGTAACATGTGCTTAACCATCCTTTGCTACCATGGTACATGATGCCTGGTGGATTTATCCACCCGCTGCAGTGAGGTTTAATCTAGCCAGTAGGAGCATTTATCTTGAATGTCTGGGATAACTCTCAAAACACTTACATGAATGCATATGTTGCTATACATATTTCAAATGCATTTAAAACTATTTTGTATTCACAGTTCAATTTCCTGAATGGTTCATATAAATGTCTGCCTTCACCATAATAAAATCCAAACAGGCATAGTGTTAAAATCCCTAGAGAAAGAACATTAATATCACTGCATAAAGGACATTAAAATTATGTAAAACATAATGAAAGCTTTACCTCACTGCACATGCACATACATACAGCAGTGCTGATAACATCTTTGTACAACATCGTTCACAAGTGGCCCCTGCCCTCAGGGCTGGAGTGCAGAGCATCCTTCCTTCTTGGCTCTGCGCAGCTTTGGTATTTCAGCCTCTCTGGCTGTTCATTACCACGACCAAAGCTGCCATTTTCCAGCCTCTCTCCCATCCTGAAGATTCTTCCTTGCTCTCACAAAGGCTATGCACACCCAGCAAGCAGTTATTACAAGAGGCAAGCGAGTTTCTTGCTTCTACAGCTTTCTCACTCAGTCTTTCTACCTGCCTTTCTGCCTTTCCATGCACTTCTGACAGCCATCTTGCAGCTACATCTCTCTACATGCCAAGGCAAAAGCTCCATAAACTGGGCAAGCAGCGCTGAGGTGTCTTACAGTGACTAGAAAAACGTCTCTACTACAGTCTGCACGAGCAAAAATTTCATTTCCCATTGCAGTGAAGAACCCATAACTCCTGAAAATCCTGGTTCTTCCCAGCCATCTCCCATTTAACATTGGCATACCTTCCAGATGGATCAGATCTCACTTTGAAACATGCCAGAGGAATACTGTTTTCTTTTTGGTAAGCCCAAAAGACTGATGGAATGGAAAAGGATTGTTATCGCTGGGGAACTCAACAACAAATAAAAAATACACAATCCACTAACAATTTCTTGCAGACCGCTTAACAGATAGGGAATATGTCCGATAGCTTCCAGCTTAGACGCATGGCAAGAACCACTGCATGCAAATAAGAAAGCAGCAAGTCAGAGGTCCGTGCTGCAGGCAGTATTTGCAGGACCTTAGTATGAAACCATTGCTGAAAAGCAAGATGTCAAAATAACAAGTAATAATGAAAGGGGGAGCTGTCACTCATCCATGCTTCAAATTGGGAGAAGAGGATTATAACGTGTGTCTGTTGATGACAGATGAATGACCATTGCCTGGCGTGGTCTACAATAGAGCAGACTTCACAGGTGAACAGACTTTAAAAATCAGAGATTATTTCTAGAAGAGTAAACTGAAATGCAACTTCAGGTTTTTTTGCCTTTTTTTTAAAGCTGTCAAAACAATAGCAGTACTTGCTTTCAGTAGGCCCAAGGGAACAGCCTTGTGCTGGGGAAAATTACACCTTAGTAACATAGAGTCTGCTGAAGTGCCTTTAACATAGTTTCGCAAGCTATTTAAAAGAAACCTTAATGCTAGTTTGTGATGATAAAAAAGAACTAAAGAAAAAAAAATCCCAAACCTGTGTATGCAAGACCCATATCTTCCTTGACAAAGACATTTAAAGAAATCAATTCTAATTTCTTTCTGAGGCCCATACTTTAGCAAGGGAGCACAAAGCCATGGATTCAGTTTTCTTCTTAGTATTATAGCATTATATATACTGTCTCTGATGCACATGTTTATTGTGGTTTGAAGAGAGGGCAGAAGATGGAATGGATTCCGATGGACTGAGAGACAAATTTATCCCAAGGATATACACAGGCACAGTTCCCACAGAAGCCAGCTGAACTGCTGCACACTTAATGAAGTCAGCTAAAGCGTCAAATGGCAGCATCTTTTGGCAACTAATCCATGAGGTTTGGTATGCAGACAACAGCACTGAGATCATACATACATACATCCTTAATCCTCCATCCTTCAAACAGTGCTGTGCAAAAATCATATTCTGTATGTTTGTGAGGCACTGCTGTACTAGGAAACAATCTCTAGTGACCTGCATAGGTAAATCTCCCACAGCAGCAAAAACATCATTCCCCTGTATTTACACCAAATTAGAGTTTTGTCTGTATTTTATTGCTATAGTTTGGTCTTTACCCCTCCTCTCCCAGAAAGCAAGCAAATAAAAACACCCTCTACACCAAAACCCCCTGTACCCAGTGTCTTCTTCAGATTGTTTAGTCAGAACTAGAGTTAGGCATTTATTCCTAAGGAAGGGGGAAGGGTAAAGTTTCATGAACAGACACCACTGGTGAGACTGGCAGATGCCACTGGGAGGATCTATCACAGTCTGAGACTTCATGATATGCAGTAGGGATTAACTTCTATTTCCCAAGCTGGATTTAGAGGGCTCATTTTAGGTGACCACTCTAGGAAGAGATAAAATGAGTCTCCCCTCCTCCCCCCCCCCACTACCTGCAAAGGATTAAATAAGGAGAAGCAGGTTTTTCACAAGCCACTCCAAAGGAATGGAGATTCACCACTACTCAAGACAGCTAGCAATTGCTGAGCTGTTGAAGGGCCTGGCCCCATACATTTTTACTGACTACTGTCTCCACCCACTCCCTGAATGACACCTTTCCAACCAGCTCCTAGCCTAACCCTCTATCCCATTTTTCACTCTCTTCTACTTTGACGTTTTCACTCTATTGCCCTTGCTCACTTTCACACCCTCTGCTCCAGAGGACGAAAATTCATTAGGTTAGTTAAGGTTTTTACTTCATAATGCTTCTGTAGGCTTCAGAGGCCAAACAAGCCCAAAAAGGAATGACCAGTTCAGCACATGAGGCTGATAGCAACAAAAAACACTTCTGTTCTAATTCCAGCCCCAGGAAACGCGGTTGAGTGAGAAGCAAAGTTGCACTTATGTTCCAAGGGCTCAGTTTTTGAAAGTGCATGGCCACCTCTGTTCTAACATCACCTGCAGTTTCTGACGATCAAATATCTTTAAAAACGTGTAATACATAACCCCTTTGTCTCTGTCACAGTACCTTCTTGCAGAATAGCTAATGCAAAAGGCCTTGATTTCATCTGTGCCCCCAGAACTTGTAATAATTAATCCTACTTTTTTCCCCTGCTTGGACTTGCCTGCCAATGTCCAGCAAGGATGCACTACTGCATGCCTCTGTTTGCTCTCTCAGCAGGCTCTGCAGTGCTCCCATTTTGGTACCAACAATCTCTCTCTTCGGTTTTATCCCATGGGAGAAATCCAGGAGATTTTGCCTTGGATTCATTTAAAGGAACAGCTTTGCTGTTACCTGCGTGCACCAGTGATGTCAGAGAGATGCTTCTCTCTGATGGAGGCAGCCTCTTTCTAGAAAGCCTTTGAATACTTGTTCAGTTTTACTGGTGGGATAACTGAGGCATGAAGTGGAAAGGAAGCGCCCCACTGTTCAGGACAGAGTAATAAGTAGATTCTCCTGAATCCCGTGCCCCTTCTATTAACTATAGTGTCTCCTCAGGACTACATAGTTTTTCTAACGTGAGCTTCAAATAAGTCACAGACCTTTCATATCAAGACCCTGGGGAGTTTAAGGCAAAGGAAGGAGATTGCCAGGAACACCTGGTTACCGAAGCGCACACTCTTATGGCAAAGATGAAGGATATTCCCTCACACGTGGCGAGATCTCTGCTTACTTTTAGTACCTCCCTGCCAGGTTCTGAAGAAGCTCCATCACACAAATTTACTGTCTCACATGGCCTTGCATTTTAATTATGCTGTGCAATGAACTGCAAATAATTTAGAAAGCAGCACCTAGGAAGTCAAGAAGAAATGTGGCTTCAGTTGGCTGAAGCTAGTGAACAGTCCTTGCAGCATCAGTAGCAACTGTCACAGGTTAGCATGCTTTCTGCACTGTTCTCTCGCAAGTCAGCGCTACGGCAGGCTGAGTTTAGCACCTACTACTATCTCTTGCTTTCCCTTCAAGAAAGGAGGTGCAAATAAACTGGCCACCCAAAAAAAAAAAAAAAAAAAAAAAAAAAAAAAAAAAAAAAAAAAAAAGGGAGAAAAACAAGAAGAATAAAACCCCACAGCCTAAAAGATGAAGAAAAAAATCTCCACACTTCCAAAAGAAGAAGAAAAAAAAGAATGGAAAAACTCACAACCCAAAAGAAAAATCTCCCCAACTTTAAAAATCATGAAGTGGAACTACCTCTTCCCCAGCATTTTGTTCTCAGAGCTCCTTAAGGAATTCCCTGCTCAGGGTCTTTTTACAGCCCTATGAGGTTACTGTCTTTAAACTGTTTTCTTCAAATAAGTATTTGCTAAAAAGTGTTAGACAACAGTACCTTCAATACCAAGTCTCTGTAAGATGAATATACATCTTGGCCATTTATCAAGGACTCTTCATTCCTTCACTGTAATCTTTTCTACTGCTCATCTCTGCACTTAGCTTGAAGTGTTATCAGACCTTTTGCAATTAATTGGTAACATTTCACACCTGTATTTTCTGGGGTTTGGCATAAGCCTAAATACTGTTATTAATGACATGAACTTTATCTGGAATTTTCATTTAAACTTGGCTTCAAAGTTCTCTCTCTCTCTTTTTTTTTTTAACATATATTATATCTTTAAAGCATTAACACAGCTGGACCAAAAAAAATGCCAACAGCAGTATGGGTATGCATCTGTTGGATGTTACATGTGGACTTACCTATAGATAAACAGATGACTCTGTAGATAGACAGATACATACAAAATGCACTTCTGTTTTCACAAGTTACATGTTGCAGAGCAGAACTAACATAATTCATCTGACTCTCACAGAGCGGTCCACTCAAAAATGCAAATAAATGGTACTCATGCAGTTGTTAACACACAGTTCATGAACAGACACTCCCTGAAGGAGGTAACCCTGGTCGGGAAATGGAAAAAAAGCAATCCAACCCAGGCCAGTCTCAGCAGGAAAAAGTCTACCACTGTGGTTTGTATTAGTTCAACTCTGCCCTGCAGCAGATCAGGAATAAACACCTACAGGATTGGCTGCAGCTGAGTGACAGTTCAGGAAGCTGCTGCTGCTGCCACCTTTGCACGCTACCAATTCCCAAGTGAGACCCAGTACCTGACTGGCTCCGGACACACGCAGAGGCGTGCTGCACGATGCCTGCAGGGCTCGGTCCACTGCAGCCACGGTGCTTCTCCACTTCTCAGGCAGTCCACAAAGTCCACGCACCTGTGCTTCCTTTCTATAGAAAGCAGAGTTAATAAAAATAGTTAATCAGAGGACATACAACAGAAGCACAAACAGGTAGATATGCACCTAAGAAATAAAAAAAGCCGAGGCATTCATGTGGACAGAGTTTCTAGCTTAAGCCAGAATACCTTAAGCTTGTCCACACTAAGACATCAAGCATGGTCACAGACTTGACATCTTGCTAGTCATATCACACAGGAATTTCAGGATCTAGAGTGAAATCACCTACTAGCACACAGAAATGCATTAAGTCCTCTGCAAGCCAGCTAGGCTAGATGCACAATTCCTACAAATCTTGCAGATCTCAGCATGAACTTCTCTGCTTCTTGAAAAGCCCAGGGTCCTGTCTGTGTGCTCATTTGTAAAATTTTAAGCATGCTTTTTATAGGACAGGTAAGTATTGGATTTGTGCTGGACTAATTTAAAAATACAAACACTGTCCTAATGCATGGAACATAACACTGAATGAAAAGGAGGTAGGTGACTGTCTGGCATATTGACAGCCTGAAACCATTCTGCAGCGACCGTATAAGCCTCTAGAGCTGCACACCCCTCGTCCCCGCCGAAACAGCCATCGCACAGAGTCCAGATTGATCAGTACCCAGGGCGCACTGTGGGATCTAAGAATGTACCTTCCACACGAAAAGACACATCCCTGTCCAAAAATCTGTCACCGTGAAGGTAGTAATGACTCCAGTTAATGAATTATCAGAAAGCTAGCTGAATTCTGGCCCATGCTGCTACATACCAGAAACCTGCCAGGGAATATCTGTGATGCAGAGGTCCTAAATCTTGTATCTGAATTGAGAGCAATATGAAATTACTTCAGAATGGAACAACTCAGGTTTTGGTTTTTTGTTGTTGTTTTTCAGAAAGCAGAGGAAACTCATTTATCCATCTGATATTCACTTTCTATTCTCCCTCCTTAGATCTTATTCAAGTATTTACACACAAAGTTGCTTGTATGCATTTCCCGAGTTGCCTGTTTATGTAAATTATGCAGGGAAAGTTGAGGTGACTACTTTGTAATCAGGGAGTTACTGCAATCTATATTTTCGTGGCATACTCACACCCCTCCTGTGGCTCATTCCAGGTACAATTTTATGCAGTACTTCCTTTGCAATACTATTCAGGCAAGGGGAAAGAAATATAGTTACAGTAGGGACCTGCTTCTTGCTGTGGAGGACTGAAACATTTAACTAGTGTGTGTTTTGACCAAAAAAACTCCCTCAAAAAACAAAAGCACCACATTGCCCTTCTCTACACTCAAAAGCGCGCACTTCTCATCAATAGTTTAGCTGAACTTGAAAACAGTGACTGCAACAAGATTACTACAATTAGCACCATTAATGCTGCCCTGTTTGCCCAAACGATGTTTACCGTTCAAAAGGGTACCAGCAGCACAGCAGAGGTGAAGTCAGATACAGACTATGTTAGAGGGGACTGAAAGGACCAGCTGAGCCGGGTCGGAATCGCTTACTTCATGTCCAAGGTCAAGGGGATCCTGCAACTCCGCAAGAAGGGCTTTCTGCACTTCAGGCATGAGAAATGGAAGAAATACCTCGGGGAGATGGGAGCTCAAGCAAGGACATAGGCATAATGTAACGGACAGGATGAAAGACTTCTACTGTCAAGCTTTCCTGCTCATACGGAGGGAAAGACGACACCCCAGAACAAGGCGGGAGAGGTGGGGAACAGCAGCATTGTTCAGAACCTCATTTTGGTTTGAGTGCCAGCATCACCAAATTGCCAAAGCATTTCTCTACAGGCAAACAAATACTACGCATTCAGCTCTCAAGATAAAAAAGGGATGCATATCTGTTGCATACAGCATGGGCCTTGCTTTTAGCTGAAGCAAGGAAATGGGAACTCATGCATTTTGGAAGTATTTGCACTCTTGCTCAGTTTTCAAGAGTATTTCCAGCAAACAGATTTCCTCCCAGCAAGGGAGATCCACCAACTTCTCTTTCTCTAGCTGAACCATGGTTTCTTGGTGTCTTGCAGAGTATGTCCTGCTGGTCCACAGTTCTACATCAAAACCGTAATTTAGGAGTCGTTTAACTTAAAGCAGATGCCTGGCCTATGCTTTAGCACATACAGTTTCCTACTGGACTCGGTACGATCTCTAATAATTAGAGACTCACTTAAGCTCCAGGCTTGGCATCTCTTCCAGATTGCTTTGTTGTTTAACTGTGATAACTCACAATGTGTACAAAAAGACCCAGTTCCTTTTTCCGACTTCTGGCCAGCTCTTGACCTCAGAGCTCTCGTGCTAGCCGACTGGCCCCATCCAGCTTAGTGCTTCCTAGAAGGGGATGCTAACAAACAATTTCCAAAGCCAGTTTACTGAGTCTGTCTCCAGACAGATAATGCTGTCTGCCAGAGATTGACAGTCTTGGCTCTACTCCCATAACTTCAAGCCAGACTGACTTACTTGAAACAAAGATAGTTGGGGAAAGTCTACTCACCATCCTCAGCCTAATGCATGCAGGGGAAGTACTAATTTTTCCCCTCTGGCACTGAACAGGGGAAAGGTACAGATACAATATAGTTTTCATCTGCATCTTCTCTGTCGCAGCAGCATCTAGATTTTGGCTGTTGCCATTTGATTTTCACTCTCTCACCATTCGCCACACACTTTTTCCTGATTTTTTTTTTTGCAGCTGTCACAACCACCGGGAACGGAGCTGGCTGCAACACAGAGTGCACCGCTGCACACTGATTCCTTGTAGCAGTGCTAAATCTGGCTCTCTCTTTCCGAATCAGGATCTCAGCCGGTCGCTGTCAGTGGTACAGGGTGAATTACTCCAGGCCTAGCAGCATCCACCCAAAGCTCATGCAAGTCACTGTTACGACTATTCCCTTTAGTGGGGTGCACATCAGGCCACATGAGACTGTAGAAAAAACACAGTCAGACTTTGGATGTAGCAGTTGTTACTTACATGAAAGAACCTACAGCTATGTGAAGGTGCTTCAGTTTTTCCTTCTTTCGCCACTGCTGACCCCCTGCCTAAGCCACTGTTCACACTGAGGTTTTCATCAGTACAAAGGATAAGAAATTTAAAAGGGCGCAACAAAAGCCTCAGAAAAAAATATTCTTTATCTGTGGTTTTCATCTCTTTATTTCTCTCTTCCAAGATCCCTTTCCGATTTTTAAATTTACACCAAAAGGGATTCTGGGTCTTTTTTTTTAAATGCTGGGCAAGTTCGATTCCTTGAAATTTTCCAATTTATATCCTAAGGAAAGGCTCTTTAAAACGTGAGCTAGTTCCCACTACTGTCAGAAAGTATCCGTCTCCCAGCTGTCCATTATCGGCTAACACAAACTCCTCTCACCTAAATCCAAAAGCGTAAGTGTTTGAGAAAAAAAAAATCCTCTCTTTCACCACTCAGAAGTGTGTTATAGAGTAAGTCTTGTCTGCCTTCTACCCGCTTTGTTGATTTAAGCCTAACTGCTAATCCAGCCGGATTACAAAAGCTACCTTGTTCTTGTTCACTACCTTTGGCTAAACGCAGTCGCCTTTGAATTATTCCAGCTGCTTTTTGCTCTGGGATTTCTGAAGTAACTAGAGAGGGAATAAAGCAGCCAGCTACACCAGTCAAGTTCTTTTACTCCTTGTCTGGAGACTGCCGGGAAAGTAATCATTTCCAAGTAATTTATTTTCTCTGAATTGATTTGATGCTAGTCCTGTGTAAGGAAGAACCAGGCCTTTCCCCTGCCACTCGTGTACATTTGAAGAACTGCCTTGCTTTCTGTAACATACTGGGGACAAACATGCTACTTACTTGCTTCCTATCAGAAACTGGTTTTGGAAAAAAAGCTAGAAATAGTATTTCAAAACTATTTCAAACAACCTGACAAGTCTAACAAATTCCACCACCTAACTCTTTGACCCAACAGATAAACACTGGCTGAGCTGAAGGCACGGGCAAATATTTCACTCCCAGAACAACGTCAAACAGAGCATTCAGTAAGTATCCAGTTACAGAAATTCCAAATACCTTTCTACTTAAGAAGAGTCAAAATCTTTGCCCTGTGCAATTACTTTGAGATCCATTTCCTCTTAAATGAAGACTTTGAAAGCAAAGTGCCTTTATTCTCAGTGCACGATCTGTCAGGCCTATCAGCACAGCACCAAACGCGCCAGTAACATACCAACTTCTGTGAACAGCTCGTTTGAGATCCACAGAAGATATGAAGAGTCTCAAGCGCAGACCTTTGCCGCGTTTGCTGAGGATGGCTAAAGCAGAGATGAGACTGGAGTCTGGAAATCCAGCTTTTGAGCCCTTTGAGCTGAGCTACACAGGCAAGAAGAGAAGCAGTTTGTACTGAGTTATGGTGGAAAGCCAGTCCTTATCAATAACGCTTGTGCGATGTCATGATTACTGTATGGTAACAGTCAAAAATGGGGCACTCCTGGGACATCCAGAACTTTCTCAATTCTTTCACCCGCCTTTACCTTACCAGGGACACACGCTCAAGAGGTGTTTTTTTTTAAAAAGTTTGGAGATCTTTTCCCCAAATGAATATATATCTTCTCAAAGAAGTTGAAATATTTGATTTTTAAGGGTGCAAAAAGTAAACTCTCACATTGTTAGGGATTTACTAAAAGGTAAAAAACTTAAATCAGACCATTCTTTTATAATAGACTTTAACAGGGCAAGGTGATGTCTGAGTACAGACAGTATTGACAACCTTACAAAGTCAGAGCATACAAAAGCTCAAAGATACCCCAGGAAGTTAAACTACCCAAGCACTACCCGTAACAAGGAAGTTATTCAGAATAACTGCATGCTAACAGAATTGCTGTCCCCCTGCAGAACTGCATTCAAACTGCCCGGCACTGGTTTAAGCCACAGTGATAAACACTGATCTCTAGCAACTGCAGCTTGATTCCATATAGCTGTGTGCCTTGCCTAAAAGCTGCCTGTTGATGTCTGTTACTGATACCTATGTACAGCACTTTATCATTATATTAGTTTGAACTGAACATGTATGCTTACTATGTGTGCCATTAGTACAAAAAGAAGGAATTGAATAGTTCCCAAGTAGCTTAAAAGCTCTTCCATGCTGCATAAATTTAACTATTAGGCACACAGATATTGTATATTTTCTCATATAAAGAAGATTCTAGGGTAGGCAGAGAAATAAATAGGAGAAAACAGCGCATGAAGGAGGCAGAGAACTGACAAGTAAAGCTGAATTGAGATGTAAAATAAAATCTGTTCAGAAAGTATAAATTGATAAAATAGAGACGTGAGACAAATTGGCCTAACAGCCCTCAATACTTAGTGCCTGTAGCTTGTTGGAGATCTCTATCACGAGCACTCATGTATACATAATTCAGGGCAGATTAAAAAGAGATCCAGCACTGGAATTAAATACTTACTGACCAGATGAGCTCCTAACAGCATAAGCTCCTTCTCCTGCCTGTTAGTACTGCAGTTCTCTAAACTAGTTCAAGAAAAAGCAGGTCTAGGGAAACAGGTATCTGAGGAGAGAGGCATCCTAGGGGGATTCTGTGAGGGTCAAAAAGCAAGACTAGTACCAGGCTAACCTTCTCTTACTGCCCCTCATGCCATGCAAACACCTAAAAAATAAAAATAAAATAAATAAATCTAAAAATGCAACTATGCACTGCAAGACGAGGAAGAAAAATTGTAAAGAGAGTCCTCGGCATCCCTGGACCTGTAGGCGCAGCTGCTGTGAGCGCAGAATTTGGTAGGGAGGAGGTTCTATGTAGTTTGGCAGATGCTGAGAAACTTCACCTCGTGCCCTGCGACGCTGCCGCTCTGCCAGTGCCCTGCAGGACAGCAGGAGCGCTCCGCGCTCCGAACCCCAAACAAGCACGAAGCCCGCCTTGTACCGGGAAGCGGCCTGGCTCTCGAAACTCTTCAGTTCGTGTCCTGAGGCCGAGTTCCCAACGATGCAGAATTGCGCTGGCTGTCTTACGAACGTGTATTAGAACAATCAGGCATCTTGCGCTGAAACTCATTTAAATGTGGACCTCGTGCCAGCCCACTACGCTAGCCACTGCGCTAACATGCTTCAGTTGAGTAATATGTTTATGAACACAATACTCAACTCCCAAGTGCATTTACTGCCAAGCCAGTACAAGAAAACTTGTTTCAAAAGCCACACAAAGCTGCTGTGCCTCACAGCAAATACCGCGTTACGAGGGTGAAAACAAGACTGCCTGTTTATTCTTTAGTATGACTGCGGAACAGTAACGGGCTTAGTGACTCTTCTTAATAGATGATAATTTACTTTATCTACAAAACTACCTCTTTTTCCATTTATTACCGTCTTAGGTAGTAAGTTCCCCACTGGAGGTCTCTGTCCTCTCAGTTGCTGTGACCACACCATAGTCGATTTGACATTTGGTACTTGTGGGAAAATAAACTTTATTCTTCCCACTGAAGGTTTAACAAATTTTTCCCCCTTTTTCCTCCTCCACAGGAGTGGCAGGGCGGTAAGTTGGTTACAACCTGAACTTACTTGGGTGAGAGGGGAGGACAGGGATGACAGAGTAGTCTTCATTGCTAAAACACTGTGTCAGAAGGAAAAGGAGCTACAGACAGAGCATATGGAGCCTACAGGACAGGCTGACTGCCCAGTTCACATGTTTGTCTATCTTTGAAGCTGCAATGGCTGAACCCTTATTAGATGCCCTTGCTGGAAGGCAGTGCTGCTGGTAAAGTTTAATGCACAAGAAAAACAGTTTTCCTTGAGGTATTTAAACGGGTCTGGATTTCTTTCACAGCATTCTCCAAGTGCAGACTTCAGTTACGCCTTTTACGTTGAGCTAGGATACTTGGCAGCTAGGACGTTTGATAGTAAAGAGAAATTATTTTTCCATGAGGATTAATGAAACCATATTGAAATCAAATAGATAAAACCTAGGAGAGAAGAAACTTTGGCAGATAATCCTGGTTTATCTTATTCATGTTTCTCCCCAGCTCATGCAGCTACCTAGCTGCTCTCCTAGGAAAAGGCCAGCAAAGTGGCAAGGAACACCTCCCACCCACCAAAAAGCTGCCGAAAGAATAAAGGCAGCCACTGGCTTGGAGGAAAAGCAGAGCATCCGAGCCAATTTTACAGGACAGTCTCCCCTGCAACTTAAAGCAGAGCAGTTCTCTTCAGTTCAGCCTACTGTCCAAACTTATCTCAACATTACAGCCCTGCAAAAGGGGCACATCCCCAGCAGGTCCCGGTCTCGACTGCTGTACAACTACCACCCTGACGCTGAAAAATTACCCGTAGCATTACTATACAGGCAGCAGCTGCTCTAACTGGTACACGCATGCAGGGGAAAGCACCTAACCGCAGAGCGGCAAAATTCAACTCTTACTGCTTGACCTCACCCCATCCCTTTGCCAGCTGAGAATCAGGAAGCGACATGTCTGTGGCCAGCAGCAGGTGAGAGAGAACAGCCCTAATTAAGTGCATCAAGGAGGACTGGCTTCAGGTATTGAGTGTGTTCATTACTCCCTACCTGTTACTGAGCAACAGTGCTTATCCTCTAAGCAGTATTCCTCTCCGTTGCCTTTACATGCTCATTTACATCTCAAAAGTTAATAAAGGATTAATGCTATTACACAAATGGTACTGGCATTTTATTTGCCTCAGTGTACTAAAATCTAGACATCCTTGCACTGATTCATCCTCGTTCATATGAAAAAATGTTATCCATCGTCCCTTTCAAACTTACAGCATTTATTCAATCTGCAGTCAAATTACTTTTCTGAATCCACAGTTACACCCATTTACGAACGAATACCCCATTTTAACCTCAGACATGCAGGTCTGGCCAAGTATCTGCACTTCAATGCCAAAAGCACGGCTTTTTGTTGTGCTTTATTATTTCTGAAAAGTCTTTTTCCTACCAATTAAAGCCACATCCACCTTTCAGGGCTTCTCTTGTCCTCCATTATTAGGGTGGCAAGGTACAGCAAACAGTAATTACGACCTTAATAACATTATCTAACCACATGGTATTTAGGTTTTTGCTAAAGCAAAAAAAAAAAAAAAAAAAATCCACACTATAGGAAACCGTATGGTAAAACATTACTAAATTCTAAATAGTCCTGCCGTATGAATTGTTCCACTGATTCTTACATACTTTTCCCCCTCACAGAAGCATACTAGGGCAATAAAGCAAGTAATTTATTTCTATAAAGGAAGGTCCAGTAGCACCTATAGGTCAATCAGAGGGAGACTCCACCAGGCCAGAAGGTTCACACAAATAGATAAGAAACAACCAGCTCTGTTCTGAAACACTGGTAGCCAAAGACCAGGAAATGACGTGCAGGAGATGCTAATCCGTATTCTTCTGCATGGATTAAGGCAGATCGGAGGGCCATTCTACATGCTTCCTAGGGACAATTCATTTCACAGCTTTGCGTGTTGTGTCCCCAAGGCAAGCTGAATGAGGTGTTAGGTAAATGCCATGGTAGGAATTAAAATGGCTTTCCTAGATCAGTGCAACAAACTAGCTGAAGGACAACTTATGATTCTTTTGCACACCAGTTTCTTGGAGATGCTTGTAGACAAGAGACACGCACCGAAACCCCAAAATAAAATAAAAAACCCATTATCATCATCTTCCAGAGCCCATCTAAGATTCCCTTTTTTGGTTAGAAGGGTAGAAATTCAACCGTTTGCTGCTTCCTTTCTGCCCCTTCAGGAAGCTCAGGATGGCCACCGGGCCCCATGGGAGTGTTTGGGCTTGCGAGAGTGGGAGAAGTGGCGTGTGCCTCTTTTGGGGAGGTAGGAAAGGCGGAAGCACCTCCACAGGGCTGGTATGCCTCGTGCAAACCAGGATAATCTGAAGAACTAGTCAGGGTCCACAAAGAGAGCAGTAGTTTCTACGCTTACTACCAAAGCGAGTCTGATGGGTTTTACCCATCTGAACGACATGACTCTGCCCCACTGTCTCGTACCTTCACTAGGATGGGGCTCCTAGTTCTGCTCTGGACTTCTGTCACCTTTAGCTGTTTATCACTGAAAAGTCCACTTCTACCTCAAAGGAGGAGGAGGAAGGGACTACTTGACAGACATTCTTTACAAAACTGTATTTTATTTTTCAGCTTTTCCCACAAAGTTCCTTCCACCTCCCACTGCATCAGGAGCCAAGCACACACTGCCTAAGGTGCTCCATCTCTAATACTCACCATTCATCAAATGCAGAAATAAAGCATGGTTTTATCTCTGGTATCCAGGAGAAAGTACAAGGAGCAGCATGTTGGAAAACATTATCTATTCAAAGTCTCCATAAGGGCACACCTCTCCAGGGATAATAATGTCCTCAACTGGGATATGAGCAATGTTCTTTCTCCCTGTTGTGCATCCAGCCTTCAAAATTCTGCTGCCAGTTGGCCCTTTTAATTTAAAGCATATTCGTAAGTAAAGAAGTTTCTCTCAGGTTCATTAAAGTCCTAGGGTAGTCAGCAAGCCCTGCAGCAAGAATTAAATGACAAATATGACTTTGTACCTGAACTCTCTCGATTCACGAATAAAGGAAGCTAAATAGACTTCCAAAATTACTCTCCCTCCTCACTCCAAAGTCACAGCTGAGCTTTAAACAGTAGTGAGGAAGTAGAAAATACTTTCTTTTAGTGCTTAGGATAGCTGCAGGTTACTTAGTGTGCCTTCAAATTGTCCCTTTCATTAAGAAAACACTGCTTGAGCTGCCATTATCTCCTGATAATGAGCAAGACACTGGGAAGTTAAAAGACCTCCCAATACACCTGCTTTATGAAGTTTTTTATTTTTTCTTCAATGTGCATCACCTTCCTCTTGCTTATTGTCATCAAAATACACCTGATATTGCTCATCTGTTTAAAGTAAACAACACTCCTTAATGCTTTGGATTCAAACCCCATCAGTGTTCACAGCTGAGAAAGCGCAAATCATCTTCAAACTCCCAACTGGTCAAACAACACCTAGGTCTCCCCAGCTTCTCATCCACTCAGCTGGCAAAACTCTGGTCTGACAAGCTTCCAACAACCCACTTCAGTGAGATGCATTCTCTGTTTTTTCATACAGGTGCACAAAGAATTAAACACAGGATAAAGGGTCAAATAATGGAGGGGCCAGGGAAGAGATCTCCTGAGTTGTCCAGTGCAGTGTGTATTAATTTACTGGGAGTGCACAGGCAACGGTGTATGTTTATTCCGATTTCTTTTATCAACCTGCAGGATAGCATGCTCCTGGAGCTCAGTGCTCTGAAAATACTATGAAACAAAACTGCTTCATCCACCCTGAGGCACTCCCTTGACAGAATGGGAATAATTCAAGGACTTTAAAGGTGTGCATTTAGCAGCTCCTCTAGGACCTGGCATAAACCCATCAAACATTTCTGAGTCATTTCATCACCTGCTTATTTGATTTAAAAAGGATTGATATTACCAAAAAGCAATTTTATCCTTTCTGTTCCGTTCCCTATTTCTATTTCTTATCCCTTTATAATTGTTAATATCCAACAGATACACTTCCAGAAATACATTTGACTTAGATTTGACATAATCAACACAAGTGCGACATTAAGTAGCCAAACCAATAATCCAGAGTTTATACCACGTTTATGCTGGCTGAAAGACAGCTAGAAACCAATTCAGAATAAAGTAAAATGGTGCAGAAAGGCAATATCTTACATGACCTAATGTGGCAACACCGAGTTAACCTTTCAACATTTTCAGAACAGATTCAAACCAGAACAGTAAGTTTATCCAAGGTCAGCCACGGGCATTTTTGACAGAGATTTAGGATCCTTAAACTCAGTTTCAGCATGACCCCAGTTTCAGCCAGTGCAGTAATCTCATCAAGGGCATCTCCGCCATCCCAGTCCTTAATATGAAAGAGGAAATAAGGAGCAGACAGAGAAACAAGCTCAGCATGAGCATAACCCTTATATCAACCACGATGTATCAGACACAGGACAAGCACTTTCCCAGAAGGTTCCAACATTCGATTCCATTTAGGAGGCTACAGAAAGCAAAGGCATCTGTGTGTCTTAAGATTTTCTTTTGCACTGGCAAGATAACAGGACTAATTAAAATATTTGTTATGTTTTAAGAAGGCCACAAACCTTCAGCTCTTCAGGACAGATTCTTCACAAGTCCTCAACACCAAAAAGCTTCTGTGGTGAAGAGATTCTACACAAGTTGCAGAACTGACTAATCTGTCCTATGTCAGCATCCAGGCAGTTTGATTTATTAGCTGGTCTTGGAATAACTTAAGGAGATCAAACAACTCATTTAAAGACTTCTAATGCTTGGTATGCAGGAATTACTAAGGCAGAATATTTGGAGAGATACTACTTAAAAAGTTAAAAGAAAAAAACTCAAAAGAACAGAAGCTAGGCTTTTATTTTTAGAAGAAACACCTAGAACCAGACTCTACTATTCATACTCATAAAGTGTTGTATGTTGTAATAAACATACTTGTGTTTATTACCGTATTTATTACTGTGTAATAGATGTGTAATGTGGTAATACCAAAGGTACTCATGGAATTCAGGTGTCCAATGTTTTTTAGGAGACTACAGCTGGCTGAAAACTTACTTGACCCTCAAAATCATTAACATACCAGATTTGAAGAAATGTAGTTAAATGTGTATAAAGCAGAGGACTGTCATCCCTGCTTTAAGGGCCTGGATTTTATTGATAGCATTGAATATCCACCCATTGGCAGTGGTGGGAAGGTTACTGAGTCAGGAGTACGGCTTCACGACATGCCTGTGGCTACTGGGTATCTACTATTCTATTTGGTTTAAAATAGCTCATAGCATCTTCAGCTTCAGTAATCGAAACTGAACAGAAGACCAGTTTCAAACATATTTAACCGTAGTCTGAATCACACAAACACTCAAATATACATTTTGATTTTCCTGTGTCCCACTGAAATTACCTTATTTATGTATCTAAGCAGACGTTTGCCTGCAAAACTGGGACTGTAAGGTGCCATGGGAAATGACAGCCCTGGCTTCTGCCGTTTTCCGTAAGTGGTGCCTTTCTTATGGTATTTTCTGGATAATGGGAAGAACCCCTGTGACAGATATTAAACACCATGTATTGAGGGAGTAGCATTAAGTACCAAAAGAGTTCATTTAAACTACAAATTGTTTATTTCTAAGCAAACAACGCAAATTCACAGTTTAAGCAACTGCTCTGAAATACAAACTAAATCGAACTCGTAAAATTGTTGGCATCCTGTAAAATAGAGCTCTATAACACTGTTGAACTGCAAATATAAACTATGTAGGAACCTCAGCCCAGGCATGCATTACATATGCATATGAGTATATGCCTCAAGGTAAAACAGAGGTTTAGTAAAAAGCACAGACAGTAGTAAGGTGGCTAGACAGCTCTGTTTTTTTGGAGAAAAACACTGAAGGTCAAAAATACAACAAACCTGGAACAACGCTAGAAAGACAGAAGGAGAAAACTGCAGATGCAGAGAACAGTAGGTCAGAAGACAGCTTTAGAACAAGAGGAACATGACAGCTGAATGTGAACGAACCAATGCTTTATTAACTCCAATTTGCACGTAGGAGAATGACTTCAGAGTATTTTTTAAAATCTAAAGGGGTGAATTCTGCACCTGTTGGCAAGATACACATTGGACAGCAAGACAAGTAATAGATCCAGTGTGCACAGTATTTGAAACATAACTACCAGTTTGCATTATCATCTCCTGCCTTCCCACTTCTGGCAAAGAAATAAGGAAGCTGAGCTGCTTTGTATTATCACTGCCATGCTGCCATTTGTTTACCTAAAGGGAAGAAAGGGGAAGACAAATTCAAAGTAGAGTGTCTGACACCAAGTGCTGGCTCCTCACTCAAGCAAGACATCTGTCAGCCTGGCATTTAGTCCTGACAAACAAGTTAAGTTCCTTCCCAATCACAAGTAGTGGGCTCTAAATGAGTAGTTCTTTATTTCAGGATATTAGGGTGCATCTGCTCTAGCACAGCAAGGGGCCTGGCTACAACCAACCTTAACACTATAATTAAAGTCGACTACGAATCATTTATGCACCTAACAGACATCGCATGTCATCAAGCTAGTCGCAGGTTTTTCGCACTGCATTCATAGCAGCTGAAACACTGCCAGGGGGTTATCCTATGCCACTTTCTAACGAGTGCTTCATCTCAGAGATAAACTCCGCTTGATGTCTTTGTATAATCCCAGTGACCTAGAGAAAGATGCTACATAATGCACAATTTAGTCTGGGACTCAAAACCAGGCATGAGCTTGAGGCATGTGTGTACTTGAGAGCAATGTTAGAAACATGTCTGCGCTGTATGCTAATCAGCATCAAAACTGGGCTCCTGAGAGCGGAACTTTAGCTTTTCTACTGACAGAATTAGTAATGTGGGACCTAAGACTGACAAGATTTCCTGAATCATTCAAACTTGTCTCCTAACATTCAGGACAAACCACATCACAAAATTCTTTCAGCATCCACCTCTTTTCATAGTAGATATGTATCAGGTCCTAGATGACCTTGCTCTGAGCAAGGAGTAGGACTAGACAATCTCCAGAGGCCCCTTCCAACATCAACCATTCTGCAATTCTCTGATCAGAGCCTGCCCCTGAGAAACCTTCAATTTTTTTTTTACAACCAATAATATTTTGCTCAAAAATGAGAACAGTGAGAAGCGATCTTTCTGAAGTGCCCCAAATTCCTCTTTGATTTGCTACCATAAGGCACTCAGCATCACTGGGACACTGAGCAGCCACTTGCCCACCTCCTATTCAGACAATGAATGCTGCAAGTCTCATCTTCATACACACATACCAGGGACAGCAGTCCTAAACTCCATCTGCACTGGAGACTGCTTCTTACTTCTAGCTTTACTTCCTGTTTGTCTAATAAAACTCATGGTACCACCTCTAAGGATGGATTTTTTTTCTTCAGTTTTTACTAAAATCCTCTCTAAAAACTGCAGTCTACTGATCATCTTGGCTACTACAAATGAGAGATCCTACTTCAGGCGGAATCACTACCAAACATCATCGTGAAGGATTCTAGGCAACATCAGGCACAGCCTTCAGAATGGCACACTGGATTTTTTTTCTTCCCAAGCACAAGAAAGAAATGGGCACCACACAATAAGACCATATTGTCACACAGGCTGGGAGGGACTTGGGGATGCCACCCAGTTCAACTTCCTGCAGAAAGCAGGTTCAATTAGAGCAGGTGGCTCAGAAATCGTCTAGTCATGTTTTGCTATCTCAAAGGACAGTTATTCCACCACTTCCCTGGTTTCCATGTTTGATAACACTGATGATGCACCACTGCCCTTTTATGGGCCACTACTCCCTGCTCAGTTGATTCAGTATGGCTCTGCTGGACCTCTGCAGGACTCAAGATTCCTTTCTAGATTAGGTGGAAAGCCCAACTTTGAAACTAGACTTCCCAAACTGTCATTCTCCTGAAACGGCGCAGAGCTATAATGGAAGACTATCATTATGAAGTGGTTTCCAGCCTCCAGATCTCTGCCACACCTGTGGCATTATTGTTTGCAATCAGACCCTTAATTCATACTGTTGAAATAAAAGCAGTATTAAAGAAGGTCTTTAAGGCAATGAATGAAAGTAATGCAGGGCAAGTTTGAAACTTTTCTTTCTTCAAGACAAGTCACTGGACTTTCAATTGAATGGGTGCTGAGGTCAGACCATACTCTTCTTCTGTACCTGCTCATTCAGCAGTCTCTGAAACAATACAGAACTCTCCTGATTGTGATGTTCTTGTTTCTAATGCATTTAAGAAAGTTTAACACAATTTGGTGACTTCTTCTTCATATTTCTCTTTGCCCTTTCTGCTTCCATTCTGAAATATTATTGTATTAGACAAACTGTGAGGTCTTCACCACAGGGCAAGGAAACAGCAGGAAGACAAAACACTGTGCATTAAAGTAAATATCAGCTGTTTCTGCAGAGAACATGGATGGTTTCTTTTCTTCCATAGAAGTTTTCTTCTTATATTTTTTTAAAAAAAAGCTCTGCTAGTCAGGCTGTATTTTCCTCCTCCTTTTAAGACTACCATTTTCAAGTGTCTACCTCCTACACTAGACAGCACCAAAGCAAACTGAACACTAACCTGACTGCTGGGGAGCAAGGGGATTGGCAAGATAAGATTTCTCTTGCCTTCTTCAAAGAAGCATTAGAAAAAGAAACTGCTGGAACTTTTCCTCATTCTTTTCCCTTCTAAATGTTCCAGCCCAGGGGCATAGCATATTTCACTACTAGCCTGTAGACTGTACTTCCCTCAAAATAATCCTCCTCTGCATGGTACTTGTAGAAGCTAACCTCATCTCTTAGATGCAAGAGTTCCTTATATGAGGCCTTGCTGCTGTCTCCATTAATGCATTCTCCAACTGTATCTTTCAAAGGTGAGAGGTCTGCCCGATCATGAAATACATCACTTTCCATAACCAGTGGCACACAAGCAGTCAACACATCCCATCCAGTTTCTTTCAAAACTTCAGTCCAATTGACTGAAAACCACTGACAGCCAGGACAGCCAACAATCAGTCCTACTGATGCCTCTGGAACCACGGAAGATATTCTAGCAGTGCTCCCTGCAACCCCTCTCTCCCATCACTCACCACCTTTCAGATGTAGAAAGCCATTTCTGTCTCTCACTGGCATCCAGGTGTGCCTCAGGAAGACACAAGGAGATGGCTCCATTATATGGCCTACATTTTTGCCAGACTGTTGTTTTTTCCCTACCCTACCTGACTTTTTTTTTTTTTTTTTTCTTTAGCCTTTCTGCGTGGCTAGCCCCTGCTGTCATGTGTTCAAGTTCCCCACAGTCTGTAGTAATGCACTTTTGTCTTCACTAAGGGCAGCACCCTTGCGAGGCTCCTCCAAGTGACCTAGGGAGAGATAGCTCAGATAGATTACCCAACAGTTACAGCACAGCCTTAGAACATACAGGGCTGGAATTCAAATCTCAGCTTGGCTACAGACCATTGATAACAGGCCTTTCATCACTCTTCACCTTGCTCAAGAAAGTGACAGAAAAAAAACCTGTTATCCTACCTCACAGGCAAAGGGTGAGGAGAAGGGATTCTCTAGGATAACATTCAATAGTAATTCTATGATGCTTAACTACAACACATGTAAAGAACTTATGTAATGTAACACACTACCTTCCTGCTGCTTTTTTCCCCGATGCTCAACAATGCCTCATTTCTGAAACTCTGTAAAATTCAGGCTGTGAGCATGGAACAGTTACTCTGCTACTGCTTAAATGCACACAACCTCCACAGTAATTCCAAGACCATGTGCTCCCCATAAGGCTTGTGTTAGTCTTGCAGTGGTAGAACAGACATGGACAGCCCAGATGACCGAAACCCTCTGACCACTGTTGAGAGAGCTTGGCTAAAGCACTGGGAGATGGTGAATATGCAGAGGTCACCACGGCCTGAGTAGCAGTTCCTGGTAGCTGATCAGTTGTATTTTCTCGCATAGGACCGTGGGGCACACATTTCATTGTTCAATTGCACGGGGAAAGCAGAGGTCAAGAAGAGCCAGCGAGGTTGTGGGGAGAATGCGTCAAGTTTTGTGTAATCAAAAGGTGAAGAGAGGTGCATACAGGATGTTACCCAAGCTATTTCTACTGCAATTTCTGATTCCAGAAAAGTTTTCATCCTCATAAATATTTTAGACCATACTAGATTTACTTTGTTACAGAAGACAATCACCGCACGCATATGTGATTTATAAATCCCATACATCCGACTCTTGGAACACCTATCCTGCCAAGTTTACATGAACAAACTCTCTGCACAGGAAAAAGACGCACAGACTGCTGCTAAGTAAAAGGATGGCATACGCTATTCATTTTCTTCAATCCCTAACTCAGTAAATCAGGCAAACAAAGGAAGAGTCAATGTTTATGAGAACATTTTAATTATTCAGAGCACACAAAAGCTTTCACCTTGGGTGATAAAGGCAGCACAAGAGTAATAGCCACGTCCTTATTGAGGTGTTTAGAGTCTGATCCCAATGAGGATCCTGCAGCACACACAGCCCCCTCGCAGAGGCTGTAAATAAGCGGAGCCCTGTTCTGCAATTTAGTCTCTCATAAGAGTGGTGGTGGTCCTCCCTCTGCAGTTCAGCAGGCTTTTCATTCCAGCCTGCTCTGCACAGCCTCTCATTAGCATCATATAAAAAGTCCTCAGGATACATGTAGATATCCCCACTCACAAGAGGAAAGAATCATAGGTCAATCCACATTTGTCTCAGAAATCAGTGATGTTGTTAAGGCTAACAAAATTTTACTTTGCAATTGGGGAAAAGTCAGAATAATCACACAGCTAGTTACCATGGCTCAGCTGGCAAGCAGACACTTTTTAAGTCACCATAACTCAATTATGTTCAGTTGAGAACTCATACCCTTATTTTCAGGAAAGGAGCTGTAAAGGAGATGAAAAAGAATATTTGTAAGGAATGAGACAACCTTTCCAGCCAGAGATCAAAGCCACCAGTGAATCAGCATTCATTTCATCAGGCCCCTGGAGCAGATTTCCCTCTACTCTCCTTACAGCATACCAGAAGCCCTACAGCTTTCCATGCAAGCTGGAGCCCTTTCGCCTTTCACCAGCTTGATTAGCAATTCACGTTGGAAGGGAAAGAGTTGGATTTTACTTAATACAGAGGAAACTCCTAACATTCTTAGGATATAGGAAACTGAATTCAAGATCCTACCACCAATGGTTACCTGCAGCATGACAAAAACCTTTAGAGAAGGGAGGTCTCATTAATGGATAAGGAACAATGACACCTAAAAGGTTTAACACAGTTTCAGGTACAAGCTTTCAAAGCTGAAGCGAAAAAACTAGTAGTGATTTCCTCTAACTCTACAGCTAAAGACACTCACTATTCTTATGACAGAAGCACTACATTTGCTCACTAAAGCAAAAATGGCCACCAAGTCCTATCTAAATTTCTCACCAACACATGTAACTGAAGTCTGAGCTTCAGACTCTAAAAATCACTAATCTGATATGTGTATTCGGAGGCAAATTTGAGCATAATTCATTCATATGCCCCCAGACAGACACTTCAGTTTAGAAATTAAGATCAATAATTGAGCCCACTGTTCACAGTTTGGTGCTCATTAATTTTCTGAAGCTACATTTAGTTGGCTATTCTATATCAATCCTTCAACATGAAAGAAGACAATTACTGAGACAGTGGCTCCTTAGAGGATAAAGGTACTTCTGGCAAAAAAGCCAACTTCATACACATACATGCACACCTGCGCTTGAAGTATCTTTCAAATTACTTCTCTTGACAGATGTATGGCAGTTTAATTAGTTGAAATTGTGATATGCAGTTGGTTACAAAATATGGAGAGATGATCTCTTGCTATCTCCAAATAGGATTACAAACTCTTTCTTTTTTTTTAGAAAAAAAGCAAGCTTGGGTAGTTCCAAGTAATTAGGGGAGAAATCAGTCAACGAGTACTCTCCAGCAAAGTGAAAGTCTTGTAATATTGATCTCCACTGTATTCTAAAGAAAACAAGCAGTAGCAAGTCTCATTTACAGAAAGGATAACGTAGTACATAAGACAGTTTTAAATCAAATGTATTTCCTTTCCACAAAAAACAAACACACAAATGGACAAACCAGAATATTTTGTATGAGATCTGAAGTGCTAAGATGTCAATGTTTTGCTTCTATGCATATGGGCATATGGGCGTAGTTCAGAGGCCTTACATCTTCAGTCTTACATACTGCTCTACCTTCTCCCTTAGCAAATTCAAAAAGAAAGCCCAACTTGCAAGGAGATGTGTAGTGTGAGACACAGGCTCACCTCAAAGTTGAGGCTACTAAGGAGAAATGGAGGCATGAAGCATCCGAACTAAGAACATGACCAGGAAGCCCCACAGCAAATTTTCCCAGTACTCAGATGCTGTGGAAGAGACTAGTGAAAAGAAGAACTTCAGTCTCATTTAAGCAAGGAGGAAGCAGGAAGGAAAGTTCTCTTAAACTTTCTTTTTGGTGAGTTGGAGACATAAGCAAGCACGAGAAAGGGCAAAGCTGGTGCAAATCTGTCATTCTGCCCCTGGTAGACACAGAAGTAGTACTTCATAGCAGTGTGAACACTGACTCCCCAAATGAAGGAAAGGGGAAAACAGAAACAAATTCTGAGACAGGACAGACTGCAAGGCAGATGAGTGTATAGCATCCTTCAACAAGGCGAGCCTGAACCCATGGAGCCCAATTCTTACAGCCACATTCCTAACACCAGCATGGCTGCATTGAATCAAGCCCAGTACATCCCTTAGTTGAAATACTTCACAACGACAAACTGAATCAAAACTCTGTCAAATATCAGAGACCTGTAACACTGTTGGCTGACTCTTCATTGTTGTTTTCTTTTCCTCAACTTTTTAATTACTTGCTAATTCCTCCCGGGAAATCTTTGTCCTAGTTTTCTAAGGAAACACAGGACTTCATAAGTATATAAAGCTCTGAGTACTTCACATATAAAGAAGAAAATCTCACAAAAAACCTGTGAAGTTTCAAATGGTAAACAAGTAGAAGCCAGCAACACAAAGATTAACAAAGAAAGATCTGTTATTCAGAGCATTACTAAAAATGAACACAAAATAAATTGGAAGATGCTTTTAAATTGTTTTAGGTGCACTGTAAGTTTACTTTAACAAGCTGACTTCCTTGGACTGGGAGGCAGGACGCTTCACATAGGCTGATGTCTTACTCATTTAAATTCTACCATGCTTTTATGAAAACCTTCTAGAAATGCTCTAGAGGCTGGGTTTCTGAAAAGGAATACGAAATTGATGGAAAAGTCTGTAAACTACTTAAAATTCAAGCGTCTGCCATTTATTAAACACAAGTTCCCTCTGTATTGCCCAGAGCATTGCTGCAGTAACACAAAGACACATTCCCAGCCTGAGGGCAGCGGGTCTCTGTGCACTTTCTGAAAAAGCACCCCAATAGCACTGTGTTGTATAAGCTGACTTCTCCTTTAAAGCCCCTAGTATTTTAATTCATCCTTTAATACTGCCCATCTTCCTTCCTCTTAGCTTCACCAATAGGGTAGATCGAGGGAGGAGATAGAAGTTACACCTCTGTTTCACTCCAGCATTTATTTATTTTGTAGGCATGCTTCAGGCACCATTCACTTGAAGATTACTCCAGATTCCCTACTGGTACTTAATACCCGTGGTTAGTATGGGGAAGACAGCTTTGCACGCCGTTCCAATCTTTTAATTTGTTTCCTTGCCCAAATATGGGCTTTAGAAAGAAAGGTCTGCAATTCCACACTGTAAGTCTGTCTTGAGACAGAAGGAAAAATTGTGTGTGTGTGGGGGGGAGCCACTACTCTTCCAACCAAGATTATCATGGTCTGTCTCTCAAAATTCCCACATCTGATGCTCATCACTTACTCCTCTTTATCGAATTCCCAGGTACTACAAGACAGCAGACAGGCTGGTGGTCTCCATATTCCAAATAGGCAATGTAATTGCATTTCTGTGCTTTATAGCAGCTTTGTCATGAAGATCACTCCAAAACTCCTCCCACCAGCTAGTCAGACTTATAAGGTGCCAGCTCTATTTACACAGAATAATTTATTTTACAAACAGCCGTATCAGAAAAAAGGACTAAAAGCAAAAAGAAGTTATAAAGACCTTCTATTTAGTAGCATTTTCTTAGTGGTGAAGTGTTGGGATGCTTTTTCTTCCTCTCCTCCTTCTTTCTCTTAAAATTAGAAACTTGCCTAGTCATGAAAAAAAAAAAAGAAAAACCTGCTTATGAGCAAGACAGAACTGCTTATGAAGAAATCGGACACAGCTCTTCTGAAATACAAGGTATCTTTGCTGATGTGTCATTCACTTTCCAAGCAAATAGTACTCATTACTCTCAGTGAAAAATTTTTTTGATCTGGCAACATACAAACTCACTTGCTGACGCTGGAAAGCAAACAGCCCAGAAGGGAGAGGACAGGCTACAGACTGCATCACAGCTGTACTTGCAAAACAGAAAACCAGAGGAAGCCGTGTTAGATATTGATCCAAATAAATTAAATTAAACCATAAAACACGACCATTATCTAATGAAAGTCTCTCAGTGAGGCTGCAGCTGAGCTTTCAGAAGTGAAGCCATTCCCATGTTGACAAGAATGAGAGCCTCCATCCAAGCACAAGTACTCACTCCGCAAGCTCATGTTGGCAGCGGCACTGCACAAAGCTAATTCTGCACACCCTTGGGTGCAGGATCCTCTCCAGCATACCTGAGCTGAGCCAACTCTGGTGTGATCTGAGGCCCAGGGACTGGCAAGGCCATATTCCTCTGGTGGCACCTGGCCTGTTCTAATCCCCCCAGATCACACTTCCCCAGCAGCCCCCAAACTCTTTTCACCCCGAGGGTAAGCACCACCACCTCAAGGTCAGAGAGCAGGTATGAAGGCGGGTGGCGGGTGGCCAGCAACACTGCAGGTAAGGGATGCTATGGCGATGCTTTGAAGTACACTTTCCCCACAGCCTCCAGACATGTGCAACCCTGACAGCCATCCGGATTGGACCCCAGTTAGTCTCAGGTGTACTTCTTCATCAGGTAGCATAGGTGGGAGACAAATTTAACCTTAGAACTCCTCAGATACAGCAGGGTAAACACAAGCAGGGAGACTATGCCAGTCTTAGGACATGTCTTTCCCCCGATTTTAGAACGACTCCGCTAGATTTACACCAGCCCAAGAAAAGATTAAGTGTAGGTCTGTAGAAAATTAAACCCACAGGTCACAGTGGATGCAAAATGCAATCCACATCAATCCTATAGTCAGATTTGTTTCAAGCGTTCAGCATCCTGCAGCTGAGCTGTGTCACAGCATTAATTGCCAGAAAGAGAGAGAGGAAAAATACACAATACATCCATACACACACACACACAGTTATATGTAAGGAAAATGACAGTATTTTCCCCTCAGTTTTAAAGTAAAGAGTGTACATAACATCAGAGATGCATAAGCCTATTTTCTTTGCCTAACCAATGCCACAGGCAGTGCAGCATCCATGCCCATAGTATGCGCACAAGCGAAGTCCCAAAATTTTACCTAGTTCTCGGATCCCTCAGCACACTGGATGGGTTCTCCCCATCATATCACTCTAAGGGCTCACTCCCATGCTGATTTGTAACAGAAGAACCTGTCTTAGTCCTCCCAGCACTGCGTTAACGGATAAAAGCCTCTCCCACTTCAGTTATGACCTTCCAGTTTCCATTATAGAGTAACAGTTACTAGAGTCATATTCTGCCTAGAAGCTGTTTAGGGGCAGGGGGCAGCAACAAAAATGCAGGCTTAGAGTGTTTTTTTAAATTGACATTTAGAGTTCATTCTGTTAGCCATTTAAAGAGGAAGTTATCATTTTTGTCAAAAATGACACTATTCCATCCTGGATATCTCTGCTCTCAAGCCAGAAGAATTCACAGGAGGCCAGGAAAGTAAGCACCAGAAACAGTAACTGGAGAAGAATGTTCTGAGGCTTGTAAGAAGGAACACAACATTTTGAAGTCCACTACAGAGAGAACGAGCTTACCAAAAATAAATGACCTGCTTGATATTTTGAAAATGGAAGAGCGGAGCAGGAGAGAGGGAAAGAATTGGAAAAAAAGTAACAGCCAAACAAATAAAAAACCCAAACCATACACGCATCACAGAATCACTCAGGTTGCAAAGGCTCTCTGCAGATCATCTAGTCCAATCCCACCCTGCTTGAGCAGGGTCACCTAGAGCACATTGCCCAAGTTAATGCCCAGATGGTTTCTGAGTATCTCCAGAGAAGAAGACTCCACAACCTCTCTGGGCAACCTGTGCCAGTGCTCCGTCACTCTCACAGGGAGGAAATTCTTCCCTCATGCTCAGACAGACCTTCCTGTGTTTCCGTTTGTGCCTGTTGCCTCTTGCTGAGCACCACTGAAAAGAATGTGGTCCCATCCCCTTGATACCCTCCCTTCAGATATTTCAGACATTGATAAGATCCCCTCTCAGCCTTCTCTTCCCCAGGCTAAACAGGCCCAGCTCTCACAGCCATTCCTTATAGGGCAGGTGCTCCAGTCCCCTAACCATCTTTGTAGCCCTACACTGGACTCTCTCCAGTAGCTCCATGTCTCTCTTGGACTGGGGAGCCCAGAACTGGACAAAGTACTTGAGATGAGGCCTCACCAGGGCTGAGTAGAGGGGCAGGATCACCTCCCTCGGCCTGCTGGCAACAGTCTTCCCAGCGCACCTCAGGACACCATTGGCCTTCTTGGCCACAAGGGCACATTGCTGGCCCATGGTCAACTTGCCATCCATCAGCACTCCCAGGTCCTTCTCTGCAGAGCTGCTCTCCAGCAGGTCAGCCCCCAGCCTGTACCAGTGGATGGGGTTATTCCTCCCCAGGTGCAGGACCCTGCACTTGCCCTTGTTGAACCTCAGGAGGTTCCTCTCCGCCCAACTCTCCAGCCTGGCCAGGTCTCTCTGAATGGCAGCGCAGCCCTCAGGTGCGTCAGCCACTCCTCCCAACTTGGTACCATCAGCAAACTTGCTGAGGAGGCACTCCGTCCCCTCATCCAGGTCATTGATGAGCAAGCTGAACAACACTGGACCAGTACTGACCCCTGTGGAACACCACTAGCTACAGGCCTCTAACGAGACTTTTTGCAACTGAGCACAACCCTCTGAGCTCTGCCTTTCAGGTAGTCCACATGTCTACTCATCTATCTCACAATTCCTGAGCTTGCCTGTGAGGATGTTATCGGAAGAACTGTCCCATCACTTTTCCAGGAATGGAGGCGAGGCTGACTGGCCTGTAGTTACCTGGGTCCTCCCTCTCGCCCCTTCTGAAGGCTGAAGTAACTTTAACCTTCTTCCAGTCCTCAGGCCCCTCTCCTGTTCTCCATGTCCTTTCAAAGATGATGGAGAGTGGCCTAGCAACGACATTCGCCAGGTCCCTCAGCACTCACTGGTCCATCCCATCAGGGTCCATGGCTCTGGGCATCCACTCTGCCTACACGATCTCTAACCAAATTCTCCTCAATCAAGGAAGAGTCTTCCTTTCTTCAGACTTTACCCATAGTCTCTAGGGTCTGGGATTCCTGAGGACTGGTCTTAGCAGTAAAGACTCAAGTAAATAAGGCACTCAGTAGCTCCGCCTTCTTTGTGTCCTTTGTCACCAGGGCCTCCACCCCGGTCAGCAGCAGGCTCACGTTCTCCCTAGTCTTCCTTTTGTTACTGATGTATTTGAAGAAGCCCTACTTGCTATCCTTGACACCCCCTGCCAGATTCAGTGTCAAATGGGCACCGGCCTTCCTAGTCACATCCCTACATACTCAGACAGCATTCCTATAATGCTCCCAACACACCTGCCTGCAGCACAATACACCAAAACTCCAAACCCACGGAATTATTAAAAATCTTTAAATTTTTAGAGTAGAATACGTTATTTTTGATTTTGCAACTTGTCCCTTTATGCCTCAGTAAGGTTAGATGTACACAAGTGGCAAAGACTTTGGATTTTAAGTGTTATCTCCCTGCAGGAGATAACCTGCAGCTCCTTTCAGAGCTGACCATGGCATCTCTGAAGAGTTAGCAGCATTTAGGCCTGCACGTGCACAACAACCTCTAGTGATCGAAGAGATTACTACAAATCATGTATGCAGCAGTAACTCTTTTAGTACCCAGACCACAAGATACTTTCCTCAGTATGGAAAAACACCAGGAACACAAAAATTCATCATGAGATCATAACATCTAGAAAGGAGAACAAGTGCTGACAGCACTCACAGTATAACTCTTGCAACTGTAGAGTGATAATAACAAATAAATAAATAGAAAGAGAACTGAAAGCAAGTATATTTTATGTAGAGGCAGATCATTAAAAGCTAGGTCAACTTGTTTCTCAAGAAGCAAAAATAGCCTGAAAGCTTATTGTCCCCAAAGAGATTTTTCTAGCAGGGTAACACCAGAAGAGAAAGTTGAAAGCCCACATTTCAACAAGTGCTTCATTACTTTGTAGGAAGCAGAATAACGTGAGCTTATTTCTAAAGAAATCCTTGCTGGAGGCAGAGAATGAGCAAAAAATCCTGGTCTCTTCATTTAAGTGCCTTGGTGGAAAATACACTTCCCAGAGACTGCAGCCCTAAACATGCTATCAAAGGTAGTAACAAAAACTTGTGATAGAGTTGGTAGTAAGAGCTTGATGTCCAATTTAACAGACAAGTCCTCTCCACTGTAGCACTGCTTTTACGCAAATTGCCTCCAGTCTCTGTTCATACACTCACACAACAACAAAAAACCCCACCACAACAAATAACTTTCACCATTTTTGTAAAATGCTTTTAGTTTGACAAATGAAAAAGCACTTTGTAAGCACAAAGCATCCCTCCTAAACGTATTTTTCAGCCACGGTCTCCTGCTTTGCCAGAGTGATTCCCAGTAAGTGGTACAAGTTCCCTGTCACCTAACTTCAGCTTCTGGCTTCCCTTCACTCTCTGCAGAAGCAAGCATCTTTACACGGTCAGGAGGAACCGCACTCTGGAGGGAACCTATACTAATTCATCAGCTATAGAGGGAGCCTAAGACACTTAATAGTTTTAGGCAGCTAAGCTTCAGGTAGGATTAATCTCAGCTAAGGATGGAAAAGAGTCTCAGCTCTCTCTGATTTAGCCTCTGCTTTGTTCAGATGCTTTAGTCTCCCAAGACAGTACTCCATTGCCCTACAAAACCCTGGCCCCGGGAGACAGCCACCAGCAGACCATGGCAATAGCCGGGCGTATGAGCAGATCTTTAATGAACCCTGAATACAACCATCATCAGCTCAGCTAGAGCTTTTACCACTTTCTTATCTATAATACCATTTATACTGTTTAACTAAAACTATGTTTCCATTCATCTACCAAAAGAAGGCATGAAAGGTAAGATAATGACAAAAAAAAAGAAACAAAATCCAAGTTTGTAGACATAACAAGTTATAAGTCACTGAATAAAAACAGTGTCTCAAACCTACTACTTCATTTGCAGCCCTTAAATAGTTGAAAAAGATAAACCCATAAATCCTCTCAGAACATAATACATTATTCTTACCACACAGGATAAAATGCTAATTTCTGCACTAAAACATTGACTGAGACCCAAGATAAACCACACTTTTCCACAATTATAAAATACAAATGCATGACCACTTGAGGTCATAGTTTGAGCAAAGAGCCCTGAAAGCCTTTGGTGAGCTTCACTGCTGCCCCCAGCCAACACCTTCCTCATACCCGCTAATGCAAAGAGCAGCCTTTTGTCATGCCCCAACACCCCACTCACCAAGACGCAACCACCCTCTGCACTCCATTCTTGCGCTGGGGACAAGCAAAAGCAAGGCAACCTCCTGCAGCCTCCTCCCCCCCTATAAAAGAGGGGCAGATGCTCCCCCAGAAGGCAAGAAAAGAAAGTCTCCAGGCCCTCTCCTTGGGGCTGGCTTCCTCAAGTGCACCAGCACCCACCACTGCCTGCCAGCAGGGTGGATGGCAGCACCGGCTTGTAATCACTGTGGAAAGAGCTGCTCATCCCCACAGGTGCATCCTCCCTGTCCCCCATCTGAGGCTGCAGGAACATAACCCCCATCTCCTGTCCCCGGGGCACACTTCCAAATTGGCTCCCTCAGGTAGCTGCTAGCTCTGTCCATTGCAAAATGTGGTGCTCCCCTTGCCTGGTGCTAGTGTAGCTGAAGGATGAAAGCATAGCAATGGTAAGGCAGCAGACAAGCCTTCCAGGCGGAGTGTGTCCTGGTACAGACAGGTGTGGAAAAAACTCCAGATACCATGCAATTTAAAAAACTCTCTGTGGGTTTCTCCAGTTCATTTTGCCCTGAATTAAATGCAGCTCTTAAAATCCCCAACCACAAAGCAAACGAATCAGCGGATTTGGTACCTGCAGCTGTGAGTTTCAGTCCGAAACAACTAGCTAGGACACGAAGTACAAGAGCTGCGGCAAGTTCCAGGGAAAAATCTTTCAGTTATTTTAGACAAGTTCACGTTTAATGCACGCTTCTGGGAGATGAGACCTTTCCCTACCCTCATCCAGTGGGAGCACACCGAATGCTGCACTCTCTAGGCAGCTTCCCTACCCTGTTTTGGCATCCCGAGAAACCTTTGCAAACTTTTGATAACCGCCTTTTGGCTGGACGTGGAAGTACCAGTCATGGGACCTCTCCCGTTTTAGAAACGGGCCTTTACCACCCAAGTTGCTCTCTCCTTGCCATAGCTTAGGTGAAAGACTATGACTACAGCTGTAATCATTTCCCATTTGGGGGCTATAAATCAGACTCATTCACATTGTAGGGATCACCTTTTTCAACCTCTTTTGGTTCGTGCCTGAATATCATTTGACAGTAAGGAGAGGCTGTGTGTAGCTTTTAGGCAGTAAGTAGGTATTAATAAATTACGCTTTAATATGTAAACTTGTCGAGGTGCTGCAATACTAAAGTGATTTATGAATTGAAAAATCAATATAAATAAACTCTGGTGAATACACACCATGGATTTATCTGTAGAAAGGGATAATGAGAGACTGCCTTTTGCTGCCTCCCACAACTACAGAATATAGTTCTTTCAACAGACAAATACGCTATTTATTACTGTCCACCTAGTGTCACTGCAATCTGAAGCCCATCAACCAAAAGGATCAAACAAAAAGAGCCTTTATGTGCAAACTGTAATGTTCCTGTGGCTTCATTCCTACAGGGAACAGGACTGCTACAGAATGAACATTATGCTAGGAATTTCTAGAGGGTTATTTAATGCCCAGAGTAGATTGTAAATGGTAATTCTCACAATTCTCAGAAGAACAGATTCCAATCAGTTGGCATTTTTATATGTTCTTTCATTCAAAATGCCTTTGGAGGCCAGCATATTCAAAATGCTCAAAACCAAAGGCCCACTTAGAAGAGGAAGGTTCAGATAATGAACATCCATAGCACTGAGAAAATAACTGGAGCTGGGATTTAACTTCCAGTCCATCTCTGGTTTGAAAATCATTGCTCTGATGTAACAGAAAAATAAACGACCTGCAATGAAAGCAAAGACTCTTGGGAACTATATTTCCAAGAGCACAAGGACACAAATTAAGAATATAAAAAAAGGAAAAAAAAAAAGTTTAAGAAGGTAGAAGTCAGAACAGTCTAAGAAAAGCTGAAAATTCTTTTAATGAGTTGCATTTCTCTTTCCTCACTCTGCAGGTTACCTTATTGCAGTAGAAAGCAAACCTTGAAAACTCCCAGAATAGAAGATAAACCACCATGCCTGTTCTTAATTACAGCTTCTGTCAACGCTCACTGCAATCTGTGTTGTAGCTGAATTTAAAACAAGAGAGAAAAGTAGCCTCAGGATTGTTAGTATGGCAGCTCAGCTGAAACACACCTCTCTAACAGTAACACACTTAATGAAACTCTGGCAATATCTGAGCCACACACTGGTGGGTTCACCTAACTTCTCAGTGCCTTGCAATTCTGTTTAGTGGCAAAACCCATTTCTTTCATCACCCTGGCTGCTGCATAGCACTCTTACAGATCTATGTGGCTTTCTGTGTTTCAAACAGGTCAGCTCACTGGACCACGAACGGTGCTGTAAGCAGAGAGAAACAGTGTGGGAGGGGAAGATGAGGTTGTCATAATCTTTGAGATGATTAATTCATAGCAAAAGCTAAGCATACAATTGCCTTGCCTTGACTTGCAGAGTGTCTATCACAACTCTCCAGACACATTAAGCAAATTAAAAATACAAACATGTTACAATAGCAAGGACAATAAACCTCTCTAACCCACAACCCTCAAGCAGAACAAATTAACAACCCTTCCTCATCTACCAGAAGAGTAAGTCTCACAGCATGTCCTAAGAGTCAGAAAGTCGGACAGATTCAAGGGAAGTTGGTTTCAGAGTTCTTCAGGGAAAACACTGTGTTTCCATTGGTCTTCCTGATAGACTGGGGGTTACAAGCATGTTTCACAGCCTCAGTAGCTGCAGAAAAATGTGGCAAAAGAGACAGTGACTTGGATTTAGCATGGCAGAGCCTTGCAGCTACCTGATCACCAGCCTATGTTCAACTGCACATCTCTTAAACATCTTTGTTTGCCTGCTTTGAAGTTTGTGCTCTGCTTAGCACTGAGAGGCTCTGATTCCAACTGAGATTTCTGTATGTTACTAAGATAAATAAACAACAGTGTATATATAAGCAGTATCAAAGGCAGCTACAAATCTATAATTTACTCCATACCTTAGTAGGCTGCACATTTCTGCTCTGTGTCCATGCTTACTCTGACAGCTGGGACTCTGCTTTCATTCAGGTTTGACTCCCTGGACTGTGATTTTACCTATACCGAGGGATGTATGAAGAATAAGTAACTAATATTAGATAGACCAGATAGCTGCTAAAAAGAAGAAACAAGGGGACTAGGTATTGCCCATGCTACCACATCACAAACTGCCACTGATTTCCACAACTGACTGAATTGCATGCGGGTAGGTAGTGAAACTGGAGTCCTCACGAAGAAGAACTTTTTTACAGGGTTTGACCAGTTATCTGAGTGAGTGACGCATAGCCCTCTGCCCTAGCGAAGAAAGGAAGTATCAATACTCACAAAACACTCAATCCCTACAGAACTGTTTAAAACAGTCAGAAACGATGTCAAGGTGTCTGTGCACACTACCGGTATCCAAACGTGCAATGGAGAAGATGGCATCGTTCCTTCTATCAACTATCTCTGACTAACAGCCCTGGTTCAGCAAAAAGACATTAGAAATCCAACATGATTCCTCCACCTTACCAGGACGGAGGATCAGACCCCTGTCACGGACGCTCCCTGCACAGTAGCAGACTGAAGTGGACCAAGCAATAAAGCAGGTAACGCCTTGTATCATGCAGCTAACTCTACTACAATATTAAATAAGCCATCCTCAGGCAGAGAACAGGATGGTTTCTGACTTCATCAAAGTTGTCGTATTACACCAAACCTGCTTATCTACAATACTGGTCAAGAGCAGTTTGATAAATAGCTGTTTGAGTACATGACTGTTTTTAGACTATTACAATAACAGTATACAGATTTCTTTCTGTAAGTGCAAAATTGAAAATGAAGGTTTTCATGCCGTATTATTATGCTAGCGGTAGACAATGAGGGTCCCACATATTCTAATTGGGGAAAAGAAGTATTGCATAGGAAAAGACACTTATCTCCTCTTCTGTCTCCTCCCATAAAGAAACCATCTCTGCTTCCCATCTATTTTCTTTCTAAAATGAAACCACGTTGCTTCTTCCTGTCCCCATGTGCAAGGGAAACAAGCAGGCTGCATCCAACCAGCATCAAAACATGCACCACAGCATCAGCTCCTTTGGTTAGAGAAAACCACATTCCTATTTGTCCAGATGCTGTCAATGTGCAAATATTTCCATATCGTTTAAAAGTCACAAGTGATTTGCAGAGCAATTTCTTCTGCTGCTTTCTCAACAAGTATTGCTCTGTAAACAAGTGTGAAAATGTCAGACTAATGTATTAACATTTACATTAGTAATTAAATTGAAAGATTTCATTATTTAGATTTATTAAGGGAACTGATCTAAAAACCTGATAGACACCCACTCATTCCCTAGCATTTTGACTTTCAAATGCAGGTTTTCAAAAATAGCTTCTCTTTTTCAAAAATGTTTTTGGGCATGTAACTCAAGGTCAAGATTGGAGAATGCCGTAACAATTTGTTTAATGCACCTAGACCAGAATAAACCACACACAGGTTCATATTCCGCATAAGCACAGAGTTGCCTGAGGCAGATGTAACTGAAGGGTGTGAAGTTTATTCTCTATGCTGCACCTGCTGGAAGAAAATGCAGTGCCTTTAAAAAGTATAGATCACGACAGCATCTGAAAATACGTTTATACTGACAAAATTTTTTTGGTAAGAACAGAATTTCCCATTCTTTATGTTTAGCTTTCTATCTTGGTCATGGGTTCCAACTTAGCTACCTCGCTGTCCTGATCATCCTCAAAAGGCATTCATCAGTTTTGCCTTTCCAGACAAGAAAAGCAGGGTCAAGAATGAGCCTGGCAGCCTAAACCCATGTCTCCATTTTCCTGGAAGTATTAGCCCATTTCTCTGACACAACTAAGAAAGAGATAACCAAAGCACCTCATATGTCAGCAAGAAGCACAGAAGTTACTGATTTATTCCAGTTGGGAGACATTTTCTGTGTCTTGAATTTGCCGTTTCTATTACTGGAAGCTGACTGCTTTGTCTCCTCCCTGGAAGAATGAAAGAATTATCAGCTCGCCCTTGAGCTATGAGTAAGCAGCAGTATAAATAACCAACAAATGCATATTCTTATCCTATTTCTCTTCAAGAACTCTTCCTGTGGAGAATATAGCCTTCACAACAGCAGAATAATAGGTTGGAGGCAGAACTGATAGCTGAGAAGATCTTCAGCTTCTTGACAGGTACAACAGGATTTCTTCTTGGCTCTTCTGCTAGAAGATGTTGTGCTGGGAGTCTAACACTTGGGACGAAAAGACATACCATGGTCAGATAACATAGCAAAGGGCTAATTTTGCTCTCCAGTGTCTTGGAATAAAGCCAGAGCAACTCCACCAAAGTAATCTGTATTCTTCTGGATTTAAAACAGCGATGCTTAGAGAAAAAAGTTGGTCCCAACTTCCTGACTTCAAGTGTAATCTTCCCAAAACATACACTTTCCTACATGAAGTTACGATGAGGACAACAGCTCCACAAAAAATGATGAGAACCAGGGTGGACCTACATAGGTCTAGGAAGCGGGGTGATTTTGCTTCCAGATCTTTATGCACACCTACAGACAAAGGAGATACAACTAAGACAAGCAAGCCAGGTTTCAAAGGATACTTACTTACATATTTTGATGACTAGTACTAATGGCAAGTTATGCTGAAAGACAGGCTATCTGAATGTGACCAACCTCCTCTGCCTATTCTATATGCAGTGTCTACTTAAAACAGCATCTGTTAAAATGATATCACTATTGTGTTACCAACCCTTAAGGTTTTACCATACTTCCCAGGATGCTTAGCTATTTCACAGGCACTGCAGCTGTCAAGAAGATACTACATAAAAATCTGAGCTTTCATTAAAACCTGAAGTTCCCAGTGTTGCTACACTTTATGGTCATGGAGAAAAGCTTGAAACATGATCATAGCTCCTTATAAACACCTAGAAAACAAAGCAGAAACAAAAAGAGACCCCACCTTTAAAACAATGGTAACATTTTTATACTCTGATAGGATTTTTTTAATCTCTTAAGTTTGAGTAGGAAGAGCACATACTTTCCAAGAATACTTGTTACTGATGGAACTACGGCTAACACAATTTAAAATATAATCCATTTTTCTAGTCCACGTGTCATTCCATCCACCATGAGAAGGAAGTATATTTCCCCCCCCCCCCTAAAGAGCAATAGCCTGAGATGACTGGTTTTACAGCGGCTGGGCTTCCCTGACAGAACGCTATCGTGAATGAACTAATGTAGTAACGAACAAGTGAGTCAATTTCTGACGCACTAAATTAAAACAAGGTCCAGATTTATGAGCTGTGCACTGGCACACAGGGTAACACGTTCCTTTAAAAACAATTTGTTTCTTTTTAATAGAAAAACACAGAACTGGCATAAAACATTGAATGCTGAGAATTTAAGATTAAACAGTGGGCATACTAGGTCCTAAAAGGACTCGAGGAAATTGCAACACACAGGACAACTAACTTCCTCAGCACAGAAACATACTTTACTTAAAGAAACACAGAAAGTGAATGAAGAGAAATTAAAATGTACTTGCCACCTATCTGCTCTGATCTGGAGCAGCACATTTTATAAAATCCATTTACATATTGCGAGCAAGGAAAAACACAAAATTATCAATAAATAATATTTTTGGATTTTTTTTCCCAACTATTCATTAATTACTTACAGACATACTGAAAATCCTCACCTTAATATATCCAAAGCTGTTTGAATACTTTTGGAGGGGTAAGAAGAATAACTCCAAGTTGAAGGATCAGGATGGTAAACCAGCTTTTGCAAATATTCAGTGGTTTTCATGGTTAATCACGCAAGTCATATAGTTTTGTATGCAGTTCCTTGACTGTGAGACTTATGTAAGTAATCAGCATGACAGAAATGGAAATTTCACAAACCCAACTTCAAAAAAGATTTTTTGGTTAGTATTTGAGCATAGCAACATCATTATTTGATATTTAACAATACTGTGTTTATGTCAGTAAAATCTTATACACATGCACATTTACAGAACGTAATCATCAAAAGGATCACTTGCTCTCAACTCTAACTAAACACCTGTGGGGAAATGTATGTGCTACTAAAAGACATTCTCTCCCTACTTCTCTGTTGGAAGGACTCTGCAGAAACGATGGAAAATTAAATATTGTCATATATATGTTCCCTTCCTGAGAAAAGATGATGGAAAGTTAAGCAGTGTATATCTGTAAGAAGAAGAGAGAAACATCTGAGTCACTCCCTTCTGTCTTACGGAGGAAGTCGCTCTGTTTTACCTTAATTTTTATACAGAACTTCATGTAACTGTCAGCAACACATCTTCTCAAGACTTTGTCATCTTAGTTCCAAACGCTGAATGTTGTTCAGGGGAGAACCCACACGTAAGTCCACGTGCTTAAGATGCCTGTGGTCATTACATGATAATCAGAGACGTTCTACAGAGAACAGTCAGGAATGTAAAGTCTTTTTTTTTAAGATTAGGAGGCATTATCATATTATTTTTGCATAAAATTAGAAGGGGGAGAGAAAGTCAACACGGAGGTTTCATTTATATCTGTCTACCTGTCCAGCTGTGACTTCTAAAAGCACCTATACTGCTCCAAAGCTGAAAAACTGACTGATGTCAGGATTTGCAGCACTCATTAAAACACTAGAAGTTTTCTATCCTGTGGCTTTATCTTTCTGTATATATATATATTTAGATGCACCTTTGTCAATCCTTGTTATACAGATTTTGACCATTATAATAACTGTGATTTCATTTGGACCAAGTCACGATGAATGAGTGCAGAGACGGGCTTTTCATCTACTTCACCCAAACAAAAAAAAGATGCAGAAAATGCTGTTTAGAGCATGCTTCTTGGGATAAGATGAACAAATACAAAGATGGCTGGGTGGGAATTTTCCATGCATACAGAAAAATGGTTTTGGTTAGTCTGGTACTACTGGGCAAGAAACACATATAGATAGAACAGCCGTTCAAGACTCAGACTGAACCAGAACTTGTTGAAAGTTTCAGAGCAGCTTAAATAATTACCCATTCTTTGTTGACCACGTGCCTATTTTTCTTGCTAAAGACTTGGAAGATACAGTCAGAAATATTTTTCAATGTAAAATACAAGGAAAATAGAGTCATATAAGGAAAATACGGGTCCTGGTTTTTGCTATTTATAGTTATCCTTCTACCTTTAAGTCCAAATGGTCTTAGACATTGTAATCTTTTCTCTTAGGCACTGGACCTAGGTTGTCTTTTGCTTTTCCCCTTCTTAAAGTTTACCCCATCAGACAGAAATCCAACTCACTTATTTTTTATCATGATAAAGGAGGACAATAGCATCTTGAATTATTTTATCTAGTCATAGTAATATATTTTCCCCATAGAAATGGAATTTCTCTGCACAGACCTACTCTAACAAATCTGAACAGTCAATATTCTTTTTGTACCATAAATATTCCATAAAATCAACTGCAGAAGTTCAGTGAGTAGCTTCAATGGAGAAACTCTATTCACAAAAATTTTACATGTTAGGTCTTCCCTGCATTCTGGGGGTAATAAACTTTCCCGTGAGTCCCAAGTGACAGAAATAGGTAGAGCTGATGCTTTTTAGGGGCATGAGGGAAGACTAGACGGCTCTGTGAGGGTTTTTCCAGCCCCTCTGCTTTGATTCTATGCATTAACTCGAGCACTTCTTACAGTTCAGCTGTGAAGAATGTGTTACCCTTAGCAAAGTGGGACATGGCGGGAATTTTGCCCCACTTTGGTGTTCATTCATTTAAAGAGTAAGCTCTGTTGCTACCAGACTACTACAAAGAAGTGTATTGAAATAACAGAACAGCCTCAGATAAAATTGCTGAAGGTGAACCCAGGAATTCATGTGGCAATGCGAATTCATTCCTGGTACACCTTTTGAATTTCACAACAGAAAATCCACGCAGTGTACTCTGAAAAGTTTCGTATTTTGGTGGTGCAAAAGGCATGGTTTGGCTTATAATCAAGCCAAACAGTACCACTGAATTTTTCCTCTTGCACAATCTGATCTCTGCAAATGGTGCATAACTCTGAACCTCCAAAAGATCAAGGCACTCCCAGTTAAGGAGAAGATGCAACACATGCCTTTGTTGCTGTCTTTTGCAAAATGAAAAGTAAAGTTAGTTTGGCTTTGTGAATACTGAAAAGCAAAATGTTTACTAGTACAAGCAGATTGAGAAGGTCTTCACAGAGATGAAAGCAAGCTGGTATCTGCTGGCATAACTCCACTGAATGGTGATTTACATCTGCAGAAATCTAGCCCAATGAGCCGGGGGAAAGCAGCCTGCAGTATAATATCAGTCTGGCCTCCACCTCATTGTAAACACTTGGCTGAAAGCCAGTCACATTGAAACTGCGCTGCAGTAACTTATTCAAAATGTTGATTTTTTCAAGGGTGTAGATTTCTCAGGAGAACCTGAAGAAAAATAGAGAAGTGCTGCACTTTTCTGTTTACAAGCTTGCTGGGGAAAAAGAAAGACCCAAGTATCTCTACCCTTTATATCTGAGATAAAAACCATCTAAATAAGATGTGAATGTTTTGTTTTCCTAAATTTCAGACTAGCTGAAAGCTGAAAGAACAACGTTGGGAAGTATCACCTGCCCCGTTCATCACCAATATTCTCGTTAATGATTATCAAAGTAAACATATTCAGTGAAAATGGTTATTCTATAAACCCAAACCACCTCCAAAATACACCCCTTTCAGAGTATCACAGTCTCAAGGGATTTTTTCTACAAATTCCACACTTAGGTTATACTTTCTGAATATAAATGTCTGCACTACATATTGAAAATCAAAAGGCAACAGTCCTTAAAATATTAATATTAAATTACTCTAACGAAGAATATTGAATAGACTGTCAGATTTGCTTTCCTCATTAGTCCAACAGAAGCTTCTCCTTTTTAGTTATTTGAGGTTGTCGTAAAATTGCCATTTTGCTGCTGGCACAGGGGGCAAGAATGAAAATGGACAGAGGTGGTTACTGGAGTGTCACCACCCCAGAGGTACCTAAATAACTAGTCAAATTGCTGAAGGTACTCAGTCAGCATTTAAATAGCTAAATAAAAAGGCCGGGTACTTCAAAATGGCACAGCATGCTACACGTTTCCACAGTATCTGACTGTTTCGTTTAATTATCTCTTTGCAATACTTACACAGGGTATTGCTTCATTTTTTTAATACCTAGAAATCTAAGAACTGTCTGTTGGATGGGTCTCAGACCTTCAGAGCTGAGGGCCTTTACTGCTGTCCATATACCTGGGTCCAGCCACTTTTCTTACAGGCGGTGCAAGGGCTCTAACAAGCCTCTCTTCACAAGTCTCTCCAACAGACACTGCAAAGCGAGGCATCCACGCACTGCTGTAAGTAACTACTCCTCCCACCTCTAGAAAGTATATAGCTGATATCTTCAGGATTGAGTTTTAGATCACCTCCCCCTATCAACTTCAGAACAAGTTTTGTAAAATTTGTCAGTAAAGGGGGAAATATAATAATCAGAGGAAGCTGGAGAAAGGGAGATGAACCAAACCCATGCAGATATGCCTTCCGCAGACACGTCCTCTTTGAACTCTCACAGTAAGTGATTTATTTTAGCATACTTAGAGCTTTTGACAAGGCTTATTATGCATTGCCATCCTGTGCAGCTCTAATTAAGATGTGTGCCCAATTGTTCTCAAAAATGCATTTTTCTCAACTCTTCTCACCCTTTTCATTTTGCGAGGCATGCACTTACAAAGTATTACAATAGTAATTAAAGGGATGGGTACTGGAAGATGGAAGCTAGGGTACTGATCTGATGTGCAACTATATTTTATACCTATATTGAATACAGTTATACTTACATACATATAATTTTATATATATGTAGTGTATATTTTTTATAATTTTATATATTTATATACACTATTACATATTTTTAATGTGTATTCTTATGTATATTTTATATAGTTAAATTTACATTTTCCGCTAGGAAAGAGTTGCCTATGCAAAGAGTTTCACCACCTAAGCAGTAGAGCTGCTTCAGAAAATGAACCATTTCGGTTCTGTTGAAAAAGGAAGGCGAATAAAAATAAACACAACAGAAACCTTAAATGAAACTGAAAATAGTATTTTGCTGAAAATTTGATCATCCTTAAGCCATGTTTTTGCGAACCAACCTCAGTGAGACAGCCTTTTAAAGACAGTGATGGAATTCCATTTGCAACTGAAAGTCCCTCGCAGGAAACGGAGGCCTTCCTCGTTACGCTGGGGCAGGTCACTGCGGGAGCCAGAAAAGACCCAAGATCTGAGCCTTAGGCTGTGATACCCCTGCTCCCCTCTGTGCTCCCACAGCTGAGCTGCCCGGGGAAGTCAACGTGCTAATTTATGAATGACAACGTCTCTTCAGCCTCTTGCAGCTCCCTACTAAAACCGCAGTGAACTCTGGAATCCCATCTCGCGTGCTGCCTGGCGAAGTTCTTATGCTCATCATGCAACCTTTGCATACCACCCTCGGACTATGTTTACTCCTTTTCACAGGTGACAACACGATGAACAAATACAAAAGCGCCTAATAACTGTTTCATGTTGATGTGAAGGCACCAGATCTGCAAATGACATGGATGAGCCTCCCGTTAAAGTAAGGGTAGCTGTGCTTGGCGAATGAGTGATTCATGACAAAACGTATCTTCATTTCATCTAGCAGAATGGCTCAGTGAGCTAACAGTGCTGTTTCCTCTGCTAGACACAGGCACAAGATCTGTAAATATTCTGACATGGGGCTGGCTTTTTATTTCACCATGCTACCTTGTTGCGCCACATAATGTGCTGTAACAGAAGGATGCATTGGAGTGACATGCTGCCAGCTCTAATAAAAATGTATAGAAATAGATGTGCTTGTAGCTGAGGAGGCGAACTGTTACTTCATCCAGAGGTGTGCAAGCAGAAGGCAGCAGTGCAAATAAATTGCAGACAGGTCTGCTCTGTCCTCCCTCTTCTGCACTAGTTTTCTTCTACCTCACTTCACATCAATCACTTTGCTCATGGTTCCCACACCACCATCTGGTCAGATCGCCCTTGATTTCAGAGTGTTCCTAAATAACGACAGCTTCCCTCTCCTGTTGATCCTAACGGGCTAAATACTTGCTCTCTCTCCCTTCCCCTCCTCTCCCCAAATAGGTCCCCCTCTTCTCTGAGGCTGTCAGAGGGGAAGTCAGAAAAGATGCAAGAAAAGCTGGCAGGAAGGGAGTGCAGCAGGGAGACACACTGCACTGAGGGAGAAAGAGACCAAGAATACAGTGAGTAGGAAATGGTAAACAGCGGGAAAAATCTGAAGTAAGTCAGAAACGGAGCTACAAGCATGAAGGAAAGTAGTAAGTGCGGCAGGACCCTCCATTTCTCAGGACAGTAAGTTACGGGGATATGAGAAAGGAGGCAGGATATCCTCCCAGGGCTCCAGCAGTAGACCAGCAGCTGCTTCCCACAGCCACAGCGAAGACTGTCCTCTTTGCGTGAAATTATACCTACGTCACGTTGAACTCCCTAGAGTAGTTGCTCCCATTGAGGCAGTGTGTCCCACATGCTGGTGCACTGGCTGCATCAGCTACTCTCCATTCACTTTATTCAATCGTGGGATAAACACGAGAGCCAGACACCTGGTGTGTAATGCATTAGCAACTAGACTTGGATAAGGAAACGGATGCCACGTGCTCTCGGGCAATGCTGATCAGTAACAGCAAACCTTATTTTGTGTGGAGCTGTTCACATTCATTGTATCATATGAGAAGATCGTAATAATATGTCCTACATTACAGATGTGGAATTTGAGGCAGTGAGCAGCAAAATGATTTGTGAAAGTTCACCAAGCAGGCCTGGTGCAAAGCTGAGGATGGAGGCTTGATCCACCTCCATATCACACCGCTTCCCACGGTCCGTGTTTTGTAACTTCAGCAATGACAGAGAAAAACATACACTGGGAACGGTGCAACTGTCTCATATTCAGAGTTAAGTTTTGTTTGAAAGCTGACCGAAGCTTGTTCAATCGCCTTTTTGCCAGAACAGTCCAACCGGCCCCTTTGAGGAGCAGTACTGTTGTTGCAGCCTCGTGGCCAGACTGTGAAGGCTCTCAGGGAGAGCTAACTAGTATCTTGCTAATGGTTTGCAGGGACTTCCTTGCTGCTGCTGCTTGGAAAATGAAACAGATGCGTTTCAACTACTCAAGAGGTACAGCAAACTCACGTTAACACCTTCCTGCCAAGTCCAAATGTATGATCTGCTACTTACAGAAAGAAATCACTGTAAAAGAGTATCAATAACGGGAATTTGCATGGTGGTACTGCAAGAAACGCCTTGACACACCTAGACCCCAGGACTCGTGTGGAGCCCTACTGAAACCAGTAACTGTGGGGCGTACACTGTGTTTCCACGTGCTGCGGTGATGTACAGGCTTATCCAATTCCAGTTGCCCACTGCTGAAATCACAGCCTAGGAGGAGGGGAAAAAACGAGGAAAAAGGATGTGAAGGGGCACTTCAGCCCTCAATTACTACTCGCTGTTGTTTTCTTCCTCCTGTCCTCAGGCCTGTGTCTCTCCCTACCCACATGACTGTTGAGTTACACAGCACTTCTTTCATACATATTTCTCTTCCTTGGGTACAGTGGCATCTATTATTTCTTTTAACTGTACTGTTTTTGAAAGCTTTCAGATTGACAACAGTGCAAGTTGTATCTCCTTCTTCTGTTACAGATTTTTTTTCTGCAGTATATTTTGCATCAAAAATGACAGTTTGTTGAAAGAAAAATATTTTATGAAAACTATTTTCAAAGTGAGACTAAGAAAGTATTTAGATTAGTAATACATTTTCATTTTAACCCTTATGCAACAAAACATTCTCATTTTGGGGGCAGGTTTAGCTCAGCTGGTTAGAGCGTGGTGCTGCTAATGCCAAGGTCATGTGTTCAATCCCCATATGGGCTACACTGCGGGTTGGACTAGATGATCTCCAGAGATCCCTTACAACCTTACCGTTCTATGATTCTACTTTGAAATTACTTTTCATTTCAGTATTTTCTTTACCCTGGATTTATAAAAAAAAAAAAAAAAAAACAAAGAAAAACCTCAAAAAAGAAAGGTATTGATTTTTTTCAACCCTAATGCAGTACGTGAGGGACCTTTCAGTTAACAGAACATTTACATGGAATGCTTTTGCTCTGCTACAGAAGAAAGGGCATTTCAAAATTATGAAGCTCAGCTGAAGACATGGCTCCCATGTGGTTTTAATGGACATTTGGAGAAGACAAAAATACAAGGTGTAGCAATACAAGACTACATGAGGTTCTCCATCATTTTGCTAGTTAAAAACTCACGGCCATTTAACAATGAATTTACCAGTGGTAAAATAGTTCATTCTGTACCACGCAAATAAACGGCCATGGTCCACAAGGACACCAATTTTAGTTCTTAAAATACAAGGTTGACCATTTCATGAATTTCCTTTCTCTCCTGTAAGAAACAGCCTCTGATCAACAGCTGATTTCACAAAGGCTACCAAACAGCAACGTAACTGTATCATATAACTGTAGTTCTTTCGGTCATTAATGGAATAGGACAAAACGCAACAAATGCCTGGCTGCTCTAGTATACTATTAATATTCCATTATCATCTGTCTCTAAATTTTGAAAAACGGCTCCTCAAGTTTAATGCAAACTATGAAGAGAAAAAGGATGTGAAGGTACCTTGGTCAACTTCTCTTGGTGTAGGTCCTGGAATCAGTTATCTTCTATGCCAAAATTTAACACATCATTGGGCAGACTTCACTTGTAAGTCAAGGTATGGAGAACATCAGCTGACTATGCTAGCTAGGAACAAAACCAAAACACAATGAATTCTATTTTTTGAAAGGCATCAGTGATTACCCGCATAGATCAAAAATTTAAACAGACACATAATCCTACAGCACAAATGGCAGATAACCCTCTGCATCTTCGGCTCAAATACTGGGTTTTATTCATTTGGTTATAAAACATAGTTGAGAAGCAGCAGACTGTGCTATGGAGGATGACAAGCACACATATCAGAGAAGCAGATTTTCTAAAAGAGACCAGTGATTTGGGGAATCCAAAGATGTCTTATATTTAAAAGTGTAGAAAACGAGTACCAAGAAAGAGCACTCTCCTTTACAGCATCTAAGGTTGAGAATTCAGAAATCAGTATATTCAAAATTATTTTCTGTTTAAAGCTGGCACTAAAATTTGCTCAGTTTTGAAGAGCAACACGCAAATTAATTCCTAAGAGGGAAAATTCTTAAGAAATTAAGGAATGCATAGAGGAAGGCCCACAGAATGTTCGAATGCAAAATAGAAAGAACAACTGCCTACATTCACAAATAATATATGTTGACACATGTATTGACAGGTAAGTACAGGAAAAGCAGGCATTCTCTGAACTTCTGAGTGATGAGAGAAATGCTCAGGGACTTACACTCTATGTCACTGGGTGGTGACAATGTTTTCACTGCGATTAAATGTCTTTTTTTTTTTTTTTCCCCTAAATCAAATTGAAAGTACAGACAAACTAGGAAAAATAAGTTGGGAACAGAGAGCTGTTTTGTATGGTCAGAGCCATGGAAGCATAACAGTAACCAGATTTGCCATAAATTCGTGAAATGCTGCCCTGAGCAAATTTACATTAAACAAATTTCTAATTTATTGTATAATTATAATCAGTTAAATAATGTCATTCAAATATAATGAATAATGCAACCCTCATTCATATTCACTAAGTACTTTACTCCTAACCATCCTCACTAATTTGGACAGTTTGTTTTTTGGGTCAGATAAACAGTGTCATCCCAAGATTTTTCTATCCTCTTGAAGTGTTTTATCCTTTGCATTTCAGTGAAAAGAATGACAATGGTGAGTGAGAGCTGATTTACCCCTGCTGTTCACTGCAGTTCTACAGCAGAACTCTCTTTTTGCCCATTACCCCAGCTCCTTCTTTTGAGTAAGTCTATGCTCCATTTCCTTCCTCCAGAGCTCAGGTTCTCTTTCACTTGTCCCCTCTTCTTTCTAATTGTTTTTCTAACCTCTCTGTTCTCTTAGTCTTTTTTTCATTTCATATCATTTGCTTTTCATTTTGTAAGCTTGTAAAAAAGAAATTCTTGACCAGGTTAATTACCTCATCCAGCTATTACTGCAACCAGAAGATGCCAGTTAACTTCGCAACTCGCTGATGTAGTAAAGATGACACCCTACACCCACATGGGACTTAACTACTCAAAATGACAGGCCTAGCAAGCCTGAGAGTAGAGCAAACACTAATTTCACTCAGGGACTCTACCGGTGCTCACCTAGCAAGCACGTGCGAGACCTTGGCACAAGCATCCCAGAAGTAAATATGTTGATGGGGCCATGAGTAATACAGTAGTCTTTAATATAAAACACTGATTAGATGTACCATAAGCCAGTGTAACTGGCTGTTGCTTCACTTGTGGCATAGCTGTTCAGTTCAGACTCAACCTAACACAATTCCATTACCTTTCAGCCTCCATCCCATTTCAAGTGTAAAATACATAAGCAGAACAATGCCAAATCTCTCCATATAAATAGGAATACTGATAAAATTTAGTGTTGCCTGATTATCTGATGAAAATTTAAAGCTGGGATACGTGACGCCCTACAGAGGCCTGCGAAGAGTCCATGGTATCAAGGAAGTCAGCACCAGCAGCCTAGGCAGACAGTTTATAATTCATAACCATAGCCTATTATTCAGGATAAAATCTTCCTCGCTAAAGTAAAGAAAACGACAAGTGCATGTAGCCATGAAGAAGGCAGAAAGCCTGCATAAACAGTTCTTTTGGTTCAATTTACTTTTAAGAAAAAATAAGAGTTGCATTTTTAAATCAATTGTTAAAACAAAACTCCGAATAGGAAAAGAAACAGAATTAAATTCTGGTCCAATTGAAGCCAGTGGCTGAGCTGAGCAGGATCAAGATTAGCCCCCATAACCTCAATCTCTGTTTATAACACTTCTGCAGCTCGTTTCCACTGAGACACAGACATCTAACTATTCCAGCCCTGCTGTTTACTGGCATTCTATCGCTCTCCTATCAGCAGATCAGCTTTTTTCACCTTTATGGTCCTCTGCCTGAAGTGAGATAATTTCATTTCCTCCCACTAGCTGAACCCTAATTTCCAGATAGCAATTTGTGCATGATTGACAGACCTGTCACATACATTATTCTGCCAAACAGAGATATATCAAGTTTTTTTTTTTTTTGTCATGAAAATATTTGTGCGCGTTTTCTGGATGGAATGCCTGGGAAGAAGAAAATTCAGGCACTCTTCCCTCTCACAGGTAACAGCGCTGGGTTATGAGCACTTACGAGTGGGCAGACTCTTGAAGGGTTGAGACATCGTGATGACATACAAAAAGATGAACAGTCCTGCACTACAGCAAATCCTGGATTAAAGGCAGAAGGATCAGTTCAAGGATGAAACTGTGCCTAAGTGAACCAGAGGGACAGAGAAAGACTGTTATCTTCAAATGCTTGCTTGGGAATAAGCTCATCCAAAGAACAACCTATGAGTGATCGCTATGTCCCACTGCTGGACCCTGCAGCAAGACCTGCTGCAGGCTATTTTATATATGCTATATATATGCTAACCCTAAAATTTTAGGCTGTTTTTATATAGCATTTTCCACCCTAATGAGCTCTAAGTGTCACGTTTCAAGAGCTGTCACTCAGACTACTCTAACTCTCCTGAGGTAACTCATTTTTCCCTTGTCCCCCCCTACAAAGACAGCGACATGAGAAACATACCATCAATGAAGAAAGAAGTAGCAGCACACCACTAAAATTCTAGGAAAAATTATTTACTATACAACAGCACTTGAAGAACCCTGCCAAATTCATTTTTTGGTGCCCTCCCCATCAATGTTTGTTGCACACTGACTCGTTGTTTGACTTCAGAAGAACAAGAGGTTATGGCAATGCAGCCCGATCGCCTTGTACTCTGCAGTACAAGAATCACGTACCTGCCCTTCAAATCTCATCTCTTTAGGAAAAAATACGATGTCCCTTCTGCCCTTGCTATTCTGCATCATGATTGAGTTTGGAAAGGGAGAAAGGAAGAGCACCTCCAAAATATTTGTGCTCGCTTCTTTTTTGCAGCTTACATTAATTCTCTTTGCCTATGTTTCATTTACAGAAAATCAATGGCACTCAGCACGTTATGATCAACATCATAGCAATTTCCCTTTAAGCTTGCAATGTATTATGTAATCATCCTTTCTATTATTAATCCATGTATATATACACAGTTACTCAATTTAAAACCAAAAATGCAAATGCAACATAGTGACTTCAGCTTATGACTTGTATCAAAACAAAGCCCTTCAAAAAATCAATCAGCTCTTTCAAAAATCCATTAAAAAGTAGTATTTAATAGAAAACTTTGCTTTTAAACCTTAGTGAGGCAGTATCATCTTTCCTTATATTAAACTTCGGAAGGGCAAACCTGTAAATTAAATGTTCCTTTTTTAAAACTGTTCTTCAGCATTTGTAAAAGGAAGAAAAACATCTCTTTTATGGTAACTCATTAAAAATCAACACTTAATCAGCATGTTTTCTAGTTAGAGAGAACAAACTTACCTCTATATTACATATGTTTTAAGTGTATGATCGGAAGAAAGGTAATTTATTTCTTATCTTTAGGAAGTAAGAGGAGAGAAATCTAGTTAGCTGTTCTCTTATCTTCAAGGGGCTGTCCTCTTCATACAACTGCTATTCAAGTTCTGCCCTTGAATAACAGATACCTACGGACCCGTAAATCAGTATTTCCTTAACTTGTTATCTCACAATGTGAAACTTATCAGCAATTGCATTGCTTTATGTCTGTTCATTCAGAACAGTTAAGGGCTTTAAAAATTTCTACTTCACAATATACATGCTTAATTTTAGTATACTATCTAATCAAAACATAGAACACTGATCTTATTAACAGAGCACAAAACTGGAGGCCCAGACATGAGACATGTCTCCTCTCAAATACTCCTTCCACTATCCTCAACACCAGTAAGGCCTCATTGAAAATATTGCCACCAGTTCTCAGCACAAAACTTCAATAAAGATAAGAAATAACTGGAAAGAACAAAGTATTTTCTCGCAGTGCGCTCCAAGCTGGGTTGGGATCTTTGCTGTAACATTACTGCTATCTCAAACATCAAATTTCCTTGCACAAACTTAAGTGCGGAAGTATAAAGGAAGGCCTATGCCACACACCAGCCAGGTCTAAAGAACACAGTGAATCTCCAGCTGACAGTGGATTTAACAGTCTGTTTTTGTGCCTCAGGTGGGGTGGAACAGAGGAGGAATGGTTCCTCCAAAGGCCCTGAGGGTCCGTGCGCTCCAGGCTCTGTATGTAGTGCTGCACTTCAAATTTAGTGCTTTGCTCCTACTAAGTTGTTGCTCCTGCTCTCTTGAGCCACTCTACTACTGGGCAGCGGGAGGGAACGAAGCAGCTCACAAATTAAGCCATGTTTTGTGGAGTGAAATTCCTTTGTTGACATACGTCCTTCACCTTCTCCTTCCAGCAAGAGATTTCTGCCTTAGATACAAATTATTCTAGCCTCTATCCTTTAAGGCTTTTGAAAAAAGTCACTCCTTGCAGCATATAAGAGGGGCTCTTCAGAGAATAACTCCTTACCTTCTCCAGTAGGACATACTCTTCCGCTCTTTTATTCTGTCAACTCACTCTATGTCCCATCTGGGACATTTCATTACAGCTAAAGTAGTAGGTAGGGAGGGAGAAGGTGTTTCTCCAACAACAAACACCATGCTCCTTTTGCTCATTACTTTGGAAAACAAGCAAGCCTAATTATCTCTGAAAGAAGTGCTGAAAGTTATTTTTTTGGTTTAAACTTATTTGTTAAGATATGTAACACCCATTCTTTCCACCTCTGATTTGGATTTCACACAGTTAAGCAACAATTATTTGTTGAGGCACTGCTGCATTTTAAAAGGGAGAGTTAGCATCTTTCAAAGACATTTTTTTCTGCTGTGTATTTTCTCCAGAGCATTTGAAGAACAGCTTTTTTTCTGGCAACTGGAGGTATCCTGTGCCTCAGCTCTTACTGAATCTAGCCTTCCTAAACCAGTAACTGGCTAAAATGAAATTAGATCTTTCTACATATGTGAACTAAAGGGTACAAAGGGTTAATCTGAAACACCTCAAAACATTAGATGTGCCAACAGACTTGCAACATCTATGCTAATAAGTATCCACCCTCCTTCTAAGACTGTCTTCTTTCAATATCTCTGTCCCTTGCTCCACTTCGTGTTGCTGTCTCAAGAGAAGGAACTGATAAGTAAGAAGCAGAACTTCTTCACCCCCCCCCCCCCCAAGATCCAAGCTGAAAGTGAAAATCATTACTCATTAAAAGTAATTTTTTGAGCAGCTGAAGCACAACCCTTTCGCAAGACCTTTGCTGAAGGTACCAACCACCTCTGCAGGCCAGCTGCTGTGCTCGTGTAAATCTACACTGTGCTGCTGGCTTCCACGGAATGAAGCTGCTTTATACCAGCCGAGAAGCTGGCACACTTACGCTTGCTCATATCTGCACGTTTGCTGTCCAAATTTACTGGCAGAATGAGGAGGAGTGCAGCAGAAAGCGAGTATTATGCTCAGCTGGTTTAATGCGTCCTTACCGACAGCTTCGGTCATCAGAACAACGTAACTTGTGCTGACACGGGGGAATGTGCTTCCATCCCATCATTACACGAGCTAATAGTGATAATATTCTCAAACTCACTGGTGTATCAGAGCTGCCATTTCCAGCTTGACAGGTGCAACTGAGGGAAAAGCGATTTTTCCCACTTTTCGTATGAATATAGATTTAGGCCAAGACACAATGATTAAGCTGCAGAATTTCCCCATAGCAATCACTTTTGTGATACGTCATCTCTTTAACAGTAGCACTGCTTCAAATACACTCATTGCATACACCTTTCCAATCCTCATCTTCCCTTCTTTTCTCTCTCAAACTCATTCCAGCAAATTTCCTGACATACTGCTCTTATTCTGAATCTGTATTTTAATCTGGAAGTCTTATGACGCCCTGAATTAAGCATGCTTTACTCTCCTATAATACTGTTAGCACAGGAGCCCAACAGAAATTCTTGCTTCCCATCCTAACCTGACCCATGGCAGCAGACTGCAGAAGCACTTCCAGGAGGGCAGCCCTTAACTGTTTTGTGACTAAGCAAATAACACTGATGCCCACTTCACAGTCATTTCCATGAATTAAATTTTAACTGTAACGGTGGTTAATAAAATCACCAAAAATTGGTACGGGTTAATGATCCAAAGGGTAATTCCATATCGCTCTTATTTAGTTTCTCCTTCTTGACAGTGATGGCAAAAAAACTCTTTTAATCCCCACCTCCTGACTTCCTAAGATCAGCAAGCCCTCCAAAAATTAAAATTTTGCAAATCCTTCATTTTGCCTCCACAGATCGTTTTTAAATGATTTTTGTGCCTTCTCTTTATCATTTCTTTCAAAAACTTTTGCCTTGAGAGAACACTTACGAGTAACCTTGAAAGGTGCTTTCCCTCAACAACAAAATCATAAATTTGCTTGAATTAAGTATCAAATAAAAGTAAGTACAATTTGCAAGCAAGTGTGTGACTCCAAATTCTGGACTTCAAGACAGTGTGCCGGAGGGAAATAACCTTTTAACACGAGACACATGAAAGTTAACAAAACTTCCTAAGAAGCACCACTTGGCCAGAAAAGATTTTTCCATATACAAGGGCCCATCCGCAGCACGGAGAATAAAACTGTGACATACACAAAGCAGCTCAAATCTACGATTGTCCAGACAGAAACTGCACGTTCATCTGGCCCTGGGCTCTCTGAAGCCATCAGCATTTTCTCAGCACAGCACAGCAACGGGTGCAGAGGACTTTGGTCTCCACAGGTAGGGGAACGAGATCTGGTCTGAAGGCACATGCACTTAGAGCTTTCTACCAAAATCCCAACCAAGTGGGTGGCTGTCCACAGCGGGCCCGAGATGGACAGCGTGGCTCTCCATGGGCATTTGAGATGCAGTGAGAAAGTCTGGGGCCTTAACATGTTATCGATGGAGAAAGCTTTGCTGGATGCTAAAGAGCATTGCTTGGATTTTATAAAACTGTGATTTCTTTTTTCCCCCCACTAATTTGAGCTTATTTCAGGAAGTTACGTAGGCTGTTTCATTTTGTCACTAAGCTATCTTTTTGAAATACTGGTTTCAAACCACATGCTTTTTCACTGTAAAACAATTTTTAAAGGTACTGAAAATCTTTTTGCTCAGGCCAAACAGAACTTTCCAGATTGATACACATTTGCTTTTGTCTTTGTTTTCTCACTTCACCTCAAGCCCCCCTCCCCCCCCCCCCCCCCCCCCCCCCCGCCAAAATAGCTATTTCAGTCCAAGTAAAACTAATTCCTCCCTCCCAGGTTATTTTGATTCAGTCACTGAACCACTGCTCACTGAGCTTGTCTCTGCATTTCTGCACTTCCACCTTTTCTTCATGGCTCCAATATATTTACCACATCATCCTGTCTGCTGCATAGGCTGTGTATCAGCTGTAGCATGTGAATTGTGTATGTGTTTATCTTTTTCCCCAAGGTCAAGAATAAGAGGTGGTTTCAAAGGCAAGTTTACAATGTTATTGTCCTTTGTGAAAAACAGAGTCATTTAATCTTCCTAATAGTGACTCTAATTAAGGATGCAAATATTCAATTAATCTGGAATACACAGTGGGCTTCACAATTGAGTGAAATAATGTGAATGAAGTAATTGGCCTGGGACCACAATTTATCTTTTATACTCTCTTCATTTCGCAAAGCATTACTTTGCTAAGAACTATGTTTTATTCATACACTTGGGTGCCAAAGCCCTGGAGATTTGGGATATTTAATTACATCAAGTCCAATCCCCAGCAGCACACACCATGACAACAACTCACAGGACACCTCTCCTATATTCCCAGCATCATCAGCACACTATCCCTTCTTTGCTGTCCTAGGGAAGTATGTTACAGGAGATGGTTTGGGGGAATACATATTTACAAAGTGCTCAGGAGCTTGTGTCTCAAACTATTCTTTGGCCTCAGTACAACTGATAAATTATCATTACTCTAGTAATACCCTGTTGGAAAGAAATTCCACTCAGTGTGCCACGATAGAAAGAAGCAACATTGTTTGGGAAGACCCACTGCCCAATGTAACAGGCTCAAACGAAGAGGGAACAGTGCCGTGCCACAAATCCCAGGGAACTAGCACAGCCTCTCTATCGACTGCAGGTTGTGCAAGCAGCTATTGCCCATATGTATTCTCTGGATGCATTTGGCCCAGATTTGGGCAGTCGAGTCAAACAGCTGCACATTTTGATGATTACATGATGTAACCTATGGGTTGGGACTCAGGAGGTCTGAATTTATGCTCACTTCTGCTCAGATATTGGACAAATCTCCTAAAAACCTTGCAATTCAGTGATCCCTTGGCAACGGGCAGAGCCTTTCTTTTCTCCCTCCCTAGCTCTTTCAGGCTAACGTTAGGCTTTAAGACACAAACTACCAACCATCTGGAGTCTGCCCACTGTCTATGGCAGAGATCTCATCCCAGGTGCAATATCAGGAACTTCATGTCAACCAGAACAGCTCATCCAACTCTATTCCATCCTGGCCCCGGACATGGAGAATGGCCTTGCAAAATATTCCTCTCTGATGAGAGGGGAGGTGTAGAAAACAAGCAGGCAACTTCAGTGGGATACCAAGTTAAACTCCCAAAGTACCCCTCCCTCAGAGCCTGCTGGTATGAGTTGAAAGGATGTCTCATCTCATGGCACCTGCTCAGATGAGGCAGTTTCTTTTCCCAAACAAGAGAAAATATCTGGGGAGTTCTCAGCCAGAGGAACACACTGCCTGGCTGGAGAACAAAACCAAAAAGCAGTCTATAATGCTCTGGAAGAAGCACATTCAGACAAATGGTAACTGCTAAATATCAAGTTCCTGGGCATCTATCAGTACCTTAATGTCCTTCCATCTCCAGCGAACTGCAAAGCCTTTACATTTATAAATGGTAACGTTGTATGAAAGCAGTCAGGTGATGTGTGCCCTCATTTTCTCTTGACAACAAGACACAGACTCAGCAGGCCAAACTCTGCATCAAAATTCAACTCCCACAGTTTGTGGGGAGGGGAGGGGGACAGAAGCAGGAGAGCTCGAGCAAGCACCCAGGTGCATATGCCAACACAGGAGATGGGTAGTATTTTACAGCACTGCATTCAGAAGAAAACGAGATCTCACAGGGCCAAATTCACCTGTAAAAAGGACCAGCATAAAGCCCCTGCAACCTGAATGTTACATAATTGGTTTGAAAATTCAAAAGCATTGCAAGTCTGCATTTTATTCTATGAAAAAGGACTCCTGCTTGTTTCTCAAATAAGACCACTCTTCCCCTGTATCGTATATCACAATCTTAGTGAAATACATCCCACAAAGTTCCCCCCCCCTTCTGCTTCCAAGGCCTTCGCTGAAGACACTGCCTAGTAGAGGGCAGCATCAGATGACGAGGAAGCAGTTTGTTCCAAAACAACAATTAACTGAACACACCCCAATTTTTCTTTTGAGCTTCAAAGCCAATGGAATCTCACTAACATGTAGGACCTAAGGACAGGGCCCATTTGCTTCACTGGTACCATGTGGATGAATGGCAATGTAGAATTGCAGAGGTGAAACTAAGTTTCACAGCATATTTGCACACAGGTACCGAATGGTATCTTAGGAATTATACTGCAAATCCTAAACCTTCGTTATAGTCAAAAAAAACTTAAAATAGTTTTTAATTTCCATTTTTTTTCCAGACCTATCAGTTTTACAGTTTTGATTTCATATGACTGAAAACAAAACATTTTATTCTTTTTTAGAAGACGTACCTTTTCAAAAAGTACCTTCCTCCTAGTTTTAGGCTTTTGTTCCCTGCCCCCTCCCCCCCCCCAGTTAAATTGTCTTCTAACCTACCAGTTAGAAGGTAGGAAATATATAGGCTTTTTTAGGCAGATAAATATAAGGAACTTGCGGATGGTGCCCGAGTGATTCAGAACCACAGAAGTGACAGTGTTTCAAACACAGGAAAACCCTACGGGGCAAGATAATGGAAGACAAGATAACTTTGCTAGCTTTATGAAAGATTATTTGTCCAGCCATAGGATTAAGGTTCAACTCCATAACCTTGTCCGATTAGGGTCTGTGTCTTCTTATTTATGTTAAGCTCTCAAGGCTGACTTAATTATTGCTTGTAAAGTAGTTCTGCCATAGTTCCTTACATCTTTCCAAACATGTTCTTTGTAACTCCCCTTGCCCCCTAAAAAACCCTAGCCAAATTATAGCCAGATGCTTGGTACTTTTGGAGAAATACTGTAATAACAAGCAAATGTGTTTTTAAAAAGGCTGACAGGAAAATCCCTTTCAATAATAAAACATATTTCATTTTCTAGTTCCTGAGATATTATTAAAAAGAAGGAGCAGAACAAACAGGCAAGGAAACATGAAAGATATGTTGACAAAGTTCTAGTAAACATTTAAACAGGAAATTTAAAGTTAAGATGATGCTCACATTTTGCCTTTTGTAACGGCATCCATTAAGAATTTCCTGGGCAGGTTTTCATTTTATGTTGAAAGCTAAAGATTACTATAATCTTAATTTAATATGTGCTCTCTCTAGTTGTAATAGCTGTTTAGAACGTGGAGAATCTTACACAGCTGCTGCCTTTTTTTATTTAGCATTGCATCAAACAATTGAATAAACAACACAAAAATACTCTTAAAGAACATCCAACCTGCAAAATCAAGCACTCAAAGGGTAGAAGTGCCAGAATTTTACATTGCCCTGGGAGACTTTTTTCAACCCACTGGTACGTATTAAAATACAGGAGGAGAAGCACAACACCCACTTTCACCCGGCTGGCTTTCCTAAGCCTGTCTCTCCTGCAGAGACAGAGTCATCTCAAGAAGTGGCAGCATTCAGTTAATTGTCTACTTCAGGTGCTCTGTAAAGGCATGAGACAATGCTGCTCTCTTCATTTGCAAGAGAAGCAGCCTGAGGAGGCCCAGTTAGCTTAACCAACTATGGGAATGGTAACTCTTTGAAACAAGGTCATATGAATAATCCCTATTGCTGTGGCAACTAATTATCTGACCACTGATTTTGTTCTTAAAAGCAAACCATCCCTGCTTGCAGTCAGTCTTGCTTCACCTACCTGTTTCCCTTTCTTCACTTCCTTCACTCAACTCATGCAATTTAATAAATTCTAAATACCCAAGTTTAGAGATTACCACCATTATGTTAGAAAACATTTACAATGGATGTCAAGATCACCACATCTTTATTACACACCCACTGCATGCTCTTGCAAGTAATCTACAGAAAGAGTGCAAATAAAGCATGCTTCTTCTCAGAGAGGCACAGAAATTTGCAAAATACTGGTTGTTGTCTTCATTTTGGTCCCACTTGGAGATCAGCCATGCATTATGCAAGAAAAGCAAAGTTATTAGCGGACACAAGTTATGTTTAACCAGAACAGTTTAGTGATTACATTCTTGCCATATTCCCAATCCCATTCTTTTTTCCAAAGCAGACCCTAAGTTTGAGAGGAACCCTCAGCACCAGTGCCTGTTGCGCAAATGTTTTTACAGTTCGTGTTTACATGTTTGTCTCTTTTATTTGGCTGTAATCATTATCCTTAAAGTTCAGCCCTGCTGAGGGGAGAAAAAGATAGGAAGCATTAACTACCCTTTTAGCAGTCCTCTTTAGTCTTCCTGGATTGTCCAGAGAAGAACTGAGAGCAGATACTTAATTTAGGTGCTCTCCATTGCCCTCCGCAAACAACTGGGCCTCCATGGCTGATAAGACAATTCTCTGTCTTTGCACTTCAGTTATGTGATGAATTAAGCATGGGGAATGCCCCTCACATTTGGTACAGAAATAAGCTTTTCCAGTGTTAGATGTGTAATTTCGGTCCTGAACTTCTAGGTGGCAGCTTCTTTAAAGAGAATTTAAAGGCATTTTGGCTGGTATGGTACACTTGCTCTCTTTTCATCTTTCATATAGACTGTGTATGTTTTATTCTACTCACAGGAATCAAGCATGCACATGCAGTATGGATACGAAGTTGCTAAAGATGTGTTAGGGCAAAATTATGTATAGTATTTTTCCACTCTCCCCCCCCCCAACTCACATACACACACTCTTCACAAGAGCAGGAGACAAAAATGCTGGAGTTTAAGAACTAAACAAGGAGAACTTGTTTCATTTTCCAGCTTCCCACAAATTGTCAACTTGTCTGAGATGGTGCTTTGGGATGCATTATCTGATGTTTTAATAATGCAAGCATTCTGCTGGCCAGTGCTCACTCTATTGTTTAGCTTGATTATTCCTGGCATTTCACCCTAAGGCTCAGCCTCTTCAGAGGACTAAACCAATACCTTTCTGATTTGAAAGGCAGGAATTGATATCTAAACAAATATTGAAATCATTAAATAAGATTTTCTTAGGTTGCAATTGATTTGCTATACAAACCCTACAGGCAGGGGGGAATATAGGTATCCATAGAATAAACCACAACCTTCTGGTGGAAAAGCTTTTTGTTGCTAAGGTTTGCCTGCCTGTTAGTGCATGCTTCTGACAGCATTTCACAGAAGCTCCCAGCTTCTAATGCAGCAGTCATTTTTGAAATGTTAACCCAAACTAATCATATCCATTCCCTCTGTATCTTCTGTAAGCTCTGCAACTGGTAGTGATCTGCAGGTAGGTCAAAGATACACAGGTTTCTGTTGTCCTTTTGTCAAAGCACACTAGCTGAAGTCCTCAGTGTTTCATGATTTCCAGATAAACTTCGTTAGCTGCTGTTGACACCAACTGGCTGATAGAAACAAGGACAAGGGGGAGAGGTTGAACCCTAAAATTTTCAGGAATGCTGACAGCCAAGTCCACATGCACAGGCAGTCTGTCATGCATCAGAACTGCCTGGAAACTGTCTTAAGCTCAAGAACAGACCTAAGGCAAAAATAATGACTCATCAGTGGGCAAAGTTCTGAGGCCCAAGAACAGTCCTGCCTGTGAATGTTTCCACTCAAAAGCACTTGCTACTGGTATGCAGCCATCTCCTTAGCAGGCACCACAGCTTGCACACATTCCCAGCACATCCTCTTACCTCACCTTGGATACTACAGGTGCAATTCTCACATCTTACCTGCAGGCTTTTGAAAGCAATGTATTCTCCATACTGAGGCAGAAGGCTGTGCTGTTGAAGTCACAGATACTATGGCTAATTACGGCTCACCATCTTCAGGGCTGTGGGAGAAAGAAAGAGGTAAGTGGACAAGGTTCTTTATTTTTCAACGATTCCAAACAGGGCTAGAGAGGCAACACTTCACCTATTAAATCATCTTTGTCTCTGGACATGTCTTTTCCCCTCAGTAATTGCTTGTTTATTTTTAGCATCGATAATTCCATAGCAGCACACAGTCTGTACTCCATATACAAATCAGGAATAGTTTAAAATGCAACCATCAGCATTTTAGTAGGCCAAACAAGGGACAGCTGGCTACTTCTGTACAGAGTTTCTAGGCACACTGTCCTCAAAGGACCATCAAAACAAAGAAGTTGCAAAATTGAAATTAATATTGCACTTTGGTACGTCAGAGAATCATCGGCATCATACATTTCTCCTAACTCAAATTCCCTTGCTCACTTCCCTAGAATGTAACCACTTGGTTTTTATTTATTATTTATGTGTATGTCAGCGGAAGAATGCAATAAATCACCTATACTTTGGTAATCCCTTTAGAATGTTATTTTTCAGTTTCAAATGAGTAACAATGGAAAGGATTTCCTTTTCAAAGGAAAAAAAAAAAAGCGATAGAAAGAGTCATACCAGCAAATATCTTTACAGAATCTCTAATGCCAAGAACTCCACCTACTGTAGCTGAAAGAATAGCGGGTTTTCTAACTGACTTCACCATGAGATGAGTACCAGATGTATTTGGGTGGGATAGTGAAAGATACCTAAGGGAATTTGATATTGAAATCCCATTAAAGTTAGGTGCTTTTGAAAATCCTGTCTTGCAAGCTTAAAAAAAAAGTTCCCACCTGGCTGTCCTTCTGCAAGGTCCTGCAAAATCTTGTATTCAGCACATGGTAACTAAACCATAGAAAAGAAAAAACATGAATAGAGAGAATCAGCTATATCTTTTGGAAAGACCGAAAAGGGCCAATTTGCACCTCCGGTTTGCAACAAGCTGCAGTGACTGAAATGCGGCTCATTCTGTACAACTTCCACCTTTTGCATCGCAAGCTTCTGCGGGCCTTTTAGCAGCACCTTCAACATAGCAAGTATCAGACTGCTTGGCCCTCATGTGATAATAGCAACTGAGTACATACGTTCCACTTGCAAAGCATGGGCGTACTTACTACTGCTTCAATGGACATTGCTGGAGTGATAAAAAGGCAGGCTTCTCCTTGGCCTACCTGAAGCCCCCCCCAGTACCAATTGCTCACTTTCAGATCAACATGCAGAGAGCACCCCGGGGCGAACGAGAGCCCTGGTGAGACCCTGAGAGAAGAGTGGTGTCACTTGCAGGGAGCTATGGTCAAACCTTCTCTAGTCAGCACAACTAAGAGAGGTCCTGCTAAGGAAGGGGCAAGTTCACTTTACATGTGAAAGTAAGAGCCAAATAAAAACCTCCAAATACATAAATATTATGGTCAGTGTCATACTCCATTCCCGTCTGTGAAAACTGCTGTCATCAAACACGCAACAAAAAAAACAGGATGGCTGCTAAACAGCTCCTCAGATGGTATTTTCAGTAGCCCTCTGCACACATTTTGTGAACAGGCACCATCGCGGAAGTTGAATATTTGCAGAAAGCTGAATGTTCAGCCATAAATCTGATAGCTGCTGTTGGAAAGAACTCAAGTGACACACATGCAAACAAACCAGCTTGAGGTCTGAACACTCAGTTCACTTCTTCCTAAACCATAGCTCAAGAACGGCTCACTGAAATTCAGCACTAAAATTCTGAGTGAGAACAATATTCAGCATAGTCACAGGCCATTTACAAAGAGGGGGAATACGAGGCTTCCTAAGCGTGTCATACTATGCATTATTCACCCAGCTAGCTCTCATTACAGGATTGGTCTTCACTGACTGTCCTGATAAGGGCAGTCACCTCTCAAACCTTCTAACTTAATATGACTTCCTTTACTACCAATAGCTTTAGGACTGAGAGAGATGAGGCTCTATTTCTTACTACATTTTTTAAGATTTATTACCAGCTCTTAGAGCAGCTATGGATGCTATAGGCTTGCTACTTGACTGAAAGGAGCTTTTACTCACCTTGTCTTCCTTTCTTAATATATACTCATGCTTTTGTCATTACATGACACGATAAAGAACCAGAAAGCTTTCATTAGGTACTCAAGTTTCAACAAACCCAGTCCAGTTTCCTTTCGCTTTGGTTTCTAAGCTTGTTATTTCATGGAATTTTTCAGCATCCTTACCTTACTGCTGTCTTTTCTGCAGCTACTTTCATCATCCTACTCTTGACTCTTTTTGTAATATGACTCACATGTTTCCTAATAGGAGTAGACCAAAATTAAATGCAGCAGTGCTGATTCTTCCCAGACATAGATCTTTGCGAAGTGTTTGTAAAATACCACCCAATTACAACAGCAGGGACTTTACTCATTTCACACTTTGTAACAGAGATGGAATTGACTGCGAAAGTTACAAGAGAATATAAATCCAGTTTCACTAAAAAAAAAGAAAAAAGAAAAAAAGAAAAAAAAAAGAAAAGGATACAATTTTTAGTCCCATTTAGTCTAGCATTTACCAAGTGCATTGGGGGCGGGAAAAGGAAGTATACGTAGCTGTGCTCCAGAATTTTAACTTTTGTTTAAAAAAATACATCCCCCCAAACCACACGTACACATGCATAAGAAGAACAAATCTTACAACATGTTTTTCAAGATTAAACAGCCCAAATGTAAGCTGGGGGATGCTTGCCTGAATCCTACAGAGACAAACGAACACCTTAAGAGTGTGAGACAGCCTTTGCAGCCATGAAGCCTACTGTGTTTACAGGCTGCCACAAAACTACATATTTCTCACACCGTCACTTGAAGTTTTGTACTCCACATGGTAGGAACTACCTAATGTTGTTGCAGAGCTTGTTTACATACTCCCATCTGGCTGCTGATGCACCAGCTGAATACTCCTACAGCCACTGCTAGGCAGACACAAGTGCCCCTCTGCTCTCCTCCTAACAGCTCCAACAGATTCTAGCTGAACAAACCAGGCCAGTAAAGACCTAGCATTTTAAGGTGTGAAAACTAACATCACTGATTCGTACTGAAACACATTGTTACTAGCAATGGTAACATCTGGTTTTGAAAAGGTTGATCAAAAGTTCTTGGAAATAGGAGCAGTGACCTTTTTCAACTGGTCTAGCTAGAGCTGGGTAAGGACATGTGAATGAGGCCTGCGTGAGACCATGCTGGTTCCCGCATATTCCTTTCATATCTAGAGAGCCAAAAGTGTCAGCTCATTAGCTGAGCAGCTCAGTAACCAAAGCTCGTAGAGATACAAGCCTCAAAAGCAGACTGGCACACCTCCGCCTTTTTTCTATATATGCTAAAAAGCCAGGTTTGGAAGCAATTTTGCATCATTCTCAAACATCATTAACTTCAGTAACTTCCCGTAGGTTTCTCTTCCAGATCATTAATAAGCCCTCAATAAGCTTGCTAAATAGCACTTTTTCAGTACTTGCAAAATGTTACAATTAATTTGTATTTTCTCTATGAATATCTGTTAAGGAATCTATATATTTCCAGTCTGCTCACAAACTAGGAAGAACCTCTGCTCAATAGGCAATGAATATTTATTGGGCTTGCTTACTGGCTGAGTGGTCTATGTTATATCTGTTTTTCCACAATGTTTGGGGGTTAGGAAAGCCTGTACTCCTCTCTCCTCCAGCCTCAAAGAACAAATTCCACTCATGCTCTGCATGTCCTGGACCTCCAGGCCTGGGCAGAGATAGCATACCACCGAGATGTTGAGTCTCTCTGAAATGCACACAGTGCTACGGAGCCATCACAACTCAGCAGGGACCTGGCAGGCTGCCTCTGCCGTCTCCGCAGGGGACGGGGAAGCATGACAAGCTCCTCTTCTCTACGGCTTGGCAGACACCTGCCCAGGCAGCAGGCAGGTGGCGAGAGCACGCTAACAACTGGCCTTGCCAACTCCTCTGATGTGGCCAGTGCTGAGGAGGGGATGCCAAGCAATGGCTGGCTGCTTGCAGTTCTGCTCTCCTGCCATCTGCACTCTGTGGCTGGGCTGCAGAAACTACCGGGTGGCTTGGAATAAGCAACTTGCACTCGCTTTCAGCGGTTGGAGGGTACAGGAGGCTGCCTGCGAGTTAGATACCAGCATCTTGCTCTTGGTACTCCCTGAACTCTTTGGGCTGAGAGGGACACCCAACATAATATGCTGTGCGGACTCAGTCTACTGCGCACTCAGAGTAAAATTCAGCCTTTCCGCACTGGGCAAGCCTTCTGTATTTATAAGACTGCTTTGCTTTGTCCTAAACAGACTCACGTACTGCTTTCTTTAGCCATGTAAATGGCTCTCTCTGTTTTAACATATGCTACACAAAGCTCATAAAACCCTTCCATTAGGATGCTCTTGACCAGTTTTCCTATCAGCTTGACATTTCTGCGTTCACTTTGCCCTTAGTTCTGCTCTTAAGTATTTCCCTCACATCGATAGCTTATCAATGTCCTTTAAAAGTTCATCGCCACTGCACTTTCCCTAAGGGAGTCACCTTCTCTTCTGATGGCAAAAATTGTACAGCGATCACAATTGCTCTGAGGAGCTCCTACACCTCCTGCCTCTACTAAATCATGACTTCTACGGAAGATTAAGGGTCAGCTCCTCTCCTGTAGGCCACCAAAACCAAAGCTCTAAGAAAGCATAAACTTACTTACATTTTTCCTGGTGCAGTTTGGTTCTATCAAAAAAGCTTATCTAGTTTGCATGCTGAATTCTTCTGAAGCTTGCAACTTAAATTCCCTGAAAGAGCTCCTGGAGCTCATGCTCCAGGGAGCAACAATTGTAATTAACCCAGAACTGCTCAAAAATATGCAAGTCTGCATTATTAAATATTCTGTCATTAAAACAGAAAACCAGAGGTTGGGGGGGGGGAGAGGGGGAAGACTTTTTTTTTTTTTGCTAGCTCAAAAGCACAATCAAGTTCGAATTTATGGTTGGAAAAAGAAATTTAAGTACTGGAAAAATCTGAATGAAATTGAGAGAACATACACCAATACGTGAATGGAGAAGTTATTTAAGGATTTGTAGCAGCCAAAAAAAGAAAATCCCTTTATAGAAAGAAAGGAGGGAGGAAGTATTCTTACTGCTGCCAAAGAAAATGAATGCTGCATCTAGCAAGCAGAAAAAAGTGTATGCTCTTAGATGGTCAGATAGTCTGCTAACCAACCAGGGGAAGGAGAGGCACAAGTTTCAACATCAAGAGTGGGACTGACAATATAGTCAGAAGATCTCTGTCATGCAGTGGAGAGCTACCAACAACTGCTCGAGGGTTCACAAAGTGCTACGAGCTCCAATAAAGCAAGCTACCACCACAGAAAGAAACTTGTGAGTAGAATCACACAGATAAAAGTCTTCAGGTTCCCTGACCCTTGCTCAGACAGATCCTGCTCAGCGTTACTCTGGAATTGAGTTCCAAAGGTTTCTCAAGGACCAACCGCTGTGGAAAAGAGGTGCCAGAAGAACAACACTTACTATCTGCTGTCACAATCTGTCCCTTGTCATTCTCCTAATTGGGGGAATGTCCCACTCCCCCAATAAAAGTGCAAAAACCTACCTAACCACATCACACACCACAAATGGAAATACGCAACCATACCGGACTGGAGTTTTCAAGTGAGCTAATGAGACCTGGGCACCTAAACCTAGACCTGGGCACCTGAGAGTTTCCATCTCTAGTATTTGGTGCAGCTATGTTTGCTGTCACACTGAAAATTATTTCCAAATTCATTTGACTGCAGCTTTGCAGCAAATACATTTATTAACTTCTCTGTAAATACATTCTCTCTAGAACTGACAAAGAGAAGGTAAAACCAAGTTGCAATTATGGTAAAGAATTAAAATAATCATAAAATCCATCTAGCACTGCTATTATTGTTTGAAGGCAGTACATAAACTCATCTTTGCGAAGGACAGTCTCTATAGCAAAATCCCACACTGACATAATTTAAAACCATATTTGAAACCTATTTACACAGGTGTCAGATCTGTTTTTTCTCTCTCTCTCTTTTTTTTTTTTTTTTTTTTTTTTTTTTAAGAGTCTTCTCTATTTAGAAGATATACAGTAGTCATGCCTTAGCTTCTCTTCCAGGACTTGGAAACAGGATAACCTTCCAGGGACCTCATTTCACCCACACACATCCTAAAGCACAAATGCAATGCAAAAGCAGAGCTGCAAACAGGGAGCTCAGCACAAGGAAAAAGCAAAGCAACAAAAAAAAAGTATCATATGAAGTTGCAGGTGCTTCATGAGTCCTTCTCTTTTGTGCTTTTTTATATATATATATTTTTATACATATATATATCTCTGTGTGTGTGCACGCATGTATGTATTTGTATTTTTATATGAATACTTTCATATATATTGTTGCTCTGCTTCTATATATGCACATACATACAGAACACAGACTAGTGTATACATATGTATTCCTGGATGTGTTTATGTGTATATATGTGTGTATATACACATACACTAATGCACATATTTTAGTGAATTGTAACTAAATTGAAATGGGAAAAAATGGTGCACAACCACATTACAATAAGGTGTCTGGGACACACACTTTGTCTTGAAGGAATTCTCTGAAGAACGATGCCTTCATTTCCAAACCACACCAGTGAGTCAACACACCTCAGAGTAAGAGTCCTGCTCAGGTAGTTAAGGAAGTGTTGACATAAGAATTGCAGAGTAGAACCCTGGAGTTCTCAGGGCTCCAATCCCTTTACAGTCTCAGTAGGAACCAAGGCAGTCAATACAGGGTTATTTGCCTAGGTTTCTCACAGGCTTGTCTTCCTAATATTTAATACAGCCCCCATGAGCCTATTTACAGATGCAGTGTTATCACACACACCCTACAGTACAGAAATGTGGAACAAATTAAATACATGCCAGATCCTTTGAAAGACAACTTCAGTGCCACAACTGATTTTCACCAGCTGAGCATCTCAGTTCTGCCTTTACTGTTGTCCAAAAATAAAACGGAACAAACATTAATGACAATCTACCTGTGCTAAGTTGCTACTGTATCCTTACCTTATGCTGAAACCTTACCATACGGAAGAGAACCCACAACTGCTCTTATGAGAATAAAGTTGCTTAGATATGCAGCACTTACTAGCATTGCTCTGTGCCCTGAAATGGTGAAGATGTTTTGGAAAGAAGGGGAAACATCCTGATATGGGTTTAATTCTGCTTTGGATGGTTTTATATCACTGTGGGTCTCAGGTATGAAAGGAGACAGTGTTTGGCTAGACAAGTTTCCTTCTCTGTTTCTAGACAAGGAAGATTGGGCGAGGAATGCACAAGCTCAAACCAGGAGGACAGCCACAGATGAATGAACTGGTTTATTCATCAATATGAAGGATTTTGATGGCAGCAATAAATAAATCTATTCACCCCTCATCTTCTTAGGATGCCTATGGTACAGAGGGAAATGATTATGGTAATTGTATCCAGAAACCGTTGCTCGAACCAGCACATGGTGTATTAGTCCCTGAAGAACTCCAGCAATTATGAAACATCAGGCAAAGACTTCCATCATTTTTCAGTGGTGAGGAAAAAGGATAACGCAGCTGACTTGCTCACAAAATGACAAGCAATAGACAGGCTATAACAAGAGAGAGCAGTGAATGGGACCAGAGGGCTTGGCAACAGAAAGAGCTCTGGATCATTCCCTGCATGGGGGCTGTCCAGCTGCAGAATGCATAAAATAGGCCTCAAAGCTACTCTAAAGCTTTAGCTGGAAGTGTTCAGAGACAGAGTAGATTAATGGAAAAGTACACTTTTAAAGTTTTTAACATATAAATATGTACGCTATCAAGTGAAATAAATGACGTAAAGAGCAAAAGCTAGAATTTTCAAAGGAGCTGTGAAAACGTGTCCTCAAATGTCACTAGAATACAGTAAGTCTAGGGTAAAATAACAGACTAGGTACATATTTGCCCTGCAACAGCCTCAGGACGCTCCTGTGCCAGAAGGCAGACGCAACTGGCAGTCTGGAAACTTTTGGCCTACATGCTATATTGGCCTAGGGCACCAAGCTGTAGCAATGCTTCTGCACTGCCATATTTACAAACCAATGTATTCAGCACAACCAAGAAACAATTGTTATGATCAGTGTTTCTAATGCAAGAAACTAGAAGTGGGGGGAAAAAAATAGTGTCAAGAGAACAGCCTGGCATGATAGGAAGTGGGACCAATTCTCCAGTAGGGGTATACAGGTAAAACTGTACTCACATTGGTGTCTGAGTGCTGCTCCTTGCCTTGGCCATGAGTTTTGCCATTGGTATTTTTTTTGTCAGTCATATACAACAAAACACAGTTAGACCCTGACCTTCCCCAGTGGTGTTCTGTGCAGCAAGCAATGCTTTGACTTACACTAAGCAGCAACCCAAAACAGGCAACTACTGGGAAATCTGGTCACATTGCCTACAGGGTGCAGGGATAACAGAGTAGGGTTCCTCTCAGGATTGCCCTACAGGGACTTGCACATGTTGGATGAGCAAACAGCAGTTGGTGAATGTTTCCCCATAGAATTTTTTCCGATTTAAAAGATATTTTCAGAAAAGAAGCCTTTTAAAAAAGCTTATTAAAAAAAATAGCAGGGGAAGCTGTTGGTTTGATCAAAAACCCACCACTACCTTTCAGTGAGTTTTTTCATTGGAAAAAAACTCCTCACTTCCTTATCAGCTCAGGACCCCAGCTTTGGGTCAGAGCACACTTCTGCACATCAGTGTTAGCGTGGTTAAATCCTCCACGAGGCAAAGTGGAATGCTTATTTTGTCATTTCATTTTCACACATTGCTAACTCCAAAAGGGAGTTACTACCTCTGACTCTGCGTGAAGCAAGTCAAAAAGTAAAGTCTGAGACTCTTTTATATGCAGCCCTCTCATTCTACTCTGTTAGTGCAGGAGTATCTTAGGGTGGCTGCAAATGCTTGTCATACACACACTAAGGAATCTTAGAGAAATGCCAGAGAGGTGTAGAATTGTTTAGCGTAAATAAGAATCAGATCTTCTTGTGTTCAATATTAATTATCACTTCTCCTTTCCTCGTTAAAGAGGAACTCCATTAAGAATCCATTAGAGTGTGCATTTTTTTAATCAAGGCTTAAATTACAGCGCATGCTGCAATCAGAAGAACTATTGTATGACAGCACAAACAGCCAAAGCTCTGTACAAAGAAGCAAAATACTGAAATAAAACGCATTGTTATGCTAGGCACAGCATTATGAGATAAATTTGCATAATATTTGGGTACCAACCAAAGCTATAGGCACATAAACAAACTTCATACTGTTGATTATTCATCAAGTTACATTATGTATCTATCTAAGATTTTGTCTAGCTTTTCTTTATACAATAAATCAGATTCCTCATATGCACTGTAGCATCAGATGTTCATTGTAGGTGTATACTCTTGATATATATTTGTATTTCCCACTGACATTAACAGAGCTACCTACACCCAACTTGGTTTGAAATCTTGTCTTTCAGACAGAATCACAGGTTCTCCTCTTCTCATGCAAATACTCTGCCCACACACTAGCAGATATTGCAACACTGCTTGTTTTCCAGATCTTATCATCAAGAACTTCAGAAGCAGGTTTAGTCTTACTGGTTGCAGGAAAGAAAACAGAACCCCTGAAAACCACTAACCTGCAGGTGACAGTGTAAAGACTACCTGCTTTTTGCTCTTCATTCATTATGTTTAAACCAATACTGACTTCTCAGGTTTTTAATCTTTGTCCCTTACTCAATTCCCATGGGGTTGGCTTCTTCTCTGGACATTCACACTATCTTGTTGTTTGCTTTGTAAGCTTTCTCCTCTGAAGTAGGGTCCTTGTATCTCTGCCTCAGCAGCTCTTTCGTAGCTCCAGTTCAGCTGGAAAGCACTCCTGTTTTCCCATACCTAGCCTGCGTTATCACCCAGTTTTAGCACAGGGATGGCATGCTGTGATGTGCTTAGCAAGAGAAAGGAGTACAAAAAGTAAAACATGATTTCAAGTTTAGCATCTGCAGCTGGCTGACCAATGAAACAAAGGGAAATGAACAATATGCCCATACAAGTTTCTCTTTGCTGCTCTTCCAAGATAACTGAAGTCACAGCTATCTAGATTTCACTTCTTCCCTTTGACATTTCCTCAGAAGTTAGAGATTCATTACTCTCTCAGTTCTACACTCACAAGCACGGAAACGATTCATTTGTACCTTTAAAAGCCAAAGCTGAGTTCTGGATGCTCAACACCCTCATTATCAGCTCCTAAGCTCCAGACTAAGAGCCCTCTCGAGTTCCCCAGTTGGCAATCCTGACCTTATTACCCCACCCTGGCACACATACATGGTCTTCAGGCTGTTCGCGCTCACGCCCATCTGTCGAGACAGTGCTGTGCCCGCTCACAAGCTTGCCCTAGGATGCAGGTGTCGAGGCAGAACAGGCAGCTAGCACAGCATGACAACTTCCATCCCCATGACAGAAACTCCCTCTTCAGGGGGAGCAGTCGAACATTTCCACAACATGCCTGGCCATACAGCACAGCATCAGGTTTAGGAAATATTCAGGAGTCGAGTTTGACAATAGAGAAGAAAATTCCATCAGCTGTGGGAGCATTCACCCAGGTATGACTGTACTTTGCCTTCTGGGACATCTCATCCCCACAGGAAGTCCGCACAAGCTATTCTCCTGTACTGCTAATGTAAAATCTATCTTCATGGTCTCAGGTGTGGCACCAGGCATGAGCAACTACAAGAAACAGGTCACATCCAACCAGCCATTTTTTCCAAATGTTGTATTTCTAATTTTAAAAAGTGCCGGTATCGTCAAACTTGTTTTTAAAAATGTGATAGTTTTGACAAATGAGCTGGCAAGAAAAAAAAAGAACTAGTTATTTTTTGATTTTCAATTTCAAAAGACTATTTCATTTTTAATACTAATTTTATTTTTCCATTAGTTTTCACACTCTTGCTATTGACATGTTTGCTTGGGTATAATACAACTGCCAAAAACATCTTTTAAAAAAAAAAAAAAACACCATTAGTACAGTGTGCCTTCACACTGATTCAAACATGATCGCTTTTCTAGAAGATTTGCTGTAGCCAAGGAGTTTGCACGTTAAATTGACACTTCTGCTGGCTTTTGACCAACAGACAAAATACTGAAAAGCAAACCCCACAGAAGTATCAGTTTGTAAACGATTCCCCCCCACCCCCCGAAGCTGCAGTGCTTCCCTGAAGTTCCCTCAAACTTCCCAGGAACATCTCTTACTTTTTCCTTAGTTAACAACTTGACCTTACCTCTCCTCTCAGAAAAGTCTTCTGCAAGATCTGTAACAGGGACAGGGCATAATGCTGTTCATCATATGCTCCCATCCAGTTAGGAGCATATGGATCCATGCCTCACCAGCTGCCACTGTCACTTGGAAAGAAGCCTGTGGGTCAGGAGCGATTGAATGAGCAGAAGCCAGCAGCTAGAAAGAAACGTGACTGCACTTGAATCTGGGAGCAAGTTAGAGACACCAGAACAACTTGCTCCAGCTCTGCCTGCGCCATGCCATTGTAGCCTACAAGCAAGATGAAATGACTGGGGACTAAAGTGCAAATCCAAACCAGGGATGAAGAACATCCAGCTGCATCCTGCTGCACCGTAAATTGTTTTCACTGGTCTGGGTGAGGCTTTGAGGAACAGCAGCTTTCATGTGGTTGTCGCTTTGGAAGATATAACATGCCAGGTGATCCAGATCTGGTTCTCACTGCCCTTACCACATCCAGGATGGATTGCCAGTGCCCAAGTCCTAAACCCCCACAAGGCTTCTTACTCTCCACATAGCCAAGATTTGCTGATGTGAAAATATACGCACACTTGAAGAGCAAAGCACAAAAAACAGGTGGAAAAGCAAGCACCCCACGTGCAGGTTGCCTTCAAAGGCATCAGCCCCATTCACTACCCTAAGTGCATTTTTCCCATTTCACAGAAACTTTGTGTATTACTTTCCACCCAGCAGTTAATTATTTTTATCCTTCTGTAACCTCCATTTTTTTTGTGGCCTGATTTGCACTAGAAGGAGTTAATAATACCACCAAGCCCTCTTACCATTCATGCACCTTATGCCAGCAGAGAAGTTTGCCTGCATAGCTCATACTTCACTGCCAGAACACATTCTTACATGCTAGTGATCACTGCATTTTCAAGAGAGCTGTTGTCAATATAGAAGTGCAATTTAAGGTATCCTCATCCCTAACTCATTTTACAATAGTAAAAGTTCTTAGAGCAGACCTGGTTACCTCATTCTGAGTTCCTTTCTCTGTCACAAAGAAACAGGACAGAGAACTCTCCTAGTTCTGTGGCAGGTAGCACAGAACAAACCTTAACTGGGAAACTTACACCTTCAAGGTTTGACTTAATGTGACATCAATATTCTGTGCAAAAAAGAGCGCAAAGCGACAGATCTTACTTAACACTCCCTTGCCACAGGAGGCTTTAAATGGAAAGCATGAACAGCCTCAAATACTCTGCAGAGCAACACCAAACAAGTAACCTGTCTGCAGGATCTGCTGGTCTTTGGATATGACTGGCCAAATCACAACCTGGGACAGATCAGCAGAAATGAACTACAGACCCACTTTGTCAAGGTTCAGGCTGCAGCCCATCTGCTGCTTATATTCTGAGAAGAGAAGCAAGACACACAAGAAAATGGAATAAGCTGGAAATGGGTGAGTTTGTGGCAAGCCACTAAGGAACATGAGACCTGAGAAGGAAAATCTCCTTAACAGCTCTAATCCCCTATAAGCCACATGCAAGCATCATGTCCAGATGGATATACTGGAACTTCTGCTCTGTCTCTTCCAAACTTACCCCAGCCTCTTGTACTCTCCCCACAAACTTAATGCTCAGAAATGATCCTGTGTCACAGAAAGGGAGCAGGAGAAATTAAGGGTAGGGGGGAGATTCCATTGAAACATCTAGTCTGTTAGTGAAGAACTTATTGCTTGAAACTGCCAGGTTGCTCCTAGGAAGCCACCATGTCCAGTACTGAAGGAAACAGTCCTGCAGCCCCATCGACTGGATATGGAGGAAAACTGACTCCAGCTAGAGACAGAGAGCTTGCACGCAAGGAACCTACACCTATCACACTGCAGTCACTGTCCCATTTCTGTGGGCGGCCGATCAGTATGGCCAGTAATTGACGAATCTAATCACACCTTGCAGAACGAACAGAGGAAGAACCCTGAGTGACTGGGCAATAAAAGTCACAGAAGACAATCCCTGTGAGGTGAAGTAATAAAGAAATCCACAATCCCAACATAATGAGTATAAAGGCAGCTTCTAAGCCAAATATTTTACCACTCAGGAAAGAACTTAGGGTTTTAACATCTAATTGCAAGAAAATACTAGCTCAGTCTTCAGCAGTGGTCAAAGGCAAATCAGCGCCTCAGAATTATTAGGGAAGAAAGAAAGAACAGAACATTACAGGACTACATATATGGAGCACCTGCATCTTCAGCACTGTACAGAGCTCTGACATTTCCTCTCCTGAAGGGACAGAGTAGCACTGCAAAACGGGGTCAGAAAACAGGGACAAGATGACCAAAACCTTCAGCAACAAGAACAGTGTAAGACAGTGAGGTTCTTCGGCCTAGAAAATGAATGCCCAGTTTCCTCAGAGGCCTGTCAGTTCTTCTATGCCTTCACTGAGAAGAAAACATTCACGAGAGAAAGAAGGATATCACTGTGCCATCCTTGGAAAATTTGGTAATAGCATCAGCCTGACTTTCAGAGCTAATATGCAGAAATTTTGGATTCCAAGTTTTTGAAGACTTAGTACTTCTTTGAGGCTTAAACTCTATATTCTAGATCAGATCACAGGCAGTGCGAGTATAACGGTGTTCTTAAATTGAACACTCACCCTAGAAAACTGAATGTGCAAATTAAGCTTCAAAGTTCCCTTCTAAAGTCACTTGAAAATGTAACCTTTTATGTGTTAAAGCATCCTGTTTACTCTGCTGTATCAATGTTGAACAACAATGCTTACAGTGAGTTACATTCGCTTTAGGATGCACACAATGCTTTCAGAGCCTCAAGTTTACAAATACTTTAAAGTGTTTGGGTAGGATATTTATAAAAATTCCCACTTTTTTGTTCTCAAAGAGCAGTTATAAAATTCAAATAAGTATCTAATAAGAACAGGCATTTGCTCAAAAGAGGCACAAAGAATAGACACTCATATGATTGCCCAGCCCCTGAAGTCTCTGCCATTCCACTGAGCCCCTCATTCACAGCAGCATTAGAGCACCTTTTCGATCAAGCGCTGGGGTTAACAGCAACGTGTGTCATGCTGAAGAAAAATATCAGAAAGCAAGACAGAACAGGATAGAGTGTGGCAATGTGCATAGTCAAGTGTACTGTGTTGATGGGCTGGAGGTTTCCAGGGTCATGCTCTATACCTGTATTAAAGACAGCCTGGCAGTAGAGAAAGGGGGCAAATCTACTGAAGTCAACAGCGCAAGTTGCTTTGTAAAGTTAAGATGAAAATTTTCAGGTTACAAACAAGTTCTCTGTTCAGCCAAGCTTGCCCCTCATTTCCTTTACATATAGGTCTCCTCACCTTTTTTCCCCTAGCACTTCTGAAAAAATTACTTGAAGACTTCACCTCAAATTTTTGTCAAAATTTGAAAAATATTACAGTTGTATTGGAACAAATAAGGTAAAAAGCTGTCAGTCTCTCTTTCCAGGCAGCACCTATAGGGAAGATGTTTACTAATTAACTTATTGTGATCCAAATCTTTTCACTGCGTAGACTTTTTTTTTTTTTTTTTTTTGAAACCCTAAAGCATTTCAAATCTCAGAGTTAGAAAGAATTCTAATTCATCATTTAGTACAGGCTGTTTGAAACTTGCCAAGGGTTCCCCTTCTTGATGCTTTATGATAAAATACAGTATTTAGACACTCCAAGAAAGGCACGTACAGTTCACAACTGGCTTCAGATAGAAAAGCAGCAAGCTGTTAAATATAAAAGGATAGTTTCTTTGAGACTGCTTAATAGGGGTAAAACAGTTAAATATTTCATTGATAATTAAACCTAGTCAAACAGGTAAATTTTGTTTACTTCGAGAGAAGAACACTATTTTAGCACTGCTCTAGCCAGCACAACTATTCCATCTTTTTTTTTTCCAGTAAGAAAATGCTTGCCCCAAAGTGTGCTGTAGTTCACTTACCATCGCAAATCTGTATCTATGTTTTAAGTAAAATGTTACTTTTTGACAAAGCCATTGTTACTAAAACAATGAATTTTTGATTATTCCAGAAATGCAAAATAAAGTGCTCTTTTACAAAGCACTGTATTTTAATTCTGCTCCAGCAGTGCTGAGATAATGAAGTATGCTTTCATTAATTCTGAACATATAGCACAGTTACTCATGCTTAAGAAGGCCTGTATCCCTAAGTGATAGGAGTCAACTAGGATAGTAAAGTTGTTCACTTAATTTATAGATGAACTGTCCAATTCTTCTTCATCAAAGTCTAACCGTGAAACTTATTTTAAGCTGTTTTTGTTTGTGATAGATAACAGTGTAATGAAGTCTACAGTATTCTTTGGGTATCTGCAAGTTTTAACGTATCAAAGGTAGAAGTATGCTGTAACCCAGTCGTGTTTTGCAGCATGATAAGTAGTCCTACACTTATATATGCAAACCTTATGTTTTTAAAATATCTAGTAATGTAAAGCACATTAACAAATTACATTGCACATGTTATTAATTTAGAACAAACAATAACTATGTTTGTTTGCTTAAATCTGAGGGGGAAAGGGGTGGAGGAGCAAAGCATGCATATCTGCTTTGAATTTAAAGGAGTTTCCTCTGCCTACAGAACAACAAAACATGCACACTATTACTTCTTGGTGTAATGGAAAGGAAGCCTTGTAGTATGTACCGAAGGCAAGTCACTTACAGCTGAAGCACAAGAAACTCAGTTCTTTGCAGCTTTACAGCCATTAGGTATATGGAGCAAACACAAGAAAAAGTTTAGTTTTATGAAGCCTTTCTCTCTTCCTAGACCATAGCGCACGTTTTGTTCAAAGTCCTTCTCAATTCCTGGGCTGAAGTGTCCATGTATTAAACCACATCATCACTGTCCCTAGCCAAGAAGATTTGGTTTCCCTTCCTCCTTCGTTCACAAAAAATGACATCCTGGAAACTGTCACCATTAATAAATGGTCAAAACAGTTCATGTGTGGATAGGCCTGAATTCATAGAATTTAAAAGGCTGAGCAAAACATCTCCATAAACCATTGCCCTGTCTTTTACCTTCCCATTCAGGGACTGAAGTGAGCCTGGACTCTAATTTAGAGTAAGAGACATTGCAATCCAACTGCCGCTCTTCCATCGAGCGTGGATGACAACTACTGGACCTCTATACAGATGGGCTCAACAAGCTGCTACCAAAGGAAATGCCAGTAATTCACAGGAGAGCCAATGACTGCACATACCACTATGTGGAGCTTCATTAAACCTGCATGAACTTAATATGAGATGCAGACAGCAATTTATGCTCACTCACCTCTGCCCATTTGATAAAATATTTGGTCGATTTTTCCAGTCCTATTATCCTGTTGACTAGCCGTGTCTGAGCCTTTCAGAAGAGTGATTCCTTTTGTAGCTATATTTTAAGATCTGGCTCCTGTCAAACCTTTTTCAACAGCCATGAACCTTTTCTGCTGGACTGTATCACAGGTCAGTACCACAGCTGTACATACGTATTTGCAAGTTTTTTTTTTTCCCCCCCTCTGACTCTCCAACAGTCTCTTGTCCTGCAATAACCGCTTTCATGGCATTTTGCATACACATTGCTCCTCTCTGCCACAATCTGCTAACGCGAAAGTTCACTGAGAAACTCCTTCTCAGGAGAATGGATCACTCCAGTTTAGAACTCAGACTGCTGAGAGACAGGAATGAATGTATTAAACCAAGTGTTCACTGGGCAGAGGCAGATCAGCTCAATATCTGTAGGACATACATCCTTCTGAAAGTCTTTTGCCAGAAGGGAGTTTCTCCTCTACACACCAGATCAGACTCTGTAGCAACCCCAGCAGTGTGCATACGTAAGGAGACAATGCAATTCAGCGTCTAAAAGACTGTGCACAAAGGCAGCATTCAGCTCTTCTCATACCCCGCAATGTAAAGAGCTAGATGAAATGAAGCCACTTGGTTCCATTCCTTCTCCATTTGCAGATATATTGAAGCACCTTTGTTCATATCCCTCAGCAGCCCTAATGTTTCCCACTTCCAGCCAAGTGTTACTATACTCATCCTACTCCACCTCGGATCGCTCATTTGCCTACTTCCCTGAAGCATAACACCAACATGCTGTGACTTTCTGAATGCCCCTGCTTTTCTGTAAGGCTGAGGAAGATCTGCCAAAGCTTACACAAATCACGTATCCTCTTGTCCCTTAGGCAGTGTCCTCAAAAAAGTATACAGTGCCTTCAGGCTTTCTGAAGAAACTGAAAGCTTCTATCATAAATTATCTCTATGTAATTTATTTGACAACATCAGATCCTTTTAAGCTTTCATTTACCACAAAGGCAGTACACAGTTGGAAGTTTATAAACCGGGGGCTGTAAAGTTGGTTCATATAGAAAACCTTGCAAGCCTCCTATTTAAATCACAAGGAATCTTCATATTGATTTTCCCAGGGTTAGATAGTGCCCTTCAGTGGACTGGCTTCTCCCATATAAAGGTACTACCTGAACACCTTGAGCCAACTCACATCAGTGCAATATTTTCTTCACAACTGCCATTCATTTGGGGAAAGATTCAGGGTTGAGAATGGAGTTAATCAGAGTCCTGGAGTTCATGCTTCGGTTGAGATAACTTTGAGACAAGTGTGTTTAAAGAATTTCATTATACCTGTAAAACAGCAGGAACACCAGCCCCAGAGTGTATCACTGCAACCCTAGCTTGTCCTTCTGTCCTTCATAGAACTTGTATTCTTAGAACAGGTACACACACTTACGTAAACATCCCAAACAATCTGGTTTAAAATGATCCATTTAATCAAGGATTACAAACCTATTGTAAAATAGCAGAGATAGCGTTCACACAGGAATTAGAACAAGATTGTAATATACAGACTTCAACCCAAACTGCTTCTTTGTCAGACCTTTCTTATCGGCAGCTGGCTCCTACTACACACAGAAAGGGTCTTAAATTTCCTTTTGTGTCTGCAGGGTAAGTGGCCAAGGAATCTAACTTCCTTGCTAGCTTGGAGATGCTTATAAACAATACAGGCTATACAGCGACACTAAATAAATCCCAAAGCCCATGCGCAAATTTTCAAGTAACCTCTAGAAATAATCTGGCGAATTACAGCCTTGGTATCTCAATTGCATCTGTGTGCCTTTACAAAATCCTACTGAGATCAAAAGTCATGTTTCAACAGCTGTTTAAGTCATATTCAGTCTCACATGAATGGAAGAAAAGTAACAGGTACTGGGAGGGGGAGCAGAGGCATGAAAGATTGTGGAGAGTCTGGGTAAAACGTGAGCTGATCTATACGCCAATGTGCAAAAAGCAGCCCCGTATTTGTAGGGCTGAGTCAGGAAAAAGGGGGATGACAGTTATCTATCCTGCATCAGTCTTGCAGTGTTTGTATGAAGTACCAAAATCCTGAAATTTACCATGGAAGATAAATTTTAAGAATAAATCAGAGAACTGTCTTATCTTGAAACAATTCAGCTCCAAACTGTTAGTACTGCACTGTAGTGCTTCACAGATGATGTACTCCGGGGGTGTACTGTAACCCCTCATTTTATAACATGGCCCATTCTATACTGGAAACCATGCAGTTGCCGTGAAGAACTTTTGGAGAGGCAAGGATGATAAAGAGACGGAAAAGAAGAAGTCAGTTCTTTTTAAGAGTGTAAAGCCTTAGAGAAAATTCAAGAAGCAGGAAGATCAAGATGCCTACCAACCAGTGCAAATCTAGGACTAATTTTGGTGTGGCTGATAGCAAGACAAGAAACAATTAAGCTAGCTCTTCATGACTCACATACTTAATGACATTCTATTGCTATTTATAAATTTGCAGCAGTTATAATTAGTAATGCTATTAGTGATACCTCATCATGCCATTAAATATAGTGCCTTTACTCTGCAAAAATTATGACATTAACTTTGATAATAGATCAGTTTTTCTTGTCATCTTGTAAACTTAATTGGGAATACTTCTCACTAAGAAAAACAGGTTGATTAAAAAGGCATCCCACTTAGACACAGAGCTGGTGGTTGTATTCTGTCCAGGTGGTGAGCTTTCAGTTACATATACATTTTCATTAAAGAGCACAAGCAGCAGATTACATGGACGTGTTTCAGAATTGTACCTAACTGTCCCAAAGCTAAGAGCAAGTATCCACACAGGGCTTAAGGGGGATGGAGCAGACACTGGGTCCCTGAACCCAGCAACACCAGTACCTAAGAGCACTGGAGCTGTCAAGAATGACTTAACCTCAATCAATAAAGCCAAATGTTTTCCCTAATTGCAGCCCTAGATTCCCTTGCTGCATTTGAAGTCGATGGAAGAAGAAAAAAAAAGAAAAAAAAAAAAAAACAGCAGACAGGAAATAAAGTGGACAGAGATAACAGAATTCCTATCTTCTGTAGAATAAGCTAAAAAAAAAATCTTTCAGTACTAAACTTGAACTCTAAATATAAGCTGCATCAAGGTAATACTTTAGAAAATAATCAGGCCACTAGGGACATGTTAAAATACTAAGGGCTGAGAACAAAGCTCCTCTTTACTGCCTGTGTCCTTGTCCTTGCAGGGACAAGGACCTGCACCTTCCTTCTGTCATGCCTTCTAAGGCAGCAGCATTCTGCAGCTCCCTGGCTTAGTATACCCCACACACTGCCCTCTTAGGCCTGGGGGAAATCTCTTCACCATCTCTGGGGCTTTTCTGCATCTCTGCACACGCTGATCAGGCTCTCCTGATCTCCCAGCACTTGCCCTTTCCTGCTCTTCTGCAGCTTCTCCCAGCTGAATAGGTTTGGATGCTGTGAAACACTTGCTCTTCCCCTTCTCCAGACATCAGCTCCATCAAAATAGCATCACCAGGACAGGACAGAAGTTGCCCCACTGCATAACCCTTTTAACAAAGCATTATGTTCAATATTGCACTGTAAACAAATTAAATCATTCTGACATCTTTACAGAAGGATACTGTGACACAACTGTCTGGGACCCAATTAAGGGCAGGATAATCTCTTAGGAAGACTTCCCCCAACTTCAAAGCTCCTCTCAGGAGCTCAAGCTAAAAAGAAAAAAAGGGGGAAAAAATGTTCTGGCCACCTTTGCATGTGCATCAATCCTGTCTTTTGCAGAAAAACTCTTCAATTATAGTCATGCCAGAGCAGAATCTAGCCCAGAGAATGCCATCTTGTTTGAATAAAAGTATTATCTTCTATATACTCACAGCACTATCATTTTTGGTGTGATTTGTTACTTTGCTGAAGGAGGCAATGTTTGCAAAATAGGTGGCAAGTAAGAAGGAGCAGATAGAGAATACTGTCTCTATAAGACATTTAAAATGGCATGAAAGACATGACATTCCTTGCAGTTCAGCTCCCAGCACAATCTTGGCTGAGGTGAGGAGGCTTATTCCATGGAGGAGGGGCCTCAGTTCCCTGTTGCTGAAGAGCAAATCCTGCAGGTTTGCTCTTCAGCAAGGTAAGGCTTATGACAGGAAGCAGTGGTAGACGTGTGCGCTATGGCAACATGCCACCCCATGGTATCACTGCAACAGTCAGGCAGAGCAACCAAATGGGATCTGCTCTAGCTTCCTACAACTTGAAACTTCACATTCTGTGTCTTGCTGAAGTGAACCAAGAAGCCTGGAGACCTCAGCAGAGCCACGTTCTCATTTTTAGTCTCGGGTATTTTCGCTTTCATCAGAGCAAATCCAACAAATGCGATGACACTCTGACATTGCCAATCAGCATGTTACGTCAATCAAGACTAGGCTTTGCACTCAGTTCTGTATCTGCTCTCAGAGAAAGAAGCAAACACACCAAGCTAACACTGCAAGTGGTGGTTTGCTCTGACTACTTTGCTCTAGTCACACAAGAATGTGAAAAGGTGCAAGGAGAACCAGCTACATGTGCTCCTTCCCCCCTAACAGTGATTATTTTCAAATGTATTCTTTCAGACAGAAAACTAAACTGGCATATGAATGCCCAGCATTTATTCTCCATCAGTATCAGACAAGTTAAATTAAAAACCGAAACCACTATGGTAACTATCAAGTGATACCTGTCCATTTTTTCCTGGAGAAGATCCAACAAAACATCAAACCACTATTACCAAAAAGCCTTCAAGTACCTCATCTCTCTTCCCTCCTCAAAGTGGTATATGCTGATGTTGGCAGTAAGATATTCAGGAAGGAGAACTCTGGTTTCTTGATGTTCCATGAAGAATAAAGAGATTTTTCTGCAATACTTTCAGTTGACTTTCTGCAACGATTAGATTACAATTTCTTTTGCCAGTTAAAGGGAAGATGTGTACACAAAGAAAAGTCATTTCCAGAAAAGTCACTTCCAAAAGTCTAGACCTATACCATCAAAAATAAAACTAAAGTCTTCAAGTCAGGCTTCCAAATCTGTTGTTGGGCACTTTGAAAATCAGAGACTTAATTTTAGAGCACTTTACAAACTATTTGTGAACTATATTTAAACTTTTTTTCATGCATTCTAAATCCCTGATAGTTTTCCCCAAAATACTTGCAATTATAAACATGAGAGGACATTTAGACTCCACAGAAAGTGGTTTGTACTGATCAGAGAGATTTTCAGCTTTAGCATGAGGCTCGTCCCAAGAATTTACACAGTAATTCCATTTCGTGGTAGCTGACACTCTCAGATCAGGGATGTGCTGGGCACTGCAGGACAGCTGGCTGCAAGAAAGAGATGATTTTACTATCCCTTGCTGAGCTGAGCTTTACTTGTTGGATTTGATTAAGCGTGAATACCGAAAGAAGTCGCTGCTGGATGGTATCAACTGGACGTTAATCAGATCATGCATGGCTGTTACTTTCTAAGTTTCAGAAGTACAAAATTGGAAATGAAACAGAGGGTGTGAGATTCTCTTTGCCCCTTAATCTTTGGTGAGGCCATTTCACAGCAAAAATAAAGGGAGAGTGAGAAAGGGAATTTGCACTGCATGATATTACTAGCAGAGTACAATTATAATGTGCATAAGTGCTTGCAAACAATTTCATGCACTCCAGCGAGACATGACAGATCATCACTTCCAGATTCTCAGAGAAAGATTGCATGAGATCAGACAACTGTTAGCAGACAGGGAATAAGGGTATGCACAGCGGCACAACTTTTTCCCTGTCATGCAAGGCAGAGTGCAGTATGAACTGGTGCTCTGTGGGTGAGAAACAAGGAAACAAGTCCTGAAAATAACAACAGAAAAAAAACACCCTAAAAAAACTCAGAAAAAAAAGGAAAAAGTTGGGGTTTAAAAGTTATCTTCTTTCATCTCTGGTGCTTTTTCTATTTGACAATCTGTTAAAATTAGTGAGAGTAACTTTAGTAAAAAGTTTGCTTATTGTCAAAAAAACAGTTGTAGAAATGTACCACTTCGTTAAAATCCCTAGGTTGAAGTGGAATCGACTCTAAAAAGGAGCTTGTAGTAAAAAAATTAGAGGCAGGTATCTACTGCAGGATTGCCAAGATTAGAGTAATAAACTGTAAAGTAAAGGTTCAAGTGCCTGGTTTGTCTGAACAACCACCGATTTAAAACCAAGTTTCTTACCACATAACAGTCCTAATCCTTGGGCTTTTGGTATTCCAGGGCGAGATGCTTGACCTGATCTTGGTGGTGGATGTTCCCGAATACACACAAGAGGAGAAGATCATTTCCTATCTTATCGCTACTCCAGGCTTAATCAACCCCACTTCCTCATATCATTTCGTAGTAAAGTTCCTCTGTGAACCCAGATTAACATATCCTGCAAAATCTTAAAATAAAACTCCACACTATCGCTGCTAAACTGTTAAATTCATATAGTCTAATAAGATCTTTGTATTACAGGTCCCCCCCCCCCAGTAACAGCACAAATTTCCTGATGGCCTCAATAAGTTTTTCCACTATTTGCGTTAAGACGGTATTTAATTGATAGGTTTCTTTCAGGAAACGCTGATATTTCTGTGGATGAGAATCAAGCTTAATTTCAACTTCACTGGTTCAGGAACACACAGGTCTTATACTTACACCACCATAATGAGTTAGCTGAACTCCAAGACAATACCCCAGGGTATTTAGAACGAGCACTTCCCACGATCAGAACATACATTGTTTAAATGCTTCGAAGGAGTACATGTAACATGCACTGCTAAGTGCTGGCCATTCCAAGAAACGCAACAGAGCATCTTCAAACACATTTAACATTTGCCAACAACCTTGACAAACACCACAATACCTGTGGGTCAACAAGTCCCTCGAAGTAAAATATACCATCTGCCTCTGACTTCAATCTCATAAGCACCGCTCCCCCACACCATCTATATTCTTGCTCGCTGAAAGATTGATGTTACTCTGAGTACCCCAAAATCTTCCCTATCCCTGCAAGGAGGCAGCAGTCAACAAACACTAGCTCTCCTCTCATTGCATTAAGCATTCAGACTAGCAATCTGCAGGTGGTAGCCAGAATATATTTATACTTTCAAAGACAGTGGTGAAACTTCTTCCTGAAAGCTAAACTCAATTCATCCGTTTGACACGGAGTGGCAGTTTGAAGAGGTAAAAAATTTGGAAAGCAACACTGTTTCAAATTGTACTTTGCCAAGAGACTCCCTGCTTTATTCAGTACAGAGCCTGAGCAATGTCCCAGCGTCCTTTCTGCTTGTCCTCCCTCAAGTTACGTGGAAAACAGGAAGATGTTGTAGGTCTTTCACACTGTCAGTGCCTGACCGCATTCATGTAACAGATGCCAAGGCCTACTTTAGAGTCAAATTCCTTTTTATTAATGGCAGATGGGCAACTTCATTTTCCATGTCACACAATCTAACACATCCAAACACTGTCCAAACTGACAATGCTCTATTAGCTTTCTTAAGTAATAGGCAGTAAGTATTTCTTTTTCTGCATTTCATTTACAATGGGAGGCCTCCAAGGCTTTGGGTAGTGGAACAGTGGAAATGGAGTCTCCACATTTCAGCAAGTGTTCTCCCTTCAAGCTTAAGAGGAGCTGTTCAGTTACATGGCAGGTTATGAACTTTGGTCCCCCTCACACTCAACGCAACAGCAGCCTTTGGCATCACTTACACTATTATTGACTAACAGCATTCAAATCCTCACAATATAGGTTACATACTGGTTACTTCAGCAGAGGATGAGTCTACCACTAAGTCCATTTTCCTGAAGCAGTCCAGACATTTTAATCCTGTTTTTCTCCCAGAAATGAGTAATTTCCTTGTAGCCCCAGCAGCTGCAGGCAAGAATTTTCCACAAGACCCCTGCAACTGCTGTCACCTCCAGCCGTTGTCTTGCTAAACGCAGCACAAAGGGATGACACCAGCACAGATGAATCCCAGACAACTCTGTTAAATACATACAGACACGCTGTTCCTACCAAGCTATCTCAGAACTCCTTAAGACAGAGCAACCAGCACTAGCTGGCTTTAGCTATTTGAAGGGATACTACCTTATGCCTACACACTTCAACCTGCATAATATTTAAGCTATAGAGTTGGAGTTGTAAGGAGGATTACGTACTTTAGGCAGCTTGAAGTGCATGAAAATTTCAGGTACGCAATGAATGTAAGACAGGGCAATGCACAAGAGCGACAGTAAACAGCGTACAAGCAACAGGATTTAGCTGAAAGAGAAACTCACGGCCTAAACTAAGTCATACCATATCACACACACGTCGACCAGACCAACAGATCGAGGCATCAGGAAAAAAAAAAAAAAAAAGTATGAGTGACATTTATCTGGAAAAGCTGCAGAAGTTGCAGATATTGTACTTATTCTAATGGAGTCCAATAGCATGAAACTGCATTATGGTGGCAGGGCTGGAGCCTATGCTTCCAACACACTTAAGCACATGTTTTATTTCATTAGTTTCCTGCAATTCCAGTGATACTCGAAGACAACTGCATTTACAGATGATTCTTCCCAGGACTGAGGATTTACTTTATTAATCTTGCACAGTTATTGAAAATTATGCACAAGAGTTTTTCCCTTTCTGCATATTACTGAGCTTGATCTGCTTTTTATACAGTTACCAAAAATTCAGCAGAAATGCAAATCAATTACATGCAAACTATGAAAATGTTCACATTTTCTTCAGTACATGTTTAATATTTGATCCTATATGTGCAATAAATGACTTTTATTGCATGTGGCAATTAATTTCTATTCACAGATATTTATGTGTGAAATTAAATATTTCATACATTCATTAATTCTATAATTTTAGAAGCTAGCTACTCTGAGGTGCACTAATCAACTTTTCCATTTTGTGTTAAAACTAATTCTTTAATGGGCAGTAATAATTTTCTCTGCATAATAAGTCACAATACGTGCTCTGAATCCCGATCTCCTTTAATACAGGCTCATCTTTATCAACTTCAACAATATCATCTTGCATTTTTATTCACTGAAATTGATTAATCCCTTCAGCATCCTCCCCTTACTTCAATCTTTACTTAGATTGATCAGATCCCAAAATGGCTTTGTCCTAATAAGTCCCTTGTTTTTATTATGCATTCATTCCAAAGTGCACCTGTTTACCCACACTGTAGAGACTTTTTTCTAAGCAGTAGCAGCAGCTACCTTTCAACTGGGCCAAGAACAACATAGTCTAAGGCATCAAACGACTGCTCAGGAGATCTCCAGTGAACGAGTGCTTACTCCCTTGTTCTTATGCGACCTTCAGCGAGTGACCGACCTTTGGTGGGACTCGCTTCATCCACCTAAAAGCTGTGCAGATAGCGCAGTGTTTTTTGCTTATCTAGCTGTGAAATACTGAGTAGAAAGACAGGTCTTTTCTTTCAAATTCTGTTTCATTGGCCTAGTCTTCTGTCATACAACAGTTTCGAATTATTTTCTGTCCCCTAACGTAATGGGGACCTTCACGCTACGTATATACCTACCAAGACTAGTTTTGCAGCATCGCAGTTCTTCATGATTCTGAGCTTTGAAAAAACAAAACACTAGACATTCATGTATATACTTAAAATGGTTACTGATATGATTTAAAAAAATGCAACTCTGAAAATGAAAGGATATATGTTTACATCTGAACACATTACTCCAATGTGACTATCCGTAAGTACAGAAAGACATACAGGTCAGAAAATTGGAGAGCTAAGTTAGAGTAAAACTTAAAAGATCTATTGAGGAATGTAATCCAGGCTGTGCCATGGCGAACTATTTCTCCTCCTCAATCACAGTACATATTTTTCAAACAGAAAAGTGTCAGAGAGGAGAGACTGTTCACTCAAAGAAATTAAAACTGACTGTCAGAGTGGAAACTGGATTCCAAATAGCCCACAGCCTTCCTGCCAGAAAAACAAACACACACCACAGCCACGTCCTTCTTTGCTCTTTTACCCTCAACAACAAATTAAGGGCAACAAAAGATTTCCTCAACCCTAAGTTAGGCAACTGAATGGCCACCTCAAGAAAGCCAGATGTTCTCTGACAAAACCAGAAAGGGATTTCATAGCAGTTTGCCTTCTCTCACTTCAAGAAAGCACCAGCCCAAGATTCGCACATGTTTCTGTAGATGAGCCAGCAGAAGACAATGGTTACCTGTGCATAAACATCTGGGGACATCTTTCCCCCAGGAGAACAGCTGGGTGTAAGGAAAGGAGTCTAAACCTGAACCCCAGGACAGTTTCCAGAAGAATCTTTCATGTATCTGGTTGTAACAGCAGACGTAGCATGCTTTGAAATCAGTCCCCAGCTGCTGGAAAAGTTCAGATAATCAGCAATACTGCTGCAGTGTCAGGGCGATGAGTGTGGGAAGGTGCCTTCTTTTTCAGTGAGCTCTCACTCACTGGACAGACTGGACTGCCCGGCTTTATTTTTTGTAGCAAATTTGTTTCTTTCAAGATAATCACAGGAATTAAAAGCAGATTATGACTTCATCTGTCCATGAAGGTTAGTGATCTGATTATTGTGTCTTTTTACAAGCTACTCCTCCTACAAAGGCTTTGCGAGGACCACTATCTTTACCGGCACTGACTGCAATGCTGCAGCAATAAGTAATTGATGAAAGTCCAGGTCTGGATCTACCCACCTCTTTGTACACAGAACTAATACATACGGGACCCAGCTATCTCAGGACCACAAAAATGTGGAATCTGTGCACTTTAGTTCCCAGAAGAATAGACTGAACTGAGCATAAGAGTCAGAAAGCACTATTAATTTTATATTCTTCAGTTATCACACTGTTCTCTCTTGAGTTTGTGTTACTGGATCCTCAATAAAATAAACAAAATGTCGAATCCAGCTTTCACTACCGTCCCCCCCTTTACAACAGACCAATACAGAGCTCCTTAAAATCTCTTCAACATGTATGAAGTTGCTCCACTAGTCTGAATTTAGGGATTTGTCTTAACTTGGAAAAAGGGCAAGTCTAATTCAACTTTGTTGTTCCAAATCATCTATTTCTCAATGAAATAAGTGACCCATTTCTCAAAAACTTAATTCACTCATTGATGTTTGAGTCATGACATAATTGAGTAAAACATTTCTCAATCATTAATAAAAAGTTACAATTCAAGACAGAAAAAAATGTTTTACAAGAATAGCTGCACCTGTATTTTTTAGTTTACACGCTACTTGCAACTTTTGCCTTTGAGGAAGGTCACTAAGACAACTCTCACATCATCTGTGGGCCTAGATAGCAGAAGTGTCATCTTCTAGCAGAAGGAAGTAGCATTACCTGCAACATACCAGGTTCAAAGCGAGCTGCTGTTATTCTGCACTGTGACCGCTTTTCATTTCATTACAAATCCAAGGGAAATAACAAAGATACTAGTTATCAATTGCAATACTCCACTGTTTTCTTTCTTTTTCTTTTCTTTTTTTTTTTTTTTTTAAGGTTCACTCTTTTGTCCACATCTCTACATTAGCTGATTCGAAGCATTGGCAGCTATTTGCTTTATTTAAGCTGAGTGCTTCACAAGCATACTTTGTTGGACTACGCATTATTTTGTCCATCATTTATAACAAAACACAGTGATTTCATAGAAATTGTACAATTTCAAAGACACAATGATTAAGTGAAGCATCTGTTCTGCATCTTGGGTCGTGCTCACTGCACGGCTTTTCAGTCTACTGCCTGACATGAGCAGGTTGTTCCACTGCTGTATGAACATCCCTTTCAGCACATCTCCCTAGCAGCATCGTGTTAGTAGATGCGTAAGAAACAGCAATGTACAAATTAGAATGGAGAAAAAACATACATAAATGTGCACAATTTTAGACAATGCATTTCTTCTTTGTACTGTATCTTTTCCTTATGAAGGGACTGCCTAATATCCAGTTCTGATTTCCCATAAACCATGTTTAATAATACATCATCCTTTTGCTGTCAGTGACATCTCAGAAGTGTCAGCTGATGACTTTTAGAGATACCAACCCTAGACCTTATTTCAGGCCCTGCCCCAGATGACCAGTACATTATCCAGCTGAACCTCAGTTATCTCTAACCTTAACCATAGCTGCTGTGTACAGAAGTCCTCCTCTTAACAACTTCAATATTTCTCAAATGGTTTTCAACTTTTCCTGCAACTGCCAGGCTGCTCATTTCAGAGCCAGCTAGGTGAAAGCTAGCTAAAACCTGTAGCCACTCCCTACTGCTCTTTACTCAAGTCTTGTGTGAAGTTGTCCCATTTTACAGAAAAAAGACAGATTGATGTGGTAAAGTTTAGTTAACTACCTATGGGCAGAAGGAGAGTATCTCAAGCTGATCTCAAGCCAGCATATCAATCCATCTTGATTTTCTAAAGCATGTTGATCTACTAATTCACTCAAGCATGAAGGAAAATGAGTATTATCTGCTTTAGATGTGCCTGACGAGCCAATATTCTTCTCCATGACACCTCATTACGTCTTTGCTTAGGAGTTTGCTAAAATAAAAAGAAATCTCGTTTCAGCACAGACCCTTTGAGAATTCACTTTTCAAGCTATTGTCAACACAGCTGGTCATCAAGAACAGAGACCCAAGCTGGCATGAAGACAAGCACTGATGTCTGCATCACAGACCTTTCAGAAATTCCACACCTGATAAGGATAGCCTGGCAAGTTGGGCATGTTCCCTTAGTAAGGGATCTTTGCAGCTGCTGAAAGATTAGGTGCTTTGAAAGACATCTGTGGCTTTGCAATTCAGCTCCAGGAAAAAACAGCAAGCTCCCTACTGTATCACAAAGCATCACATTTCACTGCTGATTGAAAGGCGAAAGTAGTTTAGGCTTTGAAAGAAAAAAAATAGTTTTTGAAGAAAATATGCTCGTAACTTAAAGCATTTTTGAAGTTATTCCACAAAGCCTTTACTTTTAAGGGTACAGGGTTAACCTTGTCTTTTTAAAAAACTAGAAAAGACTAGAAATATAAAACTTCTTCCTAGGGCTTATTCAAAATTCCTGAAGCCCTGGAAGAACAAAAGGAACTTCCTTCATATTCTCTTAGTACATGAGTTCCAAACATCACATTCTTCCTCAAGCAGTCCCTTCTGATACAGAACCCTTCATTTCTCTGCTCCTCCACACCATGTTGCTGCCTCAGGTCCCAAGGAGTTCTTTGCAGAACAGTCTTTTATCTAGGCTTTTGCTTATGTAGCTCCTATGACTAGAAAACCTCTCAGCCCAATGAAACCTAAATATTTTTATCAAATATTTAAGGAAAATGCAATATTCCTTCTTTGTTTTTTCAGACATGAGCAAGGACCACATCCATGGTTTTGATTTTTATCCTGAGCTTCACAGGACCTGCTTTACTGAAAGCCCCAGTGACTGGAGTCATATGATTACATGAAATAACATTCACAATTAAAAGCTACAGATACATTTCATGAAGCTGCAACAAAAGCATTCTTTAAACTCCTTAAATAACAAGCCTCAACTCTAACAAACATCCTAACTGGTTATCAACCTGAACGTAGAGCATTGGGACAGCAAGTGCTGGCTCATAGCTTTCATTCTGAAGAGCTGCAATGTTCTGGTGTTTAAGAACAAGAGCAAGAGCCTACAATACAATTGCAAGCAAGGGTCATGGATGATGCAGAGCAACCTGTAGAACTACTTTACGTAGCCAACCGATAAGAAATGCCAAATGAAGAAGCTCACAGGCCAGTTTTCAGGCTTAATGTGCTGCTAATCCCACAGATGCCTGACTAGCCAGACTGCCAGCTATAGATCTCAGCTGCCCAGGCAGGGCCAGAAAGAAAGCAATGCGTCCTTTATCTGAACCTCCTCTTTAGAGCTGTGACTGTCAGATAGTTGTTCAGGGGCCAGAGAGGATCTAGAAAGGGGAATTTGTCTCCTATGATGCCTGGACAGCCAGCAGGACAACCAAATTGAGAATGGATTTAAGTGTGCATTGTGCAGTTCATTCAGTCCATTCCCAGGTCCGAACTACCAAGGTTCAACAGGTAGTGTGCCATGCCAGGCAAACACTGGCTAGTCTTACCTCTGGTCGAGAACAAGCGGCCCCTTAGTACACAGCAGCTACTCTTACTTTAAAATAATTTCCTCACAGTGGAATTGTCTATAAAAAGCACGCTGTAAAAAGCGTGTTTAATAGACAAGACGCATCATCAACTAACAGTCACACCTCTGTTTCTCTCCCTTATCTCCTCCATCAAACTGCCCCTGACATTGGCCAAAACTACTGCAGGCATATCAGGTGTCATCACTCATTGCAGTTGCCTGATGCTTTGTACTTTAAACTCTGGTATCAATTTCCTGCCCTCTGCCTTGGTTCTTACCCTGCCACATACCCTTCTCTCACAAACCATGTGGGTTTTTTTTCAATAGGAAAAAAAAAAAAAAGTCATACAACACTATTTGCACAGTGAATGGTAATACCAGGAACTGCACAGGTCCAGTTCTGTATTTCCATATACACTCCAAATATGCACCAATCTCTAAAAAAGAAACAAGAACAAAAGTTGCTCAATTTCTGCTTCCATTCCTGGGAAATAACTTTTTCTATTAATGGATTTCAAGGTTATTTGTAGCTTTTTCTACTTTATTATTTTTAATAAAAGCTTTTGTCATGTGAACCTATAGGAGACCTTAAAAAAAAAAAAAAAAAAAGAATTACAGAACAGATGGCACATCTGAAAGGATTACAAAAGAAAAAAGATGACAGAATGAGGCTTGGCAGTATTAATCCTATGATTAATTTAATATCCTGCTCCAGTGTTCTAGGTACAGAGGGTCCCATTTAGGAGTACAGCGTAAGCATTTAATCATGACTCGTGGCCATTTAATTTAACACAGTGTCCATTTATTTTCCTCCAGTGGACTAGCACACACAGTGTATGACCTTCCATTTTCCCTGCAGATTTTGAGGACCAGACTTCAGGGAGTTCACCCTGAACATTCCACAAGATCAGTACACCTGGAAACACCCAGATCAAATGTTCGTTATCATCTCAGCTTCCCCAAGTGAGACGTATCTCTCTTTAGATATCTGGAAACCCAAACTTGTGCGAGCATAATGAAGAGATCAGAGCTCTCCCCTGTATTAAAGGCCAGTAGGATATAGCTGGAATAGTCAAAGTGTATGAGCTAACAGAGAACAGCTGTATAGACAAATACTTTTATACCTGCTGCCTTTTCCAAGTAACTCCTCATACCATTCTACCAGCCTAAAAGTGACCTTCTCTCCAAAGAAGGATTTTCACAACACAGACCAGGAATATTTACCTTTAGTTCCACACTCTTGCTCTCTAGCAATCTAGAAGCAGCAGGCAATCCAACAGAAATCCCAATGAGCTAAAAAATTTGGGAAGCACCTTCAAATGAAAGTGGGGGAAAAAAAATGTTCCTGTTTCTCACCCCCTCTACAGAGATCTGCTGTGACTCTAGCCACAAAATACCAAGTTCTTATTCCAGCTGAGAAATGGCTAACAAAATGCTAATGTATTAATCAGCTACATGATTCATGACACCACTTCCTTACACCCATATGACTTTGACTATGTAAGTATATACTTAAATAGCAAAGCCACAATTAAATTGGGTCACATTTCAAAAAGTTAACATGTCAGACAAAAGTTAACATGTCAGACAAAAGTTAACATGTCAGACAAAAGTTAACATCCCTGGCCTGTTTTGATCTCTCTGGTGCAAGTCATGCTCCAATCTGGCAAGTGTAACAGCCACAAAAGAATGCTTATCCTAATTACATAGCTATGCCTAAGCATTGCAATGGGCAAACATTATCTAATTAGCCATGTCAGAATGTTTCCAGCCATTGGTATGTCTAAATTAATTGTCCTGTATTCCTGTCTGAATGGTGCCACCCATTCATATAAGCAAAAGTAGTTTAAATTGCTATTGTCAAAGTTACACACTAGATGAATTAGCTGCTGAGCATACTGGAGCCAGACTGCTAATAAATAGTTTCTCTTGACAATATTTGTAAATTAAATGTGCCTAAAAAGGTTGCTGATGCAGTTTGCAAACTGCTTTCTTATTGAAGACTTGAGGAGAAGAGGGGAAAAAAACCCACACACAGTCAAAAGCCAGAAACACCCTAAGACAAAACCTAGTCGTTTTCCTTTTTAATATTATGCTTCACACTTATACTAATGATGGCCCCCCGTCTCTATGAACAGCCTGCTGCCAGAAAGGCCTCAACCTCTGACATGGACGTTTCCCTTGGAATACGTACAATTTTCAAGAATTCTCAGGTCTAGTTGAAACCTAGTCCTGCCCAAGAGTCGGCAGCACTGTCAGGCCAACGCTCCGATATTACAATATGACACAAACAAAAGCAGCAGCTACATGGGAATAAAAGAATGAGGAAGATGACAGATCTGCTATCCTCCTTGCCCACACAGCCACAGTTTGCTCCCTAGCACACTGCATCTATTTAAAGAAGAGTTTTAATTCCGTATTCTACAGATCTGAAGAGTTTACTTTAACAGCACTTCTTTTATTTCTTACTCACTAAAACCAGCAGCCTTAATAATGTAGAAACTAGCAGCAGGACACAGGCAGAAATGGTGCACAAGGTTGTCCTCTCACTCAATGCATTGAGAAGCAGACTTGCTGTTGTGAGAGGGAGGGGACTTCCCTCCTAGCTCATTGGGAGGATACTGAGACACAAGCTGGCTGTGTTTGGCCCATTCCTTTTGTTTGAAACTAACTAAAATAGCATCTTAACAAAGACAGCTTGGTCAAATGATTGTGTTTGAGCAGCAGGAAACAATATGGCAGTCATCTATGCATCGCAACACATCCCCAGTTGCCCACACTACGGTGCATCCTATTACAGCAACAGGATGCAACTCAGGAAAGAAATACAAAGTGTCATGACTGTATCAAAGTGGACAAACAACTCTGCTTGATAAATCCATTTCCATGGCAAAAGCATTTGATGAAGCTCTGCTAAACACTTAAATTAAAGCTCATTTTGCCTCCCTTGCTGCATATTTGTGTCTTGCATGGAGCACCGAGACACAATCAGGATTCTATTTAGATGACTTTGATCTACCCTCAAAATTATTCAGTGCTTCAGATAGGAGTATCATATCTTACATCCAAATGAATAATACCGAAAGAATTCACCATGATTAACGCTTTTACAATCAATACCAAATGAAGTGCAAGTAATTTGCCACTTGTTGTAAAGTGTTGCTAGATTATCTCACAGTAATATTATGATCATATAAATACCATTACTTTCTGCACCATCGGTATAAATGGAGTGATAAAATCCAAAGGGCAAGTACGAACAAAAAGACAGACGTGCCAAACTAAGCTCTCCTTGATCCTCTTCATGAATTGGGTGCTTGAAAAGTCCATTCTTTAATCTGTTTTCTTTAAGTCTCATTAGGTGCTTTTCATTTGGGGCTGGTTAATAAACTGTGCGCACTATACTGCCTTCACATACCTAACCGAGACCCCTTTTTTCAGATTTTATGCTTAAACAATCACAAATCTGCCAGCTGGACAAAGACCCAGTGTTGGACGCATCTGTGACCTGCTCCCAGAATATGCTATAGACAGTATTTACACAGATGCCCCTTAGCACTCAAACACTTCTGCTGCATGCAGCCTGGGGTTGACTCCAAGTAAGTATTATGAAGACCAGAAAAAAACAAACAAACAAACAAAAACATTAGTTTCTTGACTTCAAAAACCTCTGTCTCTGACAGCCTTTCCCCCTCCCCTCCTCTGCCTAGGGAAGAAAATGGTGCAGAAGCAGCCAGATCCCCAAGGATATCGGTAGGAGTCAGTCATCAACCCCTAAGCTGCTGTTCCAGGCAGGCTCAGTCAAACTGCCAGCACGTCCTTGAAAAAAACCAGCTACAGAAGCAGAATCCTCCATACACTCGGAGGGCAACACTGGCGTTGTTATTTGGGGGGTGGAGGCCCATTTCAAATTCCAAAGTGTGAGAAATGGGATTTGGGAATAACAGGAATGACCCGGGATGCAAGGGAGAATACATCTTCCACTTATTTTAGGAGCCTTTTGTGTGGAGAGGTAAACAGAGGCCCCAAAGGCGAAACCAGGACAGACAAGGAGGAGGAGGAAGAGGCAAGTAAGCTGAAGACGACACTCAGCTTATTAGACCAGGCCACATTTTTTAGAAATAAGAGATGGCAATGCAAGTCTGATACTTAAAGTCAGATTTTCATCAGAAGTGATGGGCATCCAGCAGACTCCACTGATGTCAGTGAGATACAGTGAGTGCTCACCCTCCATTTCAAGGAGTGCTTTTACACAAGAGTCTCTGAAGTTTTACTCATTACATTTGGGCAGATCAACCCTCAGCTTATTGCAAGTAATGAAGATCCATCAAATATTTCAGCCACCAAGAAGAGAAAGTATTAAGAGCAACAATAACATAAAAACATCCTTTCTAAGCAGACACACACACACAAAAAATCTTCCTGACACTACTGAAAGGCTTTGCCAAGATGACAACGAATTAAGCAAAAGGAAGAAAAAAACTAAACTAAAAAAAAAAAACCCAGAACATTAAGCAAAGTCAGCCTAATAAACCATCAAAACCAGTAAGAGATGGGGAAACTGTACAGGCCATCAACCTCTTCATAAACCCACCAGTGAAAAGATGATTTGGGGACATCACATGCTGGAGGCAGAGAGACCGCAGGCTGCAGGATCTACATTCCTAGCTTCTCACCCAGAGTCTCCTTGGAGACTCCTGGAACCTGGATCACGTCTGCCTCAGTCTCAAAGGGCAGGTTCAACACACTGTACTGGGAGGAACCCAAGACACCATTTCTCCTGCTCAATTCAACAGCAAGGGAAATGCAACTGAGGGACATGAGGAGCCAAATGCAGCCACACCTGGTCAAATCAGGAGCCCTGCTAAACCCCTTTTCCTGATCTGAGGCACTGCCTGATGTTTAGGGAAACAAAATAAGAAATGAATCAGAGAAAAACAAATCGGGAGTATATGCCAGTAAAAGGGTCAGCTTCACGCAAGTAGAGGCTTTTTCCAACAAAACTCACATCTCAGACCTATATGTAAAAGCTACCAGCAAACAGACTTTGTTGTTACACTTCCTTCACACACTCTCTTTCTCCTTCACTTTTCACCTCTTTCCTATGCCCCTGCATTGCCTTCTGTCAGTAAGATCTCAGCTGGCTAAACCAGTTATCTATCTTTTACAACGTAACACTGAATTCAGAGAGGTATCTAAATGCATGCCCTAAACAACTGATGCTCAACAGAACTCAAACAAGGTGACTGAGATATCCTTCATAAAGTTTTCCTCCAGCAGTGACTCTAAGCAAGAAGTCGGCCCAGAAACCAACTCCACATTTGGTGGTTTTGCTTTGTTCAACTGTCCTCTTCCACGTGCTTGTCTTGTTTTGTCATCAAGGATTTAATGATAGGCCCTGAAACAGTTCCAGATCATCTCAACTATTTTTTCCTTTCTACCCCAAATTGCTGTTTGAAGGATCTAGCAGTGATCTAAATATTTCACTCCTACAGAAAGCCCCTAAATCTAAAGGGAAATAGCATAAGGAATGTTATTGAAACTTACATTACTCAGCATTTGGTATTTCTACAGTTCTAATAGTCTTCTCTTACATAAGGCTAGAAAAATCTTAACAGTAAATACAGTAAAATAGTAAAAAAGTCTTGATCTGCTGCTTTGTGCCCTTGCTTGCACTGTAACACAGACTTCTCATTCCTTATATCTCCATTTCAACACAGCAGGGACCTGGTTCCCAGAAGCATGCAGCAAGCCAAGAGGAAGCAAGCAAACGGCAGCCTCAGATGGTCCCATTGCTCTTAACGGGAAATGCTGGCTGCTGAGACCTTTTGAGTCTCTAGCAGGAAGAATTTGAGTTTAGGTAAGTTTTGGCAAGCCTTTAAGATGAGTGTTTGCCAGACTCAATTTTGACCACCTTGTTCTGAACTGCAGCAACTAGTTTAACCACACCACCAAACTCTAAAGAGTTGTAGTAGAAAATCCACCAAGAGAGAAGGCAGAGTAACTCAGGCTGGTTCTAATACACAGTTTAGAATTTCAGGCAGAGGGAAAAGGTCACAGTCTTGAAATATTTCCAGGGCATTAATAGGAGATGTTAACAGTCTGAATGTACCTCAAAAATGTCAATGCTACAGATTTTATTATATAAACTAACAGGAACATTTCAGCTCAGCACTGCTGTCAGAGAAAACAGCTTAAGTGAGAAACTAGCTATTAACAATACAGCTTAGATACATAAATATTTAGAAATAGACAATATATTGAAAATACATGCTTATTATGCTCTTCATGCTTCTTATAAAAATCTGATGGTATAGGCCTGTGTATCTGACTAATCACTTCATAGGGCTAGGGTATAATTTTCTCGAACTCTTAACTAGCTTAAAAGCATGGGTCTCGAAGGCCATCAGTCAGCTATCTGATATCATGCAATTGCCTCCTGTGATATCTCCTGCGCTTTGCTCTGAATTCTCTGCTACTAGACACCACTAGGCAGAGGAACAGGGCAGCGCTCGTGTTCTCTGTGCTCCTAGGAAACGCGGCACACCAAATCAAAATCCTTAAGGTCGGTGGAACAACCCTGTGCATCAGCTGGAGCTGTACAGCGAGAAGCATCGATCAGCTTCTGGATGCTCCACTAAGACAGGGCCTCACAGGGGTCTAAAACTTAGATAAATCTGGAGTTTGCTTTGTGGGACAGTGTCTTCACAGTTCTTTTATCAATCTCCCACTACAACTCAGGATCCACTTTGACCTTTGCATGTTAAAAAAAAAAAAGGAAAAAGAAAAAAAAGAATAAAAAGAATCCATGTCCCAATGAGCAGGTTCACAAACTCTAGGCTCTGCTTCCTGAAAGAGCTTTGTGGAGTCACACAAAAATGCCCCCAAACGCATCCTCAGCCCCTTGTCAGAACTGATGAAGCAATGCAGAAATGAGGAGAATCCCAGGCAGCCACTGCAACACATCTGCACTTCCACTCCAGGAGGCGTGGAATTCTCTGCCCAACTATGATTTATGAGCAGAGCCTAGCACATATTTGCTACTAAGCAGCAGCAGTAGATCCAGACAGTCATTGCCCTGAAAATGTTTCAGGGGCAATGCCTACTGCCATTACCACAAAGCAGAAGCACCCACAAAACTCACCAGCATCGAGTGCATCTGACATCTGCATACACTCTCGGTTCACCTCCAGGGGCCCAATCTCCCGATATCCTCAGCCTCCAATGACTTGACCAGTGCACCCACCCATACGAGTAAAATAAAACACCAGGAACAGATTTAGGGCTTAAGAATTTCTTTTTAAAGGGTGACAGAAAGAAGCCTGCCATGATGCTGAATGCCTCGTTCAGTCATTTTAACTGTAATGATTTGCTAACCCTTCAGCACAGGTATGTTCTGCATTTTACACAGTTGCCAATAAAACGGTAATGATTTCAGAGCCTAGCAGCCATAAACTTCAAGCAGTTACATAAAATGTTAACTCCTTCTGTAAACAAAAGCATTTTTTTAAAAATCCTTGCAGTTAGCAAAGCATAAAAACTGAAACCAATCAGTCTTTTCATCTACTTATTAAAATTAGCTTTGACATTAATAAATAATTGACATAATATATTATTCAGGCCTTTACATACAGAATTAAGTAGGATGTAAAGTGAAGGTAATTTATTTAAAAGGAAGTAATAAAGTGCTGTCATTCTAGAATTGCAACAAAGTTGCAAATATATCCTACTTTAGATAGCCTTGTTCTTGGCAGGAGGCCAGCTTTCCTACTACTTAAGGTTCTATTTGTTAAAGTATCAACTAGGAAAAGAAAACTCCAGCTCCAATGCCATGAAATAGACTAGTTCCACTACAGAAAACAACTCACCAAAATCCTTTTTAAGAATCACATGCCACACACCTGCCACTCTTCTCATTTAGATCAGAGCAGATTCACAGACAGCATCAACCAGGGAAGATTCTGCAAGTTCATGGGAAACAAGGCTGGACCCTACCCTCAAGTTATCCAGACTGCAAGAACTGGATGTGGGGGGCTATCAAATCTCAAAAGGCTTGAAAGTAGTTTCATGTTAGTATTTATCGGTTTTCTTATTCTCCATTTCTCATATTGGAAAGTTGCCCCAGAACCTCCCATCTGACATTCACTGCTCTTAGTGCTTGCGTTAGAGTTTGAGTTCACTGCATCTAAAAGGCTGGTCAAATACAATACTGGAGGCCCAGACCTCCAGTTCTCCTGTATTGGAGGGCAAATTCCATCCCCCACCACTCTCAAATGAATCAAGTAGTAAGCCAACCAGGTACCACCAGTAACATGGGATTCTGATCTCTCACACAAGCTCAAGTCCTAAATAATATGATTAGACAGATACAGCTGTAGTCTCCTGCATGTAACAGACTCCCCACTCACAGAATCATCCTAGAAACTATCCTCTACACCCAGTTGCCTATCCCAATGACACATGGCTGAAACTGTAGCTTAGATAAGCTTATGAAAATTCCCCAAGGACTTAACACGATTCAGACTTGTATCTTTTTCTCTTTGCCTCCCAGTTTGACTTACTGCAGAAAAAAATGGATTCAGGCTCTTGCATCCACTCTTCAGCAGCTGTGTGGGCTGGCATGTTCTACATTCTCCCTTCAATTCCCTACACGGAACTTCAAACAGTCACCGAAAAGACCTCTACAAAGACCTCTGAGCCCGCACCTTAAATATGTAAGTTAGCAGCCTAAACCTGAGAGAAGGGGAGGAATGTCTCCTTCTCTCTCTCCTGTGAGCACAGCCATGCAAAACCACACTGAAGATTAATAAGCAGGCAAAACAAAGACCCAGCACATAAAACCACCTAGGAGGATAAACGCCAGTTGGTCCAGCCTGGCAACCTGCATCATGCAACCACATTAAAAAGGGAAGGTCAAAAGATTAGAAGTCCTAAAACATCTAGGCACTGAGATTTGCTGAGGAAAGAGTTTCCAGGAAGAAATACTGAGTCCTAGTCCTGAAAAGAATTTCATCTTCTCAAACACAATAGAAAAAGTTAACCTGATTGTAAATGGGTTACCTGCTCCCTCTAGTAATATATTTGCAGCCAACCTCTTACTGGTATAAAATCAGATTCAAACTGGTAAGCTCAAGGTGCAAGAACATGCAAGACTTCACCATCTGTGGTGCAATACAGTTTCGCTGCCATCAGTACCTCTGCCTGCTCCAGAATGTGGGTCTGCCACTGGGTGTCCTTAGCAAAGGCCACATGCACCAGCACATGCTGGAACAGGGCCAAGGGCCATGCCATAACATGTAGGTCCTACAGCACCAGCTTGCTGGTCTCCCACATATTAAATGCAAACCAGCTAGATCAGACCTATACTCAAACACCCTACTTAAGCAGACACGGAAAAGACAGGAAGCACTGACCTGGTACCTCACCACTTGCTGTTTGTGCTCTGCAGCACAGAAGGAGCCTGTTTGCCTTGTCCTGGCTGCTCTCCTCTGAAGGGAAATGGCCCTTTCCCAGAAGGGCCAGGACCCTTCAGAAACAGTGGTGAAGCACAGGGATGGGCCAGCTGAGAGAGCCTTACAGCCACAAGGAGCAGATTCTCAAGCTGAGGCTGCAGGTGATAGGCAGAGAATTCCTAAAGGCTCACAGAGCCCTCAGCAGAATTGGTTTAGCCTGGAAAACTGCTGAGCTGGAACAACAGTGAAGGAGAAACCTCGACCCGTAAGGACACGGTGATCACAGAAAATGTTTGTCCTTGATCCCTTCATTAAATCTATCTCAGTCTGAACTTTCTCTAGTTCTCATTCTAGTAAGATATAACTATAGAAATTCAAAGTCCTCTTGTACTTTTTTCTTTAAGAGTGCACCAAGTAGTCTCATCTCAAAGTCTGAGCAACTTTGGGTTGCAGAACAGATAATGTGTTTTTCCCCACCCCCCTCCTTTCTCTGGTCAAATCCCCTTTTCCATACCCTTTTTAAATTTCCACCTCCCTTTATCCCACTTCACCATTTGTATACTCTGAAAGCAAGACAGAAGACTCAAATTCACCCATGTCCAAGCAGTCCCCTTGGCATTTTATCTGCTGGGTTGGAGTGAAATCACTAAGGTGAACATCTGTCTGCCCTTCTCCAACTCAGGACCTTGCTAGCAAGTTGTAGGCCCTCCTTCAGATAGGAATTTTATGCTAATGACACAACAATCACACACGATAAGATACAATGCACAAATTCTGGTTGAATGGAGGGCCACAACCTGCTTTTTGTCAAGACTGGGAACAGGCTTTCCTAGGCAGCACAGAGGTAGTCAAAAAGGAGCAATGAAAAATTTGAGAGGAATAGACAAGACACTGTCACATTTCTACCTCCACAGATATAGGACTCATTGGTCAAAGAATTGGCACTGCACATACAGGTTTCTAACCTTGTAGGACATCCCTGCCCAGCCCAGCTGTATAGGAGGTGTTGTCAGGAAACATGGAAGGCTTTCTCTAAAGAGGAAATCTAAGCAGCACACTACACAGCAGCAGTCATACAGAAAGGATGAAATATAACTTGCAACTGGACCTCTGTGGCTTCTAGCTATGCCGTTATCCTCCTTTCCTTTAGCAAAAGGAGAAACTGCATTTACCCCCGTTTTCCTTTCATCGCCCCTTCATCTTGCATCTGTGTTCTCCTCAGGCTACAGCTACAGCACAAAATCCTAGTGAGGGAGAGGAAGACCCTTCCTGAGGCAGGCAGATTTAAGTAATTAGATTGGCTGCTCCATGTCTACCTTTTACTTGCTAAGTGCTGATCAGATCATGTTATCAGCAGGTATTTCCTAGTTACTGGGAGCTATTAAGTATTTAATTCATGATCTAGTTGGAAGTACTTCTTCCTTCATAGTGTTATCTTCAAGAAATTAAATCATCAGTGCAAATAGGTGAGGTGGAGGGGGTTAGAAACATGTGTGTGCATGTGTTTTTAATTTCTCTTATTTAGCACTAAGAGCCAGAACACAGTAATTGCTCTGATTACTGGTTACAGTAATTTTAATTATACCAAATACTGTAAATCCTTTAAAGCTTAAACTTGATACATCACTTGGATTTCTTCTTCCTTTCTTTAAATAGACTGATCATCTCCCTAAACTAGTCCAACCTCTCTTGCTGTTAATTGACCACAGAAGTGATTGTCATATTGACTACATAACACAGAACTTGAATTACACAAAAACGCATGCTTTGCTTCCCCTGTAGGTATTTCTAGCACTATTTACGTATCTAAACATATTACAACCAGGGAAAAAAAAAAGGGCAACTTGCAATTGTGTCTGAGGTGGTAGGGTACACTGGTGATTGCACTGAATACGCAAGCCAGGTGCCACCTTGTTCTCCTGTGAGCACATTCTTTTCAGCTGATGAAGGAAAGTACTGTAATGAACTAGAGACTGCTCAGGACTTAAGAAATCCCAGGGTCCTCAAGTACCTGCTTCATAAAAAGACACCTTAAAGACCTAGTTCTAGCTAGAACTTAGTTCCCAGCTCAGCTGCAGACTCCCACTGACTTAGGTTCCTATGGAGGCCTGAGACTGAGCATTGTCCTAAAAGGCTTCTAGGCTCCCAGCGCTCAAGGAATCTGAGTGCCAGCAGGAAGCTAGATGCCCTTAGACCAATCAAGCCTCTGAGCACTGAGCTTGGGTCTCAGGTTCCACACCACTCCAAAATTCTGTTTCTACAGTTTTAGGATGTCTTTAACGTTTTTTTTTTTTTTTTTTAATCGTCTCCTTTTCATTGCAAAACATAAGTTTACCTTCCCCTATGACTCCTCATAGAAGAATTTTATCTTCTGGCAAGTACTAGTATCTGACAGCACATCTACTTCAATAGAAAGTGTCTCTTACAGATACAGATCTCCTTTTCTCAGCAACAGCTTGTGAATATTCAGTAATTCAAGAAAAAAAAAAGGCTTCCTTGTTTTTGGAAACTTTTGGAAATCCAGCTCATGATTTGGCAAGCTCAAATGCATTTCCAATAAAATGGCTGTCAGGCAATCACAAACAGAAAGCGCAAGCCTCAGTCTGTGAGCTACAAGAAAGGCTAAAAGTAATTAGATGTATTCGTATTGACAGACTAGCTCACCCATCTTTGTTCTGAAGACTGAAGAACATTTTGTCTATCTTTCTCCTCATTTATTTTCCAAAGAGGTAAAACTTTCATTCCACAAGCCTGCCTTGGCACGTAGATGTCCAATTCAAACAAAAGCTTCAACAAACAACTGCTTCAGTTTCCTTCTTCAGCCAGAGTCTCACGTCACAGAAATGACTGGAAGGGATGAAAACACTAACATTCACCATATAAACAGCCCTCGTGTTTTGTGTTTTTTTTTTTTTTCCTCTTTGTTTAACAAGTGGCAGATCCAGTGCTGCCTGAAAACAGCTCAGGGCCTTAAGAAGCCTAGAAAAGGCTCAAAATGGCCTCCTTAAGGCAAACCCTGCAGGGCCTCAGGTAGAATCTGAGACTGCCTCCCATTCACCAGCTGCAATTAGTTTAAAGTTAACTGCTGCTAGCACCTCTTGCCCATGAGCCACAGAACCTGGCAGGGGCAGTACAGCTCAAGTTATCCTCTTGTTTCCTGCCACTTGCTTGAGAGGCTCTATCTGTTCTCTGGGAAAGAAATCCCGTTGCTAGGCCCTTTGCCCACTTCATACCATTACAACAACAGGAGATGACCCATCCTTGCTTCCCCTGAATAAAAGGTCCATGCTATCACATGTTGGTTGCTCTACTCCTATGAGTCATACAACAGCAAAAGATTTGTCCTGCTTCTATATCCCTCGGCCACCTCTGCTGGTTAGCCTGCTTTGAATTACAGCTGCAGTCTCTGAAGGTGCCTAGAGGAGCTGGCAGTCCAGGTCCCATTAGTTTTTATAGGAAATGAGTATCCAAACCTGGTAGACAGATTTGCAGTGTCCAGCCTATTAATTCATACAGTGCAGCATAACATACCAGTCTTTCAGGTTTTTTTTGCCAAGTTGTTCAGATTTATAGACCTGACTGACCCTAACTAAAATCAGGAGATAAAGTTAAAGCCTGGAGGAAATAGAGAACAGCAATAAAAGAAGACTGATCTTATCTGTTCTTAAAGCAGCCCAAAAGGCCTCCGTGCTCAGTGTTGGTGTACAGAGTGGGTTATATCAAGAAGTTTCAAGAACAGTTGTTAAAACTGTTCAACTATTGTACAGCTTTGTTCAGTTAGGCTCTTGAATCTATTAGCCAGAGGAGACCAGAGAAAAGCCAAGAGGTCCGCTTAAAAAAAAAAAAAAAAAAAAAAAAAAAAAAACCAAAAAACAGATCTATGTTTAGACACTGAAATAATTGATCTGAAGAACTGTTAATCCATCAGCTTTTAGGGTAAGTCCTGACTTTGTATGTGTGGTGAGGGATTCTCACTTAGCCCATGCATATCACAGATTCTTCTAGAGGAAGAAAACTTTTTCTCTGGCAGAGTAAAAGAGGTGCAAGATTCTCCCAGGAAACCTTTGCAAAGTTTTTCTCCCCTTTCAATGTGACTCAACAGGCATACAGAAAGAGCTAAAGTACAGCTGAATGGAAGTTCTGCTTTGACTTGAGTAGCTTATTCTTTTCTCTACTGCACAATTCAAAGGGCATCAGAAACTAGTAGAGCTATTGAAGTCCACAGCCATAAACAGCAGTGAATTAGGCCTTCAATTAGAAAGAATATTGCTATTCATTAAGTAAGTGCTGTCTCCATTGTCAGCTTAGCATTTCCAACTCAGCCAAGCAGAATGCAGTTTCTTTCAGACTCAGCAGCCAACTTCCTTTCCTGTTTAACTAAAAATTTACTAACATTGCCTTAAACATCCCATTTTCTCTCACTCCCCTCCCCTATGAAAGGAAGAAGATTTATTTCCTCAAAGCAAAACACCCATTGTGAATATTAATCAGTTTAGAAACTATTTTGATCTCATCAATGAAGATGTTTACTTAACACTTAAGGCACCGGTGCAATACATGGATAGGTCCTAAACCCCACGTGCCGTGCAAATCTTTGCACAAGCAAGGAATACTACATAGCTAAACAAAGCATGAACTAACAACCTCTGACTGAATATATTTTTAATGCAAATGTTTTTGCCCTGTGTCCTATCCTGTCTGTAGGTCAGTTGCAAATCAGGTTTTACTTAGAGTTTAGCAGAAACAAATTAGAGAGAGACAATGACCCTAGATAATGAATATTCTCTATATAATCACAAATACATGTTTATGTAAGTAAACGTTCTGGTACATAACTGTTCAACAGATTATGAAATGCTGTGGTGCCTCCTCGGAGCTAGCTCAGTAGTCTCATGGTCCTCATTTTATTTGGTGACCTTAGCTCCTTAGCTGAACTTCATTTCCCATGAGGCACTTCCCATGTGATTGCTGGGATATATTAAGGGGAGTGTAAATTGAGGGACCTGACCCATGGATAAGATGACTATGAAATATCCTCATATGCAATCGCATACCTAATATCAGTTTCAGTTATTTTAATACAGAGGCTTCATAGCTGGAGTAATCCAAGGTAGTATGCTTCCTGCAAGAAGCGAAATGCTTCTGACCTTGCAAGACGAATCTAAGCTAATGAGAGGAGAGAGAAGGCAGCTGAAGGCACAAGTACAGCACTCAGGCTTGGCCTTGCAGTGGGTGCAGAAGTACCAAGATTACAGACCATGACTAGGCTCCAGAGAAACAGTCCTTGCACCATTACTTCTTGTCAAAGGATAGCCTCTGGGAAGCAAGGGGGGGTGGGGAGGGGAAGAAAAAGTTCCAGGTATAAGTAAACCTAGAATCTCAAAGCCAAACTCAGCACTAAGTGCTGTTGCAAGAAGGTATTAATTTAACTATACACAAAGCCAGAGAACAGACTGAGCTCGCCTGAAATAGAGAACAGGTTAAAGACAGAAGTATTTATACTGATGTGTTCCAATCAGCTTTGGGGACCAGGAATAAATCTAAAAAAGGACAGTTTTTTCCATTTTTCAGTTTGTCTGTGAATATTTTGCAAGCTTTCCAAATAGCGTAAGAGAGAAATGTTTTGCTGGTCCACAAGTGGAAGAGCAACAGACCATACTTCTGAGAACTTCTCCACAGCAGCATTTTCCAGCTGTGCAGGTTTAAGAATGACATTGACTCAAGGTCATGAACAGTATTTGAATTCCATCCCATCTCTAATCAGGGCTAAAAAAAAAGTGCTCTTGAAACCTTTCAAGTTCCTTTCCACTTTGAGAACTGTTTTTACTGGGGGGGGGGGGGGGGGGAAGTGTCTCCTAGGCAACATTTGCAAACAAAAGAGGAGGCAGTAAGGAATCAATAAGGGTGATCAAAAATACAGTCAACAGAATAAGACCACTGCAATACAAATGTAGATACAGCACATATGCTGAAGAGACTTAATCTACCTTCATCCTAGAAGAACAAACTCTACCTCTGCAGTTTGTTGAATAGGATTGTAGTGTAATTCCTATTTAAGTCAGTAGGAATGGCATGATTAAAACATCAGCTTCAACGGGTGACACTTTCATAGTAAATTCTTAATAAAATACTATTTTTGTATCCACAGAATCAAATCCTAAACTATTTAAAGGAATGAATAATTTATTCTTTTGTCCGTGTCTAGCAAAGTGGAGCCTTGATCTTTCTAATCACAATTATTTCTACTAATTACTATTACTAATAATAGCAAGAAAGTGTCAGGAAAAAATGAAAATGTGTAAGACCCAAGCAACGAAGTGAGGGCCAGAGACACATTTATGTTCTTTGATTATCAAGATCACGTCTTACAGTTAACTGGTGTATTAGAGTTCCAGAAAAAATACCCTGTGATGTATTTAAAAAAAAAACTAACCCACAGTTAATCATTTTTCCTCTTCACAGAAAAATATAAACCTGAAGTGAGCTGCTACTGAACACAACAGCTGTGGCATTTGTCCACACAGTTACCGTGTAATTAAGTTATCTATTTGTAGAGTGTTTCCAGGGTTAGTCACACATACTGCATGTCGCAGCACTATGTAACACCAAATTTTATTCTGTACTATTGCAGTTGCCCTCAAGAGGCCACAGTGGAAGCACTTAAAGGCATACATGCATACATTTGAAATGGTTTCCTGAGAGCCCTCCTGTATTTCCTCGCGTTCTGCATGCAAGAATGCCTAAACACCTGACACAGATGTATATTTGCTTGAAGTCAGGCTGAGTGTCTGAAGTTTCAGTTCTGAGGAATGGTTCTGCTCTGTAATCCAGACTGTGAGCAACCAGGCTCTGTCTGAACAGACACCTGCTGATTGAAGTGCACAATCAAGAAGTGCAAACTGTAGAAGCATAAAAAGCACTGGATACCATAAAATTTGGGTAGGAGTACTGTTTCCTCAGGGAAGGAAAAACAAAAAGCCTCATGCTTGCAAAGAAACCTTACACGTTAGCCCCTTTTAAAAAAAAATAGCTGATGGCTTCTGGAGAACCACTCTGTTTACAATTATTTTCTACCTGCCAGTCGCATATTCTGCAAATCTTTCACCCTAACATTTGTATTACAACAATGGGGGCATTTGCATGCAAGCAAGATGCTTGAGACTTAGGACTTGGATCTGCTCCCAGCTCTCATTCCTCAGCTGGAGTCATAATGCATCCTCCCTAACATCATCACCACCTACAGAGCAACCCATGCTCATGTCCCCACAAAGGGATTATGACTTCAGCTGAGACACCAGCAGAAACAGAAGGGCTCACATAAAAGGGAATTCTGCTGGCATACAAATATCAATTTAACAGGAAAAAAATAACCAGTGAGTCATTAATTACAAAGCAGTATGTTAGCTGAATTGCATTCTCATGGAATGTTTTTCACACTATCTAGTATTCAGTGCATCTTAAAGGAAGGGGGGGGGAAAAGCACAAGCTGGCTCCAAATCTCTGCTGTTATCAATTGGCACAGATCACTGGATTCTAGCCCACCTGCAATCGGCAGCAAATTGTAGTTTGCCTTTTGCTCGCTGTATGAGGAGGCTGTTGATTCACCATATCTGTTTTTATCAGCCAGTCCCAATTTCAATTCTTTTCTTTATCTGAAACCCTCTGTGCTCAAAGGCTGGCATGTGCCAGAGTATTGCAGCAGAGCTTCGCATCAGCTGTTGCTGAATAAAATAGCTGAACAGCAGATGGGCACTAGAGATCTTGCCTGCTCACACAGCAGGTGCTAGTTGAACCTTAATGCCACTAAGTAAGAAAATAATCTTACTGGTGGTCAGGCAGTTACCCTTACTCCTCTCATTCAAAGGCAAGGAGTGTGAAAGCATGTCTATACACTGGGAGATACAACTCCACTTCCTCAGCTTCTACACTGGCTTTTGCTGTCATATTTCACTCTAAGCCTGCCCTGATAGCCCTAAAACCAACCTGTGAAACCACAATTTTACCATGCAAGTATAGCACTGAGATGAAGAAGGATTGTTCTGTGCCCTTCAAGGTACTCTCCAGAACTGGATGAAACTCTTCTTGGAGGCTGTTGAGTAAAGCCAGTCTTGACTTACCTGAAATGAACACAACTCCACTACCCCAAACAAGCAAGCAAGAACACTTAATAAGAACCAGGCACTCATGTTATGGGGCCTCTTTTGAGAAACCTAACCCAATGCCAAGAAGGTGCCCAAACCCAGACTTAGCAATAGACATTTCTTTAAACATACCTGTTCTTAGCTCCAGTCTCTTCAAATTCACTTTGTAGGGCTCATGCAGGGGGAGAATAGGAGATGTGTCCATCTTTCAACTGATGAAAGGAACCTTGAATGACTGGTCTTCTAGCCTCAGTAGATTTCAATCTGGTGCATAAATGTAGTGAATTAATCCAGGCCTAAGAGTAACTGCAACTTTGTACATAAAAAGAATGACTTCACAGGAATAACTATGTGGAAAGCTATTTTTTAAAAAAATTCTCCATTAAGAAGAACCAGCATAAATTCCTGTTTTGTGTAGACATTTCAAAATATTTTACAATGTGATGCCACTTTTTCACGTAAACATTTCTGTTCACACCATTAGAATTTACTTCTATGCAAGAAAGCTGTTAACCTTGAATTTCTCTTCTGATACAGAACTGAAATTAATTCTGAAGTGTCCTGTTTTTCAAGATTGAAAGATTTTAGTGTTAAGGAACACTTAGATTCATAGGCCTACCTAAGGAATAGGAATGACAGCTATAAAACTGCCTAATCTAGGGATGATAATTTTCCTAAAAATGATAATAAAAAAAAAAAAAAAAATCAGAGAAAGTACTAAAATTTAAGTTGTCTTTTCATGAAAATTTGTCCTACTATTAAATATGTCCTAGTGAATTGCTGAATTATTTTCCCTGCTACATAATTTCTGTTAGCTTAATTAGTGTGTACACCGTAGCTTATGTCCTTGTGGAGTAACTCAAGGGATGATTTAAAGTTTGCTAGGTAGTAAACTACTGAGAATCTAATAAGCCCAAAATCACGACTGTTATGACTGATTTTTACCTCTTCCTATTTAGGAGAAAGCTTACAACCTCATTTACAACAAAGAAGTTAGAGCTCGGTAGGTAGTGAAGCTGATCATAGTTTTCCAATGGAAATGTTTTCCATGGAAAAAGTCACCTCACTCCAAAAATAGGAACAATCTCTAAAATCTTTCTTAGGGAAGAATATTTCCCCTCCATTTACACAAAGTAGTGAGAAAATGAGTTAGACTGCTCTAGTTTTTGCCACAACAGTCTTATCTGTAAAGTCCTGGGTGGTGCAACAGCATCAAGCCCTTTCCTCCTCCTACCTGTACATATTGCAGACCATACCATCCGGGCTTTTTCTACAGCGCTCTCCCCAGCTTTAGGCCCTGGCAATTACCCTGTCTGCTCTCTCTTACACCAGCCCACCTTCACTGAACTGCTTTTAGCAACCCAGTGGTAGCCACAAAAAAACAAGAACTATAGATACCTTTGAAATAATCACATTGTTAAGGAAGTAACTACTGAAAAAATATCAAAATGTATCCCTAACAGGCCAGGCTTAGGTGCAGTCCTGTGGCTGCAGTAATACTTGAGACATCAGCTTTTCTCCTTTAATCACAATTCACATGCCCTCTGGCTTACACACGAGGGCAGAGGTGTGTTCCGCAAGGTGCCCTTCATTTGTCCTAATCCTTCTTTGCAGTCTGGGCTAGTTCTCTTCTTTCTGGCGGCTGATCTGTCTTTCACAGCTTATCCTACCAATCCTTCTAGGTGTTTGACTTCACCCTCTCATGGTTCCCCTGTAGTGCTCAGTTGTCCTTGCACTTTCTAGCCTTTCAAACATAAGAAGAACAAGTGAGGAATGACAATTTCTGTGGACAAAATGGTAAAACTGGCAGCCTCTAACCCACTGTGTTCCTGTTCTACATGCAGTATATGTTTTAGTAACAGACTCAGTCTTTTTGCAGGATAGCGCTGTAGGTGTTTAAGCTTTCAGTGTCCAATCCTCACAAGTGCCCTGATCACAGATAGGCGGTTGACTTTCATCTCTTACTGCCTTTTTTTCAGTGTCCACACCAATAACTAGAAAAAAAGTTGCTGCAAATTGCTAGTCTTTCACACCCTTGTGGAAAACGCTATCAGATGTCAAACTCCACAGTTGCTACCAAAATACACCTGCATCTCAAGTTACCTCAAGTTAAAGAGCAGACTGGTTCCTGAGCAATTCAGGAAGGAGTAAATAACGGAACAATGTATTCTGTTCTGGCTGACTCTGAAGCTTTTGATATATGCCAAGAGAAGCATCATCTACCATTTTTTAAATGCCCAGCCCTAGTAGTATGCCCCACATCAAGTATCTTTCTTAACGGTGCAGGGCAGGGGGAGGGTGAGAGGAGAGGAAGGGGGGACCAGTACACTGCAGCACACAGGGCAGCAATTGCCTACCCTGAGCAAGGTAACATAATGGGGTAGGAGGACAGCACAGGACTGCAGTCAGGAAGAGATGGAAATTCCCCATGTGTTACACAGTACCACAGCTCCTCTTCTGCCAACAGTGGCATTTAGCACCTAAGGCCAGAAGACCATTAGAAACCAAAACACGAGGCTGGGAGACAGCAAGTTGCTAGTGATATGACTAGGGTTGAGGAGACAGGCAAACACTCTTTCTTTCTCTCAGTAAGTCTACGCAGTTTGACATATGAATTTCAGAACCTTCAGAAGCAGCAGCTTCAGGGAAGATTATCTGTCCACTAGTATGTTGGCTACTAATACACAGATGATAGGACTCAGTGACAGGGAACTGCAGCCCAACCACAGGGAGATTACACTTCAACTGCTAGTACTTTTAATCTTCATTCCTGCAAATTATTCCTGACGCAATAGAAAAGGCCTGATATTTTACTACTTCATCCCAGCTTGTGTTCAGCTGTGTTCACACCTATCCTTTCAGCCAATTCTTGCAAGAACTACTGTACAGCCTTAGAAAAAACACATGCTGAAAAGCTACAGGTCACTTAAACTAGGAAAAAAGTTTTTCTGAAAATGCAGAATCCTAAAGTATACATTAACAATGACCAAATAAAAACCAGTTGACAGTAAGACAAGGAGAGAAAAGAAAGGAGACGTACTAAAAAGCTGTAATCTAAATGAAGCACATGGAGAGACAGCAAACACCAATCTATGCAACAGGCACCACAGCTGCACTGCCCATAAGAATAAGTAATAAGGAAAGAGTATGTGTACAGAAGAAATGTTAAACACAAGGGATATTGTTAGAAAAAGAGAAGTATCTCAGGACTGATATACAGCATGAGTGCTATATGCCTTCAAGGGCTTAAGAGGTTTCCCCTGTGGTACATTATCTGGAAACCATTTGTAAAGGGAAGGTACATTATTCAAACCACCTCAGGAGAACTATGCTTTAAGAATATGTATTTTCCTGATACCTTCTAAAAGCAATAAAGGAGTTGTCACTGTGGGTGATTTTCAGCTCTGCTTAAAAGACACTGCTTAGAGAGGAGGGAGGTCTTGTCATGGCACAGAGTAAGGAGAGAATCCTGGAGAAGTGGGATGTTACTATCGTATTTCTTCAGCAGAAAGAAGCAACAGAGGACAGTTGTAGGATTTTACATTTAACTGCCAGCCGCCTCCCCCTGGAGGGGCTACAGATCTTTAGCATCTTATTCTGCAATCCACTCTTGAAAAAGTTGCATTTGAACCAGCCAAAAGAAGGAAGGGAATTTTCCAACCACGATGAAAGCCTTACAAGATCTGAGTTGACTTAAAAGCATCTGGTGTCTGCTTTGCCAAGTTTTAATCAATAAACAAAGCGATGTGATGTCACGCTCTGTACTTTATCATGTTCTTTCCTGTTCATCATTCCACCCTTCTCCCCTCATAAAACGTACGGATAGAAAGCTAAAATGCTATTTCTGAGGGAAGTCAGTTCACATCCAGAGTATTTTCATTAATTTAAGAGGAATTACTCAGAAGGTGTTCAAATGCAAGCAAAAATCTGGCCTTCAATTCTTTGGAAAATTACAACTTGAGGACAAATTATATTTCCTTCCAATATTTCTTAAAAACTCCAAATTCTCTAATTCTTTTCTGAAAAAAAGACTATTAATGAGGTGTCAAACGAGCAAAGCAATGCAGATCGGCAGCAAGCAAAAGACAACCAAACTAAAATAGAAACAGGAGAGTCTGAGAACAAAAATAAACCACATCTGTGGTAAATAACACCTAGATACATAAATCAAAGCAGAGATGCAGCACAGAACTAAAGCCAAGAGGCTGCAGTCTGAGTAGACTCAAGGCAATACATGGAAGTTGTAACAAAGTATGAAGAGTACTCCAAAGGTGTTCTCAAACAGAAGTAACGTAACTAACCAACCATGCAGGTCTAGTTGACGGAAGGCTGCAAGCCTACTGTGATCTTGTCTGCACAGTGCTGCAAGCATGCTGGAGCTTGCAGCCTTTAGACTGCTCATTTCTGCTTTGCTCTATGTTGCACAGTTCCCTCTACATCTGTTTGGTAGCCTTATAACTAAGCCTACTTCTCCGGCACTGCTTCGGCTTCCTGTGCCTGAGTTTTGGCTCCCCACTGAAGACTGCCACCCCACTGTTTGCAAAAGATTTCTCACCAGCTTTTTTCCCACGTGCATCTTCTTACTAATCTGAATGGCATGCGATTACATCAGCCACAGAGATGCAGCTCAGACTGTGTTATATGGAAGCTGCACACCATCCTAGCGGTGCTTAGGAGGTCATATGTTTCTAAGCCAGTGCTGGAACTTAATCCAAGCCTTCAACTCCAAATGACAGTAGAGAACAAGGAGCTGAAGCCCTTCCTGTATAGCTGGATTCTGGCTGCTACAATATCCTTGCCAGTCCTAGGTGTTTGCAGTCACTCAGAGCAGGATGACAGACCAATATGCAAGACAATAAGGAGAGCAAGTTGGTTTAACCCATACATTCACCTGCTTCATGTATGACTGGATTCAGACACTTCAGTATTCTGTGCAACTCACAGCTGGCCAGGTCACCAAGGCTGCATGGGCTCGCACTAGCAATCTAATACATTTTCCTGAATAAAGACAGTTGCATAAAGTGGAGGGGGAAATCTGGAAGCAAAAATTCAAGTACCGTATGCCACAGGGCTTCTTATCAGGGCAGGAAGTTCCCTGCCTAGGTATAAAAACCTAAGAGTGCGATAGGCTATGCTTATTTCAATCCCATCAAGGTGTACAGCCAGATACTAGGCTTGCATTACCACCTACCATTCCGCTGTCATGATAAATGAGATCAGCGAGTCAAGTTCTCAAGCAATGACAGCAGAGGCTCAGGTGTCTTATTTCTGTTGATAAAACACTGAGCTACTTTGTCCTCTGAGATGTGAGCATATCCACTCACTTCCAAGCACGTTTACATACTGGAAATATCCCAGTTATGTACTGCCATGTCTCCTGCTCTCCCTCCTTGAGCAGGACTGCAGAGCAGGAACAGAGCTAGTTGCAGCAACACATGGCCATGATAAAGGTCTCAACCTCATCTTCAACTGTCACAGGTTCCAAAACAGGTATTTACATCCACAGCAGGCAGGTAACAAGCACATCCATAGCTGGCAGGAACAAGGAGAAATCCATACTGTCCAGCCAGTCACAGGAGTCACTAAAGTCATTACAGACCCACCCGGAAGACCTGGTGGGGTAGTCGAGGTGCAGCGGTTGACTCCATCACTTCAGCATGTTTCAAGAACTCCTGAGCAGTCAACGTCAGTGTTGCACAACAGCGTACCAAGCAGCACTCAAAAAGCTCACTTTTCACAAACAGGATAGCCTCTCTCTACAGCACGGCCTCTAAAGCTCCTTATTTCTGCTTCTGTCAGGACTAATGACTTTGGTTGGTGCTGCTTTACTGCACTTGTCTGTGAGACTCCAGCAAGAAGCTGCTGAGCTGTGCCACAAAGCGCTCCTCATTAGCTCACAGCTGCCTGGGGGATCTATATCAACATCGTGCATCATACTGAGGTACCGGACTTTCATGGAGCTGCTCCTCAGCCTTGACTTCTGCCAGTTGTGGAGTGCCATGTAGGACTTCCTACCTACACCACACACACAGGCAAGAGGTTTTCCAAAGAGGATAACGAGTGAAGGAGTGAGGTATGTTCTCCTAACAACTCCCACTACAAGGTATCTTCACATTCAGCCTCAAGGTCCCATTCCTAATCTCCAAAACATTGCAGAGTTGGTATCTTGCCAGAGGCTACCTCTCCTCTATGCATCTGCTGAACCAGCCAAGCTGAGCAGAAACACTGCAGGTGATAGAGCAAATTGCAACTCTTACAAGAGCCATGACAGCAGCAGGTCTCTGAGCTTGCAGTATGCTGCCCCCCACCTCCCACCCAGATCAAACTGAGCTTGAGACCCACCATGCTTTGATGGCTGCTAGTATTAGGATTGAATGACTAGTTTTACCCTCTTCTATTTGGCCACTTTTTTGGTTTGCATCAAGAATGTGAAACTGCTTTTTTGCCTGACTAACAAGACAAGACAGTTATAAAATGGCCTGCCCTTCATTTGGTGAAAGAGATACTAGTTAGTCAAGCAGCATACAGACACTGGTTAGTCACCGAGCACTTCTGTTTCCTCAAATGAACTCTGACTGCCCAGGAGTCCATGGGAGACATGACAGCCAGCAATGAATCACTCCCGTAGATCTCCATGAAGAGGCAGGGAGAGATGTTAACTTTGGCTGACACAGCATTTCTTAGAGTTGTGCTGGTGTCACAAAATTAACTGTTCTAATGGCTGCAATGAACAGAAAACATTCCAGAAAATTAATCACCTTCCAGCAGGTAAATGTTCAAGAGCCCATTTTCCAAAAAATTATCAAGTCTTTTCCAAAGGTATTAAACTGGCTCAGGAATGCGCGAACAGCCACTGAGAGATTTTCAGAGGACTGCGCCTGAATTTCCAAATGCCTAATTTTACCAGGAGTTCCGTGAGTGCAGAAATAGTAAAGCCTAGTTTCATACAGATCTGTCTCCAGAGGAAATTTCCTCTGGGGGATTTCCTAGCGCAAAATAGGGCAGAAAACTTTACCGCTTCTCCCTCATTGAGCTTCTAGAAGGTTCTTTCTTGTGAAATTATGGGATCAGTCAGTCAAAAACTGTCAAATATTACATTTTTGATGCCTCTGTTTTGTCAAATTTGATTGCAACAAGACAATTAAAGAGCTAGCTCTTGGGACATAAACATGGAGGTAACGCAGCAACACCTATTTTAAGAAACATGACCGATACTGTCGTAACTCAGACTAGAAATCTGTCCTGTACTTTGCTTCAGATTTTCAGAAGTACACACGCATTATTCTTAGCACTTCCAAATGATTTTAACAGCCGCATCCCATTTTAAGTACTCAGTTTGAAGTCAAAAGAGTATTTTGATTAGTAAGTTATGTTCTTTTCAAGAAGATTTAGCACTTCAATAACTTGGGAGGATCTGTGCAGTAGAAGTCCAGCTTATACTGGGAGAAGATAAAATTCAAGCTTAGCTCTCACTTGCCTTCAGAACTCCATTGTAAAGATGCATAGTCCTGCTACCTTTCAGTGAGGTGTGGTCTCCAACTCCGGAAAAATTTCTGGTTCAAGACTAAATTAAAACTCACCTTTAAGCTTCTTGTAGAGTCACCTCATACACAGAAGCAGCATTTTGATTATATCATTTTAGGATTGAGAATTAGACATTCCCTTTCTGCTTATGCTGTCATCTGTCTATTATAATCAGCAATTTAAAGTGACAAAACTAGGCACTTCTTCCTGACTTGCATACAAGACATTTTCCAGAGACCTGTGGGGAAGAGTCATGAATAAAAAAGGCCAGTTCATCTGCTGCAAGCTGACAAAATTGCGGTGAAATCTGTGAACCTACGAGGTTTATTCCAGCTGCCAGGCTTTACGTTAATGATGAAGTGCCATTCAGCAGTTACATGCATTCTCACCTGTATGAACATTATTGTTTATGACAGTAGGAGAGCTCATCTATAGGAACCAGAGTGGGTGGCAAATGAAGCTAAGTGAACACAATGATCAGACATGTAGGAAAATGACAGCACACCCCAAATGCAAACATGACTGACTTAATGGGAGGAAATGCATTTAATTCAGAGTGACACCGAGAAAGGAAGCCGAGCTACAGGGCTGAATACCAAGAGGCATGGACAAAAAGACCAAGTGAACAAAATTATGCTGGGCAGATTACATTACCTGAAGGACGAATAGGTTTAGACACTTGGCATCTTTCCTAAGATTAGCTGTGGCTTGAGACCTCAAACCCTGCTAGTCCACTACTTTCAGTGGAGACACACGGAAACACCATTAAGTAACTCGGGATACAGACGTGACCAGGGAACACTAGGAATGGTTTCAGCAGTGATGAACTGGCAGAGACAAAGACAGAAGCTTCTGTGCAATCTTCCAAAGCCTGTTTTCCATTCGTAATTGGTTTCATGTTCCTGCACTCACATAATTCATCAGAACAGGGTTCCTTAAAGTTAGCTGTAACAGGGCAAGCCCAGTTCTGGCCTGAAGTAAACCCCATTCCTCCAAGGAGTCAGAGAGCATGAGGTGACTGAGGCACAAAATGGTGAAACAACTTGCCTGAGTTCCCAACAAGAGTCCCATGCATCAAGTACGATAGGGAAGTCTAGTTTCAGATCCATCCCTACAGCCAACTAGTCTCAAGCACATGCAGCCATATTAAGATGTATGCCTTTGCTCTCACTTCCTCCCCATGTGCAAACAGGGGCTCTAGCTGCCCCAGGGAATGGCAGGATGGAATCATCTCAATACAAATGCTGCCTTCAGGCTATCAGGAGGCCACAGTGCCTTAGGATTCACTGAACATCATGAGGAAGGAATTCCTATTCTGGAGGAACTAAAACCTGAATGAACATAGAAAGGTTGTCTCCCACTGACATAATTACTGCACCTGTACAGGCATAGCTGTACAGCATAATTAATCCAGAAAGGGGGTAAAATCCTAGGCTTGTACGAACAAGGACTATGCTCAGCTCTCATGCTTTAGAATTTCACAGAGATGAAGCAACTGTTCCTACGTGATCCCTTGTGACCCCTCAAGCCATCCAATTGGAAGAGAAAAACTGAGCAAGTTGGTGATTAAATCCAACCTGGGCCCCAAGAGCATTCAGCAAGAGAACAGAAAACACTTCAGCGTCTAGAGTCACTGTTCTCCTTCACTAGCTGCTGTGCACACTGTGAAGCTGATATCCATCCTTCTTTGGTAATCTGAGGACTCTGCACCTGCAAAAGGTTTGAGGCAAAAAGTCCCCATACCTGGACAGTCAGAGTGGACGAAAAAAACCCACTTGCCTAGAGAAGCCCAAAAGTTACACCAGGAACAAAGGAAGAAGAACATACATTTGCTAAGTAAGAAAGCTACGAAATGTTACTTACCTCATTTAAAGAGTAGGATTGAAGGTTTAGACCCTCAAAAAACAGGAATTATTTGAGTTAAGAAGTCACTGACCACCTCATGTTCTGTTTTTTTAAAAAGAGAGCCAAGTTCCTTCCCCCCCACCCCCCGCCCCCCCAAAATGACAATTCATCTATATCTCATTTGTTTTGGGTAATCTGAACATTACTAAGTAATGTAGAAAACCCTGCTTAACAGAATGCCTTACATTTTTATCAGAACAGGCTGAATAAAATAGGAAACAATTTTCTTGAAGGTTTCCTCATAACTGTCTCCATCTAGTTATTCATTTGTTTTCATACAGAAACATTAATGACAAATATAACTACACAAAAAGGGGATGCATTTTATGGGTCCATTTTGGCTGAAACAGGGATCCAAGTTTACATGTTGTCCTCAGAGATTAAAACTGATATGAAGTAACGCAGGCAGTATGTGACAGGCATTATATTAGTGAAGAGCCTTTCTTCTTTCACTGTGGCCCAAGTTGCTCTTCCTTGTGATTGCTGGTCTGAGTGATTACACACTGAGGTTTCCATTAATCATCTCCATTTATTGTGGCAAGGAAGGTTGATCTCCAGTGCTTTGGATATCCTTATCAACTCTGAAAACAGCAAAGAATCTATAGCATATACCAGACATCAAGAATACATCAAAAACAAATTCAGTCTTCCAAGTATCTGTGACTTGTCCAAATGGCCTTTAAAGAAAGTGTTATTTTGAGGAGATATGCCCCGTGTTTGGTGAGACTCAAAGACCATTCAAATAAGGGAAAAAAGTCAAAATCTGTTTAAGCCAAATTATCTTCTGGGGTATGGGAATTCAGTTCTCTGTAGTTACATCAAGGGCCAAGAGTCCTAGACAGATCTACCAGACAGTTAGGCAGAGAAGTGAGAAAAGAAACAATTTCAGTTATTTGAAAGGAGATGAAAACAAGTAGAACCACAGTTCCAGGCCTCCCCTAAGCATGAAACTCCTGTAAAATGGGCCATGTTTTGTGAAATACCACACAGGTACTGAGAATGCAGGAAAATACTCTGCCTTCCTGGGACAAAACCATTCTGCAGATGCAAGAATGTAAAGGGTCTTGCAGCCTGAATTTTGCTGGCATCATATGATGGAGTCCAAAGTTAAATGGCAATACACATGAGAGCAAAGACCCCATGCATTCAAGAGAAGCGGCCTTGCCACCTTGTAACCTGAACAGTATATTCATGACTAAGACATCAGGGCAGAGGTAAGCTGTAAGACCCAAACCTATGTCTATTGTTTTCTCCCGTTTTATGTTGGCCAGGACATTCTGATAGAAAAATGGGAAAGAATTCCAAAATGAGGGGAAGAAATGTCCATTTTCTAAGCTTTATTTGAATTTGGGACATAAGCCAGCCCTAATAAGAGAGAAGAGAGAGACCCTAAATGATTGGAGTCTACTGCCAACTCAGTGGGTAACTGGCTCCCAAACTTCAATCACTGCCACTAAATAAATACAAACAGCATTTTCTACAAAGACACTGCTGGTTGGTCAGCATTCAGATAGTCTTGCATCTATCAAGTGACAATGTAGTTGTCATAGTTTAAATTTTTCTCCCCAATAACAACATTAAAAATACAACAGCAGGAAATGCAAAAAGCTTATCTCAGCAAACTCATTTTTTGAAGCATCTGAAATCCAAATTAGCTCCACTCCATTGATTAAAAATATTGCTTACAGTGATTTGCCAAAAAAGTGTGTTCCGAAATTTAAATTAGGTTAAGTATTTTATAGCAGACTGCCATAATAATTTTCCAAAGTAATAAAATCAGTTATCAGAATTAATGATACATAAAATTCATTTTATGATTTTACTTACAATACCTTGCTTCCCTCCCTCATCTGTTTTCAAACCAAGTCCCATAACTTTATAACGTGCTGTTACAACACACAGTGACCCTTCCTGAAGCCAAAAGGACAACAGGATTCAATACAATTCTTTTAAGACCGCCTTGTTGTTTTTTCAGAATGAAATCACAAAGAAATCCAAAAAAGGCATAGGGACAGCCTTGTAGACCAGCTGTTAACTACTAGATCACTGAAAGGCCCAGAGGGTAGCAGATGTCGGAGTGAGCAAATTCCTTTAATGTCATAAAAATGAAGTGCAGAATTAGGTACTGAGTGCTGGATTTCCCACTGCTCTTAACAGAGTAAATGAAGTAGATGCTACTCTTAAGACATCAGTGACCTCTAATCTAGTACAAAAGCCACCTTCTAGGTTTTACTTGAAGTTTTTTCGCAAGTGAGATGTAACGCCTGCTTTTCCAGCCTCATAGGAAGTTTCCTTTTTTGACAGCCCATAAAGGGAGACAGTCAATTTCTTTGCTACTTAACACTCTTGCTCTTTAGTTTTACTTGTAAGCCAGAAGCAATGAAACACTGAGAAATATTACAGAATAATCTTGCATCTACAAGGAGTAACATGAGGGCAGAACAGCTCACAAGTAAAGCTAGCACTGAAAAAAAACGAGTTTAAAAGCACTTTGAATCCATTTCAACAGGGGTAACAAAAACCTCAGAAAAAAAAAGCAGTGTTTTGTCACACTTACTATAAACAGCAAGAAAAAGGCAAAATACTGCAAGGTGAGAGTACACTGACCTCAAGATACATACAGGTGTGATCAGACTGCTGCTAATATGAAACATTTAAAGAACCTCATCTGCTGGTTTAAAGCAAAGTATTTATTGCCAGTAGCTCTTGGTGGTTATTATAACAAGTATTTATGACAATTGCTACCACCTAAACATTTGTTGCCCTGCACAGAAACCATACAAGTACATGCAGTACAAGCTAACTTCTTTCAATCTACCTAGAAACAGTAGTAAATCAGATGATTACCAGTTTGGAAGATTGGCTTCTAGTGATACCTACCAAGGAACAGCAACAGTAAGGCTGCTCTACACCGCAAGGTGAGCTAGAAGACCAGAGTTACTCTGCCATTAACAAGGTTAGTGATTGCACTGACAAGGACACAAGCACACAGTACCTGAACACAGAAGGTAGCAGCAACTGGTTCCACCAGGATCCTGGGACCTTCAAAAAAATTCCAAGGCAACAAGAGAGGTGCAAGGTCAAGCCATGTGCAGCAGAGAACAAGACTAGGCACAGACACACATTCAGTAGAGCTAAGTCCAGTCCAGGACCTGAGCTTTTATGGAGCTCCCGAGACTGTGGGTGGAGAGAATGTGGACAGAACTCCCAGGTAATGCTGCTGAGAGCAATTAGATCCTAGTGGTGCACTCAGGCCCTAGCAAACTCCTTTTAAGACATTTTTTTTTTTTTTTTGATGAATACAAAATATAAATAGAGCAGTTTGACCTGTAAGGCTTTAATGGCACAGAAACTGCTTATCCAAGAAAAGTCTTTTTTTCTAGTGCTGCTTTACCACTGAAAGACTTCTAAACTACTGTCCTTTCTGTTTTAAAGTAAGCAAGTTTCTGCAGGATGAATGTTTTTCCTTTTCCTGTTAGAAGTACTATAACACTGTTGTTTGTGCTGGTATCATCGCAGGGAATTAATGGTAGTAACTTGATTAAGAATGTTTCTTGATTATTTAAACTGCTGTGCGCTATGTCTCAGTATGCTCCCTTTCAGTATGATGAGATAGACCTTGGGGAGCTGGGAAGTATCAGAGTTGTCTTTCACTGAGGAAAAACAGAAAGCTCCTCTATTTGTGAGCATTCTGTTATTTAACCACTCACTCAAAGCCCTAGGAAGCTCTACTCAAAGCCAGCTACTGAGGTGCAGGCGACATGACTTGGATAAGCAAGTCCGAGAGAAGACGCAACAGTAAGAGCGAGCGTGTCTGTGCTTCTGGAGTGGCTGCCACATGAAAGAGACTTATGGTTGGGAACAAACGTATTATCTTCTGGTACCTGACTTCTTCCATGCTCAAGGAAACAGGAACACATGCATAAACAAACATCAACTTAACTATCACTTTCTCCCGCTAACTGGCCAACCAGGTAAAGAACCAAACTTTAACTCACTAGTTGGGTAAAGAAAAAAAGTAGTAATATTTATCACTCGTAATTCTTGAACTGATCAGTACTTTTTTTGATGTTTGTGTTTTTGCAGACCTCATTTTAACTATTTTAAATGATCCTAACTATGAGAAAGCTCTCACCATGTGTTTTCCAAAAAGCAGGATTCTTTAAAACCTCCAGACTGGACGCCCAAGATAAATGGGTGACTACGGGTTCCAGGCAGTATCTTCAATGCTGCAGAGTTCAGAACAACACAAACACCCAGGATTTTTGACTTCTTGTTCATTAGTACATACATGTATTGTTTCCTATAGGAAAAGCAAGTGTAAAAAGTGTGTATATGTGAAGGATCTCTTACAGGAGAGCATCAGATGTGAGAGAGAAGTAGCCAAACTCTTGGCAATGTTTACACAGCAAAGGCAGGCAGAAAGGTCAGCTTGACATTTTATACTGAAGGTCAAGTGAATTCCAAGGTCACATTTCAAACAACCTCAAAAAAACTAGGCTTCTCCAATACTATGAAAATAACAATTAGAAAACCCTCACATGACCACAGTAATTGTTGCAGGTATATACTGTACATTTTATAGGGGTATCTACATATACTGTAGGTAGTTAAAACTTCTGGCTGTAAAAAGCCCACAAAGAATCTTAATTTTGTATACTTGGAAGTATGTTTTATAGGATAACCGGCACACTTCTTACCTTTTGCAGAAGTTGAGGATGACTGTCTCTAAGCTATTATTTTCCTAGTTGGTGGTAGATTGCTTTATGTGCATTTTATATTCTAATATGTGAAATAAAACCACTAAGGTAAAATAAATTGCTTCTTAGCCATTCCAGAGCAGTGGAACTGTGAACATTTGATCCAAGCAACAAATATGAACATAATAGCAAACTAAAAGGTAGGATTCTTACCCATCTGAACTCCTTACACCTGCCTGCCACAATAAATACTTAAAAAGGGCTTTGGCAGCAGGAGAGCTGACCTAATTTTTTTGTCACTTTGACAGGCTTTCTTTAAAGTTCAGAACAAGATGAGACTGATGTCATTCTGCTAGATACGCTACAGCGCTGATATGTCAATACAACCATGTCTGCATAGTAACTACTGTATGACTACAGGGCTACAGCTTAAAGGAGGAGAGACACTTAATAAATCATATGGTAAAGATATGGAGAGAAGAAAAAAATCATCTTTCTTTTCTGTGAAAGAAGGCTGAAGAATGAGTCTGGACAAGATAATAAGCAGACAGGGAATCTGCAATTCTGGCTACTCAAGACTGCCTGAGGCAAGCAGGGATTTACATATGCATTTTATATGGTCTCACAAAGGGCTCATTGAGTTTGGCTGGAGTTAAGGTACAGTAGATCAAAGCTTACTCATCTTTCTAATCTGGTTCTGGTTCCAATCAGAGTATTTTTGAGACCATCCAACTCTTTAAGCCCCTAATACGCTCACATTTTGAACTAATGCAGAGCAGAAAAATGCCATATATCAAGCTGGAAAAACACACATACTGCATGTGTATTTGTATTCATTTCTCAGACTATCTCTATTTCCTTTTACCCTGTGATGGCTTAATGGTTTCACCATGAATACTTGTCCATTCACATGCAGATTTAGTATGCAGATAAAATATGACAGAATTTTCCACAAAGAAATTATATTTTATGCTGTGACATTTCTATTCTTCTCTTCCTGCAGTGTTAGTAGCTTTTAAAAGACAGAACAGATAAATTCAATATGAAAGCTTTTGTTTCAGAGGGGAAATGTTGCTGTCTCTTTAAAAGTGAAGGGAAAATATTAAGATAACAAACAAAATAATTAATAATACTTAGCATTATAAAGCAGCTTTCATCCAAGTGTCTGAAAAGCACATTGCAAACAGTAGCCAAGCCTGACAACAACCTTGTGATTAGACAGCTTTCTTTTTAAAGCAGATGATCTCTACCTAAAGAGGGCAACCTGTGTTTTCTGTTGCAGTTGGGAGGTTGATATGGACAAAAGTATGTATTTCTGGGCAGATGTAATAGAAGCACACAGAAAAACTGAGAAGAAATCAGCTCAAGAGCTTGGGAGCTAGGCAATGCCAGACGACACACATCTGTAATGAGATATGAATTGCTGATGTTGCCATGGTGGTAGAGCAGTCAGAGTGGCACTTGAGAGGTGGTTCATTTACACGTTCTGGTTAAATCCTGCTATGCCTTTCTTTTTGGATTCCACATCATGCATGCTATCTTCTGATAAATAAACTGCTTGCCAAACTGATTTGCATAGGGGTATATACTTCAACTTAACGTCAAGCAATGGCAGCCCTACAACTGGTGGCAGTAGCGTCAGCTGAGTGGGTCGCAGTCAGATCTTCATGTCACCAGAAGGAAACTGGATTCGTAGAAGAATTCTAGGAGGCAAAAGCTGGGATGAGCTCAGGCAGTAAAGGTGCAGGAACAGGATCTCCATCCCTGCCTCCAGGTCTGTGCCCACAGAGCACAGAAAGAAAGAGGGAGGAAGAAGGGAGTAGCTACACACACTATATGCTCTGAGGGATTTTGCATTTCCTCTGCTCTTAGGATCTGACCCAGATGATCTGGTATGTCTAGATGCATTCACACCACCTGGAGACCGTAAATATAGTTTCCTGGCATCACCTTGTATTGCTACAGCCTGTGGGGGTTAGTTTTGAAGTTTATTTCTTGGCCCTGGCCATTTGCATATGTTAATAATTCATTTGCAGCAGATAAGGGAACATACAGTAATATGGACATGATCTTCTGGCCACCAACTTTCATTAGTGCTTAAGTTTTCAAGATGTGCCAACCGGGACGCTGTATGAACGTCATCTAGGTTCCCTGTGCTTCCCCTACTGCAAGCAGGGCTTGCAAGTCAGATACTGACTAGCAGCCACAGGAAAGCTGTGGGGCAAACCACCTGGCTGACTTGAGGTGCAAAATGGCTAGGCTGACTCAATAGCCAGCTCAACACTCATGGGTGCTCCATGCTGTAGTCACACTTCTCATGAAGCTAAGTATTTTACCTGCATTGGTAAGAGTCTGATCATGGCAAACAGATTCTCTTCCTCCAACTGAATATTTCAATAGAATTAATTTTCATCATATTTTTTTTTCTTTTTAAATCAAAGGTGTTTGAATTCTGTCATACATCTGAGTATTTCCAAAAGCAGTCCTATCTGGCTAAACAGGAGAAAAGAGGATTAAGAGGAAAATGCCAGTCATGTCTCTGGCCTTTCGTTTCATTCTGGGATCTTAGCACAAGTGCACTTTCACTGGGCATTGAGGCCACTATGTTGCACTGTGAAATGGAGCGCTAGTTCTGCTGTTGTCACTATGGGGATAGAAACATCCCATCAATGCAGAAGGGTGCACACACTTTGAGTTGCCACTGCAGGTAGTCCCAGAAAAACTTGTCTGCAAAATGCTGAAGTTAGTATCGACAGTTCTTTGAAAGGAATGATCATTATTTCTATTTCAGTTCAGTCCCTGATTCTTGTCTGTGCTAGTTGCTCTACGTAACATTCGTGGGGATGCTTTGTCCTCAGATTCACAGATGGATATCTGATTAGGGATTAGCACCTGAGTTTCCATCACATAACAGAGACTGTAGGTTGCACAGCTACAGGTATTAAGAGAAGCTTGCTGAGGGTCTAGCATGCTCTGAATTGCACACCAAGGCCATCCCAAGCACCATGTTGCTCTACCAGATGTTCTCTCAGCACTTTGCTCGAGCCCATGCCTTTCTGTTCCAATTTCCTAGCTTCCTTCAGTCAGTCTGGCTTGGCCACTAGTTATGCTTCTACTTCACTCTGGGAAGTGGTGTCTCTCAACCCCTCAGCTTCCAGATCTCAGCCTGTTCTCGACTCTAGCTGTGATTTCCACTTCTGGCTATACCATATACGGACAGATGGATGAGATGAAGGACTAAAAGATGCAGTAACAGCCTCTTTCCCTGGGAAAAGAAGCTCAAACTGAGACGCCTAGAGAGGTTAAACACTGTACCAGAAGTTCCACAGAAGTCCTCTGTAAGAAGAGGTCATCAGACTCAGGTTGATCTGAGTTGTATGCTAGTGCCTTGAGCATACCCTGCCATCTTATCATACAATGAATAAATGCTGCAGACAAAAGATACATTTATTAGGATATCAACTCATCTTTAATAAAATCTTTGGTCTTCATAATTATACTTCCTTCTTAAAAGAACAGGCAGTTTCATGAGCACCTCAAACAAAGAAGCTGGATTGTGTATGGGTATGTACTGGTGATCTTGGTATGAGTAGGATGCAAAAAGCTCACTTGCAGCTTTCTATGTAGTAAGGCATAGCTAGGGTTGTTCTCCTTCATGGGCACGCTGTAACCTCTTCTTTATTAGGATTCTACAAGATTTTTCTCCCTTGGCTGTCCCACTGTTTTAATGAAACCTACAGTATCTTAGTATATTTGCACATTTGACCCATCGGTCAAATTCCTTTGAGGTTAACCACAGCATGCAAAAATTAGTGGCAGTGGTGGACAACAAACACAGCAGGGAGATTGGATTAGACATGAAGTTTCCCATTCTGCGTGTGTGAGCATCCATGGTCTGGAATTAACCACTAGAAGAGCCCAGAAGGGCAGAACAATGCCCGAGTCTCTTAGAAATCCATATAAAATGACTTTCTGCTTTTTGTGCACATCAATGAAAATGTTCGGTTAATGAGACTTGGCTGGAATAATGAAAGTTGGTGTATTTCCCAGCTTGCTTGTAATTATATGCCCTTATTATGAATAGATATGGAATTATAATGTGCCTAATTACAGTTCCGTTACTGAGACAAAATGTATTTTCTCCTATTGTCTTTCTGAACATTTAGTATTTTATGGGTTAGCTACTAGTTTATTCCCACTTAGCAAAGGGTTCAATTAGCAGGTCAATGAGAACAGAGCTAATGGATGACAGTACATCCCTACCTATTATAACAGTTAAGAGTGGATTCCATGCTAGGGAGCAGAACTTCAGTTCAACTGAACTCTGCAGCTTCTGTGAGATTGAGTTCCATTAGGGGCTTTAATTAATTTTAAGGAGCCATGTGATGTATTTCTAATCCATCACTCAGGCGGTTTGTTACTAGTAATAGGATGGGGTAATTACTGCCACCCTATTCTGTTTCTGACAGCACCTTGGTAATGAGAGAGAAAGAACTGTGACAGCCTAAAAACGCTGGAGAACTTTAGATCGTGTTTATACGAGTTGTCCTGGATAGCCAAAATCTATCCTATAAGGAACTGTAAGAGTGCCGGTAGAACTAACCCACAGCAGTAGTCACTGATGTTACAGTATAGGACTGTGAAGTTTAGATCTAGTGTGTATCCACATGAAAAGAATATTAAAAGGATTGGTTACACTGAAAACCTACTGCAAGAGCTGTCCCAAATATGCTCAGAAAACCATGTTTTCTAGGTGTCCACTGAAAATCATCTCCACTTCTGATTACTGTATATTCACAATGAACTGCTTGTGAGTGATCTACAAAAACCCCACAATTATACAAAAAAAACTGCTGATAGATAACGTTTAGTATTAAGTACAGTTGGGAGAACTGCAGTTTTTTTTGTGGATAATACACCAATGAGAAAAATTTAGATTTAGGTGATGAACTGTTCACTAGTGCTAGTAATATGCTGTAGTTTTTCGTCCAGGTAGGTCAAGCTGGACTGTGTATGAAGTCAGGCTAGGTTTTCAAAGAAAAATAGGAGCAACAAGTACAGAAATGCCATGAAAAATCATGGAAAATAGATGCTCGGACAATCACAGACTCAGCTGTCAGAAAAGCCCACCACTACAACTAAGATTTGAATGTCAGCAAAAATAGCTATATTGCACTTTCTTACACAGTAGGAAACATGATTGTTTTCAGATGACAGTAAGTTGTGAGGCTGATCATATTCCTTATAAACAATATGTAACGAACATGCTAGTTAAAGTATGGTTCTAATCCTACTGAAGTTAATAGCAACATTCTCACTGCCTTGAATGATAGAGGAATCTCGTCATTTTCTTCTACAGGCTTGTTCAAAGTGCTGTAACTTTTGAAATAGGCAGTTACACATTTTTTTAACAATATTTAACATTCTTTACATATACCTTTGTCTTCTGGTGCTCAAGTGTCTTGTTTGAGCTCAGCAGACAACTGCCTACATACAGAAGTCCAAATGCAGTGCTTTAATATGCCTCCTTGGGACTCTACCTCACAATCTGCAAGAATTATTGGAAGATTATACACTTTGCTGTTACTTTCTCTGAAAGCAAGTTAATCATGGCATCCCATTCGCTTCAGTCTAAAGAGGAAGAAAAACTCACAAAATACTCATTTTCAACTCTTACAGTCTGAATATAGCTACTACTTTTTACTGAAGTCTGTCTTAAGAAGCACTAAGTGCTTTAATAAAGCCAGAAAGTAGAAAAAATTCTTCCTTCAACCAATAGATCTATGCCAGTGCCAAATGCAGGACAAGCCAACGAGAAACATTTTGCAAATCCTTCTGTGTTTATGAAAGGACAAAGACAGGAGAAAACAGCAGGGAAGCATCATACACATCACATCCATGGAAAAACTCGTAGCTTACCTCTGGGATGCGGCAAACAAAAGCACCTTTGGAGGCAATAATGACCTTGAGACTGCCAGGAAAGATGCTTGTCTCTTTTGTTAAGAGAATTGAGACTTTGCAATTTTTGGTAAACAAACCAAAGCATATCAAAGAAAGAACATATTTTAATGAATTCTGCCCTCTGGTAGAGGGCACCTATGAAGTCCAAAATGCTACATATGTGTTCAGGTCAAAGATGGTAATGATACACATCTTTATGTTTTGGTTACTAATTTCTACCACAGTTATACTACATTGTTATTATAAGAAAGCATGTTTCTATTCTCTAGACACACTTTTGCTGTATACCAAACATCAACAATGCCGCACATAAACATTAGTTCCGTATCTTGCTTCACTGAATCAGGAAGCTTCCATTTCTGAGTACACCATCCGTTGCAGGCAAAAAGCAGAGACAGGAATCTAATTCATTATAAAGATGTTAACTAGACTCTGACATTAACCTAGAAATGTGTCATCTTGGCTCTTTCTGTAGAGGGATGAATGCACTATGTACTCAGAGACAAAGTTACATTTCCTGTATGAGCCTTAATGCAAAGAATTTGCCAGTACAGATGTTCTAAACAACTTTTGCGTGTATTTAGACTCCGAAATTAAGTGGCCAGACTTTGTGAAGTGCTCAGCAGCTACTTCAATTACTGATGTTCCCAGATGCTGAGATTTTTGGAAAGTTTGGTAGCAATATGGGCACCTGGCTATGCAAAACGCCTCCTTGTTTAGTTACTGCCCTTTATGCAAAGTAGAATTCAAACAGCACATACAATGGTGCTGCTACTCTTCTCTACGCTAACCTCAGACGACCCTGAGCAAATGAGTGTAGAAAGTGACACAGTCAAAGAGCAGAATTACAGGGAACAAGCTGGTTTCTAGCAGCCTTTGGAACAGCAAAGAAAGCCCTCTGCAGCCTGCTTTGGGCCAGAGGTAGTTTTTTTTTTTTTTGTGTTACTTTTTGAGTTTGTATCTGAATAACAGAACTGAATCATGAAAGATTTGACTTTTGAGACTTTCAGGTGTAGTGTCAGTCTTTCACCTAGACAGGAAGCCGAGGACAGGTGCCTTCAGTTATCCCTTTGCACAACCACTAGCTTATACCTGCTTTTCAAAGACTTTTCAAAACAAATTTGGGCCTCATTCAGGCATCCTCTTTTGCTGAAATCCATTGCAATTCAGGATAATTTGGAATATTAAACCCCTATTTATTTGTTAGTATCTGCTCAAGTCCAGTAAAGTCCAACAGGGCTGTTGAACATAAAACCTAGCCTTATATACACTATGCTGAAAAGGGACAGAGACCCTCTCTTGGACTGTAGTGAATCTTTCAGCTGTTCATGCCTCCAGATCTTTAGGTCATATGAAATTCTTAATGATGGAAGAACAAGAGGGATTTTTCTCCAGATCTCACCATTTTGTGAATTGCTACCTTGGTTTGAAAGACCATCAGATGAGATGCTTATTGAAGAGGATAGGATGTGTCGCACACCAACAAATCAAACAACTGTGTTAGTACTCAGAAATTCACATTTAAGAAACTGATTCCAAGGAAAAAAAAAGTTTCTAGCTAATACAATAAACCTGCAAGCAGGCCTCAGATTGGCATGGTACAGCAGGACCAAAGTGTAAGCTAAACAAAGTATCTGCATATCAAAAACAAAATAGTGACAAATAAATTATGTAAGTTAATTACTAAGCATATTATTTACTAAGGAATGAGGGTAAGAAAGAGTGGTTTGAATTGTACTGCATTCAGAATCCAGTTCAGCTGGGAGCTGGTCAGTGATGCTAAAGAGAGTCAGCTAAACAACAGCAGGACTTAAGCTTCTCTCTGCATACCCTTATCCACATAAGCTCTGTTTGGTGAAATCCACAGCCTGCAACAATCCACCTGAGTCTACACAGTATTGGACTACTAAAATGGGACCACACAAAACCCATATAAACAGAGTACATTTTGAGGAGGGGGTCATGGCTTGAAAATCATCTTGCTCATTTATTTTAGTAATCCTTTTTCATTACCCTCTCCTGGAGTTAGAAGGGAAGTCAGTTGAGCTAAAGGTATACCTCCAACGTGTGGGAGGCTGAGAGTTTTGATTAGTGAATCCCACATTGGGGTATGCAAGTCTTTAACACCCTCTATATTTTTGCACCATCCCCTGAAGACAGGGAACCGACCGTGGAGCACTGGTGGAATGCAAACTATCTTCCTGCTTCTGGCCTGACAGGTGAGCTCAAATCGCCTTCACACAGGCTGTTCATATCCGCAGCCAAAGTCAGTAAGGGTGAGGTGCAAAAGAGAGAAAGCTTTAAGGAATGTACACTCACGTTACACCTAAGCTTACAAAGCCCACATAGTAAGAAAGAGGAATATTTAACTACGAGCACCAAGACTCTTGTAGCTTCTCTTGTTTCCTTTTAATTCCAAGAAATGATCATGATGTGTAAATGGTAAATTTGCTGTGTCCATTTTCTTAGTTCATTTGCCTACCAACTCATGTTTAGACAAAGTGCATGTTGAATGCCCTGGGGAATTTTCTGACCTACTTAGTAAAAGCAGTGCTGAGTGTCTGATTTCCTTAAATGAATCTAGACAACTTCTCAGGTTAAATGTTGCTTGTTTTGTCTTACAGTAAAAAGACAAGGCAGAAAATAGACCATGATGACAACTTTTTTTTTTTCTTCAAGGCATGACAATTCAGAAATGGTCAGCAACACTAAGTCCTACTTCCACAAACGTACAGGCAGCCTAACTCCCTTGGGCAACCATATTTGTAAGAGACGTCACGTTTCCATTGTTCTCGCTCATCACGGTCTCCCTGTGTCAGGATATGTTCGTACATAGCTGGCAGCAGCATGACAGGAATAGCCAATCAACACTGTCCAAATGTTTCAGATGCCATCTCAAAAACTAGCATTCTGAGTAACAGGGGTTATTTTTCCTTGCTTCCTTCACAAGACACATCTGCTCTTTTCTAGAAAGCAATTTAAATCACACTGTGTAGCTGGTATGAACCAACACTGCAAGCCAAAGGTCAGAACGCAACTCGTTTCTTCCCTATTCTCACAACAACGTAGAACTACTCTAGCTCATTACACTTTTGTTAGCGAGAATGGATTCATCTATTACTCCCACCTAGTAGTCATAAGTAATCAAATATACAAAAAGCCTCGTGATTCATAAGTTGCTGATTACAGGAGCTAGAGACCATGTGCAAAACAAGTCACAGATGGCTAGGTCCCTGCTGATGGTTAATCGCTACAGCTCCATTGACTTCAGTGGAACCAGACTGAGGACCTGGTCCAAACTTTGGAATTTTTTTCAGGAGGCCTGATTTCCCACACTAAACATTAAATTAGTTATCATGCTTCTGAACAGTAAGTCAAGTACAAGGTTGCCAAGCTCAGTCCCTCACCTACAATAAGCTAGAATTCACTTTTTTTTTTTTTACGGCTCATCAGCTGGCAAGAAATCAAAAGAATAAACAGTAACACAAGGCAATATATAGACATCTTTTCCATAAATCGTTTTGCTGAAATGCAGAACCATTCACTTCAAAATTTGCTTCAAATACTGTGAAAATATCTGTAACTGCTGGCAACTCTGCCTAGACAGAGGTTCAACCTAATTATCTAAGGAATTAAATGAGGAGGGTTTGAATTAGCTAAGTAATATATTCAAATCTAAAGTTACTATTACATTTACTATTTAAGCAACAGCATTTTAACAGTGAATACAAAGGTTGTTAAAAGACTTCAAAAAGTGCCTTTGAAAATACAGTATAAATTACTGTCAGTTCAAAGAATGGCTTGTATTGTTGTCCAGTTTCCTTCAGATGGGGAGGGACAAATGCCATGTCGAGAAGTAAGCTCCCATCAGGCATAAAATTATTTTACCAAGAATGGCAGCCAGGCTTCATAAAATTATGAAATTTACCTCATTACTTTAACATTTTAAACAGTACATTTGGAAGTTTATTTTATGTCTCTTCTGCATTTTAACCTGTCTGAGCTGTTTTTACAACTTTTGGTCATTTTTCTCCCAACTATCTGTTCACAACCATAAACACTAGAATATTATTTTTATTGTTTTTCAAGTAAGCTAAAAGTATTGCAGTCCCAGGAACGAGACTTGAAAAGACACTACCCAAAATTGTGAAAACAGTACAAAATCTACAGTAAGGCAAGAATTGATGAAACTGTGAAATACTTCACAAACACCAAATCAAGCACAGTCACACAGAAATACATAATTACAATAATCTAAGATGCAGTCTTAAATCCCTGTGAAATACAACTTTTAATAACTGCTTCCAAAATAGCCTGTATGCTCATGCTCTAAGCAGCAAGCCCAAACCACCTGATGAAAACCTTTAAAACCTACAGGTTTTTTAAGCGGTTAAATACTGAGAAGTATAGAGAGCATTCTGGCTTGTGCACTTTCAAGCTTCTTCCTAGAGATGATGTGCACTTTTCTAAAACTATGACGAGCTCCCTTGCTTCCTGTTAAGACTTAGTGGAACTCCAGGAGGCTCCACACATCACAGAACTGTTCAGTCCCACAGGGGGTTGAGCTTTAGAGGAGTGGAAGAGACTTTAAATCAGCTCTTTGTGAGGCAAGAGGTCTGTTTATTACTTTGTTGTGCTCTTTCAGAGTTGTTTTAAGCAGCACATGCAGCAGAAAAAAACTGTTAGAGCTGTTAGACCAACCAATTTAATTTTTAGCCGAATCTGGCCCTACTCAAGCCACCTTCAAAAAGAGGAATTCATTCAAGAGGGATTTTGTACTTACAAATGTATTCCAAAAGTCAAAAGATTCGTTAAAGTTATTTTTTTCTTCACAAATCTTTTAATACTGCAACACAGCTTTTCTGTGTTCTCTCTGGGAAGACGTTTTTGGGGTGGAAGGGGATCATACTAAACTGTCAAAATTCTCGAGGCAGTTTTTTGATTTGTTTCTTAAGTTATAAAAGAGTAATGATCATGTTGGAATTTTGTGAAGGAAAGACTACCAGAAGACTAAAACTAGATATCCAAAGAATTCGATTCCACCAGATGGTAAACAGCAAGTTCTCTACAACAATAAGCCACTATTTAGACTCCAGGACAGAGGCTGCTTGATGCCAAGTTTTTCTGAAATAGCAGCTGCATATGTCAATTCAATATGCTTTTTAAACAGATAAGAAGTCTTTTGTGAAAGGGTTTCATGAGCCCATCCTCCCCAACATGGTGTCCTCTCATCACTGGTATCTGGATAATTTTTATCAGGCAGATGTAATTTTGTCAAAAAAAATCCAAACCTTTTCAAACCATTTTCTGTTTCAGAGAGTATGTTCTGACATCTGCTGCTGAGCCCTGAAGAGGGGAAAATTTAACCCTCACTGATTGGCAGGTTTTCATGGGATCCTACCGGCCTCGCAATTGCTAAAGCAATGACCTAAAGTGGCATGGAGGTGCCTTAAGACCCTTCAAGCAGGGATTCTTGTTTCCTGATTGTGCCTGTCACTACAACAAGCGGTGACTCCTCTCCTGAAAAGCCCCACTTGTTAGCATCCCTGCTTTACCAAAGCTGAGCTGTTTGACCTTTGGGAAACAACTAAGCCTGCCTGTGCTGCCGGTATCTATCTGCCCATTGGAGATAATTCTTTCCTGCTTCACAGAGCTGTACACTGAAGTCTGTAAGATGTGCAGATAACACTACATTGAAGAATATCCAAGTAAAATCAATTGCATTATTGGCTGATGAGCCCTATCAAGCAATATTAAAGTATGGCAATACAGTAGAGTACACAAACCCAATCAGATGCAGAATTGGTTCATGCAATCACAAGTGTAGCCCTCCCATTAAGAGGTACAGTAAATACTCAGTTTGGAGGTGACAGCAAAATACAGCAGTGAACTCTCTTCCTAGCCAAATCTGTTGCACTGGCCTCTGGGAAAAAAACAGGTAAGAAATAAAGCCTGTGCCTGAAAAGTTATTTGTGTTTAGGGGTATCAATTGGTCTAACCAAAAAAAAAAAAAGAAAAAAACACCACCCACTACTCCTTATGGTGCCATCTTTATACTGAGAGTCACACATAGGCTTTGAGACAACGAGAAGGTGGCCAAAACACCAGGGACTAAAGCAGGAATTTCCACACAAAATGAAGGGTCTTTAACTGCAAAAGCAGAAGAGTTAGAGTTGCTGGGGTATGGCCTTCACATACTCCCATCATCTGCAGCTCAGGCCTAGGATGTCTTTTAATGCTTGTGCACAAGTGGACTGTAAGGGATTATCACTAACCATAGTGAAAGAGGCAGAAACTGATAATACATGGCAACATGCAAGAGAATATATGGTGATACAAACACTCTATGGGAGACCACACTTGCAGTATTTTTTGAGGATAAAATCACTGTGTTTGATGTACAAATAACAAGTCATTTCCTCTCCTCCTGGCAGACACCACTAGTGAAACGTTGTCACCAGCAAGCCATTTCTTCTCACTCTTCAGCTCTCCACTTAAATGCCTGTCTTTTCCCTTCCAAGTCATCCAACTCTCTGCAGATTAGTTTAACAGAACTGGGAAATTAAGAGCTTAAAAGACATTTGTATCAGATAGAAGAGTATCAAGAGATAAAATGCTGAGCAGCCAGGGATAAGGCCCAGAAAGGGAGAAAAAGTAAGTGGCAGAAGGAAGCCAAAGCTTGAGGGGAGAAGTCAGGTGGGAAGAGTGATTGTGTTTTACTGTTGTCACAGAAGCTCTCTGTCCAGCTGTAAAGGATTAGAGAGCTGAATGGGCCTGGGAATCAGACACCTGTGAGGCTAGGATAAAAGGTCACATCCAGGTGCCATAAGAGCTTGTATTTAGGCAACAAGGGAAGAAGAAGTGAGGTAGTAGGGAGTATGACTGAACTTTGACCAAGGGGGTTTTTCTGCGGGAAAGATGTCTGTCCTTCTTGCCACCAAGCTTCGGAGGAAAAGAAAGGGGGAGAAGCAGAAGGGAGCTGTGAGAAATGCTAAGTAGTAAGGTTCTTGCTCATTGGTTTGTGTTGAGGGTTGGCAGAAGTAAAAAGGAAATAACCAGTATCTGACTCCCTTGTTAGCTGTGAAGATAAGGAAAGTACTGGGATAAAAGACCATGCCCTCTAAATGAAGAAGCTTCAAGCAGCTGAGACGGGATTAAGGTGCAGAAATAGCAAGAGACTAGCTGCTAGTGAAAAAGGCTAGTGCCTTGTATTCTTCACAAATAACTGAAAAGGAGAAAATGGAAAAAGATCTTGCAGGGGCTTCAGTATCTGAGTTCTGGCCTTTACTCCTAAGATACAGTACAGAGAGAAAGGTATTGTTTTTCTTGGGATGCACTAAATAGCTTTCAACAGCAGCAGCTGATTCTTTCAACAAGTGCTGATGGCTCTTAATACATTCAATTTATCTGCTTGCTGCTCAGATTCCAGTAAAAGGGCTGGTATCTCAAGACTCCTATTAAAATGTCCTCACTATATATTCCATAATACTGTAGCACTGATACCTCTGTAAATAAACCTAACCAAACCCATTGCTTATCTTGCAAAAATCCAAACTTAGAACTGAGAGATGACAAGTGGAATTGGCTGCACTGAGGCAGTGGTGAACAGTTCAAAAGCAACTCAAGAAAAAGTGGCTGGGAAAGTGCTTTTGGGTGCCATGCCTAAGCAAAGCTTAGAAGAAAAGATGAATAAAGGACAGTGAGACTGTTTTCTGGATTTCTTTCTTCCCCAGGAGGGAACCTGGCTATACAGCATGCAGTTATAAAACTTAACACTGACTGTTCCACCTAAGAAAGTATGTTTTTCCTGGGAAATACCACAGTCCTCTCTGCAGTTCTTGTATCTTTACAACGTGGTCACATGCACATAGAAAAACTGAAATCCTACAAAATGTGTGGTACCTTAAAAAAGACAAACCGATTGCTTTGACAGCCCTTCCTAATGGTCAGCTTAGGACAGGTGGCATGGTCCAGTCCAGTGAGTCCTTTTAATTATATTTAAGTTTATAGAATAACTACCAATAACTGTCTCCAGGGTCAGATACTTTCTGGCAAATGAAACCTGTGCAGGAGCTGTAGACCTGAGATTTCTTCACCCAACAGGTCATTAACTCCCAGGAAATGACTGACCTAGGAATTCTTCATAGCTATTCTACACCAGGAGAGAGTAAATATATAATGAAGAAGACAAGCAATTACCTTCATTTTCTTTCAAAAATTAAAAGTAGAGATGTTGATTTCCATAGACACGGAGTTCTGCTGATAGTTCCGATAACTTTGCAAACATAGCACAGTACTTACCCAGGCAGGTAACTGCCCCGCACAGCCCTGCTTGCTCTGGGATGGTGGAACGGCTTGGTATTTTAGCTAGAGCTAGTTCAAAAGATAGCTTTCTGGAAATACTTTAATTCTTTTATCTCCTAAGAACAACTTAAACATGAACAAAAAAGACTCAGGGATCTTTTTTTTAAAAAAAATAACTACTAATGAGTAGCAGGACAATAACTGACATACTGAACTTGACCATCCTGGTTTTACTGTCACTTTTGGTCAAGCAATGTCAATAGCTGTCCATCTCCAGTGGTAACACACAGAAAAAGAATCACAGAACACTCCTTTCCTCTGGTAACTTCAGGTTTTGTTGTATCTATTTCTTTTTTTCTTTAAGACAGGCTGTCTGCCCTTAGAATTGTGAAAGTGTGCTTTGTTTCCCGATGCAAATTTGTTTATTTCTGTCCTAAACAGTCCATTAACCTATCTCCTGTGTCACTGAAAACAAATTTCAAAACTTGTTTATTAAACATTCCTATTTTTTTTCCTCTAAGCTACATAAATACACTAAGTTATTGATGGATTGCTATTGCAGAGTACATGAAGCAGTTATTACCATTAGTTCTTGTTCTCTAAACATACAAACAAAACTGCAGCATGAAGCAGAAGACCAATCAGTCCAGTGTTATTCCACCACTATGTGTGCATACCCTTACATCCGCATGTCCTTATAAAAAAGGCTATGTGCACGTATCACCTTCCCACTATCATCCCAGTGGTGTTGAGTGGCCTGTTGATAATTAACACTAAATCAGGCATGAAAAAGAGTACGTGCTGATTTTAGATGCTTGAGACAATAACTTTAGAGGGCTGTATTGGTACCCCCCCCCCACGCATTTCAATGTTCTGTACATTGTCCCGAAAAGATAATGGCGTTTCAGGAGTGGATGCCAGAATTGTGCTTGCATGCTTGATAAAATTATAGTTTTGAGTCAGTGAAGCAAACAACCATTCTAAGACAATCTCCTAGTATCTTAGAAATCCTGTAAATTCCAGAGATAGCATCTTTGTTGACAGCAACAGAGCTGCACCATCTCAAACAAACTACTGGGCTGAGCTATCACATACTGACTGCACCTGAGGATCTGACCATATTTGACCTGGGGAATGAGCCATATGTCTCAGCCCTTTATTCTTTAGCCTGTGATTTGAGGCTCAGTGCTTAAGTGTTTTGCACCAGTCCATCTGTCAACATTCTCTGAGACTTAGATTGCTGAGGCTTCACAACAAAGAAAGTGTTAATGTGAGAAAAGAAATACACAGATGTTGTCAGCCCACCTCTAATTCTAAGCAGTCCACCCGCTTTTAAGCGGTTCATGTCACCATCCAAGGTGAGAGTGCTGACTTAGCTAAACTATAACTTTTGTGTTAAAACTAAAATCCATATACATTTTAGTCAAGAACCTGATAACCATTAGGAATAACCAAACATTGTTTTGGCTGATGTTCAGGAGATTTTTTGCAAGAGTCAGTTCTGTTTTCCCTAGTCCTAGCCCTTCACAGAAGAGCTGACCTTCTCTCAGTGTTTCTGTGCTGCAAAGCTATTAGAAACTAACTGATGTACCATAACACAAACTACTCTTGTTTAGGGTGAGATGATTTGAGGGTTCTGGAACGGAAGCATCTTATGAGCTGCTCTTACCTAATCACAACTCAGTGGGTACATTCAGAAAAGATCCTTTTTTTAATCTCAGGCAATACAGTATGTTTTAAGGAAAAATCTCATCTAGTACAAAGAACAAGCCATCTGTAATGAAAGTTCAGTTTTGTGTTTCCTTTGTAGTACAAACTGCTTTGTGTATGTGGTTATTTATACACGTACCTGACAGAAAATGGGAACCTCGGCCTTCATGTGAGATTTATATGGTGGAAAAGTCTTCTACGTAGCCTGCTGCACAGCTAACTTGTGTCTTTAGTGCCTCTCCACCGGATTCTGGAAAACCTTGCTATTAGGAGCTCTAGAGACTGTGAAAAAAAGAAGTTGTGACTTTTAGCTTGCTAAAATTCTTTTTTCCCTATACATATTTCTATAAAAAGTCAGTTACATCAACAGCATGGGACTCAAACAACAAATACATCCAACCTACCTGAGACAAGAGCTGCTTTTTACAGAGGAAAACACCAGGCTCCTGCCCCCGGAGCGCACCAGAACAGTCTAGAAAAAGGGCGGAGCTCCCCGGGGCTTGTGATCGGTGGTCAGCTTCTTGCAGCTGTGGGTTGGTGTCGGTTGTGGTGTTGTGGGTGGTGCGGCCGTTGCTCGGCGCGAGGCGGCCGTTGCTCGGCGGGGCGGCGCCGCGCGCGCGCGCAGGGCGGCCGTTGCTCGGCGCGAGGCGGCCGTTGCTCGGCGGGGCGGCGCCGCGCGCGCGAGGCGGCCGTTGCTCGGCGCGAGGCGGCCGTTGCTCGGCGCGAGGCGGCCGTTGCTCGGCGCGAGGCGGCCGTTGCTCGGCGGGGCGGCGCCGCGCGCGCGCAGGGCGGCCGTTGCTCGGCGCGAGGCGGCCGTTGCTCGGCGGGGTGGCGCCGCGCGCGCGAGGCGGCCGTTGCTCGGCGCGAGGCGGCCGTTGCTCGGCGGGGCGGCGCCGCGCGCGCGCAGGGCGGCCGTTGCTCGGCGGCCGTTGGCCCAGGCTCGGCGCTGCTGTCTTTGGGACTCGCACCAGCGAGGGCAGCTTGGCCTCGTTAGCCCACTGAAGCGCATGACTCGACTAACTACTTGGTCAGGCCACCGGAAAGCACAGCTTTGGAGCTTAGCTGAGGTTAGTCTGCACGCTGAAGGAGAAACAACTCTGAAAGTCTCTCAGAAGGTGTGGTATAAACGACCTGGCAAAGTAGCAAGTTGCTTTTTGGATAGGCACCTTGTGCGCTGTGGGTGTTTAGTCCCTGCCAAGTTGGCCAGCCTTGGCTGCTGGCTGCCTTAAAAGTTGTCAGGTGGTGCCTCTCAGGTCCTGGTAGGTGAATTCTCTCTCTCTGAAGCAGCTGCTGAGGATAACAGAGTTTTGAAGAGTTAATTTTGCTAAACTTGCATTTTATTTCTGTGGAAATTGTAAACCTGCTTTCTTAAAAAATCTTTAGGTGTTCCTGTGCTGCAGGCTGCTGCTCTGTTAGAGCAGTCTGCTGCAGCAGCTCTGTATCTGGCTGTGGTTCAGCATCTTTGCCTGTGCCCTTTCCATGTATCACTGAGATTCTTCACGTTGTGCTAAAAGAGGAATCTTAAGAAGGTTGGTATAATGGGTTGGTCTGAAGTGGGATGAGCTTTGACCAGCAGGAGTTAACAATGGTAAGGTGTCCTGCCCTCTTACAGCTGTGTTTTATGGTGAGGCATATTGGGTAAATGAGAAAAACTTGAAAACAGGTTTTTTTCAAATGCGCGTTATTTTTTATTACGGAAGAGGCTATTTTACCTAGCTATGAATATGACAACTCAAATTTAGGGCTGGTTAAGAGTTCATATACAACAGGCTTGCCAGCATGCTTAGTGAAAAACTTCAGTGTTCTTTCTTAGTCACAGGATTGAGGTTGGGGCAGATTGCTGAAAGTCATATAAACCTATCCTGTGCTCAAAGCAGGGCTTTCTTGTTTTTACTTAAATGATATTTAAAGTTTAAAAGCTTTGTTTTAAACTACAGTGACGAACTGTAGTCTCTCTTTTACTGCAGTTTTAATTGTTTGATACTTTCCTTTTTTTTTTTTTTTTTCCCTACCTCTGTATCTGGAGGATTGGTAGGGCTACAAAACATATACTGCCCCGGATCAGTGTGAGGAGAACTCCAATATAACAGCTGGAATAATTACTACTTTCTGTGAGAGGGGCAGAGTTCGCACATCCAGGGGATTACCCAAATAGTTATGGCTTTGTGTTTGGAAATGGAATAAACTCAGTGTGTTTTTAAAAAACAAATGAGTCCTTACCAGATTAGGTAGATGTGAACCCTGCCATTACTTTCTCTGAATCACAGGATGGTCTAGGAGAATGTTACTGCATGACTGACTGCAGCAGGAAGCAAAAATCTGTTGAGTTAGAAGACTAGGCTACTTTTAAGGATCTGTGGAATGCTTAAATGTTTGTTTCAAAAATAAAAAACACATCTTGAGGCAGAGCTCTAGAAATCATCTTTGCCATGTCTGAATAAGGAACTGCTAGGTAAATAAAAGCAATCAGTGCATCAATGTGAACAATACAGGACTTCCTTATGTCATCAGACTAGCTCTTTTCAGTATGAGGAAGAGGAATGGGGAATGAGATAGTGACGCTGACACCGAGTAACTGCCAGTGTTTTCAGCTTCCCTTCTTCACCAAATTAGGCCTTTAAAAAGTTCTTTCTGCTAGATTTATGTGAAAGGGAGATGGTGATTTATTTGATCTTCCTGAATGCTCATCAAACCTTGAAGGTGAACAAAAATAGGAAAATTGTATCAACTACGGTAGCAGGTGCTAAACCTTGCTCGGAGGGCTATTTTGCACATAAACCGGCTAATTACAGCCTCTGATTTATTTATTTATCTTTTGGTCCCTTGATAGCATACCAGCAACAGCTCTATTAGGTTGCATCATTCTGTTATGTCCCACTTCTTAAAGAGCGTGAAGCCAGCTTGCAAGAAAGTCTGGTATTTAACACAGCCTGTGGATTGTTACTGATTTTGCAAGCTTTTTTTTTTATTATTATTATTATTAGAATGTTATTTCCAAACTTTAAGATGGTTTAAATAGATAAAGAGTAAAAACAGGAAGGGAACCACCTTCTGTTTTTCTACCTTTTGTGGAATAGCAGTGACACTGAAATGCTGAAGACCAAATTTCCCACAGAATGGCACTGTAAATCTCTGAATATTAGAATACCTTTGAGGGAATGACAAAGCCTCTGTGTCTAAAAACATAAATGGTGAAATTGCCATATGCCCTATTTGTTCTTCTGGTGTTCTTGTGTCAGAAGCCTGTTCCAGCTGTCCTGAAATGTCCTGGCTTTTTAGTTTATTAGTCCAGGTATCCAGAACTTTCACATTTATGGCTGAAATACAAACTGTGTAGCCATCTGTCTAGCCAGGAAGGTAGAGCAGTGCTTCTGTGCAGTGTCCTTAAGAACAGAACAACTTGGCAAGGGTGACCATCACCATGCCTAACCCACGTTTAGGTCCAATAGGGCTCAGGAGCTTGGTATTTCTTTGCCTTCCTTCTAGCATGGCAGACATGCTGAGGAGATAGTTTAATAAAATGCAGTAGCAGCTGCTACAGCTGGAGAAGATAGTCATCTTCTCTAACCAGTGGGTTGTTGTGTAAAACTTGCTGAGGAACTGGAAGATAAGTCCAGTACAGAAATGTGTGTATATAAGGGAGAGACTGTAATCAGTAAGTGGATGTGGCTTCTAGGCTAGTGGCTGGAGTTGTTCTTCCTAAATTCTGTAAAGAGATGCAGCTTTAGCAGTAAAACGCTTGGCTGAGTGAAAGAAAGTGAACCTGTAATGCTGCTCTCTTGATCGGTGTTCTTATTGCCTAGACTATAATAAAGGGCCAGTAGTTTGTTACCCTTACCTTGATGAACCTTGTTTGTGGATAAAATAGCTGTGAATGCACTGTTCGGAGCCAGGGACGATGAAGCTGAGGAGACACAGTAAATCATGAGCAAGGTGCAAAAAAGCATCCAGTCCAAATAGCATCCAACTTGTGAATCTTGTGGAAGAGCAGATGTTTCCTTCAGAAAACTGATAGGAAAAACACTGGTGTATGTTTATCTGTGGCCGTATTTGGACTTAAAAAAAGCTCTTGTACATTTTGAGGGTGGAACTGCTTTTTCTTCAAAGCCAGAAGAAAGACAAAGGCATAGCAGTTTAGAAAATCTCATGATTTTGACACAAGTCTTATTTCATTTTTAACTCCTGTGGTTGGCAGTTTGCTCTAATAAGTCTTGATGTGGTTCCCTTTTGACCTGGCTGGAGGATGGTCTCTGCCTTAAGGTACAGTGGCTTGTCAATACCTTTACTTTGCAGTCTCCTGTTTCTTTCAGTAGTGGAGCTCCTATGTGAAAGCAGTCCAAAGATTTTTAAGCTAAGTTACAAAGAAATGGTCAGAAGGAGTTGAATGCGGCGCTGGAACTTAGAAGATTTGGGAGTCTGGCTAGGAGATGGAAGTTTTTATTAGGAGCTGAAATGGAAGCTTCTGTGGGGAAAAAAAAAAAAGAAAAGGAGGTATATACTTATTATTTTACTTGATAGATACCTTAGGATTTTTAGGTTGTCCACCTGTATAGAAGAATGAGAGACAGGAGCTTTAACTTGGTTTGCATGAATTTAGTTGACTCAAGTTTCAGTTTGGTTTCAGAAGCCTGAAAATCCAGCCTGCTGTGCTTCTCTTCCCCGCAAGATTGGAGAACGGAGAAGGACGATGCTTTGCTTCCTCACAACTGTTTGGAAGGAAAGGAGTGGCTGCAGCTCCTTAGGCTGGTCTCTGTCTTCTGCCAGGCATCTAGGACTAACTGTATCCTACCTCCAGGTCTCCTGTGGCAAGGAGTCAGAAAGGTGCTGAAAATTGATTATAGAAGATGCAGATATAGCTGTGTTAGAGAAAAGAGATCTTGAAGTTCTGCAAACAGCATCCTTAATGCTCAACTGCAGTGTAATAGGATTTCCTTGGCCTGCTTTTGATCTGATGAATGGTGAGTGTGTGAAAGGAAGAAGCTGGGTTGCTCCTACTAAGGCACCATTTTTTAGTAGGCAATAATCCCTAAAAAGAAATTCAGGTTAATGTTCCAAGAGTGCAACTAACCCTTTAATACAGTGTTGTCTTTCCTAATGTCAGCACTTGTGTTGTATTCTCTCTCCCAGTAATACCAGGCTTACGGGATTTTGGAATGCTGTTGGTGGGGAAATTAGGTGCTTGGGTCTTCATCTGGCTGAGGCTGATAAAGGCCTCTTTTTGTTAACTACTATGTTGCTTTTCTAGGAACCAAATTCAGCCAGAAAGAAGTGTGTGGAAACTATTATTCAGGTGAAAATAAGTATTCTTTCTGCTTCCTCTGTGCTGGTAAATAGGTACACATAAACTTGTTTTGATTTTTGTAACTGGAACTAATATTATTGCTGCAAAGAGTATGTTTGTGCTTGTTCATTAGAATCACTATGTGCCTGCATGAAACTGTCAATGCAGTTCTTGTTTCCCCTTCTCAGTTCCAAGCAAAATTCAAATATCATAGTAGAGAGAGGTTTGTTCTGTTTTGCCTTCGAGGCAACTCTACTGACTCCTAGTTAGCAGCTCTTAGGAAAACTACTTAAATTATTTGCTTGCTGGAAGTGGCAAAATATAATAGACTATTGAAGAACCTGAAAGAACCTGAAGGTATATTATGTCAGTGACTAAGCTGTGAGTGCAGGAATTGACCTCTCCATTTTGAGATCTGTGAATAGGATGCAAATACTGCTCATGTGTAGTTTTGAAATTTGGCTTGTAGTAAGCTAGAGCAAACTCTCTGATTTTATTAACCCTGCTATCCTCCTGGCAAAGAAACTCTGGTCAGTTTTTTCTTTTTTTTTTTTTTCTTGAGGGACTTAAAGATTTCCTTTCTAAATATTAGTCATTTAAAACTCAATATTTAATTCAGAAGTAGACAAAAATACATTTTTCTCTGTGCAGCAGGAGCTTTTTTTTTTCTTCCTAAATCAAGTTCCAGCAGATATGTCTGTCTGATTTTCAGTTGTATATTCTTTTATCAAAATGCCTTTGATCAAATGAACTCTTGTCTTTAAAACTGCTGATACCCTTCTGCATTCAGGTTTTTCCTTTCACTGTTTAGTGTTATCTCCCTGGATCAGGTGCCATCCTGGAGATCACTTAGATAAGTGATCTTAGCTCAGTAGGGTGATGAATAAGAGCTAAGCCTCTTTTGGAAGTGGAGTCGATATTCATTTTTTCCTAAGGAATACTTCTATAGAAACATGTTCCCCATATACCTAAAAGCAGAAACCCTGAAGAGTACAATGTACTCCCATCTGTGGAGTAGATACTTTAAAAATACTGTGTGTTGTCAGCTTCTTCATGTTAAAGAAGCAGTCCCAAAGTGTTCACTTCACCAACTTCTGGCCAAAGCTTAGTGTCCAGCTTTGACATAATTATCCAGTCTTGTGCCTGAAGTGAGGAGTGGGCTTCAGCTGTTAACCACACAGGCTTCCAGAAGAGTAAAACCAACAGCATCTTGGCAATGTGTTGTTTCCCTGGTTGGTGTCTTCAACAGAAAGTAAATATTGGATGGGCTCAGAACTGACTCTCACTTCTCAGATTTTGAGGCTCACTGGAAGGATATTAGGAAATTGTTTCTTGTCTGGGTATATGTTTTGTAGAAAAATAAGAGGAGAAATTGCGTTTGTGGATGCGGTGTTGGGGATTGAGAACCGGGAAACTTTGATTCCTGGACGTGTCTTAGAGGCTTCTTATTGCACTAGGCACAGCAGTGGGAACTCAGTGCTGACAAAGATTTCCACCCTTCATTTCTTTACCCTAGATCTGTGTTTTTATGAATGGAGATGCATACTGCCTCAGAGAAACTACCTCTATGTTCCAGGAAGCCCCACTATGTTAGGGACTATGATGAATAATGCATGTAATAAGTGTATTCTGGACTTCACAGAACTAAAATATTTCCATAAAAGGCATAATTCTTTGAAGAAAAGACTGCCAAACTTTTTGAGCTGCCTAGTACAACAAAATAGTATCTGGAAATATAAAACAGAGGTTTGAAATGTATCACTTAGCGTAAGTCTTGCGAGGCATAGCATAAATATTGTTGAAAGAAGTCAGACAAGTTAGGGGCTATGTCAGAGTCACCAGCGTGTGTAGTAAGGCATTGATAACAACACCAGACTGCTCACTGGCTGATGCAATAAAAAATACTGCAGGGCTATGCTGTTGGAAGCAGTTTATGCTAAACTGCCAGACTGGACATAATGCAGGGAAGAGGTATATATGCATGTGCAGTGCCAATGAAGAAAGAAAAGAAAGAGAAAAAGGAAAAGAAAGAAAAAAAAGAAAAGATAGGGTACCTAATCAGAGAGAAATGATTTCTGAAGTTAGCATTCCACATAGTGCTAAATCATTTTCTGTCTGGCTTCTGCGTAATGAATTTTAAATCAATAGTTCTAGCACACACATATCTATACAGTTTTCAACAGAGGTATTTTACCTTGTAATGTTGTTGCTGAAGCCTTTGTAGCAGAAAATTGTAAATGATTTAGAAAATCATAATAAAATTTTTACTTAACTTTATGTGGGAATACTTGAAGGTGGGAAATGCTTCCACCTCCTTTTCTTTGTTTCTTTTTTCTTTTTTTTTTTTAAAAGAAAAACTTTTAAATAAGAGCGATGGAACTTGCTGAAAGTGCTTTGTGTGGGTTTGTTTGTTTGTTTGTTTTTGTTCCCTGCTGTTCTTATGCACGTTTCGCAGAGTTTTGCCTATGTGCCTGCGTGCCCCTTCTTGCAAACCAGGGTTAGTGACGAAATGAGATCACAGACATTTCTGATGCATAAGCTTGTCAGTGCCAGTCTGTGTTCAGCGATGAGCAGCTGACATCTACCAGCTCCACAAGGACCCCACTGAACTGTTTTCATGCCACTGAGACTAATTGAAGTAAGTAGAGTTTTTCCATGTAAATAGAAAAGATCTGTTACACAGCCAGAACAACATAATAGAAGGATACATATTAAATGATCTTTTATTGCACAACTAATTTATGCCAGAAAAATAGGGGACTGAAAGAACTCTGGGAAATCATGTGATTCTGCAGTTGCTGGGATCAATAATAATTTCTGTTTTATCACTAGAACTCTTCTCTCTAACAGTATTTCTTTCTGAAAATATTTCTTAGGACTCCTTTGAAAGGAGTTCATGTAAACCATCTTAGTTTGGATAGCTTTTCCATGTCTGTACTGCACTTCTAGTTTTTGTGTTTTTTGTTTTTCCTCGGAAAGCAAATGCTTGAACAATCGTATTGCCTTTTTCTATACCAGTCCCCACCTAGTATCTTCTGAAGTTGTTAATGAGGTTTCACAGGAGTAAAGTCACAATTTAACATACTTTGTACTAGGTTTTGTGAAAATATGGTCTCCGTACCTACTGTTTGGTGCCTCCACTGAGGGAATGATTATGGCATTTTAACTCAGTCCTTAGCTGTCAGAAGATCTGTGGGTATGTCTTAGGACAGACTGTGTAAAAGCAAGTTTCATTAGCTGTGCTACTTGTGGAGCAGACAGCCAAAATAATTTTTTGTTTTGGTTGGTACCTTGAAGAGGCTTATTTGACTCCTATCATTGTAGTTTTTCCTATCATTGACTCCTATCATTGTAGCCTTTTACAATCTCAAATACTCTCTTATACTCATGAGGCTCTTTTTAACTAGAAAGGAGCTGTTACTTCACTAGGAAGACAGGAGGCCAAACCCAGGGTTTTTGTATGCAGTAGCACAATGTTGTTATACTTACATTTGAGAGTCTTGTTAGGCGTTTGAGTGTGAATTTCTTTCTCTGAGAGACAGAGGCCAAACATAGTTCTAAATTTCAATTTGCGCTAATTCTTATGCTGTTATAATTTGCCCTGCATGTGACAAATCTTCCTTAAAGATATCACCGGTGTGTATAAACAGTAGATGTTACGCCTGGGGCCTAACATCCGGTGCCGTAACTTTGCAATTTTAATTGCTGGGTGCTCTCTGTGGGAGAGACATTTCAGAACCCACATCTCCTTCCCTGTCTTTTTTCTACTCTCCATTAACTTCCCAGTTTTTCTACTAGTCTGATAATTTTTTCAGCTTCCATGACACTGAGATTCAAAATTTTTGTTTGTCTATGGGCTTTCAGCTTGTGCTTATTTTAGACAGGTACAATCTTCTAATGTTTGGCTACGATGCTTTGTAAGATGGGTTTTTTTCAGTCACTCATGTTTCAGTTCTCTTTCAAAAAACAAATGTGTGACTTCAGTATGGATTGAGATGTAGGCCTCCGTGATTAAGTGTCCTGTGTATTTGTCTTATGGAGCTGGAGCTGGTGAACGATTAAATATGCTGTACAGTGTGAAGAGGTGTTTCTCAGAGGTTTCCTCTGCACACCATTCATAGGATATTTGAGAACTCTGAATTCAAATCCCACTAGACAAAAAAATTTGTTACTTTCTAGGTGAATGGTTTGTCTGCTGGGAAACGGATAGCAGCTGTTCATCCTTCTGCTGTCTTTTGTGCATCTTATGTGGCAAATGTGCTATAAGCCTTGTATCAGACGAGATTTGGCCCTGTAGCTGTAAGAAACCTTGGCCTGTGAATTGCAGTGGTAGTTAGTAAATAGGTGGGTCAGATGCTATTTTTGCTGTCATGTTGACTTTAAAGTTGATGGGCCTGGTTCTAGTATATGGTACTCTTTAACAAAGACATTGTGATTTTTGGAAGGATTTCTTTATTTTTTGGAGGACCTTTTTGAATTAATTGGTTTAGATTAAATAAAATACTTTGTATTTCTTGCTTCGCCTTCAATCGCTATGCTGATATCAGGGGAAAAAATCAAGGAAGCTTTCTTGTGTTCTACTTACTGCTCATGTCTTCGCTATCCTTTGTGGGAAAGTAATGGGATTCATTAAAGCATTAAGGGTGGCTTAGCATAAATATTAGTGTTAGTAAAAGGTACAACTATCATGTGCTTCTCTTTTCCTCTAAATTTGTGTAGATTACCTGGCATACTACCCCAGTTTGAGCTGAATAAGCAAGGAAATATTAAATAAGGGGGGAAAAAAGTAGATCTTTGTATGACGCAGCTACTGATACTTTTGTGCAGTCTAGATTTCACCCTTCAAAAAGGTGTATTGCGTTCCTCCGACGACTTGCAAAACAGAGTTGAGTTTTGGAGAACATGCCTTTTATAAGAACTAAGCGAGATGTTTGTCTATCCAAGAGAAAGATAAGAGGTAACTTGATTATTAGTCTGAAAGAACCAATGTGATGGAGATTTCTGATTATAAAGGGCTCTGTAATCTGACAGAAAAGGCATGAGAGCCAAGGCATTCTTTGGTATACTTCTATACAATCTTCAGGGACACAACTGTTTCTGTGTGATAGTCTACAGCTCATCAGTACAGTCTGTGCCACCTTACTCTTTCTAGCTGCGATTTTCACTTGAAACTATCCTTGGCAGGGTTTATAGCAGTCCTGCTTGAGTGTTGTGATAACCTTGTCCTAGATCTTTCAGCTCATTAGGTTCTTTTTGTCCTTTCTTCTGAAAAAATTTCAGCCTTATGTACAAGTTACAGTGTTGTCCTGTTTTTCTCTGGGTGGAATAAGAGGGCATGATCTTGAACTGCCTTTGTTTTTTTAAAAATGATTTGTAATATTTCCACTGAAAAATACCCAGTGGCACAGCAATAATCTGAAAATAGTTCCTCAGAATGCTGTTCCTGATACAGCTGGAACAAAAGTTGCTGATATTTGGGAGCATGTACTGGGGGAGAGATCACTGTACAGGTTCTCCTTTTACTTTTTCCTGAAGGCATTACTGGTCACCTCAAAGACATGAGACTGGGGTACACCTGACATGGTATTCTTTACGTTGAGGAAGCAGGCTTGTTTGAGACATGGGAATAATGTGTAGAAGGTAGGTATAGAGCAGGGTGGACTGACATCTGTTGTTTGTGTTGCTTTGATTGAACAAGTATCTTGAAAACAGCAAAAAGACGTTTTGCCTTGAGCTTACTTTGAAAGTGACTTTAAAAAGCAAGCATTTCTAGAAGCAAGAAGCAATTAGTTATCACATTCATTGCAATTTATTATTAACCTCTAGTACCCTGGGAACATTATTGTGCTTAGTCATGTGTGCAACTGAAACTTTAATTTAATTTGTTTAATTTCCCTCTGTACACACACACTGTTTAGTAAATTTATTAGGATTCCTTTACACTTTGCCCTCTTCATACTAAAAAGTGATAGATTAGTTAGTCGTTCTGAATAAGCAATTTGTCAAGCCGGTAAGTCATCTAAAGCTAAGTGCATAAATAATTTATTGCCTATTGTAGTAGTAGGAATAATGTACATTTAGCAAATTCTAATTAAAATAATCAAGAGATTAATCATTTGATAGAATGTTATTTATTAAATTGAAGTAATTCTTTTAAACGTGTGTTTTAAACTTGGAGAACTAATGTGTTCTTACTTGAGACTTGGTAAATCAGAATTTTCTTTTCTAATCAACAACTTCATAAAAGGTGTGGCAAGTTAGTAAATTGGACATAATGTCTTTTTGGAATACTTCACAACGTTATTTCAGAAAAATCATTTCAAAGGATATTTCTCAACTGAAGTTATCAGATCAGTTTCTTCTACTGTAGTTAGGCTTTAAATTAAGGTACATTTAATAGCCATTTTAATGAGACTTGAGGGTTTTTTTGGTGATAAGTGCTTTCATATGAAAATACCTGCTGCATAATACTAGAGCTAAACTACTCTTCGTAAGGTAGAATTTGTCTTGTTTGCCATTGCTTAATTTAGAAGTGTGTACAAGTACAGAAAGAATATAATTTTATTTGGAGGTTTCCAGGCACAGAATGTTGTGAATTTTAGAATGTATTGAGTGTAGGCAGCTCGTTGTTGTAGTAATTTAGCGGTGGATGATGAACTTGAGCTTTAGTCTTGTGATGCTGTACTTCTGTGAAGGTCTGTTGTCTGTTTGGAGGGTCTGTGCAGGAGTTTTCCCGCATCACACATGTTACAGGATTTCTGCTCTAGTCTATGTGTTGTGAACGTATGGGTAACTTTACCTCTGTGACCAGTCTCATTGGTGGGGATGGGGGGGAGAACTATTGTATGAATCATTTACTTGAAGGTATGAAAATTTGGGGTTCAAGTTAAGTGGTGTGTGTTTGTTTGTTTTTTCCTCTCTGTAGAAAGCTTTGGCACATCAGGAAGTACTTAGGATAGATGAAGTATAACCAGCACCTGGTGTCTCATTTTGGCTTTTGGATAGTGATCTCTTTCACTGATGTTGTGACAGTACTATAAAAAATTAAAATACGTGCCGTTGGAGTGCTGCTCTGTTCTGCTAGTAAAACAATACTCTGTTGTGGTCATGGCAGTGCAGTCTCTGCACATGCAGAGCAGATAAATTGGTGCCTAAATCATAGCAGTACGGTCATCTGCTGTTTAAATGTGTTCTGTTTTTTTTTGCCAAAGTTGGTCCAGCAGACGTTTTCCTGTGTAGTTGGGATTCATAAGTGTTTGTCTCTCATATTCTCATTCCTAAAATGAAGGCGGGGTAATTGTGTGATTTCAGTTTAAATCCAGTTTAAATACCGATAGTACTAAAATTGTAACTTCTGAGCTAATAATTAAATCTTGTTGCATGTAGTGATGAGTCTTCAAAACTGCATAGAAGAACAGAGGCAGCAAGAGGAAGCCTGTAAAGAAGAGAAAATCGTAACTTCCGTGTCAGAAGAATTGGAATGCTAATATTGTCACTTGTTTATGCATAGAAACAAGTAACAGCTATGTGAAAAGACTATGAATTTGTATATGCAGCTGATAGGCCTTTATGTGCTTTGCCCATCTATGAAGGGTGTTAGCTTATACTGTCTACATGTGTAAAAGTAAACTACTTTCAAGATGGTATTCAGACAGATTTTAGAGGACATTAGGCATGAAAAAAGAAGATGCTTATGTTGAGCTGCCTTCAAAAACAATGTGATTTTAAGTAATATTAATCTTACAAGTATCTAACCTGGAATGGAAAGAATGTAAGAAAAGTAAAACACATATTAATTCTGTAGAAGCTGAGCAAATCTACTGAACATCTACATCTACTGAAATGGAGGATAGGAAAGGGAACAAAGTAGGCAAAGAATACACCATGAACCATGGAGTGGAGTTTGAGGGCTACAAAAGTTTAGGATAATCTTTAAAACTGAATAGAATGTAAGACTGGTAACAATGAGGCTATTATTAGGATATTACCTTATGGATACTTGTGTTTTGTGGTGGGCGTTTGTTCCGGTAAATACTACTATGATTCAAAATATGGAGACTTTTTGTGGGATAGAAGATATTTTTCATGCAATTATTGTACCTATTGTTAAAAATGCACAGCTTGAAAAAGTGCCAGTAGTTTCTAGTTTTGATGCTTAAAGCTATCATGGGCACAAGGAAATGGAATCTGAAAGCTATTTTTACAGAAGTTGCTGAAGTCTTTTGAATGTGCCTTGGAGAAATAAATCACTTTAAAACTCCTGGTAAAACTTTCCCTTTAGGAAGCAATTCTAAACCAGGATAAAATGTTCGTGGTCACATTAGAACATTGTTGTTTAAAGAATTGAACTCCTCCTAGAGCAACTTAATTGGTTTTCAGTTCCTGGTTGCCAGCTTCTTCACAGTTTTGGAGGAAATATATGAGAGGATCTGAAATGCCTTATATTGCTAACTGTCCTATGACAATACATCTCTCTACTATACAAACAACATATACTAGGGAATCAAGTAGGTATTTTTTTTTTCCTTTTAACTCTAATTTCTCCCTCCTTACTCTGCTAATCTATAGTCTGTACCTGTGGATATACACAGAAAACAACCTAGGGAAGTTTAGTGATGCTGTGTTTTTTCTTTACCTAGAACTTGAGAGCAATAAATAAATAAATAAATAAATAAAAAGTTGCATGAAAATAATCATTGCTAAAGAAGTTATAATAATATCTGTAATGGTACTTGAAGAAATACTACTTCAAGAAGTTACAGAATAGAATTTCAGCGGAGGTTACACACATACTTAGAGATATCAGCGTGGAGCTAGACAGCTTTCCAGTTCATTTAGTTGTAAGTGCCCATGATTCCCATTCCAGGCAAGTGACTGGAAAAATAATAAGTATTTGCAAAGTAAGTTGAACTGTATCCAGAGTATTTTAAAGCATAAGAGGTCAAAAAAAAAGTCAGTGGGCAGGCCTGTGACTTCTTTTCAGGTCTGAAACATGGGAGAAAAAAAAAATCCTAAATGTTAAAACTTTAAAAAAAGAAAGATGCGCACAGCACCTCCCAAGCACCTTACAAGGTGTCTCAGTCCCATGTGAATTGTAAATCAAAGCATCAGCTGCAGATCCAATGTTAGGTTAATTTTCAATATGCTCAACCAAGGCAATGTTTTAAATAAAGATTTCTGTTATTATAATGATATTCTTTGCAAATGACCGAGTGTTAAATTCCACACTCAGATTAGCAGAGAGAGACATACCAGCCGTTCTCAGGGTAGGATTGGATAGGCATCTGCATATTTAGATAGATACCTATCTAAACTATCTAAATCTTTGGAATGTAAAACCAAATGAGAAATCTTCCCTCATCTGTTCTCTCCATTGCAAGCAAAAGTACCTTGAGAGGAGAGATGTTGGTGCTTCTCCTTCTAATTGTGCACAATGCAGGGAATTGAAAGAGCATTATTGCAAAAGTTAACTGAATTTGTGAGTTATTCAAAGCACGTGTGATAATTTGGAATGAGGCTATGCGTGCTAATGGTACTTGAAAGAGATGCTGTTTTTTAGGTGACTGGTTCCAAATACCTCTGCTTAAGCAAACGTGCTGCTTATGTGGCCTTCCCTCAACTTACCATGTCTGGGAAGCTAAATTGCTGGCAGGTAGAATTTTGAGAGCCATCTTTTGCAGTTCAGAGCTGTGGCAGCTCTTTTGACCTGTTTTCTATTTCTAGGGCTGCCACAGTTTTCATAGACTTCTCTAAATCTTTTAATCTCTCAGTTTTGTCATCTGCCAAAACCCACACCTCTGGGTTTTCTTGTTCACTCTGTTTTTGTCTGCAGTGGTTTCAGTCAAAAGCACCAAAGATGCAGTCTTACAGGGCTTGCTTTCTTCTCCCAATGCGGTGGTGAAGTAATTGCATTTGAGGCCTACAGCTGTGCTATAGCAAAGCCCAGTGCTTCTGACAACCTCAGGAAAAGCTTGTTTGGGGTTTAGCTGAAGGACAGAAGGCTCGGTTCTCCTTCCCAGACTAAGTCAGTCTTCTCTGTTATGTAACTTATGTGACTGAGACACTGAATCCAATGACTTCTTTTATGAAGGTCTACAGTTAGATGTAAATGTATTACTTTGAAGTAAAATTGTATATGAATCTCTCTCATATGTAGATACATAGGATTTTATTAGATACTGAAGAAACATCAACATGCAACCGGATGAAACCTTGTTTAGATAAACACTTAAAGTTAAATTTTGGGAAGTGTTTGTCTAGTGGTGTATGCTTTTGCTGTTTCTTACTAGCTTTACAGATCTTCTAGCAACAGAAATCTGCCTGTGTATTGGGTAACTAGGAGATTATTTTTTGTATTTCTATTCTATATTTGTTTCTGAAGCAATTTCATAAAAGACTATGAAATTCTGAAACACCTTTAGCATGTTTGTACTTTATTCATGAGGCTTTTTTTCCCCCTTTAACCGTATCATGCATTTGGGGACAAACTTGGCTTTTAGGAGGATGATTTTACTTTGCTGTTTCAGAAGCTCTTTAGTTCTCTTAAGGTTTTGTACTGAAAGTAGGCATATAAATAAAAAAGTACTGTGATTTGTAGAGGTGTTGAATCTTGCACCTGGCTCATGTCAAAGCCTCTAGTAGCTGTGAGTGATGAAATAAAGCCACTTGGACTTAGGTGCCAAAATGCAGATTTATGTCAGTAACTACTTAAGGTGTACGAGTTGGGACATTTTTGGCCTGCTTCGTGCTCGTGCTCTCTTGCGCTCTCTCTCTCTTTTTTTTTTTTTTTTTTTTTAAGACAGCCTTGACAAAGTAAAGCAATTGCTAGGATTGAAATACTGCTAGCAGTTTTTCACAGAGGATGGGTTATTCGTTTTTGTCTCTATTGGTGCCTTGAAATACATTTCTCATAAGTTGGCAGCTCGTCCTGGTTTTGCCTGCACGCTACCTTCCGTGGGATGGGCAACTGTCTGGTCCTGGTACAGAGTAGCACAAAGATATGACAGATACTGGGACTGCGTTTGCGTGGCCACAGGAAACAAAGTGAAGAGCTCGGAGTAAAGCATGTGAGGACTGATGTTTTAAGCTCTGTTGAAATACTGGTGCTACAGCTGAGAGCGTATTTATTTTGTAAGCATTGATATTCATCATCCACATTTAAAACCCAGATAAGTCAATAGGGGTGGTATTGCTTCAGACTATATTCCAGAGGACAAAGCAAAGAGATCAGTTGGTGTCCTGGCAGGTGACACTGCCAAATGTCAGAATCTGCTTGTTTATAAACTTGTAAGAGGTGTTGTATAATCTGAAATCTATCATTCTCATGTCTTTAAGGTATTTCTGCAGTCAAGCTGTGACACTTCAAACTGGTTTAAGTATGAACTAAATAAAGCAGCTAAAGGAAGGTCATGTAAATGGACTTTCTGGTCTGGCAAAAATGAAAATATGATCTTTGAAGACGTATACTGTTATTTTTCCTTTGTCTTTCTTATTTTGCTCTCAAAATAGTATGCTGTTGATGCTCTGATGCTCTGTCTCCTAGAAATGTTTTGCCAGTTGTATTGAATATGCAAATTAACTTTACTAGCCTTCTCTTTGACAAGAAGGTAGGGTGAGTAACAACTGGCATTCTCAGTGAATTGGTTTGTAAGCCTCAGGGCTAATATTTGAGGACAGCTGTGTGTGTGTATATACACACGTATGTATATGTATGTGTGTGAGTATATATACACACGTGTGTATACACATGTATCTGTGTGTGTATATGCATGTGTATATAGTGTGTGTGTATATATATATATATATACACACACATATGTGTACATGTTTTTCTGTCAGAATTTCCTTTTTTTTTTTCTGCCCAAAATACTGGGCTCTTTAGCACTAAAATGATGTTTATACTGTTTACTGCAAATTAAGTATCTGAATTCCTTTTCCTGATGCAATTGCTGAACTGTTCCATGGAACAGAGTAGTAACGCTTAAGAGTTCAGTGCCTCCAGATCTGCCCAGGCTTTTGGAGCCTAGGCATTTGAGATGTGTGCATTGCAATCCCTGTGATTCTCACCTCTGAAAATTTAAGTCTAAGCTATTTTCAGTTGAGTTATTGTGAGCCAAGGCACTGAGAATGGGAGGAGTCCAAAAATGAGTTGTGTTTTGAGATATGTTTAGGACTACATAAACTGGCTGCCCATTGAAGTCTGATAAAGCTGAGTTTGAGTTATTATGTAAATACTGGATATTTATGAATAGGCCCTTTATCATTCTGTGCAGTGCTTTGTCCTCCAGCAGAATAAGGTAACAGTGCTTGCCTTACAAGGTTACATTCATTTATTGTCTTTTGCAGCTCCTTGGATGAAAATCACTGCTGTGATTTTATACAGTCTAAATCATGGGAGGTTAGGGACTGGGAGTCTTCTCTTTGTATTCATAATAATCTTTTTGTGTTGAACAGTGTTACGTATGGTTCCTTTTTGTTTCCTGTCCCTATGTTAATTTTGATTAAAAAAAAAAAAAAAAAAAAACAGAAAAAACAAAAAACCACAACACACAGTATACTCTGTGACTTTTCATTTTTGACATTGGCCTTTGAAGCAGAACTTCCCACATGTTGTTTTTATTACTATTTTTTGTTCATTTTATTTGACTTGTCTGTCTCAGCACTAATGCTCTTTTTTTAAAAAATGAAAGAACTAGTGAAGTGTGACCTTTCACTATTCAAACAATGTTGTCTGTTCCTCATTCAGCAGTTTCTTTTTCTGCCCCAGGGTATTTAATCATCTTCCTGCATTCCCCCCAAGTAAAAAGGAATTGGTTCGCAGATTGTTTAGAACTGCTATTCAGATATTAGTATGCACAGAGTATTAGTGAAACACACATATGCACGTGTAGCAATCCTAACAGGCTGGTCCAGGTTGCATCCGAATGGTACAATGTCACGCTTTCCGCTTCTGATTACAGTTTCCATCCACAGTGCTGTTTAAGCTATACTGAGCTTGATAACCTTTTTACTGCTTTTCTTGGATCAAGCAATATTAACTTTTAGGTATTTTGTGCAGAAGTCCTGTAGAAACTTTCAGGGGCTTAGAACCACCGTTGTGACCTCTCACACAAGCTTTGTAGTCACGTTAAGTGGGTTTGATGCGGACTTTCCTGTTCAACCTGCAGCTATTTCCTGGTGCTAGAGTGATGAACGGTGGCTATTGGATGATGGAGGTCAATGCATTCCTGAAGTTGTTCGTAAGCTGTCCTAAGGTCTGTGTGTGGCAGGAAGTAGTTTGAAAGTTCTTTATTTTGCCCTATTCTTGGTCAGATTTGTCTTTTGAACGAGCGTTTTCGGTTCAGAGTTGTTTGGGATAAAAGTTTTTCAGAAGAGGTAAATATAGAAATTAATTGACTATGACTTTATTTCTGCTCGTTCCAGACAACTTGATTTCTTTTCTCTAATCCTTGCTCCTTCCCGAAAGGGCTATGAGGTTTCTTTTCAGAGTGGTGCGGGGCTGACATTGTTCTTCCAACCCTTCTCCTCTGACAGCAAGAAGTTGTTTTGGAAGTGTTCAGCATATGCTTTTCACAGCACGAGCTGTATTTGTTCCAGCACATTAATATACTTGTGTACTAGTGCTTATAACTGAAAGCTGATTTTATTGCTGAACTGTGATCATGAAGATGCCCACTCAACAAATGGGGTGCAAATGGAGTACAGCTCATGGTGTAGAGAGCTGCTTGTGCCAGAAAATAGATAACTAGCCTTTGTGATTCAGAAGTTGAGGAGAAAGCCCATGCCCAAAAGCACTTACTGAGGTTATGAGTGTTTTCACTTAGATGCCAGTTCTCAACCAAGTTTCATTTAGGTTGTTGGAAAGGCCTTGCCCTGTAGTGAGGCCTCTCTGTGAATCCTTTTAACTGAGAGGAATTAGTCTTCGTTACTTTCTGTTAGAATTCGGAAAGCCCAAAGGTACACCTCTGAAGGAGTTGTATGTTCCAGCCATTTGGTTCAGTTCCATGGCAAAAACTGAAATCTGCAGTATGGCAGCTGGAAAGTCGGCATTACTAATGTGGAAAGAATACAGCTGTACCTTAGGCCCTCTGATCCTTTACTACATCTAGCTGTATAAATAAATAAAAAAGAAAGAATCACAGGCCTGTGGTTTGTGAGTTCGCTCAAAGATGTTCTAAAAATAATTCAGCACTTCCATCTCCTCACTTCTGCAGCCCTGTGTATCAGAAGAGTTGGTCACTTATTTTCTTGTTCTGAAGCCATTTCTTTTATAATCAGGTACTCGAGACTTGTCAGTTGTGGCAAAGTGAGAGACGGCTGGGAATGAAAAACTATTTGGAAATAATGTGAAAGAATATTTTCCTGACGTGACCTTCTCCAAGACTTCCTTCCCAGGTGCAGCTTTTGATAGCCTGCATCAACTTAAGTTCCATACTTACTGGACTCTTCCTAGTACTGTCAAAAAATACTGGTCTGCCATTGCAACCAGAACATCTACTTCCAGTGAAAAATCCCCATGGGAACTTAACTGAAAGAGTAATCAGTGTTGTATACAAAAAAAGTCAAAACCAAGCCTGTTTATGCACATCTCTTGGATGAAAATTGTCTTTCATGTCCCTTTTTGGGGTATACAGATATTGATGTAGCCATTCACATGAATACCTTTACACTACAGCTGCTTGAAAGAAATATTTTAAGGAATCCTTCCAGTTGGGCAGAAAAGTTCTGTGAAATGAATTGTTCAGGAGACAATCTGCAGATTCATGGGACCTCACTAAAATAGATGCTGTGATTGAAATTGGACATTTAGCTTTTCAGTGCAACTACTTTGCTTTATTTGGTAGACAAACACAACTTGTGGCTAGAATTGCAGTTACTTTTTCCCTTTCCAAGAAAAAATAGTAGATAGAGACAACAGTACAAGCCAAGTCAGAGTGAATTGCAGTACTATGAAAGAAGTGTAATCTTCCCATGCAGCAGAATTAGATGAAAATTTACCAAAGAAAAGAAGTCAGTGAAGCAAGAAACAGCACTAACAGAAGATATTACTAAGACAACTAAGCAGTCAGTTGTGAAAGACTAGTCAAAAGCTGAGGAGCTGACAGTATAATCTGAAATGTGCTGGAAGAATTTCTCTAGGAATTTATTGAAGGGATAGAAGACATAAAATACAAGCCACACCAGGGAATGAAGGGGGAGGAGAGTGGAATCGAAAATCCTTCAGGAGGAGGAACAAAGGAGAGGGTGATAGGAATTTCCCCAACTCTGATCACTTCACTTAGCAGCTGTTTCTCTTGCCTGTCAAAAGCCTAATATTTGGTGGTAAGATGCTGCTGCTTCCCTGAGGTTTCTTTAAGCCATTGGGAGACTAAGGCCTTCTCTATCAATAAGAACCTTTTAGCCCTTCATTTTTTGATGGAAATGATCTAAGCTCACTCTTTCTAAACTTTCTGTTATTCAAACAGGGATCTGAGAAAATGTTAGGCAGTTGTGAACTTCACTGCTGGTTTCAGTAAGAACAGATTTGGTGTGTGGGGTTCTGCCTCTGGTTGCATTGCCTTTAAAGATAGTGTGATACTGGAGTGCATTCTTATCAATCCCCCATAATGGTCACGGAGCTACTTAATAAGTTAACAGGTATGTACTTCAGATTGCACTCTTATTTTGGTCTGGAGTCTGCAGGGAGTTAACTCTTTCTTCTGCAGCCCATGGAATCCTGTCCTGAGGATAAGTAGCTTCATCTTTTCCTTAGCAAAAGGAGCTGCGGCTGCCCCAGAATGTGGATGGATGAGGAAATGGTGCCAATTTCAATGCCTCAGCAAGGTTTTATGCTCTTTGCACTCCCTTTGCTTTCTCTGTCTCCATGTGGATCTCAGTGTTAATGCTCTGGGAAAAACATTAGAGAGTGAGATGTGTGAGGTGATTACAAGCTGCAAGCATTTACCAACTCTCCCCTCCCTCAGGAAACAGTGGCTGTCCCAGCTGAAGTTAGTTAGCAGGCCCTGAGTCCTGTGAGCACTGCCAGCTTGTAATTATCAGGCTGTTCTCACTCTTCTGCTCCTGCAGAACTTAGCTGCTCCTGCTGCTTAACACTTAGTGATCTCTGGAGGGGTTACAGCTTGGTTTGAGAAGTGCTGCCTTAGTGATTCACAGTGTATATCAGGACATCAGAGATCTGGATTCAGCGCTCTCTTTTCCTCCTCCCCTGGGAAGCTATTCTCACAATATACAAAAAGAATACCTCAGTGGCTGGAGAGTTTAGGTGGAATGGATGAGCACTAGTCACTTTTTCAAAAACTGGGAAGTGAGTTCAGGCACAATTCCAGCCAGGCCTGGTCACATGACCGGTTAGGAGCTGATAAATTGTACGGAGCTGAACTGAAGTGATGTGTGTCAAAGATAGTGCAGGAGGCTAGTACATAAGAGAGCAGAACTGGGTCTTTGGTCACAAACTGGCTGCAGTTAGCCTTCCTTCCTTTTTAGCATAAAAGGAAATGAAGCCTAAAGAAAAGTCATGATGCAGAAATCTTACTGTGGAAGCTTAGCTTAAGCTCACCTTTTTGCACTTCCAGGAATTTCTCAATATTTAGTTGACAACAGTATGAATCTTCCTGTGGAATCCTCACGTGTCAGAGTTGATTACCCTTAATTATGAATTCCTTATTTTTTTCCTGAGCTTTCTATAAGAGCTATCAGTAGTAATAAAACATAGATGATTCACTCAGCTATTTGTCATTGATTGCTCTTTTGAATGCAATCTGTTAATGGGATTGAGGAAATAGAGCACTCTGGGCTCCTGGCACTTGGTAATATAGCTTTAAGAGGGGCTGAACCCAAATTTTGTGTAAAAGACTTGACTGGATGAGTTGGAGTTAATGGCTGTAGGTGCATAACATATTTTTGGAGGTTACAAGCCACTTTCCTCTGGAGGTGCCTGATCGAATTGTAGAAAGTATGTTGGACTTACCTTGCTGGTAGACTCTGACATGCTCTTTCATTTGAGTGGAAATTGGTAGTATTTTACTGAAGCAGCAATTCTCTTCAAGCCCAAAAGCTTTTATGAGGTTCTTTTTCACCTAACTTGATAGGAAAAGAGACTCCAGCAAGCAGACCCTGTTCTCCATTTTCTGTGGCCCTCTATAGAAACTGAGGGTGCTTTTATTTCTGAACTAACATTCACACTATTGGCAAAAGATCCTGGTGGCTATGTAAAATGAGAGAGTGCTTTGTGGGCCTGCCTATGGAGGCAGGCAGAACTAAGCTGGTTCCATCTGTGTTGATGTCTAAGCTGGAAGTGAAGTTCACTATAGAAGTACATAGGCTGGTTATATATCAGACTTGAGCCTAGCAGCGGTGTGTCTGTGTACTACTCTGCTGGTGTTGATGCAGCTATTGTGGCAAGGCTGCACAATTCGATGTGGCAGATCTGCTTGTTTGGGATCTCTGTCTGATCTTCCACTCAGTAGAGGACTGAAGGAAACATTTGGGTATCTAAGGCATCCTTCTCTGCCTCTTTTCCAAGGAAAGGAAGAAAGAGTAGTAGGGCTTAGGTGTGTTTGCTCTAATGTGATGTGATGCTTGTCCTGCCTTTTCTTCAGTTGTGTTTAGACCTAACTTGGCAATTTGCCAAGCACACTGAAAGCACATTTACCTGGAATTTCGTGTACGGAAGGGATAGCATGTGCTAACTTGCTAGGTCCGCTGGACAAGCTATCTGTAGGAAAGAGCATCCTAGGCTTATTCCATTGTCTCCTCCTCAAGAAGCTTTCCTCCTTGCTTTTTTTCCTTTGTTTTTGTCTTCCCTAGAAGAACTTTTATCAAATAAAATTTCAGTTATTTATCTAATAGGAAATCCATCCTTCATAAATAAGCCAAGAGCCATTTAAAAGTCATCCTGCATTTCTGCAGGAAACTGAAGTGCTCTACCTTTGAGTTTATCAATCACCCAAGTCCTTTAAGTGAGGCAGGGGAAATATTTTAAGACAAAACTAAAATGCACTATGTTTTGAATTTTACTGCAACACTGTGGCTCCCCAGGAGACACTACTTATATTTGATAACTTGGTCTGAAAATTTAAGATGCTTTTTTTTTTTTTTTTTTTTTTTTAGTATAAGACTTTTTGTTTGAAGTATTGAAATTCCTTATGCCCTTGCCTAGAGGAAACTTAGCGTTTTAGTTCAAAATGTTTAAGATTATTGTTTTCTGTCAAGGACAGCGTACACATTTAGGAAACGATTTCTATCAGAGTGGTCGCTTTTGAAACAGTAAGACCTTTGCTGTGTTTACTGTGGGAAATGTCATATTCTTAATCCAGGAATATACTGGAAAAAGCTTATTGCCAGTATGTTTTATAGGTTTACAATAACTTACATGAGTGTGGTTATGATAATTTCCACCCATGACCCATTGGCTCCCCCAGCCATGACATGAAGCTAATTAAAAATATAAATAAATAAGCACTTATTAAAAATAAGGACTGAGACTTTCAGAGGGCTTGCGGCGGTACCTGACGTACATGTCTTGTAGAGTTAGTGTTCTCACTTTTTTGGGGCTAGAATTTTTCAAGGGTTTTGAATGCTGCTTATTACTTTGAAGACATTATTTCACTGGGCGAGTGTTTATTAGCTTAGTTACAAGAGGGAGGATTGGACAACCAAAAGTCAGGTTCTATGAGCAGTGATGTTTGTAATTAAGCATCTTTCTGAGAAGGCCTTTCAAAGGTGGTAGCTCCCGTTAAAAGGTTACTGATAACATCTTTGGTGTTGTTTAAGTGACTTTCTAGACCTTGCTGTGGACCTTGGTCAGCAGCTGTTAAGACTTTTTTCTTTCTTTCTTTCTTTCTTTTTTTAAGTTTAAAGTATCAAGGTGGAAGTTAAAACACTTTAGTATAGCATAGCACCTACTGTCCAGCAGATTTGTTTGCCACAGCATTATTATGACTAAATGATGAATGCAGTGCAGGGATAAAACTCTAGCAGAAAGGACTTCTAGCCTACACTGGTGAGGAGAAATGAGGTTTATGGTGGGAAGATGTGTCTCTCTATCAAAAGAATATATTAGCTGGAAAAGATGGCTGTGCTGTCAGCAGTCTATTTTATTAGTGAGTTTTGAGCTGAGCACCCTTTGTGAGGTACTTCCTCCCCCCCCCCCCCAAACTACTTTCAGAGAAAGCTCTAGGAAAACTCTAGGAAATTCCCATCGAATTGTTTGCATACCACATAGTTTGGAAGAGGTTTCAGAATCTGAGACTTTCAAAATTCAGTATCTAAATTTAATACCCCAAAACCCTCCAGAACATGTCCTTAAACTTGACGGTAAGTATGAATTGATTGCTGTGCTATCTAACTGCTCTAAAAGTAGTTTGCTATTGCATTAGAAGAAAATGTCTCTGGAAATGAGAAGCATACTTAGCAAGATGCTATAAGTTGCAATGTGGAAAAGAGGAAGAAAAAGAAAAAACTACTGTGCATGAGAATTGTGAGGAGAGCACTACATTTTAGTACATTAATTCACTTTGAAAGCAGGAAGGATCTGTTTATGAATTCTTTTTTAAAACCAAAATGATGATAGATCATATTTATTTTTATTTATAGTATTTTATCAAATATTTTTATTATTTTATAGTTCTTCCTATAATAACAGTATAATCGCATATATAACTGCTCTCCCTCCTCAGCAGTACAGATACAGTGAATGGTGGCTCCAGAATGAGAGAAAATGTTCATGCCTGCTCTTCCTAGTCTCTTGTAGTGCAGAACTGTGGAAGGAAGTTGTTTTAAAGACCGTCTGTCAATGCAAGTCCAATCGTGTATTAGAGCCATATCCTTGTGTTGCTGCCTTCTGCTCTAACTGCAGGCTGCTGCTTCTCCGTTTGACCAAGGAACCCTCTGCCACCTTTGCAGTAGTCGAGTTCTTGGGTGGTACATCTGACAAAGTAATCTTCAGAGCAGTCACTGGTGACCACAGACTTGCAGTAGTTCCAAGGCAGCATGTCCTCAGTTCTGTAGAGGAAATGAATGGGGTGCAAAGTGAAAGAAGGGTGAAGCTATTAGTGGTGGAGACCCCTGCTTGTTTGGAAATGGCAAGAGAATTGGCATGAAAATAGATATTGTCCATGCACTATTCCTCATCTGATGTCTGCCTGGTAGTTCCCTCTAAATGTGCAAGCACTTTTATTACTTGCTTGAGTACTTCTCATGTTTTCGTTCTGGATGTTTTATGGAGGAGCCAGTTTTGCTTAGTCAAAGTCTGCTGTTACAGGGGAAAAATGGTAATGCTTGTCCCCTATGAAATTAATTTTCAAACTGCACTCTTCTGGCCTGTGTACTTGCTTTTTTCTCCTAGGCATGATATCTAAGTGCAATATGCTGTTTAACCATGTGCTGGAACTGGAATGGTAGGAGTGGAGGAAGGATACATAGATCAGACACAGGGATATAACTTGTCTTTGTTTTTCCGTTGTGCTACTACGATCACGGATCTAATGAAACTCATCAAGCCCGCCTGCTGTACACTGGTACATGCTGAAGGGCTGAAGACATTTGATACTGTTTGAGATAGAAGTGGTGTTCCAAGGTTGCAGGTGACCTACTACGTAATAGAGATAACCTTCCTTCTCTTCTAAACTGCTAGAGCTACACTGAGATCGGTAGAATTGCTACACTGAGATCGGTAGAATTGCAATTGCTTTAGTAAGGAGGAATGGGAACAGTAGAGGTGCTAGTGGGGAATTGGGCCTAGTGCTGCATTTGTTCTGTGAATTTCTTTAAGCAAATGTTAGTCAAAGAAGACTTTCTGCCATCGTCGCAAATCTATGAGATCCAAAGCCAGTCATTTAGTAAGGGTATTTTCAATCAGCTTCTGAGTCAGCAATCAGATCCGTAGCACAACGAATACCCACATCAGTTAAGGATGTTTTCTATTTCAGTTACAACCTTCAATGAACAGACATAAAATCACTTGTAATTGCTACCAATAAAGCTGGGAAAATGCAAAAGAAAAGACAACTTTCACCAGTCATCGTGAAAATACGATCCTAAAATGAATGACAGGGCCATTATATGCACTGTTTTTTTTTCAAAGCGCTTGTATCTGTGCACGTTCAGCAAGAAATGGTGTGCTAGATCTGTAGTTGATATACATCAGATTAGTTCTCTTGAAGTGACGTGAATGTGATTTACAGCTGCTGAGGATGTGACCCGGTATTATTTCTTACAGTACAGCTATTTGATATCTGGCATGTTAGCAGGATAGCATCTTCAGTGAGGTATGCATGCAGAATAGTTAATATTCTAAATATGAAAACTGATGTTGGTTTATTGTCTCACATTGAGATTGGCTACAGGGGAAATTGTTATTCTATGTAAAATGGAAATAACATCTTCAAGTTATGTTTTAATTTAGCAGTTTCTGGGCTTGGCTTTGGATTGCAGCTTCTAAAAGCAGTTCAGGGTAGTTACCTGACTGCGCCTACTAAATCTGCCTTGCATTTTCTCCCTAATGAAACAGGGTATTGCACCATTGAGTTAAATCAGTGATACTTCATCTTAAGGAAAGTAAAGTTTCCTGTCTTTTGGCCACAGCAGCTCAGCAGATGTTTTCCTTCTCTTTCTCACATGCTGAATAAACCTTATGTGCCATTTGCAGGTAGGATTTTTGAACCGTCTCAAGGGGACATCATGATGTCAAATAATTCACTGCTTTTACCAAATATATTAAAGCCACACTTCAAAAACCTGCTTGTGTCAGCAGATGAACATGCAGGTCCTTTATCTCAGCAGATGTCTTCAGCCTCTAAATTGTTGCAAAATATTGCATCAATAAGGCAAAGGTAAGGCGAACTATCAGATACGCTGTCCTGCCATATGTTGTGCCTTTCTTCCTTAAAGAAACGCCTCAGGATTTGCACAAGACAGTGCTAAAAATAAGAAATTGTTGTCAGAACTCAGCTGTTCTACTGCTGCATGCTGGACATGGTGCCTGTATTACTGATGGAAGAACTCCCCATGAGAAAGGAACAAGGAACGGAAGGGCAGCCGTTGCTTCCTTTCTCTTGCCTCCTAAAGGCCAATTGGTTAATATTCACTTGCTTATCTTAATTAGGATGATCAGATAACTTTTTCTTTTGGCTTTTGTAAGATCTTGATCTTACAAAAATCTGCATCCCGTGTTAAGACTGTGCACTTAACAGTGCTTTCTGAGTGTTGCACAAAGTTCAAACATACCACAATAGCAGGTAAACTTGAGGATGAGGTGCTTAGAGCCCACGTGGAAAATATGTGGCTTATATTTATGGGATGTTGTTCTGAGGGCCACATAAAGGGCCTTTGTGGTTCTATCCTGGAGTTCTTGTAATCGTTCTGAACACTGAGCACTGTTGATACTGATCAGTGAACACTTCCTATATTTTAACTTCAAAATTACAGTGTACAGTAGTGCTGGTAACTCTGACCAGAAGTGAATCTGCTGTTCAACCAGACTGAAGTTGGTGGAAAGATTCCTGTTGGCTTCAGTTCATTTTAAATAGGGACACAGGAGCCAGAGTTTGAAAATGAGTGTCTGACACATATGTGGAAAGAACAAGAAGGACAATTTCACTGCATAGTAGCAAAATAATTGGGCTGAAAGGAGGGATTTTAGCGGTTGTTTTCCTTGCTGATGAGGTAAGCTATGTATGTCAGGAGGACGCTGGAACGTGTAAGTGACGGAACAGTCGTGTGGTCGTGAAATGTATACCAACTGCAATGAAAAGTTGTCCTTGGCAAATAGGATGATGGTAAGAGACAAGGTAGATACAAGACAGGCTGATAAAAGCGTTTAGTACTCTATGATGATGTGATCACAGCATATGAAGCAGTGGTCATGCTCAACTGAAGAAAATTTTGTTCTCCCTGTACTCTGGAGGTTTAACTCTGCTCAGGATAGCTTTCACTTGAGAAGTTGCTTGGGAGGGAAAACCTCCTGGGATTTTCTCACTTTGTGTGGTCGTGGGCTTGCCGTGATCTAAACATAGCTACAAGGCTAAGAGAAGTCGGTGCCAAAAATCTCCAGGGCAACTTGCTGTCCTGTGACAATATGAAAGGACTGTAGCTGAAAAGAAAATGCCTGCTTTTCCCTGAAGCTGCTTTATCTCCCCGATCTATTGTCAGGATTTCAAACATTGACCAGTGTGCCCCGCAACCACAATATTTTCCCACAGATCTGTCTTTGCTTCTTTAATACAGAATATTATTTACTAACTGACCTCTCTTTGTGTGTATTTTTTTTAACCTCATGCTTTAAGTAAATATTGCTATGGCTCTCCCTACTGTGTTGTGTATCCATCTTGAAGAGTGCAGACAAATCTGTATTTCTTAATTTGCTTATTCCTTCTGCTTTTAAAAACATTATTAACATATTTAACTCAACTTCTAATACTTTGCCTTTTCTTGAGAAAGGAACGTTGACTCGTAAGGCAGCATTTAATGCTTTGAGTTAGGAAAATAGTCATTAACTTTTTTTTCTAATTGATCTTGACCCTGCTTCTATACAGTTTATTTATGGAGAACGGTTAATAAATATGGTATTCTACTACTGACAATGCACAGGATTGTATTTGGAGGAATCTAGAGGTAGAGGGACAGATACATGGATCTTAAAGCTGGAGTTGCTACCTCCTTTCCTGATCCAGACTCCTGGTTATACAAGCTGAGGGTGAGATAAGACTTTTCTTGGGGGTGACGTTTGTTTATTTGTTTTTTTTCCATACGACACTCTCATATTTCTTGAAGCTATATAGAGTGCCTTCAGTTGGATGCCAGATTTCTTTCATGTCAGCCCAGCTGCTCTGTGGTGTTTGTATGTTCAACTCTACTCCTTAAACTTCATTATTAGTTCTTTTTTTTTTTTTTTTTTTTTGGTGGAACTATTCTGATGGGGACTGTACCAGAAGCCTTCAAAATTGGAGGCTGCTTCTGCATCTCATTAAAATACTGCAGCTAGTTGCAAAACAGACAGAAATAAAATTTATCTCACCAGCTTCTATGTGACCTCAGACCTTTACTAGTTTTCTGTCAGGGTAATGGTATCAACTAGAAATAATCTGTAAAATTGGTGTTGGAGCTTTCTGTAATAAAATAGGGGAAATGTGCAGGAATTGGGACATATGTAGATATAAGTGCAGTGGGTTGAAGTTTTTCAGTGACTTTGGAGAATCAGTTTAAAGTTGGTGGAAATACAGATTAAAAGAAAAAAAAAAAGTTCAGGCAGTCGAAAATGCCATTTTACCATCTGGAACTTGGAACACATTAGTGTAGCTAGTAAAGAGGAATTATTACCATGAGCTCATGTTTTTTGTTATTTTTTTCCACGAAAATTTATGATGGTGAACATTACTGAAATCTTAATTATTTATCTATTTCCTTTTTAGATCAAAATTATTTGATATTCAGTAGATTTTTATTATGTAAAAACTCTGTTTTTTGATTGTGTATTTCCTCTCAAACTTCTAGCTTTTAGACTTCATTTTGACTCAAAAATGCCTATCACTTTTTTTTTTTGCCCACTTCTGTTGGTGCTTTAAAATGTCCAGTGAATTTTTGTAATCTCCAAGTGTGCTCGCTGGTTGAAATAGCTTTTTTTTTTTTTTTTCCTCAGCATGCACACACCCAAACACACACCAGTTTGATCTTTACAAAGGTTTTTCTCACTTAACATTTTTTAATAGATTTTTCTTAGATAGCGTAGCTTATTTTATTATCATGATTTATTAAGGAAATTAGCAATCATTATTTATCATGGAGAATGAGATAGGTACTTCAGTGTGCTGTGCCTTTGGATGCTTCATCTTTAAAGTTTATTATAAAATAATCTATAAGGGTGCAGCTCTCAAAGTATTAATTAATGCTGGGAAACTGTTGGAACTACAGGTCATTTTGCTGTTGTTTGATGTAAAAGATCACTTGCTTCCTTCCTTTACTATTGTATGCATATGTCTCTACAGACTTCAAAAGCATAGAACTGTTCCTGTATCAAAATGAAATATTCAGAAAGTCAGAATCAATGTTTTGTTCTGTTCTGTGTGCCAGGGGCTATTTCTGTATTGTATAGTAAGTGATTAATCAGCGAAAATAGCCCCAGGACCAGGACTCAGCATTTGAATCTCTGCATCTCTCCCTTGCTGCCTAGATGTCTGGCTAATCTGGGACTTGAGATATGCTTCAGTGTGGTCTCTAAAGAGCTGCTGCTTTAAGGCAGGACCCACCAAATGAGCTGCATTCATAAATGAAGGCCGTGAGCTAATTTGTCTCTACTCCAAGGCTAGTTGCTTAAATATTGAGGCTGCACTTGTCCTCCTAGAGGAACAACTTCCCTTAACTTTTATACTGTGTGGCAGGTGGAACAGGAAGACTATTTTTAATCGTCTGCTCCTTTGGTGTCATGTAAAAATGCTTTTGTAGCGTTCTCACTTGAAATAGTTGCAAGGTATATTGTGACTGTGAAAGTGTTAAAGTGTCTCAGAGGTGCTCTGATTCAGGAATTTAGCACATCTCCCATACTATCAAGAAGGTGCAGCATGATGGTTGGGCTGCACTTAAATGTAGCTTGGAGAAATATGGAGAAAGATGTCCAGGAAATTTGAAGGCTTTTTTGTTAAAGTCTGGAAGAGAAGAGGCAAAAGCAGCTGAATCTCCTATGTACACCTTGAGGTTTTGTCTGCCTTTGACAGTACTGCTCTATATTTGGACTGAAAGTGAAAATACAAGGTAGTTTAAGCTTATCTTGGTGGAGCTTGAGAGCAGTTCTATTTATCCAGGTTTAACAATTTTTTCATTGTAAATGTAAACATGTTTACTTTAATTGTGTTAATTAGATTTGTCTTGGCTGCAAGGAAATGAAAAATAAAAATTACACTCTGCCGTTCTCTTCATCTCCCCCACCTGAAAACCCAAGACCTGCTACACTGAAATACAAACAAAATCTGTGAGATAGGCTGAACACTAATCACAGCTCTTTGTCATGACTTGATTGTTATTTTGATATCTGTGGTTAGTGATCACTAAGTTACTTTGTTATAAATCTCTGTTCTTCTGCATGATTTGCAGAGAATCTTTTACCAAGCTTCTATTACTCAGTTTTTTTAGCTAATAAGCACCAGATCTTATTATGTTTAGGTTGCTTTAGCTTAGCTCAAATTCATACTGTGTTTTGAAAATTTAGTGCACCATGCTTTAAAGTTGTATAAAAATGTTATCTCCTACTGTCTGATCTGCTTCCTAACTTCATTCAACTCCAAAATTTTCCTTATCCATCAGAATGTTACAAATAATGTGCTGAAAGGGGTTACTCGAAAGTTCAGAGTACAGCTGAATGAATCGCCTGAACACTACTAGAAATACTGTAGATACTCATCTGAAGAAACTGAAACAGTAGTAGAAATTTTGGTTTTTCCCTTTCCTGGGTAAGTTGTTTCAATACTCTTGTCTTTAAAGGTGGATGAAGCAGAACATCAAACACTAAGGGGAGTGGAGAAAAAGAAGTTACCTGCCCAACCTTTTTTAATAATAATAATAATAAACTTGGAAAAAAAAAACAGTCAGAAACCTTCCTTGTAATTAGCTTGAACTCTCCAGAAACATTTCACTGGTCTCTGATTTGTTTTGTCAAAGCAGCTGAAAGCTCTTTGATAACCAATAACTAGAGAGAGGATTTGTCAGAGAAATAAGTGTGCAGGAGTTTACGATCTTGATTGTTGACAGATCCTCCCATGCTGCTTGTGAAGTTGTTTGCATGATCGTATCCTATGAGGCTAGCTGATGTGAAAGGTGAGGTAGTGCTGGCTGGCTGATCTGAGGCCCGCTGAGTGTGAAATCTCTATTGGTGAAGTGCTTGCTATTTACATATAGCAAACTTTACCTGTTCTGTATCTTGGACTCCCTATCTGTAAACAGGAGTATTGATAATGTACTTTGAGATCATCTCATGGAAAAATGTAGATGCATTTAAACAGCAAGTAGCACAAGAATACTTGCCAGTAATTTCATGCTCCATTTAATTCAGCTTTATGCCAATATCCAATGAACTAGAATATTCATTTCAAGCTGCAGAATTGAATATAATGGTGTTAATGATGGGCATGTCTTGGTACCATGAAACAATATCTTTCTGTATATATGTGTATCTCCAAAAATGCTTCCAAGAATGTGTGTGGTCTTTTTATTCCATTGCCCTGTGAATGATGAACATTTCCCAAAGACTTCCCTAGGTAATCTTGAAGGAAAAACTTACATTGCAATAGTTCTCCTTGAAATACATATGCATGTTCGCTCTTGGTTTTACACAATACAGGCTTTATTCAGGATAATAGAATTAGATTTTCTTTGTTATACGGACTACTGCAAAGTATGTGTTAATACAGTTACGTTAAAAAGGTGCTAATCTATGGTAGCTTTTTTAGTGTGTTTCTGGAGAGTAGTGAAAGAAGCAAATCTTTCAAGAAGTTGATCACTGAAGATAGATGGTAGCTGCATTTTCCCAGCTGTTCTTACATTTGGCAGATGAGTTTTGGCCAGTTTAAACTGAAGCACTGGAATGAGGAGAGATTCCTGGGCAGTACTTTCCTGGGGTAGTTTTACAGCAGGAAGACTCAGATTTGCCAGATGTGATACTGACTACTTTGCCTATTTGAACACATACTTGGCCTATCTGCTGCATGTGCCATTGCTGCCTCTTCTGCTGGTAAAGAGGTAGCTCAAGGGCAGCAGCATTGTGGGGATTTTGGTGGATAAATTGATTGTTTGCAGTGTTCTTCAGTGTGATGAAGACAAGATCCCAGTATTTTCCACAGACAGGATTCTAACCCCTGGGATGCTAATGTAGGAAACAGGTATAGGTAGCCCACTGAAATCCTTACTGCTGAATATTCAGAAACTTCTTTTATTTACAACCAATGAGCAACCCTGAATGTAAGATTTGTTCCAGAACAAATTCCTTTACAGGTCACCTGTTGACTATAAACATTATTTTTTTTTTCCTTAAGCAAAGATTGCTTTTATTTTGGACAAACTGTGTATTACAGTCCTACTGGGAATGCAAAGGATATGTCTCACATGATTTAGTTTTGCCTCAGCAAAATTTGTTAAAGAAAAGACAAACAGAAAAGGAATAAGTTGTACATCAGTTGTGCTGATGCAAAATGTTGGCAAATTGGGCATCAAGAGCGTAATAATATTCATGTCCTTATAGTTCTATTTTATTCTGTTTTATTGCATAGGCTTTATTGTAATGGTATGTTGTTGGCATTGCAACATTTTTTTTATTATTTCTTCTGTGTGATTTGAATATACTGAAGTAGTGAGAACTTCTTTGTGTATATTGATCTGTTTATTCCCAAATGGGTACTTTGTATGTAACTTGGAGAGGGATAGACGGAGTGCGGAACTGAAACACTTTTATGTGCTGAAACTTTCTGAAAGTGACGCAGATTTCTTCCCTCATCAGCTTTCACATCCAAATCACTTTGAGTAAAATCTCCTCAGCATTTATGTGACGATAGACTGAGCCAGAATCATTAGTACTGTCTTACTATTAAGTAGACAATAGATAGACCAGATGAGAAGTGCAAATATGTGGGTGCCAAGACAAAGAGGGTGAAAAATAAGGGGAAAGCAATCAGAGGAAAGACTGCACTGAGCTTTAACATAGTGACTTGGAATCATTTTTTGTCACTCCCAAAGTATGTGATTGGCCCAAATGGCACCCTCTCTGTGAAGCAGTTCTTCATAAACTGATAGCTCACTCGGTCACAAGTTCCAGCTGTGCTGCTTTGATGGTGTTTGCTGAAGTGCTAGAGGACGGTGCTGCCAGTAAAGACACAAATGCTTTTCTTCCATGCTGGATAAACCTTGTATCTTGCTCTTCCAGTTTTACTTCTTCCAGTATGTAATCAAGACGTTTACCACTGTAACAGGAATGTTTCACATTCTGCTCTTTTTTTTTTTTTTTTTTTTTTTCTTTTTCAGGAGAGATCAGGTCTACACATAAGTCATAGTATTTTGCCATATTTTCAGGCAGCTTATCAACTGACCAAAACTGTGTGAGGCAGTGAAGCTTAAATGCAGTAATATGTTTGTTCAGTAATATGAGGTGATCTGTGTGTACGGGCTGTACTCAGTGTTTCCCTTCTTTCTCATTTCCCATGTGGTGCTGCTCCTGTTTTGTCCAACTGCCTTGTGTTGGTTGAGTGTATCCTTTATCTGAGAGGCAGGTTGCTTGGTGAAAATATGATGCTACTAATTATGGATGTGATTTTTCTGTTAATGTGATACAGTCTTGCTTGTCTGGATGCTTTTATGTTGCTATAAAGATCCCTTATTGTTATGTTGTTTAAGATGTCCTTGCATAAACATCTTTATGCCTCTAACCGCATGCACATGTGCCACTGTGGTTAAACTAGTACAATTCGTATCGGCAGCACAGGTCAGAGTTTAGGGTATGCTTTCCCATGTAAATCATATCAGAACTCTTTCTTCATGTGTGGTAGTTGTGTTCATCTTCTCTTCTAGTGCTGAATTGCAAACATTCTTTGTTGCTCTGTGCTTTTGTGTGGTCAAGTGATTGCTGCTGATCCATCTCCCCTCTGCCCTTTCTGTATCCCCTTAAAAACAGACAGTAGGAGAGAACAGCCAGTTGTATGCACCTTCCCTCCCTCTGAGAGTTAACTGCTCTATTTGGTGGCAGATGCTATGCCGTACTTCAGGAAACACCATACATGATCAATGGAGCCATGGTGGGCATTTTGAAATGATGAATTCTCAGAAATTCTGATTCAGCGTGAATCACTTGCACGTTGGATCGTGTACTGTGCTTTTGTGTGCCTGCCACTCACCATGGAGCCCAGCAACATCCGGAGGCCTCAGCTGAACTCAGAGCTCTCTGCAGGGAGGCTTGGAAATGCATGTAAGTCACAGTACTCAGGAAATTAAAATCTTAGTCGATGAGACAAAGGAAGGAAAGATGTTTGTTCCAGTATAAGTACTTGGGACTAAAGAGTGAAGAAAAGAACATGTCAAAAAGTGCCTGTGACACTTCAGCCTGAGGCTGAGGTTTTCCTGGATCCAGGTATAGATTAACTTGCAAATGAGCTGGTCAGAAATACTCTGTTGGAAAATGTGGACTCAGAATAATTGAAAAGTTTTATCTTGACTTTTGTCCAAAGTTAAAATGCAAGCTTGTCTGGCTGTATGTGGCTAGTACTAAGAAGGGGGGGGGGGGGGGGGGCAAAATGTGACAGGCAGCTAGCTTGGAGTTAGGGAGTTTAGAAGGACTGTTTAACTGCTCCAGATAGCACTGAGCGCCCTGTCTGAGTGACACTGGTAAATATTCGTTTTGTTCCTTTATTACCTTTTCTTCTGTGTATGTGCATACGGATGTGTACACAGATGTGTTAATGAACAAAAAGTTGCTGCTCTTCTGAGAGTGGAACACTGTGCTTTTTCTGGTCCAGCACATACCGGTTTTGTCTCATCTGTTTTGAAATATTTTTTGGCTTTCTTTTTCTGAAAAGGTTAATGGGTAGAACTCTGATAAATGAATTTGGTGTCCAAAATGAGTTAATTTTGTTAATAAGTTACGATTTCTATCTATGTTTTACTAGCAAAATTGGCTTTATAATCAGTAAGAAGTATTCAGTTTTTGTTCTGAATTGGGATAAACTTTTCTATGGGGATTTCATGTATTTCCGAGAATGGGAATTCTCTCTTTTAAAATGCTTTACCTGTAGCTCCTCAAAGACTATTACGTTATAAATCTATGTTAGATTTTCCAGTTGGATTTGCCTGCATGGTTTTGAAGATACGTGAGCCAGTGAGCTGAGACAGTAGGATGTGATCTTCACAGGTTTATGGAGCACTCTGAGCATGTTGCTTAGAGAGGATTGGATCTTAACTTCAGGAAGTATCATGAAGTCTTCATAAATCTGTGATGTTTCAAGTGGTGACTTGGTGTTTTAGAAAACAAGCTTATAATTTCTCTTACAACCCATGCCTAAGATGGACATTTGACTATGAAGTAAATTTTCTAACTGTGTCTTATAGTACTACTTTCTACATTCCTAGTATCTTTTCTCCAATGAAGTAGATGCAGTAGAGAGAAGATGCTGAAGATGTCTTCTCAGGAATAGTTTCTCTTCTCAGTTCTCATCATTAGTGTATGTAATGTTCATAGGTGCTTGTGAGCTGCATCTGTTCATTAGCTTCCTGAGTGCATTAAGTATGCTCTGTTCTAGTGGGTAACAGATTCCCATCCGTAATGTGATTAATTGTAAACTTCCTTGCAAATACCTTGAAAAAGGCAATTGAACTTCAGCAATGTCATGTATGAGCATCTGATGCTTACAGATTTGTTACCTAATTTACAAACTTCCCAAACCAAGACATAATGCGTGACAAGCTCAATTAGCCTCAATTAAGCGAAGCAACGTGATCTTCCTTAATATAAGGGAAGTGCTATGTTCTTTTACCTTAAGTCCAAAATCCAGCTCTCTACAGCTGATATAAGAACCAAGAGAGTATTTGATGAGGCTCCTGGAAGGTATGATGATTTCTCTGTGTATGTATCCATTGCTTTATGAAATACAAACTCCAAATTCTTTTTAGCCTGTAGGATTTTTGGGTACCTTCGATACCATTGTTACGTGATCTTAGGATATCCAGTTGGCTTGAACAGCTGGTCTGGAGTTCACAGTCAGGTTCCTCGGAAATCTTGCTTAAGCTTTGAGTCTGTCATAGTTACTGAGCCTGGAGGATGTTTAATGTTTTACTGTTTCAATTTGAATAGTTGACACTCAAGGAGACAGAGTAAAAGAAGCTTTCAAAAGAGAAAGGAGTGGAGCGATACCAATGATGCATATCATACTGTCTGTTGCAGTGGTTTTAGTTTTTATATTTACAGAATATTTTCGAAAGAACAATTTGCTATAATTTGTCATGTAATCTTAGTAGTTCAGAAAGAATTGAATTGAGCATACTAAGGCTGTTGCAATTGTGATGATTTGGAAATACAAGCAAGATAAAGCTTTGTTAGGAAGAGCTGTGTCTGATATGATTAGTAAAATAGACAAGCTTTTCAGCACACAAACCTTCATGTCTCGAACAGAAATGTGAAGATTCAAGAAAATTATGGGAATAGTTAATATAAATTTGCAATTCATTTTTTCTGGCATGTGGCTATTAAACCATTATTATAGAGATACATAGCTGTGAATGAGTGCTGCTAGGTTTAAAAAAAAAAGTGTATCTACACGTACAAGTTACAACTTACATATATAAAAATACATTCTATTAATGTTATAGCATTTCATATAATGAAATTTTAATTATAAAATTAATGTATATTATTAATAGTCTAATAATGTTTTGAGTATATCGGTGATACTGAATAACATATCTTGTATATAAGATAAAAATATATAAAATATTTTTATATGTGTTAGGTAAACACTAAAAGTGTATGTGGGTTAAAGGCTGGGGAATGGCTCTTCCAAGCAAAAACTTTGTCTCCCCACCCTCCCCCTAGCCCCACTGCTCTTCCCTGGTTTCTAACTGCAAGTGTAGATCATTGTTTTCCTTTCTCTGGTAAACTGACTATTAGTCCCCTCTCAGCCATAGGAGTGTGAACATCTGTGGGAGAGGTAGTGGGTGGATAAGAATGAAGATTGTTGTGAACCAGATACCTGCTAGCAGTGGGTGCTCAGCATCTGCTTCTGAAAAGAACTTGTGAAAAGTGGGAGGAGAACCACATTGCAGTCTTGGAGCCTCAGGATTTTCCTGTGGGCATGGATATATGTTTGTTTTAGAGGTTGGTTTGGGACTCTCTTTTCTTTTCTTTCTTTTTAATCTATTGAAGATGTAGTGGAGTACTTAGAAAGCCGATTATTTCTGCATTGTATTTTTATTTTGCTTTGACAATCTGTGTGATTAATCTTTGTGTGTAGAAGCTTAGAGATGGTGGACGGCTGTAACATTTCAGCTCAACGGTCAAATTAAATTGTGTCATCCAACAAAAAAGTGACCAAACCTGAACTAGTTGATGCTTTGAGTGACAGTGAAGACAGAACTGTTCAGAAAACATGAACTGTCCTGTCAAGTAATTTTAAAAATGATCGAGAGTGCAGCTAACAGGCAGCAAACACACGCAGCAGTTTGTGCAGTGGTGTTTGGGCTCTGCTTAGAACTTCTGGGGACCTTGTTGGAAGTTGTGGGGGCGTTCTAGGGACCCCTGAAGAACTAGAGGGTGGTTGCTGCTAACAAGAAAGGGGAGCTAAGCAAGGGCAGCTACAGGAGGCCTTAATTTCTCCTGGGAGAAGCTCTAGTTGGGTGTAGCTGCTGCTCAGATCAGCTGCCGCCAGACCAGTTGACTGTCTCATTCCTGCTGTTCCGCCTTTTCTTGCCTGAGAGCTGTGGCATAGCTACTTTCTCAGCTGAAGTAGTTTCTACTAATTCTGGTTGAGTTAAATTAACAAGAAAAACTTAACTGCAATGTCAAAAACAAATTGTCATTAAACTCTGACAGAGTGTTCTTCCTTATCTTGCTGAAAAGTAAAATAGCTAAAGCTGGTTCAAAGTTTTGTGCCAAATGTTTTAGGCCTTGAAATGTTTGACTGTGCTTCAGTTCCATTTTTTTTTCTAGCAAAAAATATATTCAGTCTGAACTTACGTTAGTATATTTGTATGTATTTGGGGTTTACTTCCTTCTTATATTTCAGTTTTTTGGTTTTGTGTTTCTGTCTTCTTATATTTGTACTATAGTATGTAACAGAAAATACATAGATCATTTGGAAAGAAGACCTTTGTTAAGCCGTTCTTGATGCTTTGTGAAGTTGAAGTGTTTCAGAACTTCTACTATATAGGAATGTCCGTGTCTCCAGATGTCCCCAAACTCTGCTTATTCTAGTAGAGCAGAATAGAAACTCTCAATTACCCAAGGTCTGGAAATCCCTTTCCCACAGCATCTAAATTTATTTATTCTAAGGGTGTGAAGAGACAATGAACAAGACAGGACAACTGGTCCTTAAAACTAATTCTTTATTTTAGGGAATGACTTTTCCTTTCAAACAAGTCATAATTGTACTTTCAACATACAGAAGACATTTCATTTAGGTTCAGTGTTGTCATGACAAGGTGATGTTTACCTATATTCTGCTGTTTGCATGAGTGGAAATATCTTAAAGACTAAATATTGGAGTGATTTGACTAAGGTACTTGATATGTCCCCAGGTAAGGATAATTACAAAGCGGCTGCATATTCTACTACATCAATACTTTTGATTTTTCTACCCTTCCATGATGAAAGTTGGTAGGGCCTTTTGGTATGAGGATTATTGTGTATTGTGAGCCACTGAGACATTCTTAAATAGACTAGTTATTCTTTTTGGTTAACTCATGGATTTTACACTTCATCTTTTATTCTTGACATAGCATTTGATAGCATCCATTTCTTTAACTGTCAGCATGTATGGTCTTTCGTTAATCTGTCTGTAGTAAAGGTAAGAGCTATGATTCTTATTGGATAAATACTGATTTAAAATGGCAGTGCTATCATAACTCTCTGTGATAGTCTGAGGATATAAATGAGGAAAAAACTTGGAGAGGTCACCTAAAATACTTTGAAAAGCCAGTATCAGAATGTAACTTCATAACTATATGAGATACTAAAAATTTTAAATTGAATGGAGACATTGGTTTTTGCTCATTCCGGTTTTCAGGCTGTCTCCCTCATTTCACACAGGTGTTAACAGCTCCTCTCTGTTGACAAAGGTTAACTACCACTTTCTCTCTCATGGTCCAGTTGATATATATGATTAGATTACAAAGAGCTATAATCTTTAACCTGTACTTAGCTTGCCTTTTTTCTTTCTTTCCTTCTTTGTTTCTTTTTTTTCCTTTTCTTTTTCTTTTTTTTTGCCCCCCCCCTTTTTTTTTTTTTTTTTTTTGCTTTTTGTGTGGAAAAAATATTGCAAAAATCTGTCGCTCTATTAGTTGGCCTAACAAATGATGATTATCTCTGAATTTTGCCTCCCCTATTCAAAATAGATAGCATGATCTGGAGTATTTTTGGTGTCTCTTGTCCAGTTGTCTAGGCAACAAAACTTTTTCTGGTTGAAGTGATCTTATTGTTAGTTCTTAAGGATTAAAATAAAAAGTTGTAATTTCTTCAATATTAGTGGTACCTTTCAAAGAAATCTTTTAATATGGTAATATTTTTTGTTTATGGCACTCAACAAAGTAGTCTACAGTATCATTGTTATAACATGACAACAATGTCTATAAAAGCGAAGAAAACACTTAAACTCTGAAGACGTTTTTTTCTTTTTTTTCCTTTAGTGTTTTAAATCCAGAGCCTATGGAAAAATCATCTCTGCTTAGCTGACTTTCAGCTTTCTGTCTGAAATGTTCCAACAGTGTTTGCTGCTATGCCAAGGAGTTGAGTGGATAAAAACTTGTAATATGGTTGTTAAATAGATTCTCTATCATTCTCACTGTGAGGAATATTTCACTGAAGCCTGTATTTCATTCTGTTGTGTATTGGGTAGAACAGTCTGACACAAGCTTCACTGGAAGTAGGATCAGCCCTTCTCTAATTATAAAGCAGATTGAATTTTTGGAGAACTTGGAGTATGCTGGAATTTTATTGTAAGAACAATTCAGAAGTATGAAAATCAGTCATATTTGATACTGGGCATATGTTTTCTCTCTTGATTTAATCCTTTTTGCTTTTGAAAGATGAGAACATCTTGTTTAAGTCTGAGAAGAGATTGTATCTGATACTTTTGATTTAGACCTCTGTCAGTTTTGACAGATTTTTTTTGAGTTGGAGTGAAGACATTTAACTCATCATTTCAAAGGTCGGAGATGAGTACAAGTTTGCAACGAATGTTTGTGGTTAAAAGGAAGGACTTAGAATTGTGTGCATGTATATGTTTAAATGCTTAGCTTTGCTGACAAACCTAAACCAAACATGGTTGTGATTATTGGAAACCGGTGCGTGTGCAATTCTAGAAGTTCCACATTATTCCTGAAAATCATGCAATAGTGCTAATTCTGTACGCTTTTTGCAAAGCAAAAAGAAATAGATTTCCAGTCAGTTGTCTTTTAATGGGTCTTGAAGACGAATCTAGTTACAGTGGACTAATAAGTCTTTTTCTGTTTGCTTTCTTTTCTGTAGTTCTAATTGTCATTCTTCTTAGTCTGATAAGGGCCTAAACCAGTATATTGGTGAATATACAGAGTGAAAGTTAGTAATGTCCATTATTCTTTTGTAAGAACTTTGCTATGAATTGTATTTCAACAGTTTGTCATGTGGGGATGTCCCATGTCCCACGTCCCACATGGAAAGTCTCTTTCTTGTTGAAGATCTGGTCTGAGTTTGTTGCTGAGAACGACTGCTTTTTGTGAGCTATCCTCTGCAGAAATGGAGAAGAAATCAGCACACTCACTAACCTGATGATCAGATATTCCAGGAACAGACCTTTCCCTTAAGCTTTGCACATCTACAGCGTTGCATTGTAATAAAAGATGTGGCTCACTACAACAGCACTGCAAACCTGACATTTTTATTTCTGACTTCTTTTTCTAGGTGCCTTTAAGCAATTGGTTAGAGGCTAAATTCAAGGGGAGGAAAGAAGACAGTGTCCAAGGACCAAAACTGCAGCAAACCAGGTGTGTTGAGAAATGTTTCCTTTTTTTATTCTAAGTGATACAAAGTATTGTTTCAAGAGATGATACTTGGTTGTACAACTGCAAGTAATGAGAAAATTATGGATATGTTTTCCATGTGCTTAAACATTTGTTTTTTCTTTGTGACTGGAAAGAATTTAATTAATAGAAGATGTTAGTTTGTAGTCAGTAGAAATCAATACTCCCCAAGTCTTTCTGATCTGTGACTTCTGTAATGTGCAGTATGCAGTGTATCCATAAAAGGAAACAGAAATTCTGAGGATAAAAACCTACAGAATGGACAAAGCAAGATATTTGTTCCTCTAAATGAATGATTTCATTTAGTTCCAGTTCCACAGAGTCGTTCAAGGAAATCTCCATGACATTCCTTATCCCTGTAAGTAATGCACTATCACGATCAAAGAGATGCTACAGTTTCTGTAGCACAATCTTATGTATGAAATTAGGTATTCTGTAATAAATATGTACTAGGAAAAGTTTGAACTTAGTGGGAAGTTATTAAACTTCAGAGTACTGGTCAGGGAGATTGTGGAAGAGCTCTTGCCTAGGGTGAATTATGGTAGTAACCAAACTGCCAGTAAGACAGCATCATTTATCTTTCAAAATAGGTACCTGCAAATATAATTGCAAAAATTACATTTCTTGCCACATTTATAGAAAATAACATCTGACAAAAAAAAACCCCAAAAGAATAGTTTGCCACTGCGGAAAACAGATTTATAACTTGAAGTTCTTAGATGGTGTCCTAATAGATAGTACTGATCATCCTGTCTGGGTGTTTTATGTTGATTATTTGTGAGTGGAAAAAAAAAAAGTGTTTTTCTCCAGCACTGAATTAGAAAGTTAATCAGAAATAAGGGAGACAGTTTATTCTCCATCTCCCATCCATTCTCAGGTTTCTTTCTAGTACTGTTTCTGTCACTGCTCTAAACACGCAGTGCTTTATCCCTGTATTATGCTGTATTTGTTCAAATTTTAAATTGGCTATAGAGTGTCTCTTTCAGCTTAAGATATCAGTGCAAGGGAAGCACATGTCTGCAGTTAGGGCTAAACTTAATAGACTACTTCTCCTTACGCCAAAAGAGTACAAAGGGATGAGAGAGGAGGGAATTGCTTGCTGTGAGATGAGCACTGTTGCAGGGACTGGAGCTGGAAGAAGTGCTGTGTTTTTTTTTTTGTTTGTTTGTTTGTTTGTTTTTGTTTTATGTTCTTTTTTAATAGCCAGTGCTTCTCTGAGCTAGAGATAGACTTGGAGACAGCTTTTAAGTGCATAAAACCTATTGCCATTCTTAGAAAACTTCACATGTACTTTTCTTGTTTTGGCCCATAGTAACATAAAAATGTCAAGAGAAAAAAACAACTAAGAACTTACTTTCTTTGTTAAAGTAGTACACTCAGTGCAGGCTCATCTCTCTCTGATTTGTTTGAACACCTGTTAGAACTCATTTGTCGTTAATTATGAGCACTATCATAAGAGGTGGGAAAGCACTACTCTGGGCCAGTGCTTTTCTGTTAAGTGTTGTGCAAGCATACGAGAGAAAAGCCTGATTAGGGTCAAATGATCTGTAGATCTGGCTTATGTGCGTTTTCACTGGTGAGTTTGCAATTAAAACCATGCTGCTGCTTTTGTAAAGCTCTGCTGTCATATGCATTACATATGCATTCCTGATATGACAAGCGATCATACATAGTGCATGGACACTCAAAGGTTGCTGAGCTGAACATTTTTCCTGCTAAGAATGAGCTCCAAAATTTAAATTTAGATCCACTGCTTATTTCTCTAGAACCGTTTGAGGGCTCTAGATCTGCAACTTTTGTTTTATGCCTGTCTGCTAAGAAATCATGTCTTGCAAGTAAAATATTACATAGAAAATGAACAGAATGAGCCATGCTTTTCCCAGCTTTTAAAAGTAAGCTAATTGATTTTCCTGCTATTGAGAAATTTATAGATGACCTTATAAGCTCCACTGTACCTTTGAGACACCAGAGAAAACGAAGATGAAAGTATGTTGATTTTAAAAAAACAAACAAAAAAACTGAAAAAGAATCTTGATAGGTTTAAACTGCTTTGAGAGAAGCAGAATGTTTTTACTGAGATTTCTATTAGAAATCCTCTAGAAAAGAAAAAAAAGTGCAGAATACAGTATTATGTTGCAGAACACCTCCTTTTTTGAAGTATTTTCATTTGATGTTTTGTGACTGTAATGCCAAAATGTTTTTTTTAATTATGCGATGTGCAAGAAAGGAATCAGCAAACCGTATGTGGAGTTTCCAGTTTTGCTTGTGGCTTTATCCTCATCTTCAAATAAGCTGGTATATCCCACAGCAAAACAGAATCTTAGCTCAAGGGAGATGAAAAGGAAGACAGAAAGGGCTGGGCTGAATTATGAATGAAATGGAATAATTAATTTATTCACTTACAGCAGTTGACAATCATAGAATGAGAGAGAGAGGATGAATTTTTAACGGTCTTTATCATCACTTAAACACTGGGAAGTCCTGGATTTCTATTTTTTATTTCATCGCACTGGGGTAAAAGGTTGTGTCAAAACTAAGACCATTGCCAGACACACTTAATTGCGTCTTTCAAAGAATAGAAAATTAACTTAATTTTAGTTGTCTGCTTAACGTGCTAACTTTAAACAAAGTGCAAAAATGTTTGTGTTGCATACGAAAGAAGATTTAACTGCTCTCCCGCTCCCTCCCGATCACCACCTCACATACCCCTCTTCTAGAAGAGAGTCCTTCACTTCTCATGTAGGCCATCCTATTTTCTGTTTCTTTATTTTTGTGTGTGGCTTACAGCTGACACTCATCTACATCTTCGGAATACTTCGGGCTTCCATGTTTTCAGCATAGTTTTAGCACTGATCATCATTGCTTCGAGTGTGGGTCAGAGTGACTGTGACTGTCTTATTTGCAGTGGAGTTCGTTCATTCTCTCCCTGAGTCCCTCCCTCTCTCTATATGTATATAGTGAAGCCTGAGCTTCTAAAGCTTCTGTTACATATGTTTTGAGGTTTTTCTGATTGTAAAAGAATTCTAGTGAAAATGAAGATGGGAAGCACCAGTTTCTTCTGAAAGTTTCTGTTCTCCTGTCACGTAATATAGTCACGTGAGCTACATGAGCTTATACGTGAGCTTTCTGTTCTCCTGTCACGAAATGTAGTCACGTGAGCTACGTTTCCTTGTAGTTTGTATTGAGCTGTTTATTTTTAAATGTATTTCAGGTTCCTCTGTTGAACTCCTCCAGGAGTCTATCTGGACAGCCTCTCTCTTTCTGAACTTAGTTTTACTTCTCGACAATAACCAGGAAGGAAGACTGAGGAGGCTCAGGGACTTGGTATTATAGGATTGCTGTGGACAGATTTTTGTGGTCTATCTTATTCCTCGATAGGGCAAGGCAGGGGAGTGAACAGGGCTGGGTCAGCCTCAGACCGCCAAGACTCCATAGGAGAAATGGGCCTCAGGACTGTACTGCATGTGGTTGGCAGATCTGGGCCTGCAGAGGTCCATAATCACAGTTGTCTTTGTAGATCCCAGAAGATCATAACCAATTTTATACCCTATTTCCACAAAACTTGCTTAAGGTAGGGATATGACTAACTATGCAGATTTTTTTTTTAAGAGACGGTTGAAGTGCCCTTGGACTTAAAGGACTCCCTCTGAAGTATGAACTCTTAGGTCTTCTATATTTTGACTGCAATTAGAGCTAATGGAATGTTTTTTTTCACTGATCAGCCCTTAAAATCTCATCAAGCTAATGTGATTTGTATACTTAGTGTGTGCATTTCATCTACATTTTTTGTTATCTGCCAAAGTGTAAACTATGTAATCAACTGGAATGCTGTGTTCTGACTTAGCAGATAAATCATCATCATTTCAGGTATCATCCTGGTAATATTACTAATAGGTCTGTGGCAAATTATTTTGACTTTGATGCTAGGGGGATATCAGCTTTGGGAATCAGTGATGAGGAAACCAATGTTTCTCCTTCCTTTACTACAGAATGAATAGAAAAGAGAGAATGGAGGATTTTTTGCACTTTTTAAAAACTTTGCTAGTATTACTGTGAAACTGAGCAAATGGAGATGTTGGATCCAGTTAATGGAGCAAAGCTGCTCCGTGCCTTGAACTACTCCATTGTAAGATCTCTTTGAGAACAGTGGCAGGAAGTTTGCTAGACTTCCCATGAAACAACTAGGATTACAGAAACAGCTGAGCTTGGAGAAGTAGTAGGCCTTTTATCGATCAAAATTTGACTGTCATTACACGCATCTATCTGGGTGGATGGGTGCTGGAATAATCGATAAATAAATAAAATGCTTGAAACCTGTGAGATGTCTTCATCGACCTGAAGTGAGTTCAGAACATGCTTCTGTAACTGTTATGATATATTGGACAGTTTCTTACAGAGATCTGGTTGTAGGTTGTGATACCATTTAGAAATAATAGCACTGGTCAAAATGGACAAAAAAAAAAAAAGTGATGTGGCCATGTAACTCAGTAAGACAGTGCTGCTCATCATTACAGCAGCTGCAGTTTCATCATTGGTCCTTTAATTATTCTTAACAAAGTCAATAGAATATGCCCCCTACATGAAAACAGTGAAAGAATGCATTGAGAGCATTGACATTTATATCCAGGTGGGAATTCTAAGGAGTGGGATGTTGAAAGAGAATGTAGACTAAAGTACATGCTTTTCAATACAAGGAAAAGCAATATTTCTAGCTCATTCTGAGTGGCGTGGTAATATAGTTGAACTGTGAAGTATTTTGCAGATGATCTAGGGAAGAATTTGAGAAAGACTGAAAAATTTAACAGTTGCATCTGAGAGCCAGCTTCCCATGTGCTGTTAAGTGTGCAGAAATGAGAACTATCTAGGTGATTGCTTTGACTGTTTTAGTGGATTTGGAAGCTATTTCTCCTTTAAAAAATAGTGCAAAGGAGTGCCAGAACCATCAAGAGTCTTTGGAAATCATTGTCCATAGACAATATAATGCTATATGTAATAGATAAGTCTGATGTTTTCTTGATAGTATGTTTTCGTGAAAAATGAAGTTTTATATGAATACACATTGTGTTCCTGGGTGCCAGTCAGCCCACAGACTTAATGTGGCAACATACTTGATATACAGAGTGCACTACAGTTGGGAGAAGTAGCGCACACAGCATTTGGCCATCTATTTACTTTTAAGTAGCGGAACTGTTGCATGCATTCTTGCACATCTTAGGTCTCTCCTTCTATAACCTTTAAAAAGTTAATAGCTGAAAAAAGGTGTTATAGCCCAGGGCCACATACTTTCATATCCGACCCTTAATCTGTTGGAACGAGTGTTTACCAGTATTAGCACTGTTTCTATTTATAAAATTTGATAGTAGTTCATTGACCTTTGTTTAATGCTCAACTACAGTTTGGTGCCTACCATCTTTGAATCAGCTACAGAGCTAGCTGTATATAGAATGCAATTACTGTAATTCTTTTAATTATTTTTCCTTTGGTGCATACTGTGAGCATTTGAATATAAAAATTACTGTTCTCAAACTGCTCTAGCCATTGTGTTCATTTGATTGTTGTTTGCCACTAAATGTAGTGTTTAAAGTAGTTTTGGCATTCTTCCTTCCTAATCAGGAGGATATGCTGTAAGCAAACACATTTCTTCTAGTATTCTGTATTGTTTTAGCATACATTCATTTGGATTCTTAAGTTTTACAGTTTCCCATTATGTTAAGAAAGGGAGTAATTTATTTTGTATTTATTAGATAATTACCTTTTCATTCATTGTCTGTGTCAAACTAAATTTGCATGAAAATTGAGATTCAATTAATGCAGAATCACACTTGAAAAACTGCTTTTATTGCTTTCCAGTTGCTGAAATCTTAACTTGAAAGGTATTAGATAGCTCCAATGATAAAATAGAGAAGAAAAATCTAAAAGCATTTTTATGTTTCAGTTTAACAGAATTAATGTAAAAGTTTTGATGTGTCATAGAAAAAGGGCTTGATTTTTGGAAATTGATGAAGTAAATACTGTTCTGATTAAGCTTTAGACTCTAATTACTCAAATGTGCTTTGTTGTATACTGTCACTTTTAGTTTAGCTTAGTTAGGTTTAGTGGCAGGAGTTTGTGCCTGTGCCATGCGATGCTTCCTTTGTGCGCTTCATACTGTGTTTGGGGAACCTGTCATCCATGTATGGTCCTGTTTTAGAATGTCATTTCTTATGTTAAACATTACTGTCTGTGGGTTTTGTTTGGATCTTTTGGGGGGTAAATAGTCTTTTCCTTACTGTTTATGAGGAGATTTAATTGATCTTTTTTCTGCTCTATTTAAATAAATACAAAAAATTTAAGCTGGAGACTGACATATATCCATCTCTAACTTTGAACGTGTTTATGTTTTGGAAAACCGTTTTAATAAAACAGAATTAGACTTTGTTTATTTTGCTTTTTGTTTACCCTCTGTATTTGTCTCTTTCCAAGCAGAGTCTAAATAGTTGAAGCACTAACTCTTGAGAATTCAATAGAAGTGAAGAATAGGCTAGACTTGCACAACTATGGGAAGGCTATGTGCTGTGACATGTCAGCTGATGTAATTACAGGGATTAAAATGCGTCTTTATCTGTCAAATGTCTCCCTTGAAATTTTTCCTTCATACTGTTGAATAGATTTTGTTTAAGGTATGCTCTTGAGCTCTGTCCCTTCCCCAAAATGAATTATTTTGAATGTTTGGGTTCTGCCAGCTTTTAAAAACAAAACGTTTTGTTTGAAATGCATATTCTATTTATGAATGACTGAACCATAGCTGAGCTCCTCCTAGACAAACCTGCCGGATGGGAGATATAAAGGAAATGAATTTTGCATACCAGGACATGAACAATGTAGCTCTTTTTGTATTTGTACATCAAGACTTGCAGTCATGTTTCATATTCGATCTATGGCTTGCATGCATATGTTAATTTTTGGTATCATATTTTGTATGAAATTTTCTGGTTTTGCACATGTTTATGACTTTACTCCTTCATCTGTTCTTTCTGCAGCTCCCTGGACTGTTGGAGAAGCTGAGATTTAAGTTAGCACTAAGCCTTATAATAACAAATGCAGTTCTAAATTTACAGTGCATAAGCATTTAGGAGAAAAGTAATGTCTGACACAGTTTAATAGCAGTAGAAGTTTAAGAGCAGAGGCACTAGAGGTCAGAATTTTGAAATTAGTTGTTTTTGTGGTATTAGAGATTTAAAAAACACAGGGAGAGGAACTTCTCCACTTGCATACATGTATGCAGTTGCACACAAATATTTCTGCTCTCTCTCAATGATATTAAATACAAAAGCCTTGGGCGAGTGCCTAATTAATCTTAAAAATGACTATTATTAAGCAAACAAGTGGGTTTGTGATGCTGGGAGAATGATGCATGCTTTAAGCTGTTGCTCAGTGTGATCAGAATGAGCAACAGGAGCATTTGGCTTCACTGTCACTTGTGAGAAGTGAAGAATCCCTCTTTGCAGAAAACCTGCCTTTTAGTTAGGTGGGAGAGCAGGGGACAGACCATTACTTTGGCTCTTGGAGTGGTAATTGCAGCGGTATTAATGGCCACTAAAAATACTTGTGTGGAAGTTAGCAGCAGGGTGCAGATTGAGGTGCCAACTTTGAGTAATAGAATAAGAGGACTGTTTGAAGATTTGGACATAGTGCCCTTCAATTTATTTTGCCATGTTTGTTCACTGCAAAGGCATAATTTGTAGCGTGCCTGAAATCTAATTGTGCTTAGATATAGATAATTAGAACACTTGCTGCTAGCTGTATGCCAACAGACTTGTGCAGCAAGTGTCCAAGCATTTGCACTCTCTATGCTAAGAAGCTTGTGCAGCAAGATCTATGCATTTCCCCAAGGAAATGCCTTATAGAAGATCTATGCATTTTCCAAAGGAAGAAGAAGCAACTTGGTTTAAGTGCGAGGACTTAATGGCAGCTAAAAATGTGGAGGTAGATTTCACAAGCAAAAGCCTCTCTAATTAGCTTTTTAAAGATACGTAAATGTCTTCTAGCTTTCTAAGACCTTGAACCAGGAAAGCTGCTGAGTACTTGATAAATCCATCCTGTTCAGGATGTACTTAAGTACAAACTCAAGTTCTAAACTTGAATGTAAAACTGTCCTGTCTGGAGAAGGTGACAAATCTTGTATGTCTTCTAAGGGAATCTCATCTGAATGAGACCATGAGTACTACACATCTATAATGGGCTTTAAAATAAAGGTTATCACTTCAAGGGGTGAAATGATTGTTGTCAAGAAAGAGGGAAAGGAGAAAGGGATAAAAAAGAAAAAAAGGGAGGAAGAGTCAAGGGAAGAAGGTTGTGGGCTTCAACTGCCTTCATTGTCATAAAAAGAACTACAATTCTTTCTCCTTGGCTGGCATGAATGTTGTGGAAGACTAAAAATATGCCTCTTTCTGTAGAGAGAGCGCTAATAACAAGCCCACGTTTGCTAGCATTTGTCTCACACTAATACCTTGATCTAATCCAGTATTGCGTATCTTGCAGTGTCTGAGGCCAGTATACTAAACAAGTTGTGAAAGAATTTACAGCGTGAAATATCTGGAATGTGAAAGCAAAATTTAATCTTTGTGATATAAACAGTGTCACAACCCCCATTATAATTATGCACTGAAGAAGATTGAGATGAAGATTTTACTATCACATCTATAATGATTTTTCTTTGCTGGTTTGGACCAGCAGCAATAATCATTGAGATTCATGCCTTTGTGCTAAACAAAGCTATATTTAAAACTGAAAAAGAAAAAAGGCAGCAATACTAAATAAAATTGCTTCTTAGGTTTAGGTGAAGTTAACACGATTCATTTATCTTTCTGTCTGTGATCCTGATAAATGAAAGAAACAGGCGCTTGGCCCACTTCTGCAGAAGCTACTATTTAGCCACCATCTTGAGAGAAACCACAGCAGAGAAAGCTTTTTCTTAAAGGTAGAACAGACAAATTTCTATTTGCCAGTCATCAGTGTGGAGAGATGGCAAGTATCGATAACTTTATATGAAATCATGAGAAACAGATGCTCAGATTCCCAAAACTTTTATCATTGCATCTTTTGTTCGTACTTGGATAATATTGCTATCTGCAAAAGCTAGTTTGCATGTTTTAACATCCCTGATGTATTTCTGGAGTGGGGTGAGATTTTATAAATATGTGAATTTGGCTTCATTTCAATTGCAGAAACCTGAAAATTCTGAAATTTTCTTACTGATAATTGTATGTGTCTGTGCACGTTTATATTTTAAAAACATACATCTGTGTACATATATTTAAGTTTTGTTAACTTACTGTTGCAGTGTTTGGTCGTAGCAATTAAGCCAAGTGGCTGTGACGTAAACTTTGCTTACTATGTGGGTTTATGAATACTGCATCACTCGTATGGAATGCTATAGAGAGATCATTAGGCCTTTGCAACAGCATCAGATTGCTGTGGTTTTATAAGAGGTCCACAATACATGATTCCTTGCTTGAATCAAGTTCCTGGAATCAGGTAATTCTTAGAAGTAAAAATTAGGGAATTACTGCTTTCCTTAAAAACAAGATCTTCTTGTTTAAAATAGCCTCTCTGTGGGAGGGGAAAGGCAAAAAGTACTTTGCGGAAGATGCAAAGTAATCCTTTTTAAGAAAGGGATGGTACAAAAATGGTAGGGGTTCAGTGATCCTGGAACTTCTTAGGGTCTGATATTCCAGGTCCTCATTCTTGGCAAGGAGAAACTTGGGGAGGTCAGCTAAATGAATCTAAATAGTTCAAAAAGTGAAAGGCAAATGAAGGTATTATATTGATACAGATTATTTATAATTTATGTAATGTATTTATATCAGCCTTGAGATTTTTGGGAATGTGGTTTATTAATACTGAACTCTTGGGATTGGCAATATTATATAATTGGAATTTCACTGTTAGTCATTATAGTAATGTTCATGTATTCCTGCTTACTGTGATTTAATTACTTATATATATACATACACACACACGCACATATATATATAGCTGTAGTAAAATAGTAACAGGTATTTCTTCATGAAAGTATATTAGGCTGGTAGGCCTTTTTGGGTTTCAAGGGGAAGATCGTGGCTGTATGCTGAAAATAGTAACAGGGCAAATCATAGTTGAGGCTCTTTGTCTCTGGTTCTTTTTTTCCATAACACGTATTTGCTTGAGAATCTAAAATCAGACAAGGAAATTAGAACAGCTGCATTTGCGTTGTGCAAATCATCATCTTGGCTTATTGCACATATTAGTAATGAATCAAGTCTTCTAAACGAAATGTCTTAGGCATTAATAGATTCAATTTTGTATTGCTTCAGAATCTTTTCAATTTAATCCTTCAAGTGAAGTAGAACACCTTTTAAAAAACAAGCTAAATGCAAAAGGAAAGAAAAAACAATTCTTGTCTGCCAAGCTCTTTTTAATTAGAATGACAGTTTTTTTAACTGTAAAACGTATATTGCTCAAGACCCATTTTCAAAGCCTCAAATTAGTGGTGTTACACATCACAGTCTGATCTGAATATAAGGTGACAGATTTCAACACATACTCAGTGAAAGTTTTCCAGTGTCCATATACGTTTTTGTGACAGGCTAATGAGCTGCAGAGTATACATTATCTTAAAAAATCATAAAGGTTTGTTTTCCATTGATATATGTCACTGACTTTTATGCATGCACCAGCACTTCTCCAGCATTGATTTGTCAACTAATTAGTGATAAACACCTTTCCTACCTATTTTCCCTTTGGAATTTATTTTTTTTTCTGTTTTTCCAGTTTGTCCACATGTATAAAACTATTAGTTCTGCTAACCTTAATACTACATTCTACAGCCAGTATTCTGTGAGATTGTTGTGGATGTGAAGGCTGTTTTTATTCACCCTGAAATCTACAATCTACTGTCATTAACTATACAGCTTTCTGTACTTACAGGGCAATTTCTGTTATTTTATAGGTTCTAAGGCTGATTTTTATGTCTCAAATTCAGTTTGGATATTAATTTCTAAAGCTGCATGTTTTACATATTATGAAGTAATAGCAAATATGTCATTGCATAGTAAAAACCAAAGGGAAAAGACAGAACTCTTCCCTGTGAAGATTCTCAGTGATTAAGCTGCTAAGATTTCACTATCTGTAGGAATAATAAAGTGCTTTGGAGAGACATCTGTATGTAAGAGGAGCAACATCCTTGAAAGCATTGAGCAATATTAGCCTACCTCTGTTTCTAAAGCTATCCCAAGACTGGCAAAGTCTTACCCATATATTCTAGATGTGCTATTTTATAAAGGGTGTAATTTTAACTTTGAAACAAGGAAAAGACCAGCTTCTTTATTGCTTGGAGACTTTGAGTCAAGATTGGTACCTTTTCTGACAGAAATACTACAACCATATATGTTTTTGAAGGGTCCAGTAGTAGGTCACACTAGTGAGCGTAATAACGCCTTTTCTGAGATATTCCAGATTTTACAGGGTCTAGCTAACGAATTGATGGTTTTTGAAATCTCAAGTGTGTTGTATGACTTTGTGGTGTTGGAAGTAGTAGGTGATACTGTGTTATCATAGGAGAAAAGCATTGATCACCTTTTTTCCGTGGCACAAAATGTGCCTTTCCCTTTTATGGTTTTTCTTCAAAGCTGTTTTATGACACTTTTTTCCTAGGTGCAGTTTCCATAATGCTATTTGGAGGGGGATTTCATTCCATCAACTTTTTTATGGAATTGGCAGGCTTTTATAGTCCTGTTGCTTCCCCCCTCCCATGCAAAAATAGCAAGTGAGAACTAGTCACTAGGTCTTTTCTAGAAACTGTGATCAGCATTTACTTATCTTTCTCTCTGACTTTCCTTAGACGATATCTTATGATTACAATTACAGAAAAAAATCCTGATTTTCCACCACTATTTTTCCTCCTAAAGCTATGATGATTTTCTTGAAACAGTAGAAATGGAAGCAAGTATTTAAGCTAAAGAATAATGTTGGCCCTCAGAAAAAATGAAAACAGATAAAATATTTTTTGGTAGGATATTAGAGGTAAATTTCAAATAATGGGTTCTAGAACAGTTGCCCAAGTGGGAGCAGTAGAAAGTGAAAAAAGAATTGATTTTGAGCTGAAATAGATCACCTAGTGCAAAAAACCTTGAGGTAAGTGCTTCTAAGAGCAAGAGTCTGTTGCTGGTCTCGGAGTTTCTCCTCTGGTCCAGTGTCACACAAATTTGGATCAAAACGTTAGCAGTAAGTAGAAAAAATATTGAAACTGTCAAGCAACTCAGCACTAAACTTTGTAGAAATGCAAGCTCTATCAAAGGCCTGTGCCAAATGTTTTTGAGAGGTACTAGAACGCTAGAGCAGAATGTGTTCCTCATATCATATTGAACCTTGATTGCTAGTGTGTGTGATGGACTGTAGCCTTATGCTATGAGATTTTAGTACGTCTTCCAGATACGCAAACTACAGTAGTTCTGACAGAGTAGGGAGTAGTCATATGGTATTGCCTGCTTCAGAAGTGTGAATGTGTGTGGTGATCTGGATGCTGCAGTTTTTTCTCAGTTCTGCTGTTTCCTACTTAAGTCAGTTCCGCTGCTAGCACCAGAAATGTGCCATCTTGGAGAGAGAGAGAGCCAGAGGCATAAAGGCGTAGCTACGCTCTTAGCCCTTGCTGAGGTCTCGCTCCAGAGCTTGGCTTCCTTTTGCTGTCTGTGCCGTTCCTCTTGGGGTAAACGGGGGATATTGAAATCTAACTGCAACTTGACACATTGCATTAATGTTGAAGGTAATAAGTTTGTATTTAAAAGGTAAGGATTGCATTGCAGCCTGAGGCTTTGCTCTTTCGTGTACTTATCCTAATTTCCTCTTCCTGTTGTGAAGCAAATGTTACATGCAGGTGAATTCACTGTGGGCTTTGTTAGGGCTAGGATTTCACTTACGCTTGCCACTAAAGCTAGAGAGATCTGTTCTTGAATGACTGCTGCATATCATTTGATTGGCAAAATACATCCCTGGTGGATGTCATGATTCAGTGGAAATGGACAAATTTTTGTCCATTTATGTTTGAATAATATTCGAAGGATATTCTCTTATCCTTATTTATTAGAAATACTCCATTTATTTATTTTTTACTGCCTCCTCTGTGCTCCTCCAGCTTTAAAGTGAATCTAACAGCTCACTCTGAAATAAATTGCCATCATCAACTTAATGTTCTTGATAAAGGCATGCCTGTTGGGGGGGGGGACCCTTTGACTTAGTGAGGCTATTTTTTAAGATGTGTGTTATTGTTTGTGTGGCCTGTGTGCTACTGTAAAAATGTGAAGACCTCAGTGATAGAACTTGTCTGTCTGACTGATTGTATTCCTTCTTCTCTTCATTCTCCTCCCATTGAATCTAGGATTTCAGTAGAGACTGTATGCCTAAACTGAGATACATGCCTCAGCTGAAGAGGCTTCTTCGCCTGGGAAGAGGTGAACTGTGTTTGAAAAAAGGCTGTCTAAATAAACAATGGCTGTAATGAGAAGGAGCTCAGAGAGCAGGAAAGTATTCTTGTCAAGCAGGTTGAAATCGGATCACCTGTCTTCTGTTGCTGTGCTCTGTTAGATCCTGGTCTGTAAAAGCAGGAAAGATGAAGTAGGCTGTCTTTTGTATGATGCCCTCCATAATTATGTTCTTGAAAGTAATGAAGAATCGGTTATTAAAACTGTGAATGAAAGGAGAATAATAGCCAGCCTCTCATTCACTTGAAACTCGTGGATGAAAACAAACAATAATATGCCCTTCCCTCAGAATGATAGGGAGACATGAGGTACGGTTTTTGAAAAGAAGAGCTTGGCTAAGAAGTGAGCAATGAGACCAGCTATCCTGTAATACTATTTTCCAGCTGTTCAGAAGTGCTTTGGTATTTGATGTCAGTATTTGGATTTATCAAACATCTCTACGCCTGCCTGTAACTCCTAAGCGTTGGCTGAATGCAGGGGGGTGATACTGTTTAGAGAATGAAGAGCAAAGAGGTCAGGGGTGTTGTCAGCTGTATGAATGCGTCCAGCGTGTTACATAGTAGTAACGCCAGGCGTCTGAGTGATATCTCTGCCCTTGGTGCACAGAGGCTTTTATAGATGAAATCACATGGGTTATGCACTGTTCCTTCCTCTTTAAAGGAAAAGAAAAGCTACTTACAGTCAATTGGTTACAAAGCGGGAAATGGAGAGTAGGGTGGTGTTCTAGCCGTTCACCCACGCTGTCTTGAGCGTGGTCAGGAGAACCAAGTTGCTCTTTGTAGCAATCTCCTACAGTAGTTTTAGGTGTAAGGAGCTCCTGAAATAACCCTTTTGCTTATGCCTGCAGAACCTTCTACAGAATTCTGTGTCATCTATGGAAGTGCCTTGTCTGCTTTAACCTATTGGACCGTTTCTAAATGATTAATTTTTTGTATGGCTGTCACATCTTTAAATACAGGATTAAAGGTTTATTTAGATTTTATTGTTTTTATAACCAGACCTAGGAATTAGTTGCATAGTGAGTTTTCTGCAGCTTCTTCTCCTATAAAGAAAACTATTTGTTCAAAATAAAAATTCTCTCTCTGAATGTATAGCATCTAGCAGTAGTGTGAGTACCATTTTAGTTCTTACTGCTCATAAAATGAGGAGAGAAAGTGCCTTGTTTTCCCTCTGAACTGAACTGTGTAGATATGAAGCTTCACTTGCCTTAAGTTCGAGGATAGCCGAGTTGTTTTTTGGAGGGGAAGTGTGAATCTGGAGAAAACTCAGAAATTGCAGATCAGAAGGAATTAGTAGTGTTTTCTACTTGGCAATAGAATAGGCATATGTTTTGGTGCAGATTTTGAAATAGGCAACAAATGTATGTGTTTTGGCTTCAGGTAGTTTAAGGCCCTACAAAGACGTGTGGGGCTGGCTGCAAAACTCCTGCTTAGATCTCAGCTCTGTATTCCAGGCTGCCTGTATTTGCTTATGTGGTCCCACTATTTATATTATATTAGTATTTCATATTTTTGTAGACTTTCTCATACCCCAAGGAGTTTACGTACATAGCTCAGAATATGACATATAGGCTGCCTTGTGTGTTGTAACTATGAGACATAGAATTTTGCAAGTTTAGCTCTTGAGGACAAAAGAGGAAGAGAAAGGAGGTGGACACTGACTCACAGATCTGAGGGTACCTTGGGAACCCAAACACGTTGCTGCTTGTGCTACCTCATGGTGAAGGAGATCAATCTCATGTAGCCTCCTCCTTTCTCTAGAGATAGTGTGGTGCACCTGATAGGAGAGGCTGATACAGTTAACCGCTTTAGGCTAGTCGTATAAAAAGCAAAATGAAGGTGTCCTGGATTTGACCTATAGGTACAGGTTCCAGTTTCAACTGTGCTTATGTGAACTTTTTCCCTGTATCTGTAAAGCTTGTGGAGGGAGTGGGGAGAAAAGGGGATTTGCAAACCCCTGATTAGCACAGCAGTGGGAGTTGTATCCATCCTTTTACGTCTCTAGAGTGGATGGTAGGTTTGTGACTGTCATCACAAGAGTATGTAGCTTCTTTACTCGCATGTGTACAGGTCTGTCAGTTGCTAGTGTGTGGTGCAGAATGACTTTCATAGCTGTGTGAGAAAGGGTATATAGCAATAAAACTACCAGCAGGACTAAATAGAAGATATGAAACAAGAATTTATGTGTCAGCTCAGCATTCTGCTCCTTGGGCTGCAGTGTTCTCGGGAAGATGATCAGTTCCCTGTTTTGTCTTCCATAATTTTTGCCAACATGGTTAGCTGCCGCAGGTCTGTGGTAAAAACTAATAAAATAAAAAGGTGAATCTCCCCAACACTGTTTCTGTGATAGATATTCCCTGATCCCATGAAGCTACACCAAACCTGATTTTGGTGTATTGTTCTTTCTCACTCTCCTTTCTTCTCCCTTCCATCCCCCATCCTTCCAGCTGCTACCTGGGTGTTTATCTTATATGTCTTTTAAAATCCATGAGTAAAACTAATTGAAGTAAATAAAAGAAAGTGATTACTTTGTCAGACTTGGTGACGTTCTAGTTGCATGGTGGAACTGTGGACATTACATGAATGCTAAACCAATGTCTAGTGAAAATCACACCCTTGAAACTCCAAAACAAACAGAAAGCCCTTCAGATTTCCACCCTCAAAACAAGAAAGAAATTAAAACAACAAAAAAAAAAGAATAACATTAGTTTATGATTTTTAAGACAGGCTTTATTAAGGCTTTATAGATATTACAGTATCTATATACTTAGACACAAGCCTTCTGGGACAGCAGGTAGGACAACAGGTAGGGGAGATCTAGCCATGAAATGCATGGCTAATCTTGCCAGCATCACATCAAGAGTAGCATAAAATTCTGCCATGTTACCAGGATTGTCATATGGACTTAAAGATGGAGAGATGGACTGATCTTGGAAGCAAATATCGTGGAGATACTGTGTGCTCACACCTGTGTAACAGGAAGCAGTAGACCAAAATGCATTAATGCTTGGAGTTCTCTTGGTGATTTCTTGAAGTAAAGAGTTGCAGGCTGCATGTGTCAGCTGCCGATAGGGATTCATTCCAAATGCAAAACTAGCAGTGGGATGACCTGCTCACAATAAGTAGCACCAAGAGCTCTTGATCCCTGGATGGACAGCTTAATCTACTTCATGCTGCAGTTTCCCATCAGTAAAATGGGGATAATTGCATTCTACCGCCCTCAGGGGTGCTGTGAGGGTAAGTGCACTGTAGGTTGCGGTGTGTTTAGATGCATTTGCCAGAGGAGCTGTAGAAAATACTAGGCAAGAGAATCAATTTCACAAAGGATAAGAGAATCTAAAGCAAAGACAGAAATGTACTTACTAGAGGCTTTGAAATCTAATTACGGTCCTACACTTCATAGTGTTTTCTATTCTAAAGTGTATCAGATCGAGTGTACAATTAACAGTACATCATACTTAGCACAAAATCAGGATTTGCAGAAATCTCTGACTTTGTACTGGTTCGTAGGGATGGCACTGTCACTTTCCTGCCATCAGAATCCATACAATGCTGCAGGAACAGAGAAGCTCTCCATAGCTAGGCTCCCCTGGGCTGCGCTAACACATGTGACTTTCTTGTTAGTGCCTGGAAGCAGCAGTACTGTCTTTAGTGTAATTGAATCTTCGAGTTTGGGGGTATCCTTGACTGCGTTGGCCTAGCTGGGACACCCAGTACGAGTTCTCTGAAGCCTTGATTTCTTGGAGACAACAGTATGTGTTCAGTGTCAGAAGGGAAATATGTGCAGCTCTTCGAAATACCATAATGATACGGAAACACATTTTGTTTTTGTTGCTGTTACGCACCAGATAATTTAAAAAGCTCCAGGGCAAGGAGGTTCCCCCAGTTGCAGTGATTTTTAAGGAAATTCACAAATAGTAATATATTTTCTATGAATATATTTCAGTTGGTTGACACTGGAATACACTTTTCAGGCAATGTTATTGCAAAATGCAAGTGAAAGAAGAGGGCAGCCAGCTTTTCCCAGACAGGGCAAAGTGCCTTTGTGATAGAGTTGGAAACTACTAGTGTTTTCTGACCTCCAAGCTTTAGCTGTATTGGCAGAGTCCTGCAGGGGGGAACTATTCACACTGTGTTAAGGTAAAATCAAAATAAGTCTTTGTCTCTACTGTGAGACATTGAACCTGCTTCTACTTTTCCTTTTGGCAGGAGTTTGGAAGTCACAATATCCAACACACGCAAATGATGTTACTAATTTAATTAAGCAAGCCACGTGAAATCAGGAAAATTGCAGTCTATGGTCAAGAGTTTAGACTTTTTGTTTGTTGGAATTGCATCAACAGCTAATTAAAAAAACATTACATAATTGCTTTTCGTTACACAGGAGTATGATGTCTGCCGATCTGTTTATATAATGTTAATTATGGCACAATCTGAGTATTTAATGGACTTTCCTGTGTTTATCTTCAGAGCTTCTTCCACTTGATAGAGTGGGAAGCATCTTCATCTGATGACTGTGAGCTTGAGACCAAGGAATTGAGGCTTGTGATTTCTGCAGTACAGTTTTGGCTCTTCTCTCACGAGTTCTAGGCTTCTAACATCCTGTTGTGCACTCTTCTTCTTTCCTTCTCACCCCAAACCAAAATATGTGAAGGGTAAAGGGGAGATCAGAAAACCAGAGATGCTTTTTCTCTATGTTCTGGACTCGTTTTCTCCTTTTTGCTACATTTCTATCAGTTGCCAGTACCTAACAATTAGTTAAACTATCTTGTGTTCCTTGTTCTCCGCTGCACATCAGACTGGTCTGGTATTGGAGGCCAGAATTCAAGGAAGTGTGTACAGTTGCTGACCAGCCTCTAGCCTGATAGATCTGCAGGTCAGCATTGTTAAATTTCAGGCAATGAGACTGGCTTGGAAAAGATTACTCTCAGTCTTCTAGTTTTCAAGCCATTAAGGACTCCTAGTTTTGAGCTTAATCTGCACGTAATTACAGGACTTGAGGAGCTGAGGATTTGAGGAATAACGCAAGTGACCCACATGTGACAAAGGGCAATCATTTATCATGGCGAAGACCTCGGAGATGGCACTGCAGTGCTGTGGAATGGAGTAGATCACAATCCTACTTTTTCAGCAGGATTGAAAAAATAGGATGGAAATAAAGGACCTAATTGTGCTCTGATGGATTCACTGTCTTGGTCAGTCTGGGCTAACTGCAGTGGTATAAGCAGGTGTTGCATGAGTTTGGGAAAAAAGCATGAGATGAATAAAATAATGTGAAGAAAGTATGTTTTAAGTTAAATAGATACATTAAATGTTACTCTTTAGCCTTGCGTTAGAGCGTGAGCTGACTCTGAACTGGAATAGCTTACATTTAGGATTTGGGGATTTGTTTTTGTTTTGTTTTGTAGGGGCTTTTTGTTTGTTTTTTGGTTTGGAAGGCTGCGATCACAATGCCTTTATTTAGTATGAGCAACAGCTCCCTCGAAACCCCTACAGAAACCAGGTGGTCCCACTTGAGGGGAGCAGTGCCTCACCAAAGAAGGAGCTGGAGTGTGTTTGGAAGCCCGTGCTGCTGATCTTGTAACCCAGTCTCCATTACAGTCGCGATACGGGTACTGAAATGAGCTTGTAAAGTGTAGCATTTTCCAGCTGACACTAACTAAACACGTTTTCAAATGTTATTTAAAAATATGCATTGAAAGACAAGAGAGACTGTCAACAGTACTGCAATTTGACTATAGTTATTTTGATCTTTTATATTCTTAGAACCTTTTGCAGGCAGATTCCTGCAGATGCGTCTGTGAACATTGTAATTGATATGCAGTAATTGTTGCTTGTGGTTCTGAGGGAAATTTTTGAATTGTTTTTGCAATGTTACTTTTCACATGTGTGTGTTTTCAAGCATGATTTGCATAGAGGACCTTTTATTTACCCTGTGGTAGAAGCCCACATATTAAGAATTGTAGGTATAAGCTTTAACTGTGAGTTGTTCTAGTTAACTTGTAACATGTTAAGTACTTAAATTAAGCAAAGTTAACTTGTAATGTATTTAAGCATTTAAATATTTTAAGCAAGTATCAGTTACCCAGAAAACAGTACACTTCTGTTTCATGCAAATTTCTTTGAGGTATGAAACAATATAGAGGATTCCCTGGAACGCTGAAGGTGAAATCTGATTATCTACTTAAAATGAAATACACAAACAATACAGACGATTCAGAGTTTTCAGATGTGCTTTCAAGCCTGCTTGAGGGAAATGGGTGCTTAAATCCTACTAATTTAATGGGAATTGGGTGTCCATGTCAATAAGAGCTTTGAAGTTTAAGCCTTTATGCAAATTAGATGGGTTAGTCCATTTGTGCTGGATGATAACACCCTGTTCCTTGGTTGAGTGGAAAGTATTTGTGAAAGGATGCCAGGAAAGAGAATTTCTTTCTTATTTGCGAACTCTAAGTCACCTTCCATTCTGGAACTTTTGGAGCTGGATGAAGACTGGAAGTTTTTTTTGATTGTACAAGAAATTTTTCATTTTTGTATTGTGTAATAAAAAGGATTGAAAATGGAAATACAGCTTTATATTGAGTTGAAATTTTGAAAAGTTATTTCTTTTTGAAGGGTTATTTCTTCTGTTATTCTTCCTTCTCTGTTTTTTCCTTCTGTCTCCTCTTCCATTATGCAGTGTAGAAAGGGAACCCAGAAGAACCAGAAGCTTAGAAAGCCATGAAGAGCTGTGTGTGTAATTCCATCTGACCTGAATGGAGGGATTTTTGTGTTCAGAGACGATGAAACATTGTGAGCATTTTCACTGTGAAAATGTTGCTATAATTTGAAAAGCTCTGTCTTGTCATTAAAAAAAAAAAAAAAAGAAAAAATCATACCTAGAACTTTATAAAGAGGAAAAATGGAAAAATGTGTATTGGGCCTTTCTGCCTGCTAGTGATTTATCCCTATAAAACGCAACTCACCTCCATTTGTTGAGATATACTGTACTTTACAAGATAGGATGACATATAGTTCAGTAACTTATACAGGTGCATATTTGGAAGGTTAAAGGTAGCTATTTGAAGCTTTCTTAAGTTTGAAAATTCTGTTTAGCATCAGTCCTGCTTTTCATTGAATTCCTGTATTGTGGTTTTCATTACAGTGCCAGGAATCACGTTGTCTGCTATTTAGGCTGTTACAACAATACAGAAAGGTAGTATCAGTGTACGAGCAGCTCTAGGCTGCTCTCTTTTACCCTGTTCTTTTTGCTGTTTGACCTTTAAGTCTTGGTTTTGCGTCCTTTTTTGCAAAGCCCTGTGGCATGCTTTCAGAAGAGACCTGTCAAAGTCATCTTTTCAAGCTTATCAACAAAGCTTCTAAAGTAAGGTGAGTGGTCACCAAAGGCTACAGAAAATGTCTTTTTGTAAGCCAGTAAGTGTTACTCTTTCAGTGCTTATATTTACCTGTGCCACTTCCTTCTCCTCTTTTAAATCTTTATCAGGCCTTTTCCTATCTCTTTGCAAATCAGTGTCTCACCTTCTTATTTTAAGTTAATACTTTTCTGCTTTGATCTGAGTTGTCTTCATGTGGCTTTGCACAGCCTTTCTTTCCTCCACCTCACATGCGTATACTTCCTTTGCTTCTGTTTAGAAACTGAGTTTTAGTATGTGATCATACCTGCGTGTCTACCCGTTTATAAGTGCTCTTGTTTCAGAATTCGTGTCGTGAATTTTTGGTGCTTTCTGCATCCTTAAGGTTTAGTATAGGTTTAAAGTGAAAGTGTGCATCCCTAGGAGCTCTTAGAAAGAGTTTTTTCCCTATATTATTTATAACCACCGATAAATAAAATTAGTTATACTGATAATTTTTTTTCTCTCTCTTTTGAATTAATTAGCTAATGCAGAGCTGAAGGTTGTCCAGCAGACACACAGAAAGATAAAATATCCTTCTTGAAATTAAAGAGCTTTGGGGGTTAGGTACATTGAAATTTGTTTACAATGAGTAATCACTCTTTTTTTAATATATCAACTATGAAGTTGTCAGTTTCTTTGGAAAATAACTGAGGTTATTCCAAGGATAGCAATGAATTTCTTTCATATTAGTGAATGAATTGGTGGCTATGGATTGCTAACTGGATAGGGGTTTAATTATTTATTTTCATTTTTTCTATTGAAATTTATGTAAATTGCCTGCTGCAGCCTATTGAGTGCTTGTGCTATTTGCTTGCATACTTACCTCAAAAAAGCCAACTGGGGTCTGATTGTGTAAAGATACCCAGACAGTGCCACAACTGCACTGGACACTGTCTCTAATGTGGGGCATGTCACTGTCATAGTGGATCTTACGGCTGAATTGTTCAGTTTTTAGAAGTCTGAAGGATCTAGTTTTGAGTTCAAGAGGTGATACTGTGTCTGTAAAGGAGAGCTTTCGTGGTTAACTGCTTTGAGATTTATTTCCAACTAACCTCTTGTCATTGATCAAATTATTTTTCAAAAGAATGAGAAATAATGGATCAAATCACCTCTAGCACATGAGAGTCTCTCCCTAAAAACAGAGACGTGTCAGATGCAGTAAGTAATGTGCTAGAGACTTTACTGGGACTACTGAGGTAGTGCTTGTACGGTGCTGCTTTGACAAGTAGGAGAATAAAGCCCTAAGACAGGCACACAGGATAATTAAAAGTGGCAGAAGCAGTCCCTGAAGAGTATGCTGTTTAATCATCAGCCCTTCCTATCTTCATCATCATCTCTTCTTATGGCTCACCAGAAATCTTGCCTAAAGCTCTTTTTATTGAGTATTGTGGTGATGTGCTCGTAGAAATGCCAGCAGTGAATTTAGGTAGCTAATTAGAAAGCTGGGTACTTTGCAGGACTTTCGATGCTTCAATTTCAGCATGTTCCTTATAACCAGCTCTTGTCAGTCACTTGCTGCTTGAAGAAAAACAAGCCAAAACCGAATAAACAATAGTTGGCCTTCCTGGAATGAAGCCTCGGAAAAACAGAGAATAAATAGGCATTGAAACCTCATTTATCTACAAATGGGATGGACAAGAAATAATTTATCATTTGGAATCTTAGTATTGATGGGTTTATTGAAGAGCACACCACTATGGATGTTACTTTTGTCTTACGTTTTCTTCTTGCATATAGTTTATTTTTCATTGTGAAATGAGCATGCCTTATTATTCTATTTCAAATATCTTAGAAGCCAGGATGAAAAATCAATAACACATAACACAAATTGATCAGAATAAAATGCTTAAATAAAACATCCAGCAACAAAGACAAATGTTAACTGATAGTTAAAATAACAAAAGTAGGACTCCTGTTTTAAGAGTTCTTTCCAAAACAGTTTGTCATGCATTCCCATTTATCGAACTCTGGGTTTACCACAAGACTTTATTGCGAGTTCTAAAGTAGGACTGCAAATATACATATTTGTAATATATATTGGTTATATTCATTCAGTGTGTATGTATATATAAATCTCATCTGTGTGTGTGTATATTTATATATATTACATATATTTAAAAATTTTTTTAAATGCCCACATCAGGATAAATAACAGGTTTTTCATTTTGCTATGTGCTTTAATCTCCAAAGAACAACAGATTTAAATGTGTGATGACAAGGACCAAGTTTAATGAAATCATTATATCGCTTTTAATATTTCATCCAAATGGAAAACATTTTGCTACCGTGAGTCATAACAAGTCACACACTTTCGTAAGTAATCTTCAAGTTGGATTATAAAACAAACAAAAAAGGCCTAGCATCCATTTAGACATTTAAATAAGTGGGTACACTTCCAAGAGTGCTGGATATTTCCTTGTGGACCTCATTTGTTCAACTAAATAGACAGATGATTTTTCCAAAGAGCTCTATTTACAGCAGCCCTTTTGGAGAATAAAAGAAAATAACTTCTTACTTCAGTAAAGCGTTCCGCAAACCTGCTGCTTTCATTTTGTTGGTCAGATAGGAGCTGAACTTGTTTGGAGATCTGTCCAATATTTTGAGTATTGAACATTTTGGAGGATTTGTCTCTAATTTTTAGGAAATCGAACAAGTTTTACCCCCTCCGTGCGCACACACTTGGGCGTAGATGTATGTTTTCCTGTGTTGGAATTTATTTAATGAGTGAGTAGCAGTAAAGAAGACTGGGAGGCCTTGTAGTATGTATCAGGGTTGAAACTATTGTCATCAAATTCATGCCAATACTCAGATTTGCATGTAAATCTGTTATCTGTTGTTACAGGCAGTTATCAAGAGTTAACACAGAGTTTGCGTGAGGCATTGAGCAGCTGCATTTTCAAATAAAATAAATCGGTTGCAAGCCTGCCGGATGTGTTGTGCTGATGGTGAGATATAAAAGACTGGTGATGGTGATTCCCATCTCAACAAAATTGCCCCTTTTGTGGAGTTGAGATTACATTTTCAAGGGTAAACGTTCCCCTCTGCAGAAACACCGTTTCGCCATGGCAAAGCATCTGGACATTCTAGTAGGCAGATTTTCCAAATTACATCTTTACAACATGCCTGTCGCATTAGCACAGTCACCTTGTCATTCATATCCCTGTAATGATCACTTCTGAAACATTTACACCCTGTGCTTGGCTGGCTGGTGGCTGCTTACTCAGTGGCAAGATTATTGATTGCAGGCGCTTATTAAGAAAGTATGAAGCAATAAGCCATGAGAGCTGTTGATAATTCAAGAGGCGAAGCTGGCAATTATATAGGGATCAGGGGGATTATTATATACAGGTCCTGGGTAAATATGACTGATTGCTATGGCACTGCAGTGATGACTGTTTGAATTAAAATGTATCATTATTGATTTTTTTGTTGTTTTTTATTGCATTTTAAATCTACATCTTTTTAATGCAAATGGGCTATTCTACCCTAGAGCTAGAATGTGCTACTGTAACCTACTGATTTATGAATACATCCCTGAGTTGCAGTATTTTCATCTCTTGGTAGAGGCTTTTTTAAAATTATTTTTCACCTTTCTGTTGCTTTTTGAATGGGAGAGAAATCGTGCACCTGATTTTTATTTCTGCCTCTTAGATTGTTGCTGCTGTTACGTTGCCTTTAAGGAGACTTCCTCTAATTCTGAAAAAAGAATAAAGAAATTCAGAAGGAATAGAATTTTTAAAAAATTTTCTCTCTCGTCTGACTTTTAGATCTCACCTGAGTTGAGCCTTACTTGAAATGAGAAAATGAAAACCAAATATATAAACAAAAAAACCCCTCACCATCAGATTCCTTTAACATTGAATCAGTTCATTTTAAGTTGCTTTCTAGTGGTTGTCTGGGCTTTCATCACGGCTTGGCTGCAGATATTAAATGTATAACCTTATTTCAGATCATTTTTTCTGTGGTGGGAGATGCGATTCTGTGATCCCAAGAAGCTCTCTAAAGAAGAGAACAGGAAAATGCAGTTGATTCGGAAAAAAAAAAAAAAAAAAAAAAAAAAAAAAAAAGCCCTCACTAAGGCAACTGCTTGTGCTTAATTTTAAGGAAATTTATGAAATCTGAGATTCAAGTTTAGAATTAATTCTTTATTGGTGAGTTTGGTCTTTTGAGATTAGCTACTTAGCAAGGGGAACAGAAAGAAAGCATCCAACGTACAGATTGCTCTGTGTTTGATGGTTGTTATCTGTAGACCAATAAGACTGTAGTTTGGATATGAGTGCGCTGAGGACTGGTAGAGGTTCACTACTGTAACAGGAGTGGAGAATTAGAAACTTTTTAAATTAAGCCTGTCTAGAGAGGTGAAACCTTGATGCTTTTGCTTATGCATTGTGTGGAGAAGTTTCTCATTAAGTTTGTTTTGAAGCTGCCACCTGCTAGTTTGATGGCTCCTAAATTTTCTTGCGGAGGAGAAAGAAAACGTTTCTCCTACTTTTTCTTTATGCTCCAGATACTGCAGGCCTCTGTCACTTGCCTTTTTCCAACCCCATCTGTTATCTCGATGAAGAGCCTGTGTCTGGTTCCTTGTTGAAGGTTTCCTGTCTTTGCTAGTTTTCATCCATGGTCTTTGTAGTTTTTGAGAGCATCATGCAGGTTTCAGGAAGTAGGAACATCATTTTTTAGCAGAAGTAAGGCATGATGGCAGATAGTATATATTGAGATGATAATATGTTTGGCATAAATAATCCTAAACATGGCTTGCTAGGAGGAAGATTTTATGATTTTATTTATTCTTGGTTTGCTGGTTTATACTGTAGTTTAAGCTCAAGGTTGTCGATTATGGCAATGTGTTGTTACTCAGACTTAGCTTAGAGAAAACGAACAGGTGATTGTTGGTGCAACTGCATTTTTTTACATGCTTTTCTGCCCATATTTTGCATGTTTTTTAAATCCAGAAGCAGTGTAACCTGCTTTAAGAAAGATACCTAACATATTTACTGTGTGGAACCCTATGCCTGCACTAACTGTTTGTATGGCTTCTGGATTGGAGTTAGGAAACTTCTGGACAACTTGCAGTTTAGATAGGAAAGGCTCTCATTTGACTTCAAAGTATAACTGATAAATGTGCCAGCTCTACTAACTCTGCCCCTGATTCTTGATTCCAGATTGGGGGCTGGAGACTTGTGGAAAACAGTAACTTGATAGTTTACCCACTTACCAGAGTTGTGGGAAACTCCTGTTTAGATTCTCCGCCACTCACCCCTGATTAGAAACTTGAACTACAGAGGATGGTTTTATAAAAACATTACTAAGGGCAAAGTATGAATGGCTTTTAGAACAGGTTGACTGCTCTGCTGTAACTACCCTCAGGGAGAACTCATCTTTAGAGAGGTGGGCTGTCCTTTATGGTGAGAAAAATGATGTGCCTGGAAGTAGCTACCAGGTGTAGCTTGTGTACAGACTTGACTTTGCTTGGTGGTAAACTTCTTGGGTAGTGATATGTCACTGCCTTACCTCCCAGTGAGCGTTTTGTGTGTGTCTCTCTCTCTGTTGTGGGCGTGGGAGGAATAGGTATTGAGTTGTAGTGGAAGTGGAAAAGCGAAGCTTGAGCTTGATCTGCTTCTGTAGAGCATACTGGGTGTGTAAATTATTTTGAGAAGGCAACAGCTTGCTTTGAGAAAGTTGTTTAGTTGTTTTAGGATGTATAACTATAATCTGGTTGCTGTGTTTCCCCTCTAGCGTGCCACAATATGGGCCAGCAAAAGTGATGTTGCATCAGAAAAAGCGAACTGGCTTCACAGTCAGCTTTGAGTTTGAAGATGTACTTGGAAAGAGTAGCAGGATACGTACTGTTGATGATGATGTAGGAGAGTTTTCTTTCCATGTTTTCTTTTAAATTTTAGATGTTGAACAAGTCTGGAAACTAAGTTACATGCATTTGGCAATAAAACTTTTTAACTGCAGCAACATATTCTTAGGTCAGGAGTGTTAATGAGGGCTTCAGCTGTGACTGCAGAGCTTGCATCACATAACCCTGACTACTTTTATACCTTTAGACAACCCCAGTTAAGTTTAAGGAATGTAGTTTACTTATTTGTTGATATGTCTGGGGTATGACAAATTCAAGATGCCTTGAAAAGCTGTTAAATTCCAAAACATAAGGGGAAAAAGTCAAGCAAGTTAATCGTTAATGGGCTTTGCTATTTTGTGTCTCCAATTTCACTGCAAATAATTAAAATATTCCTGCTTCCATTTCATGATACTTAAGTAATGAACTATGACATGTTTCCACTAAATTTTTATAACCATAACTCACTAAAAATATTTCACTGCTCTAAACAGACCAGTAACGTAGATCAGCCATGAAGCCTGAGTAGGTGAGTCTGCACAACGGATACTGTAGAATTTGGCCAGTGATTTGAGAAGATGTCCTAATGGCAGGCAAAATCTACGTGTTCTTTACTTGCTGCATTTAACACGGCTCTTTGTCTTGCAGTGGCAATACAGGAATGATAGTTATCAGGTTGCCACTCCAAATGTTAAATAAACCTTTGTTTTCTGTTGGTGTGTTTAGTTTGGGTTTGGGGCAGCCAGACTGGGACCTGCTAATGTGAATTAAGAAAATGTGTTCTTAACCATTCCACTCTTTTTCTACTTGAAAATAGCAAGGTGGGAGGAGTAAAAAAAACCGCTGGTTAGATGCTCAGCTCAATTAGCGTGCATCATTTGTCTTTATAACCATGTCTTTGTGCTCCTCTGAGGCCTGCAAGTTCCCTAAATGCTGTTCATTGGTAATTCTCATCACTTTGGAGGCATTAAGGAAGTTTGTGTGTGCAGTATCTTGAGGCAGCTGATGTATGCTTGGCACCAGCTAAAATTGAAACCTGTATGACTCACAAGAGTGAAGGATGAAGCTGGGACCAGGTGCAATTCTCTTTTAGACGGTCATGGTAGTTTTGGCGAGGTGAACTCCCGAAGGTCTGAATGCTTTGTGCAAATCTCTGAGCTCTCCTGTCTTGCGCTTCAGCTTTTCTGTACCCACTAGGCATTTGCTGTTGGCAGGCTGTTACGGGTGGTGAGAGGGCTGTGGTCTGCCTATGTCAGAGCCCTGGGTGGTTGCTGCGGAGAGCAGAGTTCAGTGTGGTGTGGTGCTGGGTGAGGTGTTATATCGCCTCTGCTAAGCAGCAGTAGCTCTTTCTCCTGCCCTGCATTCCTAAGAGGATCACAAACCAAGAACACATCCGGTATGTCAGGTTAGGGGTGGCAAAGCTTAATTCTGTCTGCGTTGCTGAGAAGTCTTGCCTGACTTCCAGTCTTTTAAACAGTGGGAATTTCTACTGGCAGTTCAAGAGACTGTTGAATCCTTGAGGAAAGTTAATGGAGATTTTTGGAATAAAGTGTTCTTACCAAACCCTCCACACCCTTGTGATCTGCACTGACATGTCCCTGGTTCTGTGGTACCCTGGGGATTTATCTGGATGTTCAAAAGATGAATCCCAAATTCTATTGTAGTAATTGGGCCTCTTGTTGACTGTAGTTAGGATATGAATTGCTCTAGGTTGGGTGCTGAAAGATTTACTGAGACCCAGGCAAAGACCTGCACTCCCTTTTGCATATCGCCTTTTTCTTCCTCAGGAACAGTTGGTGTATATATTATGAGGGCAGCCGATAAATATACAGGGTGTGTTCTGGAAAAGCAGAAAGGCCTATGAATCAGTGAACACCTTCCCTCCCTCAGCCCTGCAGGAACAGATGGACTGGAGGATACAAGGCATCAGTTATTTATGAATGGCTGGGACAGCGCTTCGCTTAAATAAAACAACACACAGCATGAAAGACGTGGTTGGGCCTTGTTCCCAGGCCTCCACTGCTGTATTCTTCCATGGAACGTACAAAGGAGTCACTTCTGAGTTGCTGCTTCTAGACCCTGATAAATAATAAATTTTGGTGTTTTTAGTGTTATTGCTACGAATAGACAGTGGATGAGGACTAAAGAAATTAGTCTGTTACTAGCTCCAAATTAATTCCGGTGTGCTGGAAGACTCTAGCATGAACTACTTTCTTGAATGCTATCGTTTGCTGTAGCTCGGCAATTTCAGGCAATTGTATATGTTCTTGTTTCTTATTGTTTTGACCTGGATCCAGCAAAACGCATACTTTTTTGCCTGGTTCAGGCATGTTGGCATCTTAACCATTGCAACATAACTGTTTAAGTGCTGCAATTGAATAGATCTCTAAGTACATCCCTGACTTGGGGCTCCCAGCACTGCTGTTTCCTTATTTCATGTTCTTGTTCTGCTGAAGTTTTTAATTGTGAGTTGTGTAAATGTGGAATTGAGGGTAGGAAATTTATTTTAAGGATTTGCGCTTTAGAGGGATTGTATTCTGACTTTTCAGATAAATTTTTCTAAATTCTCCCACATGCAGCTAACAAGAATGCTGCTAATGTATCAATATGCTTTAACAAAATTAACAATTTTTGAGAGACGAATACTGAAATATTGTTGATAAACTGATGGAGCAAGGTGAAACAAACTCAAGAAACTTGATCTGGTAAGAGCTACTAAAAGCAATACATCTTTAGGAAGGTAACGGTGATTTAAGTAGCGTTTTCATACTGGTGGCCAGTGGTCTAAAGCTAGCTCCTGTCAGACTTACCTTTTTATATATCCAGTGTTTCCTGGAAACATTTTTTCCAGAAACAGTACAGAAGTGTCAAATGTCATTGAGATGTGATGTGTGAGATGGGGGCTGATACTAACCAGACTTGGAGTTGACCACAGATTTAGGACCTGGGCTGAGAAGGCGTCAGTCTCCTGCATGGTTGAGTGAAATGATCTACTGTTCCATGCTGTGAACATAGGATGAACTGCCCTATGTCTCTGAAGTAATTGCTGTATGTCGGCTGAAGTATGAACTTTTCAGTTGCTGGTCAGCTGCTGCTGCTTTGAAATATTTTTTACCATCTGCCTGATATGCTGGTTTGCTCATGCTAGCTGTACTGTTATGCTGCTCGGTCCTGTGCTCCAGTGTTATGGCATGTTACTTTGGTACTAGCTGTTTGCTCTTCATGTGTGCACTAGCAAGTGGAAGGGTTTAACAAACCTTCAGAAATTACATTTCAGAATCACCATTTCATTGTGTCCATATGAAATTAAATGTTAGAAATCACTCATGGTTCTCATTTCATTCACCCTGCAGAATTAGAAATGTTTCTCGTACGACAAACAACATAAAAATTACTTATTAGTTACATGTGCTGAAGAAGCAATGGTTATGAGTTGTACAATACTCTTAGAACTGAACGATGTTTTACTGAGGCCTTTTCTCTTAATTATGCTGTTACTGCACAGAGCCAGCCACACTGTGGATTGCTGCTGGGCAGACATGTGCAGAATGAAGCTCTTTTGCATGCTATTTACGCAGGTATGGTTTCAAAAAACCGGAGAGCTTATACCAAACAGTTGCCCACAATGACTAATCAAACTAGCACATCTAATGTGGGCACTTAACAGGATGCCCAGAGATACTAGCAATAATGTGTGAAGAGTAGTTGGAATACGTAGGAAATTGTCTTCATGCTTTTGTAAGGATGTACTTGAATATTAACTGTATGTTGCTTGTCTGTTTCTCTCTGTTTTGCTTCAGTGATGCCTAAGTCAATGTACTTAGGAGTTATCAGGGAAACCCTAAGCTGTGGTGAGAGTGTTAACTCAGTGGGACGGAGAGGTTGTATAAAAAGCTAATAACTGCAGTTCCATGTTTGCTTTAATGTGGTGTAAGCTCAGGCTCTTGCTGGAAGAGGTAGTCCGTCGCAGCCTAGCCTCTTGTTTCCTTTGTTACCTTCTTTATCAGGCTTGTGTGTCTCTGTTGTGCTCCCAAGGACTGATCTGACTGGAAACTCATTTGTTGCAGCTTGTGTTGTGGACAAATGAATGGAAGTAGTTGAGGTCAGAGGGAGAGCTGGACTGTCCTTTTGATAGCAGCCTGCACTTTAATCAGGGTAAGTGACTGTAGAACTGTCTCTTCAGTCACTGATACTAGTGCTACATTTGAAAAATAAAGTTATTTTCAAATGACTGGTGATTTTTAGGAGCTGTTATTTTTGGATAGGAGGTTACCTGGAGGTTACTTTTTCTTTTTTTGTAACATAAATAGTTGCCTTCAACAATGCATCATTTCAAAGATTAGAAACTATTGAGGATATAGCCTTGAATATGGAGACAATACAATAAAGCAAGTTACAAAAGGGTGACATTTGCATGGGAGGGAGGAATAGGGAGAGGAAAAGAATTAAGGGACTGTACTGCATTATCTTTTTTCTTTTTCCTTTTTTTTTTCTCTTGTATGAATGAGAAGTTCCCGCAAACTGTTCCTTCTGACAAGAAGGAGTGGTAAAGGATTATGATCTTCAGTAGTTCTGGGCACATTCCCTGCGAAAGTACAGTGGATTTACAGGCATGTGAACTCCGTCAGCTTATGTAGAGTCTTGGTCCCCTGATCATTCATGAGGTGACTGGACTGTGCATTGTTTACCATCAGGCCTGAGCAACTGGAGTTGCTGCACAGGAAAAGCAGCTTGTGAAAGGGATGATGTTTTTCAAAGTGTTGCCCTGATATGGGCCCAAATGCAGCCAGGGTTGTCCATTAGGCTCAGGAGCTGCAAGGTATACCCAAGGGCCACAGTCTCAAATTTGAGCATTGTCTTTGGTAATGTAAGTTCCTGTAGTTCCCTTTCTTCCCTTCCATTTTTTTAGACCGGCTCAGTGCTGCTTACATGTCCTGTCCCCTTAAGGGTGGCTGTCTCCTTGAGGTGAAGTGGCTGCAGCACTCTGGACAGCCAGGAGTCAGATTCTGTTCTGGGTGGTACTGTGTCATGTATTGGTTAACAATTGCCTATATATGTCTTATTAACATCAGAACAGATCTATTTGTATAAGGCCCAAATATATAGAGGAATTTGGTTGATGTCAAAATTAGTTGGAACCTACAGATTTTGGTGCCCCTGGGTGCAGAAGTAGGGGTGGTGGCCGCACAGAACTGCAGTTTGAATGCTCTGGATGCAAAGCAACAGGCAGTAAAATAGTAGCAATGACACAAAATAAAATAAGTGAAAAGGATCTGATTTAGCGCTGCTTTGTGACAAAATGCGCAATATTCTCAGTCAGATGAGAGGAAGACGTTCTGATGGATAATTTGGTGTTCTTGGGAGGTTAGACACAAAGAATGAGTGCCAGGCATTGCGCTGTGATAATTAGATTGTTGCAGGTTGTTCCTAGTAGGGAAAGGAGATGTCAGGCCCCTTACACCAACTGATGAAAGCAGTTGGTCTTAACCAGGGCAGTCTAAGAGATTCTATGCTTTGGATTCTCCCTCACGGAGGGCCTGTTTCCTCTGAGGATCACTGGTGTTAGGTGTACCCAAGGAGGATTCATGGAGACTCATTTTATTTGTTTTCTTAATTGCTGCTGAACAGTGAGCAGAGATGGCCTCTGAGCAGTCCTTATCATACCCAAGTGATCTTCCCAAGGCATTTGCTGCCTAAAATACCTAATACTGAACCGAAGAAGGATACAAAATCCTGTATTTTTCTTTCTAAACTGGTTTTATTGGCTGTTGTTTTTTCTCTGTCAGCATGTCATGTCTCAGTTCAGCCCCTAAAATTTTATCTTAATGACTTTTAACTAACCCAGTATAACAATAATGCTTTGCTTTATGTTTGTGTTCTTCCACCTTACTGCTTTTGCCGTATCCAGATGTTAAATGGATATATTGAGCCACATTAGGCCTAAGTGCAAAAAATGGAAAGGCTTCTGTCTTCTGTCAAGAGAGAAAGTCTGTTACGGCACTTTAGTTTTCTCTAAGACTTCCCACTCTATCAGAAAGCACGAAATCATCTTGTTCCTAGATTTTGTGAATCTGTGAAGAAATCAGTGCTGGACAGTGGATTTTCTTTGCCCTCTGCAAAAGCACAAACAAACTGAAGCCTTCTTCAGGGCAAAATACTGGATCCTCAGGTGTTCCCTCACTGGGGAAATATTACCATATCCCTTTCTTTCAGAATTAGTTTTCTAGTAGTTTCCACTCTTACTTTGCCTCACGAACAAAGTTTGCACTTCCATTGTGGTTCATGTTAATGGTGGAGTTAGAAGAGGAGATGGCATGAAAATTATGTACAGTTGCATGACTTATTCTACGTAAAACCAGTATTGTGGGAGACTGGGAGTTGCATAAAACATACCAGCCACCTCACTTGCTATGTGTCTTTTGCACACAGGGCCTGCTGCTGCTGTCACTGAAAATATCTATTCAGTTGTTATTTAGGTAGGGTTGACTTTTGCTTCTTTTTAGACAGATCTAGACTCAGCCCCACAAGCTAGAGGCCTAATCAATACCACACTAACTGCTCCATTAATCCTCTTTTGCTGCTATTTCTCTCTCATCTTTCTAGGAGACTGTTGTTACCTCCGAGCAGATAATTGATTTTTCTAGGTAATAACTGCAGCAGCTTATCATTGATATTTCCCTCATAACCCTGTACTGCAGGACCCTATCAGGGTCTGACAGATCAGAGCTGCTTTCAGAATATTCTGAACCACGGATGGTACAAATTTAGCCTAATGCAAAAAGCAGCAGCCAGTGCAACTGGCAAATAAGCCTAGCTGTCTTCTACTTAGACCTTTCCACCTCAGATACTGTGATAAGACAAGTGAATTTGTATGTTCCAGTCTGGCATGGAAGTGTGCACAAAGTTGTCTTGCATATGGAGGACCTAATGACAAATCATCAACTAAAGTAATTTTGGGCTGAGAGAGTTCTTGGACTTAAGGTTCTTAATTCAGGCTTCTGAATATACTGGAAATTAGCGGGGAGGGGAAGAGAGGATCAGGTGCTTGGGAAAGTGAAAGTTTGTTTTTTCTCATGTAGACAGTGAGATTAACGCAACACCTGCATCGGTGTATGTGATTTGTCCTCCCTTGTGCCTGTTTTCCTAGGGATGTGAGGCTGTTACAGCTCTTCAACAGGCTAGCTCTTCAGCTCTGGGCTTGGAGATCTCTGCCCGTTTATGGTTTGCCAGAATGGTAACCAGTGCAGAAGGCAAATGGAAACTCATGAGTGAATCCTGAAAGGGTTGGTGTGTACTCAGCATAGATTTTTATGTGAAATGGAGGAGTCTTAGAAATGCCTATGGTGAGGGAAGAAGTCTTCCATCTTCAGATGTTGCAGTCCAACAGAACTCGTAAAATACCGTAGGCAACATGGAAAAAATTGACAGTATCTTAAATTGGCAAGTAAGAACCTGAAGATGAGGGTAAACTAGAACTGTAAAAGGACACTGTTTGGGTAAAATTGTCACAGGCTTTTGTATGAGATCTCAATAACATTTATTTCATGTAGTGTGTTCTTCTGCACTGTACTGTTATGAAATGCTTAACAGATTACTAGATTTGTTTTTACATGATGTTTTACATGATGATACTCGAAGAAAAGTTTTGTTTAATTTCGTGTGTGCTCAATAAATACAATTCCAGATACCAAATTCTGCTCATGTGTAAAGCTCTTATGAATTACGCTATTGTTACTGAACTTTCTTGAGCTCAATAGATTCATTTTACATCTGTACTGATGTCATCGGGATAAAAAAATCACACACAGTTTGTATAATGGCAATAAAGGCAAGAGGTGAAACAAAAGAGAAAGGATTGCTTCTTGTTTCGTAGCTCTACAGATGGACAGTTAGTTTCCAGGTGCGTTAGGAGCTCCTTTGGAGCAGGGAAAACGAGCTTCTGGTGAACTGCTGTTCTCATCCCGAAGTTACTTGGGAAGTTATTCATTTGAATTTCAAAGTGAATGCTTTTGATTCTTCAACATATAATAGTAATATGTAACTACCAGTGCCCAGGAACTATTAATGCCATTATAAACAGCATGGTCTTCTAAAACAAAGCCTATGTTTTATAGCATTCCATTATATTCTGGTCCCTGTATCACTTCTCAGCTGTGATAAAAGTAACTGGTATGGGGGAAAAAAAGCCCTTATTGTACACGCTACATTAAGTTTATTATAATACTAAATTAAGGTTTGTCTTGATGTAATATGTAAACATTTAGGGATGTGGGAAAAGATAATTAATGCCTACTCTTTGCTCAGCAATAGAGCCAAACAAAATGTGCTAGTGGAAGAAAATGGGAGGCTTTTTAATCATTTCAGCCGTGATGTGCTCTTCTAAAAGATGCAGCCTTCTCTTGATTTGTTGCCCTGCTCAGACCCTCTGTACTTAGCAAAAGGAAAAGCATCAGTCCTGCAGATGCTCAGGGAATGTATTTTATATGGGCAGGGCTCAAACAACATTGTTTTTCTTTTAACCAAAGAAGGCAGAAACCTTGACATACACTCGAGGTGTCAGTGGTGTCTCTACTTACGGTGTAAACAAGGTTAACTGTACTTTTTGAGTGAGACTATAGTCAACATGAAGGCAGTTCAAACCCTTGTTTATTTTGTTGCCTTCCTATTGGGAAAGGGAACGTAGTTATGCTAAAGGCTGGGGAAAAAGCAATCTCAGTCCTCTGTTTATTGAAAGTTAGCTGTGTATTAAGCAATGTATACTCAACTCTTTGAAGGTGAGGTGTGAAGGGCTAGAGATACCACCTTCTTTAGAGTAGTGGGTGAGAAATGGCCTTTGCAAAGTGAGTGGAAAACAATACCTGTGTCAGCCTCACCCTGGGGTTAAGGACCTGGTTCTGTCCTCCTTCCTCGGACACTATTTCACTGTAGAAGTGAGAGAGGGCAGTCTTTGGTTTTGTATGTGTATATGAACACATAACACATTAAATACTACAAGAGTACAGTTTTGGGAGGTGTTAATATTCAGGTAGTTTGTACAACTTCACTTGGCCCCCTATTGCATGCATGTTGCGAGACACTATAATCTGAAAGTTAAAAGGACATTGTTTTTTCTTACCGGCCTCTGAGTCTTTCAGCACACAGGGTGCACTGCAGTGTGTGTGAGCGGGCTGGAACAAAGCTGGTTCTCTGCTCAGAACGCCCGGCTCGTGTATAGTGGGAGCAGCCAGGGCTCACAGACTTAAGATGTTAAGTGATTAGAGCAGAAGAGAGACCTAGAAGAAGTTGGTCAGTGTTCAATAAATAAATGTTGACTTCCATACTGAATACGGTGGAGGAGACGGGCACTCCTTCAGTGAGATTGGCCTAGAAACCTAGGCTGGTGCTTTAAATGGATGAAGCTTTAAAGACTCTTCTCAGGTGCATCTCCATTTTGGGAAAACTGTATCCAAACAGGTAAAGCAAACAACTGAAGTGCAGAGATATCGGGCAACTTTAATTGCAGGCAGCCTTACCTTTGTCTTTCCCAAATGAGAACAAGAGAAAGGATAAATGAGTGCAGAATAAAGGGTTCACATTATCATCTCTGTTTTTGCCACCTGATCTGCACATGCAGCTTTCCAGATTGTTCTCTTGGGAATAATCCTAAAAGACTGAGACCTGGGATTCTGTTCAAGAATCCCAGGTCTCAGTCAGGGACTGAGGATAATTAATATAATACAATAATTACAAGAAAAACATGCTTATCTATTTCCTAGATTCTTCATACAGGTGATGCAGTATGGTAGAGCTTTTTGTGTTTTTACCATCTGCAAGAAGGAGGGATGCATATGGGAGTAGTATGAGGCTGGAAAGGGTCTGAAAAGTTACAAATTGCATTTGTTTGTGATCGTATCTTCATGTACCGTTTCAAAGATGCAATGGTCCCTTTGCTGATATCTCAAAGAATAATGACTTTTTTATTCCATTCTTATCCATGCCACTATTAAATAATAATTAACGTGACGGAAGAAACATCTCTCCAGGTTGGCATGTGGTACTGACTGTTGTGCTTGTATCTTCCCTTTGGAAATACTTACCTCTGGGAAACAGTTGAGCTTGTTTTAAATTGTGTTGTTACAAGCCTGCTATGATCCAGCACTGTGACCTTACATTGTGTTGCATAAACTGTTTAGGTTTGCATATGTTTTCTAGGAAATTACTAATTCCAGGGTCCCAATATATGTCCATCATCATCTTCCCCTGAAACAACTTTTCAGCTCGCTGTCCAAGTTCAGTCAGATTTGTCTCAACCATTGTTACATTCCCTGTTTTGTGAAAAATAGCAGATAGGTGCTAAACACCCACCCTGGGGGATCACTGAGGAGAATACAGCTCTTACCAGTGTTGCTGACTTAATTTGGATTGCCAGTGTCGTTGAGGAGGGAAAGCTTGGAGAATATGGGACAGAGATTAAGAGCATGTGTATGTAAGTTTAGGCGGAGGGAGAACTGGAAACTTTAGGATGAGGGAATAAAGACTTGAGGAGCTCCTGGGGAAAACGAGTGATGACTATGGAAGAAGGTATACAGATTTTTAGGAAGTCAGATTTCATTGCTGTAGTAATTACTTGCAGTGTCCTTGTTCCTCTGTCCCCTTCTGCCTCTGTCTCTTTGGGAAAATCTTGTTGCTTATGGTGGACGACTGCAATTGCAGGCAGACACTGTCTGATGGAGAGAAAGACTTGTTCCGCTGGTTGAAATGAAGCTACTGACAAAAGTTCTTTTTTTTAAAAAAAATCGTAAGCTTGTACTTTTTTTTTCTCTTAGTTAAGGACTGGTGTGAATCTTCATTTCACCCTCTTGCCCCCCTAAATCATTAGTGAAAGATACAAGTAAAAGAAAAGATGGGTGATCTGTGTGCTGCATACCCAGTCATAAGAAAGGAGACTCTAGTCCTAAAACCATAATGCTACATTAAGGGAAGTGATTGGTGACTTGAACATTATTGTTTTATTTTAACTATGCCTTTGTTAGTGTTTCCAACTGAGCCTTATCAGAATATCTTTTTGTGCCAGTGGTTTTTGCATTTGGTGCTGAATTGGGGCTCTGCATGGTTAGTGCTGGTTTGCTTCTTATTAGGATTGCCTTTTCTACTGATGTAGTGCTTTTGTCGAAGAAGTTTCTCTTTGTTTTTAAACAATCTCACTTTCTTTTCATTTCTAGTACCTTCATGACTGCTGAATGGCAGTACCTAGTGGAAGGCAACTCTGGCAGAATTTAAGTAACAGAAATTTCCTCCTGCTTTTGTCTACAACCCTGCAACCTGTGGAAAAATGTAGTTTGTATTTATCTGTATGTTTAGCATTTTTCTTCAAAATGCTTGTGGGTGTTACTGTCCATTAATGTCAGGACCAGAAAGCATTTTCTAGAGTCATGTTTAGTGCAGGCATTTATTGTGTGCAGTGCAGAGAGGCTGAAATTGCCAGATTGGATCAGACTCGAGATTCATCTCTCTCTCCTCTGCCTGTCGTTGGCTTGCCCCAGATAGCTCTGGGAATGGTGAGGCCCCAGAACTGGTCACTCTACCCTTCACGCACAGTAGGTTTTACCTGCCTCTAGTCCTTAGGGATTGGCCCATACCCTGAAATTACTGAAGTGCTAGATCCTTCCTGAAGATTTTGTTAACAAGAGTAGTAAATCTGGATGTCCAGATCTGCAAAGCTTTTGGCTTTAGAGATTTCCTGTGGCAAAATTCCATCTCCTAATGATGTGCTGCAAGAAGAATAGTTCTTGTTGTTTACATTTGCCAAACTTAGTTTTCATTCCAAATTCTCTTGGTCTTTTTTTTAAAGATGTTCAGATGTGCTGTCTTTTGAATAACCATATATTCCTTTATATTTATCACATTCATTCTTACTCATTATCTTTTTAATGTAAAAAGTCCCAGTCTTTGCTGCTTCTCTCCTCCACCCTACTTCAGGGCAGTTACCTGACAGGTAGTTAAGTTCTGTGGACAAAGCACAGCCTTGCTCGTGTGCTGAGTTAGGTCAGTCTTCAGGCAAATCGAGATCAAAGCCTGAATTCTGTCATCACTGCAGAATGATCTTTTTAAGGGATTGGTTCTAAGGAAGCAAAACCTAGGATACTGTTTCTGTGCAAGTACCTGGAATGACAGCATTTAGTGGCAGCTAGTCACAACTTTCATGTCCAAGGCACTTATTTCAATTCTGGCAAGTGTCTGATACGTTGTGGATTGTATCCTTCACTGGGTAATGTGAAAAGAGTTTAAGTGCTTTTTAAATAACAGTCATTTTTACTCTGGGATCGAATCAGACATGCGGTCAAAGATCAGCAGATTCATTCTGCAGCCTGGAAACATCATCTCCCTCCTAAACTGGGCAGGGGGGCTTTCAGGACTTGGGCTGCCTTTTGCTTGTAATAGCAAGGACGATGTAGCTGTGTCGAGGACAAGCCGAAACCCAAGCAGTAATGATGCTGCGGTTTGTTTTAAAGGCCGTTAGTAGAGTGCTGCAAGTAGGGCTCTTTGATGTAGCTGGGTGCGTTACTGACTTTAATACAGCACTATGGCCAATGGGAACTGTAAGATATACTGAAAAAAAAACTGAAAAAGTCAAAAATACCTGGAAATGACAAAGAACAAGTATTTGAGCTTGTTGAAAGTATTCCCACACTGCCCCTTGGAGAACCTGTTAAGTAATGCAATTTTTAGAAAAGATAGCTAGTCTAAATTCAAAATCATCTCTTTTAAAAAATCAAAAAGAAAAACATAGAAAAAATTGGCGTTCTAGCATCCTGCTTACATTAGAAAAAAATAAAGCAAGTAAATGAATTTGTAAGGCAAAACACTGGGCACTGAATCAAAAGGCAGAGTTATGCCAATATTTATGCCTTGGGACAATATCAGTAAGCCACAGGTCTGCACAATAGCACAAATAAATACATAAACCAGACTAAACTTCAGGTCAAATGCTAATCTGAGATCAGTGCTATGGACCCAGTGGCAGAGTTTGGCTAAAGATCTGAATTGGTTACATTTCTCTTTTAAAATAAACAGTGTTCATACTGCTTTTGAGATTTTCAAGTACATCTCCTAGGGCTGGGAAATAAACCTCTTTAAAGAAACAAAGAATATGATGACAAGAAGGCAATGAGACAGAACAGCTTCAGACAGACTATTCTGAATAGAAATGATGCAAACAAATCGAGAAAATATTAAAAGTGTGAATGAAAATAAGGGTCCTAGCTTTGATCAGTGTGTTTCAACAAATGGAGAGGTCCAAACACTTGAACAATCTGTTCTCGGGATTCATTTGAAAAGAATACCAAAAAAGCAAGAGTCTCTGGTGTGGTATTTTAAATTTGGAGCAAGTAAACAAACATAATTAAGGAGTAGAAAGAGTTTACGTTACATTAGTTTCACATGTGGCAGTTCCAAAACAGTCCTTTTCTTATGGCATGGGAAGCAATATTTTACTGTTTTATCTGAAAAATGTTGGTACCTTGCATGTGTGTAAGAACATTCCCCTAGGCAATGCTGGAGGTACCTCGCAGACTGATCATAGGCTTACCTGTGATCAGGAAGGAGAAGCATGATACTAAGTCCTTGTTCCAAGTACTTAGACCAATTGTGGGAGACCTGTGATTAGGCACCCTTGACATGTTTGACCTCTTCGCTTCTGAAAAAATCAGTCTCTGGGAAGATCCCCATCTCCCCTTTGCCTCAGCTTTTCCTTCCGAATGGAGAAGCCCATTTAGTCAGAACTGCTACTCGGGCTTGTAACGGGCATCTGAAGCCCTCTACCTGTATAAATGGTGTTTTTCTGCCTCCTGTGTTTAACCTGAAGTAATTTTTTCTTTCCTCTAGGTCCAGAGAGAGCTTAACCCACTAGCTCTAGTGTCAGGGCCTACAAGAATCATGAATGAAGGTAGGCAAGACAGATTCAATCCTTTGTCACACTGTCTTCTCATGTATCATTAATGTCTCATGAAATTTGTACTCTGGTAGGAGGAAAAAGAGAAGTACTTGAATGAGGCAATGTCTTTGCCCATTGTATCTGTAGATGCTAGATAATTATTTCAAAAAGATTTTCTCCTTAAGACTCATTAAAAGTCAGTATAAGCATTTGTGCGTGTGTGTCTTCTGAGCTCGTAGAGTGTACTTCTGTTATACTTTGGAAATTTTCTGCTAACTAGATTTCTAGAAACTTGTTTTTAGTGATCGATGTTGGGTTGTCACTGTAATCAGTTGCCATAAGGAGATGAAGGTTTAACTAAAATAGCACATATCATGAAATTCATGATTAAAAGGGTGAGAACTGGCTGCAGTGGGTTCCTGAGGCTGTTGTCTGTTGCCAGAAAAGTCTGAATCATCTCTTGCAAGTTGTTAGGATAAACCTGACATACCACTATCAAAAGATGGAAAATGAGTCAAGCGTGTAGTGTGATTAATATGGATCGTTGTTATCAGCAGGGTCTATGTGGTTGCTGTTTATATTGTGCATTTCTCCTCAGGAAATCAAATAAATCACCAAAAGGCTTGTAACCATTTTTACTTGAAGCAGAAGACAGCTGCCTTTTGTCTGCTGATACTGAGATCTGTCAGGATCCTGATAGAAGAGGCTCTTTCTGTAATGAGTCACCAAAGTCCAAACACATGGAGATAACTTGACCTTGCTCTTTCCAGAGGTTGCAGCCTTTTTGTGTGGATAGTGGCACATCTGGAGGTATATAGGTATCAAGGGAAACATGTATGGGGCAGTACTCTGAATACTTCATACTTGGGTAAAGTAATTTCTGGTCTCTTTTTCCTGTGTTAATATCACAACAGCTGAATGCAACTGAGTTGTGTAGTGCTGTAAAAGAATTTGGCTAACTATTTACATTTGGTATTTATGATACTGCCAAAGTATTCAAAGTTTGACAAGTACTTTACATCATGTAGAGTAAGGTATAACACTTAACTACAAGCACAGTTTGGTCTAAGGTAGCACTTTCGCAGTCAATATTAAATGCTCTTGTGGAATGGTAGCAATAATTTTCTGCCTTGTCCAGATTTCAATGAGTGGCTGTTCCTGAAAAGGCTCATGGCATCGCACAAAAAAAAGAAAACTTGAGAGATTTCCTCTGAAGTATTATAGATCGTCAAGCCTGCCTCCAGTTACTTTCCATTTAATTGCATGCTTTGTAGTCCCAAATGTAATGATGGAAGCATTTGGTATATAGCTATGTCTGACTTGCTAGGCAGATTACTTGTGAATTTGGCAAGTAGATTATGGCTTGTGGTTCATTGGTATTAAAATGGAGATAAAACTGGTCTTTTATTAGCTAGTTGGTTAAAATGAGGGCTTTTTTGGCCAACACTGCAAGTATCTGCATTTCTGTCAATCAGTGCTGCAGAGGATGGGGACCTCAGAAGACCACAGTGTCAACATACTATTCTTACTGTTGCCATTTTATGTCTAGCTTTGACAAAGCGAGTTGGATAGAAAATATTCAGCCAAAGAAACAGGGTATATGTATAATGTTTTTACCATCAGTTTTATCATTGACCCTACTACCTTTTCCCTTACATTTGAACATTTTTCTTTGGTATCTTCAATAGCAATAATGGGGTTTGTGTGTAGCCAACATCTCTTGTGAGCTGGTGCTCAGGATGATCACTCCCTTTAGCTCCTCTGAGTGGAGGGGATTCTTCGGCTGCAGATCCTCTTCAAGTGCCCTGTGGCCTTGGAAATCATCCTCAGGTCAGTGGACAAGCAGGTGAAAAAAACTCAATTCTTGCTTTGGCAGGTTTTTATATTTACTAGAGCAGGTGCAATTAAGTACATGTGGTGCAGGGAAATAATAAATTCATGGCATTTCATTTTTAATTGAGAAGAAAATATTGAAGATAAAAATAGAAAGACTAAAATAATTCAAAGGCACTCAGCAGGCACAGGTACAGCAAGTTGTCTGAGAGGAAATAATTCTTAAATGGTTTTGATTAGTCTGGATGTTGGAATATGACAGCTGGGCACGGCACTCCACGGTTGTATGTAAATGTATTTTTCCAATGACCATGAGGTGTACCTGGAGGAGCCCTCGTGCTCTTGGGGGTGCCAGCAGGGACAGTCCCAGCATTCATTTATGGAATAATTGTTGCCCAGTTAATCAAACCATTTGTCTGCATGTTAGCAGCAAGGCTGAGAATCGTGCTCGTTCCTTAGTGCTCGTCTCTGAGAGCGATGACAGTGTGGCGGTGCAAGGCATGAATAAGAGGCAGCCCCGAGGTTCGTTGCATTACAGCTTGTGCTATAAACTGTTCTTACTTTTCCATTGAATTAATCTCTATAATAGACCATATCTAATGTTACTTCAGCAAATGCATTGGTCAGCAAATTCTGCAGTGCTTTGTCAAATTATTCAATGGATTTTTGGTATACATTCAGCCAGCTTTAACAGTAATTAAACCACAAAAAATTAATTTAAAAGAAACTGCATGCAGAGCTCTGTTGGTGTGTTAGTGACAGTTGTAACAGTCTAACAGTAATGATTTATGTATTGAGATTGAAGTATAATTTTTATATCATTTCTTTCTAGTTTTTTGTAAAATCTATTCTTGGAAAATTTGAAAAATTCTGTAGCGGTCTCAAGTTTAAACTAAAAAAGTCTAACTATTTGAAATGTAACATTTTTTTAAGTTGGAAATGGAAAACTTATGGAATTGATCAACACCCAGCATGATGCATTTAAAATATATTTTATCTTGAAATTACATTTCCAAACAAATTTCCATTTAGAATTGACATTTTAAATTGCCATTTAAAACAAAAAAAGTTTATTTCTTAAATAAAAGTTCCCTCATTCTTAATTCTCCCATAAGGAAGCTAAAAATCTCCTCTTCTGGAGGGAAGGGAGAGAAAACCATATTTTTCAGCATTTTTAGAACATTTGCTCATTGAACATTGATCATGACCTTCCTTTCAAAATGCATGGACTGTAATATTCTTCGACAAAGTAACTTGCTTTAAGGAATCTAGTTACGTTCCTTAAATCATTTTAAATACTGCTTTGGAGAAATACATCATATTTTTCCATGTATTTCGGTCAGAATAATTGCAGTAACACAGTAACATCTGAGTAAATTTAATCAAACTTGGCTTATTTTGTAGAACTTGAGGATGCTTCTAGACTTAGCATCAGTTCAGTAATTATTTTGGCTCGTGCTCAGAAAGATTATTTGCCCTTTTATCACATCTCTTGAAGTGAGAGGATGCACACCTCTTACGAGTTCCAGACAGAATCCCTCTTCACCTCCTCCACCAGTTCAACATAGTGTTCACTTGAGCCTAAATTTTCAAGAAAAACTTCCAAATTTTAGGTCTTGCTGAAAAAAATAACCTGATATGCGTATATGGAGATCTCTTTTTACAGAAATATATAGTGGATCCGTATGGATCAGTACTGTGAAACTTCATAATATTTAAATGTTAACATTTTTGTAATGTTTGGGGAAAACAGTAGGTTGTCAAAAAGATAATTTCACTGAGCATTTCGTTACAGCCTTTTAGGATGGGATTTTCAACCTGTCATTGGCTAAATCAGCTTTCCTTTTGAGCAGAAGGTAGACACCGGAGTGCGCTAAACTGGAAACCCAGCAGGGCCAGTACTGAGCAGTTCTGAGCAGCCCAACCTCTCCTGTGTCTCATTGGTTTATGCAGCAGGTATTGGACTAGTGGTCTGGTATTTCTCATCTTCCTTTCACCCCCTTTTATTTCTTTCAGTCTAAATATGTTTACACTAGTGCTGAGAACAGGCACTTTTACAACAATACAGAATATAACAATATTAGAATTAATTACCAGAGAGCATTTTTGTTCAGTTTGATTCATATTAGGATCTGGTACTCTGCAGGGGCAAAGTTATCAATCTGTCAGAAGGAAAACATATAGCCTGACCATAAATTGTAGGGCTGAGCTCAAGGCAGCCAACACAGGAACAAGGTTTACACTACCATATTTCAGAGCAGTTTTAATTTTTTATAGAAGAAGGAACTATAGAGTACTTTACAGAATTTTGAAATAGAGTTTCTGCTAAGCATAATTTTACTTCTGTTTCATGAAGCAGATCTTAGCAATAAAATACATTTAATGTTTGGCATATTGCATGCACATTTTTTTTTCATTTCTTCAGTGTGTGTTCAGTTTCTTCCTATCCTTGTGTTAGCCTGAGATTCACTTTAATCTGAGAGTTGTCACTACAGACAAACAAGAGAGAACAAAATGAAACTGCCGCAAAGAGTTTGATTTGGGTTTAACAAATTTCCCAGAAGAAATTACCTTAAGGATTACTTGGTATTACGCTTTCTTTTTAGCCAACAGAAAACTTCTGGGCAGGACAGAAATCTGAGATTTAACTGTGGAAGTTGAGAAAAAAAACCTCTATTAATTTTGTCTCAAGAAATCAATGATTGGAGTTTCAATCTTTTTTAGGGGCATCTTTATTCTTTATCTCCCTGTCTGACTTGAGAAATAAACTCCCCATATACTCTGTCATATGATTTACAGGTTGTTGATTTGAAACACAGGGACAGTAAGTCAATAGTCTGTTTTTGAAAATCTTGCTGAGAGTTAGGATTGTCTAAGATGAGTCATGCAATCAGAGTCAATCCGCTGTCGAGGAGTTGTAGTCTCTACTTTGTACAGAAACACCCACTAGGATAATTTCCCTAGAGTTTTCTGAAGACATGTCATCAAAATGTATGAGTAGAGAATTTGGATGGAAGCTTGGAAAGCAAACAGGGCATAAGAGTGTGATCTTAGTGGGTCCTTTTGTCCAGTTTCATTGTAGTGCCTAGTTGACTTGATTACAAAAAAGTGAGGAGAGAAAGAGAGAGAAGAAACACATAAATGATGTGCTTGTAGGCTAGGAGTCTGTATGACAGTATTTGCTGTGTAGGGTTTCTTACAGAAAGGTGCCATTCTGTTGGAGGGTAGAACTTTGAGAGTGGCTTTGTGTTCAAGGTTTTGGTCCATTTTTGGTAAAAAGAAGCTGCAGAATCTCTTGGCCCGCTTTGACTGGGTTGACTGTATAGTCATCCGTGGCAGGTTCTTTTCTGAGTGAAATCATGTTACATTGTTTCATGCAGTTTGCTTGAGTTAGTAGGCTAGACAGTAAGTCCTGAAATGTAGAGCAGGGGGGAAATTTAAATAAAAATGAAAGAAGTGTTGTAATACTTTTTCACAAACAGCTTTGTCCTTCTTTTTTTTTGATACCCAACCTGAAATACTTCCAGTGAAGGGAGAAACTTCATCCTTCCTGAGAGTATGTCTAAATTAGCATGCCGTAAGTTGATGACTCTCAAATGATTTTTGAAGATGTAGGGTATCTGTAGAGTAACGTTTTTCTTTATTAAGAAGGTTTGGGGACTTCAAAGGGCTTTGGCAGAGGGGACTAACTGAATAACAACAGCTTATTCCCTCTTGTTCTTTTATGCAGGAGTTTTTCTGTATAGAAGAGAATCATATACAGGTTTCCAAAGGCAATGAGGGTACCGTGGGCTTTGAAGAGTTCTTAGTAGTTAAAAAATAATCATGTGGGCTTAAGAAACTGGACAGGGAACAAGGTAGGACTTCTCTCTGTGGGAAAAATACCAACACAGGATTTTTTTTTTTTTTTTTTTTTTTTTGGTGAAAAATACGTTGGACCTGAGCTGTCAAAATTTTACTCCACTTTTGAAGATGGTGGAATGTGAGGATTAACGGAGAACTCATGAACTCCTGCCACTGGCAGCGGTAGTTGTACTGTGTTTTTTATTTCTTACCAAAGACTATGAATACTTTTGAGAAAGCTGTTTCTCATTGCAGTAGGAAAATCTCAGTAAATGCTAAGAACGCAAGTTGCTGTTGTGAGAGAAGTCTCGAGTTTATGAGATGAAAAATGGAGCATGGTGCTTAGAGGGAGGTAGCAAGGCACAGACTATGAAAGAATAACTGTTCACTTGCTAGAAATACAGTGCTGATTTACATAAGATGATAATGTCATGTGATTGCTTTTGGGGAGGAAAAAAAAGAAAGAAATAATAGGCCTCAAATGCTGTGTGCAAAATTCATTAGAAGTTAAAATACACTTTTTCTGAGGTGACCTGAAGTATGGCCAGTGTTTACTGGCTGTAATTTCATTGATTGTAGGGGCTTGGAGTTGAGGCGAGTTCTGAGTGCCTTAGCCCATCTCCTCCTTGAAAAGCTTAGCCTGAGGTCCCTGAACAGAATGTCATCTGTAAGTGCTTCAGCTTGCATATTTTGAAAAAGTTCATTGTAGAGAAACAATGAATGGATGGGATGCCCCTGACTAAAATACATAATCCTTTCGAAACCCTGGTTATGCCTTTGTTGTGTTGCTGTAACACAGATCTGAAAAGTCAGCTCAACGTGTCAGTGTGATAATTGTCTATTTTGTTTTATAGCATGCAATATAACAAATATTATTTTCAAATCATTCGAGTAGCCCCATGCTTAATCTATAATTACAGGCCTGATCCGATTGTGCTTTTAGTCAATTGACTACCTTTCACAGCAAATAAATTAGGATAAATGAAGATGAAAAAGTACTCTTTATTCCCCAAAAGGCTTTAGAAAGTTTTATGGAATGAACAAGATTCTTAGAGTGGCTTCAGTAAAACTGCACTGAACATATTCCTCCGAGTCCGAGATGTTCTCCCAGGTTTATCATTATATGCTGCCGAGGGTGAACCTAGCCGTCATAGATCAAGAGCAGTTGATGGGTCTTCTGACAGTTTTCTCAGGACTGCAGTCCATGATTAATCTCTCTGCTTTGATATTAGTGAGCTAGCAAAGAGTTTGATCCCTCATAATCAATGATCCTTTGGCAGCTATTGAGGTGAGCAGTGCTGGCTTCAGTTCTTGAGCCAAATGGGAGTTCATGCTGTCATTTATTTACTGTTTGCTGAAGGGAACATTTTAATCAATGACCTCATCACATTTTTGATATTTCATTGGCTCACGACAGGTGTTCTCTTATCTTCTGGATTTTAAATTGTCTGTTTCAGTCATTGAACAAGGTAAATAGTAGGTTTGAGTAATTTAAGTTGTATGAAAATAAGGTCTCCGTAAGAATAGCCTAGTTTTAGCTCTAGATTTTGGGTACAAAAATGCATTTTTTTCAGTCAAGTTTAATGTAAAGAAAGAGGCATCTGTAGAAGTTGCCAGCAGACTTGAGACTGAGCCTGATGCAGCTAAATCATCTCTTGAAAGGCAACACATTTGAGAAGTTTTCCCAAACTCTTGGAGTTTCCAGCCTTATCAACAAAACCAGAAGAGATGCTTAGTGGGAAGGCTGAGGCTCAGAGGGTTTATTTAAAAAAAAAAAAAAAAAAAAAAAAAAAAAGTGCCCAAACTCATAGTTCAGGTCAGGTTCTGAGCACTCATCTCCCTCTTACAAGTCTAGTGTCTTATAAGGGCACCCTGGCTTTTCTTCCTGATCCCCTTGACCTTTGGGGTTTTGACCGTGCAGATGAAACCAGGAGCAAAGATGAATCTGGTAAGTCAGTTTTTCTTTATCTCTAGAAATGGCTGTCCTGGCCATCAACTGCGTTGTCACGAAGCACCCGTAGTTAATAGTACTCTCCTAGAAAAGGAGCCTCTTCTCTGTCATGTGGTACTCTCTGAAACAGCGGAGTATGAGAACAGTCCTTAATTTGCTGACAACTTTGCCTTTTCAGTTAATTACTCTGAAAATTATTCTACATTTTATTGTTGACTTTAGCTTTTCTTATGAAATACCAGAGTACTGGTCTGGAAAAATGAGTGATACCTGACTAGGTGAAGCATGAAGCAGTACTTAAATTATCTTCACTGGACGTTGAAATCTTGCTGTGTGTTTCTTTTTAATCCGTGCATTGGTTTGTGACCTTTAGCTGCCATTGGGAGTCATAAGCATACATAGTCTTCCTCGGCTGTTCAGTTTGCCTTTGGAACTCCAATTTTGCTGACAGATGTGTAAAATCCCAGTAGCCAGATAATTCCCCAGTGAACACACAGTTGGCGGTACTGAAATGCTACAGTTACTCAAGGAAATATTGGCTTTTTTTATGCTTGCAACATTTGCTTCTGGATGCAGCTGTTTGTGGTGTGGTAATGTATTTTAGGTTTGGGCTTATAGAGATTCTATTTGCATTTCTTGAAATCATAGCTTCTAGGCTAGGGGGATTTTTCTAGCAGCTGTAATGGAAGAAGTCAGACGCATAATTCTTGAGTAGAGGTGTCTTTATTACCAAGTGATGTAATTCAGGGATGAAATGAGTCAGAAGACATAATTTTTATTCTGTCTCTGTTCAAAACAAAACAAACCTGTTTTTTTTTTTCTTTCTGCTCCCTTGCATTCCTCATTGCTTGGGTTTGTCAGGGTGAAAGGTTTCCAAGTCAGGTTACTTGGGAATGACCAATGCAGTGATGGCAGCAGGAGTAGCTAGCTCTTAACTTAGGTCCTCCATTTATCTCTCTTTTAATATACCCCCTTGGTCTGAATTAGGAATACTTCAAATTTGTACTACTGTTTCTTTCCTGTCTTCCAGCACCTCAGATCAGGAAGACAAATGTTGGCCAATTAAGGATCGAATGTATTTTGGGAATATCTGATTTCATTTAAGAGCTTTTTGGAGAAAGATTTCTATCTTTAGATAGCCCTTTCCTAAAGGACCCACAGTCTCACTTTTGTTTCTTCATAATAAAACTGCTTAAAGTGGATTTGCAGGGGAGAATTTGTAGTAGTATTTGCACTGGAAGACAGACCATTTGCTCGTTTGGGAGGCTGGTTGATTCTTTCAGAATTGTCTGACCTGACTGCTGTACCTGACTCTTTCAGAATTGTATGACCTGAAAAGTTTTAGTCCCCTTTTCCCTGCTAGCCTGGCTTTATCTCGAAAATGAACATGAGAGGAAATTTAAATGGTAGCAAAAGTCCATCTCATAAAGACTGCAATCAAACGATGATTTAAAAGTTGGAGCTGTTTTCAGATTTTGATGAGGGGTGGGGGAGGATGGAGAACCACATGAATCAATTCAGTATGCAAATGGAAGAAAATTAAGGGCCAGAAGAACAGTTTTCACATGGCATGGACTTTAATTACACATATTTTCTCTGAAATAAGGAGTTGTGTAATACCTCTCCTGAATGAATGGAAGGACTGATGTTTGTTGCATACACTGCTCTTAACCAGAGAACTTCCAACTTCTGGAAGGTTTTTTAAATAGTACGTGTCTTATGCGTGTGTGCAGTGTGTGCTTTACTTAAGCCTATGCTTGAGCATTTAAGCAGTTTTATTTCTGTGGTCCATACATTTTTGTGTTTCAGTACATGGGGTGAAGGATGATGTTGCACATACTCATTAAGAACAGCTCACTGTACTCACTGAGAACAGACTCAGTGAGAACAGCTGTTCACTCAGACTCTCTTCTGACAAATTGCAAAATAGATTTTTGCTATCTAATAAGCCTTTACAGCAGCTGTAATTAGAGAAGCTTAACTTTTCATTTGTGAAAGTTTCAGCATGTTGAATCATTTCATTTGACAAATCCTCCATTAGTTCTCCATATTGTATATTGTCCATTGTATGTTGTGCAAAGAGTTTCCTTTGCTTAAAAAAAAAAAAAAAAAAAAAAAGAAAAAAAAAGATGGAAACAAGTCTATTCACCTGACTCCTCCTTATGGAATTGTATAGTCTTCTAAAGCACCCAAAAGTTTCATTTCTGTGTGAAGATGCAAATTACCCGGTTGGTTCCATGTCTGTAGGCGGCTACAGCAGCATTATTTATATCCAGTGATGCATTATTCTGTCTCTTTTTATGGTCAAGGCATCTGCTGGATCTGATTTCATTGCATGGAGCTGCTGAAGCGCTGCTTTGGGACTGCAGCAGTAACTGCTGAGTGGTATTTTAAAGTCTGAATATGCTTTGGAGCCTTCTAGTACAATTTGTTCTTTGATTTATAAAGGTCAACCAGTGACTGCATAGATCAAAATTTGACTTGTTTTCAATAAGGGTCTAGCTTAGTCAATCAATAGGCTACCACCTTGCAGACTTCGGTCCCGACAGTCCTCAGAAACGCTTTTTTTTTGTAGCCATCTTGCATGGGCATTTGAGCACAGTTATGGTACATATGGTAATTGTTCTTTCTATGTAACAAAATAAGAAACATTTAGAAACATGTTTATTTCTGAAATGCCAGAAAGGTAAGATTAACCTGCACATGTGAAGGCTGGTTGTATTAGTGAGCTTTGTTAGGGTCATCTAGAATATCCTACAGCTTAATACAAGATGTGTAGTGTTTGTTAAATTCAAAGTCAGGATGATAAACCACTTACTGAATATTTTTTTATTTCAGATCTTATTGTAAATATTTTTCCCCGTCATTGTGCTGTTGTCCTCTATTACTAGCTTTACAACAGAGCAAATTGATCAAATGATTATACAACGTCAACTTTTTAATGTAGTCCAAATAAAGTTATATGACTCTTAGAAAATAATTATTTATGTGATATTCCAGCTGTTTTCTATGAGTCTTCCAGGAATGCCTAAGAACTCATTCCTCTGAACTAAAGAAAGATAAAAAAGAGAAAAAGGTATGAAACTATAGGTAATATTTTTTGCTGTTGACTGAATTATTCTGCCACATAAGTTTACTTTCTTCAGCAGTAGCCAATACAGAGAATGAAACAGTGCTATCTTGGTTTGCTTCTAAGTATTTTTGTACTCTGAACACATTCTTATAACTATCTCCTTGATTTTTTCTTACCTTTATAATACATGTTATTTGATATGATTCTCTTCAGTCAAAAGCTATATTAAATCGGAGGCAAGGGCAGGAGTGGGTTAAGCTTCAATATTAACTAAACAGTTACGGAAATTCCAACCAAATTTAATAGTCTCATTGCATTGAGTGCAATATGGATAAAGAAAACACACAAACAGCCTATACATTTGGTTTTTAGAAGTTGTGTGAATTGTTTTTAAGAACACAAGGCTTGTGGCCAGATGTCATTGTCTCACACAGTCTCTTGTCACGAGTTGTAATTTTTCAGTGGAGCGAGGTTGGAGCTGAGCCCTAAAGATCACCAAATTCACAAAAACCTGCTTTTGATTTTTTGGTTAAATGAGATATTTCAGCTTTTCATTTTAGTATCACTTTACATTAGTCTAAGTTTGCTTACATAGACTAAGACAGAAAAGCAGTAAAACAGCTCAGGCCAGTCAAGTGTGATTTTTATATTCTGAACCCCTAAAAGAAGATTCTTAAAGTGCCTGCTCAACTACCAGGACAACTTGAAGAAACTTGAAGTCCAACTTTCAGTGCTGAAGTTCCTGTAGGTATTGAAATACGTGCTTTGGCACCCAGGCGGATGCACCTTGTTGTTGGCAGGGATTGAGTGGGTTAGCAGCAGTCCCTTCACATGCGCTGGTGTGATTCGGAAGCCTAGGCATCTGTTTTGTCTGAGGGACTTGATCCCATCAGCTTTTCCGATACTCAGCTACTGGTTTGGGCCACATAGAAAAAAGTAATTACTATAGATGGATTTTTTTTTTCCAAATCTCCCAGGATAATAAGCTTTCAAAATACAGGACAACACAACCAGGTTAGTAGATACTGGGTGGTATCTGTGGGGGGCTGAGACACTGAATAAATTACTCTGGGGGCATGGAGTTCCTTAAACTACTTACACTGTCTGCTGTGGATGTACCAGCTCTCTTGGGACTGGTTTCTGAATTCTGAAATACAGTCCGTGCAGATACAGCTTTCTTAAGTTGGGTTGCCATTGTCGCCAGAGAGTCCCAGAGTTTGGATAATGCACAGGACAGGCACTTGCCTTCTCACTTTTGATTTTATGGAAATGCAATCAAACCATGACCATTAATAGAACATGATAAAAATAAAATAAAAGCATTGCTTCTGAGACAGACTGCATGCAGTGCATCCTAGGCCCGTGAGTTTGATAGAGTGAGCTATTTAAAAGGAGAATTGATATCCTGAATGCAATTTTACCCTGTATTTCTGTTGGGTAGCTTTTGAAAGCTTGAATGATAAAATTTAGTCTACTGTGTCTCAGAGGTGCTTTTGGAAAAAAATAATCTTCAACCTATAGGGTTTTAGCCCTTCAAATTTGCTGTTTTATAAAGAACTGGCTATGGGGCCATACTTCAATAAATGCTACTTGACAGGGAAGGACACAAGGTTGATCTGATGGGGAAGGTGCTGGGGAAACAATTTATGATGTGATACTGCCTTGCTGGATGGGAAATCAGGAGACCTGATCTCTCTCTAGTTTCTCTCACTTTTTTCTCTACTATATCCCTGACTGATCATGGTTTCATTTATCTTCGCATCTATCTGGCCTGTTTGGTCTATCAACTGATTTTGCATCATCATTTCTTTAAAAATTAGCTATTTGAATACTTGTTATTAAAATGCCAATGTAATACTGATGGGAGAAAATTCATTTCTGCTTTAAACACAGTGCCTTTTTTTAAAGGAATGTGCCATGGAAGCCAAGAGGATTTCTTCTCTGAGTAAGACTATTATTAATGAATGCATATTTAACTCGACATTTTGTATATGTCTGTTACTCCTTTTAAAGAGTCTCATTTCAATCAGTTACTTAGAAGGTCATATTTAATCTCACATCAAAACTCTTCCTGAGAGATTTATTTCTCTGCTGGTGTTATAATGTTAAGCAAATATCCAGGATTCTGGTCACTGTCTTTAGTTCATTCTCTGTTTAAACATTGCATTCAAGCATATTAAGATATTAAATCTTGTTTGACAGATCTTACATTTTAAGGGTTGAGTCCAGTTCCTTTCTCACTGAAAAAGAATCTTACTGATCTGAAGGGGCTTTAGTCATAGGTGTGAACTATGCATATTTAATACTACTACCATTGCAGTCACAGAAATTGAGGCCAAATGGTGAGATTTCCACAGACTCATTGGTAAATTGATCATTCAGTTATTTGTGACTTTCATTGAGGATTAGTGATTAAATCTTTGAGACCTCTCAAAATCCTTGACCTAAATGACCTCCTTCCTTAGCTATTCCTCTGCTAGAAACCAGAACAGACTTTGCTTTCATATCCTGTGTTTTCAGCTTTTCACATTGAGTAACACTACTTCTCTTTTAGCTTAGAAGTTGGAGTACAGGTAAATATCAAGTAGTAATTGATAAATCAATGAGTCTAACCTTTGCAATCACAAAGAACAATATTATTTCTTATTCTGAATGAAACTAGGAAGTTAACAACTTGTGTGAATCAATTACCAAAAGGAAATGAAAGTACAAAATAAAAAGCAGACTGTTCTAACACTATTCTGTTAAACAGTGAAATCAGACAAACAGAGGAAAGAAAAAGTGTTTTTAAAACACACAAAAAAGTAGGTAAAGGAAAAAATATGGCCCAGAAGACGCAGATAAGACAGCTTTTGCATTGAACTTCAGTTTAACTTTCAGTTGAGTGGAAGAGATCCTCAAGTCTGTCAGATTAAATGCAAGCAAATGCTAGCCTGTGACTTAAAATAGCTTGAGATGTAGCTTGCAGAACACAGTAAATTTGCTAGTAAACATATATTTTTTTTTTAAACATGTTCAACCCAGGAACATATTAGTACTATGTTTATAGATTAGACGATTGATGATTAGATGATTCATGAACAGGATTAGGTGACTGATGTACAGAAGCAGCACTAAAAGAAGATAAAGACATGGTAAAGCAGAAATTCTTTTTGTCTGTGTGGACTAGGAAGAATTCTACATCATCCTTTGTATAAGAGACTGTTAGTCAGTGATATTGCCTCAAGTTGAGGTGTCAGTGTAAGAGACATTAGAAAAAATTATCAAAATGAGTAGTAACAAATTGTCAGGTTCAGATGGTGCTTACTGAAATCTTCACAAAACTGGAATGAGAATTTGCCATATATTAACTATGATATGAAACCTATTGTTTTCATCAGCCTTTCTCGAGGAAAAACGGAAAACAGAAAACGTGGTGACAGGTTTAAGGAAGGGCTCTAAAGAGATTTACAGAGCTGTGGACCAAGTATGACTTCCATCCTGGATAGCAGATATGTTGAAACTATAATAAGGGATAGAACTGAAAATCATACCAATGTATTTAATAACTAAAGAATTAGTGTGGCCTTTTCAGAGGGAAATGGTACCTATCAAATCTGAGGGGATTTTTTAAAGGGGAAGCAAACACTTGGGCAGAGCCATTGGTGGCATGCGCTTAGGTTTCTGAACATCTGGAATAAAGGTTCCTCACTAAGTGTTTTTAAAGACTAAGTGTCCTTAGAGGATAGGAATCTTCTTCTGGATTAATGATTACTTACATACCAAACAAATCACTAATTTTAACATCAAACAGATACACAGTTGTTCCCTATAGAGACTTTGCTATTTTTTATATTCATGAGTGATCCTGAAAGGAAGGTAAGTGGTGCAGTGATAAGGTTTGTTCATGATGCATGATTATTCAAGCTTAAACTGTCATGAAGAATAGCATGGTGGGTAACAAAATGGCAGAGGAATTTCACTGTTAATAAACACGAAGCAATGTATATGGGAAAAGTTTCAGGAGTATATGCATATGGTAGAGGGCTTTATTTGACCCGCTCAGAACAGAGATCAGAGAGCTGCTCAGCTAGGATTTTTGAAAACCTTGCACCTCTCCTCATTATTGCTCTGAAAGACAAATAGAATACTAGGGATTTGGGGGGAAAAATAAAGAAAAAAATAGAAAACATCATTGTGCCACTTCATAAATCTTTGTTGAGCCTACTTTGTGGAAGTGGCATGCTATCTTTCTGCCTTATCTAAAAAAAGGATTTTTCACAACTGGAAAAGTCACAAGAAAGAACAAGTGTAGTCAAAGATACAGAGCAAGCTTTGTGTAAGGAGAGGTAAATAGACTGGTACTCATCACTTGGAAAAATGAAAGTTGAAGAAGGGTTTTACAAGAGGTATATAGAAACATACGTGGTGGGAAAGGTAAAGGGATTTTTGTTTGCTCTTCCTTCATAAAAGCAACAGGTTTGTTGTAAATACAGTGAATCCCTTTCTCATACAGTGCAGAATTAAACTGTGGAATTTTGTGCTGCAGGGATCCAAAATGAAGAAAAAGAAAAAGGAAAAAAAAATTTAGCATAATAGAGGGGGAAATTTTCATGAAGCATGTTAATAATTCCTTTGGAAGTCCCTGAGATGCAGCCTCTGGGAAGCTCTGACATGCAGTTTGTTGGAAATTGGGAGGACACATGAAGGAGAAGCCTTTTGGTATTATATTTGCTGTGTTTCTTGTATGCTATCCCTAGCAATATGTTGTCTGAGGACAGTGAGAGATTGCTGGGCAAGATGGAGCTCTGGTCTGTCCCAGCACTCTCCTCTTTTTCTTCTAAAAGATGAATTACATTATTAGTTATTATAAAAACTGTGTGCTTTCACTGTTATGTCATTGCTGCTGGAGGAGTGTGAATTTTACTACTGGCAGTGTTCTGAAAGTAAAGGCAGTTCTGCAGCATGCTGCTGTGTCTGGGCACTGCTGTGTACTGTGTTTCTACTTCCTAATGTAACAGAGAAACTGGTGTTCTCCAGCAGGTTTGACCTTCTTGGCATACTTTCTTATTTCCAGGGGCTTATATTCAGCATGCAGGAAGAGTTGCAATGATGGTGTCAGTAAGCAGGTGGAAATAATATATTTGAGTTTTCATGCCAAAGATTATTAAAGGGAGAAATGATGCCATGAGATTGGAGAAGGGGTTTGCTAATAGACTGGTTAAAGGATAGGAAGCGAGGTTCATTGATGACATGATGATTTGGAGGTCATTGACTGTCGTGGATGTTAAATTTGGAGGGATTGTTTGTCCTAGATTCAGATCAGTGCTGCTACTTCTAATCCCACTGGGCTCTGCAGGAAAGATGAAGAGGGAAATAATTTTGCCTCACTTTAGAGACAGTGTAGAGCTTTGCTAATTTCTCTGCCCTGAGTAGCAAGCAGATGAGCGTACACCTGCTTGTATTTACTCCTACTCCAAGATGGATTAATTTTGATCTAAGTCAGTAGTTTTCAAGCAGGCTTTACTCACTTGCACAGGCTGACAGGGAACCCTGCTCAATCGCCTCTTTTTCAGAGGGAACAGCAATGCCAGCACATGGAGAACCAGAGGTCCTGTTGTGATATGTCCTTGTTAGTGCTGTGTGAAATAAAAACACTTTTGACATGCTAGCCCTAGTCTGCAGTGTACTATAAAGCCTTTTTTTTTTTTTTTTTTTTTTTTTTTTTACTTCATCCTCCCTTGTCTTTTAAATGTTAAGAGAGTTCTCACTGGTAAGAACTTCATTCTTCCTTGAGATTTTCGAGCTTGCTAAGCAATTCTGGTTTGCCATCCTTTGCAGTGCACTTTGCTAAGAAACAAACGAAATATTTTATCAAATGTTAAGTTGGGTGTCAGTTCAAACCCCAGCTATTTTTCCAGAGAAATCTGCTTGAAAATACATAGAAAGATGTTAGAATTCTGCTGCATAGAGGCATTACTGATGCACCTGCTGTTGCTAGGGTTGCCTGACACTTCTCATTTTGAAATCCAGCTTTCACTCACTTAAAACTGGAAAAACTTTAACCCAGCGGCCTGAAATTTCCCTTGCTGGGTGTCTGCCTGAGGCTGAATGTTTTGATCGCTGGAAATGTTAAAGCAAAATACATTATATAGCCCTTGTTAAAAGGCAGTCAGGCAAGTTTGCAGGCCTCTCGCTGAGGAGCTGTGGTTTAGGAGTGAGGGTTTGCTGTGCTATGGTGGCAGGGAATTGTTCCTGTGAGGTTTTTCGTGTAGTATATTGAGATGGAAGAGAAAGCTTAAAGAAAATAATGTAATTAAAGATTCATGAGGGACCTGAATTAAGACTGCTGGGACAACTTTAATATGTCATTTTCCAGTTGCAAAATTATTTACCACAGATAAATAAAAATTTAAGACCTTTAAAAAAATACTTCTGTGTGAAGGTAAAGAAAGCAGTCTGTTCTGGGTTATTGGTTGAAAATGTGGAGTACAAAGCCCAAAAGGGAAATAGTAAAACTCTGTTGGCAGCTAAATTGCTGTGATCAGGCCCCAGAGTCATCGCATCATTAAACTCAGCTGAATTTTTGTCTTCTGAAATTGTTCTTTCTGTTTGTGTAAACTCAGTGTGAAGGGACAGGATCATAAAGCAGAAGCTGTCTTTCTTATTAAAGAACTACATATTAAGGATGAGATTGTACCATTTTCGTGCAGCATAGCATGTTTTCATAGTTAAAGGATCAGAGCATAGGTGTGTTGTGTCAAGGAAGCGTGTAGAGCAAGGGCAAATCGGATCCTGCAATAGAGTGTGCTTGGTGGATCAATCTCAGTAAAGTATACCTGCATCAACGACCCCGTAGACATGTTAGAATATGTTTTTCACTCAGGGCAGCGAAGTGTCTGGAAAAAGCGCACAGCAGTCTGGGCACTTTTTCGTTCAGAAGGTAATAAATGTTTGGAATGGTCTCGTATCAAGATTTCTGAGGGCAAAATGCCAGGGTTATTCTAAAAACAAGTTGATAGTGTTCTGAAAAGAATGAGGTATTTGAGGAGGTTAGCTAGCTTGCACCAAATAGCCCTCCTGATTCCTAAATTTCTCAGGCCTTTTATCAGACTTAACAAAAGCACCATTCAGCTGCATTTCGCCTGACGGTTAAGATATGTAAAACGCCCATTTTGTTTAAATGAATGGCAGTAACCTTTATTCTGAACAAAGAGTTAGTCCACCAGGGAAAACACAGTGTTGTCTGTGCGGTTCCTCTGTGTTAACGCTTCATCGGTTATGGCTGAATAACACTCCAATTTTCCTCCTTTCTGTTTTACCAGCTCCAGTTTCAGCCTGTTTAAGTGTTCACTGGTTCCTTAGGCTTTTGTATGTGTAAACTGGTGTTTTTGGAGTTGTTAAGACCTACCAGTGATAGGATCTAGCCAAATTTCTTGTCTTGGTCAAAGTACTCTTGAACAAAGAGTCAAAGAACTCTCACCAGTGTTCTGTGAGATGACACTAAACCAGGTGTCCAACACGGAGGGGAACTCCCTGTTTTGAAAGTTAAGCTTTTTTTTTTCCCCCCTCAAAATTTTGCTGAATTGTGAAGAATTTTGAAAACTGTGAAGGAATAGATTTTGCAGGGAGTATGGTGTTGATTGACCCCTGCCTTCTCTAAACTCCCTGAGAGTTCTATCAAGCATATACCATGGCATATGAAAATTGAATGGGGTGAAAATGCTTTTACTTTTTCTGCACAATTTTACTTTTTATTGTTTCCAGGTGACAGATATTCTCTCCTTAGAATTAAGACAACTTCATAAGCAGAAATAGAGGATCATAGGGAATATATAACTTCATAATCTAAGAGGCATGACAAATTTGTAAGACTTTTGAACACTTCCACCATATAGTTTACTTTAAAGATTGACTTGCTGGATTGATAGGTGAACCTCTGAGTAAATATTTGTAGGAGAGGCACCTAAGAGCACTTTATTGAAGAACATTATTTCTTCTTTATGGCAAGACCACAAACAAACTTTTTGTACAAAATTCTGCCCTGGAGTACTTGAAATTTCAGTGTTTTCGTAAGAGGAATCAAGTCTTCCATATATAGCACTATATATTTATCTAATGTAATGTAATTGTCTCTCTGCTCAATGGACTCAAGCTAAAAATTTGTAGCTGCTGTTGGCAAATAGCACATGGCCCCAGACACAGACAACTGTGGGTGCCTTTGCACTTGTGGAGCGCGGGAGGGATTTCGGTAACCTCATTCAAGGTGTTCTAGTTTTATTCCAGCAGGAAGTCACACTGGCTTGAATTGTTAAAAGGAAATGGAATACCTGGAGAGGCAGGAAGGTGCTAAGGCTCAGAGCGAGGAAATCCTTAATGTTTTAAGTCCTCAACTGTGCAGACCACCTACATGCTTCTCTCCCTGGCTTACCCATATGTCGTATGGCTGGTGTTTCCAAAGCTAAAAAGCTTTTTGGAGCTTGTTTTAACCCAGAACACAGCCTCAGAGAAGTATTAGAGAGAGATGCAGTGTCAGCATACTAGGAGTGTGTACAGTCTGAGTCAGGGATGTGTGAATGGCTGAGCTGGTTAAGTTGCTAGGTCCGAACAAGGTTTGCAAGTGGGGAATTGGGGAAGGTTTATATCTGTGTCTGTCAGATATGCTCAGCAGCTCAGCTGGGGAAGTGCTCAAGTTCTCATCCCTTCTTCAGCATTTTATTTGTGTGTCTGCCCAGTTGCTGACTGTTTCTTTCTGGAGTACAGGGATTCTTCTTACTAGAGCCAGAAGCTCTGCCTGAGCAGATAAACCTGTTATTTCCCTGTGTCCTTACAGTATGACACTGTGTGGACAGTGTCACACTGAAGAAACTGAGGTAGCCTGAATCTCTGAATAATGATTCACTGAGCTTTGGCAGCATTTTGTTGACTGTCTTGAAGCACTGTGCTGTAGCCTAAGCCCCAAACAGCTATCCAGTTTAGGAATGAAAAGTGCCGTTAATGCTAAGACAATATTTTTAAAAGCATTTCAGTGAATTAGATACCCTCTTCCCAGTTGCAAAGTTGTAGGCAGAAACAAGAATCTTCTGAAAGGTTTATCCTTTTGGTTATTTAAAGCCTGAATCACTTAAAAAAAAAAAAAAAAAAAAAAAAAAAAAAAAAAAAAAAAAAAACTCCCCCCCCCCAAAAAAAAAGAATTCCAAACTCCTACACTCTGATGATGTTGATGCATTTGAAAATTGTACCTAGGCTGCTGAAAACTTCCACTGATAGTAATCAGGACCTTACCTGAATGTCTTCAGTGAATACATAAACTAATATTTTTTCTTGCTTATTAAGTTGTCGTGTATTAAATATTAATTACTTCTGCCATGCATTAGTATTTCAGGTTCTGGGCTACAAAAGATGCATCATTTGAATAGTTACTTATATCCTATTGTTCAGGGTACTAGAAATACGTGGAGACAGCCCACTCTCAATCTGACAGATGGAGTTCATGAAGCTAATTAACAGAAGATATTTGATTGAAATCAAGACTCATTTAGAATGAAGCTTTGCACAGATGGAATAGCTGAATTTTCATGGTCTAAGATTGCTGGACCTTCTAATTATGTTTAATTTTGCTCTAAACATGGTTAATGTGTAAGTACCCAAAGTGTTGCTTTTATAATTAGGGCATGATGGTAGGTGAGTGTTCCTGAAATGAAAAAGCAAGAAGGCTAATGTACAGAACTGTGAGCTGTTCGCTGTGTTTGAAGATTTAATACTGTGGGCAGAAGAGGCTCTGAACATTTGAGCAGAAGAAAAACAGAAAAGATACTTGCTACTCACTGTCTTCTGTTTTCCAGAAGGCCTACCTACTGGTAGGGCATTTTCCTTACTATGTTTGATCACTGCAGGAAATAGAGATGGTCTTTTCCAGTGTGTGGTCACCTTAAAGAGATCCAACAATCCATTTGAGAAATGTCGTACTCTTCAACCTACTTCAGTAAAAACAATACATACAAGTGCAAAATAATTGCATTGCATGTGACGTGCTGTGTTTATGTAGGTAGACATAAACTGATCAGTCCTCACTTGTACTAGTGTTCTCTGATTCTACATCAAATTACTGATCAGCTTCAGAGATTCCTGAGTAGTGCTTTCTGGGGAAATAACAGCTTAAAATTTACATATCACCTTTGTCCTGAAAACTTGCAGCATAATGCCAACTGAAGGGCATTACTTTTGCACCAGCAAAGTATAGTGGAATGTAATACTGAGGCCGCATAGTTATCTCAGAGTGGTATTAGGCTCGGTGCTCAGATTGTAGGGGCCAGGCCTTTTGTGGGGGTAGGAAGACATTTCACACTGGAAATAGCAACTGGAATTAAAATTGAGTTGTTGTTTAACTAGGGTTAATAAACTGTGTATGTGACTAGGACCAAGTTTGCATCTTCATTTGCTTAAAAAACTCTGAAGGGCTGGTTTGAGAATGGCCCTTGCAGTAACTCTTGATTTGGACTGTTATGGCTCACCAGGAGAGTCAGTAGTAGATTATTCTGTCTTCACAGTTTCCTTTAATTCTTCTCCTCAGCTGTTCTCCTGAAGGCATTCAGACTTAATCATTTCTGAATGTAAGATCTTCCTACCATTCTTCACCCTGTGGCTGCTTGGTATGCAGAGGTAGGGGAAAGACCAGCTTCTTGGCACTGCAGGTTTTTGGACATGGTTTAATTAGCTGAGACAATGTGTCACAGCACAAGGTGGTTCTGGTTTTGTGGTGGCAGGGGGAAAGAGCCTTAGTTGAACTGGCAGCAAGACTGACATGTAGCTGGGGAGTTAGAGGCTTGGAGCCACGGAGAACTGAGCTGTAGTTATAGCAACAGATTGCTCGGCCATGGGTTGAGCGTTTCCACACGGTGTAACTGAGTTGCTGGCCGCTGTGATTGCTGTTGCCATCTGTTGTACTCCCCTTGTAATTGGTCCTGTCTGTAAGCAAGCGTCTATCACTCTGTGTCAAAGGAGGTTACCTGCAGTCTGGTGTCATATCTGGTAGTGAGGCCAATAGGGATCCTGGAACCCGTTGGAGCAACCTCATGGCTGTGACACGGTTATGTCCCACAGAGACATGTAAGCAGATGCAACATCCTGTGCCAAACGGTGTTTTAAGTTCTCGGGACAAAGTCTCTTGTCACCTTTTGTTTTTTCTTTTTTCTTTCTTTCTTTCTTTTCTTTTATTTTTTCCTTAGGAAACAAGACTTTCAGTATCTGGCAACGTGGTTTGGATTCTGTGTCCTAAGTGAATTAGGCACTTAATTCAGCCTGGGAGACTTCAGAATTCTGATCCTCTTTTAAACCACAGCCCTTGTACAGCAGAGGTCACAAGTAAAGCAGGCACTTGATTGATCTAATGAATCAAGGGCCAAAAGAACTGTCTGGCTGTGCTCTCTTTTTTGTCGCATTCAGTCAGGTAGTCTTACTAAAAGAAGAAACTAAATCTTTTGCTGTCTTTTTTTCCCTTCCGTTGTCCCCTTTATTTGTATTACTCTCAAAATCGAATAAAGCAGCTCTCTTCCATCTCCCATCTTCAGCTGAAGATGTGGCAGAAGGCAGTTGTCTGCAAAGGGAGATGCTGAAAGTTGTACTTGAGAGTATGCAGGTCTAAGGTGTAGCCTGCCTTCCTAATAAACTATTTCACTTCTGCATGTCTCATCAGCATTGTAAATATAGAGCACTTCTCTGCAGCTTAACCTGCCATCTGGGACTGAATTCCAGTAACAACCCACCATAAGGAGTAAGTAATGAATAAATGTGAGTCAGCTCTGTTGTTAAGAAATACAGCTTTGCAAGTTCCTGCTATAAACTGAGAGACTTTTCCCTCTCTTCTGAATTAGGGATCTGCCAAATTACCACGAAACAATTAGGATAGTCTGCAAACAGAGCTGTTTTCTGGGATGGTATAGTGAAATTTCTAATAATTGAGGGCTCTCCTGTCTACAGGAACTTTTGCTTGTTTGTTTAGTTTAATAACGTGAGGCAAGAGATAAGAGCACAAGCTGTCATTAAAGCTCTGTAGATATCAAAATGGCCTCTAGCTATATGAAGACCAGCATACAAAAGTACTTGCATAGTGATCACAACAAAAATATATTGCTCTTACCAGGAGACTTCTGAGCTGCAAAATATTTCATGAGCAGGAGCCACCTGGCTGCATTTCCAAATCAGCAGTCAGTGCCTGAAAGTCCAGGACTGACTCCTCGCTGGCAAAATTGGGGTGGTTCTAGGAGGCACCTCAGTCACACGTATAGGTGCAGAACTGGAGTTAATTGCTTAAGTCAGAAAGTTGCCACATTGCCTATGTTCTTTTCACAAACTACTGGAGACTGTTAGGAGTAGGTAGATGTAACAGACCTTTTTCTGAGAGTTTGGCTGTGATATGCAGAGCTTGGATGCAGCTGTGGATGGAGAAGGGAAAGGAAAAGAGCGCGAGGTGGCTACACAGCCATGCATAGTGGGCAAAATCTGTCTGTTGCATGCAGCCAGGAGAGGAGAGAGCCAGAAGAAGGGAGGACTTCAGTTAATTGTCGGTTAATCTTTACGTGTTGAGAATGTGCCCTGCAGCGCAGAGAGAGACTGCTTGCCAGTGCCTGGGCGGTGACAGAAAGGGAAAAAGAAGATGATGTTGTTGTGTGAGTCTCTTTTTAATCATCAAGCTAGGAAGATGTGGGGAATTGAGAGTCTTTTTCTTAAAAGAAGTAGAATATTATTTAAAGCACAAGACTAGCTGGGTATGGAGTACCTGCCTTATCTGGATCTGTTGGTGTGGAACTGAGCAGGAGAGACTGTCTACCAGGTGTCTGCAACTTACTGAGCAATTTTTGACGTAGAAAATGGAGAGAACAACTATAAAGGGTGTTTTTGTCAGACCTGATTTTTGCTAACTGATCTGTAGGAATAGCTTGTTACAGAAAGGCTAGGAGGCAGTTCAGGTGAGAGTGATAAGAAATAGTACTATTTAGCCTTCTCCAGAAGGAAAGACAGGAGACAGCTATGTGAAACCTGTGGCCTTTTCCTAGTCATGACTCTAGTAGTTAAGACTTGAGGAAATCAATTGCACCTAAGCCGTTCAGGCATTTCTGGATATTCTTGCTACCAGGAATGTGAGCTTAATCTCCTATTTCAGGGCTTTTTTCTTTCTTTGGGGAGTGAGAAAGGTCTTGGTCCTCCAGTACAGGAGAAGCTCGACAGTCTTGACTTTAGAGCCATGAGAAAGATATTTTTTTTTGGTTCTCATTATCTATAATAAACTAAGTATAAAATAAGCATCAGTTTCCTTTCTGTTTAAAAAATGCTTTTTTTGTTTGTTTTTAAAGGCACAACATAGGAAAAAGAAGGAAATCATTATGTAAGCAGAGGAAATCTTTTTAATGCAAAAGAATGTTCCAAAAACAGTTGCATGAGTACAAATTGTCTCTGTTAAGTGTAGCTGGGCAAGCAGAGGGGAGAATTACTGAATATTTTACTCCAAAATGAGGAAATTTGACTTATGTGTTATTTTGACAGACAAGATTTGCAAGGTATGCGCGAGGTTTTGATGCAGAGTTACTCATTTATAACAGTTCTCAGGTATTTCAAATGTGATGCTTGAGGATGAATTTTTAGTGTCAGGTTTGCTACTCACTAAATGAAAGTTTGAAAGAGATGAAAAAAGTATCTGCAGTGTTGTAATATTATACCATCACAGATGACTGCTTTACTGGCAAGTTCCTCCTCTTCCTCCAGTTGTTATGGTCATTTCAAGTTTTGGCATAGATTACATTGACCATGGTCTCTCCTTAACATGCTAGCAAAAGCAAGGCTGAAACTTGTGAAAGGCAAAGCTGAGGTTATGAGGATTTGGTTGCTGGAGGACATGCTTGTGATAGTGAAAACTTTGGGACTTTGGTTCTCCTTCAGCTCTGATGTAGCTCAGTTGTGGGGTCACACAGTTGTCTTTGACCTCATCCCAATCTAAGGTTTCTATTATCCTTTCCAGAGTGGTGCTGGGCATTGACGTGGGTAAAGGCCATACTCACTGAAATCAGTGGTAAATTGCTGTAAGTGTTGAGAACTGGATCTGTGCTATTGGTGATGCCGCATTCTGGTTTTAAGTTACTGTGCCTCTAGTGAGTCAGCTGACTGTTTCACCTACAGAACCCCCTCCTTTATGTCAAATGTGAGTTGTTTTAGTATAACAGTGTTTTATCTGCAGAAGAGAGTGATTCTGTGTGCCTACAGACTTCTTTCTGCCCTGCTGAAGGAGAGAATGCAATGTTTTCCAACAAGTGAGGCAGCTTTCTCTTACGTCAAAGTCCAACATGGCTTTAGCTTTTTAACTGCCCCTTGGTATTCCTAGTGAAATCTGAGTAGTTTTCAAATGCCAAATTTGATGAAAACTGGAAGGTTTCACCACTCTTGTAAATTCTGTGAATTCTCATTTCAATTTACAAAAGTAACAGCTGTTTTTATCTTTTAATCACATATTTGGTAGGTGCTCAAATTAACATGAGTTCTCCTGCTGAGTAGGTAGAAAACTTGCCAGTGCAATGTAGTGCTCTAGTTTATCATTGTGGCATTGGTTTCTTTGGTTCCTCTGGACTGTGATCTGCAGAACTCTTCACTTGAAGTGAGTCATAATTCATATGTAACTGTTTCAAGCTCTTTTAATCTTACCATGCAGCAAAACTGGCCACAGCACAACCCAGAGAAAGGTTAAACAGCCAGCATCAGTCCATCCATCAAGGTAGGTCAGACCCCATGAAATGAATCACTGCATTCCAGACAGCTCTGAATCAGAGGGGACTGTTAAATTTCGGATCTGTGCTGCAACCCCATCAAAGTGACCCTCCCCCTGCCCCGAGAACTTGTGTCTACGTGAATACTGCAGGACTAGGCACTAAAACAGCTTTCTTTTACAGTTTTTCTTTAAGAGAATACTCCCAAAGCCACTTTAATAAGAGAGAAATACTGAAATATATGTTCACTATTTCAGTGGATGAAGGTAGAGATATTTCAAGGTGGTGTATGGGAGTTGGATATTCTTCTGAAAAACCTAACAGATTTGGGGATCAGGAGCATAGTTTTTGAGTGTTCTGTCCTATCATTCAAACAGCTGAACTGGCAAGGACACTGGATCCATGTCAGAGATCACAGACTTTATTACCCAGAGTAAAGACTTTAACAGCTTCTACTGGTAATAATTAAGATTTGGGCTCCTTTATACCTCAGATAGTTTCTGGGGGTTGAGTTCTTTGGCTAATCTCGTTCCAAACAGCTACAGATAAATCACGCAATCCTCCCCTCTCCACCAGCCATTTTATATTTCATGCATCATCTACAACTTCTTTTTCTCCACTTCTCTTACTGACTGCGGAGACGCCCACAAACAGTTCCTCAGAAACGTCCATTTAACACTATTTAGGACAGGATTTGTCACCTCATCTCAAGCAGCTGCAGAATAGATGCCTGTTTCTCAAGCAGTTACTGAGATGCACTTAGTATTTAGTCAATGGAAAGGGAAAAGCACATTAAGAGAGCAGTTAATCTGGGCTGTTTTACATGTGCCCCTGCAGAGGACTGTATAGTTGTTTTACAGAGTCAGGCGGGAATTTCCCTGGACACTGAGAATCCTAGCGCATCAAAAAGCCCTTTTACATGCTTCTCAGGCAGCGGGAGGCAAACCCCCCTTTTGTTTCTCCTGTCTAGATTAGAGCAGAAGGAAGAGGTGAAATGCCTGGAGCCTTTAGAGGGGAACCGATGGAATGATTTTTCCATCAAAAAATGCAGTTTCATCAAAATCAAAATTTTGCATACAGATGTGTCAGTTTCAACAAGAGTTTTGTTGAGGAAGAATTGGAAACAAATTATTTTGATGTTCTTGTTCTGTTTCACTAATTCTAAGCAGTTGGTTTTGTGAGAGAGGCATGAGTCATTTTGATAGGACAAGCCATTTAAGTGTTATCGTTCCAAGTAATTTCATTTGGACTGTAATACTAACATTTATTTTCACAAAATATTACATTTCATGGATTCTGTTTTAATATTTGAATATGAATTCTAACCAAAGCTAACCAAGGTAATAAAATCAAACCAAATAACTGAGTAAGATGAAACATTTTGACACTTTTAAAACAAATTAAGTCAACATTCTCTAAACTAAATTTTTGATGGGCCCAGCTGGAAATATGTCTCAGTGTTTATTTAGGAATGTATTTTAAACTGTTCAGGTTTTTCTTCTGATTCAGACTGAGGATTCAGACCTCTTCCAGTGATGTCTTTTCTCTCCCCATCACTGCTCAGGATCCTGATCAGTGAAGCAGTTTGGTTCTCGTGACAGTGGAGTCACAGACAAGTGAAATACAGCATAGCAGTTAGTGCATCTGCTGCTATCTCGATAGAAAGAGATGATTCAGTCATCCCGGCAGAGTGCTAAAAGATTTCCCATCTTGCATTCTTTTCCACTGAATGGCATATTGGGCAAAGAAGGAGGCTAGACAGCTTGTTTTGCGTATCTTTTGGGGTTATGAAAGCAGTGCAACTCCACCCTGTTTTCTGGCAGCGGAACACATAACCTTATCATCTGGAAACAGAAAGCTCTGCTGAGACATCTGATGGGACTTCCTTCCCTGATGGACTACCACTGAGATGTTGAACCTAGTGCAGCTCAGCCTATGCTGCTGAGAAAATAAGGAAGGATCGTATACAGTAGCCACCGATATGTATGTGCCTGGTAGTAGTACTGCTTAAAAATACTGAATGTCCCTGGGGTATGTACGCTGTTGTGCTGGGCAGTAGGTCCATATCTGAGTTACTTAGTGACAGAACAGTCAGAAGAGACCAAGGAAGTACTTTTAACCTGAGGCTGAAGAGTTGAAACTCAGATGTTAACAGACTTGTCAAGACCTTGGACAGTCTGTGGCACAGTCAGAAACTTAGTTCAGATCCCCAGGCTATTGCCCTGTTTATCAGTCAGACCACCTAGAGAGAGAGAGGGAAAAAAAAAACAAAAAAGTCCACTTCTGGTTCCTTTCTATTTTTCACCTGAGAATGGGAATATGCATTAAACCTAGTAAATCTATATTTTAGCATTTAGCTTTCTTTTCACACATTATGATATAAAGAATAAAAAAAAAACAAGGAAAAATATTAAGTTTCCTTTTCTTAATTGGCTTTTCTATGCACCTGATAGCTACTGACATTGGCCTTACAATCCTTATTTTTTTTCTCTATTATACAATTAACTTTAAAAATTACAGTGACAAGCTGTGAAATAAATCTTTTCCTAAAAGTTATTGGGCAGAAGGGAGGAAAAAAGTGAAGAAGGGAGAAATAATGAAAGAACAGGAAAAATACAGAGTGTTTAAGTGAATAAATAAATAAAAAGGCAACCTTCTAGAAGACTAAGAACGGAGGGTCCCAGGTAATACCTCATCCAGCCGCGTTGCTTGCTGGAATGACCTCTTATTTGTATTTCTTGTCCTTGTTGAAGTCTTCACGTAGCCACAGCCGTCTGCATACGTTGCCTGACGTGCTGCCGGCTGAGCTCAGACAGGCATGTTGCCCCTGGCTCCAGTGGGCCCTGGATTCAGAGCAGAGGATCCCACTGGTTTTTCTTGCAGAACAGCAACTACTGTAAGGACATGATCCGAAAATCTAACGTTTTGCCAATGTTAGTTACCCGTTCTATGCGTCTCAGATTGTGATACATATCTGTGATACAGACAAGCAAATAGAATTACAGAGGGACTATTGCATTTTATAGGTGCCACTCAAAATTACTGATAGAGACAAGAACCTAACTCAGAGTCAAAAATACTTTTACAGTTTTAGTTCCACTTAAACCTTGGAACTTCTTCTTTGTGTTTCTTTGTGCATAATCCCAGGGATTTGTAATGCTGTTCATTGCTGTTTTTGCGAAGAATAAAGCTCTTAAGTTCTGAGTGCAAAACTTCTATCCATTTTTACTGAATCTTACATTCAGTGTTTTACTCAGAGGTCATCGATGATGTTTTTGTCATTTACTTCTTCCTGTCTCCCAGCACACTGTGTTTACAAGGTAGCAACTGTCATGAACTCTGAATACTGCTTTTTTGGCCTCTGCAGAAATGCATGCCAGAATTGCAATGAGTTCACCTTATTTCAAGTATAAAAGTGTTCTTTGTACTAATATAGCATAAAGAAACAGTTTTGAGTACTTTAAATTGTAAAGCTTGCATGGAGAGGAGAGTGGCTGCAGTGAGTCAGACCTGATGTCAGTCCCTCTCACTAGCTGAGTGTCAGTGGCCAAATACACATGCCTAGCACCATGCCGAGTTGGGTTAGGAATACCGGGACACTTCTCCCTTTGCATCCTCCGCCTTCCTACGGTCTGTGGCTGTCAGGTTTAGGTAACTGGTATAGCAGATTCTTTCCACCATGTGGTTTTTATTAGCTCTTGGGAACTTTTTTTTTTTCCCCTTTTTTGAATTCTTCTTTATATTGTGTCTGTACAGCATCCTGTGATAGCAAGTTTACTGGTTTAACTGTGCTGTATGAAATCCTAGTCCCTGAAAATTTCATTTGTTTCCACATAGCTCTTTATTGCAAGACACAATGGATAATGGTTCCCAATCCACGTTCTTCATATTTCTTACAATTTAAGGTACCACTGTCTTATACCTATTCAGCTGCTTTCCAAACTGCAGTGTCCTGTCTATTTAATCTCCCCTCAGAGAGGAGTTACTCTTTGCATTAGATGATTTTTGTTGTTCTTCCTATAACTTTTCTACTAAGTAAGAGTTAGGGAACCAAACATTAGACTCGATAGAAGAAGCTGAGAGGACTGAAGGAGAAAAAAAATGTTGCTGCCTATATAATGTGTGATCTGAAAGTAGCTAAGGGGTAGCTAAAAATAACAGGTCAGCGTAGTAACTCACAGATGTGAAAGCAAGGAGGATGAATGAATTACCGTATTGAAAACAATGTGTTAACAGTACTTAAAATGTGATTTGGCCTTGATTTAGTGTTGAAGTCAGTAGGAACAGTGGTAGGCCAGTGTTTCAGGTGCACCTGAAAATACCTCTCCTAGGGACGCTGTGGTACTTCGAGCTTCCCTGGCTGACTTGCTCTGAATATTGAACACAATAAATAAAATGAAAAAGAATCACTCAGCAGAAGTGCTGATTTGCGGTATTTTGCAGCCACAGAGGAGTAATGTGTGCTTTCACAGAGCTCCTTACATTGCTGATACAGTGCCAGGGCAGTGATGTGCAGCACAGCCCTGGATGAGACGTCAGCAATAAAGGATTTCACTGGGTGGAGCAGGCACTGAACTTCGCAAACCTGTTGTGTGCCTGAGCCACCGCTACTTCCTGCTCTGCAGAAGAGATGTAATATCTTCTTTTTGCTCCATCCCCCCCCCCCCCTAAAATCTTGGTTTGGTTCAGTTTTTGCTTTCAAGTCTTGACACGTCTTTCAGTAGGGGAGCAATTTCCTGCCTGTATTTCTGAGAAGGACAGAAAGTGAGGATCACTTAGGAGGTGTGATGACTTGAAGATGTGGCTTCTACAGAGGGACTAGGAAGGGCCTGAATTAGATGTGTGCTGGTTAGAGGTTGGGGGAAATGGATACAGTAAGGTGAGAACTTGAAGGGGAAAAATAGGCTGAAAAGGTGGGAGGGCATTTTGGTAGTGGGCAAGCCTCCCCTTCCCTCCCTGCCTCCCACATTCCCTGTACGTGCGCGGTGTTACAGAAGGGAGCGGTATATATTAAGGAGATTCCCTGCCTCAGGTATTTACCACCTCTGAGGACAGAGGCTTCAAACGTGGTAGCAGTCAAGCTGTGACTGAAGTTTGAACTCTGAGTCAGAATAAGTGGGTCATTCCAAAGCATTAATATGTAAAAGGGAGAAGTTGAGAGGAGGTTGAAGCTAACCAGCTGGGGACTGCTGGAGGAATGCTGAAGATGGAGACAGAACTGAGTGAAAAGGATGGGAGTAATACATAGTATTTTCTCTTTCTAAAATATTACTACAAAACTGGAACTGGGCAGAGTGTACAGAAATGCGTTTTCTTTGCCTGCACTAAGAAATTGTGTAACTTCCAGGTAATTGCTTACATTTTCTTTTAGCTTCTTTGAGCAGGAGGGTTGATGCTTTACATTATTTTTTGGAACAAAGAAAATCTGAGCCAATACTCTACCATATTGTTAGGAAAAAAGTGTTTAGAGTCTTTAAAAAGTGCAAACAGAAACTAAAGATCACATGAAAGTTGGGCAAAGAGGATGTGTAACGTACTTGCATATAAAAGGTCATAAGCTGCTTAAGTTCAGCCTACAACTCAGTTCCCTTTCAGCAGCCCCTGAGGTGCTTAAAAAAGAAAAGGAAATGTTCAGTAACCAGATTATTTTTATGCTGTGTTTTGGGAAAGGACCTAAATCTGCAGCTGACTTGAAATTTGGGTACCTTTTTATACTGATGTTTTTAATTTACGCAAACATAGGCATTCTCGCACGCATGCGCTCTTACGGTGTCTCTCATTAGATAGTGCGTCTGCGCTTTGCCTCCTCCTTTTTCTCCCCCCTTGAAAAGGAGGGGATAGGGAAACAGAGAAAAAGAGAATTCCTTAGAACATTGATAGAAAATCAAATCCTTTAGAAACACGTCTGTAACATTTTGCTCAGAAATTTATTGGCCAGACACAAATGACACTAAAGTGATATTTTTCTTCTAACAGCACTTTTTTTTCTTTCTTCTTTTAATGAAAGCACTGTTAACGAGTCCCAGCTTTAGGATGTGCTGCAGCAAAAAGTTTGAATGTCCCAAATAAAATCGCCCTGGGCCAAAGGAGGGTGACCCAGAAAATATAAATTAGGAAGAAAACGATAAGCAATAAATGGCAGCTGCTGTGGAAAGGGGACATAAAAGTTTTTTCCTGCTATATAGTCATAAAAAGTTTTAAGTGGCGGAAAGATAGCTTTGCTAATAAGTGAGTGATGGTGTAGCTCAGGGAATTTAAGAGATCTGAAAGTGCTTCATGGAAGTAAATTAGTAAAGCAGACTTGGCAAAGAAATATTTGCAAAATATAAGCATAAGCAGCTCTAACCTGACTACCAGGAGATGTATGACTGAGCTACATATGATAGAAGATGGTGCAGTCTTCAACAGTTCCAGCTGGTGCTTACAGGATGGCAAAAGTGTGCTACTTCTCCCTTCCTGATGACTTTGCTCTTAATTAGCCACAGAGCTGCAGCAGGTAACGTGCACTGTGGCTTGCTCCTGGCATGTGAAATGAGCGGTACCTGCCTGGAAGCAGCTTCCCTTGGTTCATCCCTCGTGTTAATTGTGATTCAGTGAAGTATCATCACTGCGCCTGCCATAACAGCAGCTTCTCACAATCACCTGCAGATGCTGAAACCCGGCAATAAAAAAGGAAAGAGTAGTTGGGATGTTTCGTATCTAACTTACTGGAATTTGGGGTCTCTGAAAATCTTAGAAATGAAACCAGAGAAAATATATTTCAGGGAAGACATCTTCCAGAGAGGTTGGAATTCAGCTGCTTGACTCAGGATTTCAGGTCTACCGCTATAAAATAAGGGAAATGTTTGTGATGCGGATCGCCCAGAAAGGAAAGTGGATGAGCCTCTTTCCTAAAGCCACAAATCCTGGCATGATCTTGCAAACACCATAAACTCCAGTTCTCTCAAGCATTCGGTGCATTTTTGTCTCCCTGTGTTAAGCTGACAAAAAGTCATAAGGAGGATTTATAAAGCGCTCCATTGGGGAGAAACCAAAAGGAGAAGCCTGCAGGAGTGTAGTGCTTTGATTAGACCTTTATGCAGCACTTAGTAATGAGGTTGTGGCTTCCGTCTCTGCTGTCCAATGCTAAGGAGTTGTTTTCCATCCGTTTCCACAGTTACCTGTGGTTGTGATTGGAGTCACTGGACAAATGGTGTTCTTATATATTGCAGTATCGATTCTTCTTCATATCATACACTGTCCGTGGAAAAACTGCTATAAATTCGGTGACTTCATTTCTTTCTGAGAAGCTGTTTTAGAGAGGAGAGCTTGCTTTTCTTCCTTGGCCCCGCTCACCCTAGTAGCCCTGTTATTTCCCTGAGCAGCCCACTAAGTCTCTCTGGTTTTCCTCTTGCTGTTAAGTGACCTCTTTGTTTTAGCCTGTGAGTAGCTGCTGGCAAGAGATTTTTTCTTTGATTTCTTGAAAGGATTCAAGATTAAAAATAAAATCCCATCCCAAGCTGGGATAGAAGGCTGAAACACTGTCAACCTCTGCGATTCACATGGTTCAAGGGGGAAAAAAAACGCGATTAAAAGACTAGAATTACACTGTCATTTATGGCAACATTTTATACTCTTCATATACTCTCATTTAAGTATCTAAAGAAATGAATTACTTCCAACAGAAAAATGTTACTTATTCCATGGAATGCTAAAATGTGATATTTTTAAGGATGTTTTTTCAGAATGAAGCATTCATAGAAAACTTTATATTTCAAAGAATTGGCAGCATCCAATGGAAAATTACTTTCTTTTGTAAAAATTATGAGTTAGCTGTAGATGCAAGCTCTGTTATGGTCCTTGGGTTATGGAGCCTGTATGCTAATTTAAATAATAAAATAACGATACTTTAGAGTTCTTTCAAAACAAGAGCCCCTGCACCCCATAATCCCATAGGCATCTCACATAAAAAATAAACTTTCAAGCAGACCGAGCTCTAATGAAAGAGCAAGCTTTTTGCCCATCCTGCAGCATATCGATTTTTTTACCAGATCTATAAAGCGAAAATAACTTCTGTGGAAAATAATAGTGCGCTAACGAATGGACGTTTTGTTTCCAGCAAGGATGCACGAGTAACAGAAGGAACGCAAAGCGTCTTCCTGGGCACGCAGATAATAATAGCCTCAAAACAGAGGACATAGCTCAAGGCAACAGAAGGGTGATTAATTATTATTGAAGAAGGCCCAATGGGTATCTCGAATATAACTTGTGATTTGTCACAAGCTGTGACAGGAAAACAATAAAAACCTGGAACAAACAGGAGTGCTATATGCAGTATACTGGATGTTAAGTCATGCATCTTCTTTTTACTACATCTTTATCTGGGCTTGTAAAAGCTAGCACAGATAGGAGAAAACACAAGATTGTATTATCTTGAGATTCCGGTGTAAAATTGATAATTCCTCCTATGACATTAAGACATTATTTCAAAAAACTGTTGTTTTGTTATTTCTGAGTCGCTTTGCTCTAAGGGTTTTTAGCAGTAAGTATAATCAGAAAAAATAAGCTTTAGTTCATAGGAATATCCTGATGTGATGAGAAGGTCCTTACTCTTGTTTTTGTGTGTGTTTTATGAAGGGCCCAAACTTCTAAATATCTCCCGCTCCAGTTGTGTTCAATCTAGAAGAAGGATTATCACGAGATGTGCTTATATTTTGTCTGAATTTTTGTTTCAGAAAGGTCAGCTCCCTGGAGAATTGATGTTAGCAATTTGTTCAGAAGCATAACTGGCTGTTCGGATCATCTTTCTTCCGGTTGTGCAAGTTGTTGGACCAAATTAGTCTGGAATAGAAATGTTTGAGTTGATCTTTCTATTCCAGATATTTGCATTTGCAAAGGACTCAGGGACATTTGTGCCCACTTTGCTGAGCACAGGGACCTAGAAAGTCTTGTTTCTGTACGAGAGGAAGGGCTGCCTGCTTTTGCATGAACTAAGAATTTCTCTTTTGTCAGCTCAAGTTAAAATTGGCAATTTTTTTAAGAGCTTGTTACTTAGTCCCCTCTGGCAGCTGCCATCTTCTGAACGTGGCTGCATTTGCTATCACATCTGATACCCTCTGCAGGGGCCCTTGTCAGTATGTGCTGCCTGCATGCTGCCTTAATACCAATGGTCCAGTGGAAAGGAGAACTTCAGGCTGCACAGGGCTGGAGAAAAAGGTGCTTGTAGCCCTTACGCGTGCGGCAGCGCGAAAGCCGCAGAATAAGAGGCAGGTGGGAAAAAGAGACTTTTTGCGTGCAAAGCCATCAACTCCCCACCGAGGCTGTGTGGTTTGATGAGCGTAGGCAGGAGAGCCATGTGGCCCTTGCCCAGCCTCGGATTCGATGCCTCTCTGACAGTGTTGCTACAGCTGAGTCTGATGCTGTGGGCTAGATGCAAAACATCTCTGGGTCAAACGCCTTTGCTGTGCAGATAGGATAAACTGAAATGTGTGAACCTTTGGGAGGGATGGATGTTGTTCCAGGTCCTGGGGGCAGGAATGGCCTTAAATATGTTATTAATTCATGGTTGTGTACGTCCCCTTCTCTGCCCCCCCCCCCATCTCTTCTGCTTGAGGAGCAATAGATACCAGTCTTTTCCAGCTTCTTCCTTCATGCTGATGAGTGTGGTTTATTTTGTGTTGGAACTTTCTGGGGTCTCATCCAAGACATTGCTTATTCTCCCCAAGGGGACAAATAACCCAAAATATTTTGGAGACAAGGTCATGGAGCAAAACTGGCCCATGATGAGCAATTGGTACCCTCCTGATAGTGCAGTGTGTATCTTGGCAACTCAGAAATTGTTCCTGACAATCTGCTCCTGCCTTCTATCATCCTTATAAAGCAACTGTTTTTAATTGTAGAGCCGTGGAAGGTGTCAGCTGGATGTGGAATAATGCAAAGTGGGTTGTCCTAACTCCGTGGTTTTGTGAAAACTGGTTATATTTTCTGCAGACTCCCTTGCCCCAGGGTACATGGGGTTAAGTGCTAAAAAGAATTGCTTGTTCATAGCAATGGGCCACACAGTCTTCAGAAAGGGGAAGGTGAGTCTAACTGCGTCAGTAAAAATGACCAAGAGCAGGTGTGTGCAGCTGGATATTTTTAGAAGGGGCTAGTGAAAAAGATAAAGAAAGGAACAATTTGGTTCTTAGAAGCATTAAACAAAAATGGACAGCAGTCACCTCAGAGAAGTAGTGTATGTTTGGCATTTTGAGTTCTTGTATAACATAAAAGCACATCTTTCTGACTTAGAATGTAAATCCAAAATTTATTAAAGAGCTAATGTACTTTTGGCTGTGTATTGAGTACAGTGCAAGATCGCTTCTGGAAAGTGATGTTTGGTATCTATTTAGTGCTTGGTTAGTAAAGGCGCATGCAGGAAAACATTCATGTGTGGTTGTTGACTTTCGATCTAAACCATAAAACAAAGTTTATTTGTCCATTTTAAAAGGTTTGTGTGTTTACTTTGTGGGCTTTTTCCCTCTGTGCCTCGCTGTTGTCTGAGCCCTGTGATTTGTCTCCGTTCTCCACTCACCCCTCTGCAGCTCCGCAAGCTCTTCGTATCTTCTAAGCCCAGTGGGTAGCTACAATTAAGATGTTCTTACTTGTGCTGTTGTAGAAAAGATCGTCTTAAAGCTACTTGGCTCTTTTACCCTTCTTCTTCTCTTTCCCCTATTTTTTTTCCCTACATTGCTCACGAACCAAAACATCCTGTTGTTCTCACAGTTTTATGAATCAGTTGCCTGTCAGTGTCAGTGGAAGCGACAGATGTGGAATTAGTGAAACGGTGTGAATGATGTTGCAGTGTATCTGCGTTATTGATTCAGTATCTGGTCCTTTAAAGGTGAAAAAGTACGCACCTCTTGTTGACTTTACAAAAATATAACGATAGTTGGGTTAGGCCTCCACTAGAGAGTTTTGAAGGTTGCGGAATTACGCTTTCAAGATTTACAGCATTTCCAGAGAGCTTGGGCTGAGAAGCCCACTTCTGAGAGCTATATAGTCTCAGCCATTGAGGTTCCTTTAAAGAACTGTCCCCAGATGGAGACGCTGAGCATTTTTTAAAGAGTTGTCTCTTGTGCATAATTTCCTCATTTTAAATATATTTATAATTAGCGAATGTGATACTTACATCCTTAACACTTTATATATTGAGCTGCTAATCTACTTGTATTGATTGCACTCTGCTTTAATCAGGATGCAAGAAACATGCTATAAAAATGACTGCATTTAATAGTCCATTTTTAAATGGCTCATTCACAAAGATAGAAGATCTTACACGCTTTGAATGTACTTTCTCTTGGTGAAAAATTCTGCTGTTATGGACGAAGGCTATTTATAGTATGTTGTTTAGGCAAAAAGTAGACCTGGCTGAATAATTTATAGCAAGGAGTATTAGCTGTGAATTTAGTCCTATTTTCTGTTCGCAAATCATTCATGAAATGACCTGATTCTTTCTGTGAATGAAAAAATGTCAGCCTATGGGTTATTTTATCCAGCTTTTGCCTGATTCCTTCTGGGTCTGAGAAATCTTTCATCTGGGGGTAGTTTTATCCAACAGCTTGTTGTCCATGAGAATTGACTGGTTGCCAAAACCTCATGGTATCACTTCTTTCCCCTCAGTGGACAACCAAACTTGGAAAATTGCAAATACATTTCTTGAAAAAAGCTAATGTTCACTTGTAGATACAGATGGCTGCCTGGTTTTTAATCCTTCCTCAGTCTTCAGTGCAAACAAGATTCCTTCCCTGTAAATTGGCAAAGATAGCTGACAGTACGTAGCATAAAGACTCCTGAGCTAAGGGGCAGTCTGGTTTTGAGAAGTATGTGTAATTTTAAATTAATCGATTGTGTTTGGTTTTCACATTTATCTAGCAAGAAGTCATTCATCCTGTGTAAATGACACTATTTTAAATGAGGAGTTCTGAAATATGGTTACTAATAGAAAGCCTGGTCTTGTCGCCTACACTCGTCTTAGCGCTGGGGCTCTTCATGGAAAACTCGTGCATGTGGGAACAGAGGTTCAAGTTAATGGGGAAAATTTGTGGAAGTGCTCTGTAATCTGGGAGTCAGAAACCCAAAACCAGAAGTAACGTATACACTTAACACTCAACTTTCTCAAAGACGCTTAAGTGTTGGAATCAGTAGTAACTAAGTACATAATGCCTTTAAGAAACTGGGAACTAAGTCTTAATTAACCTAGGTCTTTATAAAAGTCAAAGAGAAGAAGATCCCCAAATATTAAGTTGCTATTAGAAATATTAGATGAGAGCACCCCCCCCAAAAAAAGAAAAAAAAAACAAAGAGTGAGAATAGTGCTTGGAGGAAAGGGAAAAGTAGTTCAGGAAAATTCCGTTTTGAAATGCTGTCTTTTCTGAGAGTTGGATGATGCTGATGCAGCATAGAGATGCTTTGTTTTAGAAAAGTCCACGAATAATTATTGGGTTTTAATTATTTTATTTTGTTCTTGATCTTCTCTTAGAATCTGGTTATTTGCAGCACTGTTAACAGCAGGTTCAGTTCTCTCTAAATTATGCTGAGAAGATTAAAACTGAAAGGCAGTCTATGAATAGTTCTGAGGATAATCTTAATGCTATATTTTGATTTCCATGGTGCTGTATGTTCCCAAGTTCTTAGGAAGATCTCTGCAGATACTTTGCCTTAAACCAACTATAAAGCAAATGTTTTCCTGCCAGTAATTAAGTCCATTTCAGTGTCATAACATGGGTCCCAGAAGTTGCATCTGCCTCTCTGAAATTACTCAACTTAGAAAACTGATAATAAACCCATAATGCATGGTGAAGCTCAGTACTGTGCAATTAACATTGCAGTTTAAACTTTAATTAGATTTTGCCTTTGAAGGCAGCAGATTTCAATGCAATTTAATGGTTTGTTTGTTCAGTGGCTCTCTGCTTCCATTGGGCTATTTTAGTTATGGTACTTTAAAAAATAATTTTCCTTACTGAAACAGCAAGAAAAGATTGGAACGGATATTACTACTGTTCAGTATGGGAAAAGGTAGATGGGAAGATCCTTACGAGGGATACCTGGCACACGTAAATGGAGCTGCATATGTACACAGTCCTGTACTAGTAAAGGGGTGATGTTTACTTTTGACAACTGTGGCAGCTATGGAGATAGATTGGAAAGCAGCAACCTTTGTAGTACCTTAAACTTTTATCAATCAAGTAAATTCCAGTTCCTCTTTAAGGAGGTTTCAGTTCAGATCCCACAATAAGTGGCCAAGCCTGGCATGTGAGATAACAATGAAATCCATTAACAGTATTGTCTGTTGAGTCCTTCCCTTTTATAAGTGATGGGTAATGGTACAGAAGCTGGCAGGTGTTGTACAAGTTGGTCTCCTAATTATGAACTCTTAGTAAGAAACAACACGCTGAAGAAATACTTTATTCTGCTTATTGTTGTGCTCAAGCGCACAAGCAGGTTATGATGGCTTAGCAAATTGCTCTTCAGGCTGTAGGAACTGTCCAAGTGCATGCTTTTAGCCCATGGAAAATAAAATTTTATTTAACTTGGTGTAATCTCCAGTGAAAGAAAGCAAAACCTAGTGTTTGTCTTAAGCAATACTTCAAGACAGATGTTTAAAAATATAGGAAGATGTTGCTTCTCCTTGCGTGCTGGTATGCTGTACCTAACGGGCACTGTATTAGTGGATTTTCTGATGTGCAGCAACCACGTTCCCATTGGGGATTAGCATAGTCATTTAGAAGAGAGGATGCTGCATATAGGCATTTGGTGTATGAATTCCTTTCACTGAAAATTTCTACACTGAGGAGCTGAAGACTCACCAAATAGACCTGTCATCAGGTAGCAACCTACGCTTGGAGAACATATCTGCCTTTGAGAATCCCAAAAGGCAGTGCTTAGCAATAGCAATTCTGAGCAGAAATCTGAACAGGGCTTTAATAGTGGAAAACGGGCAAGACCTGTTGGACTAGTGACAGTTACGAAGGTGACCAGTACATCCCATCTTCCTCCTAGTACAGGAAATACCATTTCAGAGTAAGAAAATATCTGTAAGGTGGACACAGACATTACACTGGTGTACTTATTACATTTATTTTTTACTCTGAAAATCTGGGGCCTGAATTACTGGCTTACTCTGAGAGGGGAGACAAGCATGAATGTAATGATACCAGGGATGTTCTCCATGTCTATTCACGTTCTTTCTATGTTATTGTTTAATATTTCACGGATTTGTAGATGTAAAAACTATACAAGACCTTTATAATCTTGTAATCTGATCTGCAGCATCTGGTTCATGCATTTTCACCCAGAGATTCATCAGTCAGAAGCCTGGTTCCAATGGGAAAACCCAAGGCAAACACCCTATAAAGCCTTCACCCTGAGGAATGTGGGACTGATCAAGAAAGAGAAAGCAGATGGGGTGAGTGAAGGGGACAAGAATGCAGTCCAGTCTTGCATTTTTCTATGTATTTATTTCCTCTCTTTTTCTGGATGTTTACCAAAATGCCATCTCTCTAGTTGTTTTATCTCGCTGCCCCTTGTTCCTTAGTAGGAGCTTCCAATAAACACTGTGCTGAAGTCAGCAGACTGGAGCAGTGTTTATGCCTACATGTATATTTGAGGTGGCATTTTTTTCTCTGTACTGGTTTAAATGTTATAACCTAGGGGAGTTGTAGCTTGGTGGGAGCAGTGCAGCCTGATAGGAAGAAAATCCCTTACTTCTCGCATACTCATTTTGGAAAGCTGCTAGCCCAAGCGTGTGTGTGTTGACCTTTTTGATCTGCTGATATCGCAGTTGCTTTGTCTCTTGGCATTGGGGTGGAAATGCAGGTTGCTGTTTGATCTAGCCAGGGAAATGTGTAATTCTAGCATGCCTGACTGTATCGATTCTGCACAATCTCCTCATTCCATGGTCCATCAAGGTTTCTCATTGCCAGAAGGATGAAATGCTGAGATTAATATTTTCCTTTAGATAGTGGAGGGACGTACCCTGCTTTGAGGTGTAGCTCAAGAATGGCCTTCTTTGAAGCTTGGTGGCTTCGAATTGTTCTCCTTAATTCCCTTTCTTCTCAGAGCCTCTATTGCAGAGATATCAGGGGAAATACATGATTTTTGTTTATAATCCTGACTGAACTGTCAAGTCCTGTTGATGAGGCATTAGAGACAAGCCTTAAAGGAATGAGTTGACCTGTCCATATAGCTTTTAAGCTAAAAAACATTTAATTTTCTAAAGTAATCCTTCAAAAAGAAGTTTTGATTTTATAAATTTACCAAAGAAAATGGTGACATGAAAAAGAAGACAGAGAAAAAATTACGAAATGGGGCTATAGCATATCCCAAAAGAAACAATAGAGTGGCTAAATGAAATGTAGAGAGATGAATGAAAATACTGGCACAAGCAGCTGGAAGCAGTGGGCAGGGAGATAAGCCAAAACCTGTTCTTGGCAATGTGTTTGCTAGGGAGAACATTTTCTGTTGCAGTGTAAATGCATTCCAAGACCAGAAGTTTGGATTTCTGAAAGCCTTGGAGAACAAAGATGAGCAAACTAAGCTTTCTGTGTGGAATTAAAATGTGGAAGCAACTAGACTGGAGAGCTCTTACTGCTATGCTAGAATGTATCAGGGTCCATGAGGTCATTCTAGTGTTTTCAATGGACTTTGAGTGCAATATTTAATGCTGTAGGGGTGCGTCAGACTTCAGATCAAGATATGGTGAGTGTAGCCGTCTTGCTTTATATGTTGCCTCTGGAAGAAAAATTACTCGCGCTGGATAATGTTGGAAGTCCTGGGTATGTGAAAGAGAAGTAGAAAACAGAAAAGCAGTAGCTGAAAGGAAATGGAAAAGAACAGGTGAGGAGAGGGAGATAGAAAGCATCAAAAACTAACAAACTGGATGAAGTCCTTACCCCAGAATGGAGCTGAGGAAAGGGATTGCTCTACTTTTTCATCAGCAGGGTTTTAGTCCAAAGCCACTGTTAATGAATGAAGTGTAGCAATGTACTCTCGAGACTCCACTGCCATTTTGCTGTGCTACATAGAAATAAATGAGCAAGCATTCAGGTAGCTCAGCAACTGCTACTCCTGAATACAAAGATGATATCGTTAAAAATAGGTTTCAGGGCACATATAATCCTCCGATGACTTTTCAGGCAGTCTCTCTGCCACATCAAGTTGTTATTTCCTATATGGCATGGAGAGAGGGGGACAGTTGGATGCAACACCAGATATTTCTAGTAATCAGTATGAAGGACCTGTTCTGGGTTGTATATAGCTCAGAGAAAAAGAGAAGTCCAAAGGAATCATGAAGTTCACGTTCATTAATTTATTCATCTAAAAAAAAAAAAAAAAAAAAAAAAGCCCAAACCAGCAGATCAATGAATTTAAAAAATACTGTAGTGCTGACTTGTTCTTCAGGTAGCTGCACTGATGATTCTAACCTGTCACAATTTGCATAGATTTGTTTGTTTGTTTTCCCTGTAGGTCATTTTACAGTAAGTTCAACAACTTTATGTTTAATTTTCCAAGTGTAAAAATATATTTGAAGCAATTTAGAAGCACAGTAGAAATGAAAGGTTGCCAACGGTGCGCATTTGTGTGTGTGCATATGTGTAGGAAGACTAATGAATCACCAAAGCACACATACACTGTGGAAAGGCAAGTTGATTATTTCCTGCAAATTAAGTACATGCGATTTCTCAAATTCGATGCACCATGTTGAGTAGGTAATGCCCTTTATTTTAGATAGTTGCCTTCATTGGAGCACCTACTATTGTGGCACAGAGCATGCAGGAAACTCATTGCTCTTCTCTAAAATGTTCTAGTATAGTTTGTAATAGTTGTTACTCCAAACGTACACCATGATTTTTTCATGTTTTCCAGTTATAAAAGACTGATGATTGCCTTTTCTCAGTTACTGCTTTTGTGTTGCTGTGAGGGACAGACAATACGATGTTACTGGGGAGATAGCGCATCTTCCTTCCTCGTGTATTTAGACTGATGTCTCTTTTCTGCCTTGACACTACTTCTTCTGAAGATCTTGATTTCCATCCTCTTCGGCTGCATGCATTTTATTCCTTTTTCACTACTGTGCCCAGCCTCAAGTCTTGATGGTAATAAAAATTGGCTGTTTATGCTGTTTCAGAAAAATTTTCACTCCCTTTTTACAACTGTTCTTTCCCCCTTTTTGTACCTCTCCATAGAAGCCAATACTGGCTTCTTAACATGCTACTGCCAACCTCAGTAGCATGTGTTGCTGTTATGAGCACATCTTTCTGCAGTTGCATTCGTAGGAACCACAAGTACATTTTGCAAACATTAAACAATTTTTGTTGTTTAAACCTACCTCTTTCCTTCTTTTTAAATCTGGTTGATTTAAGTATCTCATTATGAGGATAGAAACTTCACTCAGTTGTGAATTTCTATGACTGCCTATATTCTCCAGTCTATTCAGTCTTTCTTTTTTTCTCCCTCAATCAGTATGTCTATCAAGAGCATCACTTATATTCACGAGTGCATCTAGAATGCATTTTAGGTGAGCATCAAAATCCAGTCTCAGATTTGCCTTTGACAGTAACAGACAACAAGCATTTATTAGCATAGTCTAATTTAGAGGGAGGAAAAAAAATCTTGAGCGACTTTCTCAAAGGAAGAGAGCTACAACTACATTTTTGCACCTATGTAAGTGGCATTGGGCTAGTCCTTTCCTTCTCATGCATCTTTCTTTGCATTGTTTCCGTTCCCTTCATTATCATGGAGATGAGCTTTTGAAATAACCCCATTCCCCTGAGATACCTGGAAGAGTGATCAGATTTTCGGTGCAACTTGAGCTAAGCAGCCCCCGTTGAAAGCTGCAGTGAGGGCGTGGAGGTGTTCTGCCGTGCAGAGAGCTGCTGTGTGCCGCGTCCATTTGGATAGGTGGCCCGGGCGTACTCCCGTGTCGGTCCCAGGTCGGCCTGACACGCTGTGTTAAGGTTACAGACTATTCCTGGCAATAAGCAAGCTTGATTTAAATCGACATTATATTGCATATGTCCTGACCTTAAGTATTTTCTACCTTGATTCTGAGACTTTTCGGGTTTTGCAATGCAGTTTGAATTTAATAATGGAGAAGCAAGAGATGAACAGTCCAGCTTCTGCACTCACGATAGCCTGAACTGGGCCCGTTCTGGCTGTGGTCAGTGTGGTCGGTGTACTGCCCTGTGCTATACTCTCTCTGGTGTGGTAGTTTCCTCTCATCTAATGCAGGCAGCACAGCCTGCTGGCTTGCTTAGCCTCCCTTCTTGGGGCTGCTGTGGGAGGAGAGCTGGAGTTCCTGCCTGTGGGTTGAGGATTCAATGAGGCCACAGAATGGTCAGGTACTTGGTGCTGGACTGATTTTCTTGCCTGTTACCATCTTTTGGTTTGTGCGTGACTTACTGGAATTTAATTAATGTGATTTGGATTTGCTGCTTATTACACTTACTGGAGCCCATTTCTTGGAGCCATTTGCAATCCAGGGATTTTCGTCTGCCCTGATTTTTAAATCGATGTTTTGTTGCTTATCACAGGAACAGAGGCAGCTAATGGATGTACAAAAAATTTCTGAAGCAACAGCTGCACAGACAGATGTTTCTCAGAACTGAAACCATAAATACTTAGACCTGTTCCTGTGTAAGAAAAATCACTGAAGTTGTGCTTAACTTCACACATGCTGTTAAATATTTTCTTTGAGTAAAGGTACATGTCTATTTTAAAGCTTATGTTCAGATTGCAGCTAGCACTTGCTGATCGGCTAATAGTTAATGCACATCATTTCAATATACCTATTCCTGGTTTGTGCGGAGCCGAGCCCTGGGGCATCTTCCTGAGTCTCAGGTCATGCCTCAAAGATTATAAACTCTTCTCTTCCTATAACTATTTCTAGCACGTGCTGGTGATGTTCCCTTTGGTGCCTCTAGCTCTGAAATGATTCCTCTTCAAGTCAGTGTTATTTTTGGATCTGAAGTGCAAGAAACTACTGGAGCTGTAACCTGGGTTTCTTTCTCCCATGTGGCACTTAATCTATAACACTTGACATCCTGCTTTGCCCTGTTACATTCTGTAACTTCGTGTCCCCAGATTGCCTGCCAAAGCTTCAGCATTAGGCAATACTGAGGAAGATCGCTGGGTGTTTCGGTCTGTTTGGTGACAGATTCCTCACTCTTTACTCAATCCTCATTGTGGATTTTTTTGACCGTCCCTCTGAGGCAGTGCCACATGCTTGTAAGAGGACCTCTACTGAGAATGAAAGAAATTATGTAAAGTATTTATGTAAAGTTCACGTTACATGCTTCTGTTGTACCATATATGCAAGCTTAGCTTGAAATAACACTTCCACTTGGTTACAAACCTGCCAATTCCTGCAGTAGATTAGGATCCCTAGCATGTGAGCTGTATTTAAATGAATCACTTTGTACGTACTCTAAGGGTTATTTCAAAGGCTAAGCATCTCACAAATCCCACTTTTTAAAATTGAGTGTTTAAATTGAGGATGTGCTGTCTTGAACTTGCTGTAGGCGCTGGACCTGAGTTCATCTTGTGGACATGGAAGAAAATGGAGAAGGAGATTATCCTAGTGCAAAAAGGGATCACTAGATAAAAGTTGGTGTTAATAACTGGTATCTTCTCAAGGTCTTTGAAAACGTTACCCAGAGGAAAGTGTGTTTGACCAGCCTGAATTTAAGGCTCAGTTGTATCCTGAGACAGGCAGTTGTAAGTTGCTGTGCATTTTGGAAATTGCTGTTCCCTAGTGCCCTTGCAGGGCTGTGAACAAATGCGTATGTGGCGAGTTTGGCACCTGAGAAATCTGTAAACAACTTCAGCTACCCTTAGTTGATGATTTCTGTAGAGGGAGATGAGCAGGATTAAAATCTCTCTTCTCCCTGTCATTTCCCTTCCCTGCCACCCCTGCTCCAATAAAATCAGAGTACGTGAGGGTTTTCGTGCATTGATGTGAAAAAACTATTTATAAAACAAACCATAAGGATGAGGTTTTGGAAATGCCTACTAAGGAACTTCTCATTGACCAACGTAACAACATAAGAAGACTTTTTGGAGAGACTAAGGTAGCAATTCCCCAAGTGTTGGACTTTTGGCAGCAATATCAGCTTAGGGAATCCCCACTTCCCTCCATTTTCTTCCTCATTCCCCTTCATTTCCTCCTCCTTTCCCCTCATATCTTGCCTGGGTCTCTGTAAAGAAAAATATTAAATAAAACATGGCTCAGTTCTCTGATTTGGTTCACAACATGGTCTTGTACAATGGTTGTTCCAGCAGAACAGGGGAGATAACACACTACAGCACAGATCAAGAGCAGCTCTGAGTAAGAATTGCACTCTGCTGCTTTTGTATTGTGCTTTATTGCTGTTTTCAATACAGACCTTAACACCTGAACTTCATTGGACTGGGAGTGAAACTCTGTGGTTTACTAAAAAAGCTTTTTTTTCTTTTTTCTTTTTTCTTTTTTTTTTCCACTAGACCACAGAGTTTCACTGCCAATTTGCTGCGACTACTCAACCACATTTGGTAGGAAGACAGATCTATTATTAAATTCAAAACTGTCATCTGCACAGGCATAAAACATGACATGTTGCAGATAACAGGGGAAAGAATACAATGATAAATAGAACAGATGTAAAAGATAAAAGAACAGTATATCAAATTGTGAAAATATGCTTAAGTAAAGAGAAAGCCTTTCAAAACAGGCATTGATTACAGTAAGATGACTACAAATGACGAATTAAATTAAGATGAAGTGATGCTCTTGCAACAAGCAGAAGATATGACATAAAAATGTGATAGACAGAAAACACAATGGAAGCAAGACAGCAGCACAATGCACAGGAAAATTAAAATGCATCCAAGATATCTGGTGATTAAAGCTTCTTGATCCGTCTAACAATTATTCATGTATTTAGCTTTCTGAATGGTTTCAGTGGTGCTTTTCACATATGTTCAGTGAGCACATATAAAAATGACAGAAAACAAAAGGAGACTGAAATGCTTGCCCTAAAAGAAATGTAGAGATGATGAAGAGACTTTACACTCAGAGATTTTATTTTCCTTTGTCAGCTCTCCAGGAGTAATGAATTAATCAAAGCAGTGCACTGGACAGCTGAAATCTGGCATGGTGGTCACATTAAATGCCTTTAAACTCCAAGTAAAGTTTTTGACACAGGAACAGCCGTGTCAGCAAAATTCTTAGACTTGTGTGCAATCCCCTGAACAAATGTTGTTCTTCTAGAAGGCTAAAAGTTCAGACAGAGACAGCGTCTACCTATCTCTCCAGGCTAAGCTTGCGCTGCGAAGCAGGGGCAGGGAAGCAGGGATGAACACCCGTGGTCCGTGCTACAGCAGATTTGATAGTCCGCATGTTTCCTGAGCAGCTGAGTAGCACACAGTTTTGGGGCAACAAGAGCAAATGTTGGGGGAGAGGATGTGTTCAGAAGGCTAATTCAAAAGTTCTAAACTAACACAGAAAACTCCTAAGCCCAACTGCTATTAATCTTATTTGGGCTATAGGCTGCACGCTTCTGAAAACTCAGGTCTCACGAGTCTCATGCTCAACTCTAAATCAGTGACTTTGGTCTCACTGAAAGAGAATGCTGTTTGCATGCTTTCATTGAGGAGGCTATGTTCTTGTACACAGAAAATACTATTTTATTTTACATAGACTTATTATGTCTTTTAAGAGGAGATTCTAGAGGCATTTGCAGCCTGGAGCAGACCCACAGATTAATAGAGGTAATTTTTCCTGTAAACGTACCAACTGAAGATATCTAAATGAATATTTTCTTTGGTGACAGATTTTACCTTCCATAATAAGGCAGATTACCTTTATGCGGATTTTATCTAAAGCAGAAAATTGTATGGAAGACTATGTTATAGCTCTATGTTGCTAATAGCAGGGGTGTGTAGTGATCTTGGCTTTTTTTTCAAAGGAAGGTTGATAAGCTCAAAAACTTGGATAAGTCTGTGAAGGCAGGAGATGTCTTTTAACAGCTGCACCATGTATACTTAGAATAGCAGGATAACTTTTTCTCCTTTTCTTTGTAGTATTTCCTTACATTTTACCTTACATTTTCAGGGTGTTTTTTTCAATATATTCAGAATAAGAGATTTAAAAAGAAAAGAGGGAACAGTCTTATGAGAAGATTTATGTTGTAAATAATTTGCCATTGAAGTTAATGTCTTGGAGCTCATGGTTTTCTCTAAATATGATAAAGCACTCTTTGTGCTTATTTTTTGATTAACATAGAGGAAGCCAAGAATCTGCTCTCTCTATATAAATTAAAACAAATTACAAGAAAATCTTGAAAGTCCTATGGGCAAAATCTTTCTTTTCCAATGAACTCCTACAACGGTTTCAAATAGAAGAACTCCCAGATCTTTTTCTGCCTTTTACGGAAGCCCTGTATATCACTGTGTTTTCATGAAGTCCCCAGATTTCACCATCCTGATAATCAGCTTGACAGATGGCTGGAAGCTGGCCACACATCCTCTCCTGGAGCATCACAGTTCTTCCCGCTTAGGCGTGGGCAGCGAGCGATCTGGGCCTGCCCCACAACCAGGCTGCGGTGCCCGCCGCAGTCGCTGCGTAGCCCTTCAGCACACAGCAGAATCGTGGCGGCTGTTTCTGGCGCTGCTTCTGGCTTAAGGAATCAAACTGCTGGCAGGTCCGGAAATGAATGATGAGCAGCATGACTTACCAAATTCCTACTGCTTTCGACCACAAGCTTAAAGCAATCGGCAGAGACAGATGACAATTGCAGACATGCTACTGGGGAGGGAGATGTTGGTAAGAGCCTGGGGAAACAAATCGCAAAAGGCACATGTCACCATGGCCTATGTTGATACTCAAAGTACGTACTACAGGAGGACACATAACTGGTGTCAGCCATCAACAGATGTTTCTCCTTAAGGACAGTGATGGAACAGCATTGCGAGCAGTCGTGGCAACCTGCAAGGAACATACATATCTTTAGAGTCATTTCCCAGAAAAAACAGCTAAACTGCGAGGAAGCATTTTTGTTTTTAGTAGCATTAACAGTAAGAGATGTACAGGCTTTCCCTGAACTAGACCCAGAGTTAGGATAGGCAATAAAATAAACCAGACTCTGTATAAGGGGAAAAGTAATCCCATGTATTTTGTCATAGGAATAATGAGATCTCAAAGGATTGATGTCACTAACATAAGAAAAGAGCATATTATTTTTTTTCCAGCAGGAACTATTTAGTCTGCTCCTCTATGGTTAATACTTGATTAATATTCCGCTCTTAAATGCCAGCAAAGAAAACCGTCAGAGTTTTACTTCTTAATTAGTTTCTTGCTTTCATTTGCAAAGATTATGTGTCATCTAATGTGGTAGGTTTTGTCTCACCACAGAAATTGAACATTTATAAGCAGAATATACTTTCAAACTGTCTGTAGCTGGAATAATTGATTCTAGGGCAGCTTACACTGTAACAGAACTGAAATGCCATTAAAAAAAAAAATCCCAACCTATTCTGATTTAAAGCCATAAGAAGAAAGTTGCATTTATTACAAAGAAATCATGTGAAAAACGGAACCCCATGTATAATTTTTGTTAAAAAAAAACAAATGAATAACATAAAGGGATGGAAGACTGGAATGAGAAGAGCCACTCCAACGTACTAGAAAAGTGGACAGAAGGGTTTCTTCTATTAATAAAAATTAAGATAAATGATGGGACAAAATTAAGAGTTTGGTATGTGGGAATATAATTGGACTATCATAAGTCAAACTTATGTCCCTCACCCCACGCATTTAAGTTATAATGCCTCACTGATGCTACATACATATTTTCTTCTACGTACATATTTGACTTGGCAAACCTAAGTGGAAGGGGATCTAAACTGGTCTAATTTGGCAGTTTGAGAAGATTTAGGAGAAATGGGTGGAGAAGAAGTAACTAATGAAGGGTAAATAAAAGTACAGTACAGTATATTGGAATTTGGACATTGGTTTGAACATGCTGTATAGCTACAGCGTTGTCAAAGATGTTGCGACCAACCAAGAGGCCCCTACAACGGAAGAAGGGTCAGAGGAGGTGGGCAAGGGCAAGGTGCCCATGGAGCGCAGGGCAGATGGTAGGGAGTGACTGGCCACAGCTGTTGTGCAGGAGCTGGGTTCATCTCTGCACAGAGGGGCCCGGTGGGTGGCTTTTGTCTCAGATAAGCAATGGTGTCAGGTGAGCGTGGTGACTGCCCCCAGCCCAGCTGACTGGATCTGCTGGTTATGCAGATGTTTCTCCCTAAGTTAAGAGAGTACAACTGTCTTCCTCAGGCAGGGCAGCATGGGGAGAACATACATGTGGCTCAGCCCACTGCAGAGGGTAAAAACAGAGAAACTAATGAAGGAACTTTGAAGGGAGCAAGGGGCTTGAGCTGGTTGCAGCCTAGGTATTCCTTCCTGGGCTGGGGATGCTAATGTCTGATTGCTTTTGATTAGAAAAAGCATCAGTAGCGGTAGTTCTACCTCAGTGAGTCACTGAGGGTTTTTCAGAGTGTAAATTTTCTGTGGACAAGATGGTTTTGGTTAGGAGATTTCAGTGAAGGAAATAGTGATGTTATGAGTAATTGTGCAGTAGACTCTCAGGTTCTTTCTCCATATTTTTTTTTTTTTTTTTTGACATTTACTCAAGAGTACCTTCTGAAAAAGTAAATATTGCTGGCTTGTATCCCCAGAAATCTGGAAAATCCAAAGAGAGTTGATCAGATATCCTCTGGTGGATTGAATTTCTGGTGACAAATACTTATTTCACAGTATGTAAGGTGGGTTTTTTTTTTTTTTTTTTTTTTTTTGGGGGGGGGGGGCATGCAGGAAATAAGGACCACAGCAGACTGGAGAGATCTTTTAGCCAAGGACAATTCCTCTGCCCCAAACAATAACAAAATTAGCAGGAACAGTCTTTCATTTTCTGGCCAGCTCTGCTGAAAGTATTTGCTGTGTCCTTGACAGCGAACACCGATTTCTCAAAAGCCTGAGGTCTAAAACATAAAATAACGTATTTTTGCATTAAGTTATAAAGGGAAACATCACTAAGAATGGAAAAAAAGCAGTGTTTACATTAAATATGTGCAGGTAATACTATTGGACAGATAGGGCCCAGTTCTTACATGCTGCTTTGTATCAGAGAAGTGGAAGGAGTTACCTACCTCAGTGTAAAACTTGTGATCCTGCGGAGGGAATTAAATGCACTGTTCTGGCTGCACAACTAGGTGCATTGCTGCAGTATCGCTGACTTTGATGATCTCATTACAAGGCTTGGAAGAGTTTGTGCTTTTCATACAGCCCTCCTTGCAATAACAAAGAGGTTGCTTTTAGCTGATGGGGGAAGAAAAGTTTTAGCCCATTTGGTAATAAGAAAGTCTTAAAAAAAGTGTTGTAGGAACACCTTAAAGTTTCAGAGAATAAAAGGCAAGCTGAAATGTGTTCTGTTGTAAAACAGGCGTCTCTCCGCTTTCACTCTCGAGTGCTTGAGCCTTGCAGTCTCATTGCATGTGCAGTAATGAAGGCTCAAGTTGTTCTAAACTAACTGCAGATAAAAACATGAATAGCACATTTGTATGTTTTCTCTCTATTTGTCTACCTTAAGGCATTTTTTTCCCCATCCTTGTTCAGTAAAAAGACGCAGAACATACCAGTCATTTCATGATGCTGTAGAGAGTACTGAGTGGTGGGAGTTACACATCAACTTGCTACTTGAGTGGACTTTCATTTTTAATCTGGGGTGGGATAGTTGTGCTGCTGGCGTTTTTGCAGACACGAAGGGGAAAAAAAGTCCTTAGATTATTAGTTCAAACTATTTTATTTATATTAAATAACTCAAAGTACTATGAAAATCTGTCCTACTACTAAGAGAAGTGGTAGTTTTTTAAACAAAGTCTGATACTGGAATTTGTGAACATAGAAATATCTAAAAAGATTGAGAACATGTTAATAGAACTTTTGAAGAAACATCAGGTGATTTGTATGGTTCAAATCTTTGACTGAAAAACTTTAAGGCTTTGGAGTGTGTATTTGAAGAAGGAGGACAAAAAAGCTTCCATTTATGTAAGAAGAAGAAAAAAAAAGCTGTGAACTGAACTCTTAAAACACAGGAAAAAAAAATTATTAAGGGGACATTTTTGAGTAGCCTTACTGAATTTTCAAGAGTTCTCTTGCAAAGATCTTTCTACATGAGCCCGTAATTGGAAGGCCTGAAAATCTGATATTTCCTTAAAGTAAGGTTGCTAAAAACAATTAGTATGGTTTAGAATTGGCTCTGAAATCTAGATGTAATCCTCCTGCAAAGGATGATTTAGATTTCAAAAGACCTGGGAGTGGAGCACATCTGTTTAGAAGACAGTCAAGGTTTTAGGATGTCGTTTTTACATTTCTTGTTTGAAAACAGTGGTCAAAGGCTGCAGTACATCATCCTGCATGATCAGCCAGACTTGCATAATGTTAGGATGATAAATGAGGGCATTATTCCTTTGCCAAAAATGCAAAGAGATTGGTCTAAGTCATAATTTTGTAGGGGAGAGGTGTAAAATCGCTGTATGTTCTTAAACAGATGTCTACAAGATTGAAGACAAACAAACCTCTGTTAAGTACTGGAGACCATTCAGAGTGCAAGATAAGGCTTTTGTTTAGCTAACGCCTCACCCAGGTCTCTGTGAGTAATTACATCTACAGGTGGTCGGGAGGTGCAGCACTTGCAGCAGCCACTAGAACCGAGGGAATTTCTGTCAGGATAGGGATTGGAAGCCTGTTCTATCCTTCGACCACTAAAGGGCAAATTTGTACGCTTTACAAGGAGTTTAGATGTGCTGCAGCCATCTTTCAGAAGGTTTAATGTCTACTTAATGTTGTTGTTGATGGAACCTGTGCGCAGCTGAGCTTTCGTGGGGAGGAACTGAAGAGAGAGTGATGGATCTTTCCCTGCTGTTCTTTGGTTCAGTGAATTCATACTCCTTTGCACTTTTGGAAATCAAGTTTTGGCTGTTAGATTCATTGAATAGTTTCATAACTTTGGTCAATAAAAGCTGTGCAAACTTGTCAAAGTGAACATGCTTTGACATACAGTTGATTTTGGTACAGCATGCTGGTGGGACGACTATTAGAAGAACACACAGTTCATTATTTCTACTCTAATTTTAGTGGTGATTGGTGGAAAGCCTAGCTTGTTGAAGAAGATTCACTGCAGAGCTTCAGTATACTGTTTTTATGTGGGCCTTAGGAAACTGAATGCAGGACATTATGAGAATGGAAATTTTAAATTCCTTAACATCTTAATGCAGATGCTGTTCTTCACCGTTGTCTCAATAAGCCATTGTTTAACCTTGTAACTACTGATAAAATTTTAGACTGTGTAACTATTTCTTTTCCATCTGGCCTCAAGTTTATACTTGTTTGGACTATATGCTCTGGGATATTTAGTGCATAATATTCCTTGGAGGTCAAATTCTGAATTCTCCCTTTCCCCCTCAAAATGTAATGATCTGATATATATTTGTTTATTTTAGGGATTTATATGGTACTTATAAGTGCCTGAGGACCACTTTAGAACACTTCCAAAAGATTGATGTTCTCTTTCTTTCCAGCACTGCCTGACCTTGCTCACCACATCTGGTCTGGGTTCTTGTCAGGATGCTGTGACAACATATAGATCTTTCTGTGCTCTTCTCTGTGACTTCACAGGTCAAGTGTGAGTCACCCGCTGCGCTGTTGTTATACAGCCACTGTGAATGAGCTGCTTATGCTTTGCTCATCCTTGTATCCTTAAATAGATGTAAACCTAATGAAGTGTTATGTCTGGACTCCAGTTTGGACATAGAGTTCCCTTTTGGGGAAAGTGATTCAGAAGGTAACCCAGCTTCCTGAGGCCTGAACTCAGTGGTGACACTGGGAGCTGTAGCTGGGACCTTTCTCTTGTTTTCTTTCAGGAAGAAGGTCAGCCTGAGGGAACATGATTCATGTTTTGTCATCTTAAGAAGAGCAGCACTTTCAGCTCCTCTTCACCCTAGTTTTTATCAAGTGTGGCACCTAGCCTGGACTGCTTAAGTCAAACCCAAGCAATCTGCAAGTCCAAATAATGCTCAATTAGCACTGTATCTGGAGTTTCTGGGAAGTGTTCAGATCAGTATTTGCTTTTGTTTGCTGAATATTGTCAGTATATTTGTTAGCCCTCCCAGGTTTTTGTGTATTTTGGTTCTCTTTATAAGAGAGCTAAGTTCAGGGACTATCACAGAATCATAGAATCAGTAAGGTTGGAAGGGACCTCTGATGATCATCTAGTCCAACCTCCCTGCTCGGCAGGGTCACCTACAGCATGCTAGACAGGGTTGCCTCCAGGTGGCCCTTGAAGATCTCCAGAGAAGGAGACTCCACAAGCTCTCTGGGCAACCTGTGCCAGTGCTCCATCACTCTCCCAGAGAAGAAATACCCCCTCACGTCAGGGACTGTAACAGCCCTGAAAGTACTGTGGGCTGCCAGGAGTTGATGATGTGCCATGTCATCCCTGGTGTCACTGTGCAGGGCCCAGGGATTCTCTTAATCATCTGAACAGTAAAGAACAACTTAATAAACAGCTTGTATTGCTCTGAGCAGTAGCTAAGCCAAGTCAGAGTTTTGAGTCCTGTGTCTGTTTTCCAGGTATTAGATGATCTACCTCATTAAGAGTCCTAAAGACTGGTGTTTAGGTCAGTCTTCCTGTGTTAGTCCTGCTCAGTTCAGCTTCAAATCTGGATGCTCTGAGATAAATGGGTGCTCTTCCATGCACCCCCTCATCAGCATGTATAGAAAGCTGGCCTTCTTATTGCTTACCCTTAGGTTTGTTGATCGAATGATTTCCAAGATAGCGACCTCTGAGAACAAGGTATGGAGAGACTATTCTGTTGTCATCTGCTTGAGTTCTCACAGTGAAGACTGGGGAGAAGAAATGGGCTAGAGAGATGCATGTCACTTAAACTAAAGATGTGCCAATTGATCTAGTAAAAATTTCATTCAGTGCAAAACTCAAGATACCCCAATTTGCTTGAAAAATGGAAATTTAGTGTTTTGTGGAAGTTGGAATATTCTCAAGTAATTTGTTTTAGAACAAGTGATAGATTCTGTATCAATAAGGTGGAACATTAAGATTTTTAAATTTATTGATGAACAACGTGGGTAAATAGAAATGTGGTTTGGTTTGTTGGCTGTGCTTGATTTTTAGTTTCAGTACTGTTTCCTGCAAGGAATTACCAGGAAAGTACAAATGAACTTTGAGTGCAAAGTTGTGTTGATATTACAATGTAATATACTGTCACAGACAAAATTAACTGCTTCAAAAAGGAGACAAAAATAAATGAAATCATTTTGCCTTATCAGAATGAAGCATTTCTTGTAGAACACATTGACTTGATCAAATCAGAATTTTCTAACGGAAGAGAGTTCTTTTGGGAGAACTTTCAAACAGCTTTCATGTAGACACTATTCCAAATAAAACACTCCCAATTTTTTTTTAAGTGAATGTAATGTTTCTTATTTCTACCAGGTGACCTGTACCTCAGTAAGATGTTTCATCTGAATATTTGGAAATATTTCTAACTGAAGCAGAATATATATTCTAAAATAATCAGTTGCAGATGGTAGACCTAGGGAGAAAATTAGTTCTCTTAACTAAATCACTTGTGATGACAGTGAGGTGTGTTCTGGAAACTGCTCAAAAATATCGGAGTGGGAAAAATACACGGAGTCACACAATGTCGGCCTTATCTCAGGGCTAGAGTATGAGCAGAATAAACGTTTTACTCACCATCATTTACATGGTATGCTTCTGAAGCATGTTTAGTAGCAGCAGTGCTCATTTTCGGTAAGCATCTGTAACCCTTAGCTCTTTCTAACAGAGGTTTGGGCAATCTTACCACAAGCCCAGCCATGAACTTCCTTTCCCTCCTTTATCTCTAAATCTGTACATGGCAGAAATTGTTGCTGGGACTTCTCCTTGACTTTGTAATTTCTCTGCCTTTGTGAAACCTGTAGTGATGCATTAAACTTTTCTTGTCTTAATCCATCTCTGTAGTTCTCTCTTTTACAGCACTTCTAAACTCTGAGGTTGAAAACCCAGCTCTTAGAGATCAGTTGGAGTTTTGCCATTGGCATGCGTGGAACTTGGGCTCTACCCTTTTTTTCTGGCAAATTACTTTGTCCTGAGAGCTGAGACCTTATCACTGCAGGTAGAGCTCAATACATGAGAGGTGCCGTGCTTCTCAAGTGTCATTTGTGGTGTTTCTGTGAACATCATGGTCAGTGCTTACAGGACAAGGCTTCAGCAGCAGTAACCTATACGGGTGACCGATGCAGTCCTAGACCAGAGAGTGTTTTGTTGTTGTATGGGGAGAGATCTGTTTGGAGGATTGTTTTTTCTGCCATGTTCAACTGCAGACCACTTGTGTCTGTTGCCAGTGTTACCATACAAATCATCAGACTCACTTTCTCCAAGTTACCATTGCGGTATGTGGTACATTAACATATGTTGAACTCCCTGGTCTTTTCTCATTCTTTCATTCTGTCTCTAGAAAATTGCTCCTTACTCTTTAATTTTCAGCATTTGTTTCTTTTATCTGGTATCACTGTACACAGCGTCTGCTTACGTGTGTTCCACTGTGTAGTGTTTTCCTCTCTATTGTATTATTGTTTTGTACAACACTTTGAAATGAATTGTATTACATGATATCTGCCTTTTTAATTTGAAGCTCTTCCTGGCAATGTAGCGGAGCTGTCCTCTTAGCAAAGATGATTTTCCATTAAAAGAGTACACTCTAGCAAAAAGTACAGCACAACTGACTGTTGTACATATGGATTTGGATTATTTCTCCAAAAATCAAGTATAATGCCTTTTGCCTGTTGATTCTACATGTAGAATCAGAAATTCCTGGATCTTTTTACAAAAGGCAATTAGTGTGCATTTCCTACGTTACTGCTTGTGGATTAAATTCTAATCATGAAATTCTCAGATACCACATCAGTGAATTGTTCTCAGACACTAGCTTCTTCTTCTTTTTTCTTTTTTTTTTTTTTTTTTTTTTTTTTTTTCTTTTTTAAGTTCCTTTGCCACGATTTCTTTTCACCTCCAAAGAAACCAGAAGGCATCTTCAATGAACTGAGGTACCTGAGAAGCTTTGGGGAGAGGGGTGGTATGCAAGGGGCCTTTTTTCCCTCAGCAGCAGTGTAAAGGCTACCTTAAACACATCCCCGAAGAACTGCAGACGGTAAGAATGGTAGCCAAATATTTCATGACCTCTGTATCTTTTACATCACTACTTAAAAATGACATTGGGAATTTAATTAGCACTGAAACCCGGCGTTTATGACCTACAATATTAATAGCTTAAAGAAGATGTATATTCTTTCACAACGGACCCTTGCATATGATTGTCCTCCGAATGAAATGTCCAATAAGATAAAGTCCCAGATAAATACCCTCCAAATGTCAGTAATTCTATTCAGGGCACATCTACTCTGGTTGCCTTTTCTTGGTGGCTGGTGAGTGCAGAAGGCATCTCCACTGGACTGTGCTACTGGTGCCTTCATGCCACTAGTGTAAAGAATGCTGTGCCAGCTTGATCCTCCTTAACAGTATCTTCCTTCCTTTAGGAAGAAGAATACATGCTTCCTCAACTTCAGTAAGCATCCTCTGAACAGCTGGCTAATTTGCCTGTAGCATGTTTCAGTACTCTAGTCTACTTCTGCAGTAATTTTTAATGTAATAATTACTTACTGTAGAGAGTGTTTCTTTTATAGGTTCTCTTCTTGCTAGATCAGTTAACATGAATATTAGGAAAGCAGAAGTTTAACCTTCACTTGAAGGATGAGGAAATATTACTGCTTAGGGATAAGTAAATAGTATATGAATTAGCTTTGGGAAGGTCAGCCATACATTAGTTGTGATTTCCTCTTCAAGTTTGCGTAAGAAAACTTAAGTTACTGTGAACTAAATTAGATAGAGCAGTCTCAAGACATGTGAAGTTTGATATGGACTGCTATTTTTTCCCAAGGTTTAGGAGGAAGGGCTTGTTCCATTGATGGGCCAGTAACAACACAATTGAGGCTGGATCTTTTTCTGACAACCTTGGTGCAATTCCAGGACAGGAAAATTCCTCATGTGTGTTTGACAGATTTAGTGTTCCATTCACAAGCTGAATCCTTGAGCACTACAGGGCCCCTCAGGTAGGTTTTTTTTAATTGCAGGAGGTTCATACACATGAAGAGTATGTGCAGAGGGATGCAGCAAGAAAAGTGCTTGGATTTTGGTAATGCCAGTAGGGTCAACACCATTGTACTGTCCTAGTCCAGAGGCAGCTGTATCTGTATGTAACCGTGCATCCATGGCAAATTATTTTCGCAAAGATGCTACTTCATATGCTAGGAATTCCTTTTGAGTGTTGCAGTATTTTCTTGATATGATTCCCAGGATTAAACGTGGTGGTGACAGTTTGTGCCGTAAGCCTGGTATCTGAGAACATCTCCTTGGTGAGACTTCCAGGGTCAGAGTTTACCTTCACTTTGTTGTGGAAGCTGCTGCAGCCGTGACATAGCAGTAAGACAGTGCTCCATTCTGCTTAAAAAGCATTGAGAAAGTTTTTCCCATGTTTCACTGAACATAGCCCAGCCCCTCTTTTTGCCTCTTCTATTTGATCGTTTCAGTCCCATAGCCTGCTGCGGAAAAGGGTGGATATCTTGAATAAATGAAGTTGTGAACTCGGATGCAAAGGAAGCAGAGGAGGATGCAAAAAACCCTGAAACTGATTTATTTACTTTCAGTCTTATTTCTTTCAGTGAACATTCAAGGAACACAGACATTTGTTTTGTGCTCTCTGTATGTTTAATTAACAGATGTTGGTATATGCCTTTAAAGACCGTTTTAGATGCTTTAGGTTTGGGAGCATGCATGACTTGCTTGAAACAAAAAAGGCTGGGTCTCCTGACAGAAGCTAGAAACTAAACCCTGTACATATTCTATATGTGGAAAATGACATACATGATAGTAACTTAAATTTGCAAACATGTTTCTAGTGCCGTGTCTTGAAGACTATGTCGTCAAGCCATAATTAGAAGTATTTGTGTGAATGTACCGATGAGAATGGAAGCCCAACTGCAATTAATGTTGTGCTGAATCTCTTCTGTGAAATGAAGTCCACTTTCCTTCTCCACCCCCTCCCAAAAGAAAAGGAAAAATGTATTCTGCCCAGTTTCCTCCATAGAAGAAACCCTAGAGTACACTGGGGGAAGAGAGGGGGAGTGACAAGGGATTGCAGGAGTTCCATCAATACACAGGTTAAAAGGAAAAGAAGTTAACCTCATGGTGAGTAAAAAGAGTTACCCTAATTCAGAGCCCTCTGCTACTCAATTTGTTATTAAATGAACAAGTTCTAAAAATTGCTATGTTATTATTCCATTTTTTTACTTAATATAAACCATCTGTTCATGCTAGCAAGATCAAGACCTCCCGCACACACACAGATTAGGTGGAATACCAGATGTTAAACATAAGAAATGTGTGTTTTATCAGCTCACTATTTATAAAACCATAAGATTTGGCAATTAGATAGGCAAGTTTGAGTCCCAGTGAAAAAAGTACTTTTGGCACGTTTAGGCTGTAAGAAAATAAGTACCTACAGCAATTCTGCAAGGAAATTAAACAGGAATGACATAATTCAACTTCTTTGTACAAATTCCCTAAAAGTTTTGTCTCCTATTTTGAGGAAGTTGCTGTTGTGAAGTTGGGTTTTGGTGCAAAGGAGTGCATTAGGTGTTTTCTACTGAGTACTACTGCAGAAACTTGTGATTTTCAAAGGTGTAAATCGCATCTGGGAGACAGTGAAGGATTACATCAAAGAACATTGCAACAACATACAGCTTTAGTGTATTTAACAGTGAATATATGTTCCCTACTTCACCAGCTTAAAAAGCAGAATAGAAAAATGAAGCTTAATAAAATCTTGTACAAGAGCAGGACAATGCCTAGCTTTCCTCAGCAAGCATTCATTTTGTTTATGAATGAATAGAAATAATAGGAGGTTTTTGAAACCAAAATATTTGAATTTGTTTGTGTCTGGAGGATGCTTTTGAGATCACTGCTTATCACACTATAGTGAGCAGTTAGTAGGAATGAACAACAATGAATATAATACAGTTATAAATAATATATTGAAACACAGAGGTGCCTCCAGTATTTCAGTTGCCCCACTTACCTGTCTCAACAGGAACGTGGTTATGAGACAGGTCTTGCAACTTGGTAAACTCTCAACATGGGTTACAGCCTACTTACCCAAAAAAACAAAAACAAAAAACAAAACAAAAAAAACCCCAAAATCAGAAGAATGCGGTTATAGTTTGTTGAAAATTTTAGTGTGATTTTATTATTAGCGTTGTTATCAATAAAATAATTGAAGTAGTCTGTTTTAGTGGGCTGAAACCATTTTCAGAAGAGGAAGTTCATTAATGCCACTGGCTTTTTTGACCCTGTTGGATGCTACATGCAAAGGAAGGTCTGCCAGCCAAAGCTAGGGCCTCAAACGAGGGGTTGTTAGATCGGTTAACTGTGGGTGACAATGAGCACCGTTTTGGTTTTCCCCCCATGACAGTCGTCATACCTACTGATTGGCGATGCAATGGAAATGGTATTTTGAGGACTAAGATAGAGCCAGAATAAATAGTGGTGCGACACAATCTCTTTGATAGGATACTGCAGTGCCCTCCAGGAGCTATCTGGAGAGTTTCCCTCCAGGGCTTTTACTGTGTGGTGGTGTAGTTGGTCTCAAATGAGAAGCGTGCTACAGGAGCAGTTCTCCGCTTTGCTTCTTGAACAAACAGCACAGCAGCACGTGCTCGCAGCTGGGCACACAGTGCTGAGGGCTAGTGCAGACGTGAAGTTGATGAGAACACTTCATTTGACTTGAAAGCTATTGTTTCAGGATATATTTATCCGAGGAAGGAGAATTTTGTTCTTCCCTCGTCTTATGATCTTGTCTTGGTTTGACCCGGTGTACCATCTGTTGCGTTCTTTATTTACTTTTCGTTTTAAGAGTGCTTGTCCTCCCTCCAGGTTGAGGGCATTAAAAAAAAAAAAAAAAAAAAGACCTTTGAAAATCTGACGTTTTTCCAAATAATTCTTTGAGGTTGAGAAGCTGAAAAAATAAGATATGTTTTCTGTTAGCCTACGAGATGGATTGTGTTCTTAAAATATTTCCTTTAGTCTCCTAATGCAAACATATGACTCTGTTATTCACATAGGTATTTATCTTAAAATAATAGGACTGAGAATATTGAAATGATAACCCAGCTGGCATGATGATGTTTCAGCAGTTCTTACCCCCCATGAATTCCTGCTGTTGCTGAATTTCTTACATTTATCAAAAGCTCCCTTCAGACATCTGTCCGTGGCTTGGTGTTAGGAATTACAAGTAATGCATACGTGAGCTTCTGCTGAGCTATTGTAACGGCACCGGCACCTGCAACCTAGCAGACGGCTTGCTGGCCTCGACGTGTTGCCTAGGAAGGGTTTTGTCCACTGGGCAGTCTCCCACAGGTCGAGGGGAAGCGGCACCTGAGCCCAGCGTTGAATCGCCCCGGAGGCTTCCCCGCGCCCGCTGCACCCTGCTCTCCACGGGCGCTCTCTTCCGGTCCGCGCTGCAGTAATCTCTGCGTGCTGCAAGGAAGCAATAGCTGAGTATTTAGCACTTTGAACAAAGCACTCGAGCAGTGGCTTTTGAAGCAGGAAGCAGATGTGTGTGCATTGAGTCTCATCTTATTACATGCTTAACAACAAACTATTTTGATAGGCTGATTCAGTTCGCATTTCCCAGAAGCGCGTTGAAAGCTTTCTACATCTCCTTTATCGTATGTTGGTAGGATTGCGCGAGTTGGAGAGCAAGCTAAGGTGATTCCTTGAACACGAGCGTTTTCAGAGCTGTTAGACAAGGCTTCCTTCCTCTGGCTACTAGGCTGCCTTCGCTAGCCAAATGATTCAGTTGGATTAAATGCTGCACTGTTATGTGGGTAGCAGATCCCTGCGTTGTACCGATACTAAGTGCAAAGAGCACTTCTTATGTGTTTTTTCTACTAGAAGTTCCCCAACTGGAAACTAATTCCTAGCATATAAAGGAAATGTGGTCATTTGTACCAGTTCAAATACAGCATCCGTCTGCTGTGCTGTTTGTACTGGTGTATCTTTTATCAGAATACAGCCTGGTTTGTTCATGGTAAGACATACTGTGACTGTACACAGACGTTCAGATTTGGGGCCCAGTGCAATCGGTGATGTGCCCAGGGATAGGAAATCTCATTATGCTTTCTATACAATAGTAAAATATTGTAGAACTTAATAGTAGCTTTCAGGTGGAGATAATTTTTAGTAGAATTTACATCTGCAGCTGGAGAATGAAAGAAGTTTCTGAAGGTATCTGTTCAACAAATAGACATCTTCCTCTCCGAGGTCTGTATTGATTTATGCAGGCTGAGGATCTGGCTCTGTCTTGATGAGAATGGGGAGAAAAAGACTTCTCGTGAGTGTATTTTGAGTTCAATAACTTTTTTAAACCACACAAACACACCTTGTGATGGAAGCCTCGGCTTGGACTAATACCTTGGGTAGTTTCCTATGCTGTGCTCTGTGCCAAAGCTTTGGGCAACGTCAGAAGGTATACCTGTGTATTCACACCGAGCTCATTCTCTGCAGGAGCCAGAAGACATCTGGCTAGGGCGCCAAGCTGTTGTAGGTGGCAAAATATCTATAAACTCTTTCTTTTTTTTGCTCAGGCCAGCTTGCTGCTCCTCTGGAGGAGAGAGATGAGCTAGATGATTTAGCTACCACTTGTGGTCCAGAGTCAATCATCAGTTCCTGCCCAAAGCAGACATAGCCCTCTGTACCTCTGTTCTACTACAGTGGCAGCAGCTGCACTGAGACTGGCTTTCCCACACTCTTCCCACAGCTCTTTCTTCTACCTCCACCTCTTCTCAGCTACTTTGCCTTGACGCTGAGAAGTCACACATCTCTTCTGTACCATCCTGCAGGAGCAGGGACAAATCTTGTTGTGAAGAGCATTGTGGCTGGCGCAAGGTGTGCACCACTGCACAGCTGTATGCCAGCCACATCAGTCTAGGAGGAAGCGTGCATCCTCCTCCCAGAGGAGTCACTGAGGCCAATAGATGTTATTGTAAAGTCCTGAAAGTAGATAAGTGTTTTTTTTATGTTTGAATAACCATGTCATTGAGGAAAGAGACAGACAAGTACCTGCTCTGTGTAGTGGATCAGAAAAAGAATAATACTTTTCTTTAGCTCATTGTAACTGTGCATTTGAAGTTTAATGAAGTGAAACAGTGGACTCTTTGGTCAGATGAACATACAGTGTCATCACTGCTACTCTGTCTCTATTTTGAATTTCAGGGCACGCTTACGATTATAGATCTGGAATGGATGTACACATTTGAAGGAACAATTGACTAAACAATTTCCATGTGGTGTCTCTGTGCTTCTGCATCTGGCACATGGTAAAGCACAGTGATTTTTTAAAACCCTTTACTATTTTGGGTGTTACAACAGTATTTATTTTACAGTCCTGCCTCATAGCAAATCCTCCTAGAAGTCCTGACAGGCTGAGGTTAGTCGTTTGCAGACGTGCCACTCAGAGATTACACACTATATCTGTGAGATGAGCGAACCTCAAAGGATGCCGTGGGTCTCAAAGATTCAGATAAGTTCTGAGAATATCTAAACCATATTTCAGACTTTTCTGGTTTCACTATTTAATTCTTTACTCCTTTAGTGGATGTGGAGTAGAGAAAACATCTTGAGTTATCACGCTATCCCCGTATTTGTGAACTTTCTGTAGCCACAAATAGATACTTATTGAACCTAAGGTTTGAGAAATAGGAACATGAAGTTAGGTTCCTGAGTCTGCAATGCTTTTCTGGCTTTCCAGAGATGAGCACGCTTTGTGTCTCATCACTGCAACAGGAGATCCTCAGTGCTGTGCCCTTTTGAAAACTGCGTCACCTATTTGCAAGTTGAAATTTAAACTTAAGACCTGACCCTTTGGAGCTCCTGTTCTCTGGATGTTCATGAGCCAGTGCTTTCTCTCTCCTGCCACCCTCCTGCCCTTCACAGTCTTGTTGGAGCATTATGCACTTCACTCTTCTTGGGCACCTTCTTTCCTGTGTTTATAACCCAGAACGTCCACGTGCCATGTCTCCTCCACTGCTCCAGGACTGAGACTTCTTTGTACACTCTCTTCACTTGGGTTTGGGGGTTTTTCTAAGGTATGTGGAGAGCTGTGAGGCAACTCAGGAAATATATGTTGCAGGGGCCAAAGGGGCCTTCCCTTCACGGACACCACGAGGAATCAGAAAACAGGCAGACTCTGAGCTCTGAAAAAAGACCTTCCTTTCTACCAAGGGCACAAAGGAGTGAGGAGCTCACCACTCTCCTCCTCGTCTCAAAAGATGAATAAAAGATGAATAAAAAATTAGGCTTCGTATTTTGTACCCATCCAGAGCTTGTAGGAAGCTGATGAAAAATACTGCCTTTGCTTTCACTACTCCTCTCCAGGTGCAAACTGATGTAGATGATTGAAATTAAACTGTTGTGCCCAAACTATGTATTTGGTGAAGTGTGACATTGCACCAGAAACGCGTTAGGATACTTGCTTAACATTTCTCTCTCCCTTTACAGTTCACGACTGCCAGGGGAAACAAATCTGTTGACATAGCAGAACAGATTTTTCAAAGTAAAGAATTTATAGTCCACTCTGAGTGTTTTATCAAAAGCTGTGGATCTGAAATAGTAGCACAGAAATCATTTGAAGAATTGGAATATTAAATGAGATTATCCCCTGCACGTTAAATACAGGTCAGTCTTGTTGCTTAATGGCATTAGGAAAGCTTCAAAGATGGAAGAGGAAGTAGCAGTAGCTGGGGAAGAACAGGGAGCCTGGTTTAGTCTTTAGTAGTAGGAAAGGCAGAAAGGTAATGCAGTATGAACTGCATAGAATCATAGAATCAGTAAGGTGGAAGGGACCTCTGGAGATCATCTAGTCCAACGTCCCCGCTCAGCAGGGTCACCTAGAGCATGTTAGACAGGGTTGCCTCCAGGTGGGCCTTGAATATCTCCAGAGAAGGAGACTCCACAAGCTCTCTGGGCAGCCTGTGCCAGTGCTCCATCACTCTCACAGGGAAGAAATTCCCCCTCACATTCAGGCGGAACTTCCTGTGCTTCTATTTCTGCCCATTGCCTCTTGTCCTGACACACGGGACAGCTGAAAAGAGTTTGTCCCCGTCCCCTTGACACCCTCCCTTCAGGTACTTATCCACATTGATAAGATCCCCCCTCAGTTTTCTCTTCTCCAGGCTAAACAGGCCCAGCTCTCGTAGCCATTCCTCAGAGGGCAGGTGCTCCAGCCCTCTGATCATCTTTCTAGCCCTACGCTGGACTCTCTCCAGTAGCTCCATGTCTCTCTCGTACTGGGGAGCCCATAATGAGCAGAAGACTGTAAAGGCCAAAAGAAAAGGAAATACCCTTTTCAAGGGCTTATTCCAATTTTGTTAAGAATGTATTTGAATAGAGGAAAGTTTTGTATTTGCTTTGAAAGAGAGCAAGAAGTATTTTTAAGATGCTTAGCCATTATCCTCATAGGGAAAATCTAAAATACTGACACAGGTCAGTGCTAGCATGGCTTTGTGGCATGACACTTAAAACAGTCCACGAAAAATGAATCTCTAAAGATCTTTGAAAAAATTACTCTACTGTGCTTAGCAGGTGGAAGGATTACTTAGCTCATCAGTGAACATATAAAGGCTTAACTTCAGTTTTGATAAAACTTCAAATTTGCAAGAAAACCCTAGGTATTTCCAAAGCACGCATCTGTTTGGGCCCACGAGGTGATCGTACTTCTCTCCCATCAGCTGGTGAGATGGAAGAGCTTTTCCAGGATCATGGTTTTCATATGAGAAGAAAGGAGTTCTTTCTGGAGCAACACTCTGAAGCTAAGGCCAGACGACTGAATCCAGTGAAGCCCTACATCATCTTTCTTTCTCCACTGTAAGTCAACGGGAATCTTAAGTGTCCTGAACCAAGCTGCTTTGAAGAACGGACTTAATGATGGACCTAAGGGCCTTTAGACACCTTAGGAATTTGGAAGCTTGACCAATTATTTAGGAATGCTGTTAACTGATCACTTCTGATTCTCAAGTCTGCTGTATGGACCCTTGCTGGACCTAGATGCGTAGCCCTGAACCTTTTCTCTGTAGTTAGAACAAAAAGCTGCAGAAAAAAATGTGGAAGATCCTCATAGAATATTAACCCAAATAAGGCAGCACTGACTTACATCACTCTAAACCAGAGACAACTGTGAGCAGCCTTTATCAATCTGAGAATCGTGATGAAATACTTCATTCCAGGCTAGTATCACAAATGAGAGCATTTTAAACAGTGTTTTGTTATAGGTCACTGCTAGGTCATACTGCTTGGTGTGGATCATGGCAGGTGCAGGTGAGGCACTGCATCTCCCACTGTCTTAGAGCATGGTCTTTTTGTTTACCATCTTATGCGTTTGATACTTGGCAAGGTTAGAAACCATTTCCACTCCGTTATTGCCTTGCTGTGGCAGGAGGGATGTCTTTTTCTTTGTAGAAGAGAGGGAAGCAGAGGCTGGTTTTCCATATGTGCCTTTCCATGAATGGGTAGCAAGCACCAGTGAATTGCTTTTTCAGTCCTTCCTCTTTTCTGCCTGTGAATGTATTTGTCTTTGTATCTACTGGGAGTACAGAGGCTATGAAAAAGTCTGGAATTGAACTCAGAACAGCTAGCTTTTCCCTTTCCCAAAACTGTGCTCGCTACCACAGTGTTTTAGGTGGTAGATGCACTCTCATAAAAACGAAAGGATCTTACCTCTGCCTAGTCGTATCTTCGTTATGCTTTCCAAGTATTTTCATTCAGACAGAGTTGCAGGAAACAAATTTTGTTGGGTTGTTAATATTGCCTCCTTTTGCTGGTGTTCTGTGAATGTGGGGAATTCTTTGTCTCTTTGCTTTTGGAAAAAGCTGGACTCAATCCCTTTGCAAAAATCACAAACCCCAAATTAACTGTCTAATGCTTTGAAATAAAAGTGGATTCTAATAATACCCTGAGAGCTCAATATCTAATCACTGGAACAGTAGGGAAGCTGACGGATCCGTTAATGAAAGCTTCTATTTTGCATTAGTTTGATCAAAACAAACCATTTAAACTGACAGCTGATGTTTCACAAAGTGGACTGGGGGCTGCTCTGTTACAGCATAAGACGTGAGTTGCTTTTGCTTGAAGCTCGGTAAACTCCTGCAGTGAAAAATCTCTGCTTGCATGGACGCAGAACTGCGTGGCACAGGATGTGGGAGGAGGGAGTTTTGCCAACGTACTTGCAGCAAAGTGACCGGGATCTGACCACAAGGCCTTCAAGCCCATTGCGTGAATAGCTGTGGCTGGGGCCATTTATGGGGATGCAAAGATGCTCTTTGAGATGGTGAAAGAACGATGTGCTAGAGCTGAGAGACACACCTGTAATTCTCATCTTGGATTTATTGTGGCATGGAAGGGGAGGGTAAGCTCCCCTGCTCCCTCTCCTTCTTATCTTGATTGTCAAGTTGCAGGTGTGGTAACACATCATGGCTTTCTCCAGGCAGGCAGTTGACCCACAGGAGACCAGCTCTGAAAGCTTTGAAAGATGGCATTTTGAGGAATGCTTGGGACTGCATGTGGGGGCTGTGCTTCAACTCGCTTGTATAGTATGTGTTGCTTTTGTTCTAATAGCATGCAGAGCCACATCCTACAAACTGCTGAGCACTTCCAGTAAGGGTTTCACTTCGCCTGTACTCCTGTAGTGCTTGAGGACTGAGTACTTTGGAGGAATGAGCCCTGTTTGTAATGACAATGCATCTTTTCCTTCTTTATTGAAAGTACTGTGCCTGTCTCCTTACTGGTGCTAATTAAGGAACATGGAAACAGCAATGAAAGGCAAAAGAATCCTGCAAAGGTTGGACAGTACAATATCCAAACCAGATTACTTTTCAAAGCATACCTTGTGGCAGCAACAGTTTAGCGTTAACTGTGAGAAAGTCCTAAATATTAAGCTGCTGTAGAGTACATGCGAATGCCAGACCTCTACAACATACCTGATTTATTTATGAGATTGCAATGGTTCTGTCAAGTGCCAAGCGAAGTTTCCCGCTTGCAGTGACTATTGCCAGAGTTCTGCTGTTGAGCAGGGTTAGCCAGCTGCTAAATAATGCATGGGCCACGGTGTGTTTACAAAATGCCTTCTGATAAACTCCCATTTTTATAGACAAAACAAGGAGTCATTACACCCGTCTTGCTTTGTGTCAGCAGCTGCAAGCTTCTCGCTGCTGTCGTGCCTCCCTGAGCACTCTTGGGTACGGGGCCTGAACACACAGTGTTGGGCTGTCCCCAGTGTTGGGCTGTTCCCCAGTTACCTTTTGTATGACAGCGGTAGCAATTGTACAGGCAGTACATTGGCCAAGCAACTGATCATTGACTAGAAGATGTTTAATGATGATAATTTTTATTTTAGCATTTGTTACAGACCTATTTGTTGAGTATTTGCTTTATATTCCTCACTATTTTTAGGGATAAAAAACCCTATGCTTGCGCAGTAACACTTTGGCTAGAGAGATATCTCTGTATATCCTCTTTGTTCTGTTTGAAAAAGTAAACACTTTGCATGTTCAGAGCGTGTGCTTGCTATTCTGGGATCATAAAATAAACAGGGTTGATTTGCAGGCACAAATCATGAATACTCTCCTGTCCACATAGCCTTTTAAACACCTCTCGCGTGCATGCGCACTTTGGGTGAGATTTGCAAAGCCACAAATGTCCACTGAAAGATATTAAGAACTTGACATCCAACTATTACCAAACACATTTAAAGATTGTTCCCCTTTCTTCCTGCCAGTCTTTAGTCCTAAGTATCCACTAGTTTAGATGAATGGTCACTGTAAAAAGAGATACAGGAATGTGGGATTAAGTCCTCAGCAGAAGGACGCTAAAGGAAGAGATAAATTCAGCAGATGGCCTGCTAGGACAATAAATTCAGTACATATGGAAATAAGATGGTGGCTGTTTTGAAGAGGAGATGTTTTCTAACAGGCAAGAGCAAGGAAGAAAAATCTTTTATTTTCTTTCCTGCTTTCAGTGGCTTTCTGTGCTATTTTTTTGCAATTTAGGTAATCAGGTAGAAGCAGACTTTTATAGCTAGTAATAAGATTGAATCAAATGAAGAGCTAGAGCACACGTTTGCACCTTGGCACACTCTAATATGTAATGATAATAATGGGATGGATAGAAAGACTTTTTAGTCTGACCCGGCAGCATGGTTTCGTTTTCTTTTCTGGGGCCCTATTTTGTGTATGATGTATTACTTTTCTCCTAACGTGTAATCTTTATACACCTTTGATTTCAGCGAAGTATAAGTCTTTATGACCTGTGGAGCTTTAACTGCTCTTGAATCCTTTTACGTATTACATGGTTTAGACTGCAGTACTGTGTACGATATGTTTCTGCTTGGATGGTAGTGCTTGTTAAACACTGTTCAGTGCAGAGGCTGTTGGTTGGAGACTACCACAGTCAGGCTTGATGGCTCAGGATTCAGTGGTGGTGATCTGCTTCCCTTCTATTGAAAAACTGGCAAAAATGTATGAAAGGCAATTCAGGCTAAATTCCTTGGATAGTGTTACGTAGGACATCAGTGTAGATGAGCCCCTGGACCTTGACTTCTGTGAGTGTGATAAGTCCAAGTTATGCAAAAAAATGCAAAAAACCCTTTTTCTTCCCATCATTTTGTTGGGATAATGGTTGCTTTTACAGATAGATTTACACAAACCCCATCATCTCAGCTGGTGTGCTTGTGCACCTTAGAACAGGCAGTTTTAATTCTCAAGTTCGTAAGGTGCATAGATAGCCGTAAGCAAGAGGGAGATGTTGTTCCAAACATTTTGCAAGTGGGAAAAAGAGGCACATAAAAACAAGTAATCAGATTTATAGATATTTAGGCACTGAACAAGTAGAAGATGCCTGCAGTGGAGATCTAACTGAATGAATGCAGCATTTTACTAATATTTCTTGTAATTAATATGATTGCTTATTTACCTCTGATTCCTGACTGCAGATCATGCCAGAAACCTGTCTTCCAGCTTTTTATCCTACCTTTCATTACCTTACAGTTCTTCAGGGAGCTTTCAAAAAGCCACACGACTGTCCATGTCCCAGTGGGGACAGAAGCATTTTGAATTTTTTTTTTTTGAGTTTAGTATAGTTTAACATGTATAGCAAATTTTCCTAGTTTCTGCTTTTACAAATTTAGTAATTCTGTCCAAAAATGCAGTCAAGTTTATCTTGCCAAATTTGCTTTTAATAACAGAAAGTAGTGGAGTTGTCAGTGCTGATATCGTCTAGGTCTGCTAGATTTCCTTCAGTACAAGTTCTATTAATTTACTAAGGACAGAAGTGAGGGCTATGAGATGATAATTACTGTTTTTAGTCTTCTGTATTCTCAGTTATTATTGTTGTTTTTAAGTCATGGAACACTTAGGCAGAGATAAGATGAACCATGATATTGATTGAAATTGTAATTAAAAATAATTTCTTCAGATGTGAATTTAAAAATGTATTACGAAGAATAAGAGACTGACAGACTTGTTTCAGTAGGAGGTATTGGGATGATAAACCTTATGATATACCTTAGTACTCCTTTCTCTTCTGTTTTGAAGGAACCTCCAACACCCTACTGGACTTAAAAAAAAATACACTTCATAAACGCCATAAAGACTTGCATTTGAGAGAGATATTAATGTCCTGAAACAAAATCACATGTGTATTGGTCACATTTTTGTATTCTGTATATGAGCAGGGGGAAAGGGGGATTATATTGTAAGTTTCAGATTAGAATGAATGGGGCACTATAAACCAAAATGCATGCTTCTGGATGAGAAGTTAAATCCTATTTTTATGTTTGTGTATAGATTATAATGAACCCATTAGCTTACTTATGTATTCATGGTATTAATGGTTTCTCTGCTTTTCTCGGCAGTTTAAACCCACTGAATTCAGTACCTTGAACAGCTCAAATACTAATTCCTGAGGAAGGAGGAATCAATACTTTGTCTTCCATTTACTGAAAATAAAAGAAAAGCTTACAAATCATAAACTTCGAGAAAACCCTTGTAAAATACTGAAGCAGTTTTGTCTTCATTTAGGGCTTGTCTGTCTGCAGAGCTACCGGGCAAGGAGTTCAGTGAATTTACAGCATGGTTACTGCTCCCCACCAGCTTCCTCTGGCCACTGTCCTGGGGCACAGGAAGTCTGAGGTTACTCGCTCTTTCCGATACACGTGGTAAAGGCAAGGCAGATCGGGCGCTAGTAATTCCCACTACACTTAGCTGTGAGCTGACTGCCCCAATGAATGGTCGTTAGCTGTGAGCCTCTTATAGCGAAGTTACTCTGAATTATCCTGTGGTTTCATTCATTGAGTTATATTCAGTTCTTTAGCGAGGGTTTCAGAGAAAAAAAATTGAAATCGTCTTGAAAAAGTCAGCAAATAATTGGCCGTGGGCTTGCCTCAGTTATAGGCCATTTAGAGCATGCCTTTTTTTCTTCCCCCCTCCCCCGGAACTAAGTCATCACAGAGCAACGTTATTTCACCCAGCCAAATACTTGTCACTGTGATCATGAAGTTACCTACCACTTTGAAAGACAAACAGAAACCTGTCAGGCCAAGGCCCTGGGGTAGAGAAAGCAAGGGCTGTTAGTCCTCTAGATAACCATATCCCCAGAATTTGAGATCATGCAAGGCCGGCTGCTACAAAAGGATCTAGGAAAGGAGTCCGTTGTCCTTCTTCAAGCCAACCCTGCTGAAGCTGGCACATGCAGCAGAAGAGCAGACCTTGCTGAAATTTTTCTTTACTTAACTTTTTCTTAAAGCTGTGGTATTAGCTTCTGTAACACTTCATGCTTTGCATATAAAGGCCAATTAATATCAGTGACCGTAACAGAGAGTGAGTAGTGGATAGCTTTCTTCTAAGAGGCTTCAGCATTTTTCTGCACCTTTCATTATTGAATTATCTTCATGCTCCCCTTGAAGACATTTGGCAGTATTTTTCTGTCTTGAGGTTGTTCTTTGTTTTCTAGCTGGGCTGCTGTGAAAGGCAAGTATCTCACATTCCTCCGGGCTGTATTCCAGGCATGGGAGGCATCACCTACTGATACCTACATCGCATCGGTATTCCTATTGACTCTTTTTGCAGTTGGTAGAGACAAGCAAAATATTCTTGAGCCCTATTTATCTGACTTTTTTTAGACATCTATTTTAGACGGGCATTTCAGATGCAGATGTGTGAAATGCCTGTTAGGCAGGTGAGTCCTGACCAAAGCTTTCTGCTGTGCTGTTGAAGTGGTAATCGTGGATCAGGAAGAGCACTCTGAACACATTTCACATTAGCTTAGGTAACAGCTATCCAAACAGTGTGCCAGAACGAATCACCAAAGGTTAAACCGTCTCTGTCTGGTTTAAATGCCAGAAGAAGTGCTGCAGAAAGTGGAATCAAAAGCAATGAAGCTGCTACTGCGGGCCTCCAAAGGGATAATGAAATACATAACAAAAAACATGTGATCTCTGATAAAATTGATGACCTGGAAAATTGCCACAGGAGGTTGTATTTGAAAGCTGATGACATTCCTTAGCTCTCTGAGGGCACAGTTCTGATATAACTCCTTCAGCCTCTGTTGACTGATCTGACTGGAAGGGACAGCTTCTGTTTCCCTAACACTCTGACAGCAGCAAGTGCTCAGACGCTTCCCGCCAGCCAAGCCGGAAATGACAAGAAAACAAGGTCAGTGGTTGCTGCAAAAAGCAGCAATGAAAAAACCACGGCTAAAGATTTTGATTAAAAAGGGGACCCAATAAAGACAAAGAGGAAAAAGTCCACTCGTTTTTCCTCTGTATTTCTAGCTGCATTTTCTAAGAAAAAGAAACTAATGTGCACAAAATGTCTCTTGCAGGATATGATATTCAGCAGTCAGTGCAATGACTATCTATGTGTCTATAGTTGACTGTCTATGCTGATGGTTGTTGTGGAGCCAGATTCTCCCTCTATTAAATGATGTTCAACTGCCTAAGGAGAATCCTTGCCCCGGAGTGCTTATTGCATAAGGGCTATGTGGACAATACGGGGGAGCACTGCCCTTCAGCTGACCTGACAGAAGAGTTTCCCTTTGAGAAGGCTGAAGTTTGTGATCCAGAAAAGCAACTCGGCCTGTAACGTCAGAACTGAAGAGGAGTAGCCCCAATGAAAAATGTAGTTGTATGGTCTGCTCTGGTTACAGAGGCTAACCCTTTGCAGATCTCTCTGCTCTGCCTTACTTAGGTGTTGATACCTGTATTAAGTTGGCTGTAAGAAGGCATACAATGTTTAGATTGGGGACTGGCATGGTAAAACCTTCAGTTTTCCATCCAAGGTGTCTGCAGTGAGGATGTCCAAGCTCCTGAATCCTTTCCACTCTCTGCTGCTTTTGAACATGATCCAGTGTTGCCCAGCAAAATCAGTGGCAGTCAACCCAGGGGCTCCCCAGGCTGAGGGCACTGACTTTGTGGGGATGTTTCCTGGTACCAGAATGGATCCTATTTTCTTTTTCTTATTTGGTTCTTTTTTTTTTTTTTTTTTTTTTTTAAGACTTCTCCTTTGTTATTAAAATAGCCTTACTACTTTGCTTAGGAAAAAAAAATATTTCTGTTTGCTGGTTTTTTTTAGCGACTTTCAAACCAGAGCATCCTCCTGGGGGCAACATGTAAAGCCGCTTTGCTTGACCATAACTAGTACCTCTGATAGGACAGTCTTAGAAATTGTCCTATGCTTGTTTGTGTGACCTCAGTTCACTATTTTTGATTCAGAGTGAGAATTCTCTAAAAATACTAGGCAGTTTAACCTCTATTATCTGTAATATGCTCCAGAGATCATCTCCTGGAGGTTTTTATTTACCCACTATTCCTTCTTGGCTATTGAAGGTGAATTAAAGGTTGTTGTTGCTTTTCTATTTTATTTTAAAAAACACCCAGAGACATATACTTTTGCTTATCTCAGACATATGAGTTATACTTAAAAACCCAGAAGAGAGACTTCAGTTTAGAACATGCAACGAAAAAGGGATGCAGAAGTGTCTTAAAAATGTGTACATACGTGTATGCTGCTTTGGTCCTGGGCCAGCCGCGTGACTTTCGGATGCTTTGGTTCTCAGCAGCTGCAAAGAAAATAGTGGTATAACACAGGAAGTCCTCGCTAGACCTCTTTGCTCCTAGTATGCCTGTAAGAGCGTTGAAGTGGAAGTGGCTGGCGTACGAATATCCATTGCAAGGGAACCTGGCAGGGATATAGCTAACCTCAGCCCATGTGCCCACATGCTTACGGGCTATATGAGGCTGTTTGCTGAAATGCAGCGTGTTGACACCAGGGCAATTTTTGGTGAAGGTGTTGGGTCTTCTTGTTTTGACTGCCTGGTGGAGCTGCTGTCCGTTAGCACTTTTAGTCTGACCATTAAGCTCTCCTAACAGGAGTGTATGAAAGGCAAATAGATTTGTTGTTTATGGAAGTCTACAGCAATATGGGCGTGTGCTTCTCTCTGGAGGGCTCTTCTGGCATAGATGCCAAAAGCCTTCACAGATGAAGGACTTGCAGGACTCTTCAACGTCTCAGCATACCAGCTGACTGCACGGTGATGGCGGAGTGCTTTAATCAGTGTGATGTGTCTAGGTTATTTGGGTTTAATAAATAAAAGTGACTCATTTACTGCTTGCTTTCTTCACTGGTGTTGTATCCTTCATTTGGTGCTAGCGACATCGTTGAGTATGGGCAATCACAAAAGTCATGCTGAGTAATAAAAGCTGGGGCATGATCTGTCTGTATTACACATATTCAACTTGTATGAGGAAACAGTCATTTTTCATTATTGCTCAGCGCTGTAAAGGGTTTAATACCTGTAGCTTCAGTGGGATTAGGAATGTGATGGCTTCTTTTTTTTGCAGTAGGAGCTCACATATTAAGTAAAATGATAAAGGAATGTCCTCGAGTGTAAAATAGTTTACAGTCAATGAAAACAAGGTACAGCACCATGCATGGCAAACAGTTAGGGGAAGGAACCTCTGTTTGTAGCATCCTAAATTTTTACTATTCCCCAAGTAGTAATAGGGAAGGCTAACTAGCACTCCACTGTAATCGCTCCACTAAATCATGTCCAAAAGAGAAATGGGTTCCACTAAGACTTCTTAATATCTGTAATGCTAGAAAGTTTAAGTATTAATATATGGGAATTAAAAGCATTAATAATTTTGTTTTAATTGGTCTTACCCAATAGTAGGTCCTGTCATGTGTGTCCTATTCCTGATTGTATGACTAGAATGATGCTGAAAAGCACAGTAGCATGATTTTACATAATCTCTTTTTTGCATCTTCTACGGCTTTGTTTGTTTTAATAAATAAAGATGTTATATTTGCTCCTAGCAGACACTCAAAACATTTTCGCTTTCTTAAAGGAAAAGCTAGAGCCCTGTCAAGAGTTTGCAAATATACAAGGTGTCTGACCCACACCAAACTGATCAGTCTTAAGCACAGCTTATACAACAGTTACTTGCATAAATTGCTCTTTTATTTTTTGCAGCGAAGGAAGAAAACAGGATAGAAATTCAAGTGAATTTGTCTAATTCACTGCCATGTTTATTTTTGCCCTTTTACCACTGAGTGTCTTTTATCGTTGTAATTTGCTACCTTTGAATTCTTCTATGTCTTGTTTGACCAGGTTCACTTTAATTTGCTACTTCTTTGTATCTGCTGGAAGGTTTCATGTCTTGTTTTTACTCTTCACTTGTGATCATAGCAAGGATGTTTAAAGCAATGGGGAAGAGCATTCTTACCTCAGAAACACTGGGTTAATTTTGATCATACTTATAATGATGTATAAAATTGAATTCTGCTTGTGTAGTATCAGTATATGTCAAATGAGCATCTCTCCTGTAAGTCAGGAGCAGAATGTAGAAAATACTGATACTTAACATCAGCAAGAACAAGTTTAGCAGATAACCCCCAGCCTGTGTTTCTACTCTCGCTCGCAAAGCTGAAGCTCTTAGCGCCAAGTAAAGCGCAAGGCACAGGGAAATTAAACCTAGTTCCCTGTATTGCTACATCAATTCAAAAAGCATCACTTCCAGATAAAACATAATGTTATTAACAGGAATAATTTCTTTCTAGAGTACGTCATTCTCAAATATTGGTCCCTTAAACTGAAGCAGAGAAAGTGCACAACAGGGTGGTGTGCCAGCCATTTCCCCAGCAAGCTGGGGTTTGTTTCACCCCAAACCAGCCATCCTGCCCCTCACGATTAGAAGAGTTTGCCCTAAGCGTGCTTTTCTGTCACTTCCTCGGATTTGCTGCAAGTGCTGCTTTTAACATGTAAAAAAATGTCTCTGAGCTAAATTTTTAAACATAATTTGAAGATCCAGTTAGGGACTTTATCAGATTTTCGAAGAAACAGAGACTCCCACCCCCTACAAGCCTGGTCCTTGAGGGCCGGGTGGGCACACATTGCTGTGACCTTTACTAAGCCTGCAGTCTTAGGTAATTTGAGAACTTTGGAAGATCGCACTCCTAGCTTTGCCATTGGCTCGCTAAGGATTTTCCCGTAGAGGTGAACAGAGATTGTTTCTCTGTGCGGATGTTGCTGCTAAGCATACATAGCATGCAAAATGCAGTTACACAGTCACTTTAAGTAAGCGTATACCCCCTACGCCACTGAAAGCAGCCGCTCCATCTGCCTCCTGCCCTGGGCTGCTCATTCCCACCAGCTTCTTGTGCCAGCACTGCTGGTGGTTAGTTTTAAGCTGGATCTGTTCCCACGAGCCGTGGCATAAGGCCGAAGAGCAGGGATGAGCAGCTGGTATAGGGAAAGGAAGGCACCAAGCCCTTCTCAGTACCAGTGTGGACTTCTGCCAGGTTAAAGTGACCATTTAACCATGGGCTAAAATACTGTGGTGCTCTGACAAAGCTAAAGATGCATCCCATCCTCCAGCGTTGTCCATGCTTAATACAGGTAACTTTCTGGCTCTTACATCAGTTTTACATTATAATTGCTTTTACAAAAATTACCTCTACTCTCTAACCTTTGGGCACTGGGAAGTGAATGGGGCTAGTAAGATAGAAAGCAATTGTTTCAGTCTGGGAATTAATTTTGGGGTTTTAAATTAGGCTTCGGCTTAATATTTCCAAACGTCTGACCTGCAAACTAGCCAGAAGAGTCAAGATATACAGCAAGAGAGACTTCTAAAGGATATGTCAGCTGGTTCTTGACATACGGTGCTAGAGGCTTCCTGTGCAAGAATGTCAGCAGTACTTGAAAGGTTAATGAAAGTGGGATTTGCAAAGACATGACTGATTCTCCTAGAACAGGTGGGGAAAAAAAGCTGATTTGGACAAAGACCTTTAAAACCTTTTTGCATTTGCATCTCTCTGTCTGAAGAGAAGAAAAGCGCTAGTCTCTCTTTTAACTTAAATCACTCTAATCTCTTGGAGGATCCAAAACTTGTCAAAGAAAACATTTTCAGACTAGCAATGAGCTATCAGAATGGGCAAAATACTCGGTGTGAAGCTTATGAGAACATAGCTATCACAGTGTAGGAGAGCTCCTGCTACTGTCAACAGAGTTAAGGCTAAATGTTTTGGTTTTACTCTGTGTTGCCCTGTCTCTCACACATGCACTTGTGCATGTCTGCAAAGCCACACACTTCTGAATCACAGTTATCTAGTTGAAGTGTAGCCAGGTCTTGTCTTTCTTTTTTTCTTTTTTTTTTTTTAACTTAATAGAAGCAATTAATATACCTTTATTCCAAGAAAGATTATATAGCAACTTACCAGTAGGAACAAGTCTGTTATTGGGCCACATGTGATTTAAATTCTTCACTTTGTATTAAAAAAAAATAGTCGTGTTCTAAGTTAAATAAAAGATGCATTCTCATTGCAATATATGAATTCACACTAAGCCAGCAATTATATTTAAACATAATTAATAATAAGATCGATAATTTTGCAGGCTGACAGCATGACTGGGAAAACTGGAGTGCTAGTGTAACTTGCCACTCAGAAAAACCCTACTCATGCACTCTCATAAATCCTTTCTGTCCTCAACTGTTCATTACAGGTTACACATCGACAATGTATTTACTCACCATTGGCTTTACCTATCTGAAGTCTTATCCTGCAGGCGAGTGGAAAATACACATAGGTAAAGAACTGCAGTTGCTACAGATAGATCACGGTAGCAGGGGAGGCCATCACATGTTAGGGAAAAGGCGCGCTGTAGAGATGCACTAGCCCTGTGAAATGCAGAGGGTCTCAGCGCCAAAAATGCAGCAGATTGCCCTAAAGTGTTTCCAAGGGCCTGGGGTGTAAGGGGCCTCCTGAGTCAGGGGAGTCGGGAGCAGGCAGCAGCTGCTCAGAAAGAGGGAAGAAGAGATCTGTGGGGCAGCTGCCTCAGGCAGCGGCTCTCCATCATCCCAGAAGCTGGCATCCAGCCTCTGCTGCTCCTAGGTCAGTCAGCCTGCGCTGCGCGAAGGATTACCGTGCAGGGCACTGCCCTGGAGCTAAACTGAGCTCCCGTGTGCAGTGTGAAAAGTAATGCACCCAATGAGGAAACAGCTTCTGGAAGCTTGAGTTTGCACAACTCAAACTATGAACCTGATGTCTCTTTGTCACCTGCCGCGAACCAAGCTTCCTGGAGGAAGGAAGAGGCTGAAAGTAGGAAAGTTCAGGGAGGAATAGGTACAGCAGTATATATCTGGTTGCCTTATATTTTTATTTGAGGCATGGACTACAAGAGTTGTGAGAGCCCATGTGTCAGGCAGGTCTGGTGTAAGGCATCAATATTGTGGCCTCACATTTAAACCCTTTGATCTGATACCTAAAGATATTTGGAGACCCATTTCCTGCAGATCTGACTATCAGGGCTTGAGTTCTGAAGGTTCTGTGATAATTTCAGAGTTCCAACTTTTCTTTATAATGTGTTTTTTCTAGAATTATATTTGAAAATAACCTAAGCAAAGCCCTGTAACAGCTACTCTAGTAGGCATTAGTTTGCTCATTCATTTAATTCCTAAGCACTGGAGGGCGATCTGAGTATGTTGCGGAAGCCCCAGCTGAGGAGTATTGGCTGGGCCCCTGCACACATGAAACTCCCTTTGGTTGTGTGGGGCAGAACCAAGTCTGTTTAAAAATGAGGAACTGTTCTGTGAAGTTGCACTCCTCAAAGATATGTAGTGGACACTACCTAGCTTAGAAAGTGGCTTCTTGAATATTCACAGTGCCATAACATAGTAGCCTGCGGTTTTGAGGCCTTAACGTGGATTGTGAGTTGGGCTGTAACTGCTTCAGTATGGCCTGGCTTTAAAGGCCAAGGAACCTTTAGCTGTAAGAGATCAGCAACAAACTTTTCCTATTTATAACTATTCCTTTTGGTATGTTCACGTCTTCCTCTGCTTGTGCACATCGCATTAGGAGACAGGCCAGCCATCCGTTCTGTATCCTAACCTCATTTGACACTGTCAGCCTTTGTATCTGTGTTCTTCCCCCCGTACACCCTGGACCTTTTCTCGTGGCTTGATGCAGATAATTCTCATTAATTTCAAGAGAAGCAGGGCTGGGAGTCAGAAATGCATCATTCTTATGCAGACATTTCGTGTGTCTGATGTTGGGAGATCGTTCACCAGTGCCTCTTCCTTCTCCGGTGGTCAGGGCAACTTGTCATGGGAAGGGTCCCAGGTGGAAATGCCACTAGAATCCTAGTATTCCAGTATTGAAAAGCAGAAGGTTTTCAGAGGAGCTGTGAGCTGTGGGAAGACAACTGAAGAATGAAAGAACCCAAGAACTCAGCATTTATCAAAATAAAGGTTAAAGATAGTCTAATAGGCTAAGGAATAAAAATCTCAATTTCAGCCTGGATCCAAAGCCTTTGTCAGCAATGAAGGTAATTCATCACTTGAATGGTATGTCCAGGGTTGTGGTATTTTTCTCAAGCAGTGCTTTGGTTTTTAACAAAATTGATTTGGGGCTGCCCTCTTTCCTAAGTTACAGGAGAGGACAACATAGATGATCCCAATGGTTCCTTCTAGCCCTTGCAATACATGAATTTGGGGCCCTCTCCCCTTGGTAGGCCATGACTTTCTATTGAAGAATGCAACATCTGTCATCTCTGTGATGACCTACTGGGTATAATTTGGAGAATGTTTAAATGAACATTACTCTCCCCTAAGCTAAAACATTTTTATGGCTTTTTTCCCATTTGTGCTCTGGTTTGTGCAACATAAAGTAAAATGGATAAAATAAAATGAAGTTCACAAACACTTAATGGATGGTGGTGATTCTAAAATTGTCCTTTTGTCTTTGGTATATGTAACATGATTCACTTGCAAGCTTTGTCAACATCTCCTTAACACTGCAAGTTAAGGAGTAGCTCAGTGTTTATTGTTATGTGTATATGTGTTTTAATCTCCAAATCCTAAAAATAGCATGAAGCTGTGTTATCCTCTGCATTAATTTGCCTGCCAAAGGAGGACAGCATCACATAATGTGATTTGATGTCCGACAAAGTAATGCAGTTTGACAGAATGCACCGTTCGGGGGACTGATTGACTGATCTCAGTTGACGTAACTGTTGGGCAGGGTGCCTGAATTTTGATAGAATATTTGATGAGATCAAGGACTGACTAAAAGAGGGTCCGTATAATTGCAGGAAAGTCACATCTCTAGCTCGTTCGGTAATCTGCCAGTCCAGACCTTGGACGGGAAAGTTCAGATGGCTTCGTGTGGCTTTCTGATTGTTTCCAGCCGTGATGCTTAGCACACTCTGCCTCGTCCGTTTGGTGCAGGGTTAGGGGAACTCTGCAGAGTTTTTTTCTTTCTTTCTTTTTTTTTCCCCCATCTGCTTTTTCTGTTTTACAAAGGTCTTACAAAACATTCCGATTTTGTCTTTCTCAGAAGTTCAGCCTTATACAGTGTCTTCTCTCTTCTCTCTTTTGCACTGGTGTAGCTATGTGCTAGCCAAGAGAGGGCTGGCTCTGGAGTGGAAGAAGCTGCTTGTGTGATGTAAGTAGGAGCAGTACAGCGGACAGACGGATGCACACGCGCACACACACACACGTCTAATAGGAATAAGTCTTTCTCCTCCATGCCACATGTTTTCTCAATCCCTGGGCAAAATGTTTGGCTTACTCTCATTTCGTACCAGTTTCAGTTATGTTCCTAATTCACACCAGTGTATCCTAGAAAAGAGTCGAGTCCTTGGCAAGCTTTTCCTCCTATCTTTTCTTGAATCAGTGTGTCAGCCTATACCTTTCACAGATTTTTCATCTCTGCCTGCATGGTGCTGCTCCTTTACATGTTCCTTTTCAAGCCCAATCCAAGCATAATAATGTTTTAGTGATTCTTTCCAATGAAGGATGCGTGAGTAGGCTTAAAAATAAACTGTACTGTTTGTGTTGATCCTTGTTTGTTTTGATCTGGGTTCTAGTTTTTGTTTTAAGAAACTTAAGACATATTTCAAATACGGAATCCACATATCTGCCTACCAGCTGGTCCAGCTGGTCCTGATTAATTGTCTGTGTGTATCTTCATGAGTGTTAATATGTGTGTATGCAAAGTATGTTTTTCTTGCATTTTATCACTGCTGGAAAAAAGATCCATTTATCTAACCATCTTAAACCAAAATACACCTTTCTGTGGATTCCAGGTTTAGCAGAAGTAGTTTCTACTAATGGGATCTTGGCTCTCAGTGTCTATAAACAAATATTTGTTGTTTGTCATACTAATTGCAGTAGGTCAGAGAGCTACAGAATTCTGTACAGCATAATGTTTAGAAAGGCTTTCAGTATCAAACTGAGCCTTATTTTTTGCAGGTCAATTTGACACATAAATGTGGACCAAGGAAACGCAATGCAACATTAAGAAGTTTCAGATTGCCAGCGTACGGCATTCTGAATATTGCATCTGTCAGGTTCTCACATATTTTCATTTTAAAACTTCTATTTAAATGCAAATTCTGCCAGTTAAATAGTGTCTGCATGTACTTTATTACACTGTAATTACTGCTTTCTATCTTGCCAGGCCTGGCTTGTACTAAGGCCACCGGTCATTTTACTGGTCCTCTGAAAGTGCAGTTGAAATCAAGGAGTCATCGCCTGCAGCGCCTGTGAGTTTTAGGAAATACTTTTTAGGAAAGCTCTGAGGGCCGAGCTGAGCAAGTGCTCTAAAAATTATTTTGTCCTTACACGTAAAAGAACATTTCTGCTAAAGAAACAAGAATTCTGCTAAATGTGACCGTGTGAATGATAAGCATTTAACCTGGGCTGGTTTCTCCACTCTGCCATGTGTGGAGAAGGCTTTGTGCCACCATCGGGTGATTCTTCCACTACAAGGAGAAGTGGCCAAGACTGGGGTGAGGGGGAATTGCCCTCTGGAAGTGCTGCTTCTTCCCAACGGCCCTAGCAGGAAGGCAGGCACTAGCACAGAGTAGAAGTGCTGGTGTTCAGAGAGCCGATATGAAGTGAGATGAATCCCACCTTCACTGTTGCTCCCTCCTGAAAAGGAAAATTGTAAGGCAGAAACAGTAGCCCTCATTTCAGATGAGCACTGCTTTTCTGATTGGCAACAGAGATGGTTAAACTAGTCCCACAGGAGAGGGGAAATAGCAGAATGGTAACAATTTTTGAGAGAAAACGGATAAAAACGCACTTAATCCCTTCTGACTAGCACAATGGCAGTGACTGGTGGATAAAAAAGGAGGAAGGTTTAGCAATATGTAGATACAGCTTACGGTACTTCTGCTGTATGGCTACCTCTAAGGCCGACTCGTCAAATATATGTTGGAACTTTGCTGGCAGTTAAAAAAGGAAGAAAATTTTAAAACCAGGATTTTCAATCCAGCCTGCATATGGAGGCTTTCAGGTTTGCCCTTGCAGCAGCTCTGTCCCTGAGAGCTGTAAGCAGCGCATGCCTGTGCCACTCCTGCTTCATGTCTGTGTTTAGAAGGTAGGCATCAGAAACCTAAGCTTGTGGCGAGTTAAGGATTACACGTTTGTACTGGGTGGGCATCGCATGCTGTTTACATCCTCCCAAAACCAGAGAAGCATTAAATCCAAAAGCTTCGGGGACCTTTGAGCAGGAGCAACAGTGTGGCATTATATGGGCCTGTGCTTCACCTGCAGTCTGAGCCACGGAGCTGCAATTCTGTTGCTGGCGGTACCCGCTGGTAAATGTGTTAAAAGCTGTTTCCTGCTTTCAGCCTCGCAGGGAAGGTTGGTCACTGGCGTTGTTCCCTGCAGCCCTGAGTCTTTATCTTGAACTATAGCAGCTTATGCTTTTAGATCAGAGAGCTCCAGTTCAGTCCCCTGTGTGCTGAGCAGCGTGGCGCCCGTCGCGCCAGGTAGGTAGATACATGCTACCATTCCTGCCGTCTCCCAGGGTCAGGCCCTGTCTTTTCTGGGCACGCTACGAGTGCAAAGGCTTGTGTAGTCTGGCTCAAAGACGGCAAGAGGCTGCGGGCTCTGTTGTTCCCTGTTATGTTAGAAGCCGTGGGAAGCTCCTTGGCAAAGGAATCTTTCTAAGGAAACCCTTGCAGAGATTTTCTGCCATTGCATGAGCGGTGATTCACTCTTGTCTGTGGCAGTCCCTTTGCCATCCGTTTGAGCAGCGGCTATTACCACTTCTCTTCTGACTCCTCGCTCTTCCAAAGAAAATAGCAGCTTTTAGAGGCTGCTTGCCAGTCTGCTGTTATCCACACAGGAAAGGAAGGATCTGTATTCCTTCGTAGGACCTTGCACAGGCACATGAGGTTATCTGCATACTTTTCCATATATGATATAGCCTCTTCCTTCTAGTAGCTAGCTGCATACAGTCTCATCTATTTTCTCAGCTGCTCACCATGAGCAACACCGTCCACCTTCCTGGACTAAGTAGAAACATTTTTTATTTCTTGTGCTTTCATGTAGCTAACGTTGTTATCTTTGCCATCAGATGTGGTCCATCAGCTGTGACTTAAAAAGTTGTCCTGGGCCAGTTGGCTGAGCTGGGTAACAGGCTGGATACGTGTTCTTAGCCCATGGCAAAGGCAAGATAGCTCAAGCTGCCTGCACTGCCGGCTGAATCGAACGCCCTTGCGTTGTGCAGCCAGGCACACGCTCGAGCGGTTTCCACTACTCATGCTGTGGACTCAAGCAGTGACTCTGTGGGGCCTGGTACCTGTGCAGGGGGCCTTCACTTCACGTGGCAGTTTTTTCACATTATACAGTGCGTACATGTCTCTGAATAGGTGTTTGGGTGCATGCATATATATATATGTGTGTGTGTGTGTGTTTTTATATAGATGCAGAAATGCTGTTTAGGTTTATGGTTGTGCGCACTTACGTATATCCAAAGAGACAGGACTCTCGGACGTGATTTAGGTGTTCACCATAGAAGGTGAGGGGTAAGGTTGCTTTTTTTTGTCACATGAACTATCAGCATACTAAAATAATGATTCACAGCCTTGAGGCTTTCTCTGCACTGCAGTTACAATTGATCTGGACTGCTTTGAAAACGTGATGGTTGTTGCAGTGGCAGGTGGTACTTGCTGAATGACTTCTCGGGTGTCCAAAGTGGGTAAATCTCCTGACAGTTTGTGTTTCCCATCTCTGAATGATTGTGTGCTTGCACTGTGCTAGATGGAGGCATGTGCAGATCCTGCCATCTACCTTCTGTGTTTATCCCTGTGTCCTGCTTTTAGTAAAAACAGAAGGCTGAAAGTTAGATCTCTGCTGCTAATTTGAAAAGCCGTGTACTCTGCACATAAAACACTTAACTGTGGCCTGCTGAACATGCTTTTACAACTTAACCACTTGCAAGCAGCCATCTGTGTTAGACATTATCCACACGGTAAAGGTGTGCTGATTTAATTAAAACTGATTTAAAAGCCGAGTTGATTGGGCCAGTACAGCCTCCTGTGCAGGTGCATTTATGTCCATTCACACTCCTCACCAGTTCCTACTGGTTAAGCTTACTGTGGTAAGTTAATTGGAACATTGGTGTTAATTAAAGCAGAACAACTTCTGGGTATTTATCAACAAGCTTATTTTGTCTTCGGTCTGAATTTATCAGAATAGCTTAGATCTGTTATCAAACACGAGTTGGAGAGGTTAACATCATGGAGCGCCTGTTGCCGTGCCTATGGCATGATACGCTTTCTGCCTTACTTGCACAAGCTGTTAAGTACACTCCCATTGATTCTCCAGAAACACCTAAGTGGCAAAATTCTTTGGTATTAGTTGGCATTAACAGGAATTAGAGAACTCTGTAAGAATCTTCCTGGCCGTCTCAGGTAAGCATAATTGGAAAAAAAATGCTGCAAAAGAGAAGATATTGAAGAAATATTTCTGTTAGTACAACTAAGTTCAGTAACAACGAAACAGTATATACCTTTCTGTACTGGCTACCACCAGAAATTGATTGTGGAGTTAGAAGGTTGTTTGGCATGATCTGTTATGTCCTTCCTTTGGACACAGTGGTGGGCTAGCGGACCTCCTGAGGTCCCTTCCAACTCCACCGGTCATGATTCTGCTGAGATTGATGAATCACAGATATGCCACATGTCAAAACTGTTTCAAGGATCTTTGAAAAACTTGCCCAATCTTTTGCATGTATGATGCAAATGATGTATATATGATGATAGAGGCATTGAACAGTGTAAAATCTTCCCAGTTGGATGTGGAAATTTGTTTTTCTTGTCCGACTTGCTGATTCAACAGCATCTGGATAATGTGCTTCATACTCCTACAAGCAAGGAAGGTGACTTGCAGTGATGCTTACCTGGGCAGCAAACCCTGGATTCACTGAAAAAATGCATTTTTATTCTATGTGGGGGAAGAAATTACTTCATTCTTTTTCAGGAAAAGCTTTCTCTGCACCAGAAGCCTTGCCAGTAGATACAGAGGTAGCATTAAGGCTCCACTGTGCTCCATCTTCCTAGTTTCATTTTCTTAACGTGCTCTCATATGAGCAACTCCTGCTGTGCATTCTGCAACACTGGAGTGGGACAAAGACTCAAAGATATAAGTCTTCTCCTTTGAATGAGAGAGGTTTGTCACAATCTCTTTCTCTGTTTTTTTCTTTTTTTCCTCTGCAGATCTGCAGCGAGTCTGTAACCAAGATTTTTATGGAACACGGATGTGAAGGATAATGTGTGTGTGGATAGATTCCAGAAGACTCTAAAAGGTAATGTAGTTTATATCCCAGTCTTTATTAAAGAATTTATCGGGTACAAATTTTCATTAAGTGATGGGAATGCCATGACTAAAGGGAACAGTTGGTTGGAGAAAGCAAAAGGATAATACTATTAATGTATTTTTCTTTGCCAAGTTCTTGTGATCTTGTTACGGTGTACTACTAGTTTCAATACAGACTCGTCCTGGAAATGAAAAGATACAATACCTGCGATTTTAATAAGCTAACAGCTGCTTGTCTTGAAAGGCCTGAAGGCAGCAAGATACGGGAGGGAATAAGCAGATGGCTTGAAGGAAACAATTCAAAATTCCTAATTGTTGTTTGAGCTTGCCCTGTAAAGAAGTTCCAGAGGCTAAAAGTAACATAATAATTGGAAAGACATCAGAAAAAAAATAATAAAAAGAAAAGGCAAAATCAAGGGTGCTGAATTGCAGCGAAAGAGGACCAAAGCTGTAGCAAATGGCCAGGAAAGCGTGCCCCATCACTAGCTGGGACTGTATTTAGTTCTGGCGCGTGCTTGTGCTAGAGCAGGTCTGGTATGGAACCAGCCCAGCAGCGGAGGTGGCGAAGAGCTGTATGTCTGGGATACAAGTTGCATGGAGCGTAGTGAACAAGGTGCTCTAACGAGTCTTGAGAGTCTGTCGTTTGTGCATGCTGCATGGTGGTCTCCACCATGTGTTTGGGGGTCCAAGTACGAAGCTGCACCTCTTTGGTAAGTCTTGTGAGAGGAAGGAGTCTCACAGCCTAAGACATTATTAAATGGCCCTTGTATTTCAGTGAGGAAAAACCCTTGCTCTCTCTTGCTGTCCATGCTCAGTAGTGTGCAATATCCAGAGTCAATCTCATCTTTTGATTTCCAGCATCTTTCAGGTTGGAGTTTGGTCATCTCTGAGTCCTGCAGTGGGTTAATGATCATACCCCTCCAAAAAGTTCCTTTCAATTCGATGTCAAACCGTGGCAGTCCTGTTGTATTGGGGATTGGCATAAAGTATCATTGCATTTTTCACCAGTGTTTATTGTACTGTTTTATAAAGGTGTAATATGACTGTTCTGACTGGAGTGAGTAGATATAGGAATGGCTGGGTATGTTTAGTAAATAGTGGCTTTTGCTGGGAAAGAAGCTCTGACTTTTTTTTGACAAAGCTATAATGTATCAACTTCAAAACTCGAAATTTGCAAAGTAAGCGCTTCTTCCTTGGAAGCTCAAGGTTTCAGATTTTCAACTAGCATGTCTGCAATTCCCAGTTTGAAATTAAACTTAGTTTTTTTTTTTTTTTTTTTTTTAAAAAAAAAAAAAGCTTAATTTCCACTAAGGGTAGCTTGGAAGTTTGTCCTTTAATTTTATCCTAATTTTATCCGATGGTACTCAGTTAAAATTTCATACCAATTTTACTGCTCTCGAGTCATTGTCAGAGACTTGGAATAAAGCATTTTTCACCCCGAAGTTCTCAATTATTATCAGATTTACTTTTCCATTGCTATTTTGTTTCCTTTCTTATGACGTAGGTGTAATTCAGAAAGCAAGTCTTGTTACTTACAGGATTTTTTTGCCTTTTGTTTTTTGGTAAATGAAGCAAGGTAAGCAGTTGCACTCTAATAAACATATGTTAGAGAGTGTGCAGTACCTTTGATAACCACAGGGATAAACCTTCAGACTTTCTGATTCAGAAAAAGTGAAGTGTGGCAATCAAATGCCAAAAGTAAGATACTTGATCTGAGTGAAATTCATATCTGCTCAGGGAACTCATAGCTGGCGCAGCCATCCTGGAGGTCACGAGTAAGGGCTTCTTTGGCTGTAATGGTCTTGCACATGAGGATGGATATCGTGTGTTATCTTTAGTTAGTTACGTTTAGTTAGCCCTTCAAGACCCTCAGCCTTTTAAAAGTCAACTTACCACAGTGCTGGACCACACAGTGGTTGACTTGCATGCTGTCAGCTTTCAGCTCCTCTGGGAATCTCCTAGGTCTACCAAGAGGGACCTCATGGTTTTAGATCCTGAGGTCTGAAGGACTCTGCAGTATCAGCAGTGCAGGGCTTGTGTCATGAAGCAATCAACAGGATGTCATCTATGCAAAACCTCCGCTGGATTTGTGTTGCCTTTTTCTGGAAAGGTTCCTGGTCCCAAAGAAGGGGTCTTTGGGTATGAACTGCTGTTCTCAGAAGCAGAGTCAGCAGTGGTTGGGATTATAGAAGAGAGACATTTCTAAAGCTTAGTATGACCCTCTCATTATCTCCTCCACCATTTCTGTAAAGGAAATTGTTTTTTTGAGTACATCCTGTAGGATGAGTTAGGAAGACGTTAAAGTGAAACTGCAGCACTGTGTCTTTTAGTTGTATCTTAGTGTTTTTAATAAAAATACTGCAGTATTCAAATTTGCATTTTTATCTCAGTTCGTTGTTTCACAGTTTGTTTTTCAAAACAAATATTGAACTCTAAAAGAATGGAGACAGTTCCCCTAAAGGTACTCAGCACCTGTAAATTACAGCTGACCGTTGTGTTTTCCCCATCCCTAGTGCCCCGTTTGATGATGCATAGCAGGTGCTGATGATGCCCAGTAAGGTTTGCTTCTGTCAAATACTGTTTTCCTGGAAAAAAAATGGTTTGGAGAAGATTTATTTATATTTCATTATTCATATATCCTCTGAAAATCTAGAATCATCATAGGAGAAGCCGTAGCAATGGTGGAGTCAGGAGCAGGCAGCAGTCTTTGGTATACGGTGTCTTTTAGTTTCATTTCAGAACAGTAAAGAGTGCAGCAGAAGTGCCTTAAGCTCACCCTGATGTTTTGGCAGTCCAGTCCTTGTTCCTGTTAAACCTTCTAAGTGTCAGTCAGGTTTATCCACTGCTGCAGCCCTTAGCTGCTGAGGTTTGGGGTGGGTCTGGTGGATGGACTATCAGGCATATGTGGCTCCGTATTTTGAAAAACAGAAAATATCATTGGCCTTTTTGTCACTTTGATGGCAGTGGCCAGGTGAGGGGATATCCCAAAGGAGTGAACAGTGTGGACACCCTGTTTAATTGCACAATGAGGAGGCTTAGTATTAATCTCTGGAAAATCCAGCTGTAAACTTTTTTGCTAGTTTTACTGACTTGTAAGCCACTTCCTGTGGCTTATCTCAATGGCATTTAAATATTTATTATGTTGCCAAAAAGTCATGCAGAATGAAAAGTATTATAAAATTGCTTTTTTGGTCAAAAACAAAAAAGCAAAGGGTAGGAAACATAAACCCTAAATCAAGCAACAATTTCTCAGTGCACAGCATGCTGTGAATTTGCCAGACTGGCTTCTGGAAGAATTAATTAGTTAATGTATTTAATGTGTCTTGAGTGCTTTGAAAAATATGAAGTGTTTTATAACTGCTAGGAATTCTATTTCTTAATTTGTTAATTGTGTATTTATTTATTTCTAAGAGAAGCAAATACCAAAGCAGATGGGATTTGATACTGAAATTCTTGGCAACAATTCTTGAGTTTTCGGTCCCGGAGGGACCTGGAAGAGGGTATGCTGTCAGGTGATCTCCCAGGTAGTGAGATCTTGGAGCATTTTATGCCTTATAAGTTGTGTATGACATAGGAAGGAAAGACTAGATTGTAATTTTAATTGCTTTCTTATAAATTCACTTGGAGCTATTACTCCACTCCACTGAGCTGAGATGGCAGCCTGTTATGGAACATGGAGCCTCCTATGTGCATGCGATGGTGATGGTGGTATCACAGTTTGGTTGAGCTGGAGTTCCTAAACGGATGTTATAACCTTGGTGTAATCGGAGCAAAGCATTTTCAGTTTGTGTAGTATCTACTGCAGCAGTGTCACAATCCGTATTTGGGACGTCAGTGTGAAGAGGAAAGATAGCACAACGGTGAGTCCTCCTGCAAGGTTGAGTATAGGAAAAGGCTCACAGTCACACTGTAACCTACAAATTACAGGAGAGCTGTTGTCCCTTCTTGTTAAATAAGGAGCTAGAGAAAGTGACAAATCCATCAATTCCTATAAAGCCACATATAATGTGGCAAAAAATTCAATACATGATGCAGAGGCTGCAATTACCCAAGTTACTGCATGTCTCCTCCTGCCAGAAACGTCTCTACCTTCTCAGCCAGACTGGAAACAAATCTAAACTTACCATTCTTCAGTAGAGCAGTGAAAAACAAACATACTTGAAGTGGAATAAGAACAGATAAAATCAGAGGCCTAGATAGAGTCCTTAGGCCCGTATCTTTGAGGTATTTAGGAGTCTAACTCATGGTGACATTGGGAGAAATTGTGTTTGTGAATAGTGTAGGTGGTGGCTCGGGGCAGGGTAAGGAGCAAAGCTACATGCTAACAACATGTTGTTCTTTTTGCTATTGAAGTCTGCCTCCGTGTTGTGTTAAAAGAGTGATACTGCTGTTAGGGAATGCAGGAAAAGGGTTTACTCTGTTTTCTAGCCATGCCCAGGTGCAAGTTTGAGCCCTGGAAGCTTGACTTATCTTCCAGCTTTTCTTGTAAAGTCGCTGAATCCTTCATGAAGAAAAGGTGAGCTCTGTGGGTAGGGCTAATTTCTCAGAGCTGAATTTATGAGACAAATAGGAATGCAGCAAAAATGTTGTTTCTTCCTTTTTAGTCTTCAAACTGAAATGTGAAACAAAGTGAGCTTCCTTTTCTGTATACATGCAAGAAAACAGCAGTTATATACGTATAAATGGCCACCGATCCCAGGGATCTGTACTAACATGTTTTAAATTCTCCATCTTTATTGTGCAATTTTTTTCCTTGATTTACCTTAAGTAGCAATAACAGTGCTAGCGGCAAAGTCAGAAAAGGGAGGCCATATCGTGCTATATACGCTTATGAACTCACCCATGGGGATGGACAAGACAACTAGAAATATATAGAAGCTCAGTGGCTTACTTTTCAAAACATTTCAAATGTTGTTTCAAAACTTTTTTTTAAAAGATCTGCTCTTTTTATTTACAGTACTTTTCATTTCTTTAGCTTTGTGAAGATTGAAATACCTGATTTCCTTCCGTAACGTGGCTTCTACTTTTGTTGTAGTGAATCATCAGGAGACTTTGATCCAGAAAATAGGAAACACACTTAGGGGTACAACCACATAGAGCCTTACATGCCAAAGCAGCCAAGTTCTATTACTTTTTACTTTGGTGTACTATTCAGTAAGAATCTATACAGACCACACAATAGTTCTTTGAGGGAACACTAAAACCCAGGATTTCTCTTCTTTCTGGAAAGTAATTGCCCTGCCTACTAGGCTATAGACTCATTCAATCATTTTCTCTCCATCTTCTATAGGAATTCCCATGGGCACAAGGTGTGCCAAAGAGAGGAAGGAGAAAAAAATGAAAGAATGAGTCTGTAGACTCGCAGGAGAGAACAACGGAGCATGGTCTGTGGGGCAGCCTTGGTTCCAGGCGAGCCCGGAGTTCAGCAGCAGGGCCTTCTCCAAGGTCGAGAGCGATGCTGATAGTTCTTTGAAAAGTGAATTCCTTTGAAACTTTGTTGCCTCTAGGGTAGGTTCCGGGTGGTAGCACAAATTTGTATTCCAGGGCCTAAATGCAGTTTATGTCCTCAGTCTGTGCTGTTTTGAACCTCTTTGTTAATTGAGCTAATTAGTGTCAGCTGTTTCCAGTAACCTATGAAAATTAATCCAGAGTAATATGAATTATAATGAAAAAGCTGCTCCTAAATATTCCTAGATTTAGATGTGATCTCAAAATTCGTGGTGTCTGAATTTTCCTGGAAAGTTGTGGTTTTTCAGAAAGCAACTTTCCATTGCTGTTTACCTGTTGTTTTTCTTTCTTCCTCTCCCGTTTTCTTTCCTCCAGCTGCATATTAATCTGCTTCTTCTGCAGTTACCCTGCTCCTTTTCCAGCCCTCCGCCTGTGCTTGAAATGCTGTTACCAAACCCAGCTGTATGGTAGACTCTTTCAGGTCCCTTCTCACATGCAGCACTGCGCTGATGCTGACAATAGATTGCTTGTGGCTGAGCATGTTGTCGGTGGCAATTAGTTAATAAGTTGTATTCACTTATTTTAAATTTTCTCACAATAATGGGGCTCAGAGCGTGCAACATTTTTGCATGTGTAACCTTGTGTTCCAGCCAACGTGACCCTCATCTCCCTCCGTTCTGTTAGCTGCAGTGTCCGTCTCCTTTCTGTGGAAAGGTTATGGTCTTGCAGTGGGTACAGCATCTAGCTCAAAGAAGCTACGTCCGGGTCAGAATGTGTGTTGCTCTCATCCAACTAAAAGCTATGCAGTGTATTAGCTGTTTTCTCTAAAGCTTTTGGGTGCTCTGCAGACACTGGGCCGGTAGAGCCTGGCTTGAAGCAGCAAGGGCTGCTCGGTCAAGCAGCCCATGGAAGTTGGGAGGCAGAGAGGGAAGGGCAGGGGGAGACTTTGGGGATGAATCCCGTAAGAGCTGTCTGTGCTGTTATTTTTTCAGACACATGGCTGATGAAGAGGTAGGCATGAAATGTACTCCCTATCCCATTATCAACTCTATCAGCACCATTTATTACCACAGAACTGTCAGCAGAGCAAATGAAACTCTGATTACACGTATAAATGATTAGGCTCTTTTAGCCAGCACACTGTTGCAGGGAAATAGGGCTGTATATTAGCATTCACACTGAAGCTACATTGTTTTTTCCTTAACCATTTTGCATCTTGTTTTGTGCTTTTATCAACATATTTATAAGCAATGCTCATTGTTCCTGTCCTTACTATACCAGCGTTGTTGTAATAGATTGGGAAATAGCAATGATATATGTGTGGCTTCTTGTAGCCAGATGGTGGAAACTGAAGAAGTGTGGCATTTTGCTGTGGTTTTCATGGGCCAACGCTATATTCGTCAACTGAGGAGTATTTTGCTAGGAGTCCGGGGTCTGTGCATACTGGGACAGAAAAGATATTGTCCAACCAGATCTATACCAGATCTGGCAGCAGCGCTTGAGAAATCTGTGATGTGATCTTCAGCCCCAGGGTCAGAGTTGGAGCAGACTCTGGCCCTACACATCACACCACTGTCCATGGACCAGGTCTGAGACTGGCGGAGCTAAAACGCCTCTCAGGAGCTGTCTTGGTCATTGCAGCCTCAGTTTAGAGAGTCTTGAATGAGGCTGGGGGCTGCTGGCCCTGTAAACATCTGTGGTGCAAGCAGGCTCATGCAGGAAGGTTTTTCTTGAAGTTCAAGAGGCAAATTGTCAGCAGTGTGCAAAAACCCTTTAAGGTGTCTTGTGCCAGCCTTCTCCTAAAGACAATTCTACACTTTATTCTCCCTGTACCTCCAGCCTGTCTGGGGCAGAGACTAGAGGTCCTGTTGCTGACACTTTAGAAACAGATGAGAACAGATGCAGCCAAAATGTTCGCCTTCTCAAATGTCAGCAGTGCGCTGCAATCTTTCCTCATACTCTGCAAGCGGATGTGGTTTATTTTGTGTGCCAGAATGATTGAAGACACCCCTGGAACACCATCACTCACTCTGGAAAGGTTTGCAAAGGATTTATGCCTTTTGTATGCACAAATGACCTGAATGAATACCTTGTGACTGCCAGTGTGTTGTTTTGTTATGTTGTGTGTTTGCTTTTTAAACAACAACTGCCCCATCACTAATATATGAGGCTCTCTATGCTGGGGTTTCTGCTGCTCTTCATTTTGAGAGATTGAGAAGTGAGAACTGTGCTTTGCTCTGGATTATTTTCACGTTCATCTAAAATTCAGCTTGCTCGCACTCCGGGGAGGAGCTGCGTTACAGCACTGAGGTTAACATTCAGTTGAGAACTGTAGTAAAAATAGCCTGAAGTCTGAAAATGTAGCTTTCTAGTGTTACATTACTCTCTTTGTCTTTTGCCTTAAAGACCGGGTACCTGCTTATGATCCCTAGGGCTTCCAAAATGTGGCATTGTTTTCTTTTATTACTCTCACTACAAACTAGAATGAAATTATTTTAGTCTCTGGCGTATTGTACTTGAAAAGACCTACGCTGTAATGGAGATATTAACTTTCCACAGGGACTAGCTCAAAAGAATTTTGCAGTAAACTGTAGGTGTACTATATTTCAGATCCAAACTCTATCACACAAATACCTCTTATTTTTACATCGCAAGAATCATGCTCTTTTTCATAAATTCCCTCTTGTTGGTAGTTCAGATATAAAACCAAAAGGATGTGTTTGAAAGGATCTTGATAAAATAAGAAGTGACCCGAAAGAGCATTTCAATAGAATCCCAACTGAGAATTTCAGTAGCAGTGACTGCGAGCGTGTATCAGGGTTTCAAACTGGGTTTGGCTTCCTTATTTACAGACAAGTCTGCGTGCCTGCCTGTGTCTGCTTCCTGGTGGCAGGTGGAAAGGGAAGGCAATGGGGAAAGCTCTGCCCGTGGTTTCTACAATGTAGCCGACCCCAGGGCTTCCTAACTGCTGAGCAGAGATCCCGCGTGTGGTTTCAGCGCCGCAGCGAGTGCCTGCATCAGGAAGAACCGCTGCTTCCTCGTCTAAAGCGGTTGTTCCCAACAGGAAGCGAATGTGCCTGACACACGTCTTTCTCTGCACCCATGACACCCAGCATTTTGTTGCACATTGGTTTTGGGTGGTGCAGGGGTCTTCTCTGGCCTGTGTGGCTGCAGCTCAGTCTGTGACCCATTTCAGCCATCCTCTAAGCTGGGAATTCCCTTCGCAGGCCTGATTTTGCTTGCCCCGACAGGCGCTGGGGCGGCTGTCAGACGGACGCTGCCATTTCTGCCTCCCCACGTGTTGGATCCGTTCTCTGATGTGCTGGCCATTGCAAGTGTTCAGCTTTGATGTTTGTCTCCGTTTCCTGCTGTTGTCGTGTGCCTTGTGTGCAGAGAGAAGGCTACTGGGCAGCTTTAGTGCCGTTCCCAGGGCTGTTGGGCTGTGGCTCCTCGGGATGGCGCACAGCTGGCCCCGTGCTAGGCTTTGCTGCCAGGTATTCAGCGAGGTGCTGCCTGCCAGGCGCGCTATCCAGCGGGGCCGGCTCTGCCTCTCACTGCGATTTGGCCTAGCAGCCTCCTCATGGAGAGCTTTGACATCTTTGGCCTCAAGCAAGTCAGAGTGGAGAGTCTCTTTGTGAACGTGACATGAGCTGCAGCCTAATGTGTCATCTCGGCTCCCTGCAGACGCGTTATCGAAGGGGTCAGACTGCTGTGTCTCACTAAGATCGTGTGGGCTAGGAGAGCGTCGTGGGTGAGGGAAAGCTGAGCTGCGCGACTGTGCTCTGCTGAGAGATAGCAAGCACAAGACAGCTGGGGTTTAAGAACGGTTGAGAACGATGGCTTCATCATGAACTTTTTTAAAGCAAAGTCTGGGGAGAGGGTAGCGCTACGAGATGATGGTATTACTGAAGCAAGTTCTCCTTTCTCTAGCAAGCCTTTGGATTAGGTAGACCTCCAGCTGTCTAACCGCTGGGCAGGCAGGCTTCTTCTGCAATCACTGGAGAGAAGGAGGCACCCCCAGATGCTCACGCCTCCCCCTCTTCGTCTGTGTTAAGATGGAACAAAACACCCTGGAGGTGCTGGGCTGCAGAGGGAGCCTGGGAGAGATGTGTTAAGACCACGTGCCTAATCCACTCATATCCAGATGCAGGTGAGGTGACTGCTGCCCATGTGAGTAATCCATTTCCCTCTCATTATACTGCTTGCACAAGCCATTACCCAGCTCAGCAATTAGCTTAGAAAATGGGTTTGTTGTCTTATATGACCCCAGTGGGAATTACTTCTCAGCTGAAGCTTTCAGCTAGCTGCTGCTGAGATTCTTGATCTGACTCAAATATCCCAAAGCAGAGGTTTTGCCTCCTCCAGCATGCTCAGAGCTCGTCTGATGGGTTCACTGACCATGCAGGTGCATTAGTTTCATTGACACAAGCGCTATTACTACAGGGTTGAAAGATGCAATTGTGCAGGCCCAGAATCACTGCATCAACCTGTATCACCTGGCATAATAGCTTTTCTCTTCATTCCTTCTGACACCTCACAGAAGAACTTCACCTCTGGCTCCCCTAGTTCTTGTGTATATAATATTTGTAAAACAGGAGATGATAAAAAAAAAAATTCACTTGTGAAACAGACCTTTACTGACAAGCAGCTGACCTTAACTGATCCATTGCTTTATTTTGTACTTAAATTGAGATCTCATACTCAGTGATTTATTATTTTTATAGCCTGTTTCAATTTCTGATGCAGACAGGGAATTTCTTGATGTAATGGACTCTTTATTAATTGAAAAATGATGATTTGTTGCATGGGAATAGGTCAGGCTTTTGACAAAATCTTCATTTTAGGAAGATTTGAAAGCATTCAGAGATTGATGAAGCATCTTTTTAGACATTTGCAAAATGAAAACAGAAATCTTTTTAAAGCTTCCACTGATTTTTCTCTTTTGATACTCAGTCATTTTAATCTCAAAAAAATATAAAAGATCAAAATCAAAATGATGTGTTTAAAACTTATCAGAATGTTTTTAAGTTTTTAAGGTGCAACTTTTAAAAGTTTATGTTAGTGTATGAAAAAATATTATGGCTCTTACTTTTCATCCTGAGGATGGAAAAGAGTTCATAATGTGAAAAATTTTATGATCTGTGAGAACCGTTTTTCCACTATGTTTGCTAGATTTCCATATTCAGTATTAGCCAAATCTATCATATCTGCCTTCTTTTCAAAGAAGAGAGAAAATTGTTTGAAATTGTCTTGTAGTAAAGGTATTTCATAAAGGAAAATCATAAATTTTCCTTATTTCCTTTGAATAAGTAATTTCCACACATACTGCTCTAAAAAATTAAAACAAATACTTCCCTTTTCAGGTTCTTTCTCGTGCAGACTGCAAGATGGTTGTGGTTCACTGACTTTACTCAGCCTCCTCTTTTTTCTGGTCACTTTTGATTAGTAAACTCTTCACTTCTAATAACTAACTAAAGCTGATATGCTCTAATTGTTTAGTTAACTAGATTTTATTGTGTTCTAATGGGAATGCTGTACTCTGGCTTATTGGTTTGCCTATCCCAGAGAAAGTGGGTCATATAAATGTTCTGATTATTATACAATGAGCAGATCCAGTTCTGCTTTTGAGTATTGCAGTAGGTTTGCAAGGCTGGGTGCCAAATGAAGCAATAGAGCACCAAGGGGAAATCAAATCAAATGGTTTTACATTTCCAGTGACATGAAGAAAGGATTACCCTTGTTTTACTCATACTGAAAAGCAATTATTCTGTAATGAGGATCACAAATTATCATCATAATAATGAAGCCTTGCTATGGCTTTAAATACTTTTAATTTATTACACGTATTTGGCATATTATTGACAATCATTACCTTGGATGATTTTACTGGCCATCCTTCTAGGTTTGTGAAATAATCAACAGATTTAAAACCATGGCAGTAAAGGCGGGAGGTGGGTTGCCATGGCTTTAATGGAACATAGGAAAGGAACAGAAAGAGCTTTCCTAGCTCATCCTAGAAGGGAAGAAATGTCCTTCGGGGCAGGTCACGGCTTAGCTTTCAGTGGGAAAAAGGGAATGGGCCTTAGAGCAACAAAAGGGTTGAACGTGCTCAGTGCGATTCGATAGGGGCTGTGCCATCGAAAGGCAGTGCAGGCTGAATCAGATACACATAACATGGAGCACTTGTATGTCAATAAGAAACATCACCTGAGCTCCCTCTTCTGGGGAGTACTGTTCCATTGGAGGCCGTGGAGTTCACAGTAGCAAGGAAGAAGGAAAACCAAGGAAGAGTGACTGACTGAGGGTGGACAACAGACAACCCTTGCACTCCTTAGGCTTTGGGGATTGTGAAGGTATTGTTAGTCTTTCTGGTGATGCATTTTGACGGTTCACAAGAGCAGGCAGGTTTATGTAGCTCTTACTGGGTTCCTGTCATTTGAGCTGTCCTGGCCTTGGCACTGAACAAGGAAGGGGAGCTCTGTATTCACTTTGACAGCCCACAGAGTGAGGAGCTGGATGATCTTCTCTGCTTTTCTCATGCACATTAGAGAAGGAAGATAGTTTGGCCACCAGCAAAGTAGACTTGTCAGCCCCAAAGTGGTAAACCACTAACCAACAGGAGATGGAGACTGTGGGTCTGCATAGGGTAACTGTCACTCTCTTGAACACAAGTGTGGGCTCTCAAAACTAAATTGAATGATGGCAAAGCTATAGACAGTCCTATGACAGAAGGCCTCTACTGTGACCCTGTATGTCTGAAAGTTTTGCACCTGCCGTTGGTTGTCCCGTATGTTAAGAATGATGATTTCCCATGGGCCTGAGCTCATCTCCTAGGTCGAGGACCTCTGGTAGACCACAGGCAAAGCAATCACAACAGAGAAAGCCTCTGTGAAAATCATTGCCCATGAATTCTTTCTCCAGTAACAGAATGTCCAGGAAGACCATGTTGGATCGTTCTCCTAGGTAGCTGTTGGAGCATTAGGATCATGTTTCTCTGCCCTCCTTATTTGGCTTACCAAAAAGGTCATAAGGTCAAATAAGGCTTGGTAGTGTATGAGGATGGGGGACCTATGCAGACAACGGGGGCAATGGCTGTGATGTGGTGCCATCATCTGTGTGAGGTGAATGGGCAGCATGGTATTTCCAAGAGCTGCTTGCTGAAGGACCTGCAGTCTGGAAAGCACATGCTTGTGGGACGGGTTACCATGGAGTACATATGAACAACATCTACAGGGCAGAGATTCATCTAAGGGATCAAACTAGATCCGGTCTGGAGTAAAACATAATGAAATACTTACAGTGTGGGTGTCTGGCCTCCAGTGCTAACTGCTTCCATATTTGCATCTAGCCCTGTTGGGCCTTGTTACTTGCCGATGTAGAGGAAGTCTGATTTTACAGGACCAGTGGCTCAGTCTCTCCTTTGGGAGCGCTGGAATTAGGAAGTTACATAACACCATATTAAGGGGAATTCTTATTTCAGTGGTGCAAGTATCTTGCTGTGTAGCAGTGTGAGTCATCTGGGGAGCTGGTGCTGGGCAGGGATAGGAACAGGGCAACAACAGAGATGACAATTAAGCTGTGCCCCGTGACGCTCCTCAGTGCCCTCTGAGTGTCTCTTGGAGGGAACTGACAGGCTTCTTGCTGAAGTAGTAACTCTTAAGTACCCTCTGCCACCCTTTCACAGGTGTCAAGCTGATGAGAAGGGGAATAGCTGTACTAAGCAAAGCAGTAAAGGATTTATATCCAGAGATGGGATGCATCTATGGTGTAGGAAGGAGTGGTGTAGAAGCACCGAGTAGTCTTAAGCAGCTGCAATTACTTTATCTCAGCTTGTTATTGCTGTTGTAAATAAAACAGCTGAACAGTAATAAGTACACTGAGCGAGACTCCTGTCAACCCTGCATGAGTGAATATAGTGGAGGAAAGGGATTTTCATTGCCCTTCACAGAGGCCAGACAGAATAGTGCCCCCATATCACATGGAATAAGGAGTATCGGAGGCACTTCACCGTGGAGCAGGGACCGTGCTGTACGCCCCAGAGCCCCGGGGAAACTGGGTCTGACAGGCAACTGGCTTCTTCCTGAACACTCAGCTGCACGCTGGCTCCATGTCCTGCCTGCTTTCAGGTTTTGGAGGTTAAGGTGATCGGGACCTGGCCTGTACGTAAAGATGAGACTACCTGGAAATCCTGGATTGTAGAGTCAAAAACCATAGGACGTTTGTTAAATTAGAGACCAGGAAGCTGAAGGAGCTAGAAGATGCAGGTTAACCCCGGAGATGAGATGGAGTTTTGCTGCTTTCTGATTTCTGTCATATTGCCCCCACAAAACGGCTTTTACTGGTGCCGACTACCTAAACCTCTCATGAAAGCTTTGAGGGAGATGTTCCAGCTTGGAATTCGGTTGTGGGGATTTTTGTTCTTTGCAGTCCTCTCTTTCCAAAACAAACAAAAAAACTCTTTGTCTAGAGCTATGGGTGCTGACCCAGGGTCCATCTTTGAATTCAGTCATTCAATAGGATTCAATACCAGATCATATTCTGTACAGAGATCTGCGCACAGCTATGTGGGCAGAGCTACACAGAGGCTGTTCTTCGGACACAGTCTAGTCAAAATACAGAAAAAAAAAATAATGCTTCAGTTTAGCCTGAAGTACCAAGTTCTGTATTTTTGCTAAACATGCCTTCAGATATTTTATTTCTCAAACCTTAATGTCAGATAGTCTTTTAAAATTTAATCAAACTAGATATATAGTAATAATCCATCATATACATTCAAATATGAGCAAGACACAGAAAAAGTATCAGGAAGAAAGGAAGATAAGGTAATAAGGACATTTTCCTTATTCCCTGTGCAGTAAAACACTGCAATTGTTGAGGAAAGTTTTGCTACACTGTTCCCTGGTGGCTTTTAGGGACAGATGTGACAAACATCTGCAGAGGGTGGTAATGCAATCTTGCTTCCAGCCTCTAAACATAGAGAGATGGCACAGACGGCTTTTCCCACTCTGTACTGCTTTCTTTTATAAGATGTTACACTCTGTCATATCATCTCTGTGAGGTTCAAATGAGGGAACCTTTTCAGGCATTCTCAGTTCTGACTGCCTGAAGGGGCAACTAAATTGAGACATTCCTGTAGAAGGGTTTGAATTTGGTAAATCAACAGTTTCTAATAGAAGGACATTTTATTAAGAAATGTCGATCTGTCTCTGTCCTGGGTGTCAGAAGGAAGGCTGTCAGGCTGCAGAAGCCCAGCACAGCTGCTCTCCTGTTTTGGTTATCAATTACCAGTCACACTTGCCCTCTCTTCCTTTCACTTGAACTGAGAGTTTTCATCTGAACAAGACAAGAAAGGAAAACATTGTAAGATCTATGACAGATCTCTGCTTTCCGAAGGCCCTGAAGGGAACTTACAGACTGATTTTGACCAGACAGGTTTGACTTTGGTAACTACTTAAATTGGCATATGGTAATACAGAGTCTATATTATTTGTCATAGTGCAGTACATGCTGCTTTATTTTCTTTAGAAACTACTGATATTGTGCATATGTCTGTCTTGTACCTATATGGCTACATAAAAATGTGCACTAATATGCTGTCTTGGAAAAGTGAAATTATTACTCTAACTGCATCTAACTGATAGCAAAAAATGTAATTTGTCCTTGAGTCCTGAACAAATATCAGCTGGTTTCATACTGATGCAATTCCAGTGCAATCACCCAAAACTTCTGCCTTATACAAAACAAACTTGCCAGCTCTGGTAATTTTGGCTAGCCTACCACAGGTCTGATTTCACATGGCATTTCTGAAGAAGAGCCAGCAGCAAAATATAAATAATCCAGCACAGTATCAATACACAGAAGAAAGCAGTAATCTTTTGTCTGTCCCAGTCCAAGGACCAAATCTGAAGTGACTGTGGAGATCTGTATGTCCCAATGACTTGCCTAAGAGTTGCAGGAGCAAAGCATCTTTCAAGATCAGTAAGCCCAGCCCATTTGCCTATATCACCGGCTGCTGGTCTCCTGACATAGAGAATTTCTCACTTTTTGGTGCCTTTCTTAACAGCAACGGAGCAAGATCTCAGATGCATCCTGGGAGCAAAAGCCATTTACAGTATCTCACTCTTGTTTTCATTCTTCACCTTTTCCATTGACATTAGGTATGCCAGGGACAGCAATAAGCTCTGCCACTAAATCCATGCTTAGATGAATCCAGAGACAGCGCTGCTCTGCGGAGAAATCACAGCAACATGAAGGGAGAGTAATACATTTTATAAGCCAGTTGCACAGGCTGAGAGTTAAGTGCAGACAATATATTTCATAAAAGAAATAAATGTTTAATGGCTGTAAAGCAGTTTCTGAGGATACTTAAGTCTCCTCTGTGAGAATGTTTGTGTAATCTTAAGGATGCTTGAAATATTTCTTTCTAATAAAAATACCGACTAGGTTATTTATAAATTGATTTGTAGAATATCACTGATACTTCATGGCACTGCTGGAAGAAGATGAGCTTCATGGCTCAGATACAAGCCCTGCCAATCTCTTCGAGTTTACCCAGGACTCCATCATGTTTATAGCTCAATCATTCAAATGCAGAACCTTTAAGTATTCCTCTTAAGAATCCACATGTTGGAAAGATGGGACTCTGCGATATGTTTGTCATTCCCTCATCACACTCTGTGGCAGCAATGGCCATGTCAAAATCTTAAGGAGGATGCTCACTGCCTTCAAGGCAGTGTAGAAGCTGAACACTGCTAATCCACAGAGCCCCTCTATGTCAAGGACTCTACTGTCATAACGATGCATGGAGACATGGCATGATACATAACAGAGGTCGTGAGCTATGTGAAACCAAACAGGAGCAACATTTGGAGACACTAGTGTCTGTATGTCTGTCACTCTCCCCCACCATCCTTCTCTTGTGCACACAGTACTTGGCTTTGCTGGGCCTGTGCTCTCCTCCTGTCCCTGCTCCTCTCATCTCTGACAGTGAAGAGAGAGTACCAGGTTGGAGCTGGAGGCTCAGGAGAGGATGAGATGCACCCCTCCTCTCAGCCATAACCTTACGAAGTCTTGTTAGGCACCCTCAAAGGTTAAGAGTATCTGCTGATATCATGGAAGTATTTTCAGAGTTGGGGGGAAGCAGGTCTTCTGTCATGGGAAATTCAAATGATATTGCTAAGCCCTGCTTCTCCCTCCTCCCTCAGCTCATTTCCGCTATTGCTACAAACCCTAGAATTAGAATTATGGATTAAAATCAAAACCTGCTCAGGGAGCAGGAGAATGAGTGAAGCCTGGTTTCGTGCAGAAAACGTTTGTTGCCTGAACATCTTCCTTTGCTATAACTACTACAGCTTTCTCGTACAGCCCCTCACCAGTAAGAGGCCACTCCAGAGCTAAGCTACTGCCGCTGCTGACAACATGCAAGAGAGTGTTTTCATACTTTTCCCACCATGCAGCTAGTTATACAATTGCTTTCCCCTACCAGGCTGTGAAGTGTGTCAGAACTTAATTACATTTAAAACTTTCAAACTTGGTAGGAAATGGACAATTAAAATATATTATGTCCTTATGAGGCCAGACTAATAAACAGCTTTGGTGCCTACCTGCTCTATAGTTCAGAAAACAGAAAAGAAGCAGAATGTCTGCTATAATTCAGATGGAAGTAGTGGCTAATTCTCCTCCTGTAATACCACTTCAGTGTGTGCCAAGGCATCTCTTGTAATTCTAAGGAAAACTCTAATGGTCAAAAGTTACAGAAAACTCCATTCTGTCGTATGCCTTCAGGCTTCAAGCAGAGTATGCAGTCTACAAAGATTCTTGCCAAAAGAATATTCATATCGGAGTTAAAGCTTGGTGGTCTATGGATAATTAAAAAAGAAAAAAGGAGACAGCAGGTCCCAGGAACACATTTGAATTGTGTGTAATGTAGTTTCTGTTACATGGTACATTGCCACCTGTACTGTGATGTATCTGGTTCTGTTGGTCTGAGAGCCAGCTTTCCTCACCCATAGCTCGTCAAATACCGGCTCTTTTCCCTCGGTCTCAATGTTTGCTCCAGAGCCATCCCTCCTCCCTGAGAGGAATTTGGAGCCACAAGTCAGTGCATTAAAATTTATTTTCATCAGCTGTTGGTTTTATTAAGCCTCACTGCTTCATAATGTGCAATGGTCAGTATGGTGTCTCTGAACATGTGCGTGTCTTCATGCACATACAGGAACCTCTGGGTGAGACTCTAAGGCCTCTCTCGGGGTCAAGCAGGTTCCTGGCCGTCAGAAGGAGGGAGGTCCACGCTGCAACCACTGGTCATTGGGAGAGGGGAGAGTGCGGTGCAGCGTGCTTGGGGAAGTCGGAGAAAGGCTCAACATGGTGAAGGTCTAGCTGATGACGCCAGTCAGGCCCTGGTGCACCTCTGCCGAAGGGCCGGTGCGTGCAGGCCGTGCTGCAGCAGTCTGTATTGATTGGGTTGGCAATGCGCCTGGGCAACTGGATAGATAACTTTTCCATGGAGAGACCAGAGGAAGGCTCAGCTGTCCGTGCCTCACAGGTTCAGCTAAGGGATATTTCATTTCTCATACAGGCTGATCTTAGTAGCTCTCTGCTGTATTCTGTACCTAGTGAAGAAGCCCGCTGAGCAATGGAAAAGTATCAAAATACATGTGGTATAATGGTTCAAACAACCGAGGAAGAACACCATAGGTGCTGGTGATTAATATGTGCTTGTTAAAGGTGGGAGTACGTAAACATTTCCTCCATCACAACTGCAAATAGTGCCTGCTACGCAGGAAAGCAATACTCTGCGTAAGCTGCTCTTTTCTTCAGGTAGGCAAAAGTATGCAGGCATCTCCTTGGGATAGTGACATTTATCATTACAGTGGTCAAAGGCACATCCAAATAATTTTCCTGCCTGTTAATCTGTCATCATGTAGTGGCAGCAAGATATATTATCTCAATGTTTACTATTTCCGTGCTCGTAATTTTTTGCACTGCTGGCATCATGAGCCGTTCCTTTCGAGGAAGCTCATGGAGGCTAACTTGGCAAAGCTCCCGGGGAAGCCAAGGTTTTGTGGGAGCAGGGACACCAGGAACGGTGCCAGCATTTTCCCTTGTCAAACTCCATTCGAAGATACAAGAAAGGTGACTTACTGTAATCCTAGCAGAGAGCGGCTCCTGAGTGGGCGTGCTCTAAAAAATTAAAAGAATTAATCTAACAAGGAGTAGAAGAGCTTTTCTCTTTGGCATCTTTGTTAGCTGTTTGTCCAGCATATATGATTATTTTCCATCTTCCTTTGTTAATTTTTTTCCATTTTGACAATTCTGCCTTGGTAACTCCTTAAACTATCTTTAAACTCTATAAGCAACAATGTAGAATACAAGAACTCTTCAGATAACTCTTGGTATTTTTACTCTTTCCAGTCTGTTTAAATGACATGTATTATGCTACAAAATTCCTTGAAGACATGTTCCTTTAAATGAAGACTGCTGTTAGTTACAAGCTTTATTAGAACTCGGTCTACATCTAACCTGCAGTTAGTTACTTCTCTTTCAGATTCCTGTTGCTTCATCTTCTCTGCGGCAACCTTTATATCTTAGATTTAATCAATTTTAGTTCATAAATGAAGTGACAGAGAAGCTTGCTTAAAAATACGCAGAGACAATAATGTCTAACACTGTTCTCTCTGATTTAATGAATAAATCATCACAAAAAATGAATGGTAACTTGCACAAAATACCTTCAATACGAGATTTCAATTAGAAATACTTTAAGTGTTCATATTAAGAAGCCCTGTATAAAACTACAGAAAAAAAAAAGATGACTTTTAACTGTCATTACAGTGAAATGAATACTTTCTCTCTGGAGATTTTTCTCTGTTGACATCTGACCAGTTTTGAATGCTTTGTTACTTTAACTTCTATATAGTTGCTTAGACTGATACAAGATACAGCACAAGCAACATCAGATCCAAACAGGGGTGAAAGTTTGCTTGGTGTTGGTGGAAATTGCTACACAAAGTGCAGGATGTTTCACAGAGGCCTTTGATCCTGAAAGAGAAAGAAACACCCGGTCTATTCCCCTTCCCACTCAGCTGCACCTCCGTCTTTGCCTGCTGACCTCCTATAATGAAATCACGGCTGCCATTAAAATAATGGCAAAATTGCAAAGCCTCGTCCAAAGGTGAGGTTTCCTTGTGGACCAGTTTCACTGCAGTGGATCCACGTGCCTGGTCCAGACCCGGTTCATCATTACTTCAGATGTTTTGATTCAGGAAGAGACCATTCTGCATCATCACATCTATCTCCTGTGTAGCCAGGCCCACAGAATTTCTCCCTGGTCTTCTTCCAGTTTTTAGAGCTAGAGGCTATTTTTTAGGCTGGGTTTACCGGTTTAAATGATGATGCATGCACCACTTCTCAGCTTCTTATTAACAGACTATAGCCAGAATGGAAAGAATAGCTCTAGACAGAGACATAGTTACATATTTAGTTCAACACATTCAGGATAGATAAAGCAGGTTGATTTGTTACATGATGGTTGGTTTCAATCTGTTACCCAACAGGTCTGACCCAGGCAGTTAACAGCAGTGTACTCAGCAGTGATGAGATCCTGGCGGCTTTGCAACTGCTGGTTAGTTGGAGTCCAGCATCAATAGTGATTTTGTTAACAGGAGACTTCTTCCCAAAGGCTTTGCCAAATAGCTTGCCTTGAATGGCTAAACCTTATAAGCAGCTTCATTTAAATAAAAGTGGGCATAATAAGTTAAGTGAAAAATCAAAGAAACTGAATTGTCCAAGTAGATGTATAAAAACAGTGTGGCAGAAAATCAAACTGTGCCTTTCTCCCTTTGCTTTCATATTGATTTTAAGGAAAAGCGGCAGCAGTTTGTTTCCCTGACTTTCTTGGTCGTAAATTCTCCATTTTCCTTAATGATTAAAATCTTACTCCATCGCAAATGAGGTTGTTTTATGTATGGAAAATGTAAACCTTTGGAGATGAATGTGCAGTTCATCCAGCCAGTGAAATTTTATTTGAGAACTTTCATTTTTCTGTGCTAACATAGCTGATCCAAAGTCTTTCTGCCAGAGTCTCTCACTTGCTCTGATGACAAAAGAGCATTTACTCTTCACCTGTAGTGCCTACATGAAAGAAAATATTTATAAGGCATGGCATAAAACTGAAATGACTTACCAGCAAATGTCCTAGTTTCGTGTCAGTGTGCAGTCAGTAGTTGCACTGGTCCTGAAATGGAGGAGATGAGCGACTTCTTATATCCTTGATGGTAGAAAGAAGCAGAACACCTGAAAAGCTTGAATGAAAGGGAGCAAATGTTGAATCAGGCTTAGTTCTCTAAAGAGTCAGAATTGCACCTGGAAACATTCGCAGAATTACTTAAATCTCCTTCTCTTCTGTCTAGTTACTTCATCTCTGAACGCTCTCTTGGCCAATTTACAATGGTGACAGGCAGCTTTAATTAAGACATAAAACTTGAAGTTGTTCTAATTATTGGTTTCTAATTACTGGACGTTTCCCTGGTTCCATCCTTTTTTTGTATTTGATTGTTTCTTCTGATGCTATAAAAGCAGTATTGGCTGCCTAGGGAAATTTTCCATTATTCTGGATGGATTGGGTCTCCTGTAGGCTGACATTTAATCTGGACTCGTGCCGAGTATGTTGCAGTCAGTATGTTAATTGTAAGAGGCATTGCGTGTGGAGGTTCTCCCTCACACAAATGGGGAAGTCTTCAGGACACTTGGTGGTACCCCAAAGGTCTTTAAGCAATTCTGGTTTTTCTGTAATTACTGATGCTCCTCTGCAACTAGAGGTAATAAGCATCAAGAGCAAGCACAAAACCTCTTTTTCTGTACCTAAATAACAAAAGGCAGCAAAGAACAATGTAGCCTTACTGCTGTAAAAAATACCGTCACTAACCTGTGGCATGCATGCCTGTGCAGCAGCGAATTGGGAAACTGAAGGCACTTTCTTTATGGAACTACTGCTGTCTCGCAGCACATCAGGTGGTTGGAGGGCCTGTAGCTAGCCACATAGTGGGTTTTTTTTCTTTCTTTTTTTTTTTTCCCTGTGCATATCCAGACCACAGGGGCAAATGCAGTATGGATTGTGGTGCCCACCCTGGCCAACTCCAGCAGCAGCACCTGTGAAGCTACTTCAGGGCAGGTTTCAATGCAAATTGCATGGGTTTACTGTGGACTTCTGGCGTATCCTGGGCTGCTGACCTCCTGCTGCCAGGTCTAACCCAGATAATTGGACAAAGTTAAAGCTAACCTGCCTAGGACCTACCATACTAGAGTCACGCCACCTCACTAGAAACAGTGGGGCTATTTCTTACTGAGTAAACAGTTACAGGATTAGAAAGAGGACACCTTAGGTTAGGTCCCATAATCAGGCATGGCTTGCTTTCTCAGAGGTCCACTGGTTCCTCTCCACTGGCCTTGTGCGTCTCTGCTGAGTGGTGTTCCTTCTGGCTCTGCTCTGGTTTATAACAGATAAAAACAGTCGGCGCTCTCCCTTTTAAAATAATCCCTCCTCCAAAAATTTTCAACCTACTGGTTTGTGTTGTCTACATTACAGGACCAGAAATACAGATCAATTTTGCAAGGAGGTAGATGAAAAGCAGAGTAGGGAAAGGAGAAGAAAGAGAAGAGAGTTGCTAAGCTTGTCGAACTACTTTCTCTGAAGAAAGTTTTAAAGACGTTTTCCAGGGATATCAGTAAAAATTGTGAAAGGCTGTCATTTGGTTATTCAGAAATAAAATGCTAAATTTGATACCTAGGTATAGTTTGAGCAGTTTCCTCTTTCATTAAATGCTTTGCAGGTGGTGCTAATATGAACTTAATGGCAGCAACAGTGATGAAGACTTTAAAAAACAGGAGCATCTACATCTGCATTTAAGCGCTATAGTCTGATATTCAGATTACTCTGTAGATACCCCCATATCAACTGCTGAAGAAGTGTTCTGGCGTTAATACGTTAAACCATGTGTGTACTGGCAGGTAGCTAAAGTGTCCTCCAACCTGTGCAAATTTGCCCCACCTGTGATTGCTTGAAATCTGGAGCAGTGTGCATTTATGTCACACTCTTCACTTGAAAGACTTTTGCTTTTTCACCCAAGAAACTGCATTTGGACATTTTTGATAAAAAGTTGTACTGTAACCAAGGCCTTTTTGTAATTGATCTCTTGAGGCCTGTGAATCAGAACGCGGGTTTGAACGAGATGTGTAACCCATGCTAATTCAGCACGGTCTCTGTCCTGATCTAGTGACAGGCCTACATAAGCGATCTTATAGTCAGTCTATAACCGCTTGTCCCCCTACTGAGTGCAGGTGCTACCGCTCTCCCACTGATGGGTGATGCAGTATTAAGAAAACATTTAAGTATCTTTAATTACGCTTACTTTGAAACAAGCGTATAGAACCAGTGCTGTGTAAGCATTCACGTCTTCAGAGACCACTGTCACTATGGCTTGATAATCGTCTTCATATCCTTGCACAGTGCTAATTTCTCCTATTCGGATAGCAGGCTTTGTAACAAATTTAAATTGCAAACAAAGCAAAGTGTTCATGAAAAGTGCATTAGCTGCCTAAGCTAGAAATACAGAAATTGAATATGTGATTTATGTAAATTATGGAACTGCAAGTGCTTTCCAAATTAAGCCACTAATCTATAATGTAAACATATTAAAATGTTGCAAAAAAACATTCGTTTAATGTAGCATGAAAAATGCTGCATGGTTGCTGTATAAAATGTTTTATTTTGGTTGTGCCACCTGAAAGTAGGAAATAGAGTTGATAAGAGTGGAGAACTGACTTGATTCCTCAGCGAGGAATCAAACACCTGATAATCATTTTGTTTTGTAGCTTGTGATTTCTTCTCTTTTGATGTGGAACTATCAACATTTACCATGAAAATTCAGAATGCGCGTGCTATGCTTTATTTTGTTAATTTGGTGAACACCAAGATTAATTTCAAGGTTCTGTCTAATCAAACGTCTTCCTCAGCCCTGAAGGACAGCTCCTCAAGAAGGGGTTGTGATCTCCCATTTGCAGAGACGCAGATTTGCTGCTGGGGTTCTGCCCACACAAAACTGCCATGGTCTTGGATTTCGTACTGTGAGGACGAGATCGTGCCTGGAGCTCCGTGTAGCGGCCGTACCCTGTCCAGGGTGCTAGCGAGATGTTTAACCTCTCCCATTCTCTCGTTACTCATCAAGGCGCTGTGCTGATCTTACAGCCCTGTCTTCTGGTCTTGCCTTGTCCAGTGGGAAGACGAAGCTGTTAGAAGCAGAGGCAGCGACAGGCTCCCCAGCCTGGTGCCCTGGGGGATGGAAGTAGGGCTCAGGCATCCTCCAGCCGTTCAGGCAGAGGGAGAAGGCAGCTGTAAAATGGGCTGCCTCCCCCAGGGAGCACCCGAGGAGGTTTTTTCTTCATGCTGTAGTTGGCTAGGTGTGGGAACTTCTGCCAAGAAATGGTGGTGTTTTTAAAAATTGTTTCTATTCCAAAAGAGAAAATAAAGAAATAATGGTCAGAGTTTTCCATGTGAGGTCATCAGAAGTTTTTCTTCTGGCTAGGCTGGAATTTCCCATTTCACTGTAAATAGATTTTGCTGTAAATATGTTTGGTTATGATGACAATTAAAAAAATGTGGAAAGCATTTAAGACGAAGTGTGAAAAACCATTCAAAATTTAGCATGGTGCATTTCCTGTAGAAAGCCAGAGTGATGCACTTGGATAGTGTCAGAATAGAAATTCTGTTTTTATTAAAAGAAATCGTTAATGCTAAACTGTAAATTTGACCAAGTTTACACAAAAGAAATTTGAGTAGTAAATCTGTAACTGATTTTTTTCTAAACTCAGCTTGTATTTCCTATCACCTACATGGAATCAAGTTTGGTAGCAAAATGTATTTCAGCTAAGGGATCTGACCCAGAGCCCATTCAGGTTAATGGAAGGATTCTCTTCAAGTCTCATAGATTTGTGTTCAGACACGGAAGGACGTATTATGCCCTTAACTGGCTGGAGAACTGGTCAGCAGGGTAGTGCTATGGAACAGAAAATAAAATAGGAAAGCAGAATGATATTAAGGCTTTACTTTCACCTCTGCAACGTGTACAGCTGCAGAAATGCTACCGCAATGACTCACTGTTGTTGCAATGCATCGATGAACTGTAGGTCTGCAGCTTGGCCCTCGAAATATTGACTGCCTTCACAGGTAATTCTTCTTGTTAGCACTTGGAGTAACAAGGACTTATACTTAGAATTAAGACAGTCAAAATAGGGCATTTGCAGTAAATAGATGGTGCTGCACTAGAGTGAAAAAAGCTATGTGATGCAAAAACATGCTTAATAAACGTGTTGTAAAAAATCAGTGTTATATCATGCCGTTTATGGTAAGTGGAATCTGACTGCTGCCTCCTTTAGTCAATGTGCAGCCATAAATATTTGCTTGGCAGAGGGATTTGTGCTCTTTGTGAGTGCTGTGTCAGCAAAAGTGCTACCTGGCTCTCTAGGGTATGAGCCTAACCCACCTCTATGCACCTTATAGCAAAAAGACTGACTTTCCAAAATGCTTATTCTCCCTAGTGGCTGCGAAGGGCTGGCTGCTGACTCCTTCCTCTGCCCCTGGAGCGCAGGGCCTGCCTTTACCAACAGGCCACGTTATTAGAGGTTAGAGGTGCTGGCAAGTGAAGGGGCACCTGAGAGCAGGGCTCCATAGCCAGTGTGATCAGAGCAGGGTACGGGGTGAATGTTCCTCTCCTGCGTGGCTGCGGAGTCACTTCCCCTTAGTCTTGCTTGATCGGTGAAGTCTGAAGCACAAAGTGAGATAATTTCAGCAGGAGAGTTGGAGAACGTCTCATCCCAGGCTGGGACAAGGACCTCAAGACTCCAGTTTTTGGATTGAGCCACTTGAAAGTCTTTACCCTTAGGACAGAGGAAATGTATCTGTGGGCCCAATGATATGTTCTGGAAAATCAAGACTTGTGCCAGAACTGGGAGAATCAGCTGCTTTGTTGAAGGCCTTGAACTGTTTAACATTGCTACGATGGTGCTGCCTGAAGGCCCCTAGCAGAATGTACCGCATAACATACTAAGTGAAAGAAAATACCTGGAGGTCAGGGTAAGAGCTTATGATAGTTCCCCGGACTGATTTCTCGGTCACCCATTTTAACAAACATTTCAGCTCCAGCCTTCAGCTAGTCTGGAAGACTCCTCTGTGGTGACTTCTCCTGTCTGTACGAGAACAAAAGTTAGAAGTTGCTTTCTATCAAAGTCCAGTCATGTCTAAGTTACTTGTTTAATACTGATACCAGAATCTATGCCAAAAAGATTCTGGTTACCATGGTGCCACTGCTGGCACGGTGTGAACGTAGAGGTGAACCCGGTCTTTGTGTAAAATACACTTGTATGTGCGCTGTGCATTTTTCAGAACAGAAGTCATTTATAAAATATGCGTGCCTGGGGAGAGACAAGGTGACGGACAGGCCCTATTTCTGGGGAAAAGGGGGTTTCAAAAAGGGCTAAGAGAGCAGAAAACAAAGTGTGTTATGGTGCGGTGAGACTTGGGCTGCTAAACCTCAACAGATTGATATGTCTGCACAATTACAGATAGCCACTTTCAAATATCTTTTTCCAGTTTTTTATTTTCCTGGCAATTATAAAACTTGAATGCAGAGATTCAGTACAGTGATCATATTATAACATTCAATTTGCTTTTAATTTCTGAACAGGTTTTACAGACAGAATGTAATTTGGGCATTTTAAAGCATTTCCCATGGAACATGCCGTTGTTACATTTATTAAAATATCCCCTGTGGAGTTGGCTTTTATCGAGTAAATTATGGGGACTATCATCCACTTGGCAGTTTCACAACTTTTGATCATATATTTCTCCATTCAGCATTGGCAGGGACAATTTAGAGGTATCATGGAAGGTTGTGCTTCAGCAAGCTGATGTTTGATGGAAGAGATTGGGCATGTAGTCAGGTAAAAAGAAAATGTACTCAAGTTAAAGGCAAGGCGCATGGATCGTAGAAATCCTGTAACGAGCCTACAGTACAGTACTTACTGTCTGCTTTCTAGTCACCTGAAAAGCAATAGATGAAGGCTATTAAGAGCCTAGTCAAGTTTTTGTTTCCATTAAAAGGCTTCACTGCTACTATGAAGCCATCTGTGTCGAAAACAAAGTGGCCTTTCCCCTTTTTGGCAAACTTTGGTGGTATTCTTTGTATCTGAATTCACAAATCTATCCACTCTATAATCTTTCCCCCTCAAATAGCTTTCTCCAGCCATCTGCTGAAAGCTTTAAACTATCTGATCCTGTGGAAACACAAGCATTACCACCTCTGCGGCCCCTTGAAAGCCGACCAGAATCCTGAACCTTTCCGTGGTATTTTTTCCGTGGTGAAATTCAGCACACTAGACCCCACGTCCTGCTGAAGCCAGGGACATACTGTCCGAATCAGTACCAGTACCACATACTTGAGGAGCAGTTTGCATTTGCACTTGATTAAAATGTGAGATTTGGCTTCTGCTCTGTACAATAGGACAAATTGTCAGATTCATATGTTTTGCTGCATGAACTTAAACATCCATTATTTACAAGTGTCAGAAATACAATCACGAATGCTTTCTGGTTATATGACCAAAACACATTGTGTACAGATGCAATGTAGGTTTATCGAATCACATAACCTCTGGCAGTTCGATTTCGCAAAGGAGCATTTGTGGTAGGAGTGATGGAAAATGAGTTGTTACATTATGATATGAAGTTTAACCTTGTAACCCTGACTTCTAGATAGAGTCAAATATGAATTGTAGTGTCATTTCATTTCTCACTCTCAGATTGCCAGGAAATGGAATATTGTCGCTACAACCTCATTGAAGTTAGTTGCTGTTTTATGGGAAACTGTGAAAAACATTCTGTTCATAGAGATGGCAGCATATAGCTTTTATCTTCTCTCTATCCCATCTTTCTTGTTTTTTCTCAGAAGACGTTGGGACAAATAAAGGATTTTTATTCCCCCTAGCTCATCTACTCCCACCTTCAATGGGAAATCTTTTTAGATTAACTTCCTAGTTAAATATACAGCACCAAGTAGGAGGTGCAGAGGAGGACTTTAGTAACTGCTGGTGAAGAGGAGGCAGCCGCAGTAGCAGCAAATGAACTCCAAGGAACAGGGATCCTGTTTTCGTGCAAATGTTTCTATTAGTAAGAAATGAGAATAAAAGTACGTAAGATCTATAATTTATATTAAAAAGTCTCTAAATAAGACTTCTTTTTAAGTTTCCTTGAGATGTCAGCAACTCTTCAGAGCATGATACCTCCATATGTGAGTAAATGAGTATTACATATAGCTGCATGTATTTTTAATACCCATAAGACAGGATCTTTCTGATCACATCAGCATGCTTTAGTATAATTTGCTGAGACAGCCACAGAAACATGCTTGATTACAAACAATGCTTTGAAGACTCAGTAATTGACTATTAAGTCTAGGATTAACCCAAAAGAGATCATAAAACAGCATGATGCAATTCACTAAGTGATTGCAAAGATGTTTGAGGAGGTAACTTTTAAATGACTTTGATATCCCTCTGGGCCAATTCTGCCATCCTTAGTCATGCTGAATAGTATTTTATTCTACTAATAGCCTGTATCTGATCAGTGGGACTCTGCAAAATGAGGCACAACTCAGTGTGAGCTAACACGGCTAAAATGGGTCCAAGTTGTACTGTGTTTATATGTTTTATTAAACAATTTGTAGTTACTTGGGTAAGTGATTTGTTGGTACTGACTTCTTAATAGCAAAAATGCAAATACCCGAGTGTATTTTCCAAGAACCTATTTCTTGCACTGCGACATCACTGCATCATGAGCAGTAGAGCTGCAGTCTGACTGGATATCAGCATGATCTTCCCCAGGCTGGTATTTAAGGACTGAGTAAGTATGAACTCCTTGGAAGCGAAAGAAGGGAGTGTTATTCCCACTTGATAGACAAGGAACTGAAACACACATTAGATAGAGTGGAAGATATCAAGAATAAAGTATGTTGAGGTGAGGGGAAAGGCTGGTGTCCTAGACTTCAAGAGAAGGCAATTTTCTTTTGAATTACAGCCACTTTTTATTTTCATCCTCAGCACTGAGGATGAACTGGATTAAAAAGCTTTTTTCACTAGGCTTTGAACATCATATTTTTCAATCTCCAGGCAGAATCTAGCTCACTTTTTTATTAATCTGTATAGATTGACATTTTTAAAAACTCTGAACTTCAGCTTTTCCAAGTTCATTGCCCTTCTGAAAGTGAAGACTATCTTCCAGCTTCACTACAAAATACATGAATTAGTAAATGACCTTGATTTCTCTCTTGGTGTTTATTCTGAAAACTAGTGATGACAATATAATGAATGTTGCACTGTAGGCCTTATTATCAGAGAGGTTTTTTCAATTAATGCACTTACTCATAGTTGTTCAATCAAACAGTGCATTTGAGGAGGCAGGGAAGGTTTTTAGGTGTGATAGGAGAAGACAAAATGAGAAAATAAGTGTTGCACTCGAGGAAGGTGTTAGCTTAGTGTGATGTTTAGAAATAGAAATTTTCACTAAGCTGCTACAAGGCACACACCAATCCATAGCTTGTCACACTGGCCTCTTGATGACTCTGTCTCCCTGATGTATCAGTCTGTTCTTTTTTTATTATTTTTTTTCTTACTTTTTGATTCAGTAGCCTGTAAGGAAAGGCAAAGACGGACCTCAGCAGCTCTTGGGAATGAGTGTTTCCCAGCACAACCGGGCCCCGTGCATCACCCGGCCTGGCGCTGCACGCTCTGAGAGCTCCTCTCTGCGGCATTGGTCGGAGAGCACACAGCAGGGGTGACGTATACACTGTGGAGGGGACATCGATGGTCCTAGGAAAAGTCAATTTTCTTTTCGTGTCATGTGTCATGGCTCTTACGAAGATTGTGGTGCGCTGTTTACTTGCAGAGCAAAGCTTTCTGATAGTCCGTTTGTGGATTTACTCTCCTTCCAGGCTTTTCTCTCACACTGGGTAGGAAAGAAAGTAAATGTTTCGTAACGGTGCCAGTAGTCAAAAAAGGTTATAGGGAATCTGTGGCAGCAAGTTTCCTGCTCTCAAAACCTGCCTATCCCTGGATGTTCCAAAACGACGACAGGAAGGAGTAATCCTGGCGAAGGAGCAGGCCACCTTCCCACCCGGGAGTGCAGTGGTGCTGCCTGTGTTGGTCTGCAGTCAGGCACCACAGGCTCAGGTGCAGTACCTGCAGTGGCAGCGATCACAAAGTCAGGTCTGAAAGCAGCATTTCAGTCATCTCTAAGTCTGAAACATGTTTATCTAACCCCCAGGGGGTTTTTTCAGTCAATAGTAGGTAACAGTTGCTTGGGAAAAGTATGTAATCAGCACTACTGCCGGTACAGACCCTTCCAGCTTCCGGCCACTGGCGGTTTCGGGACCTCCTCTTCTGGAAATTGCATTCAGAATAGGAATAAAGAAGAGTTCATCTTTGTGTGCCCCTTCACTGCATAAGTTCATTTCTTCGGATGTTTTTCAGTAAAAGTCTTTTTCACTTAACTTATAATGAATGTGGTGCAACATGCTAGGAAAACATGATATTTTGACAATATCCTACATATACTTACTGGAAGATACGGAGGAAACTAGGTGGAAAAAATGCACAGATAGTGACCAGATGTTACCTAAGCAAATTTTATTGAAGATTAGTGTGAAATGGATGTTATGCAGCTCTGTTAAACAAAACCAGGTGTTTTCCAATTCTGCCACTCACATTCTGGAGGACTAACCTAATTGAGTTTTGCCTAAATCTGTAATACAGGGTAAGGCTCGTGAAATGTGCGGTTACTTTTCCAGCTTATATTCAATAATTGTAGGCTTACCATTTACGTTACAGCAATAGCTTTCTCTTTCCTACTGTTTTGGAAGGGCCAGTGTCATATCTTAACCTCTTGGCCTTCACATGGCCTTGCAGGGAAATTTCATGATTGCCAGCCACCCAACGTGTTGTAGATTTGACAAGTACTCGTATTTCTTCCCTTAAGAAGTCCCTCTTTACGCAAAGCAAAGAGGGAAGCAAAATATTTTTATTTGTAACAATTGTATTTTTACTTGTAAAACTGTATTTTTATTTGTAACCTTTCTCTAACGCTTTGCTGAAGATATTGTGCACTTCTCACTACAAGCTAAGTTATCGAGGCTGTTCTTTTGTGTATGGTGGTAAAAAACGGACCCAAATCTGTGCCATGATGCAAACCCCACTTGCTTCTCTCTTGCAAGGAATTGCATATTTGTCTGTTTGGCAGCTCACATTAGCACCAGGTCAGGTCTCCACGTCAGACTCTGTCTCCAGTGTACACGTTCTCTTAAACTCTGTTAGAAAGCCAATGATCTCCTAGAGTTTAGACTGGCTTTGCAGACCCCCTTCTTTTAGGTGTTGTGGTTTGGAATTGCAGGTTAAGACCAGCAAAGAATTGAAAAAGCACTTTCTAGTTGTATTTACATATTCTATGTACAAACAATGTATGTAAAAATATACATGCATATATGTGACACAGATGCAAAAACTCCTCATTCTGTGCCTGTTGTAGGAAGTTACCTGTATATTCTCAGAGGAATATAGGTTTGAGCCATGTATCTATTAAATCATTTTTTTCTTATGGATGATACTGTGCAAAGAAACCATGATCTGATGAGCGTGAAAATCTTCATGTCTTTTCTCAAAGCCCAGGATTCCCCAGCCTGTGCCTGAGCGTTCCCCGATGCAGACCAGCCTTTGAGCCCACTCAAGACCTCAGGGTTCTCCTCTATCTTTTATCCCCGGGGCTCAGCCTTTGACCATCCAGCCTCCCTGAACGCTCTGCGCAGGGATTTGTACTTGCCAGAGTTGCCCATAGCACTGGTGTTAGAGCACCGCGCTCAGCTGCGTGTTGTCAGTGTGTCCTCGCGCCCACCAAGGCAGCCGGAGGGCTGTTGCAATCCAGTCTCACTTCTGTTGACACCTTGGGGCTCCCGCCTTCAGACTATTTTTCTCTCCTGTCAGAGATGGTTGGTTGCAAATGCTCCTACTTATTTTGGGTGTGTTCAGGCTCAGTGTTTTGCAGTGGTGTCTTCTACAGAGGTGGGTGTGCAGTCCTCATTTTATGCCAGACTTCTTCTCTTTTGTTACAGTTCATCAGGCCTCCTCAGATAGCCGGGCCATAGAATACCTGGTGATACGCTCTTAAATACTCCCTGTCCGACTTCTCCATACTCACCTTTTTGACAGACGCCAAATAGCATACCATAACTAACATAAATGACTCATGAGTTGTCCGCGTGCTAGGTAATGTTCTGGACAAATTGCATGCCCAGAAGTGACCTGCATTTCTCATAAACTGGGACATTACATTCCAGTGAGGTTGCAATGATCATTCCTTACAAACTGCAGTGCCAGATTTGGAGTAGCCTAGCTGGCTGCTCTCTGACACACGGCCTGCGGAGCGGCTAATTTATAAGGGAGAAAGATCTGAGCTGATGAAGAAATTGAAAACATTTGTATTGCTGCTTTTGTTTGGATTCATTCTTTGTTGAAAAATTCTTTGTGATTTGATCATAGTGAAATCTTAAAAACATGGTTTGATCGTGTTACAAAGTTTGAAGCTTATTTGCAAGGAGTAAACAAATTCAAAATAATGGCAGAGAGATGGCTTGGCTTAACTTTTGCATATTGCTGCACTGAGTTTATAACTTATATTTTGCCAAAAGGGGATTTTTAAAAGAATGTCCTCTGTGCGGAGTTAGTGTGGGCAGTGCAGGTGTCCCACATGCAGCACTTAGCACCAAGTGCAGAGTGGTGGCCACAGGAAGTTCTACACTGCAGCTGGATTATGGGTAGGATTCATCTTCCCTAGCTTTTCCGTTCAGAAGTTAAACTCCTCCAAAGTAGTCATTTGGGATTTCTCTGTTGATTGTGTAAGGAAGCTAGACGATTGTCACAAACCAGGCGCTGTGCATTAGATGCCAGACCACATTTACGTGAGCCCCGTGTCAGCACAGCTCTGAAGCAGAATCACTCTATATTTCAGCTTGAGCACAGATAATGTTCTCTATTTGTTACACTGGTGACAAGAATCTACCAGGAGCCCTGTCCTGGTTTGTCATCTTCTGTTAGCTTTAGACTGAGACAACAAAGAGAGGCAACAGACTTTTTGTAGGCTTCTGCGTCTTCTTCCCTTCTGTTGGCAGCTGATTTATCTGTGCAGAACCCATTGCTAGATAGGTGGATGGTGGGCCACTACTCTTGCAAGCAGAACCATGCACATAGGTGTAAGTCACAAGATAGCTATCGGTGACTGTCGATAACTATTGCGCATGAGGTGCATTCTGTTCCTGAGGGATCATGTGCAATTGCCTTTAGGTTTAAATAACAGCAAAGAGAAGGAGTGAGGGCTCGCGCTCTCTGTCTGCTGGGCACCTGCTGTTGGCATGCAAGCCACGCTGCGGTGTCCAGCACGCCTCCCCTCTCACAGAGGCTGCGCCAGACCACGTGCCTCAGGAGAGCTGGGCAGTCGTCAGCACAGAGTGAGCTTTAGCTGCCCGCTTGGAAACGCTGAGCTCGGAGATGTGCTTGAAACCTCACCCTTCTGTAGGGCTTAGGGCTGTTATTCAGAGCTATGGATAGGGTGGCAATAGGAGCCATAGAAGGAATGGAGATAAATAGACCATGTTAAGAGAAGAAGCCTATAAAGCTATGCCTTATTCTGCCCTCAGCCAAGAGAATTTTATTTCCAGTTAGCAGGCAGAATTTTTTGCTCTGTTTTTTGAAGATAGAGAAGAAAATGTTTGGCTATAGACATCTGACCCTGTTTTAGGTGCTCTGGGGATGCCACCTGGCCTCTGGCAGGCCCTTTCAGGGGATACAGGTCTCCCTAAAGTCCTTTATCACATCAGCAGCCCTGTGAGGGTATCTTAATACCTAAAAATGTCCAAAATGGTGCTATGCACCTATGCTTAGTCGCGCTTGAAATATCCTTGACTGTGGTGTACAGGGCTTAGCTACTTTTCATTCCTCACATGCCTGCCTCTCTTCCCAAAGTCATAAGAGTCCAAACTATTGTTTGACCCCTTATGTAAAACGCTTTGAGTCATCGTGTCAGGGGACAGGACCAACACAGCATGGTTTCACATCATGTGAACAGGGCTGCAGCTGGTGGAGCAAACACCTTGCCAAAGACTATTGCACTTATGGACAGTTTGCAAGCTGTGTATAGGCCGGTGTTTATCAGACAGCTCAGACAACACAGAAATCCAGGCAACTGCTGATTCCCTCCTGAATAATTTGCATTGAGAATAAATGCTAAACTTGATGAATAGAAAGAGACTGGATTCCATGCTAAGCTTGATAACGCAGCTAATTCACTGTCAATGTTTTGACCAGCGCTGCTGTAAAGTATCGCTGAGGTTTTCTCTGGGCTAATATGTATCCGCTAGAGAGATGTCATGTTGATCATTCAAATTACCTGCTTTTATTACAGAAGAGCGCAAGCACAGTTTACTAGCAGTGCCCTGCCGGCCATTGGAACAAGGGGTGCTGGCCAGAGCCAGCTATTGAAAATGAAGGTCAGCCCCGAAAAGGCGTAATTAACCTGCTGAGCTGTAAGCCTGTCACCATGGCCCACACCCCCTCTCTGCTGCGTAGAGAAATGAGACCTGCAAAAGATCTTTAAGCATCATTAAGTCCAATTACATTCTAAGTAGGACAGACTGTTAAAAGGCTCTCTTATTCAAGCTTTTTCCCCCTTTGCTCATCCACACAAGGAGACGTTCTGTCCCAGTTCTCCAGGTCCTTAACAGGATATTTTCATACGTTGGTAGGAAAGTAAAGGGTTTTTTTTTGCATAATACATAGTCTTGTCAATATTATTAATAGTTAAAATGGCATTTACATTGGTAAGCAAGCTGAATAATTTAAAAAATGCCAATTTAGGCTCCTTAGAAGCAATAACTTTGCATGCAAGTTTTATGAGAGACATTTTCATTATTTATTTATAAAGTGGTAACAATTAAAACCAGTAAAATTTAGTAACAAAGTGTAAGAGATGGCCTACAGTCATTTTGTACGAAGGCAATTTGAATGTGGTGACCTAGCACAGTTTTTATACAGATGTGAACTTGTGTAAACACTCTCTGTTGCTTGTAGCCAGCATAAATGTAGGTTGAGTTACAATCTGCGGTGGACTGAACTATGAATTAATTCCATGACCTGGGGCTGTGGAGTATAATAGTACTGTAAGCACACGTTTACATTTATAAGATGGCTTCAGACTTCAGCATGGGACAGAGTGATGCAGAAGTGGCATAATTACCTTCATCTAGATTCAAAGACAGGCTGTTTTCAGCCAGCTGTAGCCCTGGGCTTCAGAAGAAGCCAAGGATGGGATGAATAAGCATGGGAAGAAGGGAGAGCAAGGATATAAGGGCATGAGGAGAAAAGAGCACAATGTGGGTCATTTTTCTTTAGCAATAAATACAGACAGTTGTATGAAAATGAGACCAGGACACTTCTGATTGCAACATTCAGTGAGGCCCCAAAAGACTCGCTTTTGCTGCTCAGTCATGGGATTTTCATCAATACCTGTTTCTGCAGCTTTGAGAGAGCCCTAACTTTAATTCCTAGGTGCTTGGGTGGGTGAGTTGGGGTACTGCCAGCACCATTGCTGTCACCTGGAAGGAGAAGATTTCCCGTGCTCCGTGCCTGTGAGAAAGGAACTGATATCTGGCCTGGACATGTTAGCAGCAAACTAAGGACATTTGCTGAGATTCTAGTAGACTTCCAGGCTGCCTCTGCCACGCTGCTGTGCACCGACAGGAGTGCAGGGATAGCAGAGTGCACCAGCCAGACAGGCCGTTGGTCAGGTCCACTTTCATGTTAAATCACATGCGACACTGAAGAGGAGTCTACTCTGGATGTCCTCATGGCGTTGCTAGTGATGCATCCCTGCAGATACCAGCTCCGCAAATGCTCGGCACAGGCAATGAGCTCCGCTGGTTAACCACGCAGATGAAAAGATTTTTCAGTCAATTTACTTGACTCTTGGGAACATACAAAAAAACAGTGACGAGCCATTTGGCAAAGCAAGTTTGAACATGCACCTTCTCCATGGAAGAGGCCTTTCTTGACTGGAGGATGTTCTTCCAAGCAAGCTGAACTCTAAAACTCTGTTCTGCCTTCACTGCGGCATCCTTTTACCGGTGTCTTCTAGGGTGCAGCTGTGCAGGCTGCCAAGTGCAGAGCACGCAATGTGCTTCTCCTACACATCTCCCTTCCAAGGAGAGAGCAGTCACTCAGATGTAGTAAACCATCAGCTCTAACCCAGAGGAGCTATGCTATTGAAAGCCCCACTGAAATGTGTGGCAAAGACAAGGAGCAGACTTAAGCCCTATGGCAGAGACTGCATATAATGCACAACTAATACAGTATATGCGCAGTTATTAAGCTGATCAGCTAATCGCAAGTCTTGATATAGGTCTGTCAGCAGAAAGAGGAGGAGTGCGCTCCAGTGGGACTGGCAGGAGCATGTTTGGATCCCACTGGGAACTCAGCCTGACAGGGACCCCAGGAGGGTTCTGCTTACCTCCGTGTCTCCAAAACCAGAAAAGCAAACCTGGCCAGCTTCTGCATGGAGCTAAGCTCCTCTGAGAGAGCAAGACAAGACCACAAGAGACTCTCTAATAGTGCAGCTCGGCGAGACAAAGCTGGCCATCTTTATCGCTTTCAGCCTTCCGTTTGTCCTTGTTTTGTGTTTGAGGAAAATAAAAATAAAAGCGTTTAACTCAATGTACAGTGGACTGAAATTACCATTAATTGAATGAGTACCTGCACATGCAGGGTTATTCACATAATGGCATGAGACAGTCTCTTGAGGCAGATTTAATTATTGTTGCTATCCCTAAGGGATAGGAAGCTTTAATAAGAGAGGGGGGGAAAAGTACTGTCTGATCTGCTCCCAGATGGAAGAAAAGTAATACTCCATACATTTTTGGGGGGCTTTTCAGAAGCCTATGCAGATGACAGATTACTGGGATGATCTTTCAAGAGTACCAAAACATTATGTGCATAATGATGAGTTTTCAGTTCTTGCTGGCTTCACATTATCAAAGATGCATCAATTATGTGCCGTCCTGGTTGAAAAGTACTGCCTGTGTGTGCTGCCTTTAGCTTTCTGATGCTTCTACGGGTGACTTGATTATTTGTGACAATTTGTCTGCAATCCTGTGTCTGAAAAGTATGTTCCTGTGCACGCAATAATGAATGCAAAGCAAAACAAGATCACGCTGACTTTGTTTGACTGTCCTTGTGTATATGTTAAAAGATGAGAGATGTCTCTATTTGATGATAAAGCCACAGCTTTCTCAAAGCATTTCTGTGCAGTCAGGTGCAGGCAGCCACCTTTTAACTGCTTATGCTCTGAAATGGCAAGAGAAGAACCAGTTTTGGACCAGAAGCTGTGCTATGTGCTCTAATATGACCACAAGGTTGCATTCCAACTGGCCTGTGCTGCCGTGGCGCAGGGTGTAGGCAAAGCTAGAGTAACTTCACGGGCATGCATCTCTTTGTAGCACTTTGCACAATAGGGCCTGGATCATGGAAATGGAGAGTCTTGAAGGAACTATTCAGATACAAACAATTAAGAAAGGCAAAAAATAGAGAACAGTCAAAATTACTAGGTAGGAGAAATATTTCTGGAGCTGGTTTGCAATATAAAAGAAAAATGATAGGAAAAGTAACTTGCAATCAAAGAGCAGGGGAAGAGTCTTGGTGTATTTCATATTGGATGGATCAAGGTGGAATAAAACAGGAGGAAGGAGAAGTGTTATTTCTGTTTATCACAGAATGGTTGGGGTTGGCAGGGACCTCTAGAGACCATTTAGTCCAAACCCCTGCTCAAATAGGGTCACCTAGGACATATTAGACAGGATCACATCCACGCAGATTTGGAACATCTCTGGAGAAGGCGACTCCACAACCTCTCTGGACAACCTGTGCCAGTGCTCTGTCACTCTCACAGGAAAGAAATATTTCCTCATATCCAAGTGGAACTTCCTGTGTTTCAGTTTGTGCCTGTTGCCTCTTGTCCTGTTGCTTGGCACCATTGAGTCTGACCTCATCCTCTTTACACCCACCCTTCAGATATTTGTGTATGCTGTGGTAAGATCCCCTCTCAGTGTTCTCTTCTCCAGGCTGAAGAGGCCCAGCTCTCGCAGCCATTCCTCATAGGAGAGGTGCTTCAGTCCCCTGATCATCTTTGTAGCCCTATGCTGTACCCTCTTCAGTAGCTCCATGTCTCTGTTGAACTGGGGAGCCCAGAACTGGACAAAGTACTTGACAGGAGGCCTCAGCAGGGCTGAGGAGAGGGGCAGGCTCACCTCCCTCCACCTGCTGGCAACAGTCTTCCCAGCGCACCCCAGGATACCACTGGCCTTCTTGGCCACAAGGGCACATTGCTGGCTCATGGTCAACTTGTCATCCACCAGCACTCCCAGGTCCTTCTCTGCAGAGCTGCTCTCTGGAAGGTCAGCCCCCAGCTTGTACCGGTGCATGGGGTTATTCCTCCCCAGGTGCAGGACCCTGCACTTGCCTTTGTTGAACTCCATGAGGTTCCTCCCTGCCCATCTCTCCAGCCTGTCCAGGTCTCTCTGAATGGCAGCACAGCCCTCTGGTGTATCAGCTGCTCCTCCCAGTTTTTTATCATCAGCGAACTCGCTGAGGGTGCACACTGTCCCTTCATCCAGGTCAGCGATGAAGAAAAAGAGACATGATAATGAGTCAAATTGTTGCATTGTGCAGTACTGTCATACTGATGTAGCTGCAGTTGGGAGCAGCAGAGGCTGCAGAACAGTGTGGAGATGCTTGAGCTGATGTTAAGCTACTCCCTGCTCCATGCTGTTGTGGTATCCAAGCAAATACTTCAGACAGGCTGGTGCTGCCAGCTGGGAGGTCACCACAGGGTTTGTGTGGGGAACGGTTTCAGCAGTGGCATGGTGGTTTGAGTTTCTTGCTTTTGCATGCACTTGCTATGCTCTGCACCAGGGAGGCTTTGCAATAGAGGAGGAAGTACCTGGTGGAGGGTCAGGGAAGAGTTGTTTTGTATTTCTCAGAGCTGAGATCAAATATGTTTCTGAATATGGCCTTGAGCTGTTTTTTATGTCATTTTCCCTAAAAGAACCCTGAAGCATTTGAAACCTAGCACTGGTTGCTAGAACCAGGACTTGCCTGAGGAGCTCCACATGAAATAATACATTGCTACCTTGTAGCAGAATACTGCAAATTAGTGCCTATAAAATGTTCTCCGTGCTGTGGATGAGGGGACGGGTGCATGCCTAAAGTATTGATATTCTCTTTGTAGAGGGCATTCTACTCTGACAGTTATTGATGGTTGGTCTGGCTCTCCCAGATTTGTATTTCCCTTTCTATCTCACACTCTTTTTTTTATGGCATCCTATTTAGAAAGCCATTAGCCCAGACCCTGAATTGACTGATAATTTAAAGGCATTTCAAAGTAAGGGCTTTGCTCCATCCCCAGGTATATGATGCATATCATTGGATACCTACTGTAACACTGCAGCGCTGTCTCGCGGTAATGGCAGGTGGATCCTCCTGCTAAAATAAATCAGCCTCCAGATCTTGCAGGAAGGAAACTGGCACCTGGAATTTATCTTCTATGAATAGTCTTAAGAATGGAGGAGAAAGCAACAGGAAGAAGCAAAAGGCTGAGTAGAAGGAGAAATAGCATGAGCAAGTGAAGCCAGCAACTAAGTTCCTTTCTCCTCTGAAAGACATCCCTAAAACTGCAATTTCATAGGAAATGTGATCTATGAACTGAATCCTTTGTCCATGTGAGAGTTCTTCCCGCGGATCTTCCCTGCCTGGCCACGCAGGCCATCATGATCAGCTCCATGTTACCTGTTACTTATACAGTGGCCAAGACTGCTGGAGTGAAATTTTTTACTTGTATCTTGACTGACGTCCTTGATAGCAGCTGTTGTACTCCAGTAAGGCCCTGCTAACATCAGTGAGCACTGATGGAGCTGTGGTACCTTCATCTGTCCTTAAGTACATGAGTAGTTTTAAGCATGTGAACAACACCGTTGATCTTAATGGCATCAAAAATGGAAGAGAATGTTTTCTAGATGGCAAGTAGGTTACGAAGAAGCTTATTTTAGAATTAGTTTGGGGAAGCAAGTAATTCTGGGTGTGGGTATGACAAACTCTAATTAGCATCTGTGAGGAATTAGAGGAGATTTGTAGAATAACAGTTCACACATTGTTCATACTTTAAATAACAATTTGGTCTAAGCGTAATTATAAATAAGCTTTTGCTTCTCATTAATTTTCTACTTGATTACTGGAGCCATTGTTCAAGTGTAGAGCAGGAAGAAACCATTAGAAACTGTTTATGCTCTGCAAATGAGAGCAGAAATTATAAAGGAAATGTATATTAATGAATAAAAGGACATTGATCCATGTGCAGAAAATTTTGTGCCTGAATGAGATGAAATTGTGCTGATTATTTTCATACACAACCAGGAATATATAAAAGAACAACTGCACAAGTCGATACAATTTCTTGTTTATCCTTCTGGAAATATTTTTTTTCTTTCTGGTTTCAGTATTATTCTTTTCCCCATAATACTTGCTAAAATGCATTATTTGCAAATCTCTCCCTTAGGCTTGGTAATTTAAAAACATGTAAAACTACTTAATATATAATTATCGAATTTCTTATATAAAAGTATTTAAACAAACAGTAGATCCGAAGAATAGGGGTTTGCTTTGTCTTTCTTGCAAACTTGGAAGCCGATCCTTTATAGTAGTTCATGAATCATGGGGTTTCTCATCCTCCTGGCTGAATGAGTGAACCCAGTCACGGTGGGCTGCTCCCTTTGTATAATTAGAGTTCTATATAAGCTAAAGTACTGGGGATAGTGGGGAAGGGTTGGGCAAATACGATATTCCTCTCCATGGCCTTGTGCAGCCACAGCTAACATTGATGATACCAAAGTATTCCCTTGTAGTTTATATCTTGGCAGTAGAGAAACATATTCTTTCTATTGCTTGTACGGACAATGTCTTTTATTGGAACTCTGTTTAACATGTTCTTCATAACCATAGTAATTTGTTAACTCACGTGTGAGCGCTTCTCTTTAGATAATGCAGATACATTGTGATCTCCTAGAGTAGAGCCTGTTCCCTCTAGATCTTTATACAGTTCTCTGTAGTTGATCATCTTAATCCCTTTCCTACTAAATTACTTTGTGAAGCACCCATCATCTCAGAAGATACTTTCCCACCTCAGTCACTGGCATTATGAGAGAAGGCAAGAAGGCAATTGCCTAGAAACATAATGCCTTTTAACTGGAGCGTAAGGGGCTCTGCTACGTCTTTCAGGACCATCTTTCCCTTTCTTTCATTGTGAATTTGACCATGAAGAGTGAGTTATCAGAAAGATAGGCTACCACATGCTTTTGTTAAGAAAGTTCTCACAGGTGTTTTCTCTGTGCTGCATTCTCCTCCACAGACTTCCATAAGAGAAGAAATAAAAGCACTGGGGTTGCACTGCTAATGGGGCTCTGAGCAAACCTCTAGGTTCTCAGTAGAAGAAGAAAAAACCCTTCTCTTTTCTGAGATGCAACACCTTTTCCCCTTTTTCCTCTCCTACAAAAAACAGCATGGAAAATCTTTGAAAAGAAAATGGAAACCTTCTTGATGGGAATTGAGAAGGGCAGGAGTACCATTTTTGAAATCTCTCTACTTGAGATGCTGTTGGTGCGAATGATGAAATTTAAACAAACTTTAGGTATCTACAGTCAGCTGGATGTGAATAAAGGACTTCTTATTATGTTTGTTCAGCCAGTTGTCTTTCTCACAAAACCCAAAATCCACTTAGATTTCAAATAATAACTTCATTTATTTAGTCTCTACTTCGGCGAGATGGCTCTTTTGCTACAGAATGTAGGAAATCTGTGTTCATTCCTCATTCAATACGTCCAGGGTAAGGAGTCATCTAAATATGAATTTAGAGCCCTAACCCATGTCTCATCTTTGCTAAAGCTAATTTACACACATTAATTTTCTGTGTGCAAAGTTATTCATTAACATAAACAGAGGCAAAGAGTGTAGCATGGTTTGTACACCTCCAGTTGGAGTATCCAACCCTTGAAATCCTGGTTTTATTTTTCCTTCTCATGGCACAGGAGGGGTTCTGGCAGGAAGTTACCAATTCTCTGATGTTACTGCAGGTCCCTTTGAAAGCAAAACTGAGTCACTTTACATTGGTACATTCGAGGTGAATGGATGTCAGCTTTGCCAGGGAGCTCTAAAATGAAACCACTTGAATCTGCAATGCTGTAGCTATAGCAGTTTTTTTAAAAAAAAACGTTATTATGGCCTAGTCTAGAGCATAATAAGGAAATGGTTCAATTAAGTGATCCTTCAAAGCAGGAAAATCACAGGCTATGGGTGGAACTGCCTGCTCTCCTTTACCACAAAATTGCACAGACAAGCCATCAGTGAAAATGCCACTTGAACTCCAGGAAGATACGGGATTTAAAGCCCAGCGTATGTGGGAGAAAGGTAGGGAGAGAAGAGGAAGTGGTTTAAATAAAACAGACAAAAGAATAGTTATGCAATCTGAAATTTTGGCTTCTCTTTTGAATTCCAGCCACATCAAAACACTTTTCACCACAATTTCCAATTAAGCAAGCATGTAGTGCTCATCATTTCTCAACAGTCTTCAATTTGGAGCACAGAAGGACATCTTTAGGAGTGATTCAGCAGGTGATCTTAGTCAAGCTTGTGAGTAATCTCCTTTCCCCTGTGAATGAGGAACTCACCCTGAGCAATACTAGCTGTCTGTGTGGATGTTAGGAGATCATCATTCTCGCATTTCCAAGGAGGGTTTGCAGTATATGCTATTATCTCCTTCCCACCTACTTTCTCATTCTTTTTTATTAGTTTTAACTATTTATATTTCACTTGGTTGCTTACATCTTGATTTTAATCTGCACTTGAGCTGTTTGTCTGTCCTCCCACCCCCTGCCAGAAAAAAAGGGGAGGGGGCACCTTCTCACAGTCGCAGAAGATGAAGTCTACTGCTTTCACATCACGTGATAACCTTTCTTTAGGCTACCAAATATGATGTGATTGATATGAGAATACAGTTTGAAGATTTTCTGAGACCGGTTTTGTAGGTAGGAAAATTATCAGCAGATGAAGTGTTTCTCTCAAAGTTGAAAGAGAATCAGTGCAAGCGTCAGGAATAGCACAGGGGTCACCTAGCCCAGTAGTCTCACCACACCGTTAATATTGTTTTCTTGTTGCAAAAATAACACCAGTTGTTGCTTTGCCCCACTGAGCTCACAAGAAGCTACCTCCAGTAGGGAAAAGAGCTATTTTGTACATTTAGAGGAAGTGCAGCAAAATGCAATCACTTGGTTTAGTTTGACATTTCATTAAAAAAATAAAACAACTTAAGAACAATGCAACCTTACAGAATCATTTGGAAAATATGTCAAACATAATGCATCACCAGCCAAGCTGCTTTAGCTAGTCAGAGGCAGTAGTATTCCATGAGTTTGCCTAGATGGGTTTGCCTTGCTGTGCTAGGTTTCGCAGCAATAGTTAATTGTTTTTCTAATGTCTTTTATTGCTACATTTCATTGTCTTCAGCCTGCTTTGAAGTCCCCTTCTCTTCTCTAATCTGAGGGCACCCTACTCACTTTAGGCAGAAATCTGTTAGTAATGGATTTACCCTCAACAGATTTTTGACAGATTAAGGTGCCTGCCAGCAGAGCCTTTGTATTCGAGTGTTCCTTGCTCACTTCAAAACTATCTGCTCAAATACTCTGGACACCTCACTTTTGGTGCTGGTCCTGTGTTAGAGCTACACCAGCCAGCCCGTTCTTTCCCTTCGGCCCTTTCCATCTCCTCTTTTATGTCTCCTGCTGCTGCTGACCTGTTCTCCAGCACTGAAGTTTCTTATCAGCCCTTCGCACTTTCTCGCCCTCTCATCCCTGCCTTATCTCACACCTTCTTCCTGCAGCACTCTTGCTGCTCTCGCTACTACATGTTTTGGTATATCTGTGGGCATGACCAGTTATCACATTTAATTGCTGTACATTTGTCATTCCTATTGGCTGCCAGTGAAGCTAGATTGACTTGGTATTACATTTACATAGTCTGCAGGCTATCTGTAGCTGTGGCCATCCTTTCTGGATAAAATAGTCTTACTGGAACCCAAACTGATTTGTGTAGTTGGAAACAACGAGATTAGGTGTGTAGCAGTGAGACTATCTCCCCTGCAAGTTGGGAGCTCTGAATTCATTTCTCCTGCCTTTCCAGACTAAACCAATTTACTTGCACACGCAGCTCTAATGCTCAGTGTTCTCCATGGCTGCAAGTCCTTAGAGTTACTTACCACCTCCTACATGCATTGTTTCTAGTGAAGACCAGACCCAGCTGTGAGTAGATGAGCAAGCAGTATTAGACTAAGAGGCAGCGATCAATGCCTGTGGTTGGGAATTTGTCTTGCCAGTTGTCCTCAGCTTGAAGTCTTGCCTTTAGTGCATGATAATGCTGAGCAGCTTTTTTCTCCAATTATTTTACTGATTCAATCCATATTTTTAATTCCCTCTCAGAAACTCCTCCTTCCTTAGTTGAGGGAAATGAGTATTTATTGCAAAGACTCCAAATGGGAAGGGTTAGCAGAAAAGAATCTGAGGGGCATGAGCTGTCCTGTTGTAAGGCTTCAAATAGCTTTTAAGAATTGCACACTGCTTTGTATTTTATAGAAGCAACTGTGTGATGCAGGTTTTCCTTGATGATAATTTTCACGTCATGTAACAGATTCTTTTGCTGAAACCTAATAAGCATCCTTGCGTCATTATAGACTGAAATACTGATTAACGAAGAGAAGTCCCTGCTGTGAGTTTAGACTCTCTTCCTTAGTAACAACAGGATTTAATTTTGACATACACCTATATTGTAAATGAAGGGTGATTAACTCAATAACATTTTCAATTTAAAAAGTAATCTGTTATTATGAATCATTGTCTGAGTAACTTGTGGTTCCATTTTTCATGGATTATAAAAAGCGGAGCAGGTTTGAAACCAACTCATCTGACTTTCACTTGAAGGAGTAGGCTTTTTGCTATTATGTCCAGTGTTTTAGGGGTTTCTAAATTAGTTTAATGAAGGAATGGTCCTTTAAAAGTCATCATCTGCCTAATCTTAATTTGTTCAAGCACTTTCTCTTTTGAAAGGCTTATGTTTTATCTCAAACGTCTGGATTCCTTGTTCTTTAGGCAGCACATTTGACAGAATTGGCACAGGAGATCAGTAGTGATCACAACAATTTTGGGTTGAATTGTATAGTCTGTGTTTGTCCTGGCTTACCTAGAAGGGAGGAAGAATTCAAGAAGGGATTAAAGTGGAATTCAGCTGCAGTAACAACACATTTGTTGGCTGGAAAGTGTCCTGCAAAAGGACTTTGAGGAAAGTGCAGCAGTGTGCATAGAAGTGGTGAACCTTTTTGAGTGGTGAACTGAGCTATTTTGTGGTTGAGATGCTCTTAAGTCTGGCATTCAGATGTAATGTTAATGAAGTAGTTCAGATAATGTAGCCTTTGAACATTGTTGAGGCCCATAGCTGTAATCTTCTGTGAGCCCATAGCAGAATGTTTTTATCTTTGGAAATGGCAATAACACAACAGTTTGGCTGAAACACTGAGAGAATTTGGAGTTTAGATGTGCTGTTTTATGGAAGCTTGAGTGCCTGGTGCCCATGTTTCTCTGTGATTACTTAAGTCAGAGATTTCAGGGAAAGTTCTTTTTGTGACATTTATAGGTTTAGAGATACCAAAATTCTGTGCTAACAATCTCCAGCTGTTTAGGTTCTTGTCCCAGAGACAGCTAAATCACAGGGTGAAGTTTTCATATGAGCCAGGAAAGTGACTTCTTTTTGTAACTGAACACTTTACCAGCATGTGGAGTTGGAGTCTGAAATTGGCAGATCTTTATGAATAGTTACTGGAGATGGTTGGCCTCATGCTTGTCTGTTTTGTCCTCAGGTCTTGTGCTTTCAAGGTATATCTGGGTGATATAATTTTGGATGTCCAGGTGGAGATTCTGGAGATCTGAGGGCTTTAAACTAGATGAGAAAAGAGATTCATTCACAGAATCAAAGGTATTCCCTATCTCCTGACATCTTGTGGCACTGTTAACTCCTATCCAGAAGTTAACTTTGAGCCCAGCATCCCCATCAAATGCTATTGGAGAGGCCTGTGAAATATCGCTAGACCAGGTAAGAAAATGAAGCCAGGGATTATTCTTACAACAGCCGTTGGCCAGATGTTTCCCAGGTCTACATCAGGTCACACCTGACTTTTAAAGTGGTTGCCACACTGATTGCATACAAACTCCCATTCTTTTATGGATAAAATATATGAGTTCCTTATAGCATATGAGACATTTTCGGTGGTTATTTTTTTTTTTTAGCTCAGCACAAAAAGCCTGACAGCCCACTACTCTTGGATAGTGTATCTCCTGGCACATCTCACAGATAACTGCACTTCAGGTGCACAGCTGTCTGTAAAGCCTGATAAGGAGGCAGGTGTCAGTACTGGAAGTGTTAGTACTGGAAGAGCCGTCTTTCACTGTGGTTTGGAGAGAAAGAAGATATGTTAGCTGTTCCATTGATGTAGACTCACATGACATGGAAATGATCTGTTTCTTTTGTACCAAGGAGCAAGTGGGTTTCCATCCCGCCTTGTTATAATTTGCAACACAAAGGAACATGAGAGAGGATGAGAAGCGCCTGATTTATGTACGCTGTGTGCTGTTTGCAGAGAGGAGCAACACAGTCCGATACCAATACAAAAGTATCTGTGCTGTCAGACTAGCACCTTAGCAATGTTCACTTAAGTGTTGATTTGAAAAGCGAAGGTCCTGCCAAGCCATTTCAGGTGTGGAATACTCAATGTATTCAATACAGTGTATTCTTTAAGAGGACTAGTATAATCAGTCTTGAATATCACTGTAATAGACTCATGTGCCTGCAGCTGAGTTTAACCAAGGTGTGGATCTCTCCCCTAACCCTAGGGCTTCACATTCAGTTTTCAAAATGAAAACTTTGTCTAAATGGATGGTGACATTTTTAGCAGTTCCTGAAAGTCTTAGAATCTGAAGTCACACTGATTTTTAGACGTGAATATGTGCCAAACTCATCTTTTGGAAAAACAACTTATCTTCCAAAGTTACTGAAAGACTTCTTGAAAATTTCGTCTGTGTAAATTGTGATGAGAAGTGAACATTTATGCCTTTCCATTAGACAGTAGAGTTATCTGACAGCGTCAGATCAAAGTATTACTCTAATGTTCATTCATTTTTTCCAGTCATTTGTTCTCTTAGCTATAAAGTTTGTATGATGTATAATTACAAACAGAAGAGCAAATGCTTAAAAGGTGCTTAGTAGCTTTGACTTGCTTCCGTTTGTAAAAGAAGTACTTGAAACAACAAATGAAACAACAAATTTTGCCCTCTCCGGGCAAAATGCCGTTACCTATATGCCCAAAATTTGGGGGGGAAGGGGGAATGGAGGGGTGTAATTATTGCAAAGTTACAGCAAGCTGAAATGCCTCATCACTACAAACAGGCTGTCTAAGGGTTGCACTGGGAAACATTAATATTTAAAGATATTCTTAAGGACATTTCCAAGCAGCTCAATGTGAAACATCTTTGCCTACTTAACACATACATATTTTAAGATGTCAATATTTTGCACACATAGAAAAACACCTTAGCTCACTGCAGAGAAGTCAAGGGTAAATGTCTTTCCATGCTCCCAGCACTGCCAAACTATTGGGTTTCTAGGAGTTATTTCAAGCATGGGAGAGCGCACAATTCTTGTATCTAATTTAATTTCAGGTTCTAATGTAGCCTTGACTTTTAGAAGATCACTCTAGAAATCAGTATCTGCAAGTCTAGATCAGAATTAACCAGGCAAAAATAAGAAATTCCTAAAATGCAACAAAGGAAAATGAGATAATAAATCTCTTGAGAAAGAAGGTATAACCGTTTTGTTTCTGTGTTCAGCTGTTTTTTTTTTTTTGTTTGTTTTTGTTTTTGTTTAAAGAGTATTGAATAACTTTGCTGCAGCAGCTAGTTTGGGGCACTGTGGGACACAAGGCATCTTCACTCACAAAGACTAAGTGGTCTGTAAGGTCTGAAATTTCAACCTCTTAAAGGTGTCGCACGTGTCTCTTCTTCAGGCGAAAGGGATGGAGGTGCCTCTTTTTTTGACAATCTGATCCGTGTACTTGCTCTACAAATCTATTCCTAACAGTCTCTTTTAAACATTCATTCTAATAGCTAAAACATTCATTCTAATAGCATTATTTAAACATTCATTCTAATAACATTATTGACAAAATCTATCCACAAACCCTTGTTTTTGTAATTTTTCATAAAATATCTCCTTCAGTCATATTCAGGCGTGGAGCTTGTCATAGTCTACATTTCAGTGTTAATTAGAAGGATGTGTTTACGTAGTTTGATATTAGAGAGCCAACCTTCATTAAGTTTGTTTGTTGGTTAACAGATTATTATTATTATTATTATTATACTTGCCCTAAGTCTGCTATATAGCTTTCACTGAAAACATTACATACAGTGAAATACAGGAGACAGAGAACAATACTTCAGGGAAAGATCTGAGGCTAGAATGAATCACAAGCTCAATCAACAGTATCAAGTCAATGATACGTAAACAGTGTCTTGCTTTTGGAGAATGTGGGGGAAATGGCAAATGACATCCTGAGATGTAGAAGCAGAGGACTGGCGCTAGAAACACCGAGGAACTTGCTATAGCCTTGTTGAGATGTTAGCACCAGAGCTGTGTCTGCTCATGGTCACCACGCTTGGAGAAAGATTTGAAACAGTTGATGGGAGAACAGCACTGAGAATGAACAGTAGTCTAGAAAATATAACCTAAGCAGGAAAACTGGAAGAATTGGAGTTGCTTGATATACATGAGAGAAGAAAACAGATAGGTTATATTCATCTTCAGCTGTTAAAAGGCAGCTTAGAAGAGTGGGTGAACTGCAGCTTTTTCTATGCTCATCCTGCAGAGGACAAGCAGCAGCAGGCTCAAATTACAGCCTGAGAGAAGGGGGTAGGCATTAGGAAAACATTTTCAGCTCTGACATGGATTGACTGTTCAGTGTGTGATACTTTCTCACTCCCACTGTTGAGGGGGTTTAAAAACAGTGTTAGAAAAATGCCCTTCAGTAATGATAGAGAGAGTTTTGGGCAAAAGGATGGATTAGGAGACATCCAGCGAGCCTGCCCAGTCCTTTTCTATGATTTCATTGCATCGAAATTCAAAACTAAAACTGAGGTTTTATTTTTTTGACCTGTGAGCATTATGAATACTCCTTGTATCCTATCTTCCATGCTTTGAAGTACTGTATTTGGACAGGAGTAAGCCCTTAATATTGTTTAATTTTCATTTGCTCAATACTAGCAAAGAAATTTTTACAAACGGGCGGGTTGGATTTTTTTCAATATTTAGTTTTTCAGAATGCCTGAAGGATTTCCTCAGGACAGAAATAACATTTGGCAGATTTAGTGGAATTACCCTGGGATAAGGGCAAGTATTCGACCTCTCCCCATATGTAATGGAACTGATCTTGGCAAGCTGTTTACCACCAATTCTCTAGATGATTGCTTCAGCTCAGCATAGGAGTTCAGAAAAATAAATTTTGTCCCCTTCCTAAAAAAGAAGTGTTCTTTTGTATAATTCTCCCTTCACTTTTGAGTCTGCTTCCCCTATTTAAAAAGCGAAAGGCAAGCATCTGCATCACTTTCATCCTAAGCTAGCAGCTTGTTACAGGATGTCCTACTAAACAGCTACCTAAATAATTAACCACAACAGTCCCATAGTATGTCAGGTTAGAGGCTCCTTCTTGTCAACTCAGAATTGGCAAAGTTATGGAGGATAATGCACGTTGTCTACTTGAGAATAGTGTAGAAAGTCAGACTCTATTTATATCTTACTAGGAAAACTTGGTTTAGGTTACTATCTTTCTCAGTTACAAACACTCAGTGTTACTCTAAGTAATAATAGTAATAGTGGGTTGCAATCACATGTGATAGCCGTGATTTCCTTCTACGAATAGCACCAGGATCTGCAATCAAAGAATTGCCAGGTGATCTGCTGGGGTTGGTGGATCTCTGCTGATCCTTCCAGCCTGAGAGTCTCACACTATTTGAAGACCTGCTTGTTAGCTGCAGTGATAACAGGCCATGGATGGAACTGGTTTATTAAGACTTTCCAGTTTTACAGATGTCATTGCACCTCTTTCTCATGGATTTAACATATCTTTAAATCTTTACACTAGGCAGAGAAAAGGAATGGAAGCTTTTGGGATCATATCTGTTGTCAGAGGTCTTCTGCAGCATGAGTTAGGCGGACTGGCTCTTTACCTTTCCTTGAATCTTCAAAATCTAGGTTTGATTGGGTTCAGCTCATTTAATGCATGGGAGAAAGTGGTAACCCGAAGGATGTTCTTAAAAAGGTTCATTGTTCTTTAATGGTTAGAATTAATGTAGTAGAGATCCCTAAAGGATGCAGTTTTGAGCTCTTGTATTTAGAGTTTATTCAGTTTCTGTAATGGAGTCAATGTTGTTGACATTGTTTATATTATGCTGCAGGCACTAATTTAACTTAACACCACCAAACTCAATTAGAGGCAATTAATTCTCACTGTTATTTCAGTAACAGAAGTATATGAATGTAATGAGAATATACTGAGAAGCTTTGCAAACCTGGGTAGCCATTATCGGTTAAGTGCATGTTAGTGTGGCAGTAACCGTCTGGATTTCCCTAGTTACCCCTGCATGGCCTGCCTAAGTGTTCGAGAAAGCCTATTATCCCTGATTGGTTTGGAACCACAGATAATTCATTACCCTCCAGGAAGCCAGAAAATGCCTAAAAGCTTTTAATAGCTCTCATAAAAAGAAGAATAAAATTAGAGGGCACCATGAAAACAGTGAGCAAGTGACCAGTGTGCTCTTAATAGCGGAGCTGTTGGAATTACATGTTGACAGGCAATGTTTGCAACAACTGAGGATAGCTTTGTTTTCATGGAGCATGTCAGGTACGTGTGAAAAGATGCCACCGATGCTTGGATGTCGCTGCCTTCCATAAAATAAGAATGCCAAGAAATGTCACAACTATGGAAAGGGATTATCTAAAAGGTTATTTAAAGTTTGTTTACACGACGTGACGTGTGTTTCCAGTGATTAATTTAGATAGCATCTTTGATTTTGTTCTTTCCTACTTAAGCTGGGATTAGCTTGGTTTTCCATTGTAGCTAAGCAGTTTCTTCTTAAACTAGGCTGCAGTTTTTTGGAGATAATGTATCTCAGAAAGCTACCTTTTCTTCAGGCTTTATGAATTTTCCTGGTAATGACATGAAGCAAGTACTTGCCCCAGGTTTTGTGAGCTGTGTGCAAAGACAGATGTGTGGTAGCATCAGGCAGCCTTATATGACCTTCCTGATTCTTTGCTTCCTAAAAGAAGCATGAAGAGGAAAACTGAAGAGCAGGCTTAGATGTTGTTGTGGTGCAGGGAAGAAGCAGGCAACAGAGAATTCTTATAAACCAGACCAATACGGGCACTATCTACCCTGCAGCTTCCCCCCAACCCCCCCGCCTCCCTGACTGCTCTGCTATCTCCATCCTCCTCTTCCTCCTTGTGGTCACCATGGAGAAATCCCTTTCTTTGGCCCCTGACTCTGTTCATGCAATGCGCTGGGGAAGACAGGAACAGGGCAGGATAGAGAATGTGGGTACTCGCAGGGTGCTGTGGGTGCATTCTGTTGCACCATGGATGAGCTGTGTCCTCACTGTTTCAGGTAGATATTTTCAGGTTTTGGCATTCCCATTTATGCATGGCGCTAGCACCCATCTGGGAATTCTTCTCTATGCAGGATCTCTGTGTTGTTAAAAAGTTGTTATGTTAACCACTTCCAAAACGTCTGCACCGATGGTTCATGTTGCTGTACACAGTGGCCGCAGAGGGAGCTGGAAGCTGCAGTTAAATGGCTTTGGGGACCTCCACAGGGAATCAGGATGTTTCCGAAGAGCGATGGAAGCAGTTTTTGGAATTTCTGACTGATTGCAGGGTGCCCCTGTGGCACCACAGCTCAATGGTCTGTATTCTTCCCTGTTTTGGAGGAGAGAAAAACTTTGTTTTGGCATGATCTGTATCTGCTCCCACCTTCCCATTTGTGGGTACGCGTCCTTGTCTGCATGGTCCTGAAGTAGGAAGGAGTGGGAGAGCTTGCTGCATGCAATTAAACATGGGGCAGTGTGCTGGATACCATTTCACATCACAGTTAAAAGAAAAAAAAAAAGACACTGGCTATTCCTAGGCTTGAACTCCTAGGACCGTGCAGCTTTTTGACTGTAGTGATCTTCAGGCTGTCAACTTAGTGAAGTGGGTTCCTCTTACAAGGAGATGCCTGAGGATTTGGGGCCTGATTCATTGTTCCCTGGAAACCTGGAATTCCTCCTGTTGGCTTAAATGACATTTGCATGTGGGCCAAAATGAGAAGTCCAACAGCAGTGGTATCATGTAGAAGCAGGGAAGTAGCTGGAAGTCCTAGAGAAGGTGTTTTCCCAGGAAGCTAACCATACCCAAAGGGGAAGGAACAGAGCAGGAATTGGTGTCACGTGTCCTGTGGATCAGGATGTATTACAGGTAGTAATGCAATTCATACAGAAGCCCAGAAGGAGACATTTATACTGCTTACTTAACCAGTGTGCAAAAAACCTTAGCTCAGGACAGATATCCACTCCAGTAATTGGTAGTCACAGAATCATTTTTCAGAGACCACAATGTAATATCAGAGGTCTTTTTTTTCCTGCCTTCTGCTAGGGAATGCTGTTGTGGGAATGGCAGGCAAAAACAGTCTTTCAAAGTCATTTATTTGTCAGCTATGAAGTGAATGAGGCAAAACCATGAAATGAATTGAAACTTGTGTTGCAGCTGATCAGTCTTTCATTCGTCATCTTCCCCTTTGGGATAAAAGGCATGGTCTGAAATAGGAAAGGAAGGAGAGGAAGTCTGAGCAGAGATTTTGTCCTGCCTTATGCCAGCTGTCGCCTCCTACCTGTTGGCCCTGCTGGTGAGAGCATTGCTTGAGACCACTTGCAGCCTGGCAACTTCAGAAAAGGGGTGCTTGCAATTATTTTATAGTTGAGGAAAAAAATATATCCCTACAGTTTAAGGTGAATGAAAATTGGTCTAGGGCTGCGCATCATAAGATTGAATTAGGATGTTCTTTTTCATTGTATTTTACCTGTGAAATTAGAGCGCGCAGCACCCTTGTGTTATACTCTTAGGCCTGAGTCTACCTGATGTCATAAAACACAATGACACAAATATTGCTCATTTATGTCACCATAAAGTTAAGTTTATAGTGGTACAATCAGTACTACCATTTATACTATCTAAGTTCAGCATTACTAATTGTATCACTATAAAGCTATTTTATAGTCATATAAACAGTACGAATAATGCTGTCAGGCATTGGTATTAATGCTGCAAATAAACCTACAAATACATTATCTGGATATCTTTTACGGTGCTAATATGCAAATATGAGGGGCAAGCTTACCGCTGTAATCTGTGATTCTGTGTCCGGTTAGTTTTTATCACCAGGGAATGAGACAAGGGAATGCTCTTGCCCCTTCCTCTGGCTGAAACATTTATTACCGCGTATGCTTCTCATAACTGGCCGACTACCGCCTCTCCAACTGGGGACATGCAGTAAGCACGTATCTAAGGGCAGGTCGTGCTCTGGGGACCCGCAAGCAGGAGAAGCTCCGCTCCTGGCCGAGCAGCTGACATGACTCTCTAGCTCCTCTTTGTGCCGGATGAGATTGCGGGACTCCATTTGGGAAAGAAATCTTCCAAAAGTGAGGCTGCTTTTCTGATAGAGAGCACCTTGCCTTTTTGTTGCCTCCTGAGCATAGTAAAAAGCAGAAAATGAAAGATGCGCTCTGTGAGAGTTAGTACTGTGCCCTACTGACAGGTTCTTGTCTCATCCATTGCCTCCAATAAGTCTCTTGAGTGGGAGAAGACCTCATATCTGTAATGGAAGAATAAAGGGGAAATTCTTGTCTCTCATGCAAATTTTCTGTTAATTTGCAACTCTTAGTCATAAATCCAGTAAAAAGAGTTCCCAAAGGCCAAGATAGGTTATATCTATCCAGCAGCAGAGGCAGTGGGAAGGGTGCAGATGATTATTTTCTGGTTTAAGGGCTATTAGGCTCAGGGATGGATGATGGACTTGCACATGCAGTGTGATCACATAAGCCTTTTTTCTGTAGCAAATCAAGATTAAGGAGATTATTAAAAAAAAAAAAAGACTAACACATGGAGGTCTGCTACAGATGTTGATTAAACTTGCAGGAGATCCAAGAATCCGTGGGCCTCTGTGACACATCTCAAATGTTGCTCAGGCTGCGAGCTGAAAGCAGGGAGGACTTGCTAAGGAATTGCAGCACCACTGCAAAATCAGGGTGTTTATTTAAAAACTTTAGCAGGACTCTGCAGAGACACAGTGGCATGGCCCCCACAGTGCTCCTTACAGGGCTGGGGCCCTCTGGTCAAGCAGAGGAAAAGCGGGGTTTGGTAGCATCATTTGGGATTCTTCGTGAAGCCCGTGGTAGAGGGGAAGTATTTTATGATTATGAGCACTGGAAAGAGTCTCTCCTTGGAAAATGATATCTGCTTTTAGTCTAAATCTGTTTGCCACATTTTTATATGTTGCATATTTTAAATTTTGATGAATATAATAAAGCTAAAGGCAATATCTTTTTTATGTCTCAATTCATATAAAGTCAATTTATTCTTCATAATTAACTTTATTTAAAATAAGAAACTATACATTGACAGAAATATGTGTAATCTGTTGATTTTAAAACCAGCTGACAGACACAACATAAAGCTTGCCTTTATGTGCTAGGTGTTGTATTTTTATGTTAGCCACCTTGATTTTTCTTTTCTTGCCAGGTAAAGTTAATTAAGATGCCCAGAAGCCCTCTGTGTACAATTTAGTCACTGATATGATCATAAAGCACTTGAAGTTAAAAAGTTCAGGTTCCTCTTCTCAAGTGAGTGGTGCTACTTTGCTTTGAGTTTAATATGGCTTACCACAGTTACCACAGTCTGGATTTGATGCCCAGGATTTCCGGTTGTCTGGTTTGAATGAATTGCGTTCTTCAGACTGACACCAGAGTCTTCAGCCACCCAAAGAGGTGAAGAGAGACTCCTAATAAATTACTTAATACAATTAAAAGCTTTATCTTACTAGGGGAAAAAAAAACTTAGGTGCAAAGAATGCAGACAGCTAGCTGCTCGAATACTTTACGACATCAAGCAAATACTTTGCAAACCAAGAGTCGTAGGCCGGAGTGAAATATTCAGCTGGCCTTGATGTCATCAGACGGTTGCAGGAGGTCGAGGGCACAAGGCAAATCGTGCACTGTGTATCCAGATGGGTCTCGACAGTGACTCTTCAGCTATGTATATTGGCATTAGTTCCCGGACATACTGCACACTAATGATCCGGAGACTATATTAACAACCTTTGGTTCTGGAAAATAAATGGTTCTGCTACTTGAGCTTTAGTGAAAACTGTCTTTTTATGGCTTCTAAAGAGATATACACGAAGAAGAAGCCTGCTAGCAGAGTCAGTTTCTTGCTTCTCAGATATTTTGGTGTGATATTTTTGTTTGTTTGTTTTAAATAAGGTCTTTCTAGCTGCTGTAATTGTAAAGAAACCCTTGAAAACATGACCTGAAGGTAGCCAATGCAATTATACATGCTTGAGTATGCCAAGAGCCTGAAGCACTAGCTGTGAGAATAAATAGCCCCTTTCAGCTTTGCATATTAACTTGGATGCCAGTGATGACACTTCAAATGTCAACAGCACTAGCTGCTTCCTTGTTCGTTGAAGCATGGAGAGGAGACAAGAGATGCAAAGGTCTGTGTGACCTACTGCAAGTGAAAACTCTCTCTTGGATGCAGAAGGAAAACAGTGCCTGGTAGAGATCTACACCTACCGTCTTCCTTGGCAGAAAGAGTTAAGACTTCAATGCTCAGCACAATGTCAAGATCTATTGAAAGTGAGGCCCAAACAAAAGAGCCCCCTGAGACACCATGACTCGTTTCGAACATTCAACCAGACTACACAGAACATCTTAGTTTGATTCCTTTGGTGACGCCTCATTTGCTTAGTTTGAGCAGGTGGGGGAAGGTGACGCTACCCATTACTCTGTAATTTAACTTCTTTTTTTCCATTGCTGGTATCTCAGCTTGCACCTTCTGTGGGAATCCGAGCAGAAAAGATGGCAGTGAACAAACACATTGCCACTGAGGCCAATCAAATGGTTTCTCAAAATTTGACCTTTTTTCTTAGTGTTTGTCAGATTCTTTTGGGTGTCAAAGACTTGAGTACAGGCCCTAGGAATGGGCTGAATCAGGGAGCAGACAGAATTGCGGTATGTCTGCTGAGGACTTGCATCCATTTTGAGTGGGATATTCTGGGGAGAGTAGTCAGGAGCTGGACACATGGCTGGACAAGTAGGTAAAACCTGTGCTGGCCCACTCTGTTGTTTGGTATGTATTTGTGAAACATACTGGCTTTGGCATTAAAACATGCAGCACTGTTTTCTTTGCTGAAGAAGATGCATTTCAACTTTCAGCCAATAGATACCAAAGTCCTTCACTTGAAGATAGGGCCTCTTCATCATTACACTACTTTTAATATCGTACTAGATGAATGCTCCTTGCTTCTCTTGGCCTTAACAGCAAAAAGAGTGAATCTGAAATCCTGCAACCCTAGCAACTCCACAAGCAAAACCTTGTATAGTCCCTCAGCTCTGCAGCATGTTTTCCTCAAAACTGAACAAAACCCTTACAAAGACCAGCAAAGACCAAGAGAGCAGAAGATACTTTATCTGCTTAGCTTTCGTGTCCCTTTCTCGCTCTCAGATGGATTCTTTCCCTAAGAGTCACACAGCGAAATGGCAGAGGCCTGGTCCTCTGCGCCGTGGTACGCCGCAACGTCCATTCCTTTCTTTCCCACGTGAGCAGCGCTAGGCTGGCCGTTCCCTTTCTAGCTTGCAGCTGGGTCATGTCGTAGGCCATGGAGCCATTCAACACAGCACGTTTAATCCCTTGGACTGACTCAGCTACCCTGGTTTCCTCCTGCTGCTTCATCAGTGTGCTCCTCCACGTGGCTATTGATTGGAGTGATACTTGACCCTCTCTCTAGCACTCTCTTACTCTGTTCATCCTTGCGCATCTCTTGTTCACTCACTGTCTCAGTTTTATTCTGTCCTTGTTAGCAGTGTTACTGGGGGATCTTTTATCAATGCAGCTGCTCCCCCAGGCCAAGTACCGGGTTGTGTCTAAGTGCGCTGCAGTGGTCTTGTCGGCTCCTTCCAGGCCCCGTGCACAATACTCAGCCAGCACAGCGTTCACATGGCTTTTTTGCTGTAGAAAATGGGAGCACTCTTTGATGCTGGAGAGAGCCAAGCTCTGGAAAGAGGCAAGAGCCACATGGGAGGCAGCAGAGCTGTGCAGTGGGTTTGTAGTCAGAGGTGTCTGGAGCCATGGGCAGCTGCAGTGCTTATTTGTGGCAGCCCCCTGAAGCAGGCTGCGCTCGTCGTCATACCCTAATGCATGGGTTTGAACCTTTGCAGGATGTGGTCTGAGGACACTTCTTTTCTCTGTGGGGTGGGAGGTCGATCTCAAGGGAAAGAGTGAGCTTGTGCAGGTTTACATTGGCTTGTGGCATCTCAGTTTGGCAAGCAGTTTTTTCCATTAGAGTTTGTATACATGAGAATTGATATTTGCCATTTTCACTAACCCAGCACCTCCTACACTACAGGAGTCAAAGCAATCAAAAAGTTAAAGGAATTGATTAAAGTAGACAGTGAACAACTGAGCAAGGGACGCTGTGGTCTACAGGTTGAGAATCATGAAGTGTAAGGGTGCCGGGCTGTTTGTATGAGAGCTGCATCGAACTGTGTTGAGGTGGGGAAGGACGTGGGGTTTAAGCAACAGACAGGTTACGATCATGAATATGCAAGAGAGTTTATTCACAGTGGCTAATATTCAGGGTGGCATTGGAGGTAATGGCTTTGTCTTGATACGTGGGAAAGTGAACTAAGTAAATCAGTCTTTCTCTCTCTCTCTCTTTTCTTTCTTTCTTTTTTTTTTTTTTTTTTTTTTTGGTAGGCCTACATGAAGTGTGAAGGGTGTCTGTTCTCTTCTAATTGATGTGAAGCTTGTGGTGCCTCATTTCTTCTCAAGGTAAATTTGAAGGTCTTTTAATTTCTTTTACAGTTTTTTATTAGCTGACAAGGATTTCAGTCCTATAGTAGATATTTCTGTTCTACCAATTCTGGGATATGAAGGACTGTGGCTATTTTTTCTCTGTGTGATGCTAACAGACCTTTAAGCAATTAGCCATGCTTCTGTCACCTGGTGATTGCGTTGGTACAGCTCCTCAGACTGTCTTGCCGAAAAAGGGATTGTGCAGGTCTTGTTGGTCCAGGGAACAGCCACCCTGCAATTGAAGCATGACAGTTCTAGGATTGTTGCCTTATTGACCAGCTGGAGAAGGCGCTGGGTTTTGCCATTATACAGTTGGGTGCACGAGCATTTCAGTCTTTTTCTGTGCCAAACTGAGTAAGGACAGCCAAAGGAAATCTGTTAGAGTTGTACAAATTGGCTCACAAACTGCACAAGGATGTGACACCTAATATACAAATAACATGCACAGTGTGACCCCGGCCTATTTTTAGATAGCCTGTTTTGCAAGAGTCAGGAGCTGTGAGAGGACGTGAAAACAAACCTAGTATCTGCTAGGACTGGCAAGGGCTGGGAACGTGACCAGCACACACAACCTCAGAGACTGGGAGTGCTTCTGGGGGAAGCTCTTCCAGCCGGAGCTGGTGGAAATGCTTTGCTTGATAAGAATTGTCTAAGATTATCCAGCCCCACTCTCAGTGTAGTGTCTGAGCGCCCAAATACAGCAAAAGCCATAGCAAAGTCTCCTGTAGGTTTTCGGGAATCCTCTGTGACTTTGCTTTTTGAGAACTCTGTGGAACAATTTGGAAAAATACTCGGTTATTTGTTCCTGTCACTTGCCCTGCCTGGGTTGGATGGGCTTACCAGGAGTTAATTCAATCCAAAAGAGCTTAATTAAACCGGATCACTGAAGTACATGAACATTCTCACTGTGTCAAAATACATCAGCTCCTTTGAAATTTTGTTTTCTTTGGCTGTTGCTGCCCACCACTGCTGGAACAGGAGACAAAATACCAGGTTAGGTAGGTCTTTGCTTTGACCAAGTGCAGCTAGGCTTATATCAAAAAGCGAAGAATAAGAAGATGACGACAGGTAAGCGTTGAAGTAGATAACCTTGGGAAGCTGGGTATTCTCTAAAGACCTCCAGTGGTAAGTGTTACTCAGCAATGGTGCGGGTACAGTTCAGTGTGCCTGGGGACAGATGAACTGACCTTTGCAAGTTCCTTCTAGCCCTGTAAAGAGCAGACAGACATAATCACAGCTCCACAGAGTGCCCACTTTTTCAGGCATTTTCAGATCTGAGTCAACTAAGTGTGCCACTAGGCCATCTGCTTGCGTTGTTGCCAGACCAACAGAGCTCTTCTTTCAAGTGCTGATGATAACATACTTCAGTGGAGAAGCAGAAAACTCAGCTAGATAACAGTTTTGTAGATAAAAACATGATCAATACAGCAGCAAGCTTTGGTGTAGTCAGGTGGATGGTGGAGCTTCCAACTGGCACATAAAGCTGTGGCTGCTAAGCGGAGTCCAAGAGCTGTATCGCGCCCCTGAGACGCGCAGGACGCTTAGGCAGTTCTCAGCAGGAGCAGTGGGTGCAGACACGTGCGTCTGCGCGGTGAGCAGCCGAGGTAACATGGTGTCGGCTGCACTCAGCGGGCACTGCAAAGTCCACGGCTTGGCTATGGGCTTCTGACAGCAGCCTCACGGGGAAGAAGCATTAGCAACCGAGAACTAAAGACCTGTACAGCGGCTGCAAACCTTCCCGTACCACTTAGTGCAAGTCTGCACTTCTCAGATGAGAACCAATTAATCTTTGTAGCATGTGTGTAGAGTACATAAGAAAAATTAAATCCTCACCTTGCTGAAATCAGTGAGAGCTTTGCTTCTGACTTCTCTGGAGCCCAAGTTTTACCTTAAAAATACAAGTCTTTATCTCTGCTTTGTAGGTGATTTACAATTACACGACAGAGGGCAGACCTAAGTATTGAACTCTGTCCTGGAAATAGGTAGACTTTTCCAAATTTTGCAGGGCTTCTAGGACTCTTACACGATTTTGCTCATTTGCCTGTAAAGAGAGCTCTTCCTTGCAACTTAGTAGAATGTTCTTTTGAAACTTATTACAAACCCACTGGTAAGTTTTAAGGTTTATTTACTCTGGTACCAAGTACAAAGATTCAATTCTTTTTGGCTTTTCCCTTTGGACATAATGGTTACAGGCTGATAAAAGGGAAAGAAAAATATCTGTTCAGGTTGAGATACAGTGATTGCAGACTTGAGAATAAGAAATAATCAGAGTTCTAGTAACAGGGGAAGGAACGGGACATGAAAGAGCCAGGCGTATGCACAAGGGGAAACGTCCTCTTTGATTTCACCCAGATCAAGTGTTAACTTTAAAAGCATCTTTGACTCCTTCTGGCTCACCTGCATCTTTTCTAGTGCAGATTGGAAGGACATTTTAAAGAATTTCACAGATGTTTATTGTTTTATTACCTTTTCCTTGCAAATTTGAAGTTTGATAAAAGTTGCCTCTGAGATATCCAATTGCTGACATTTTGACCAGTTCTCATCTGCTGAAGTCCAAAAATACCTTAAAAAGATAGCTGCAGCAATATAGCATATGTGGCTATTTTTACCAGAATATCAAACTCAGAAGACTGAAGAACATCAGTTTTGATGGGTAGAGAAATTTCAGTGGTGAAAGAAAGGCTGACACTAGCCTTTCCATCACTATGCCTGACAATTTGTGCTTTTATATGTGCCTCTGTGTTTATTTACTGCTCCCGAAGGCCTTCATGCAGTACTGCATTTCAGATTTTCAGATTTGGGGTGCTTTTTCTTTGATCTGGTATTCATGCAAATTAATTTTCTTCTCTGTGACCTGAGTTGGGATTTTTCTGTATCCCATAGAACTGGCAAGTTCTCTAGCCACCATACTTTTTTCTATACCATATTAATGGTCTACATCATTGTATTAAAAGACAGAAATTGGAGCTGGGTTAGGCAGAGAGGTAACAGACCTGTGTTATATGAATATTTCTGCCACAGACATTCTCCGTTTGGGCTGTAGCTGTTAGTCCTGTGTCCCTATAAATTGGTACGAACCATCTTTCCATGCCCATTCTGTGGTTGCTTAACAAATGTATGCAAACCATTTTGAACTAATTGAGACTACTGACTGTGGAAAAGGCAGTATATAGTGGAACATGTAGCAACATGAGAGATTCTGTGTGCAAAGGGCCACCACTCCTGGAGGACCATGGAGTCATGGCCAGACAGAATATCCAGGAAAGGGTGTTTTTGGTGAAATGGCCAAAACCTGCTTTCCAAATGCAAACTAACTAACCATGCATTGAAACAAACCCAGCACATGAGCCAAATGAATCAATAGAAATATTTTCTGAGGCTGGAAATACAGATTTCGCTGTTGAAACATAGGGCAGTTCATTCTCTGTTCTAGTCGGTAGGCCTGCTTGGTAAGATAATCTGAATTTTCTGCTTGCTATGCTTTTAAAGCGGTGTAACAGCAGTACAAGACAGTAAATATGATAAAGGTGATGCTGTGTTCAGTAGATAGTACTGGACCATCCTGGACCTGAAATCTTCCTTTCCATGCCAGATTGCCAAGATCAGACCACTAGATCTTTACTGAGAAGTGTTTTCTCAAAATCCAGTAGCTCTACTTTTCTATTCCAGTGATTTTACTGATTTCCACTGATCTGAGCTGTGGCTGTACAAAACAGAGGTAAAGCAGGAGCGAATCCAGCTCTTTGCATGAAGGCTTTTTTAATCACAGGACACAAGAGTATTTTCACCTGAACTTAAGGGAAGCCTGTGCTCATTTCAGACAGCTGTGTCCAAGATGTGGAGTTTGGTTTGCTCACCTTTTATATTAATGTACCTAAATTGTTTTTATTACTGAAAACTTTCACACTGATGGTACAAAAATGATGCTGTGGAGCTTTAGAGCAGCTATGCTGCCAGTCCAGCATGGATAAGCAGCGGGAAACGGGCAGTGCTAGCATCTCAGTTGGTCCTTAGTAAACGATGCATTTCAGTAGTCTCTTTGCAGGAATCTCTTAGCCCGGTAGTGATGTCAATGACATCTGAGATTGAAAGTGTTTTGCTGACGAGGTCATTAAAATTTCAGTGCATTGTTTAAGAATCAATAAACAAGTATTCAGAAGAGCTGCTTTAAGTAGAGTGCTCAGAAGGGTTAAGAATGCTGCTTCCACATCCTTGAATCTTTTGCAGATCAAGGCTCTTTCCTTCTCCTTGAATAAATCTATTCAATTAGCTGATGAGATTTTGATTTCTCTCTTCTTCACTTACCTTTTAATAACAGTTTAACTTATGACTAATCAAACAGTAACTAGCATGCTGTCTGCCCCCATCAAAACAGATTAGCTGCTGTCTATGTAGAGATTTATCTGCGGAATACAAGGGGCGAAATCACAGGATTGTGCATGTTTGTCTCCTGGTTTTTGCTTCCCATAGTTTTACAGTACGTTGTCATACTAACCAAGCTGAGCTGCATATGAGAAAATAACTTTATCTCCTTCAAATATCCATCTCTTACTAATGTTCCTGCAAAAGGACAGCTTTAGGAACATCTCCCAAATGAACAGATATCAGCTTTGTCATTTTTAAATGGGGAGTAATTTTAGATTTAAATTCTTTTCACTGCAGATATTCTTCCCATGTCCGCCAAGATAGACTCAAGCATTGTCGGTCCGGAATCCCTGATGGTCTGTGTTTCCAGGGATACAATCTAAAAAAGGTTACAGACCTGATTCTGCCCTTGAGCCCGCCTAGATCAGGGGTCAGGCCAGTAGGATCTGCTGGGTTACGGGACTTTACAAAAAGAACAGAATCCAATGTATGGCCTTGAATAATGATGATTTGTTGATATTACAGTCACACATCGGGTCTCCAGTCAGGATCAGAGACCTATTTTCCCCTTGTCAGATTTAAAATGAGAAATGGTTGAATGCTTGTAGTAGCCTCAAAGATTGCAATGTTATCTGCTTAAAAATAAGAAGAGGTAATTTTAAGCAAGTTCCTCTGCTTGTGAGCTGACCCCGCAGTTACTGTCGTGCTGTTCGGGCTGCTGTGCTGTGAAGACGTCTGCTGTCCTCATCGCTGCACTTGCTCAAATGGCACCACCTCAGAAAGGGCCTTCATTCCCATGTGGTTGGAAGGAGATAGTGTGCTGAAGAATAGAGGAAAGGATATGGCAGGAGAAAACCATGTAGCTTTGCATACAGTTAGGCCAGGTTCCCTGTTGAAAGTAAAAGGGCACAAGTCTATCAACTTCAGTGATTCTCCATCCTTGGCACCACTGTGTTTGCAGGGACAGGGTTACAGCAGGACTAGCTACTGCTGAGAGGAGGAGGTGTGAGAGGTTTAGTAACATGGTTACAGAATTCATGGGGAAGTGATGACATTGAATGGTCAACATCAATGTTCTTGAATATGGAGGAAGAAACAATTTTCCACACCATGAAACCCTCACCTTTCTTTATGGAAGTAGAAAAGTTAGTGTTTTCTGAGAAATAGTGGAAGTGGAGCCTCTACAAAAGTCTGGCTGGGGTGAGAGGAAGGCAGGGAGCTGAGCTCGGTAGATGAGCTCATGCTTTCATTTGACACCAATTTCAGCAGAGATGAGCTATCACCTTTCAGAGCTGGTAGGTCACGTAGTCCATCCCACAACCCGATGGCAGAATCAGCTCAATCTAAATGGCTTCAGGGAAAGGCTCACATTAAAAGCTTGCAGAGTGACTGTCAACTTTACAAAGGAATTTTCATCTATCTGTAGATATGTAAGTCAATGACTGCCCACAGCTAAAAATTGATTTAAATCAAAACTGCATGGAGGTTGTCTACACAGACCAGCCTGGAGAACAAAGGTGCACGTATTCCTGAACGATCACAGCAGAATAACAAGAAGAAACCCTGCCATTCTTCAGTGGCAATCTTGCGCGTTAGGGAGACAAGCAGAAACAAAGTGTCCTTTGGTTCAGCGGCTGTGCAGGTTTTAGGGGTGATGCAGTGAGAGGTTTACTTTTGAGCCTGCTCTTACAAACTCATTTCCTGCTTCTTTCTTTCCCCTCTTTATCTTCTCTGCTCCTTTTATAGTCTTCTTTGCCACTGCCCTACTACTTTCCTGACTTTGCATGGACTAGCTGAGGTGGTGGCTACACGTAAGAAAATCATGAGGATGCTCGTGGTGTGTCCCTGCATGGCATGCTGTGTTCTCTCCCAGTCATCCGATTTAAGAGATGGTTTTTAAGGTTTTAAAAATGTAGACAACAAATTATCCTTCATTTTGGACTGATAGACTGAATTGTCTGGGTGCCTGGAAAAACATCCCTGTGAAAAAGTGCTTGAAAAGCAAATGGAAATTAAGATGTCTCAGTTGGTGATGAATCGGAGGGGATGTAAGAGCATTTTATAAAATGCTGTCTCAGAGAAAGGGACCAGAGACGTAAACTTGCTCCTTTTTATGCAATCAGAAAAAGTGGTGTTAAATTACAAGGCCAACCATTTAGAGCTAATCATATGATCTGAAAGTTAGAGAGGTAACTAGTGGAACAAGAACTTATTGAATCAATAACATATTAGGATTAGATATTTTGCAGGTGTTGAAGACACTCACAGTGATGTCAGAGAGAACAAGTAGACCCACTCACACTTAGGAATGTAAGTCACCTATAGATAACTAGGAGCTAAGAGGGAACTTCACCTTATAGGCAAGCTATTTTATAAATTTTATGGAGGATTTTGCCCATCTGTCTTTGTGGCAGCTAGTATGAGCCTTTTGAAGAGAAAAGATACTTCATTAGATATCCCTCTGCCCTGATGGAAAGTTATATTTCTGATGTTCTTTGTTTCTCAGACCTTCATACAGGGCCAAATCTGCCCCTTCCTAGAAACCTTCTTGGAAACCCTTCACTAACAGGCTCCACATTTCATAAAAACTGCAGGCAAGCTCTCTATAAGCTTCTGAGCATTGATTAGTTTCTGACAAGATCCTGGAAGAAGCCGGTAGCCTGTGTCACTGGATGAGTCCTTGAGCTGTACTGCCGACAAAATTTGAAAATTACCATTTACTCCAGCTGGGGTTACTATATAGTGCTCTGTTTTTAGAACCTCTATTTATAGCACTTTCCTTAACAGTGCTGGGCCATTCCGGCCTAGGTGGCTCCAGCACCCATTTGCACTCTGTGCTATGGCAAAACCATTCTAAGATGTGACATCTTTTCCAACCAATTTACAAAGTGAGACCCACTTTTCCATTTCACATTTTGCCTCGGCTTCCCCTTCTCCTTCCATATTTATGCACCCATTTATCTATTTTGCTTGATTTTCCCTTTTTTTCTGAAGCTGTCTGTCTTTGAGGTGAGAACGGCTTTCACCCTTTTCACTGCAGTTCCTGACAAAATGTCCAAGTCTACAAAAGAGATAAATTTTACTTCTGTGGTGAAAATAGGATTGGAAGATACTTTAACAGGTTGCCTGCTACTCGAACGTCTCCGTGTCATTCCTGGTAGCGCAGGCTTGTAACAGTAGAGAGAGGAAAACTTAAGCCTGGAGAGGTGTAGAGGTTGCTCAAGGAGGCCAGACCTTGCATCTGATACCCAGCGTCATGCGTTCTGCACTAAACTAACTGCTCCTCTCGGTTGCCGTGACCAGTTCCTCCATCTCGCTTCTTCTCTCAAAGTAGCAACAGAGCATCGCAATTGCTTGTTGCCGTATTCAGCACTGTGTTCCCAATGCAAGATGCAAAAGTTGTCTTAGAGGGCTGTTTACCAGAATGTCCTTATGGCAGACACTGACAGAAACTGAACGGGAATTTGTAGCAGTGATTACTTTTTGTCTAGTCCGAATCATCATCGTTACAAGTAATAGCTTGGAAAGCTGTCCGGCTTGCTTGTCCGTAATGAACGGTGTTCAGTAGTCTCTATCTTGAGAGGCTTTGTTGTCAAATGCAAGTTTGTCAGTAATATTGGAGCTGTGCTTGGCATGCTGTGGCAATCAAGGAATAATGAAGTGTTAATAGATGATTCTCTCTGTTTCTGCAAAATATAATTTGTTTCCATTGTTTCAAGGCAAAGGGGTAGACTGCACTAAGTCTACCAGCAGAAGCTTTTCAGCTGGTGTTGCATCCCCAGGCTGGCAGATGCACAGGCTGGATTTGCAGCACGTGCCTGGAAGTCAGCCTGGCTTCCCTGCGCTGGGTGCAGTTGTGCTGGTGCAGAGCAGCTGGGACAGTGGCCCAAAGAACTCTGATGCTCCTGAGCGCATCTGCTCACTGTGCTCACAGCTCGTTCTTGCATATCAGCTTCGGCCTCCTCCTGCACCGATTGCGTCCTCTTCCTCCAGCCCCCTGCATCCAGATTCAAAACTGCTCATTCCTGATTTCCCCTAGCACCCACTTAGTGTCATCTGAGAGTGTCACGAGCAGCTGGGTCTCTTCAGGCAGCTGTTGAGTCTGACAGTAGCTCTTGACTCAAGAGGTTTCATTGCAGCAAGGTGATAACAACCACTTTGCATTAAATTTTAGTCTCAGGGAGGCAAGTTTCAGTCTGCCTAAGGTTAACAGGAAGGTATGGAGGTCTGAGTCCTCCTTGGAGGGTGCTGCTGTGGGACGAAGGAGACTAATTTCCACCTGTCTTAAGCTAGTTTCAGGGCTCCCAGTGACTGATTTCCAAAGAGCCCACATTGATTCCTGGCTGGATGCTTTCAGTCTTCCCCCATATTATACCCCATTTTGCCCAGTATGACTGTTTCAGCCTAATGCGTTCTTCATATTATAAAAGAAACCAGTGAGAAACCGATACAAGGAAGGAACAGAGGGAGCCCAGAACAGTCCCACTGTGTTTCATTTTCCTTTCTAAGACTGACATGGAGACAGCTGTGCTTTTGACATCTTCATCCCTACCTGCTCACAGCCCCAAGCTACCGCAGTTTAGAATTAGCCACTTAGAGTTGGCCGAAGTGCAGGAAAAGGTCTGGTGTCCTTTTAAAATAATAGCACACAGGTAGAGCAGACAGGTCCAAAACCAGCCCTACCGGACGTGCTGCCCAGGGAGAGCGGGCACGTGGCTGAGGTGCACGTCCCTCTCCTGCTCGGGGCTGCTGCTTATACAACCCTGTGGCCTTTTCAGAAAGCCTGGTCCAACCTTCAGAGAGACCCCTTGCACATTCCTGGGGAAAATACCCTTAAAACATAGCTGAAAGCAGGTTATACTGTAGAAAAGTTGATACTGAGCAGGGAGCTGGAAAGGTGCTTTCACAGTTGTTTGCTCAGTCGTCTGTGCAGGTGGCACTCGCTGTGCGGTGCGTGCGTGGTGCAACACCCCATCCTGAGCCTCCTGCTGCGCGGTCCTCGGGCACAATGGCCTCTTTACGAGGGAACATTATAAGAAAGAAAAACAGCAGCTGAAACACAATTTTGATGTTTTTGTCCCCAAATGAACATTTGTGACACAAGTGTCTAAAACAAAAATGCGTTGGCAGGGTAATTTTGAAAGGTATTTTTATTTTGTACTAAAACATGTATTTTTCAACAGAGAATTTTCTTTTTGGATGGCAGCATTTTTACTGTCGTTCATCCCTGCGCTGACTAACCAGGGCTTCCTTCCCTGTGCCATTGGGCAGGCAGAAAAGCCTCCTACCCCATGGGAGCATCTCTGTGCGCTGGGGAAGGCTGCAGCGTGTTCCAGCTGCCATTCAGCATCCTCAGACCAAAGGCAGAGGCACCAATATGGCTGTTTCTGAACCCTAAATTGAAAGTAGAGGCTGATGGGAATGAAATCTCCTGTCGTCTTGAAACAAGAAGTCACGAATACGCCGACTTGTTGTGGCTGTGCAGTAGCCTCCACAACCTGAGGGAAAATAAATTTGAAAGGCAGATGAAAGGAATTCACTAATTATTTAAGAAGGTAGCTGCGTCCGGGAGTCGGTAGGCTCCAAGCAGCAGAGCAATTATCCGCTCTGCCCACCTTGTGCCCAGCGTGCCCCAAACTGCAGCTGGGGAGGAGGAGAGGAAGGGAGTGAAGGGGGTGGCACTTGCTTACATGTCAGATCTCTACGTGCCGTTCCTGCATTTCCCTCTGTCCATCCCTTGCTTGCATCGGCGCTTGAAGGTTGAACGATCTCTTACTGCCTGCGCTGGTTTGATCCTCGGAGAGGAGCGTTTTTATTAGCCGTGATTAGATTTGGACGTCCTGGAGGCTTGCAGGGAGTAAGGGAGCAAGGGAGAAGGAGATGGGTGCGGGAAGGAGGCGAAGGGGAATCTGTCCCGAGCAAAACATAAATCTCAGGCCAGACCTTGCTGGATCTGAAACAGTATGCTGCAAACTCGCAGGTCTCATTATTGCGTCCTGGGAGGCAGCACAGCTGCTCCTGTCAGCACAGAAGCCACCAGGTTCAAATCAGTTGTGCGTGTGTGCAGAGCATGACAATTTTCTCGCGTTCTCATCAGCGCCAGCCTCCGCCAGTACCTCCATGAATGTCACAGCTCCACAAATAGGTCCCTTTGGGGGGCTGGGAAGCAACGATGGCCCAGTACCATTGGAGATTCGGGAGATTTGCCTGGTGTGCATGGCAGGAGAACTTGAGACAAATCTTTTTCCTTTCCTGTACCCGAGTTTCAGGGGTTCAAAAACCCCTGTTTGAAAAGAGGGATAACTATACTGGTCTCTGTGATACTCTTTTGAGATGCACGAGCAGCTAAGCATCGTTATACTTACCATCTTTTATGCTGACACTCCAGATAGAGGCAAATAGGCACAAAAACATCAATAATCTTGCAACACTGCCATCATGCACTTAACCTTTATTTTAGCGTTCCAGCTCTCCTGAGTCTGCACGGTGAAGAACAGTTGAAACTGTTCGGAGGAAACCCTCTAAAAATCAAAGCACCTAGTAATAAAGGGAAGCAAAGATAGAGAATATTACTGGTTCTTCAATAACCACATTTGCATACAAATATTTTATGCATGCAAAAATATGCATCCATTTTTTTTAGATTTGTTTAAAATGCAGATAGTTACAAGAGCAGTTTCTTAGTACAGTTGCTCATATGCACTTTCAACAGTGAATTTCAGTAACCCCTTTTCTCCCAGTTCGTAATTTTCTTTCTTTTTCTTTTTTTTCTCTTTCACTGCACTTGTTTAGTGTGTAACTTATGACTGAAGGTTTATAAATCCCTGATTATCTGTTATGCTGCAAGAACTTCCCTACTAAATGTCTTTGTTTTAAGATTCCTCTCTTCCATCTGTTAGATGTCAATACTGGGTTCTGTGATTAAATTTATAGCTTACAACATTTGCTCTTATCTATCTGGAGGAATACTATTTTAAAATTTTTGATCAGTCTATTTTTCTAGCCTGAATTTTCATCTATCCAAGTTCCTACTTCTTATGGTGTTATATTTTAAGATTACTAAAAATGGTTATCATCTATTGGGATTGACAAGTGCAAATTGAAAATATAAACAGATGTCATTTGAAATTGCTCTATAACGGGGATAAAAAATACAGGGAAAAATAAGCCCCTTAGGAAGTTCTACAGCTTGGTGATAAACTGTTTCTGTCATACGAAGTCTGTGTGTTGTTGTCAAGTGGAGAAAGGCTGAATAGCAATGTGAGTTGGCGCTTAATGTGGTAGATAAATAGTTCTGCTGTCATTAATGTATTATTTTTATCTGAGCCCTTTTTTCATTAAATGTAGCAAAGACTTGTCATCCAGCATTAGCTTTTGTTGGTTTGTACCCTAGTACCTCAAAGAATAGCTGTTCCCTCCCATCACTTCTACCTAGATTCTTGCACTGGAGACACTGATGAGAGTTCGGTCCCTTAGTCTCAGTATCGTGCTCCATTCTCTCTCTAAAATTAATTCTAATAGGAGTGCTCTTCATTTTTGTTATCATTAATGAGAACTAGGAGAGAAAGCTCTGCATTTAGTTAATGAGAATGCCATGGTCAGGGCAGAACTGGAGAAGAAGTAGATGTGAAAGGTTGACCTTTGTAACGAACCAGAACGTTATCACATGGCATCAGCCATGATATGGAAGTGAGTTTAACAGCTCCAAGTCATATATGAGGTCAAATAGCTGTATGCTTGTGAATTTTGCATGCTTAAAAATATACAACAATTTGTCTCTTACAAAGAAAAGAGCTGATCTTTTACACACATACTATTGATCAATCAAAGTATGTAGTAGTAGGTAGGACTAGGGCAAATGCCAGTGTGCCAGAGAAAGACAGATCCGAAGATGCTCTAGAGAACTACCCAAACCTATATACTGGAAGTTATCAGTCACTTAAAACGTTCCTGCCATGGGGCATGCTCACACTCCAGGTCAAGATGGGTTTGAAGGCACTTGAGCATGATTGCAGCAGTTTAACTCCCAAGCTGGCCACGCAGCTGTGCTGATGCAGTCATGGAAACATGGGTTGCAGCAGAGGCTGCCATTACTGTCAGCACCCAGTACCCTTGTCGGCTTGTACAGCTTAGCTGCAGCCCCCTCACTGGCAAGGCTGGTTGGATTCAAGTCAGTCTGCTTCTGACTGAGTGGAGTGCAGTCCTGACTGCAGGGTTGAGCAGGCTTTCTGGTGAGTCTCTGCTTGGCTGTGAATTACTGTGGAGACCTGTAAGAGAAGCCACCAAGCAGCTTCAACAAGGAAGGGCAGCGGACAAGACAAACCGTGGTTCCAGCAGCTGCAGGCTTCGCCCCTCATCTCCTTCTCTTTGGGTGGGACCAACCATGTCATAAACTAATAATTTGCACCTTATTGGAGAGTGCTTGTGAATGGACGCACCTGTTCAAGCCTGGGTTTAGATCCAGGAAATAATAGCTGTGTGACCTTCCTGATAAACATATGTTTATCCAGAAGTGTGACTTAAATCTTAAGTGAGGTAACATCCCCTTGAAACAGAGAAGGACTGTGGTGGGCTTGTGCCTCAGGCTCTTCTGGCAGCTGCGAGGTGAATCACTCACATGACATAGCAGAGCCAGAAGTCCAAGATGGCCAGAAAAACATTGCCTCTCTCTTCCTTCTTAGTTTCCCACCAATTCTAAATTTTCTGTTGGGCGGTGAGAACATCTGTGATTTGGCTTATATAGCAAAGCTGTAGGAGGGTATTTGAAAGTAGGTTCTTTATTATTATTCATAGATATGGTGGGAGGAGGAAGCAAAAAATATCTGAAAATTGCAGCACACTCAGATTATTAGTTTATGACTAAATGCTTCATCTTTCTAGTCCTCTCCAGCCCTTCTTGCAGCTTGCTCCCAAGTATCATCTCATGCATGTAGAAGGATGAGTTAGCATTTCCAACAAGGCAAGCTTAGGCAACAGAGCATCAGCATTTATTTGTTGGAGATGCATCTCAGAAATTACATGGGATGCTTTCAGCTCAGGTGAGGTTTCAGAGACTACTTGCAACATATTGGCCAAGCAGTGATTCAGTCTACTTAGAAGATAGCCAACAGAGGTACTAGTCAGGCCTGACTCTGCCTCCGCTGAAATTAGTGGCTGCTCTTAAAGAGAACTGTGTTCTGTTTTTTATTTGCTACACTGCAAAAAATCTGTAGTACGTAATAAGACTGTTTCTCAGCTGAAGGCATTTTTCAGGCCTGCACATGGTAGATGCAGGGAATCTACAGTCCCCTTGTTTCAGGCCTTATTTTTGGTTTTGTGGTTCACACAGAGCCTGATGAAATTACTGAAATCATCCCCACTGATTCAGCTAACACTGAACCCCCTGGAAGGCTGCTGGAGACAATGCTCAGGCAGCGTAGGCAGGGTTTAGCAGCACCACATGTCCCTCTTGTGCATCCCAGCTTCCTTTCCAGTTCATTTAACCAAGTGAAGGAAGCTGAACTGATCAGCCCAGGGCTCCCAGGCAAGTTAGAACTTGGAGAAGAAACTGTAGAAATCTCCAGCACAGAGATAACTGTCAACTGCTAACAAAGCAGGAGGATGTCACCGGTAATCCGGAGTGCTTGGTAGGCTGCGAGCAGCCGCCGGAGTGCATGCGCTTGGCTTTCAGGTGAAACCTCAGCGGTTAGGTGACTTCCATGTTTTCAGTGCTGCTCTGACTTACGTGCATTCAGATACAGTCCGATAGTGTAGTGGGTGGATTCTGGCAGAGAAGATAGACTTCTAGAAGCTAGGATTATTACCAGAAATGGGTTGCACAATTGGAATTAAATTAATGGGGCAGTGCTTGTTTGTTCAAGCTATAGAAATTAGAAATCATAGCAACTAATACAGGCATCCTACCTCAAAGCAGGATTTCTGCTTTACAGAAATGTAATAAACTTACTAATAAGTACATGCGGCACAGATGATTACTTCAAACATTGCTAAAAATGCAGCTATTGCTGACTGATATTTTTTCAAGGAGTAACCTATTACAATGAGTAGAGCAATTCCTATTTATTCTCCTTATCCTTCCTGATTTCAGGGATGGGTCAGAACCAAAGACTTAGATTGCTATTTTCACTCTACCTCTTTTATTACCCTCATCTTATTTTTCTCTAAGATTGGAGTTTGAAATAGTAAATACCTAAACTACAATGTTTGGTCTGCTGTATTTTGCCATTAACTGGAAAATCTGCTGCTTTTTATTCCTTAATCATGCAAGAATAAAAAGTAGGAATGGAAAGGTGCGTCTGTCCTGCTGTCTGTCAATCAGGAACATGCCCTATGGCACAGTCAGGGGAAAGTGTTTGATTTAGTACTGACATATTGTCCAAAGAATTAAATTATCATGTGTCTGAGGAATAGAAAAGTAAGCAAATTTTCTAAGCATGGGGATTCAGCACACTGTTGAATTAGTAAGCTGGGGGCTCTATGGCTCAGAGCTTTGGTGTTTAATCTGTGGGATTTTTCTCAGTGCTGCAAAAGCCTTGTGGGGGCTTAACATATTTCACCATAATAAAGAGGAGTTTTGTCCCCAGCTTCAGGAGAAAGGTCATGATTTTACTACTATATCCACTGGAGCAGACCTGGGTTATCATGCTCATAGGAATTTGCGGATAGGACAGCGCCTTACATGGGCCTTGAATTTGATCCAGGGTAAGCAGATGCCAACATTATATCCTCTTCAGAGGTTATTTGAAGAAATCCGGCCTGTGCTCTCAAAGGCCTCATACCAGTGTCATGTTGAGGGAATAGAGTTCGTGCCTTAAATAAGAGTTTTCTGTCCTTTCTAAAACTCTGGATAGAGTCAGAGGCTATAACTCAAGTTCCCTTGAAATGTCTAGTTTTGCTTTGAATCCTGCCCCATTCCTGAACTCAGTGTCACCCTGCATCAGACACTCCACAGCTCTCCGTGCTCTGAGGTGCTCCTAGGCTACCAACTCTGCTTTAGGCTTTTTGACAGGTTTCCATGAGCTCCAGGAACATAAGGGGAGTTAGACTGGAAGGTCTAACGCTGGGCTGGTGGCACCCACTGGTAGGTCTGAGGCCAAAGGCAGAAGCAGTCATGACCTGAGAACTTATCACAGGCCTCTATGCAATGAGCTTGTGGTCTCCATCCAGTTTCTCTTGGGAGCAGTCACCCATCAGCCATGTCCCTCTGCTTTGCCTGTAGCTGCCTGGACACTGTTCAAGGGTTCAGTTGTCCTATTGGTGACCAAATGCCCCATGTGCTCCCCAGCAGATCTGTACCGTCTTTGGAAGAAGACCTGAGGTGACAAGAGTGACTGGGCAGAGCTGGCTTCCTAATCAGACGTGAACTCAGAGGCTTTCCTTCCCTGGCCTGTTTCCCCGTCACCCGATCTTGGTCCCATACAGTCATAGGGACTCTTAATGCTGGCATGGATGTCACCACTTCCACATTCAGATTCTTCCTTTGCTCAGCCTTCTGTTGCAGCCACGTGCCAAGGCCCAGGGGCCCTGGATTTATGTGGTGGGGCTGTTGATCCCCCACAGCTGGGGCACGGTTGGGGTGGCACCCCTGCTTTCTGCTGTCGGGGCAGAAATCTCTCTGTTCCTAACCTGGATGAGCTGAGAGGTGGCACGTCTGGATCTCCAACTTGCCCGCGTGTCCTGCCCTTCAGACGAGCATATTGTAGGCATTGGCTCCCACTTAGGAGCACCTGCTCTTGCAGGTGGCTCGTCAGAGCTGGGCACCTGCTTCAGCCTGCTTCGAGGTGACCAGCACTAGCAAGGCCTGAGAGGAGAGGACATCCGAGCAGGCAAAATGCAAAGGACGCGTGGGCAAGGCATGATAAATGAGGCTGTAGTGAGAGCTGTTGTGGCCTCAACTCCTGAGAAAATACTCGGGCATGTATGCCAGGGATTTTGCCTCTGCATACGTGTGTGTGCAACAGTGTGCAGAAAACCTCGTCCCTCTGTGGCTTTTAAATCCTCCTGGGCGAGCTGCTTGCTTTGGTGCCGTATGCATATCAGCAGGCTGGGGATTCGATCCCAGCAGTGAGTGCTTAGCCGAGCTCTCGCTGAGACCTTGGACAGATTTGTTGCTGTGAAATACCTAGCCGCTTTCCTGCAGAAATATCTTTCTGCCACAGCTAAATACAGGCGCAGTGATAATGGTGAGATACGGCGGGAGGTTCTGCGGGAAAGGCCAGGTGGTTTTTGTCCAGCTGAAAAATACGTGCATGACCGAAATGCCTGATCCCCTTCAAAGGAAGCTCAGAAGGAGAAGAAAACGCTGCGCTCCAGCAGCAACGCCACGCAGGAAGCTGACATGGCTCCACCTGCTGGTTTCAGGCCATGGGTGACGTTGCCCGTTTTTATGGGGAAAAACGCGAAACATTCCGTTGTTCCGCAAACAAAACCTCCAAAACAACCAACCATCCAAAAAAAACCCCAAACCAGGAAAAACCGTGCAAGCCTTCATTGAAATAAAGGAATGAAAGGTTAAACGGAAAGAGAACGTAGTTTATTCCTGTAAATCACGATTTGTGGAAGAAAATTAGAATATGTTAAAAGGAATGAAGTGGTTTGAATAAGCTACTGATGCTTTGTAGTTCCAGGATTAAATTTAATTGAAATATAGACAGAGAGAAGTGCTGTTCTTCGGGATGAGATAGTGGGCTTTTGGGCTGCAAAGTGATATTAAAAATAATTTTTTAAAAAAAGACTTGTGCCTTTTTTACTGGGACAGAGCTAAATAAAATTATTCAGGAGGCATTGCTAACCTCTGGGATGTACGGAGGGACTGCAAGGGTGATTTAGCTCTGAATGAATGTCCGTTTTGAAAGGCCAAGTTCTCTGTAGTCAAACTCCCTGTTGCAGATTCAGTGACAGAGCATTCTGGCTTTTGGGTGGGTAGGTGAAACGCATCCATTCTCAATTAGGATGTGGTGCCAACTGCTCTCTAAAAGCTTATTACAGTTTCTAGGGCTTGTGAAACTGCTGATTATGGTGATTGCTATCCAAATGCCTTCAATATACTAATAAAGCAGTCTGATAAGTTTCTGCTAAAGCTGTTGCCATCTGTCCGACACGGAGATTGGACAGATGAGTTTGGGATTGGTACTTCTGGTTCCTTTTTAGCTCAGACATTTATTTCAACGTCTGTCAAAGGTCAAGGGATATATTTTCCATCTTTTCTCCCAGCCTATGTGTGAAAAGGGAGGATGCATAAAGGAGGGTTTTACGTGGAAGGAAGACCTGTTCCAGGATTGTGGATCCACATCCATAGTGTGTCGTGGATTTCCTGTGGGATTTTTGTGAGGAATCGGGGGCTTTTCTGTTTGTTCCTACTTTCCAAACAATCCCTTCCTTTAATTTTTGCTTTTAGGCCTCCTTTTAAACAAGCACTGTAAAGTCATCCCCGCTTAGACATCCAGCCTGGAGTCCAAGTACATCATCAGTCCCACTTCCGTTTTATGTGGAGGAGTCTATAGATAGAGTGTGATTTCTGTGCACGCGTGGGAGAGGAACAGCCAGCTGTATTTGTTGGTCAGAAGTTTGTGGTAGGAACTGATGGTGATAGTTGCATCATTTTCTTTTCAATTCTCACATGCCGTGCCGGAGAGAAAGACACAAATTCACCGTGGACTAAAAGGCCTCTCACTCGTTCTCTCATCCCCATTGCCTTGGCCATGTGCTTTTGAGGCTAATAAATTGGTTTGGGCCACATGACTGTACAAGTCTCCTATTGACTGGGGCTGTGTCTGCCCTGAGGGAATCTGCAGAAAGCATTGCCGTACGATGGTACTGGTGATTTTGAAAGACACTCTTTGGTAGGTGTCTGACTTTCGAAAAATGTTTGACTCTGCTCACAGACTCACATACCGCGAGAAAGCACGACATTGTGCCCACCGTGGAATAGGATAGGCTTTAGAATAGGCTGTCTCGCGAGGACGGACTCGAGTCTGCCTCGGCACAGCCTGGCATGATGGTATATGAAGACCTACCTGTCTTTTTTTTTTTTCTTTTTTTTTTTTTTTACTAGCTGCGGGTCACGCCTATAAATTTGCTGTTACTCATATGAAAATGAGGCTTTGCATGCATCGGAAAGAAGGTTCCACCTGATATTTGTACATCCTATGTTTATTATTTATAGCAATAATAGCTCAAAAGCACAGGTTTGGGCATCTTCTTGGGCTCTTACTTCATTTCTTGCTTTTATGGAGCTAATGGAAAGGTAAATGATGATGACAGGAAGAAGATGGGTTTCAGAATAGTTACTTGTCATGACTTGGAGCTGCAGGACTATGCAAATGTCTGCAGATTTCCCCAGGGCTATGTCACTGAAATAACTTATGAGGACTTTCGCCATAACACATGCAGCACTTTTTGGATGGCACACACAAATCCTCTGTAGCACTTTGGGCTTTTTTCTAATCACATGCTCTATGCCAGACATTGAATCACCCTTTGCTAAAGCTCATAAAATGGTATTCAATCTTTATGTTTCTCTAGCAGTACAGCTTTACGGGTTATTGTTTTACTGGTTCTTAGGTGATTATCTTACCCATATCTTATTACAGTGCATAAAGCTGTTTTTCTTTATAGGAAATTGAGTTTTGATTGTGATTCATATTTGCAATTATTATTTAAATTCTTTCAATGATTCAAAATGACATTTCAGCTAGTAAAAAAAGCAAAACCAGTCTCCATCAATAACATCTTTTTCCCGTGTCTTGTATCTTTGATAATCTGTACTAGCATGGTAGTCCTGTGAGTCAGATCTCCCTGGAACTCATTCATACCTCTCTCTTCTCCGTGTTCATATAAATCAGGACAATAAATTAAGCCGGAAAAGATCTCTGTACAAAGCACCAGCTGAAACAGGGATGGCTATACATAAAGCATCTGAGTATTGCTGGTATTTAATGCGCTGCCATTTTACCTCCAGGGACTCTGGCCATATCCCTTTAATGTCTCAGTCTAGTTTCTCAATAGAGGGTTTTCTGCATGATGGAGACACTCTTCTGTCAAACAGTTTGAATCTCAGTCTGAGAGCAGTCTAAGTATGGGAAAGGCAAGGAGACTTGATGTTTCCAGCTCAAGGCTTGGGTGCAATGCTAGCACAATATAAATGTGGGTTTTCCTACAGTCCAACATTAGTTAACCTTTCACTGTCTTTAAAGAAAAAAATGTGTACCTAAAATTACATGCATAGAATCCTTCCAAAGACTTTCGCTCCAAATAAAGCCCACCAAGTCTAGTCTCTACATAATGGATCTACTGGTTACAGGAAGAATTCTCTGAAGTCTGGATTTTAGGTTTTTTTCCCCCTCCCTGAGAGCTTGGTTTTAGCTATCTTAAAAGTACTGATTTTGAGAAACTGCCAAGGGCTTTTATTCTTGAAGTTGGGTCCTGTTATGGTGCTTTGAGATAAATACCTTGAAGAAGTAGTCAGTTACAAACTTATTGAGATATTTTCTAAAACTATGCAGGAAACAAATGACTTCTCCATATTGCAGTGGCTACCAGGATGCCGTAAATGTTATGTGGGCACAAAGAAAGATGCAATTGCTGCTCCAGTAGGCTTGTTGTCTGTTAGTAAAGTACAAGAGGGCTACTTGCTTATTAAGCAGACCTGTCTCTGTCTGTGCAGTCATACATTTCCAGAACTGTTTACTTCAACTATTAGGACTTCAATCAGAACAGTTCTCTCTTATACATCATCCAGCCTTGCATAGAAGCTATTACATTTCTGCAAAGTCACTGCGCACAGTTCATTGCACAGCCACCACTCTAGGCATAGTTGGAGAGATGGCATTGAGGTCCTAAATTTGGCCTACAGTCCCCCAGTCAGTAGCGTGGAAGGGGGAGTAAAGTACCAGCTTGACAATCTGTGGTATACACCCAACATCAAAGACAGTCTCTACCACAGAGTGATCACAACTCAGTATGACAGGATGGGGGAGAAGAGGCAAAGCAGCTTCTTAAGAGTCATTGATCAAATTAGTGCTGAAGCTTGGTACTGAGCTCCGGATAGCTAGATCGTTGTTGAGCATCAGTGACCGCACCTCCTGTTTCCGCCGAGGGTAGTATGCAAAGAATGAAGTGAAAAAAAGACAGATTTGTGCCCCTAGTATTTCTGTAAAATGAAAGCCTTATTCCATTTCTTTGCCCGTCAGTCCTGCACCCCGTTTGGTTCTTCAGCTATTTTATGAGCATGGAAATTTCAGAGAGGTTAAATATTGCCCTCTTGGAGTACTGTCCTTCCAACCTGTCTCATCTGGAGCCTTGAAGGAGGAGATTTTACCCTCCAGGAAAGCAATAATGATACCGTCTCTGCTGGCCTCTGTTGACCCTGCAAGCCTAGAACAGCTTTTATCAGTAGTTCTTCTCCATAGGAAGTCATGTCAATTCATCATAGAGAGAAAATTAAAAGCTTGGACACTGTTTTGTTTTGGTCTGTTGTTCCTCTTTACCCTCTCCGTGGATCAGCATAGCACAGCTGGAACACGGCTCTAATAAGCTTCACATGGTGTTTGTAAGCTTGATTTAGTGTTTTTAAAAGCATTGGGAGCTGTGTACCTGTGGAGAATGATGTGTAAAGGCAGAATGGTATTTTCCTTTGGCAGGAGAGGATGACACAGGAAGGACTGAACTAGCTTCTGAGGACTTGGCCAAACTGCTTCCATACAGAATCTGATGATTTATTGGGACATATCTTCCAAAAGAGAACCCAATCCTGAACTGAAGTTTTCAGCAGCTTTATTAATTGTCTCTCCTCTTTGTTGTTTGTTCCAATGCAGTAAATTTGTTTTTGTTTCAAATGCTGCGCCATAAATCTGATTGGAAGAGACTGACCTTAGGCTTGTGGTGGTTGTTTTCTTTTGCTAGATGTTTCGTAAGCGTTTTTTCTGGATGATGTGAATATATACTAAAAAAAGTTACATTTGACTAGATATAAAATCTGTGACCTGTTTTCTCAGAATTGGGTGTAAACCTATCTCAGTTTCGGATGAGCACTGTTAAATATTGTAGAATTACTGATCTCATGTTCGTTTATTATTTAGTTCTTTTTTTTTTTCTTCCTTACTTGCCCTTTGCTTCCCTCCCCCACATTAGGGACAGATGCAAAACTTAGAACAATCTCACTAAGCAATTTTTCCAGTGCTGTGACTGCCTTCCTGAAGAAGTGGGCTCTGACCACTGACAAATGTTCATGTTTGCGCTCAGAGGAACATGCTGCGGTTCTAGCAATAAAGTGACCCTTTATTTAAATGTTTCGTTGTTTCATGGTACAGATGACATTGAGTAAATGAAGTCAATACTTTGAATGAAGCATGACAATCAATACTTGAGGTCCAGGAGGTTTATAAAGTAAGTCAATATCACAGGTCTGCCTAAGAGGTTGTGATCTGGTTGCATGGAATGTTACTCCTTAAGAAAAAAGAAATATAAAACCAAGGTGCAAAGTGCAGAGAAATTAATTGAGAAAGTGGTGAGCATAACCAATTTTTTAATAAAGTTCATTGACCTCAATATGGATTTAGTATGATGTATTCAAGTTATCGATTTTATGCTTTCACAGCAGTTCTTCATAATGTGAAACAACTGCTCTGCTGGGTCACGCAGTAGTGTAGTATCACGCTTGTCACTCCTTTCTTCTGCTCGCTTCATCCATGAGGCTTGTCATGGGGGCAGCCATGCTTGGCGTACCCATGGCTGAGCGTATGCGGTGCCTGTTGTGTGCTGCCTTTTATACCTGTGATTTAGCAGGGTGAGTAGCAGCTCTGCCGAACTCAAGCTGCGTGACCGACAGCTTTACTTGTCAAGGTGACATTCACTTGATCTGATTTCTTTTGTAGCTATGTCCTTGAACTTGTATTTCCCCCTTTTTTTCTTTCCTTTTCCATGAAGTATCTTTTCGCCTGCTGTCCAGCTGTAACGGAGGGGTGTGAGTGGATGGCTGTAGTGAGAGAGGCCTCCATCACACACACCATGCGGGGAGCAGGTGTGGAGGGACCAGTTGTGCAAACCCCCATTGGGCCATTGATTATGCTGCCCTAGTTATAAACCTTTAACACCTTATCGCAAGCTGCTTTGTCCTCCACCTCATGTTGCTTCTGCTACTCAGCAAAGCCAAGCAGGCAGCACAAAGAGGCTCTTCTGCAAACTGCTCTTTCATTCCCTTAGATCTCAAATCCATCAAAAGAAGTTGCAACAGGTATAGCACCTGCTGCTTCTTGGGCTCGGCCCACTGCCATGGGCTGTCATGCAATTTTCATAAATGGGAATGTTTGTATCTGTAAAAGTGTAGACATTTGTGCATGGTTTATAATTAAAAAGACATGGCAGGCAATGTATTATAGTACAATAACAGCTGCTCTCATTGCCGAGCATTGTCAAGATGACAAACTAGAAGTTACAGTATCTATCACATGGTCTTGTCTGTAAATCTGTTAGTCCTCGTTATCATTACTGGATGCCACTCAAATACTAAATGGAATCTCATATTTATACAGTCAGAACTGGGAGAGCTCTTGGTGCTTGATCTGATGTCAGTTCTTGGGCTTATGTGTATTTTAGATTTCAGTATCTTTTCTCTGACACAGGAGAAGTTTTCTGCAGATAAATTTAAAAGAGTGCACAGATTCATAAAGTGGGTTTTGGAGGAGGGACAGGACAAAGGTTTTTTTCAATTTCCAGTGGTGATAAATTAATTTTAATTGCACATTAGAAATAGATAAATATATGCTCTATATTGTCCCTTATTTACATCAACTCAGAAGGAATACTGCTTATGTATTTTTACCATGATAGATGTTATCATCAGTAGTGTATGTGCTTTGGTGTGTGTGTGATACAGACTAAACCCTCACTCAAGTAATATAAGTATACAGACAGCATGCTTGAAAGTTCACATACATGGTGGGCAAAACCCCTATTGCGCACAGATTGGCTATGTTGTTCTGCACACGGTTGTCCATGGACCGTTGAGAAGATCAGACAAAATACAATCTGCGTTAAGTTCTTCTGGCCTTCTCACAACTTTATCCAGTCACTTTGAACTTACAAAACTCTGTAATGGTTTCAAATATACCTGAGTTACATCTAGGAACTGCATTAAACTTTCAGCGCCTGTAATCACCCAGGAATGTCTCTCATACTTGTGGATAATGATTTAATGATAATATTCTTACATGTTGCCAATACTGATTATTAGGAAAGCATGTCACCTGGAGCTGTTGAATTATTAGGTTTCTGTTTGACGGTCAGTAGCTTTCTAGGGAAGTGGAGTTAGCACAGTATGAAGGCATACAGCAAGATGTTTTTGCCTAGCTCCTCAGTGGGAGAGGGAAGCTGCAACCTAGGATTCAGGCTGTGCTGAGCTGAATCTCCACCTGAACCTGCAAAAAAAAAGAAAGAATAAAAAAAAAAAGGGGGGGGGAGAACTTGTGAAGTTCTTCAACTACTGTTTGTTTGACCCGAGTTTTTTTCCAGGGTGAATTTTGTATTCAGAAACTATTGCTAAAACTTAAAGGACAGATGCAACAGAGCTGATGTAAAGAGTTTTGCACCATCCCAAGGAAGTAAAGATTAACCTCACCAGTACTCGAAAACATTATCTGGGAAGGTTTGTCTCCATTCAGGCTATTGCTCATTTCCTGAAAGGTGAGAACCACTTTTCAGCATCATGGCAAGTCAGTTACTGGTCAGTTAGTTGGCTGCCTTTTTCTTTTGTTGAAGTAATAGTTTCCACTCCCTGCTGTGTGTTGCAAGTCCTGGAAAACCAGCTATGGTGCACTGAGTAGTAGTGATATGTTGCACCAATATGTGACAGTGTCTCCCTACACCTCAACTGCAAATGTAAGAAGTAGATTCTTAGGCTAATTTTTGTGATGAAGCAGAGAAGAAAGCCAGATGTTTTACCACAAACTTAAGTAAAGCTTCCACTAATGCGTTTTGTCCAGCTCCTTGAATACCACTGGCCAGGCCACCACCTGGGCTACCTCACCTCAGCTCTGAGTCCTGGACAGAGTAGGTGTGGGTTGACTGACCATATCCGGCACATTGATGGGATTCTTTCTGCCATGCAGAGAAGAGGTGAGAGAAGAGCACATGCGATAAGGGCAGCAGTCTGGCTTTCTCCAGTCCATTCCTGCTGCTGCACTTGATGCTCAAGTGAGAAACTTGCAGCAAATGCCTGACAGAGTGTCTCTCTTAAAGAGCAGCCCCATATGCCTTCTGTTAGTCTGAATGACAGGACTTCTGAGGAGGACCTACTTTGGCAACAGCATGAAAAGCAGTCATATTCAAAGAGGTTATAAAATCACTCCACAGTGGACTGTAAGAGGCCTATGGAGCTTTTAGGGTATTGAGAGCAGCTTATAAACCTGCTGATGCTCCAGTTCAGGACTGTATTTGTATATGTGTTCAAGCACTGGTGCAGACATACGAGTTTTGATGTTTTAGGGGATCTTAGGGAACCGCAGCACCAGTCACTGTTTGTAATCCATGGCTGGAGCACCCTCATTCTTTACATGCCACATTAGTTCTCTCAACTTTTTTAAAAAAAACTTGTCTGGTGAACGAGTTTACAGCTACGAAGAGGGAGCAGAACTAATTAGAGTGAGCTTTGGAGTACAGTGTCACTCTGAGGATCTCTGCTGACATATCTGAAAATAGCTAATGTGGACTAGATGCATCCCTAATGAATTATAGAGGTCAGTGGGCCATGGAAATAATATGATCGCATGGAAGGCCATGAATAATTCCTCCCCAGCCCAGAAGAGAACTGATTAGTTGTCACCCTTCTCTTTGACTCTGAATTTTGTTGTATTTAGTTTGTAAAAAATGCCACACACCCTAATATTTGCCATACCAGAGTAATGAAAAATACCAGCTTTATTATACATCCCAGTAGATAAATCTGTGCAAATGTGGTGTGACAGGAGATTGCAAGTATGAAGAAAGGCCTGATTACACTGGGATTTCTGATGTGTGTATTTTTTATGCCTCCTTGCTTTGCAGTGGTTTCATTTAAAACAAACCATAACAAGAACAAATGCCAATTCGATTTTTAAACATTAGGGTAAAGCTGAAAAGTCAGGGTCGAAGGTGCAATTAAAAGAATAAACATCAGCATACTTTGTACAGTCACAGCTGATGCATTAGTTTGTGCTTTGCTCTAGGCTAGTGCTAATCGACTATTGACCTCTAACTGTATTAAGAATATTAGGCCCAAATTAGATATTTAGGTGCTGAAATCACTGAGACTTAGATAACAAAATACCATTAGTAAACCAGACAACTGGCCTTTTCTTGCAACACCACGCTGATGTGAGGCAGGACACGTTTGCTATGTATAGTCTTCTAGAGTACCCCTGGATCCCCTCAGACACACTGCACTCGGTCCTTAATTGGGGGAAATTGCCAGAGCTGCAGTAAGTTGCCAGAGTTGTAACAATTTACATTAGCTGACAACCTGCCCCGCCAAGGTTGTGGGACAGTCTGGCACCTTGGTTCCTGTACAGGCACTTCAGTGAGTAGCGTGGGCTGCAGAGGTGCTGGTGCACTGCCGTTCTTTTCCTCCTGCCTGCGAGCTGCTCGCGCTGCCCTGCAAGCGGGATCTGGCACTCCGGGCTGCCTTTCCAAATAAGCCCTTGCAGTAGCTGTGGCAGGCAATACTTCTGTCCCCAAAGCTGAATTCGGTCGTGGCTGGGTGTGTTTTCATTGACGCTGGGTCAACGTATGCATGTGGCATATGGTAGCGCCTCACAACCTGTATTAATTTTATTCTGGCACCTAAATCATTGTAATTACCGCAGTGATTGAGGATGGAGGCGTTAACAGCTCTTCAGAGGGAATAAACATGTATATGTTTAAATCAAAGTTGCATTAGAGCAGAGGATTTTATTGCTTCATCTACTATAGTGCAAATGGGCTTTTTTGATGGAGAGCAGGTCAATTTTTTCTCCATCAATTGATCAAGAAACAGAGGAGATAATTACCAAATCTGTAGAGAGCAAAAAAGAGATTTATTTTAATGAAAGAATGTAAAACCGGTTCTAAGGGCAGTCCTCTTCACATCTAGCAGTAGTGATGAGGGCTGAATATTTTTGCAACCAACACAGGTTGCTGGAAGCAAGAACCAATAGGAAAGTATCTGTAAACACATCCCTTTTTGCCTTCCCATCTGCTTATCGACAAAACAGATTTTTTCTTCCTCCAAAGCATCCATTTTGATCACAAATATGGGCATGTTCAAAATGAGATTTTAAGGAAAGCCTGGAAGCAAGAGAAATACTTTTTCCTGTGAAGAAGTGTGATTATCATTGACTGGCTCGATTTGTTATATCTCCAGCCCTCTGTAAAGTCATATGAAAGTTTTCTGATAAGACCGTTTAAATATGGATTCAGTTATTAGAGAGGAAGATACCACCATTTTTCAAGATATTCCTGGTTCGTAGTAGCTCACTCACAATTCTGCATTGATGAGCACTTTGAAAGTTTAATTTGAAACAGCCTTCAAATCCTCCTTTCACGTGCTGGTTAAATTTAGTGACTGTTAAATGTAGAGACTAGGACAGGCGCACAGTTTTCAAGTGCAGAGGGAAAAACCCTCACCATCTTGAACAAAAGCGTTCCCACTGTGATCCTCCTAAATGGCCCATTTTTTCCTGGGGATTGTCTGTGATTTGCAATGTTTCTTTTTGCCTGTTGGGCAAGTTTCGGAGATCTTCAAAAGTGAGGCCTCTTTGGAAATGCTTTCTTGTAGTGTTTCTGAAGGCCGGAACGGGGGGTTTTATCCTGAGATGTGTTGCATACGTGCGTATGCAGAGTAAGCTGCTATTAAATATAGGCTCGTTCTGGAGGGAGAAGCACAGGATCGCGTGGAAGCGATGGAGAAACAAGGCCAGAGACGGAGACAGGTGAGGTTGGGCCCCCCTGCAGAAGGTGACTTTAGTTCTGAGCTTATCTGCTCGGAAAGAGGAGGCCGCTGCAGGGAGCGGCTGAGTTACCAGAAGAGGTTTTTATCAGGCTGTATTTCTACCAGGCTGGAGCAAATCACCTCTGGCGCAGCCTTTGTGCACTTATACCTTTATTTCGGTATATCTGCCCTGGCAGAAACCAGCCTGGGGAGTGGGGATTTCCTGAAGCACTCAAGTGACTGGAGAGCCAGAGGATTCATCCAAAGCTGACATCTCTTAAGGCTCCAGAATCGCTCTGGAGCGTTTGAAAACATTACACACTAGCAGTAAACACATGAGAAAAGCGTTGTTTTCCAAGCTCCTTTATGACAGCGGAACACAAATGCTGCCAAAACCTCGCTGTCTGCCCTTGTTTGGTATCTGTTCACTTAGGCACGCACAGATTCTCCGAAGCTTCGGGCAGAGGTGCCATGCGGCTTGTTTGCCTGCATGCAGGGACACCCGCGTGGCTCGCTTATCTTTCACAAATGACTGTGGCCTGCTTTCAGGGGAGGGACAGTGCCATTAAATATTTAACGGTGCTGTCTGTGGGGAGAAATACTTTTTAGAGCTAAAGGTGTAGCACAGCAGTAGTTTTCAGACGTGGCTGCAGATGCCCGGAAGGCAGATGTTCTGCATTTACCTGCCCGAGCAGCTCTTCAGAGGCTGTCACAGCCCTGTGTCCCTATTAACATACCAGTGAGCCTCCTGCCAGGCTCCGACCTCCAATTTCTGTGCCTCTGGTGCCGTCTTGCCTCATGAGAACGGGAAAAGTAATAGAACCAAGCACATGCAAATACTATTCTGCAGCGTGTGCAGGGCAAACTGGAAATAGCCTCGGGAAACATATTTAAGCAGAAATGTCACAGGTAAACAGGATAAGCCTGCAACCCTGTGATCACAGTCCTGTCTGTCAGGAAGGGGTGAGGTTTCTCCCTCTAACTGTGGCATTACCGGTGATAACTTTGCCCCTACGTCTGCAAGCCAGAAAGTAGAGAATAACTTCCCAGAAGCGCTGTGGTGAGCTCCTTGGACGCACAAGAGACTGTCCCACTTGTTCACGTTTGTTACGCGCACACGGCACGCTCGTGGGCCAACCCTGAACTCGAGTGTTGGAGCGCCCTTATTCAGCTGCGTGACAGTGATGCTGCTGAGCACGAGGGAGAGCTTCAACGACCGTTTCACGTTAGTAGCCTGGATGAGATCAGAAAATACCTTGCAGTTGCAGTGAGTGCTTAGTTTTTTATGGGAAAAAGGACCTCTGAAGGTCTCTGGTGCAGCCCTGTGCTCAAAGATGGGGCAACGTCCAAAGTTAGATCAAGCTGTTAGACTCCTCCTGTATGTGTGCGATTGTATGTGTGCGAACAGGTTCAGGACTTCATAGAGCTGGAGAAACTATCATTAATGAGAACTAAGGTTTGGAGAAGGTCATGTGTATCACAGTGAGGAGACTGATTTCATTAGATCAAGAAGTATGGTGGTAGCAAAGTCCTGTGTTAGGAATTGATATGAGAGTGACGAATCTGAAGAAAAGGCCAGGCATTCACCTGCCAACATACAAATTTAACTGTAGTTCTTGTTACAGAGGTGAGCAAATGATACAGCAACAAAAATTGCAGAGAGAGACCGTAAGATTTAGGCTGTTAAATTGCTCAGATGTTTTTAAATATGCAATGCAAGGTGCCTAAAAGGTTACTTCTATCCCACTGAAGGCTTGGCAGTATGAAGTCTGGTGGACTCAAAGCCAAAACATGCTGTGCAATAGAAGCTAAGAAAGCAAGCCGAAAGTTTTTGACTGAAATAAAAGTTAACTTGTACACGCATTTCACTTTGCAAAGCCAGTCGAGAACACCACTCACGAAAGCGGCCTGACCTGGGAACCACAAGCGTGCACACACTGCCTGCATGAATCAGGGCTAAACCTTGAATCTTCAGCACTGACCAGCAAAGCTGCAAAATGTTCGGGTTTTGCCTTATTATGCTTTTCCTGGTTTAGGCACAGTAAAGCACGAGAGATACCAAACAGCTGAAGGACTCTTTCGATGGTATTTCTGACCCAATGAAATGCAGACTTCCGCAATTGCCAGCATTGTGAGACATTTCTTCTGATGAGTAATGAGGTCTTTACCTTTTTCCAGGGGGAAAAAAGAAAAAAAAAGTCGTACTACTTGTCAATTATATAGTGCCATATTGGTCATAAAATGAGTCTTTACAACAAATTAATTAGAGGAAAAGAGAATTATACTGCAAAAAATAGGCTTTGTCCTGGCCAGCTGTTCATAAATCAGCCTGCTATAACTAACTGTAGAAACAGCTTGTTTGCACAAATGGTAGAGCTGAGTCAGCATGTATTTTTGCTCGTGTACTCTCGTTACATAGGATATTCAGCTCCTCAGGCCCCTAAATGTTCTCAGGGTTTGAGACTGGTAATTCAAAGTAATCAACAAACAAGGTCTCTGTTGCTTGTCCAAAAAATTTTAAGAACTTTGTACCCCTGCGTAGCATGCTCTGAATTTCTGTTATTCAGAGCTCTTTCTGAACACAGGGGGCTTCAGAAACATCACTGGTTTTCTTTTAGCCAGCAGTTTGCTCAGCGCACACTGTCACTTGCCTGGCTGGAAAATGCCTAATACTGAGCATAATCTGTTATGCCCAGGTGAATTACCTTGTCCTTGTCCTGCACGGTCAAAGCAATGACAGTGACGGTGGGATTGTAATCGCTAGGTGATTGAGCCAAGTGAGGATTGAATAAGGCTCAAATGAATTAAATGAACTTCTGAAGCGAACAAAAGGCAGCAAAGTCCTCCCATTAGGACTGTGGTAGTCTCACGACTACTGTCTGCTTGGTCTGGTGAAGCATCTAAGTCTTTGTACATGCTCAAAAAGGATAATTAAGCAATAATTGTGTTTGATGCTGAGTATATGGCAGAGGGCGGGGGGGTAAGCAGCTTGTGAATCAATAAACCATGAGGCTTCAGCCTGAGTTATTTATTGATTTATGACCTGCTTAGCTCCAAGTTTACTCCACATCTAATACAATTATACCTTGTGGATTACACTTCATTTAAGGAGGAGGGAAAGTATATCGTTTCATCTGAGGAAACATGCTGTCTGCGTTAATAATACCTTTCGGAGTTGGATACTAGTGTGTTGCTGGATACATTTTGGTCAGATGTGACATTGAGAATCTAATGTGCTGTCTGCATGACTTCAGCACAAAAAGCCCTAACAAGCCACGCTGCAAAAGCCTCATAGTGCAAACCTATTAGAATCCATCAAATTGTGTTAGTAAAAGTTGGTCTGTGCTGATATTAAACATCATGGAACAATATTACTCACTCCAGCAGCAGCCGTGTAATCTGTGAGTTAGTGCCCTTTTCAACTTGAGCAGTACAAGGGACAAAAGCCGGGACACAGCTGAACGCTGGGCAAACCTGTGGCAAGCATTCCACTTGCCAGGGCATATCTGGAGCAGAAGTGCCCTGGATAACTTCCATCTAACAGTTCCATGTTGAATCTTTAGGTCTGGCAAGACCACCCAGATGTGGATAAGGAAGAAAAACTTCCAACCAGCTCTACTAAGTAGCAAATGAGTTTCCCCCAACACCAAATTGCTGAGGTGCATTCTGTCTGGGTTATGGCCAGGAACATGCAGAGCATGTCCTGTAGTGCAAAAAAGTGGCTTGCTTTGGGGTCGACTCATCTCTAGGAAGAACATGTCTCAGCTACAGGAGAGTGTGAAGAGTGATGTTTTTGCCCTGTCATTAGACTAGCCCATCTGCAGGGTCCATCCACTTAGGAGAAGTGTCAGACACTTAGACAGAAGAGTGTCCTTGGCCCTACAACCACTGACAGAGGGGCTTAGCAGTGCCAGGGCTGGTCATATCAGATCAGGCTGGTGTCTGCTCAGGGACGGTGTCTCAAACTGGAGCCTGCTGTATTCCTTCTTCATGTTGTACTGTGCAGCTCCTGTCTCACCAGTCATTCTCCTCTAGAGATGGAGGCCATGAAGCATTTATTCTTAATGCTGTAAGAAAAGATCATTAGCAAGGTACTCAAATTCTTAGTTAATTCTTGGTTAAATCACTCTGAGTCTCCTGCAGATCATTCATTTCAGTGAACATGTTGCCTTGAAGCAATAAAAAATTTATCCTCCTTCCTTCACAAGCCTAACCCTTCAGCTGTGTCTCTATAAATCTGTAACACTTTCTGTTGATTCGCGACCTCCATCTGTAGCTGTCAGCAGTGTAATTTCCCCCACCGGTAGCCTGCACCTACCAGGTGCTAAGAGTCTCCTTGCAAAGTGCTGAAAGCCACACGCAGGCCTGTTGCGATTGCCTTCTGCTGCCCCCCCCCCCCAGAGTCCCTGAGGTATCTGATGAATGACACACTGTTTAGAATAGACCGAGACAGGAACATTGTCCAGGGGAAGTCCTGTCACAGTCACTCAAATATCTACTCAGTGGCAAGGCAGAAATTTGTAGAAGTTCAGGTTGTTTTCAGCATTGGCCTCTTGGATTTGCTCATTAAGACACTTTTGCTAAATCTTCTCAGCAGTGGAGACTGCCTTGTAAAGTTCAAAAGCTTTCTTTAGAGGTCTTGAATGTCACTGCTATCTTGAATGTCACATGATTTGAATGTTACAATGATTAATCTTGGGATGTAAATTGGTACTGGGACACAGGTTTGAGGTGCTTGGTCAGAGTTCAAGATGTCTTTAAGAGCAACAGCCTCTGAGAGACACAGAAGACCTTGCAGAGCTCATCTGCTGGTATTTGAGATGGGCTTGGTGTAGGGAAAGGATAGATGGGATCCCTGGGAATTACTTTGGTTATTATTTTATAAGCGAGAGAATTTTCTGACACTGTGATAACTGTGTTTGGTGCTGGTTTGGCCTGTTAGGGTTATGTGGTAGCCCTTGGTAAATCATCACCTCTCCATGTTGGGCCATCTATTTAAGTCATGTCTAGCCAGCTTGCCTGTTACTCATTTTGTTCTGCAGCCTTCTCACAGCATGACTCAGGCCAAATGTCTCACAGGACAGGACGGACGAGACTTTCCCACTCAGATCTATGTGTTAGCTGCCCAGACTTCGGGTGCAGTGGCCCAGACCTTCACAGGCATCCTGAGCCCACCTGCAGCCCTTCTCAAGGCCAGGTGGCCCGTAGGAGGTTTCAGGGAGCAAAAAGAAGGTGGCAATATTTGTGTTTTGGCCACACAAATGAGACATGTCAAGGAAGTTTACTAGTTAGCAAAGAGGGCTTGGAGGGTGATGAGAGGCATGTTCTCTGGGTGGGGGCATACCAAAGTTGGTTTGGTTTCTCTGCCGCTTTATGGCAAGGGTTCAGATTTAGAGGCACAGGCTAGCCTGAACTCTTTGGGAGACACCTTATGAGCCTGGTTTACACATGCGTGAAGAAGGATTATTGCTTCATGTTTCTCTTGCATCACTCTAAGGCCGGAGGTGAATCTTTCTGGGACGGGAAACTGAGCGTGCGGATACCCTCCAAGGTACTTCTAGCCTCTGACGGGCTCCAGCTCCCAGGCACAGTTGGTGGTGACCTGGCATAGCCCGCCCTACACGGTCCCGCTTGCTTTGACCTTTCTGTGTCGTGTCCATGACACCAGTGAGTAAGGCCAGCATCACCAAGAGAGCCTGTAGCTCCTTACTTATGTCTTTTAGTCTTTTATTTTTGTTTAATGTTTGGTGGTGAGGACCAGTTTTCTTTTCTTTGCTTCAGCATTTAAAGTCAGTAATAACCATATAGGAAAAGGATCATCACTATTTAAGCAAACATGCAGGAGATGTACCAGGTTTTTGTTCCTGTATCTTCCTTTATATTAATCATAATCAACCAATACATTTTAAACTGTTTTAAGATAGATAGCTGCTGTCCTGCAGTGCTCGGGAGTGGCAAGGCTTTGGTTAATGTAGAAAACAGCTCTGCCTCTCGCTGAGTAATGTCCCTGCCATTACCCTAAGGGCAGCAGGAAGGTACTTTTTTTCTTAAACATTTGGACTGCAGATATTTGTTGGGGGGAAGGGGGAAGGCACTTAAAATGTATAGCTTCACTCCCTCGCCTGAGTCATCCGTTATGTATGTCACTGGGCTCCCAAGCAGGGAAGTCAATTGGTGAGATTAGAGTCGGCTACTTCATTTTTTACGAACCAGGTAAAGGATATTTATCCTTGGGGCTGCACAGGAAGATAGAAAACATTTTGTTTCCTGAAGTGGGGTATGTGAGGCTGCCTGTGTTAACAGGGAGTCCGTGCTGCCGAAGCCATGTACTCCAGTGTTGCCCTGCTGCTGTAGCAACAGCTCTAGTCCTGCAGCAGGTTCTCATTAAAAATCTCATTTTGAGAAGATATAGAGTCAGAGCTGTTAGTGACGCGCCCTCGCTGCTATAAAGAGTTTGTAAATTAATTCTGGTTTATTTTTCTTTTGCTTTTCCTATGTGCAGGGCAGAGAAATCATTAGAGCCTGAATTACGATACATTGACAGCAGACTATTACCCTGCATTTTTAGCATGACATAATTATACTAAGTTTAGTGGTGCTATTACAGTTAAATTATTTAGTTCAATGCCTAAAGTCAACAACATCTACTCATTGCCATTAAAAGATGGAGAATAACGCAAGAACAGCTTCATGGCGCCACGAGTAAATAAAGCCATTTGCGACATGTTGTTTTTCATCTCCGCAGAGACAGTAGTCTGAGAGCAGGAGATTTGTAGGGGACAGAGGGCAGTTGAAAAGTATGGAGATGGAAATGAAATTCATTGAGCTGAAAGAGTTATTGGCAGAAAGTAATACACTTTTTTTTTGGTTGTTCTGGTGTAGTCAACCTCCCTAACACCAGTTGACTGGGTTCAAAATACTCTTTGGCACATAAATCGGAGTATTTGAGGCAATGCCCTGTGTCTTCAGACAAGGAGGGGTTTGGGGGACGGGGGAAGAATCATATCTTCTATGAATTCCTGTGATAAAAAGAAGCTCTGAGCCAGCCAGCAGAACAAGTAGGAAAAGCATGATCCCAAAAAAGTAATGGTGTAGCTTTTCCAGGAGAGGCAGCCAGAGTAATGCAGGAATTGCTCCTTTAGGAGGCGTGAATTCAAGTGCCAGCTGTAGCATAACGTTGTTTCTTCTTTTAACCAACGTTATGGGAGGTACAGCTGCACCCCAGCTAAACCTGAAGAGGTGTGCAGTTTTCGGGCTTATACCAACTGCCATAAATTTGCCCGTGTCTGTTAAATCATGATTGATTGCACTTCCAAAGCAGCAAAGTGCCATAGGAATATACTTCGCTTTGTGAGTAGGAAGTGCAAGCTCACAAGTCATGTAGGCACTTTAAAAACATTTTACCATTGGTGACTGGTTAGTTGTAGTAGCCTTACAGGCTGACCCAGTGCTCTGACTGATGGGTGAAATCCACAAAGCCCATATTCATTAATTGCAATAATGTGGAATTAAAGCCACTGTCTGCAGCTGTTTTTTATGGGTATCCAGGAGAACTGGAGAAGATAAGGCGTAGTCTGAGACTGGTGGCATTGAAGAGGGGCTGTCAACATTTTAGCGGAAATCAAACTAACACAAAGAGAAGAAAAATGAAGGAAATTTTCAAAGATTGTGCAAGCAAAAAGCTAAACTGATAATGTTGGCATATTACCCTGGAGCCTAATAAGACGGCAAACTTGACCCTTAAGTTGAGATTTCCAGAGAACTGTTTGTCATCTTGATGCTGTCCCCAAATAAGCTTGGTATACCTGAGAAAGTCAGTCCTGTAGGTACTTAGGGGCACTTAGGTGCCCCTACCTTGTGTACCTTCCTACCTTATGTACCTTCCGGGATCCTTACTGATAGGCTGTGATCTTTGGAGGTGTATAAAGTTGGTCTGGTATGGTCCTTTTTCAGGATAACTGAAAAAGAAAGTTGTCTAAGAAATTAGCTGTGCTGAGTAAATATTATGGATTTTTTATGCTAGTAGTATTATTACTTTCCATTAATCATGCAAATGCATTCAAGGACAACACCAATGTTTTCCAAAAGACATATATTACATGATGTCTGTGCACCTTATCTGAAACTGTATGTCCTTAATTGTATAAAATTAAGAAGAGATTCTGATCCTTTTAGTTATATTTTAGTGATAGAGATTTTCATGTATTGAATAGTGCTTTATGAATAATTCCTCTGAATTTGGCTGGTTCTTCATCACTAAATGTATACATTCTGCAGTCTTTCTGAATTATGTTGAAAGAAGAAAGACCCCAAGCTAAATTGCCTGAACTTGTCTGAAAAGAATGAGTGCCTTTAACCTTCAACACAGAGAGTCTTTGTCCAAAATAGTAAACAAGCATTAAAAAAAAGGTTGGTAACAACAAACAGAGTAAAATGGAAATCAGCCTGATTAAAATAGGCTTTTCCTCCTTGATGCTGCTTACCCTTCCTTACACAGTTCTTCTAAAATTGTCATTTCACGCACATCCCAGTCAGCATGCATCACTGTGTACATGTAGTCCACATTTCTGGGAAAAAGCTGTAAGAAGAGAAAGGAAAAAACCTCTCAATACTTCTTTATCTATAGTAAGAAAACAAAAACAAAATAAAAAAGGCAGAAGCCCATTTTTTCCCCTTTTAGAAGTCACCTTGAAGAGATCAAAATTGCAAACAGAAGCATACATACATCATTTTTACCAAGAGAAGAGGGTACTGTGCTGCTCCATAACAGGAACCAAACCTAGTTTTGTGATGGCACGTAAATCACTATCCATAAAGACTAGACAGCCCAAATTCCCAGTTGTACATTAGTAAAATTGGAGCAGAGACAATCCCTAATGGACATATATGATCCAGTTAGACTGCCACCGCCACGCCGCTGGGCATTTGACAAGAAAAAAATCAAGTCTAAACCTCTATATACAAGTATGTAAACCTAGAGAGTGTTCCTCAACACAACACAGTTACATGCTCTGTATCAGGGAATATTAATAACAGTTAGGGTATTTGGGTTGTCCTCATCCGGTGCTCAAACCTGAGAAATCAGGACAGATGGTCTTTGATTTGTGAAACAGGGAAAGGAGTTTGTGTGAAGGAGGTGAAAAGAAAATCCCTCCTTGCTGTCACATGGGCAAGCTTAAGTTTGAAGCACGGGATTTTCTTCTTGGCTCAGAAGCCACAAGAATGAGAAGGCCACGTCCAGACTCCTGCCCAAAAGTTTCTTCCAGACTGGGGCAACATAGAAGAAAATAGGCATACGTGAATGTTAACCATCCACTTCTGCTGGAATTTGGGCACCTTACTCCTCCAGGGTCCACCGAAGTGCTGAATTTGTTCAGGAGAGCTCTAAACTTTGATTTATCCTCCTAAATCCGCTGCAGTGTATCGTAGTAGTTTTGAACTTGTCTTCATTCAGAATGAACGGGCATTTCAAAGCAAAATGGCATGTCACGGTTAAGAACAAAACAACAAACTTTCCAATTTGAAAATGCCAGAATTTTGAATTTATCAGAACTTGGGCTTTGAATTTATTTTTATCAAAATGACAGTCTTGAAACTGACCTTTTCCAGGGGAGAAAATTAGTGTTTTTAAGTGTCTGTATTTTCCAATGGAAAAATACATTTTAAAGATACACTCTCCCAACCTGTCCATCTGACGAAAGTGTACATACTTCCGCAAACTTTAGATGAATGCTGTTGCTTTTCTGAGAGGGCACCGGGATAAATGGCTGCAGAGAGAGCATCCACTATGTGTGGATTTTAATAAAGCCGTGAATGCCATTTCTGCGTAATTCACACTTCAAAATCAATTCCCGCAGCAGTGCTCCCAGGTAGACTGAAAAATTGCTGATTGATCGTAGCGCTAAGGTGGGGTAAAGAATTTGCAATATATCCTCTTGCACGGCCCTTCCTGACGCGAGATTTGCAGGTGGCCAGTTGGAGGTCCAGTCTCGTTTAAGCTCTGTTATTTGTTCACTGCATCGTCTTACAATAAATACAGCATTCCCAGCACTGACCATGCTAAACAGAGAGTTCTTGCAAAGAGCGATAAGAATAGAGAAACAGGCAAAAGTAATTAAATAGTCAAAGCAAGCATCAGCAAGAAGCGGAAGGAAAGCAAAGGAAGGTGTACGTTTGTATTGTAAAAATCAGCAGGCTGGCGGCACGCTTTCTGGAAGGAGATGGCCAAGGGGCTGCAGACTACTCTTCATACTGCCCCTGACTGCTGTGGGGGTTACAGAGCTGAGAGCTGGCCTCAGCCTGCCAAGCCAAAGTCTACGTTGTCGCTGCAAATATGGAACGTGTTCCTCTGGGGGACAATTCAGCTCTTGCGTGGGCTAAATTGCCCTCAAGTGATGGCTGTCTCTCTAGGAAGACCTTAGCATGACTGTGCTCCCTTTGGGATGTGCCTGAAGTTCACTGGGCTGAGTGTGGGCCTTCAGGTCTTGTGCTGTTATGGCTGATGATTATGATTATTACGACTATTAAGATTAGTATTATGGTTTTGGTTCTGTATTACAAAACTAAAGGATGGCCACAGAAGCCATACTGTAGGTCTTTCCTAAATAAATATCTGTTGCAAAGATACAGTAAAAATAGGAAGCCTTTAGTGGTTTGATGCCTTAGATTGATATTTAGCACGTCTCCTTGCTGAATCAACTGCACAGAACATGTCACTGGCCAGGAGCTGCTTTCTGCATGGGAAGGATGTGGTGTCGTGATGATCCTGTCTCTTCTGTCTACCAGAGATTTTTACAGTCCAGAGAGCTTGGCATACCTGACTTGCTCTTTGATTCCTTCAGTGGTCTTGGGTGCTTCACCTTCCATACCAATCAGGCGTATGCTTGCTGTTTTGGGGGAGAGAGGCGCATTAATCACTGGCATAAGCATTATTTCAAATGCACGTGACAAGGAGCTGCAGTGCTTGCAGCAATGCTGTTACTGACAGTATTGGCCAATGTGGCACTGTGCTGAAATAATACTCCAAAGCAATTCTGCTCCAAACCTGCCTCCTCCCAGTGTTGTACAATATATCAATTTCTGATCTCAGAGGTTGCTTTACTTTTCTGCATAATGTAGGCACAGTCATTCTGGGCCTTGTGGCTGCTGGATGAGCTTAGATCAGTGGCCAATATCCCATCTCCTGGCCCCTATTCAGGCTAAGTTAGTAAAATAGGCCAAGACACAGTGAAGCTGAACCATATATGCCAAATGCGTCTGAGCTGGTAGTCTTTGGGGTTTTGACTAAATGTTCATGAGTTGGGCACCATCCAAGTTCATGGATCTCTGCATCACCCTCACTTACTTTAATTAAGTATCTGATCAGAATTAGCTGTTCTCATGAAGCATGAATTAAAAGGGGACAGGTGGGCCTTCACCTTCCAGTGCCTGCTCCACTGACGCTTCCTCACCACTGAATAACAGGTCTTTGCCCTCTGGATGTGTTAGTTGTATTTGGAGAACCAGTTTCCTGCGGGTTTTCGTTCGCAGTGATACTGGGAACTTGTTTTGCGCTCTACTGGTTGAATCCCCACACTTTATACTTGTCCTCAGATGTTTCTGCTTTCTGTGCTGGTCCTCTGATTTTCTTGTCACTGAAGCCTTCCATTGCAGCCATAAGGGTTGTTTGCTGACACTTCTCTCTCTTATGTGTTGAGGAACTTGCTTTTGTGTCTTTTAATACAGTAGCCAGCTCACCTACGCTCCTTTTTTTCCTGAGAGACCTAGTTACCAGTTCCTTGTGGATGAAATCTGCTTTTTGACAAGTCTGTTGTGCTTGTCCTTTTCTCTGCCCAGATTTCTGAACTTCTTCAGTCCACAGGCACTTCTGTCCAAATTACAAAAAGCCTCCTGAATACTGTGCTGAGGGGGACTTGCACGGAATAAAGCTCAGCACAAGCACTTACCTTACCACTAAGAAGTCCCTCTGCATTTGCCAGGATACCAGACTCTGTGTCTCCAGCATCACATAAAGGATTCTCCTGCTTCAGGACTGCTGGCTGAAGGCAGCACTAAATGCAAAACAGTATTTGGTTCTTAGATAGCTTATGAAACAGGGAATGAGGAGCAGGGCTATGGACTGATTTCACCAGTAAATTTATATATTAATAATAAGGCATGGCTAAGTTGACAGGTGCATAAACAAGCAAGGCAAGTTGCTTTCTGGCAGTGGAGGAAAAGAAACGTCTATAGGAACGCTTGTGATGTTTTTGACAGATGAGCCTTAATTTTCCAGTTGATCTATTGGGATTCTGTGCTACTTCCTCCATATGCTGGGAGAAAACCACCTCAAACTCAACTAAAGGAGGCACTAATGGACCTTGAGAAGCAGGACAAAATGCCAAAATTGTGTAAAAGGAGAAGCAAACAAGGACAGGAAATCGGCTATAAAGAAAAGAAAGGAAAAGAGAAAGGCACTTGAATGACACTGGCAGCTAATTTACAGGAAAGGCCTTAAAAAGCAAAGCTGTGAGTTCAGGCTGACACTCTTCTGCCAAGACGCCTTGCTGAAAAGTCACTTGAAGAAGTTCCTGCGCTCCCCTGCTGCCTGCCTGCACCCGGCCACTCCGGCTCCATCAGCAGGGAGCTCGCCCTCCGGCTGCTGCAACGCGGCCCCGCGCACGGCTCCGCTTGGTGCGGGGCTGCTGAGCTGCTGAAAGAATCGTAATTCGTATAATACATTTAATTTTAAATGCCGCTTCTGCAAAAGCCTCCTTTTTGGCCTATGAATCTGTTGGGTGGTTAATCAAAAAAGCCCCAAAGTTGGGATAATTACCCTGGAAAAACGAAGAGCAAGTGAAGGCCTCCGCGCTTGCGGCTGGGGTGGCAGAGAGAGCAGCAAAGCCACATCCCCTCACCAGCGTGTTGCAAGGGCAGGGGCGCGGACATTCGTCGTGGGTGCACGTCCGACATCACCGTGCTCATAGTGCTGTCCTGAGGGGGGATTTGGAAGCCGCGCAGTGACATTCTTTGACAGTTGAGCAAGTCATCAGGAGACTGAAGCCACCCAAAGCCTTGGCTGAAGGATGTGCTATGCAATGTGAAGGCCTGTGAGGGCTTTTGTGCTAAAACCCCCTTGTTACCTGGGGGTCTTTTTACAATTCCTTTTCATCTCTTTCCACAAAGGCCTTGGTGTGAAGAAAGGACGGGAGAGAGCAGGACGCGACTCCTCTTTCCAGAAAGGCCTCAGCCATCCGAAGCGCGAGGCCCTGACTCAGTGGCTAAGTACAGAGCTGCGCGAGGGCTGCAAGCCCGGCTCTTGCATGCCTGGCTTTTCGTGGAGCCCTCTGCCCCCAGGCAGGCTGCATGCACAAGGCGTGCGAAACTTTGCCCCTCCTTGTGCAAACGCACACCAACACATCACCTGCAGTTCGAGGAGAGGAGCCTGCTCAGGGCTTCTTTAGTTTTCAGGTTCATTTACCTCCAGTTGGCAGATAACGAGAGAAAGGTTTCCAACCTGAAGGTTTGCCATCAAAAGCTAGGCTTAATTGAAAAGCTGAAGTCTGGCACCGGGGATTTTGTGTGTTGTTTTGGGTTTGAGTGGCTTGCTTTTAAACAAAATATTTCAACCGGCACGCGTTTTTAGTGCAAGGCTTTGAGGCCAGAGTGACACTCCATTTCAAAACTGTGGCAACTTGTGCCCCTTTCTTAGGCGCTTTTGACACCTGCGGGTTGAAATGCTGCGACCACGTGCTGGCAGTTCGGCTCTCAGACAGAAAGTCCCTTTGCCTTTGAAAAGTCGCCCTTTGAACACTTGACACTGAGGCTGTTTCTCTGCAAAATGAAAATGCTGGTGTTCGTACTTAAAAAGGAACGTGCAACTTCCTCCTTTTCCAGCTGGCAGAAGTGAAAAGCCTGTTTCTTTGCACCCTATGGACACGAGAGCATCTTCTCTCCTGTGGAGCATAAAGTTGTTTCTACTGCTGTTATGCGGGGAGATATTTGGAAGAGGAGAAGGGAGCACAGTACAGGGTAAGCGAGAATTAAAACAATGTCCTGCGTGGAAGATTTAAAACAGTGTTGCAGATGAAACATTTCATGAAAAACTTCCACTCCTGGTCAGAGTATTTTTGCTTTGTCCTATCCCATCACTTCCACTGAAATATATGTCCGGTTAAGGGGAGAGAACTAAGGTAAGATGAGGGGAGGGACAGTCGTCTCAGCTATCTCAGAAACCTCCCTCTCTGGTCTGACGCTGCATCTGCTTCTCTGAAGCTTGACCTGAGTTGGTATTTTGGAAAGGAATATTTCTTTCCCCATCCCCCCTTGTATCCACTCAGTTCTCTTGAAATGTGAGAATTGCAAAGGAAGAGCTAGATCACTTGCTACTAACTACTAGGAGTAAGGACTACATTTTATCAAAAAGTAGGTAATTTCTCTTAGACATGTTTGTGCTGCCCAGTCATCTTTTTCAGAATGTTTCAATAAGTGAGAGACTTCCATAAGAAACTGGAAAATGCAATTATTTACATTTTACAGATGAAGGACTGAGGAGAAGGCTTTGCAGGAGAAGCAGAAAGTGTTGAAATCAGAAAGTTTGGCAGGAAAACAATCTATATTGGAAGTCAGTTGAGCCTCTTGACTCTCTGCTTTTCGAAACTGCTCACAACATTAAAATATTTCATTTCATCTCATTTAGAGTACAGCAGGAGAGAGGAGCAGAGGAGAAAAAAATAGGTTTTGGATCTACTCTAGCAAATGCAAGACAGCATCAAGGAGTAAAGCCTGTCTTCAAAACTGGTGAGAAAGTCCAGTCACGAGGGTACTTGCACAGTCATTTGCAGGGCAGGCACATTGCTCCTTTTTGAACTTTATTTTAAGTTGTACATTGTTCCAGAGGCATTTTAAACTGTTTTGTTTCCATTCTGCTTCAAAATGACTTGTAAAAAATCAGCATAAATGTTTCCATTATTTGTAGTAAATCCAGGCCAAAGACTTGTCATCACAAGTCAGTGAACCCAGGACATGGGAGCGGGTGATCTTTGTCCTTCGTGCGTTATTGTCAGGAAGAGACCAGCTATTTCTTGCTGATGACCAGATGGCACTTGGGGAGCTGCTCTGGCTACAGCTGCTGTTTGGATGCTCTTGAATAAGGGAAGAGGAAGAGTTATCCTGCAGTTCTTGGGGAGGAATATTGAGCAGTGGAAGACGACAGGGAGGAAGGTTTCTCACTGCTTTCAGATTTCTCACTTGTTTGTTCTTCAGGAGACCAGGTAGCTTCAGCTTTTGGTAGAGCAGCAATTTCTGGCAGCTGCAATACTCAGTAAAGATTTAAAACCCAACAGGGCTGTTTCTTCAGGAAACTGTAGAGTCATAAAACTTTGTCGCTGCTTCCTCAGGGTGGGAGTAATAGACAGTGGTTCTTACTCATAAAGCAAGCTGTAAAGTAGGCAGTTCTTTGAGTTAGTCTTTCTCCTGGCAGAGATTAGCTAACATACTCAGATTAAGTGCATCCCCCAGGATGAAATAATAGTTAAATATAGTCTCTGTTTGCTAGAGTTTCTAAACAGGCACAGAGAGCTGAAGCACCCAAGTTAAAGCTGAGATCCATAAAACTTTCTTTGTCCTTTCTGAAATGATCAAGGGCTGCCATGTAAATTCTGATCATTGTTTTATGGGCAGTGTAGTGAAGAAGGAAACAGGGAAAACATTGGCATGGTATAAAAGTAATCAGCCTGTTAATCTAGGCTAGTATCCTTTTATGGGACAGTGGAGCAGTGTACTAGTCGGAGCTGGAATTTTAGAGGTATTTGGGTGCCTAAAGATGCAGATAGAAACCTAATGGGATTTTCAGAAATGCAGTTTTTCAATAACATTTTGGCTCGCAGTCTCCTTTGAAATACCCATAAGGAGCCAATCTGCATGCTTAAGTGCCCAGCTTCCTTAAATACGTAGGTCTTGGTGCCTGAACTCAGCAGTGCTATTTTATATCTCCTTAAAGTAACCTGCTAAAGAAGAACATTTCCAGAAGCAGTGGGTAATCCAGATGGCCTCTTCAACCCAGCAGGATTTCTGGAGCTCTGATGAATTTTGAGAGAGAGAGAGGTGCTTTGAAAATGCTAGGGAAAGGGAATTATGTAAATAATTAATAATCTCTTGGGCACATGATGGTGTTTTTTACTTTGGCATTTGGCATTGCAGTGCCATTTATTAGGATATGGTTTGCTGTCACCCTCAAGTGGCAAGAACACATTGATGTGCACCTGTGTGCCAGGTGTGACCTTCAGGGTAAAAACCTGCTATTCTGATCAGGTGACAGGCAGCTCTCACCTTTAAGACCAGAAAAAGCTTTTGTCCCTGAAGAAGGAGAATGACTCAGTTGCATCCGTAAGTTCAAAGGCTCCAAATTCTGTACTAACATATGTGTATTTTTAAAATCTCAGAATGCTTAAAATATTTTACTTCAGGCACAAATTATTTTTCTGTAAATAACTGAGTGCAGACCGTAGTTAGTGCTGGTGGCCATGTATATCTGCTGGTATCTTATTCTTCAGCTGCTTTTATACAAAAGTGATGTGTTCAAATATTTATGAACTCATATGTACGTTCCTGTATTTATGTGTGACAGATACATTTTCGTAGACTATGAATTCAATATAGCTATGACATTGATGTTGACAGCTGTCAGGCAATTAAACTCCTCAGGAAAATCAAACCATTCTTAATTTTCTATGATTTTCGTGTTATAGTAGTAGGTAAAAGCTAAAAAATAGTCAACCTTGAAATAGAAATGCAGCCTAGTAATAAGGGTCATACCAAATTTAATCAAAGATTAGCCAAATTATGTTATAGGGCAATTTCAGGTAGGATACCACTAGTGGAAGGATCGGTGTTAATTGGAAATGAGATCCAAGAGAGGAGAACAAAGGAATACCAGTATGGATTTTATGTCCTTACTTTAATGACATAAGGGTCGCATTTTTGTATTTGATGGATCATAAGGTATTGAATGTTTTATTGGGATTCTGAGTGATTCTAGCGACTCTACAAGCATGTGCGCTAGCATTAATGCAGCATGCTCCTCTAAAGCAGGAGCCTCTTCATGTTTTTTTGGAAAACTCTCTCCCTTTGTTCCTGACTTTTAAAGCCTGGTTCTTACGTATTCTACCTTAGCCTGTCCTAACCTCTGAGTAGCACTGTAACTCAGCTTCTCTGTAAGCCTCCTTGAAGAGTTCATAGTGTCAGCGGATGTTCAAGGACCAGTGGTGGAAACAGAGGTGTGTTAGAGAATGAAAATGCAGGCAGAAGTGTGGCGTTCTGTTTACTTGCTTGTTTATTGAGGGCTTTTTTTATTATTTTAAAGTTGATGATCGTCTACCTGCATAGCCTTTTCACATAACGCGTCTGCAACTGGACAGTGAGGTGATAAAGACGTGAAAGTAAGGTTTTAGTAAAATCGATAGAGCTGGTCCTTCAGAGCAGCAGAAAAAGAATGAGATGGTCCTGTTCGCCCTCACCAATGTACATCCAAATTAATTTGGTACTCACTCTCACTATGCAATGACTAACTTGCCCAACCTATCCTTATGCACTCAGAAGCTGTCGTGTTTCCTCTTGCTGGAGCCAGTCATGTCCATGTTCTCATAGGCTTACCTTATGATAGCTTGATGCGGTCATCCCTTCATGTCACTGCCAGCCCAAGTGCTTCTCATATTTTTAGGTATTTTTTCAACACATGGGGACTGAGGTGATTCCCCACGACCATGCCTCATCTTCTGTCTTGCAGCTGCTTGGTTTCTTGCTTTTACCTCCTCTAGTATCTGGTGGAGGTTTGGGAGCCATCTCCCATGGCTGGTCTCCAGGATCTGTGCCATATAATCTTATCTCTTGTCAGCAGTTCACCTTTCAATCTCCCCTACTGGTATTACGACACAGAGGCACTTGGCCTCTGAAGCACCATATATGTTTTGCGAGGCTGTTCTGCCACTCACTTCCATGACAAAATGGGTGGATTACAGGGAGATCAGCTGCTGCTGCAACTGTGCTCCTTTTCCAGATGACCTTCATCCAATGCCACTGGCTCAAAATTTGGCAATGCTTCTTTCTGAATTTATAGTCCATTTTACAGAGACAGCTATAGCAAAATAGCTGCACTGGGCAAGGTGGATGCTGGGCTTTTAGGCATTTGATCAGCCCAGCTGGCACTTCATAGACCCCTCAGAAGCAGTTCTATGCCCACCATGTTTATGATGCTAGAAAAAAAGAGAAAAACTGTTACACCTGGAGGCTTGTGCTTTATTTGACTAACAGTGCAAATGTTAAGAGTGGATCTACTTTCGCAGCTGTTGCCATGCAGACTGTCCCCAGCCCAGCTGTGACACAAAGACTTCCCTTCATAACTTTGATACTCTGCTGGCTCTAGCACCACACTAATGTCCAGCTTTATCAACATGTTCGCTATCCTGCTGAATTCTCTCTCATCTCAGATACTTCCCACCCAAACTCCTTCCTTTGTATGGCAGCTTAGGCCAAAGTCTTAGTCTTAGGACTAAGTCAAGGGTGATGACCCAGGGCTGGCATCTATCTCGCAAGACCTCTGGAACAAACACAGAAGGCTTGTGCCTATTCCAGGCTAGCTTTACAGCCTGAAAGAGTAAGAGGAACAGAAAGATGGAGCAAGAGGCAAAATGCTCCATCTCTTCACTCCTGCTCAGTATCTGGTCCAAACAGCCCTCCAGACCCATAGTCCTTGGACAGTCGGCCTCATGATCCTGGGCTGAGCAGGACAGTAGCTTTGTCACAAATATTAGGGACCTCTACTTTTTGGCAATAGCTACCAAAAACATATACTTTGTATGGAAACAGAAGCCCAAGTCTAGCATGAGGTCAAGTAAGAGAGTTCTTTCAGCGCTTTTTCTGTCTGATATTAAATGCCCAGCTCTTTTAATTTTATCCCCAAAATGACCTTTAATAATTGCACTTCTGGACTTATTAGAATATATATTAAAAATAGTATTGCTTATAGTAGTGACCTTCTAATATATGCTTATAATGTAATTTTAAAAACCAAAAAGCAAGAAGTTAATACTTGACTTTTATGTGGTTTTAATGACTTTTAACAGCCCTTTAAGCTAGTATTTTTTCCCTCCTTCTTAATTTAGCTAGTAGATGTGCTCTATTTATCTCGGCTTTCAGCCCAATTTTTTCCTGGAAGAAATTTTAAAAATATTTTTTCCCCTCTCAGTTATGGGAAGAGTCTAACATGATGCATGCTTTTTTTTTTTTTTTTTTTTTTTTGAGATTAGCCAACATTTTCATCATATGAGCAGGCAGCTCTGTTTTGATTCTGCTCTTTTCTTACAAATTCAGTTGCCAGCCAGCCAGTTTTGCCTGTGAGCTTCAACTTCCCACGCAGCAGCCTGCTAACTCAAGAACGCTTCCTCATGGACCAGCCCCTCCACAGGGGAGGTGGCTGCGCAGGAGACATACAAACCCAGCTCCTTAAACAGCCCCTGCAGCGTTGTGCAGCGTCATACGGTAGATGAGATGGTCTCCTGGTTGTGTTCGGAAGGAGGGATTCAGCATATAGGATGGGTGGAAGGGCACTCACTTGGGCACTCACTTTATGCATCTTTGAAGCTCCTGGGCCAAGATTTTGGAGGTTCTGCGGTTATATTTTGATGAAGACATGTGCTGCTTGCACTGCTGCGTCTGTGCTCCGCCTGGCTTCCTTTGGGGGCCTCTGTGGCAGCACCCTCCTCCCTCCGGGAGAAGGAAGCCACATTCAGCTCGCTCTTTGCTCCAGTTCGGGTTCTTTTAAAAAAGATGGGGTTGCCAGGTCAGCACTTTACATGACCTGTGTTTCAGGCCGGTCGTTTTCTTGTACAGCTGTGTTTAACTAGCCAGGGAAGTCAGAGAGCAGGAAAACGGTGGAAGTGGAAGAAAATTCATTGGCCAGTCAGCTCATGAGCGCAGCCATATAAAACAGCGCCCACAACACGCACATTTGTTATTGCAGGCCACTGCACCATCTAAGCCCTTTCTTAAGCTTGCTTTTCTCCAGTTTACAGCTCAGTTGCTCAGTTGCCCTCGTGACTCTAATTCTACAAGCAGACCCAGAACTTCAGCTCTCCAATATAAACGTGCTCCGTCCCATCTTCTCCACTACCACTGTCAATGTACACTGTTTTTCCTCCTACGCAGTGTTGTCTTTAGCCCAAGTAACTCTTCTCTCCCCACCGGCAGCTCTCTCTCTCCCAGAAGGACAGCAGTTGTATCTTCTCTCAGCCTTTGTTTTGCAGAACCAAACAGACCCAGACCCTTTAGTCCCATTTGGTATGGAAATCTTTGATTTCCCTTGATCAGCACAGAAACCTCTCTCTCATCCGGTGGCAGGTTCAGCTGAATGCAGGTGAATTGTGTGCAGTATTCCAGCTGTGCCTAGCAACTACATAGCACTTTCCTCTCTCCCCTTGAAATGCCTCAACCAAAAATCCATCCTGGGGTCGCATTTCCCTTTCTCACAGCTGTATCCCTTTGGCTCTTCCTCTGTTGTTTGCAAATGCTAACGTCTGGTGTGTGGCAGCACTGTTTCTATGTTCAGTTCCTTTGCACTATTTAATTTCATCCTTTTTTTTGTCACCTGTCCTCAAGGTTACCCAGTCCTTCTGTCTTGATATCTCGCTCTTCCTCCTAGCCTCCTAGCTTTGTAACTCGCATATCATTAAAGGCCTTTTACTTTTTAGGGTAGTCATTAATGGAAATTGGTCCTAGAAAGTGTTCCTGAGGAGCTTCATTAGGAGCTTCCCTTCAGCCTGATCCTTCCCCTTTCAACACAATATATGGCTGTACTGTGTTTTACAGTGATTTCCTCACCTTACTTTTCTTATATTAATCCCCATCTTCTCCAGCTTAACTAAGAGTCTCCCATGTGGCACCTATCAAGTGCTTCACAGAAGTCCCAATCAATTAGATTACTGTTTTCTGTGCATAGAGAATGATATTCATGAGAGAGAAATCAGGTTACTCCGATACAATTGCCCTTTGATAATCTCATGTTACGTTTCATTGCATTTTCCATTTATCTCCATGTATTTAATGTTTTTTTCTGCTAACAGTTGTTCTAAAGCTGTGCATGCCATCGAGGCCAAGCTTACAAGACTGTCATTGCCCAATTCTTTTTTTTTCTGATTTTTTATTTGTTTTTAATACAGCTACTGTTTTCTATGAGCTTGATAGGTTTGCTGAGTGCACACTACCATTTCTTCAGTACTTTGTACTACCAGTACTTTGACATTTTGGGGTGGTTATTTTAGTCCTTCTGCCCCAAACCTATCACTTCAATCAGGTTTGTTTTGTGCTGTTGTGATCACACTCGATTTCATACCCAGTGTTCTCATCTTGTCTCGTCCCTTGTCTTCGGTCCTACCCATCCTGCTGAAAAGTACTCAGTTTGGGAGAGAAAGGTTTGCTGAACCTTCACGTCATCCTCCCCACACTGTGGCCCCACTGCTGCTTGTTGTGCTCCATTCCTTCATCTGTCTGAAGAACTTCTGCTAATTGTTTTGCAGTACCTTGTTCAGCTTGATTTTCATCCTTTTTCTCTTTATTACCACACTCTGCATCTGGATATAGCTTTTTTTTGCTAAGAAGTCATTTTTTCCTGTGGAGATGACTCTTCTTTCAATTACTTCTTACACATTTTCTTATAGTTCTTTTTTTTTTCCTTATGTCTTCTTGGAATACAAATTTCAAATACCTTTGCGTGTCTGACTTAAAAAAAAAAATGAGTACATTCCAAGCCTCATCCACATTCAAGTCCCTGGTTTCCTCCCTGCCCTAGTTCTCTTACTTTGTCAAAGTTTGCCCTTTTGAAAGTTTGCCCCTAATTGAAAACTGTTGTCCCAGAACTTTTGCTGTTTATCCTTCTGTTTAGTTTAAGCAAAACCAGCTCATGATCACTAGATCCAAGGTTATCTTTTACAACCTGTGCTTTTACAATGGCCTTATTATTTACCAAAATAAAATCTGAAATAATGTCACCTCCTGCTGCTTCAGGAACTGTGTCATAACAAAGTCTATCAGCTGTCGTATCCAGGCATATCTGGGTCTTCCTTCACTAATAGCATTTTTTCTTCAGTTTATGTCTGATAATCTAAACAGTCCGTAATGCCATATTCCCCTCTTAATATCACTGAAGACTGTGTCCCTATCCAAATCCTACAGCACACACTACGAACCCGTAACAGGAGCTCTTCTACTTCCCTTCCTTAAAGTGGACAGGAGCACAGGCAAGATATTCTGCCTGCATGGAAAAGGGAAGGTTGTCACATGCTGGTCCTTGTCATGAGCTTGCGAGATGGACTTTACAAGAAGGACGGTCAAAGAAGTCTTTCCTTCAGGTCCCTGTGTCACATGAACATCCACGAAAAAAAAAAAAAAAAAAACGTGAGTGGAAGTGTTTTGTTCTAGCTTAGAAATGTCATCATGTTTTATTCCTCAGTTCAGCACTAGTACTGGTAAGCCCATTAGGGAAGGTAGACCCCAGAGCGTGGGATGGGAAGATGGTTCTTCCACTGGAGAAGTGAGACTCTTTCAGAAGACAACTCCATCCGCAGCGACAGTCCTTTTTGTTAAAGAAATCATTGCCATCTGCAGACATCTTTGTTCTCCGTGGAGCAGCATTTGTCATTGAACAGGCTGGCAGAAATGAAGTGGTAAAGCCATTTGTAGCAAGCCTTCCCTTCATAAAACTGACAGGGAAAATCTGAGTGTAAGTAAGTGGCGTGTGAAGAGTGCAAAGGTGGACTACGACAGCGGCGCTCGGCAGCGTCCCACCACTGCCAGGTTTTGTCGGAGCGGCGCAGGCACAAAGCAAGGCAGGGTAAAGAGCTTGTCGGCGCTGAAGCAGCCCTGCCTGTCACGAGCGGCAGCTGAAATCTCCACCTAAGCTGTATGAACCCAGCAGAATCCATCTGCTGAACCATCTGTGGGACGATTCGCTAAAATGAGAGCCCATCTGGCGTTTCGCTGCCACTAAGTTTGCCAGCCTTGTCCTCACTCCGTTGTCTGAGTATTTTTCTCTCCCTGAGGGCCTCTGCTGTACTCATCTCCCTTTCTCTCCCGCTCTGCTTTTTTATGTTCTGTTTTGTTAAGGCATTGCCTTTCCAATCTCCAAAGCGTAGCAAAGAAGAAAGTTGTATTCTTACTGCCCTCCAGTCAGCCGTGAACGACTTGCCCAGGGCAAGAGGCTTTTTCCGTGTGCAGCCTGGAGGCCTGTTAGGCGCGCGGTATCGTCGCTGGGGCCGCCGAGACTGAGCAGGGGGACCAAAGGAAGCAAACTTCACACGAGCGGCAGAGGGAAGTGGGCTGTCTGCGTGTGGATTGGTATTTGGGTCTCGTTTCCTGACCCTCTACCCCACTGCCCTCGCATTGCCCTCAAATACGTGACGCAGTCTGGCTCCCACAGCCTCCAGCTAAGTGACTTTGTTAAGAAAGCCACATTAATTTCTTGCAGAGGCAAGCAGTGAGACATTAAGAGACTGACTGAGAGAGCGGAAATGCACACTAGAGCGTAAAATCTCAAAATGAATCAGAAATCCATCAGAAAAACCCTGGGCCAGTCTTCAGCTGCTCTGGGCCAGCACAGCTCATTGCAGGCAAGAGATCTAGGATGAGCTAAGTCTGTCCCTCACATCAAAGCTGTCACATGGGACTGCTGCAATTTGTGATTATGGCTTAACCTTTCCTCACTCTTGAAGAAAGTGTTCTTCATGTATTATTTCCTTCCCATTTTGAAAATTCAACCGTGCCTTCAATGTAGTACTTTAGAAAGAAACAACAGTAGGAGCCAAAAGCCTAGTTCCCTCTTCCCTCCCATCTATCCTTTATACTTGGGGAAGTCTTAGTTGCAGGTTTGTCACTAGAGGACCAGCTGCACCATGGCAGTAGGGACAGGCAGGAACAGTGACTGTATCAAGACGAGCAGGTTGATTTTTGTGCTGCTGGTAGAAGGAAGACCTACTCTCTTTTACTGCAGTTACAGTCCATACAAATAGATTTTTCATTATTTGCCATTGGCTTAGATGTCCATCCAGGAGCAAGAATAGAGGTTTGATCCTGTATGGAGCCATGGAGAACAGAGGAGAAGAAGATTTCCATTACCTGTCATGGTTTTTGAAGGGGGACTGGAGTGTAAGCAGACCAGGAGAGCACAAAATTTAGGTGCTTGGCTCTTGGTAGCAGCAGCAAGTTGGACTCTTCTGAGACATCAGGGTTGGGATTGAATCAAGCTAGGCTGCGAAGGCAGTATTGGACACCCTGCTGCCTGGGTGTTTTTGCGCGCGTAGCCCATCTAATGTATAGGACAGGCCCATATGCTTCTCCCCAGCAGTCGCTTCATCTGCTTGTAGGATGGCTGAGAGGTGGGGGGAGCATATTTGTACAAAACCCTGATCTGACTGGGATGCCTCATTGCGGCATCTGCCTCATCCAGACGTAGACTAGCTGCCTAACACTAAGCTGTACGCCAAAGCTGCCGTTCCAGTCTGTCCTCTGTGCACCCGCTGAGGGGACACACACAACTAAGATCAGCTAAATTAGGTTTCTGCCTGAATCATTCTTGTCTTAAATAGCCCTCTTCCTCCATTGCCTTTAGAGGGACCTAGAGAGACTGATCTCTTAGTATAGGCACTTGAATTACGTGCCTAAAATAAAGTGGTCTGAGTCCCCAGCCCGTCACATGCACACCTGCTTCCCCTCGTTCTGGGTGTAAAACGATGGCAAGTTCATATCCCCCCCAGGAGATGTTGAAATGATTAATTATCCCCTTTAAAAAAACAAAAAACTCAAAAAAAAAAACAACCTGTGTCTTTAACTTTAGGTAGACTTATTTTTTAAATTCAATCTCCTGCTGCTGGATCTTATTAAGACTTTAAGCTGCAAGATTAAAGGTCTCTCTCCTGTCAGATATCCTTTTGTATAGGAATTTATATTCCTGCACTTGGGAACATCAGAGATAAAGACCAGAACGTAAGGAGCACCTAACAGTGTTGCACTTAGTTTGGGAGAGGACAGTCATTTGAAATACTCAGCCTAATGTGATCACTTTTCTCAAAGAAAGAGCAAATAAGAGCAATGTCTGCTCTTGGCAAACAGACTGGAGAAATAGCAGTGGCAGTGTAAGCCTGGGGAAACAGTGTTTTCCGGGGAAACAGTGATCTCTTGGTATTTTTGAACAGACTGGAGCTTTGCCCTTTCCTGCAGCATTCACTTGCTTGTTTAGTAGCACACCGTCTCAGGCAAGCACCAGGGCTGTCAAGACAAGAGTTAATGAAAACGTATAGTAAAATAAGGATGTTAAATGTAAAACAATTAATATAGGAGCCCAGAAACAGGATTAACTCAATGTAGGGAGGAAGAAAATGAAGAAAATAGTAGAAAGACTGTGATGTACGTGGGCCCAGGAAGGTAGTCCAATTTTCAACAGTGGAAGAGTTCGAAACACCCTGGTTTGCATATGTAGACAGTACTGTTCAAAGGGCACCTATATTCGTTTGAATACATTTGTCTATTGAAAGATACCTTCCAGGATAAGCAAATTCTCTGTGCTTGATATTTTTCTTACTGTCTGTCTGACTTGCATCCAACCAGACCAGGCACTCATTTTTTTTCAGATTGGTACTTGTGAACTCCCGTAGGCTTGAAGGTCTCTGTGTAACAGGAATAGGCTAGTTTTTCTTTTGTACTTTCTGTAGTTCCCTAAGAAGTGCTTTGCAGGTTCAGGGTTGAAAACTGGTGGGATGATGAAAGAAAGAAACATGATGGGTCTCCATGGTCCAGGACACTCGATCCGTGCTCAGCTGTCCACGATCTGAGCCCCTCAGTGTGAGCCAACTCCCATCCAAAAATCACTATTGCAAAAGGCGTTTCCTCAGAGGCAGGCTGCTCAAAGTTTACTGGGCCTCCACGGGTTGGCACCAGGTGGCTTATACCTTGCCAGTCTTCCAGATGGAGTAGTGTACAGGTAACATAAGGAGATGTCTGCTTTTGCCTCAAGGACTCCATCTCATCTAACAGCCAGAGGAAGCAGTGTCAGAGAGGCAAGGGTGGCTTCTTCTGGTTCCTTGGCCATGCACTATCTTGGAAGCCTTGGCTGTTGTGCACTAATTCCTGTGACATCTCCTCTCCTTGACAGGTTGGAGCTTTTATGTTCTACTAAACCGCAGAGAAAATAACTTTAAACTACTGGCAAGGAAGCTACAAAATGTAATACATAAGAAAGGCTCACTGAGTGCTTTTTTTATAGGGAGAACATTAAAAATTCGTTTGGTCTTGGCAAGCAAAATAAAACCAGTCAGGTGAGTCTCTTGACACTCTGGCTAACCCACAAAGCTGTCAGGATGTTTACCTAAATATATTCAGTGAGATGGCTCTGCTCAGAAAGGGGAAGCAGAATTGTGTCTTTTTATGGTACAAAGATGCAACATTCTTCAGCAAAGAAACGAAACAGGACAGCAATGTAGAGCGGAGATATGAGAGGAATTTGCAGGCTGGAAAAAAGGGATGTGAATACAACCAGTGGCTGCCAGTTGCAAAATGTCCTGCTGTCCCTTTTTGGACATACTGGATGCAGAAGGCTTGGTTCCAGTGGGCGTGCAGAGGATGGGGGTGCAGCAAAGAAAGAGAGAAGCTCCCAAGAACAAGCATCTCTTGCACTGAGGAGACTGGGGCTTTATGCTCCTTCTGTATAAGCCTTTAATATGAGAAAGGACTGTTGGGATTGTCCATTCTGACCCGTCTATAATCTCCATCTAGAAAAGAGATATATGAAGGTAGCTGGCACTCAAGGAATGGGTGCATTCGAACTGCTGTTTAAGGACATGGAACAGCAGTTGGCTATGCTCTGTAATAATAATAATAATAATGATAACAACAACAATAATAATAATTAACAGGTATCTGTGCCAATTTAGATGGGGGTACTGCAGGACAGAAGGCACCTGGCAAGGTTCCCTAGCTGGAGGAGTGGTTAGAATGCAGTTGTGGCATTCACTGTCACCTCATTGGTGGCAGACCTTGCAGAGACATGGCTTGGTGGCCCACATGGTGGCCTTTGTCACTGAAGATAGTGTTTCTGCAAAGCACTGCACTGCGTAGATATGTTATCTTGCTCAGAGCTAGCTCTGGTACCTCTAACACACCGCTGCGTAGACATGCTGTGTATTTAAGACCCATTTGGGTTTTGGTTGGTTAATTTATAGCTCAGGATGCAGTACTGTCTCAGCAAATGAATCCATGTGCTAACTGCTACAGCGCAGGAAGACCTTCTGGTAGCTGTTTGTTCTTGTCTACTAGGCTTGCTCGAGGCTATTCCTTTGACACGTCTGCACTGTGTCAGACCTGTCTGCATCTGTGTGGTTTTAGGCGTTTGTGATTTAGAAAACATAGGTTGGAGGGTCAATGCAGTCAATAATGCAATAAACCTGCTCACATTTTTTTTTTAAAGAAAAGCTACCATGGTTCTATATTAATTTATTTTGTTTTTATTATCTGCTATATCTTTTAGATGTTAAAATCTAAATGTGAGAATTTTGTGTACAAAACAGTATTACAATCCAGCACAGGGATTGTGCCTTCAGGCTTTATTTCTGATGGATGAATATGAATGTATCTCAGAGTAGAAGGCCATAGTTCCTTAGGGACAGCTGGTTACATTCACCAGGGTGAAACATAGAACTGTTCTAACCCACCATGTATGCTTTGTGCTCTAAAAAAAATCTGATTTGTCAAAGGTGAGGAAAATTTGGATTAAAATTGACTGGGAGAAAAAAAGGGAATGAAATTTGGGTGTTGTTTAAGAAAACATGTTTTAAATATCCAAAATGACCCGTAGCTGAGACAGAGGGTAACTGCTGGCTGAAAGCCCATCCAGGTTTGAAGGCAGTGAATAGAAATTTGAAGCAGTATATAACAAAAAAAAGAAGCTACACAAAAAAAGAAAAATGCCTCACATAGTAAGATTTAAAGCGCTGGATTTCTTTGGCATGCTAGAGATGGGATGCGGGGTGGCTTGTCTACAGTATTTAAGAACTTTCACAAAGAGGAAATGCTATGACTAATGGACTTTTTAATCTAGCAATCAAAGCTATAACCAGAATCCATGGCTGGCAGCTGCAATCAGGTGAATTCAAATTAGTGTTAAGGCTCAGCTGTTGTAAAGAAAGGTGGCTAGCCTCTGGAAAAAGTCAGTAAATGGAAGGGGGGGTTAAGAACTGGAGCTTTCAAAGCAAGACTAGGAGCCTGCAGGAGGCTGGGTTTGTACTCTAGGTGCAGTGTAATTCAGTACAAATTCTTGGACTTACTGATGAGGCTCAGGAGTAGATGGGAAAAATCAAGGTATTCAGAATACCTGCAGGCTGCACTATGTGGTCTATCTTTAATCCCTTAGAACCTGTGATTCCTACATAAACTGGTTCTTGCTTCCATAGCCTATCTTTCTAAAACTTAGAGATTGGGCAATAGCAAAGTATAGTGTTTCTGTAGATAAAGGACAGTCGATAAACCCATCCCATCTTCCTATTGTATCCCCCAAAACTGTAGCAGAGCATCTATGTGTTACTGCAGACCTGGGCAATTTGGAAGTTTAAGACTGGAGCATTTCCTTTATTCAGCAGAGCATGGTTTCAGATCAAAGTTAATCTTATTCTTCACCTTCGTATGGTCAGATGAATTACTATTATTGTTAGGTCAAGCATAAATGTCTAAAGGAACGCTCCTCAGTCAACTCACAGGCATGCAAGTAGTATCTCTGCTTTTCTGTTGGAATGAAAACTGTTTTCTTAGCTACATACATGTGGAATTAAAGGACAAATAGAATAATTAATTTCTGAAAATCCTAACACACAAGTCTGTTTGAAAATATCCAGGACTTCATGTGTAAGTCTGTGAGTACATTAACTGATGTTGTGATATCAGCAGCATATTCCAGAACTGAGCTGTAAGTACACACTTGCTGTATTTAACGCATATGCCAGTGCAAGTCAGGGTCCCTGACACAGTAACTGTGTTGGCCCAAATTTCAGAAGGAATTGGCTGCTATTTACATGTCTAATCAAACAGCTGAATTATCAGTAGAGCGAAAAGGCTAAAAAAAAAAAAAAAAGAAAGAAACTTATGGGAGTGGAGCCTTTTGAATATCTGATTCTTCACTTGGAGTAAAAAAAATAGTAGCTGAACTCCATGAAAACACATTAGTCAATGATAATTGTGTTCGTAAAAGGTCTTTGAGCTGGTCACTCAGATCCGGGGTCGCATCATCTATGTAACCTGAGAGGAAAGGAGAGGTGGGTATGAGATGACATACATGAAGTTTTTAAAACTTAGATGACTAGAAAGATCTTCATGCTTCTTATTTTCTCTTCCTTTTTGAATGATAGAAGCAACTTATTTTCTCCTTGAGCATGCCCCAATATTAGATTTGGCTGATGCTGTGAAGCTCTTCACTGCAAGGATAAAGGCTGACACAACTCTTTGAAGGGCCAAAGTCTTGGAAACCAGCTGTATGCAGGACCACAGGCCTTAGCAGTTTTCATGTTAACATTAAGATTATGGATCTCAGATAAGCTTTCTAAAAGATAGAGATACTGTTCTAGTGAGTTGCCCCAGACCCTTTCTCTCTGGCCAGGAGAGACCTTCTGTCTGTGATTGATAGGAATCAGATGAAAGTTTCATCAACACCACTACATTCCCGAGGGAAGATAATTGGTTTGGAAAGCAAAAACATTGCAGGGAGTTCAGCTCTGCTTTGGACTGATGAGTTTCTTAAAGTTCCTTAAATAGAAAAGTAAATAATCTCATACAATGTGTCAGCTAATTTGTTTGACAGCTAATGAAGGAGGAATGGAGAAAGGAAGGTGGAACACAAATGATTCACCAAAGAGCATTTTGCCTTCTGTAGAAGCAGTCAAATGATGATAGCTCCTATTCAAAAAAAAAGTGTTCATAGAAGAAGATTCATTGGATAATTTACTTGAAACAAATAATGTGACCACCTCTACTCCGCAGCCACTGAAAACAAATTTACCTAATACCATCTGACAGGCCTTCCTTAGGATAATGTATTGCTATACAGTCAGCATGTACATTTTCAAAGGAACTGGCACTGGGAACAAGCACCCTTCAAGCACTTAATAAAAAAGATTTTTCTTTATGACTTTCATTTAAAATACATTACGAAAATCGCTTGATTCTCCTTAGCTGCTGCCAGATTTTGAATAACTGACTTTCAAAGCCTTCACAGTGCTAGAACTAATCTAATATATTAAGAGGAAGCATTGTCAGAGCAGCATGTGGCATCAGCCACAGTGGCTTGGAACTTTACCACTCTGTTAAAAATACGGTATCATCAGATCATGGAGTGAGAGATGGAGACTGACACAGGCTGATTCCACAAAAGGGAAATTTTTTGTAATTCATACAAAACTGTAGCAAACAGATTCAGAGGAAGGGCCTTGGTTACCAACTGTGAGTAACACTAACCTCCTCCCCAAAAGCTTAGCGAAGAGTTTATATCTAAGTGAGCTCTGACCTGAAGTAAAGATAGCCCTTGCAAACAGTTCATGGTGTCTGGCCATGGAAATCTGCTGTTCTTTTCACTGGAACAAAGTTGGTTGAAAGTCATGATGTTGGGAATCATAGAATCACACAACGGTTGAGATTGGAAGGGGCCTCTGGAGATCTTCTAATCCAACCCCCCTGCTCAAGCAGGGTCAAGTAGAACACATTGCCCAGGACCTTGTCCAGATGGCTTTTGAATGTCTGCAAGGATGGAGACTCCAAGGCCTCTCTGGGCAACCTGTCCAAGTGCCTGTTCCATGGCATTTTTGTTAGTTGGAGCGTGCCTGGAGGCAATCGTGCCAGCAAAGCATTGTTTGCCAAGGCTGAAGCATCTCTAACAGAGCAAAAAAACATTTGCCATGAATGCCTTAGCCATGTCTAAGGCTTCTGTAATATTTAGAAACTGTTTGTAACCATCCAAATGCTGCCAATGGCAATTGGACCTGGTCAAAAGAAATGTGCAAATTCTCGTGAACAAACCTGGAGGAAGTACGTCCTAGCTTTCCATCCAAACATTTCAAGACCTGAAATTCCCCCTCATTTTGATCTAGCTGGTAAGACAGCGAACAAACTGCCAGCAGAAAAGTTCTCAGGGAGAGTTCCCTTGTTATACATGGGAATAAACTGGAAGAGGATTTTTCTAATTTCTTAGTACTGACATTGCTCAAAAAGCCAGAAAATTCAGCTAGCAGAAAGCTGCTATCCTCCTCCCTGATGTCTTTGCGTACTGTCTGAGGAGAACTGGAGAGTGCAACAGACTGCATACATTAGTACTAGACCATGTGAGTAAGCACAGGAGGATTTATGTTTTATGACTGTAGCCTTTAAGGGACATTTTAATTATTTTTTCATTCATGGATGCAAGTGTCTATTTTGGGGTCCACATAATTGGCATTGTAAAAATGTGTCGGTCCCAAGGAACTGTTTACTGTGTCTTGTTCTTGCTGTAAACCTCCCTGGGTTGTATTAATAGAGTTTCTTGACAAAGGTTTCCTCTGTTACCTGATTCTCTGTTCTCACATTAATCTACGCTTATCAAACAAAGGGAGCTTTTTATCAGGTTGTGCTAGGCATCGTGAGAATTTACTGTCTTATACTTTTTGTATCTGCAGCCAGGTTCATCTAACTCAACCCAGTCTACTGTGGTGATATAGGATCCCACTAGTCAATGAAAGGTAGATAGGTTCCTCATGCGGTGATTCTTCCTGTCTTCAGATATGTATCTAAGAAATGTGGGTTAAGTCATGCTCCTGAAATACTGTGGGGGTTTTTTGTCCAAACAAAAGTGAGATTTTGTAAGGGATGCTAACTTTGGGCAGCTGGAGCTGAGTGATACAGATCCCCTCCCAAGATCTGTTCCTGGTTCTGCTTCTAATCAGCTCAAACATGTTGCATCAATTATCTCCTGTGTAAATGTATTTCTGTGTCAGTGGATACAATCCTTGATTTATCCACATAGCAGGGTCTCTAAGCTAGATAAAATTAGAAGTACAATCCCCCCTCACCCCTACACAACATTAAAAAGATTTTTATCTGCTGGAATATTTTGCCCACAGTTCTCTATAAAGCCGTCTTCAGGGATGCTAATCGTTGCTTTGCTCCTGTTTGCAGAGCTATTTATTTATAAAGCAGTGTCCACTTCCTGGGCTCTTGGTATTCTCCTACAAAATGTTTGTGTAAGTTTCAAGTAAGTTTTATTCCAGTCATTCTGGTCTTGAATCTCTCATCAAATGATTGGTCCAGTGGAAATACAAACATCCTCTAGGCTTCACATCTTCGAGGCTCTTTTTTAGAAGAAAAAAATAGGCCTTTTGCCTATCAGAGAACTGCACAACTGAGGTAGGTAACTGGGGCATAATACGGAGTCCTACAAGTGACAGGGACCTGGCAGATGTTACTGCTAGGCCTCTCTCCATCATCTCTGAAAAGTCGTGGCGAGCAGGAGACGTGCCGGACGACTGGAAGAAAGCCAGTGTCACTCCAGTCTTCAAAAAGAGTGAGAAGGAGGACCCAGGAAACTACAGGCCAGTGAAAGGTTGCTGCCTCATGTGGAAGGTTGATGGAACAGCTCCTTCTGGATGCCATCTCCAGACATATGGAGCGAAAGAAGGTGATCAGGAGTAGCCAGCATGGATTCACCAAGGGGAAATCCTGCTTAAGCAATCTGATAGCCTTCTCTGATGGAGTGACTGGCTGGGTAGATGAGGGGTAAAGCAGTGGATGTTGTGTCCCTTGACTTCAGCAAGGCTTTCGACACTGTCGCCAATAACATCCTCCTAAGCAAGCTCAGAAAGTGTGGGTTAGATGAGTGGACAGTGAGGTGGATTGTGAACTGGCTGAAAAGCAGAGCTCAGAGCGTCGTCATCAGTGACATAGAGTCTAGTCGGAGGCCTGTGTCCCCCAAGGGTCGGCCGTGGGTCGATTCTCGTTCAACTTATTCATCAATGACATGAATGGACAAAGGGACAGAGTGCCTCCTTGACAAGTTTGCGGATGCTACCAAGCTGGGAGGAGTGGCTGATAGAGCTGAGGGCTGTGCTGCTATTCCGAGAGGCCTGGGGAGGCTGGAGAGATGGTCGGGGAGGAATCTTGTGGAGTTCGGCAAAGGCAAGCACAGGGTCCTGCACCTGGGGAGGAATAACCCCATGCACCGGTACAAGCTGGGGGCTGACCTTCTGGAAAGCAGCTCTGCAGAGAAGGACCTGGGGGTCCTGGTGGACGACAAGTTGACCATGAGCCAGCAATGTGCCCTTGTGGCCAAGGAGGCCAGTGGTCTCCTGGGGTGCGCTGGGAAGACTGTTGCCAGCAGGTGGAGGGAGGTGATCCTGCCCCTCTCCTCAGCCCTGCTGAGGCCACATCTCGAGTCCTGTGTCCAGTTCTGGGCTCCCCAAAACAAGAGAGACATGGAGCTACTGGAGAGAGTCCAGCAAAGACTGAGGGGATCTTATTAATGTCTACAAATACCTTAAGGAAGGATGTCAAGAGGATGGGGCCGGACTCTTTTCAGTGGTTCCAAGCGACAGGACACGAGGTAGTTGGCACAAACTGAAACACAGGAAATTCTGTCTGAATATGAGGAAAAACTTCTTCACTGTGAGAGTGACAGAGCACTGGCACAGGTTGCCCAGAGAGGTTGTGGAGTCTCCTTCTCTGGAGATATTCAAAACCCACCTAGATGTGATCCTGGTCAACGTGACCCTGCTTGAGCAGGAGGGCTGGACTAGATGATCTCCAAAGGTCCATTCCAACCTCAACCATTCTGTGATTCTGTCCTTTAAAAAATTGCAGGTGATTTATGCAAAAGATTCTTCACTAATCCCTCCTCGAATAACATATTTTTGAGAGACATTTGGTAAAATTAAGCTATTACTAGTCACAAATATTTATACAGTATCAGTACAGCTATAAAGGCAGAAGTGGTAAGTCAATGATGAAATGGAAAGGTTTCTAGGCAAAAGTATTTACTCATGGGAACATGAAACCTGAGATTTTATAAAAATAAATGACATGATAGAAGCACAAGTGGCACAGAAACTTTGCTAATTTTCCATTCAGACTTGTTCCCAGTGCTCACATGCCCTTGCCCACTGATGGTGCTATTTTGTTTGCTGAACAGAGATGCTGTTCTTTCCCCCAGTTTTAAACATTGCAGAATGAGGGCAGGATTGATGACAAAATTAGCTGATTATTGTCTTCTGGCCATTTTGGTGTGACCAGTAAGCTTTAGTACGGAGAGTCATCTGGGAATCAGGAGCCCGCGTTTGCAAAGGTGAGAGCTTAAGGTTAAGTTTAACAGTTCATATTTTGGTCCAAAGTGTAAGGGCTGTTGCATGCTCAGCCCTTCAAAATCGGAGTACTTATTTATGACATTTATTTATTGATGAAGCTGTGTAGGAATTCTTCAGTAAAACTGAGCAACCCAAAGCCTCTCCATTTTATCCTTGGGAGTTTGCATGTAGCTTCTGTTTTCAAAAGACCTTGTCAGGGTACAAATCTACGTGGAGAACAGAGTATGTTTCAGCTGCCTAGTCTAGTAAGTCTCTCAGTATTGAAAATTTTCCATAGAAATCCAGTTAGAGGCAAAAAGATCCATTTAGATCCAGATGCAATATTTCTCTGAATCGTACAGAAAGTTACTCTCCAATTTAATAGGGGAGAAAAGAAACCGAAGGGAGCAGTAGAATGCTAGTAGAGATCCATCACTGGTATTGCTCGAACAGAACAAAATCCTCTAAGTTTGCAATAGAGGCTGAAGTATTTTCTGTGAGTTAGTTTGGGGGTTTTTTGTTTTCTGTTTTTTTTTTTAACCCAAAGCTACTACATAATTCTGCACAGATAGAACAAGTGATAAAATTCTGCAGGATGGCTAGAATTAGAAAAAAGAAGAAAACTTTGAGGTGGTTATTCTCTGCTGCATGGAAGGGGATTTTTGAGTCACCGAGCAGGAAGAGGTGCTGAGCTGGGAGCTCGCTGCTGTAATGCAAGCTGACATGCTGGGCCGCTGCATCCCCGCTCGTCTCTGCTGGGTCTGCAGCCCTCGCTTCCTCTAGGAGGTTGTTTTACAAATTCTGCAGAAAAACAAGTCTCAGAATTATCTGTAACTTTTGTGACTTTTTTTTTCTTCTTTTTTTTTTCAATGCAGTAGAATTAAAAATTGGTGGAGTTCAGTTTCTACTGGCACTTTCCAAAAGGGCCAGCTCATGACACTGACCTCAAATCGGGGTGGGGGAGTCAGCACAGTAAAGGTATAACAAAGGCTGAGGTAACTGTAGAGAAGAAAGAAATGAAGGATGCTAATATTTGGCAGTAAATATATAGCTTCAAACTGCTAGTTTTTGTATATTCTGCAACTAGCACTCTGTTGCAGGAAATGGTCAAATTCTTCCTAAAGATTTTGACTTTCTGAATTTCACTCAAACTGACGTGGTTATAATTACCTGTAACTCTTCTCAAGAGTGTTTTGAGGACTGGGCGAGGCAGTCAGGAGATAGCACCTTTCTTTGCATGGAAAAAAAAAATTACAAGTCCCAAGAGAAAATCTTGAGTTTATTTTTGCCTTCCGTAACAAATAGCAAAGGCAAAAAGAAATGTTAAGCCCCAAACTAGCTCATAAAATTCCTTCAACTTCAGGAGATTTCAAAATGTCATGCCAGTCTTATGCTTACAAGAGAGGCCTTTATTTTTTTGTTCTTGCTGGTTCTGCACTCTTTGCAGAAAGTGCTTCGCTGGTGTCTCTTGCAGATCGATACTACATAAACAAATACTTTGTCTTCCTTGTTAATCCCATCAGCCACTCATTTATCTCTTATTGTAACTTGTATTTGTAGAAAGGTCCTTGCTTCTCATGTCTCTGAATATGGCTGTCTTAGTCCTGAAAAATAAGTTTGGTTTTGATCTCATGTTTTTCTCCAGGTTATTTCTTTCTTGAGTCTTAATGATGAACATCCTTTTCCCATGTTCTCCTGTGGTGTTAAGCTTCAATCATGACACATAGTTCCCCACTGGCAGGGAGAAACATGAGAGTAAATGGTAGCAGAATTGTTACGCCTGAGATGCTGCCTTCAAAATTCTTAGCAGGTTGTATGAACTTGTAAAAATTACAACCTGTCCAAAGAGCAATGATCAGGGACTTTGGGCATGACTTCTTATGGCTTCAACTGAGTTATTCTAGGGAATCTGCCATAGACAGATGCCTTGCAGTTACCTGCATGGGCAGCAAGTGTAGTTTGAATCCCCTGCCAACATCTGCCCATCCACTGTTGACCCACCCAGCAGGGCCTTAGTTTGTAACCAAATTACTTACAGCAAGAGCTCCTTCCCTTTCTTTGCATTGGAGTTACAGGAAAATTTCTAAACCACCAAAAGATCAATGTTGTGTCGTGTGCGTAAGGATTTGCAGCCTTGTCACTAGGAAGAAGCTTGTCTTACAAGTGCCTTGGTCCCCTGCAGGACTTTCAAACAAGTAACTAAACTGCTTGCCAGGCACCACGGTCAAATTGCGGTGGCACTACTAGCGCCGAGTGCAGCAAAGTTCGGATTCATCCTGCTCAGGGTGGGTGGAAGAGCCCACGCTCCCTTTGGCAGCATCCTCCCGTGGCAGCTCCGTAGCTGCAGAAGGAGTGGTGGGACAGAGAGCCGGCCAGCAGGAACGGGGGCCTCTCAGCAAGGACACTCACTGTCTGGGGACAGATTCTTCCTCTCAGGTCCACTGTCCTTCAAATGTGGCATGTTTCAGCACCCTGGGATGAGAAGAATTTAGAGCAGCGGCTTTTCTCTAGCTGTTGCACTGTGCTCGACCGTCTTGCTTTACAAAAACAGCGGCTCATCTTGTTGCTGTGTGAGCCACGAGATTTGGCAGTGATCGGCAGAGGTTTGCAAGAGCAGCTCCAGGCCTTTGCTGATTCAGCTAGGACCTGAGCATGGTTTCTGTCTAGTGGATAGGGCTGGGGATATAATCTTACATACAGTGCTGGTGGCTGAATATTTTATTCAAAACCTTTGGTGAAAATCTGTCAAATAATTGAATCAAAACTGTGGATTGTTAGGTCAGTTCTACTAGCTGGGTTTCAAACGGGAAGAACATGTTGTATTCCAAAAATAACACTCAATAAATTATTCAGCAAATAACATTTGGCCAGCTCTTACAGCAATTGAGAGGAACCTTTAGCAAAGTGATTGAAATTAAACTACCCCTCAGATGAGCCTGAATATTGCAGACTACTCCAGCAACAGCAAAAGTGCTTTCCACTTTTCTAGTTTACAAACAAATGGAGCGAGATGCTTGGAGAAAAGCTTGCTAAAATCAGCAAGCAGGCAATGCCCGGTTCACTCCAGACATTGTAACTTAGGAGTGATAATTCCCCTGTTTTATTTTTTTATTTTATAATTGCTACCTTCTAGGAAAAATTATCCAATATTACCAATGAAAATTAAATCTGTGGTGGGCTCAGAGCACATTGTGCCTATCTTTCAGATCATCTTGACCTTGTATGCTGTAGGACTCTCCAAAACAACTGCAAATGTTCTTGTTCATTAACTTTCTTTGAAGCCTTTATGGAGTGGAGTCACAGTAGCACATTTTAACCGCTGACTATGAAAGGGAGAAAACTCTGCTGAAGGAAAAACATGTGGACTATGGTTTGTAATCAAAGCTGTCCAGTGCTGTTTGCTTTTAGTTCAGCGAAAAAACCCACAGAGCATAAAACCTCAAATCCACTCAGGTCTGTCTTCTCCAAGCAACTTTACCTTCTCCCAAACTGTTGCCATCTGAGCCCATGCAGCATATCCACCGAAACTCTCAGTCTCTTGCAGGATTTTTGACAGTGATCAGCCATCCTGTCTAGGCCATGTACACCTCACGGTCCATAGAAGACTTGTTGGCCAGCATTGCAGCCAGCAGGTTTGGGGGAACGCTGTGGGCTTATGGACAAGTCTCTCCACTGAGCCTTCTCCCCTTTGCTTCCCACAGACCTCTCCGCTTTTGAGAAGAGCCAGGCGAGCGGGACATCCTTTGCACTTTAGTTCCTGGGTCTTGGGACATCAGCTTAAGCTCCTGCTTAGGAAAGTGGTTAGGGGTCTCCAATTTATCCTGGCAACTGGGAAGCTGCCACCATAACCAAGTTTTGTGCATCAGGATACAGGCAAGCGTGTGCCCATGCAACTCTCTTCCACCTCTGCAAAAAAACAGTGTTGATCTTGAGGCCTATAGCCCAATATAGCAGTAACCTTGGAGAAGTTACCAGTTAGCCTGGGCAAATGCTTTGGTCATTCACCTCCCTATAAGGACTGCGACAAGGAGGTGATTTGGCTGAACAGGGCACTAGGCAGCTCCTCTTCCATGCTTTCTGGAGTCAAGAGCAGCATCTCTGCAGTTCTTCCCTTCCCTCAGCTGCACCCAGCTTTCTTGGCTGCAGCAAAAGCTCCAGTGTGGTCAGACCTGTCTGCACTAGGATGTCCTGCCAGCTAAACACACTTTTCAACCTGGCACATACGTGCATTCTTTTTTGTTCCCCAAATCCTTCGCTTTTCCTAGCAGCTGATCTCTCCTCTGGACTCAGGCAAGTTTCTGGCCCACGTCCATTGGAAGTGTCAGCGCAGGTGGATTGGAATAAGCTGTCCTCTGAATACAGTGCTGCAAAGCTGTCTTCCCCTCTGGGGTGACCAGCTGGTAAAAGCACTGAGCTTGTTTACCCTCGGGGTAGGGTGACCTGAGCCATGCCTTGCCCGCCGAGTGGCCGGTCTGTACCCCGGAGCCCTTCGTCCCATTGCTCCTGCAAGAGCACAATACGGTGCTACTTCGGCGCTGTGGAAATTGCATAGCGAACGCCTTTTCTGCATGATAAACGAGGACAACCTGCTTCGCGGGACGGCTACTGAAATATGTTTCAGATTTATAAGCTGATCTGTGACATTTATTTCAGTCTTAAATTGGCACTCACCTACCAGTGAGGTGAAAGAAGTTTACCTCTGTAATAGATGCATCTCTTTTGTTAGGTAGTTTTTCTTCTGAACAAGAAATTGCTTGGCAGTATTTCTCAGGGGGAAGGGAAAACATCCTCCTTGCATGCAGAGAAAAAAAAGGAAAAACAAGAAAAATAGTCTCTTGTATCAGAGTTTTTTACTATTTGGAAACTGGGAGGTGAGAAGGGGTGTAATTTATTACACCCATACACAATGTCATAGAAACAAATAAAATAATAATTGCTATATATTCCTCAAGGAAAAACATCACTGATTTTTAGCCCAAAGAATTATTATTCTGTTTGAGTAAAACCAGCACAATTCACATTCATGTATCAGACAAAAGATTAATTAGGAATTGGAATGGTTTATAGTGTCTGTGGTGCACAAGTTAGCCGGAGCTGTTGATTTTGTCATTATTTCAGCTTCTTTCAGAACAACAATCAATTTCCTGAATCAGAAAACAGTGTAAACATTTCTTCTGTGAGTGAAATTTTTTTTAAGTGCTTGAAAAATTGTTAGGGAGATGTAGAAATGAAAAACTAACACCCTGCTCTTGAGTTCTTTCTTGGAGCACATTAGGGTCTCAGTTAGAAAGGAATTAACTTGCCATCCAGCATCTGAATTTGTATGAAAAATAGGTTGACGTCTTCTTTTAAAATATTTGGGAGAAATGTTATCCTGTTCTTACTGGCTATGGAACTAGTCAACAAGCTGTTCAATTTGAAATGTTAATAAAAAAAAAATCACGAACGTGAATTTGGAGGGAGTTGTAAGGGTTTGGGAGGGTTTCGTGTGTCTGAGAATGACATCTTAAATTTCAGTAAGTTCTTGCAGCTAAGAAGTTTTAAGGCACTTAGTTGTAATTATCATATTACTGCAGCAAGAATCTCAGCTCTGTTGAGTAGAGTAAACGTGTCTTTTTAATCTGTGCTTGGAAAATATGCTTAACTTCCCCATCTTCTAGTCAAAGAATAAAGCACCCTCAGAGAGCCTGGCGGTGCGCATCGTAAGATCACACTCCGTTGCTCTCTCATTCCTGGCAGGCATTATCCTTCTGGAAATGTCCTTTACCGTGACCTTGGAGAGCTGGCAGAGGACTGCAAGTATCAGAAGTTCAGGAGGTTGAATGGTGGCAAAAGGCAGGCTGTCTGGTGGCACATCGTAGGGGCAGAAAGCACATTTTAGGGGTGGATACGTGGCTGAGTAGGGTCTGTCTGACCTGTGTCACAGGCTGTGCTCAGGGTGTCACTGTCCTGTGGGTGAAGCAGTGGAAGAGAGGAAAATATCTTTCCTGATGCAGAAGCTTGTTCTTACCGCAAAGTGCTTCTAAAAAGGTGATGGGAAGAAAAATACTCTTGAGCTCTAACAAACATGGAGTTTCTTATTCCATTCCCTGTTCCTTCTCTTCCTACTGCTTGTGTCTGCCTAAGGTCTATAAATGGTGAACTTCATCTCAGAGGTGGCCAGAGTTCCCATGACAGTGATTGGGCCTCTTTACCATAGCACGTTTCCCAAAGGAACACTTCCATAAAATGCATAGTTGCCAGACTAGCAAAGCCAAGCTCTGCCTGAGACAAGAACAGAAAGGTCTTGCGTAGCAGCAACATCTTCCATTGCCTGGAGAAGTTCCAGGATGGATGGAAGCAGTGGGAGAGGCCAGCCTAAGGCCTGTCTCATTGGAGAAGCTGCTTCTTTGTGGCCAGGCATGGAGACAAATGTAAGCTAAACTATGCAGCTGTTTGTATGGGAAACAATAATTTATGTTTGTGGTGAGGAATTTGTAATTTGATCTGATGTCATGCATTAAACAAAAGGAGAATACAAGGGAGCGTAAAGGGCACGGGACAATTTAAAAGAAGATTTCTGTTCTACATCTTGGTCAGGCAAGTGATTATTGTATTTTATGTTAATATGATGCTGTCAGAATAATGTTTGCAGCTCTAGCATATCCACGTGTTAGCAAAATACTAACATTTCCAATGCAAACATTTGAGATACATTTTATCTTCCCATACGCTTCCTTCATTTCTGCAGCTCAAAGAGTGTCCTAACCCGAAACTCTGATGAAAGCACTGTGCCATTGCCATAAAAGTTGAAATTAACTTAGGTAACATTGTGGCAAAACAATTCCCAGAGGAATATGAGAAACCATCTGCTCAGGCATTCAGCTCGGCAGGAACGTGAGAGAGAAGGAAGAAAAAAAACAGGCACTAAAGTATTTTCAAGCCTGGAGCAATAGATGAATACAAAGAGGTGTGACTTAAATTCTGGCAAAAGCCTACTTCAGAGTTCTTCAACAAGATAATATGCTACTCTCCACATAATCTAGTAGCTTTTTCTCTGGTGGCAAATTCCCAGAAAATGTAAGTCTTCAGTATATCTCTCCTGCCTGCATTTCATCCTCACTTTGACAACCAGCTGGATGACTGATTCCACATTCGTCATGTGGAAAAACGTATTTAATGCACAGCAGGCCTCACTTTTTACCTGCCTTGAAAGAGCATGTGACAGGAAATACTAAAACACCTTGGCTTTTCTTTTTGCTTTTTTTTTTTTTTTTTTTTTTTTTTTTTTTTCTGGAGACATTTAAGGACCTCTTTGTGTGATCAGCTTCTGCTGCAAAACAAAGCGGAAGTCTTCACCCTATTTAGTTAATTTTTGCTCTGCAAGAAGCCAAGGGGCACAAAAGAGTGATTAAAAGTCAGCAGTGGAAAAATATGTCAGAGGGCTGCTGAGTTTAATGATTTTCTGGGGTTACTGGAAAAGGCAGATCCTCTGTCAATAAGTATAAATTAACTTCAGGCACAAAGCGGGAGAATTCTGGAGACAAGAGACAAGACTTCTTTCCAAAGAAATCTTGGAAGGAGACGAAAGATCAGGCAGGAGCGCTGATCCAAGGGAAAGACTAAGGAATTGTGTTGATTTTGACCATGTTAGGATGAGAACATTCTTGGTGAAAATGGGGCAAATACAAGGTGATAAATATGCACAAGCAAAGTGCAGCTCCAGTGATTACTCTGCAGCTACTTTGATTTACTCCAGCGATCACTGGCAACAGGATCTGCCCTGGTGTTTGCTGGAGCCCCTAGAAAGGCTTCCTGACTGTCAGGGGCAGCTACTTGCCGCTGCAATTCATGCTAAAAACAAATGTCCTTGCTGTACTGGGCTTGGCCATAGCCTACAAGATTATCGCTCATCCTCAACCCTCTCTGCTGATTATTTCAGAAAAGTGCATTTAACATGGGTGTGAGAATCCTGACTGTGGCATCCCTGTTTATGGTGTGACCCCTCCAGATTTATGGTAGGCTGGAACAAATGGAGACCTAGGAAGAAAAGACAGGAGAAGGAAACAAGTCTCAGGAAACAGTGATGTTAAAAGTGGAGAAGAGCAACTTCTCTGTCTAAGGTCAAAAAACCAACCTGGAGTGAAAGTGCATGAGAGACAGCTATGTGTATGCTGCTTCCCTCCCCACAAGAACATGGTGTCAGGGCAGGCTGTTAACCTTCCAGCCCAGCCTGGAAAAAGTTAAGCAGCAGAGAGGGTGCATAAAAAGGACCTAATGTGATACCTCTGCTGACCTGGAACAGAAGAGTGGAGGGTCTGCTGGGATAGAAAGAGAACTTGGCCTAAATTGTCACACTGGCCCAAAAGTGGATTGTGCCTGAGGCACAAGGGAGCTAAGAAAGAACCGGGAGCCGTTCCTGGGAAGGCAGGGTGCTCCGAGGTTGCGCGTGACCCGAACCGCTGTCTGCAGTCGCGGGGGTTAGCGGAAAGGCAGCTTTCGTGAAGCAGACGTTCCCAGGCTCTAGGGCTTCAGGCATCCTGTGCATGTGTCATCCCAGCCCACTGACCGGAGACTGGGTGAAGTACGTTACGGAAGTGAATTTTAAAAGGATCGTTTCAGCTTTTCTGTATCGGATCGGAGAAACACTGACTGTCACCCTTGAAACCGAGGTTGTGCAAGTTCGTGTGCTAAAAGGCTGGCTGCTGAATAAGAGCTATTGCCTAACTTACAACCTATAATGTTGGGGTAGTTAAGCTTTGTAGCAACCCTAATGGCTTAATGATGCAAAACATCCTCACATGTCTCTTTGCAAGAAAAAAAAAAAAAAAGTGCCGTGTGAATCTTGCAGAATCTCTCTGTAATATCTACCTCAAGAAACCAGGCTTTGTTTCTTCTGCTCATGCACTGCTGCACATCATCAATACACCCATGAATTACATATATAGCCCTTGATACAGCAGAGAATTTACATAAATGCTTAACTCTGGGGTTGTGCTTACATTTAAGCACAGAGTTAAGTGTTCTCCGGTATCATAGCTCTTGCATAAAGCATTTCTCTATATGTTAAAAAGATAGTTTGTTCTTGGTTTTGATACATGAAGAACAGATTTCATTAAATTATGTATCTACTCTCCAGCTAAATGGCATGAATCTAAGTCCTTGAATCTTTTGTCTGTCCACCACTTCAAATACTGCTGTAAGTGCAAAATATTTTCTTTTTAAGTTTAAATTGCTGGACACTCTTCTTTCTTCCGTTTCTTACATATATGTTTGTAGTAGGGAAAATACTAATCAAACTTTCCCAAAGACCTACTCTTTAATGGCCATAATCCAGAAAAACACTTAAATCAGCAGCTGCTCGACTTCAAACATGTGAATAGTCTCACTGAAGTCAACAAGAAAGTGCTCTGGTTTAAAGCTAGGTACATGCTGAAGTACTTTGCTGAAAGTTGATCTGCTTATGTGAATTTTGATGTTTTATGGTCCAGATTTTCAAAAGAATTAATCCTTGAACACCTCCTGTTCGGGAATATACATGTAATGTCCAGCAAGCAACAGCTGCTTTTTGAGGAGTTGCTAAAATCTTGAAAGTCTCACCAAAATGATTCTGCTGAGTATTTTTGAAATTCTGTCCATTTTGTGAGCACTGAATAATGCTTTCAGTCCTAACCAGCAAAATGGTCTTTTTAATACTGAAATACCACAGCTACCCCAAACTAAAACACATCTGTTGTCTCCTCTTCTTAACACGTCTGTAATTCAGACACTCTTTTAAAAAGCAAGGGTAGTAAGTTGAGTAGCAGGCCTAAAGTGATATTCATATTAAATAGACTTAAAATCTATTTAATGCTGTGTCTGTGTAGAGCCTTGGCATTCTTGCCTGGAGGTCTGGCATGGATTAACTTGTGTTTATGAAGAACAAGATTTAAACTGAAGGGAAAAAAATCCCTCAGCTTCCTAAGATCTGTGAAGGTGGAGGCCAGCTGACTGCTGAGACCACTTAAGGCAAGTCTTTTCACCAGAAAACAGTTGCATGTGAGCAAGGGATATGGAGATCCTGACCTCAGAGCTGTCCACCTCTGATTTTCACTCTTTCCCAAGATGGTGGTTGCTGGGGTTATGGGATTTAGTGGGAAGTAAGTGGAACTGAATGAATAGGTGAAGGTTTGGACTTCTTTCCTCAGTATCTTAGATCTGTAGCTTGGATGATGAGAGGTGAAGGCTCCTAGCAGCTGGTAATGCTGCTTAAAGTCAAGACTCCAAAACCAGTGTTTGATCGTGTTCTCCAGAGGAGAGTCAGAGATTTGGGCTCCTGTAGCATCTCTTCTACTCTCAACTTTCTCATAATATTTGAGTGATAAAACAACTGAATGATCACTCTGATACAAGAAAACACTGCTGAGTTTTCTTAACTGTCAACCAGCGTAATTCCAATTAGCCATCTATTAATTGATTAACCACCACATAAGAGGCATCTGCTGAGAACAGTCATTACCCTCAAGGAATTTGTAATTTAAGAGGCATAAGCAGGCAAAATCAGACACAGCGGGAATTATTGAGGAAAGGGGCTTTTTGATCATTATTGCTGGATGATTTCTGTTTACCATCCTTTCGGCTGAATTTTCCTCACCATGAGCTACTGCTAAATACGCACTGCTTTCACTAGGATAGAGGGCAGAATTTGGTCTTCCTTCTCGTGGCTACCCATGCTGCTTTCTGTCTTTCATGCACTCCTCTCTCCTTTTTGCTTTCCTTTGTGTGCTGGCTGGTGAGTTACCTGTTGTTAACAGCAGAAATGATCAAAACCATGTCCTTGCTAAAGTCAGCCAACAAGCTGTTTATGACTCAAAAAAAAAAATAATAATAAAAGAAGCCTTCTGGTTATTTGGCTCAATTGGAGCCATATGGACTCTCTACCTCCCAAGAGCAAATGGCAATGAGTCGGAGAAAGAGACTCCCTCCCCCAGCACTGAGCGGAAAGTGTTGACCTAATTGACAGAGAAAAGATCTGGCAGGTTAAACGGAACAGAAACTGATATAACCGTTACTTTAAATGCCTTGTAGGACTAGGCTTAATAAACAGGAAGGAGTCCCAATGAAAAAATAAATTACTTTAATCGGATTTACAAAGTGACGGAGATGCTACAGTTACTTGGGTCATGCCTCCCTTGTGCACAGGTGTAGGCCAGCGTAGTGTCCTGTTGCATAGTACAAATCATTGCCGAAAAAATATAAAAGCACGTTAATATGAATGCAGTCAGACAAGTCTCACGAGTTATAGTAGATAAGGCTGGTGTAGATCAGCATGCCTGTAGCAGTTACCTTAGAGCCTTGCTGATGTACACAAGAAGAGGCCACTCACCTGGAGAACTGAGCTCTCGGCACAGATACTAAGGTCAGCTGTGCAGGAATTGTACAAGAAACTATCCGTAACAGATATAGCTGCTTCGGGACTTTGCCTGATAGTAATCAAACTCTAGCTATGGGCTGAGTCAAAACTTCTTTCTTGGGTTGAGCTTATAGATTTGAGGGATTTGGGGGCCCATCTTCATACTTCAAGCTTGGATGTACTTGGAGTCATTTTTAGTTCTCAGTTTCAAAAGCTTTCTCTTTCTTCATCTGAGCGTTTGTCAAAGCCTTATAAACAGTAAAATGCTCATGCCTAACCTACTGCAGATGCTGCTAGAACAAATAGATTTTAACAGCTCCAGTCTTTTTCCTTCCTTAATGTTTGCCTGCTCTCTGTATTTGACTATGATAAAATTATTGTGGCAGATGCCTTGATAATTTCCTATTGCAGCCTGTTTCCCTTCTGATCCAGCATTAGTTTCTTTTCTTTTTTTTTACAGCACTTTAAAAAACTCCACTCACAAATTACAACATGCATATTTTATAAAGCAGCTTAGTATGCTAAAATATGCACAAATCTGCCTGATTTTGCCAGAAGGCATCTGTCCAAGAGGAAATGAACCTTCAGAAGTTCATTATTTGCAGCCTTACAAGTGCAGTGCTGTATGCAGATACGGCTGCAGAAATCGTAGAGCACAGATACCAGAAAAGGCTTAAGTTTTTTGTGTTGTGTTGTGTTGTTTTAATCTAATACTTAACTCAGAAACTGTAAACCCAGACCTGTCCTGGTAAAGATAACATCATAGGACTCTGAATTTAGGCAAGGCCTGATCATGGAAGAATTGCTGAGCTCAAAAACCCCTGTTGTACCCCAAAAAAGGTTAGGATTCTGTTAGGTGCTGAGTCCATATGTGAATCTCTCATTTATTCACTTAGGCGTTCAGCTGCATGTTGTGCTCTTGATAAAACGTACCGATGGCTTGCAGTCAAAATAAACTGGAGAGGAAATGGTAGAGGGGAAAGGAAGAAGGGTAGAGGATGGAAACAAAACCATTAAACTACTTTAATGTCCTGTTACGCCCATGGATTTCCCTTTCAGTACCACTCAATGTGCTTTTCTTCTTCCTGATAATATTATTCTTAGGACAAGATACAAGATTCTGTCCAGCTCTACCACTTCCTTAGAGATACTTTTATTCTTTACAACACCTGAGATGACAGGCTTTTCCCAATCTTAGAGGAGGGGTGGGAGGGCTGGTCACCTTCCCCTCTAGTTGCCAGAGGCTCTGATGAGGGCAAGGAAGATGGTGAGGAGGCAGCAATTCGGAAAAGATGGAGACGTTGTAGTCACAAGCTTTGGAGCCAGGCAGCCAAGTGAAGCCTGCACACCTGTGCAACGTTCACATTGATTTCCATGCTCTGCCACTGGCTCCTTCTGAACTGTAACCGTGTCACTTAGCCTTTCTTAACTAAAGCTCCTCACGCTACAAAGGAGGGCAATAAAACCTCCTTTGCTTTGCATAATGTGAAGCTGAACAGCTTTGTTATGACAGGGCACAGATACCAGGCGATGGAGGCTGTACGTGTCTCTGAAAACGGTGGTGTAGGAGGACTGCAATGTGCCCTGCTGGATTTCGGCTGTAGATGGCAACCTGTGAATCAAAGCAGATGCAGAGTTGTCATGTCAACCCACTAAATGCTGTCAGCAATAATAGTAATGTGCCACGGATGCTTCCAGCTGCGGTAAAGGAGGTTCTGTCTTTAACGGTGGTGCAGGCGGAGGACACTCACTTGGCGTTCTTTCGGGGCTCCTGCAGTAGGCCAAGCCGTTCAAGCTCCTGATCCAGGATAGTTTTGGGGTAGAAATACCTTTGTGCTAGCTAAATTACTGCTATGGGATGAGGTGAGCTCAGCTTTAATCTGTGCAGTGAGTGAGAGCAGGCCACGTGCCACCCAACTCATTTACTCTTCTGCAGGATCGTTCGGTGGAGAGTGATGTGCCAGCCCCAGGCGCTGATCACCTGTACAGTTTGGGCTGGGTCCTTTTTTAATTGCTGAACTACCGACTGTCCCTAATTTGGCAGATGAACATTACAGCAGATGTCAAAGCAGATGTGTATCGTTTTTAAGTTCTGAATCCAGGTAGTGGCACATTATCACTAAATGAAAACTGGCTGTTACTCAGAGAGCTGGAGTTACTGGCCAAGTATGCTCAAATTCCTCTCTTTGGTCCACATTTTAAGCTAATGAGAGGAAGCTGACGGAAGTCTGGTAAATTAAGGACAAGATCCAAGGTGTACTCTTTAATATTTGCATTATGGAAATGCTTTGAGTGCTGAGATGATAAGTGATTTGCTATTATATACACTTGTCACATGCACAGCAGTTTCTTCATAGGTATTCAGGGAACATCCTACTCCAGGGTCTGCTCTGAAAGCAAATACGCAAGTTGTTTTTTCTAGCAATCTGTATCACTTTTCTTTAAGTCAAGTGGTTGTGATGAAGATCCACATAGTTGTGTGTACTTTACCACCACAAGATAATGAATGCTTATTATGGCAACTCAACTGAGTCTTGGGATGACTGACCTCATTTCCCCCCCCCCCACCACCACCACCTTTGGAGTATTATAAGTGAAGCAGTTTTCTACAGTATATTTGCACTCAAAATTGGCAGATACGTATAGTCGTGTATAAGACAGGATGATGTTACGGTTTCATGGGCACTCCTAAAACTTTTTTAAAGTCTTTTAAAACTGGGACTTATTTTTTCAACTGCATCCCGTAATTCTGGTTTTAAAAAGCCATACAGGAGAAGTGTTAATATATGATCAGTTAATACAGATCAACGGGTATATGCATAAAAACAGGACAAATGCATAAAACCAAACGGTGCTGCAATCTGAAAGTCCTTCCCTTGATATCTTGAGAACTGTAATCATATACGTACACAGATTCAAACTCAGATTGCACCTAGAGTCTCAGGTTATGCCAGGAGTTGTCCAGTAACGGACAGGGTCTGTTTATAAGCCTATCATCATTATACAGTGCTCTTAATTAAATGGAGAAAGTTCAGGTTTTATGGATGTTTTGTGATTGTATTTTCATTTTTGAACATTACTAAGGCAAAGAAAATTCTGTGACAGCAAATGACTGCAAGTGCACAGATTTCTGTGGCCTGATACTACACCCTAAAATAAAATCCTGATGTAGGTTTCTAGCTGGGATGGTTGCTGTCGTCATGATGTGGATTTACTAGAAGCAGAATCACAGAGTAGTAGAGGTTAGAAGGCACCTCTGGAGATCATCTGGTCCAACTGTCCTGATCAAGCAGGGTCACCTAGAGCAGGACTGTGTCCAGTTGGGTTTTGAATATCTCCTAAGGATGAAGACTCCATAATCTCTCTGGGCAACCTGCTCCAGTGTTAACTGCCCTCGGAGTAAAGAAGTGTTTTCTTGTGTTCCATTCAAATTTCCCAGGTCTTATTTTGTGGCCACTGCCTCTCATCCTGTCACTGGCCATGCACTGACATTGGTTTGAATCTGCAGGGAGCATGAAGCTCCTAGCTCCTCTTCTGAAGCTCCTAGCAGAGCCCAGTGTGGCAACTGTCTAAAACTGCTATTCTGTCTCCTATCGCCAAAGTAAATGAGAGTTTTTCTGATGAAATCTATAGCAAAGTCCATGATGGACCAATAGGAGAGTCACTGATACCTCTCTCTCTGGTGGAGAATTGGTATTTCTGACTGTTCCCGGTATCCTCTTGGTACCTCTCCTTGTATCAGATTCCCCTGACTAAGAAAGCTCCACCTCTAACTCTCTCAGTCCTGGGCCTCAGCTTTGAGACCTGTCCCAGGCAAATCAGTCATCACTGAGGGGGTGCAAGATCAAAAGCCGGCTTTATTGTAGTTCGGGCAGGGGTGGCTTCACTCTTGATAGTTTTTCTCTTCTACAATGATGAAAAATAGCCAGAAACAGCTGGAGCGTAAAAGCCAGTTCCAAATATCTGTGATCAGTTTTTGATTAATCTTCTGTCTTTCAAGACAGGTCTGATTCAGCAATCTCCTCGTTTTATACACCTATAAAAATGCTTTGGCTGATTACCGAAGAGCTATATTTGTGATAGACCTTTTTTCCTTCACTTTTTAGAATCCTTTACAACATAAGCCAAACAAATGACCCCATCTTTCCTCAACCTAGCCTGTTGCTACATACTCAGATGTGAGAAAAACAGTGTGTTTATTAGAAGGGCTCCGAAAAATGACTGAATGTTTGCTCATTTTTAAATGGCAGTGTAGGTGCATGTGGCAAACCATTGAGGGTTTGTGAATTGAAATGACTTTCAAGGACAGCCTTCCACAATGTTCATAAAGAAGAGAAGCTTAAAATCAGACAGTATGTCTTTTGCAGGCAGCATGAGGATGGCTGATGCCACTCTTGCAAGGTCTGTGCGTTCTTTCTACCTCTTTCATTTTTCTCAGAATAGCTGTCAGCTTCTGGCTGCTTGCTCAATGTGTGACAAATGAGGAAGAAGTCACCTGAAATCTTCCAGAGAGATGGTAGGCTCTTTATGGGCCAGGAGTGCCATGTGTAATAGATAGCCCTAGCAAATCATTAAACAAACAAAAAAAAAACATTCTTGAGACATCTTCCTCTGAAGGATTTATCAGTTATTCTTTTCTTTTCCTAATTCCTTTGTAATTATGGTCCTTCCATGTAAATACTTTTAGCAGATGCATTCAAGATCTTCCAAAACCTGAGTAAAGGCTGTTGAGAGTAGAGCCCCCCACAAACCTCCTCCTCCTCCTATACCTAAGAAATTATTTCTACTTCTAGTAAAAACAAAATTTTTGTCTTGATGAACAATTTATAAAAAGAAAAGGCACAGAGTCCCTAATGCAAGAAAGTATGGCCTTGAGTCTGTTCCTACAACAGCACCCACGAATATGGTGACAGTGTGACTTAAGCACATATTTAATCGAATTTTTACTTTAGGATGTGTATATAGCTTCCTCTTTTCCACAAAAAATACCATGACTCACAGTCACCAAATCTAGGAGTATAAATACGTTTATATACAATGGAATGGGAAGTATTCTTACCATTTAAATATTCAAGGTGACTTATAAATATTGTTTGGCTGTATTCAGTAGCTAACCATTATTATGTCTATTCTGCAGAAATATTAGTCTTGGAATTGAAACTACCACAAGTAAGGCCTGTGAGGTTAACTTTCATTTTACTGAATGAGGACACTGGTTGAAATGAAATGATTTGGGAAAGGGAGAAGGTTAAAAACACCTGCCTTTCTTGATTTACTAAATTATACAAAATGATTCCTTATTGTGATAGTCCAGATTCTAGAGGAGGCCTTCTCTGTGCTTGGTGAAAAGTCTCATTAAAGACAGCCTTTATCCCAGACTGCTTAGAGCCTAGGAGAAAAAGAAAGGAATAGCACCTAGCAGTGAAATCTTTGCTTGTATTTTTTTCTTATTTGGCTTAAGCTGGAAATCTACCCTTACATCCAAATGTTACAGCCACAGATTGGTCTGATACATGTTCATTGCCAACGAACTTATAAATCTCTTTTTTTTTTTTCAACTGGAAAGGGTAAAAATGTGTGTCTGCCCAGACAGACCAGGTATTCTGTGTGGTCTTCATACAGGTATTTACTTGCGTGGAAGTGACTTCCATGATTAAATCAATGAATTAGTGCTCCAAGTTAAGCCTGTGACTACAAGTGACTAAATGTTTGTGCAGTGTTAGAAAGCCACATCACATCAGACTAAAGGCACGGTGTGCAGTGTGTGCGGGTAGGTTAGAATGGATGCGCAGGAAGGTTGGTCTCAGAGTTAAACAGACTGAGCTTTTTGCAGTTTTCCAAGAGTGCAAAGTGGCCTGGTTTGTCACTTTGACCTAGGTCGAAACTTGGCAGCCTAGTGGTCGAGATGGAGGCTGAAAAGCCTGGGTCCAGTGTCTCATAAGGGGCGCTGAGCTCATTAGTCCCAGCTAGCCGCTGTGTATTGGCCAGTAAATCATTTTGTGCGCTCTTCATTTTCATTTGTCCCGTTTGCAAAGTCTTCCTGCACGTGGTAGAAGCTGCCCCAGTTAGGGGACCAAGAGAGGGAAGGCTGCGAGCACTGAGTTGGTTGTACATCACCCACCATTAGCAAGGCAAATACAATCATGAGTTACTACTGCTTGCTGTTAAGTGGTGCAGTTTATATCAAATACACCCAGCCCACCTGCAGGCATTTACATAATTTACAAAGAAGAGAATTAAAACGATGGAACATAAAACACTAGATAAAACTATTTTAAAATGTCTCTTTCATTTTAGACTGGCAGCCTCTCGGAATACTCCAGGGACCTCTTCATCCTCGTGTGCTGTCAGCAGAGAGACCCGAGGCAGGGATGCTGTCCGTCATGTGCAGTTGTGCGCTGAACAGTGTGCGAGTCCAACACAAAACGGTAATGTCTGCACGGGCAGTTGACGCGTTGAGCTTTTACATCTCTCCCTGTACCCCGCGGGTAGATTCCTACGCACAGCCGCTCCTCTTCGGCTCCACCTTTCCCTCCACTAAGGCATAAGCAAACATGGCAGCAATATTTACGATGGTGTCAGGTTTTAGTGCAATCCTCTTAAAGTGCTAAGAGGAATCTAATTAGCAGGATCATGATGCCGCTGCTGGCACACAATACTGAAAGCAAATTGCTGCAGACTGCATTCACTCAACAACACCAAACCCCGTATTTTGACTGCTGAGCCAGGCAGCAGCGGGGCTGAAGAAAAGAACTGGGCAAAAGCATAGTGGGAGGCCCCCCCAACTATGCGTTATGCAGGAACCAGCAGAATATCTGTCAGTCTGGGCTGTGTCATGAATCAAAAGTTATTTGCATTCTCACAACAGCTACACCTCACACTTAGAGAGCAGCTGGTTAATCAGAACTTGAGTGAGTCGCCTATTCAGTGTGTAAAACTTTCACAGAGATTTCCCATGTGTAACAGCTTTAACAGCAGGCTTGTAATACAGGAAGCGAGAAAGAGAAATGTAGTTTGGTGGGGAAAAAAGTTTCCTATACATTCATCAGTCCCAGTTTTTGCATTGCAGCAGTTCTGAGGAAGCATCTCTTAACCCTAGATCAAATACAGAAGCAGGTGGGAGCCTGAAGTCTCTGTTTCTGACAGCATAGTGGTCTTGAAGCGTATATGCAGTCCAATATAGGTTCGTCAGTCTTGCTATATACACAATATCGGATGATCTGTGCATGCACAATGACTGACTCTCTAATATATAGGAATGTTTACCAGCCCAGTACTGACTATTGTGATGACTTGGCTGCCAGATGTCCAGAAAAATCCTTAAAAAGCACAGATCAGAGGGGGCAGATGACCTAATAAATAGTGATAGATGATAAATAAATAGCGGTCTACTGCCAAAAACTGTTGACTTAAAGATATGGTGGGAGAGAGGGCTTACATGAAAAGAGACTCAGAATCACATTTTCCCATCCAGAGATGCATGGGAGAGGGTCGGGGCTGCCTGCATCAGAGGAGTCTGTGCGCGGTATTGATCTTGCTGTATTTTACAGAACTACTCTAAAAGCAGCAGCAGGTGCCAGTGACAGAGAGCAAGCATGTGCTGTTTTCATTGAGTGATCAAAGAAAACAATAAGAAAATATTAGAGCAAATAGCTCTAATAGTCTGCACATATGTTGTCCACATTTGGGTTATGAAGCTCCATCAGTATTGACTCACTGGGCAAACATATCTTTAAAGTAAAAAACTTGCATTTGCTCTTCATTTCCATTGTTATTTCTCCAGCTGCTCTGCTGGGGACTATAGAAAATCTTGAGTGACACATTGTCATCTTCCTCTCCATTATCAACTACAGCTACTCCTGCTGCTTGACAGGAGCTGAAAAATTCAGGCACACGTTCGTTTTTCAGTTCTGACATCTGCATCTATGGCAAGGTCTCTCTTTGGAGTGCTCCCGGCTGGGCCTGCTCAGCAGCTGGGCGAGCGAATGGCACTCTTTTTGTGCCTGCACTGTAATGCCATTTCCAGGGTGGTCAGGAGCTCCAGGTTCTCACCTGGCTCAGAAAGGCGGGATGATCTGGTGCTCACAGAGCTACAGCGAGACGTGAGAAGGGTCTACTTAATCCCACACCCTCCCTTCGCTCTCCTGTGTGATTTCAAGCTGGGTTACTGGGCAAGGGATTCTTCTTTGCTTTAACCAGGGAAAGGTTAAGTGTCTCATTTTACATTAGGTCAAAAACCTTAAATTAGGTGTTAGACACCCTCTTCCGACAAAAGAAAGTTATGAGTCTTCTGAGAATGGTTCATCCCAACAGTAATAATCTCCTGAGTTAATCCAGGGTGACCAGCCTTACTGAGCTGCTTATATCTCCTTTAATTTGTAGGAGATGGATCCTACACTTAGTCTCTCTCTGATTTCGCTTTCTATCCACAAAGTGCTTTGTAGTTTTCTATCAGTAATTCTTGTAAGGTGCACATGTGCTTTAATGGTATTGCACAGCTACCTGTGTGATTGAATCAAATTGCTCTGCGCTTATTAATTATGTCAACCACACTCAGTGTTTCTGAATGAGCATGAGGGGCATTAATTTCACACCCACAGTGCAGCTGAATCTCAGCACGAATGGGAAGGCTTTGGTAGATAGACCACACAAATTTTTGTCTGCTGTCAAACAAGAACAGTAAACACAGTAAAAGGGCTCCAGAGTTGATGGAAACAATGAAGTGCTGGACCAGCTTGCCTTGAGAAGCAGTTGATTAGAGATTTTTATGAAAAACAGAAATGAGTATCTGTCAGGTTTGAGTTAGGTTAGGTTGTTCACGCCTTTGGGCAGCGGGGTGGATCAAGGGCCTTTCATACTCCCTATGAGCCCCATTTTTTGAAGACTGAATTATTGGTTTTATTTTAAAATGAATACGGATCATTTGGTGATCTGTGCACTGACTTCTGCCCTCTCTTAAAGTAGTGTAGATGTTGCATCAGCAAATGTACTTGAAGCTTAAATATGAGAATGAAAATTTTCCCCATACACTCAGTAACTACATCTGCAGTACTCCCATGGTACAGGGGTGGTCAGATTTTGGATGTCTGCCTAGATACACAGAGTAGGATTCATTTCACTTAGCTTTAGACATCTCACTCTCAGTTATCTGAGCCTAAAATAATTGTGCAGGCTCCTTCTGTAGTCAGAGACAGAAGCATCTCCAGATTCATCCCATCATAGGATAAGCAACGAAGATGGTTGAGACTCATCATCCTCTGTAAGTGCTTGTCTCTCTTGATTGACTATAAAGGGGGGCTGGTCTGCTAACTTGGAAAACTTCTACAGTTCTGAAATTAGATTAGGTGAACCCAACCCCATTAGTAAGGACTGCCTCTCAGCAGTAAAGATTTACAACCCCTGATTGCTTTGCCAGATGCACAATACTTTTTTTTTTTTTTTTTTTTTTAAGTCAGGAACTTAAGTTACTGTTCAGTACACTGTTTTGCTGTTTATCTCACAAATAATCTCCCTGCAATTTTTTTTCCAAGTCCAGTAACACATCTGACAACAGATAAACTTGCCTAGATGATGACTTGTTTTACTGTCTCAGGATATTATTGAGAGCTATGGCAGTGCTGACCGCTTGGCACTTCCCATTTTAGGCCAACAGCATTTACTTTGGCTTGTCATAGGGAAACAAGACTTATAGTGCAACCATTTTGTCAGTGGAAGGTAGCTTCTTAAACTTGCAGGGAGCCATTGGCAGCAATGAGAGAACTATATTATGGCTTAGTACTTGATACAGGAAGCTGCTTTTCAGTGTCAGAAGTTGCAGTTGTAGAACTGAGTACAAGGTACACTGGGTAGGAGTCATTTGCTACCATTCATAGCAAACCTAGTCGTGAACACTAGCTGCCAACACGGACGTTTTTGCAGAAAGGGTAATCCTGACACAGAAATCTAGAGCTATTATGTCTCTTTAAGGCAGTAGGTATCAAATCCGAAGTTCGTCTTTGTAAGGAAGTCACACCCTCTTTGCCCAGTTGTCTAAGGTCCGGGTTCCCCCAAGGAGACCCAAAGAGCGATACACACATCATCTGCTCGAGACAGGTAGAGAGATGACAAGCCGTACGTAAGTGTATGCTTCTTATTCAAGTTCTGTAATTGTGTCCAAGGGCTTGAGCTACAAACTGATGGTGACACTCATCCCAGCCAGCTTTGGTTTTCTAGAAGTTATGCATATAGGCTAAAGCAGTAGTCTAGACTCCCTCTATACCAAGAGAGACTTCCAGAAAGCGGTTAATTCTGTGCTTGAGTAAGCATGTAAAATAGATGGGGTTCATCATCCCTAGAGATCCTGTCTTGCTTTGTTCACTAGGAAGATCCTGCTCCATAGCTTTGAGAAACCTGAAATTTGGTGACCTACCCTAAACATGCATGGATATGAACTATTTTTAACTTTAAGATTCTGGTACTTGAGGGCAGCTTGGGCTTAATTCTATAAACTTCTCTTAACTCTAGGAGAACACTGCAGAAGTTTGGGATGAATGTGAGACCTGTGATATTTACTTTTATTACTTAAGCAATTTTTTTATGCTACTTCCATTTTCAACATGTCAAAATCCATGCTTTGGGGCCTGGACCAAATGCATAATAGTGAGAGAAGAACTAGTGATGTGGCCCAATTACTCAATTCCACTGTAGATTTGGAAAACCCCGAACTTCAGCACAGCTTACATCCAGTGGCCGTGTCTGATCTGCTCAAAAGATGACACTTTTTGGATAGAGAGGTTTCTGGAATCAAAGCCAACATCTTTCTTCAACATGTTGCTATTTAGAATTCAAATTTGGTTCCAGTAGTCTACAAAAGCTCCAGATAGAGCTCATAATAACTGTTGTAGAGGAGACTGCACCTGCCTTGTAAATACAATTTCACGTAATAGCCATGGAAACATTTTGTTGCAATCAGCCACTTCATCTCCCTATAAAAGAGCAATGAACTTATAATCCCTCATGCATGAAAATCTCTTTATCTAGGGCTTCCCATTATAGTGCTTTTGTAAGAAAATAATTTGTACTGTCAACAGGTCTGTTAATCACTAACAAGAAGTCAGTAAAAGACTGTGAATTGTTTTAACGGGAAACCACAAGAATTCCTCCCAATCAAAATAGACTTAATAAAAAAAAATCCAAAACAAAACAGAAAGTGTGTTCAGGTCCTAGCTTGGCCAGTTGTGGCCACTGCTTTGATAGGAGCAGCCTCTGCCCTTCTCCAACAGGGGAGCGGCGACTACTGCTTGTCTGGACATACTCCACCTGCAGCATTACTGCAGCTGCAGAGCGTATGGTGCGCTTGCGGTTATACTCAGTGAGTGGAGTGGCTTTTGGCATTCTTCCTGTTCCTTTACAAGGACATGAAGAAGCTGCCCATGTCTCCAATTGCAGCATAGCTATATGAAGAGCTGCATGTCAGCTTAGAAAAACCAGTGTCTACACAGACCATCCCTGGCTACCGCTACAGTGGAGGGCATATAGTTACCGCCACTGGTCCCAGTCCCACCAAGAACTCCATGTTATTTGGTACAATCCTTATACGAAATTTGGTACAACACCTGGCAAGTGCTGTTTCATGCATCCAAAAAATCACCAGGTCCGTGCTCAGTGGAGCCAGCACAACCTGTGTACCAGTATGAGTCAGCTGTGCTAAGTGTAACCATTTGCTGTGGAGGCTTGGCACCCTTCAACTTCAGAGAGGTTCAGAGCAGAGGCATACAGACGTCTAGGCATATCTTCCCTAGAAATCTCTGGCCCCTAGACACGTCAGACTTAAGTATGTGAGATGGTAAGAAAACATCAGCAGCAGACCCCTTCATTAAAAACCCACAGGTATCAAGAGTTGAAATGGAGAATATTTTTAAAGTTCAGGAACAACTGTTACATCAAAAAGGTTTAGATTCTCTTTTATCCTATGGGGTTTATTTAAGAGTAATGATAGTTTATGAGATCGCTGAACAGCTTGCATGGAAGTTCTTTCTATTCTGTCTTGGGAGTAGGCACTTACTGGAAATGTGGGCTCTAGCCCAGTGGAGAACACGAAAACGTCCCCTCTTCTCTCCCCGTTCCCCTTCCTCCCCAAAATCTTCTGAAATATTCCCTCGTTACTGCTTAAAAGGTCTCTGTGGTGCTGTGAATTTGAATGTCAGCAGATAATTGGTGGATTTAATTACATGCAGAGAGCAAATATAGCCAAGCGGCACATAGGCAGAGTGAGACTCTCAGCGCGTCCCTGGTATGCAGTACTGCCTGCAGATGTTACATTAGGAGGTAGATACTGAGTCAGGGAGCCTTGCGAGAGAAAGATAAGGACAGCAGAGGAAGCAGAGTGATCTAACGCTACCCAAGGAGGATGGAGGAAGGAGTTCAGCTTCCACTGAGAAGAAAAAGAAAGGTTAGAAAGTCGGCTTGTTCATGGAGTAGGAGGAGGAGGAGGCGGCCATGCCCCTTGAGGAGCCCTAACTGACTGGACTCTTCTAGCAGCATGGAAAAGGAAGGATTGTTTCAGGGCAGAAAAATAGATGGGAGCAGGTGAATGCCCATCACCCTCTCATAAATGTTTGGCCTTTCAAAAGCAGCAAAGGTCTCGTTGCCCCTCTGGCTCTCTGGGATTTTTCTGCCGTACCCACAGCCACAGACTCCATGGTGGAGGGGGTGGACGGTGGGCACCTCTGCCTGCGTGGCAGGCCGTGGCGGTGGGGAGCTTTCCCACTGAAAGCGGTGCACGCCCTGGCAGTCAGCAGGACTCTCTGTGGGAGCTGCAGAGGCTACCAAGAAGAAACGAGGATTTTGCAGTCTGAAGGGTTTTGCCCAGGTAACCAAGGCTGTGCGTCGTGTAGCACTGCAGCATATGAGCTCAAAGCAGATATCTGGTTTGCCATCAGATCCAGCAGCTGTAATGCAGATTTTTCCTGTCTTCTTCCTTTTTTTACTGCTGAAATTCCTCGGTGCCACTAAGGTATGTGCCTGCTGCTGGTTTTAGGCCCGAACAACACAGATGACTACCTATGGCAATAAACAGGTAGGAGGTGGCAGAACAGCGTTGGCTCTGCTGCTTGCTTTGCCCATTGTGTGTAGGTTGTTGGGTACTGCTGCTTCGCTGCCCCAGGTCTCCTCTGCTGGAGGAGTGTGCCTCTGCCATGGGGCTGGAAAACACGCGAAATAGAAATCAGAGGAGTGATCTGGAGGGTGGCCAAGGGCCACCTTAATGGAGTGTGTTGGAAGAGCTAAGCAGATCGCCGAATAGCGCTGCTGTTCAGGAAAAGATGGAAACATACGGTTGCACAGTTTTGCTCAGTGCATTATATGAGCTTGACAGATCTAATTGGGCACCAGATATTAGAAATCATTAAGCTATTTATTTCCTCTGCTGCAGTAACAGAAGTCCTTTGCTGTTTCACTACTCAGAGATCTTCGGTAGCATAAAATACAGAGCACATTTAGTTGAAATAACATATCTCATAGTCACTAAACTAGGTGCAGAATGGCTAAGAGACAAAAGATGTGAATAGTGGGTCTATTGTAATTAGCATAATAGGTATATAAAAAGATGCAGGAAAAAAAATACATCAGAGCACAAAATTATAGAGCTGGAGGGAGAAGAGAGAAGTACAGGTTGCAGAGCATTTTTCTGTTCCATTCTTGACAATATTTGAGTAAGAAATTAAAAACATTTTTTCCTTACGATAAAAAGCCAAAGGCTTTTTCTCCTGTCTTTCACAAGGCTGATTTTTATGGAAAATTACTTAGGCAGAATAGAGAAATGGGTAGCATCTACAGCCTTTAATAAATAAACATTTGCCTGTGAGGTTATAGCACGTTAGATTTACTTTTTTCAAGTAAATCTGCTGAAGACAGTTCAGCTGTTCAGCCAGATGATCAAAAAAGTTAAGCAGTTTGAAGTCATGAGAATCCACCCATTAAACATCTTAGAGCAGAATTCACAAGTTAGATATAATTAAATGGACTTCTAGGAGGTGGGAAAATGCTTTACACAAGCACACAGCTATAATCAGTGGATATTTATACCTCAAGGAAATCAATGCCTTGTCTCTTTTCTTTTCAGTGCAGCTCTGGCCATGGTGTCTCAGCAGCATGGGTGGCTGCTCTGGTTTTGGCAAAATAGGTCTAAGTTGTCCACCCTCACGAGGCTTTCTGGAGGAAGAGTTATCATTCCTAAACACCTACATGGCTTCCATTAATTCTTTACGTCAGTGACATTTCTGCACTCAGGCATCATTATACCATTATCAAAATTCATTTCCTACTTTTGAAGCAGCTTAGAGATGTTAGGTTCAAGAATAAGTCATTAAAGTCACTTTGTTTTTCAGATCTTCCTAATTTTTTTGCTCCATGTTACAAACTATTGGTCTTCTCGTTTTCAGTCTGGAAATACTTATATTCTTACCTTAGAGACTTACAAAGAAGCAGGTATACTTGTTGTTATGCCTGCTACAACCATTTAAAAAATCGAAAGACTGACTAGATTTTTCTCTATACACACATATATATGTTGATGTGCATTTACATACTCATTATATATGTATATATGCACATGCACACACATACACACTTCAGTTTGAGGGCATCTCTGAATTTTGAGACTATGAGATTTCTTGACATGCACTTCCATTCCTCAGTTAAAACTAAGCTTCTGAGACATAAAGAACTGGTCAGAAGTTGTTTTTTTCTTAAAAGAAAGTTCACATCTTGGTGGGATTCGTAGGATCCTATTCTCAGAGAGAATGCCAAATATTGTCCTTTGTGATAAAAGTGCAGGAGATGACACAATTCAGGCAGGTAAAACAAATGTTAATGTCCCATGCCGATATAAAAGGAGATATTAAGAAAAGAAGATCAAACATAAGCTCAACATGAAGCGAAAAGGCAAATTTTTATCATTTTGCTTATTTTTTTTTTCTTATGGATGCAATATAAAGATCGTGTCAGTCTGACAAAATACTTTTTTTGTAAACTGGGTAAATACCCAGATATTTCATTTAATAGGGAGAATTTTAAGTAGAGGATGAAATTGTTTAGCTCCAGAGGAAGTTATATGTGTGTTCACTCTACATTACAGTGAATATAGTGCAAGAAAGGAACAAAAGGCCAGGAGGGATTCATTTTCTTTGTACACATAATACTTTAGTATTTCATTTCACACATAATTTAGTATTTCCCTGAAAGAAGAAATGAGCACCTCTACACAACTGTGAAAAATGAGTGTATTGACTTAGTATATCCTAAATCATCATACTTGCTTTCAGCTGCAATAACGGAGGCAAAGCATGTCCAGAAAAAAGAAAAGAATCCATTTTAAGCAACTGTATTCTGGCTGATTTCAATGAAATAATTGCTCAGGCCAAGATTTCCAGAACCTTGGATTGAATGTCAACCACAGGAGACAGTTTCTAAGGCCCCGTTGAGATTTTGATGGTTGCTGCCACTGGAAGTCAGTGGAGTTAGGTGCTTGGCTGCTTCTCAGCTGCTCTGAAGGCTTTGACTTCTATGTATTTCAGCTGTCAGTAAGTTGGGCTATTTTCTTTTTTCTTTCTTTTTTTTTTTTTTTTTTTTTTAATAATAATGAAAGGCAAGTTCCGGCAACAGCAGGTGTTCCCACTTGCCCAGGCAAGCTTAGAACACCCATCATTAATTGGCTGCAATTAAAGCCACCTGAGCAGTACAGTTTTGGGTTGATGCTGGGACTGACTCAAGGAGTTCTTGCTGCTCTGGTTGGTTCTTACTTTTCTCCCATGGCTCTCTTCTCCAGAGCTGGGAAGGCTACTGACATCTCCTATGTGGTAATTCAGTTACCTACTATGCTTGATACAGCGTGTGCGCACTTGTGTGATCTCTAGCCTTCCTGATTATAGAAGCAGCTGTCCCAAAGGAAGGTTTGGGAGCAGTAGCAGGTGGTAAGTGTTTCAGTGTCGTATGGAAAGATGTAGCAAAACCTGATGTAAGTAGATGCAGTGTATGGTGTTGTCAGAAATCTCTCTGAATATTAGGAGAAGGGGTTGCTTTGTTTTTCCTGGTCAGGTGGTAAAATGGTGGTCCTGTGTCTCATCCAGACCAGCAGTGGTGTGTTGTGATGGGATGCAAACTTCTAGGGAAGTTTCACTAGAAGTTTGGGGAAACATATGTGAGAAGTGGAGAGGGCTTGACTTAGCAGGGACCATCTGTTAGCACAAGCATGTGTTTTTGAATCAAAATACTGTTGTCCTGGAATTTGTTTTTCACTGGTGGGCTTTGTGCAAACTTTGTACTTGGAACAGAGGAAGCCATTTAGTCTCCTCTGCTGCTTGAGATCCTGGTCTGGGATAAATGTTGGTTGCTCCGTTCCTCTCCCTTTACGCTGATGTTATTTTGGGGATAAAGAGATTGTTCCCAGATCTTGTGGCAGCCAGTAAGCGATAAATTAGGCCTCAGAGATGCAGATCCACCAAGGAGCAGCACAGTCAATGGGGCATCTAGGTCCAATGTAAAAGAAAGGCAGCAAGCTAACTTAGTCATGTCTGTTGATTAAAACTGTCAGAGTCCATGCCAAGGATGATGTTTGTAAGATCAGCCTGTTAAATCCTGCTGTACGTAACTCATAGCTTTGTCATGGAAAATGCAGCTTGAAAAGAGAAATACTATTCTCTCTTTTACACTACAAAATATTTACATTAGCTGGTTGCACTGAACTGAGAAACTTCATGAAGAAATGTTTGGCTTTTCCGTAAGTTTCATTTGCAGAGGTTTCTCTTGATGTGTACATGCATTTCTGGGAAAAGGCTATGTCCTATCCCTTACTAGCAGTATGCTGCTATGTGCAATGATAGGCATACCCAGAAGGAGTAAAGAGTATGCAGCTTACAATTCAAAGGAAAGAGAGTAAATTTACTATTCGCCCTGCTCCCCACCAATGTTCAATTCAAGCAGCTTAGCAAAGAATGTAACATAAATGACTTGGAGCGTGTTACTTAAAAATCTCTGGAGTCAAGCCCCAATCTCAACTCCAGCACTTTTCTACCTCTGTGTCTAAGTTTTGCCTGAAACTAATGAAAATGGCAGAGGTCTCTGATACTAGTAAAAGAACATTGACAAAAATTAATGAAAAGCCTATTCTGGGAGGGTTTTTATACATCATATTTTAGCACAGGTTTTCACTTTACATAACAGAAGAGCTATCAGCTACTGTCACTGCCCTTGCAAACAAGCAGATTATCAAGCAAGCTATTGACTGGAACCTATAAAAGAGTTAGATAGAAAAAGTCTTCCAACAGAGAATGCAATTTCTTTGAAATACAAACAAGCCACAGGCATGTAAAAGTTTCACTAGCAATTTCAGCAGGGAACAAGAAATACATCATTTCAGCTTTCTTGTTCCACTTTGATAACATTAAAAGATTTTGTTTGAAAAGATTTCTTGCAGGTTCTTTATTCAGATGATTATATGAAAGGATAATTAGAAAATAGGCTTGATGTTCTTGAAAATAATTTGGTCATCCTAATGCAAGATTAGACATTTTCACTTTGAAGAAAATGCTGACATTTTGGCTTTTTGCTCTAGTTCGGGATGACGGTGGATTTTGGAGGCTGGAATTTCCTGCAGAGTAGAAATGTCACTTTCCGATTAGTTCTGCTCCTTCAAAGGTAGGATGAGTAGTAATTGGCTTAATTTCCAGAACAGAAAATGGGGTTAGATACTAGGAAACTCTTCTTCCTGGTACTGCTAGCTGACATGCAGGGAAGCAGTAGAATCACTGATGATGGGAGTTTCTAAAATGGGTTTAAACATGTCAGTGAGTCCAGGTAGAGTTAGCTACCTGGGACAGTCTAGGTGACTTCCTGAAATCCTTTGCGATGCTTCTTTTCCATAACTAATGGTTGGAAACCACCACAAGTGTTGCACAACAAGATCAGGTTAGAGGGGAAGAAGAGTTTGTATGCGAAGTCAGAAGCAATTGCAAGGATTCAGGGAAGCATTCTGTGCTGACTTCTTTGGACGGGTTTCTCAGATCCTTCAGTTCTTGTGTTTTTCTTGCCGTCAGTTAAAGAGCAAGGGAAACAATCAGATTTACAGGGCTGCTTTCCTAATTAGACCTGTGTGTTCCAAGCTCACTTACAGTCAGGCCATTGATATTGGTAAAACGGATAATAAATTATTCTCCTTGAGGCTGTGGTTAATTACACTGGCTACCCTTTTGTCTTTAATGGGAGCAGCTGGGGAATTTGTTTTAACTGATGAGTCCTACTTCAACAAATTCCTAGTGGACAGGCAGTCCTGCTGTCAGACAGTTGTACAACTTAGCTCACAAAGTTCGTGCACTCTTCTAGACTGTTGACTATCCTTCAGGAGAAAAAGTTCTGGAGGGAGAGCTTGTTAAAAGCAGTTGTTAATAGTGCTATTTGTCCTCAGATTAAGGAGAGTCCTTAAAAAATAGTGCAGCAACAGTAGTCAGCAAAAGCAAGGAAATGGACAGAGCAAATCAGGACTGGTCCAGTCTGCATTTCTGGTCAGATAGTGCTTAAAAGTACATGCTGTCTCCTTTTTCCTGTCCATCAGGAAGCTTTTGGATCTTCAGCAATACCGTTATTGCAAAGGGGCAGACTACAGCAGAGCAGTCAGGGAAGTATTAGATGTTCCAGTGTTCACACCTTTTTGTTGGAACGGAGATGATGGAAATTCCAGAGCAGCACGGAGAGAGACTCCTGTGACTGAAGCTTATTCGTGACTAAGGCTGTCTTAAGACTGTTCCTGTTGAAAGATATTCCTTTTCCTATGAGAGAGGTACAACACCTACTCTAAAGGAAGATTGCTCCTAAAGGCATGGGAGAATGAGTAGGAATGAGACATCTCTATACCAGCTGTCCCACCGAAAAGTATTTAAGTAGCAGCTGGCTAAAACCAAGGCTAGCCCAGCTTAGAGCCTGTAGACTAGTACTGAAATTTGTGAGAGTTATACCAAGCTCATCATGATGAAGTTCATCGCAGTTGCTCTGTCAGGAGTTACCCAGAGCAGTGATGTTGCTTGAACACCCTGTACAGGACAACAGCCACCTGAGAAGCTTTTCAACAAGGTAGAGCATTGACTCCTTTAATGTGCTTTCAAAGGTTGATCAACACTGATCACAGGAAAGAGCTAGACTCATTTGCAAGGTTATATGCCTAGGAACAAGAGTTTCTCTGATTCCATTTTAAAACCTTTCATTAGATACCCAAACACAGTCCTTGGGTGGGCTATCCCACAGAACAGTCCTAGGGTCACTGCGTTGTCCTCAGCTTCTGCTTTCTGAACCCCTTGTAACTTCTCACCACCTTCCCAGTGCAGCTCCCCCGTTCTCCTATGCCAGGCACTCCCTAAGTTAACAAGCGTTGCCTTCCCTCTCTTTTCATTTTTCCCTTTATTCAAATAATACTCAGAGTAGTATGTTGAATAGCATGTTATGCCTTGCTATGGAGCAGTACAAAACCTGCCAGCTTCTGAGTCACTGATTCTTCAAAGCAATGCCTAATTTTCCATTTGGCAACTAGGGGGAAGCCTGTGCCACTAATGGAGACTTTGTCCTGTGGGTCCCAGCAAAAACTGCAGTCCAACTCAACTGGGCACTACAAAAACATACAAAGAGAGGTGTATATTTAATGCATGAAGCAGGGAGGAAGAGGGGAAGTGCTGATTAGAGAGGCGTGTGGAAAGGGGTGATTTGCTGAAAGCAACATTAACAAATGTCCCATTTCTGCCTCTAGGAGGGGAAGAGAGAGGGAGAGTGTTGTCATATTGACAGAGGATCCAAATGTAGAGGAAGGGTAGCTTATATCACATTGATTTGGAAAAGAATTGGTAGAGCTGTCAATCTTTCCAAAAGTATGGAAAGACTTGGCTTAAAAAAAAAAATCTGATAGCCATAATACAGAGTTAGGAAAAGGATTTTTATGTTGCCCAAGTCAAAGATGTTAACTGGCAGGCTGGTCTGCTGCAGCAGTCCCAAGTGTGCTTTGGACATGGTTGGGTCTCTTTTCTGTGGAAATGGAGAATTAGGATAAATTAGTTGGTGTGGAAAAGAGCTGGGAGAAAAGAGCCAGCTCGGGAAAGCCAATTCAGCCCTTTGCCTCACAAAATGAGGATTTGGCATCCCCAGTCAATCATTTGAGAATGAGGGATGAAAAATTCAGCATTAAAACTTCCGAAATATTTTCCATTGAAAGATACTAACATGATTTTTTTTTTTTTTTGAGTACTAATCCCTTTTCCCCACAAATACCTACTGTTATTATTCTGAGGGATAAATTTGTGAACCTTTGTCATAATCTATCACAAAGGCTCTTTTCCACTTCAGCTATATGTTCTTACTCTTTCAGGAGAAATAATTTCTAGTTCCCATAGTGATTTCTTCGGCATACCCATCAAATTCCATCAAAATTAGTTCTTCCTTACTTATTAAGGAGTAGCTTGTAATGATTGCTTCATGTTTGAAGAACCACTACATTTTGAGATAACTACTTTTTAGTAAACTCTGAAATTCAGTGAAGTCTAAGCGATGTTGGACTTATTTTTAGATTCTTAGTAATTTACGTGTCAGATTTTTGAGCCTTTGCTCTTAAATTCTTGTCACTTTTCAGCTTTCAATGCAGTCTCTGACATTTAAGTGTGTTCGCGTGCCCTCAGCTATTATTTCCAAGGTATTTTTTCCCCTTTGTCTTCTGCTGCTGCGTTGCAACGTTCTTCCTTGCATGGGCTCAGTTCTGTTAGAGTTTATGCTGGAGCAGAGGGTTAGGAGTGCTGGGTGCTCAAGACATCGAGTTTCTGCTTGTCCTTTCTAGCAGATTACAAGTTTTTGTGTGGGTACGGCTCTGCCGTTTTTCTCGTTCAGAGAAGGGGATGGCTGTCCCCTGAATGGCCTTGCAAGTAGCTGTCTTCAAAGCCAACCAAAATCCAAACTTTTTTTTCTCCCCAATACAGTGTATGTTTCTTCATTCTTTTCTAGACAAAGCAAAACTGCCACTTCCCAAAGAGGAGTTGATTTTTTGGTGAAAAGACAATGGGATTAAGCTATTCAGAACTCATTAGGTAATTAACACCTTTCAGTGACAGTCAAGTTAGAGCTAATTACCATAAATCTGCAGCGCAGACCCTGCAAAATGACATCAAGCATCAAGGCTGCTGTTTTTACTGGCTTATTTTAGAGCTGTTACTTATTTCTCCAGGTGAACTCCACTCCTGCCCTTGGACTGGGCATTGGTCAGGCAAAGAGCAGGAAGGCTGAATTTTTTTCTTGTTTTTCTTGTTTTCTTGTTTTTTTTCTTTCTTTCTTCTTCTTTTTTTTTTCAGTTCACCTACTTTCATTTAATGAAAGTAACATTTTTCAGTAGTAAGGCTTATTTTATAGTAAGCAAAACTTATTACTGCCCCAAAAGAATTTATGACAACACAAAGCCGTGCATTTTTCTACCAGAGCATAGCTACTGCTGTACTGAAAGCATAATTACAACGTTGTTGACTTTTATAGCAAGCTTATATAACAATCAGGGATGCAGCAGTCGATGATGATGCTTCAATTCTCCAAGGGATTCTTGTTTGGCCCGGAAAAATCTTGCTAGATCTTCTCTGCTGCTGCCTGTTTTCTCGACCTAATTAGATTATTAGACTGTATACTCTGCAGAGCAGGAAGCCTTTACAGCTCCACTTTGGATAAAGCATATGTGAATTTCAGAAGTGCAGTCCCACTTTGTCTCGCATTGACAAGACTGCCAAGACTGCTCAGGTGACTGGGTTGGAGTGGGGACAAGGAAGGGGTTTGCTTTTTTTTTTTTTTTTTTTTTTTTTTTTTTCCCCCCCCCCCCCCCCCCCCCCCCCGGATCTCTAGGAGTATTCTGCAGCCCAAGACACTGTTTTTTCTTTTTTTTCTTTTTCTCCCCATGGAGACAGCTGTAAGTTTAGATTAAATAGAGAGAGAATTGCTTTTCAGTGTGCCATTTTTCCACAGGTGATCTCAAAATTACATTTTCCCTGCACCTGTGTACTGCACTTCACTAGCTAGACGTAAAAAGGTGGTTTAAGAGCACAGAGGAAGGAGTAATCTAAAACACTGTGTACTCCCTGTACTGGAATTTGTGCATCCACATGGACAAGGACAGAGTGCCTCTATCTTCATTCTGCTCATCCGCATCTCAGCACAGCAGCTCTGAGCTTGGACTTTCCCCACTTCCCCTCTCTCCTCGCCATATGTGATGCTTCATCTGTTACGTTTAGCACTGATTTATGCGCACGTGCATGCACACACAATGTTCTAAAATTGGAAACCTTTTCATAAAAGGTTTCAGAATAGCTTGGTTAGTTAAAACACGTGTTTTCCGCCTAACAAAGATTGCATTTGGGAAGCTGCAAGGTAAACAATTTTAGCTTTGAGTAAATGAGCTATCTATTTGTGTCTTTGTTTTTACTGTGCAAGTCTTTCTGGTAAAAGTTCCAGGTTAATAAAACTCAATTTTGAAAAGAAACTCGGAACTAATTCTCTGCTTCCAGTATGAGTAGAAATTTAAAATGGAAGCAGTGCACTGAATCAGGGCTATTTAACAAAAAAACTATGTGTGTGCGTGTGTCAGACTTAAGAGGCATGTTTACTACATTACCTCTAGAGGTAAAGACTGTAGAAAATAGAATGACATTTTCAGTGAGAAACTTCAGGTTACTTACTAACTTACTAACCTGGAGTTTCTTAATATGGATTTATGAGTCTTAACAGTTCACTGCTTTAGAGTCTTTAGCATTTTGGTAATGAGAAGTTGCTTTCAGGGAAGTACCTTGGACCGGGCTTGCATTTGAATGCATAAGCTTCTCTCCAGCAACATGTTAGAACAGGATAATGGCCATACTGGGTCAGCTCCATCTCCTTCAACATGCCCTCTCCAACTGTTGCTAAAAGCAGCTGCCTGAGAAGGAGTAGAAGAATAAAAAGATCGTATCGTGGTATGGCCCTGATGCAGTCTTCCTGCCAAGGGACTTCAGAGCCAGGTGTGGCGTCTTTGCATTTTATAGCCTTGGTGGATTCTACTAGCAGGAATTTGTCTGTTTACCCTTGAACCAGTATAGACACCCAGCCCACGGGCATTTTATTTTAGCAAGGTCATGAAACACCTGACTCAACACAGGCTGCTTACCCATCCCACCCACCCTTGCAGAAGGGGGTGGCAGGGCCTTTCTAGGAAGGATGCCAGGTGGCCTGTCTGCCAGGCATCAGTCTTGTGACATTGCTGCAGGGCACCCTGCCGCAGGTGAGCCTGAGCTGAGGTGCCCCCCCAAGGGCAGGAGAAACACTGGAGTTTATAAAGAAAAAGTGGAAGTCTTTTAAAAAGAACTTTGCCTAATAGCTGCTCCCAGGTTCTCAGCACATTCCTTAGATCTCATCTCTGAATTCTTCATTTCAGCAGTTCCTAAATGCATTTTTGCAAACTTCAACTAGGAGAAAATGAGAGACATCCTGCACATGCACAATCTTGTCCCTTAATACCATTCTATGCTTTAGCATTATGTTCATATATCTATAAACCTTCTTACTGACTGGACAGAGAAGAACTGTTGCTTGCCCTATAGCATAAATTTTTCATTGAGAAGGAAGCAGTTAGGCACTTCAAAGCTCATTATTTAATTACCATGTTTTAACTGTAGTAAAAATCAGAGCTAATTACCAATATCTGCTTAGTGAACCTTGCACAGCTGGGCAGGGAATCAAGGACACTGTTTATATTTGCTTATGCTACAAGCACTAATGATTATTTTATAGAAGCCTAGCTGCCATCATCAAATCAGATGGGTAGCAGCCTTGCTCCCACCCTCAACTAAGATGCAGTTGTGGATGGTTTGAAAGCAAACTAGGTTCAGCAAGTGACAGCACCTTCATTTGCAGGAATGGCCTGCCTCCACTGCCAGAAGTCTGGGTTTTATAGTAGTCTTGGACTGCTTATTTCTGCTTCAGGAAATAAAGGACAGATCCAGTTTCCCTGGAGTCCTCCAGAACAGCTTAATTTAGCTGTTTCTGTCGCAGGACAAGTTCAAAGTGGTCATCACAATCTGTCATGCGTCGAACTATGCAGAACATGAGCTTTTGCAAGTACAGTCTAGGAGGAGCTAGCAGGTGTGGAAAAAAATCTGCAAGGAGGGCAGAGAGGTCCTCTTAGGTGGTCGTGGGAAAAAATGTTTCTGTCTGCTCTACTGTTGAGCAGTGGTGTAATGAGCCTTTGGAACCTGTCAGGTGTTTGCTGGCAATGTTAGAGTTTCTATCCCAAAGCCCCAGGGAGAACGAGCAGGGAATTCTCACGGCAAGTGTCATGGGACCATGGTCTCAGGTTTTTAAACCTGCTGTAGACATGGTTGTGGCAGGATGTAGGCTACAGTGCTTTCTTTGTGGGAACATCAGCATTGCATGCTTGGGGCAAGATGACCAGACAAAATAATCCAGGTTGCCCTGGAAATGCTTGCATTGCAACCCAAAACGATGCAAATCTGCTTTCCTAGCACGAGGATTCTCTTGGCCACAGGCAGTAGTAGCTGATGGAGATGGCAGTGTCACCCCTTGAGCAGGCATGTGTCCCCTTCCATTGGGACCAGCATCATTTCTTCTGGTGTCTGTACTTGTTCTTTCTTGTCTGTTCTCACTACCTTAAACTTTCCTAGGCAGATCTCAATCAGGCCATTGTGATCCCAGCTTAACTCAGACACTTGATCTAATCCTTGCTGTGCTAGGTAGTGCAGGTAATGCGAAGTTGTGGCGTAAAAAGGTGATGCTTGTGATATATAAGAGCTTAAAATTTGATATCATGGAGGTCTGACTTTCCACTATATCATACGCCATGTCATCGCTTACATTAGCGTAAAGTCTGTGGAGAATAAGGCCTTTCAGGTATCGTTTTCATGAAGGTTTTAGTTTGAGCTAACTGATGTGCCAATCCCTTAGGTAAACCAGAAGTGTGTTAGGAGGCAGGGCAGATGCATGGGCAGTGTCTGGACAGGGTGATACAAACACGTTGACTATTTCATAGCCATTAACAGTCGAGGGCTCAAAGGCTGAAAGCACCACCAGGCAAAAGCTGTTGTGTGTGTTTGTTCCCCACAGTGAGTTTCCTTCTCCTTTTGCTGGTCCAGCTAGATGAGAGCTGCAATGACGAGAGCTCGCTGGAGTCATGACACAAGGCTCTAAACTCCTCCAGAGTCTCTTGGCACACCATCATAGGTGGAGTAAATGGCCTTGGTTTGTCTCTGGGAAGAGCGAGGAGGAGACAGAGGACACTTTATTCAGGAACTGTAGCCATCATCACAATTCCTTTTCAAATAAAGCTGGGCTGCAGCAGAATTGATAGTGTCTCTGAGAGCTCAGGGAATCGATAAAGGCAGCAGGAAAGGGAAGAGGCAAACTGCTGTAGCTTCTTAAATGAGAATTGATTTTGTCCATTGTCCAGTCCCAGGGCAAAGGAACAAGCTCATCACTTCAACCCAAGAATAGAAGGGAGACTAATTCTCTGTCTCAGGGAAAGGACAAGAGCTCAGTAAAAGGTCACTGAGGGATCAACACTGTCATAAAGAGATCTTCTTTTACTCGACTTCCTGGCAAAGAAAGTGGACTTAGGCTACTCATCTGTATGGCTTTCTTCCGACGTTGCTGTCTGAGGCAAGGGGAATGGGGCTGCAAGGGAAAACCAGGGTGCACCTCCAAGGAAAAATCCATGTAAGTTCATTCTTCAGGAATTTGTTTGAGCCAGGGGAATTTACAGGTTAAAGCCCCTCGACAATGCCAGGCAGACACCTCTGACTCTCCTAGGAAAAGCCCTGGAAGACGCCACAAGTCTGCGCTTGACAACAGTCACTGCCACGCACGGCAGAACTTTGTGGGGCTCCCGGTTGCTGCACAGTGGTTCACCAGCACCCCTGATAGACACTGTCTCTGCAGGAGGCCCTGTCTGGCATGCCAGTTCTCCTATATGATAAGCAGTCTAGATGTGGAGGAAAAAGGTCTGCCACCAGCTTTTTCAGGGAAGGCAGATAAAGTACAAGCACCAAAACCACCCTCTAACTTATTCCTCCAAGCAAGCTTTAATCAGCCCTTAACCCCCTCCCCCTTTTAATAATTGCACACCAACCACTGTAATTAAAAGAAACACCACCAGTCTGAGTTTGCCTGCCTATATCTTGTCATGTTGAGCTTCCCTAATGCCTTTTGCATTAGGGAAAAGAAACATAGGTAAGAAAGAAGTTCTACCCGTCAAAATTCACTGCTTTGCAAGGATGGGAGGCAGCTCTCTTTCACCTCGGATACCTCAGCAGAAGGCTGAAGGACCAAAATTGCTTGGATCTGTGTGGTCTGGTGTTGTGTGAGGTGGTATGTTGTGTGCAGGGGAGGCAGGTGCACAAGGCAGCTCTGATGAGCTGCTGAGTTGTAGGCGGTCTAAAGAACCAGGTGTGGTGGATCTGGTGGTCTTATTCCTCAGGAAGCCATGGAGGAGGAGAGGACACTCTGCCAGCAGTAAGGTACTGGAAATTTATAGAGCTGCATGGGTTGCGTGCGGTTTACAGTTTGGATGCAGAAAGCGCCTGGCTGGAGAGAAGGAGCTTGGTTCTACTGAAGGGGATTTCTAGAAGTTTTTAGTGTTGGTGCTGTGCTTCTTAACCAAACCTGAGCACACCCCCAACTCCTATTTTCTCTCTTCCTTCCTCTTCATGCCCTCCAATCTTTGATCTCTCAGCTGGGAGCAACCAGCATGTTCTGTTAGACTCAAAGTACTTTGAAGTTTTCCTTTGGAGTTCCCAAATCCCTTTTGTTTAGCCTTTTTCCTAAGTTTGTTAATCTTAAAGAAAAAAATGCCAGCGTGAGCTGTTCCTTAGGCAAACATCATGAGAAAAACATTTTGGCGTTTCTGAAGTGTGTGTTTTCCTAGCAGGAGTGTCCAGATAATGTTTTGATGTTTATTTGTTTAAATTTCTGACCCTTTCCCTGTTGATTTTTGTGCACTGGAATTCAGTGAATTCTGCTTGAATTCATAACCAGTTCTGGTCTCCCTGAAGTGCAGATTTGCAGCAGAATTAAGTATTTGCTGAATAACTCTGAAAGGTTGAAATCATGTATGTGCAGCTGGGGTTTTGCAGGTGAAAGCTGTGAGCTGCATGCCTGTGCTGGGAAGACTCTGTTGTGAGGGAAACTTCTGTAAAGAAACACCATTTATGATGGATTTGCTGAGTTTGTGTCAGTTGAAAACCTGTAAGACTAGTATTTTTGAGAACTGGAAATTAAGCGGTCTGTTTGCCATCTATGTATTGGTGTACTTTTCTTCATACTACCATAGTATCAATATTTTTCTTCTCAAAACTGCTAATGGGTATTGCAAAAGTGTTTGGGGGCCCACTGGCCTGTGCTCTGCCAGAAGAGTCACAGCTTGTTGCTATAGGCTTGGATTTTAAGGGCAAGAAATGCCAGGTGTGCAAGCAGAGACTAGGCTGCCTGTGGACACCTGGATCCAATATCTATGAGTTGGCAGGGCCTCAGCTGCAAACTGCAGCTCTTGTACTTGGGCTGCAGGTGAATTAATTTGTACTCTAGCCTGCACTATTGAGTGTTTTTTTTTAATTGACCTATCTAGTGGGCTGTTAAATAGTGCACTGTTTAAAAAATTGCAGGCACATAGGGAAGATGCACATGAGGGTTAAGGGAGCTGCTTTTCAACCCATGATATGCACTGCAGTGGACAGTAGAGGAGTTACATTTCCAAGCCATTTGTTGCAGGGAACTGTCCTCTGCTGGTTTCTGGTTACGAGACCATGTTTTGTGCTGTGGCAGACAATATGTGAAACATGATTTCTGCTCTCAAAGGTGAGTTTGGCCTTGTTACAGTTATTATATATCAGACCCACCTTTTTCACTTTCCCTGTTACTTAGAAAGTGGAAATCAATGGACTTTACGTTCTGTGATCTGTGATTTCATGGACCTCCAGGTACATATGTGTCTGGTGAAATATGTAAATGTGTATTTATAGCATGACTTTTCTTTGCTGGAGTGTAGTATCTTTGGGCTAACTATACAAATAATGCTAGAAAAGAAGGTGACATACCCTACAGAGACCTGTGTGTGTGGGTAGCTTTAACCTGGTCTCACAGAAGTAATTGGGACCAGCTGCAGCTTGTGAAGCTTATTTTCTTAGGACCAGACATGAGGTTCAGGAAAAAGTGAAGATCTTTTTCTTTGTGGGTGTGTATAACAAGTATAAATAATATGGAAGTATTAACTTTCACAGAATTGATAAAATGAAGAGAAAGTTAAATGACTGCATAGTGACAGGGTAATGGAAGACTCTGTGAAATTAAGGCTAGCATTTGCTCTTAGTTTGGGTGCTCTGCTTTAGTTCTGCCTCATAATACTCTAGATTAAGGAGGCACCAGGTTAGACTTCTATGGTTTGTCCAGGAATTAAAATACTTTTTGCCTTTTAATCAAGTGTGTGTGTGTATATATAATATATATATGTATATAAATATATATATATGTATTGAAAACTTCACACCTAAGAGACAGACTGGTTTTGATGGTTTTTTCTCTGCAAAAAACACAGCCTAAGGAATGAATGGCAGAGGTACATCAACCTGCCACACACAGCTTGAGAGCTTAGCTTGAGAGCTTGGCTTGGAGAGGTCATGCCTAGGCATGTTGAAAGAGTTCAGCAGTTGGGTTTCTGCCCCTTCCTAGGGGACTGTCAGAGTGAATGAAGCAGTGACACCAAATCTGATGTGAAGACCTGTTTCCCAGGACCTGAACTGCAGCCATATTAGCTTTGGAGGGCTGAATATAAGAGGAACCTAGTGGGGAGCAGTCCGGAGAGCTTGGATGTTCAGGCAGAGCTTGGTGTTGTCCTTTGTGAGCCTCCGTCGGACAACTTCTTTCAGACTTTGTCTAGCTAGGCCAGATTTGTTTAATGAACTAACATGATGTCATGCAATGGGCACTTCTGATTACACAGTGATGATAATTGATGTATTCAGCAGAGCCAGTTCACAAACTGCTGGATAATCAACCAATTCATTAAAAATCAGCTTGTTTGCCACCAGAAATAAAGAGGCTGTTGGCTAAATTAAACACAACTAGTAATTTGATTAGACAACCAATTAAGTAGAATTAAAAACAAAAAGCAGCTTCAAGTGATGTATACACTTTTAAGGCCACAAGGGGAAAATTTTATTGTTTAAGCCTAACTGAAAAATAAAATGAGACTGTCTTAAAGAATGTGACCGTAATAAGATGTAACAGTGCAAGGAAAAAATTCCTAGAGCTGATGGGTACTGTCCATGAATGACTGCTTATTTCTTTCTTAACAATGAAAAATAAATCTCAAATGTTTCTTAGTTTATGATACTGTAGATTATATAGGTAAAGAAGAGAAGAGAATGTTTCCATTTTTCAGAGGTAGGAGGAGAGGTTTTGTGTCATACCAAATTGTACCAGGGCTGAATGGGTTTAATTTGTTCACCTAAAAAGCTCCGTAGAATTTAAAACACTTTTTAAACAAGCTTTTGATTAGGGATACATCTCTAGTTAGCGGGGTTAAAACTTTGACACTTGATTGTATCGCAGTTCGACTCTTGCCTCCTTTTGCAATTGATGTGTTCTGAATTAAAGCAATGTAGCGTTTCCTTAATGCATGAGTTGAGAAATTACATCTAACGTTCACTGCAAGCCTTTGACTGTCCTCCCAAGTTAATTGCTCCTGAAATACCGATGACAGAGGAGGCCTTCCCTGAGACTGGGAGGGTAATGGTCTTCACCTTGAAAAGCCAAAGGTGCCCCGAGCAGTGTTTGAGTGGGACTGCTCGTTCGTTAGATAAATCCTGTGTTTCCTCTAATCGGAGCAGACTCCTTGGACAATCAGGAGTGGCTCAAGCAGCTGTGCTGTGTGAGGTCTAATTGTACAATATGCAGAAACATATTAGCAGTGTTTCTAGGCGCCTTGACCTGCTGTTCCTGCAAATGCTTCTAGCATGCTAATCTCACTTCTAGGATTATCTAGCTTTATCTTTCGCAGCCACCAGACTTGTCTCACTTTACCACCCCAGCTCCAATCCGCAAGAGCAAGCGCACACCCTTCACTCAGCCACCACGGTGGCAGTTAGCTACGTGTTGGTACTGCTGAGCCGTTTGATGAAGGAAAATGATAGATTGCCATCACGTTTGTTGTCAGTATTGGTGTAATTGTGCTGGTTGTGAGAAAGCAAAGCAGCATTAATTTGCTGAAAAATCGTTTGGAGGATGAACAAGCAGTATGCACAAAGATTTCCTATGTGATGATGCAAGAGGTTAGGGACCCGTGGGTGCACCTGGGGATCAGAATTAGGCTTATACCTTTGCCAGGCAGCAAGCCGGATGAGGGTTCAGCAGGGACAGCAAAGGCATGGGAGCTCCAGACTCTGTTGGGAGATCTCATGGGTCTCCTACCTGATCGTGGCAGGACTCGGAAGGAAGTAGTTTGCCAGCTAGCAAGGGAGCCCGAAGGGAGAGACAAACCAATGTAGCAGTTGGAAGGAGCCATGTTTCCTTCTTAATTCCCGAGTTCAGTTCCTTAGCTCCCTGACTTGCTATCGGAAAGCCTGGGGAGCTCTGGAACCAGGGCTGGGGATTGGGAACACATCCACAAAGTCTGCTCAGGGTGCAGGTGTGCTAGGAATCAGCTGAGCCCTAGGGGAGAATGTGCTGAGTGGCCTCTGAGTCACTGTACTGGCCTTCTGCTGGGGCTGGGGATGTACTCTGAACCACATGCCTTGGTCAGAGGAAGAGGAAGGACCACCCCACTCGGTCCCTTACAAACTCATGCAAGCAAATTCCTGCATGGCTTTATCAGTAAGTGACAGGAGTGAGGCTCTCTGCGAGTTGATGTACATAAGTGGGCAATTTATATAGAAAATTTTGATCTCTTGCTCTTACAGTAACTGAAAAAGCCATGCAGAGTTTGCACAGATATTAATTTGCATATGGATTGGATTAATTTTCCTGTGAAAATGTATTTGCAGTACAATCCAAAATACATGAACTTTTGAGAAATATTGACAATTAGGGAATGTCAATACCAAATGTTCCAGGGTCTTCATCACTGCTAGAATTCATTAGTGTTCAGATCTTCAAACAGCCAATACAAAAGGGAAGACAAAAAGGAGTTATGTAAAAGGGACTAAGCAACATCAGAAATGGAGAAAAATGTTTAAAAAAAAAAAAAGAGGGGGGCGAACTTATGTCCATTCTGCATGAGAGAAATGAAAACTTGGGTAAAGCTATCAGAGATGATGATGGGGATATTGAAGACACCAGAATCACATTTAAAAGATTATAACTTCTTTCAGAAAACATAATTTCTTCCTTCAGAGGAAACACAGTTACTTATTTCTGACTCATCCCTAGCCATTTTTACATTAAAATGCTTTTTGCAAAGCTGAATTAAGAAAGACAAGAAATCCTGGCTGTTTTCTGACAACTGTTGGAAATCGCAAACTGACACATGGAGTATGTGTTTTCCAAATTAAAATTGTGTATGCTCTCAGCTTTCTTCACTGAGCTATTTATTGCAGTCATAGTACATGGTTATGCATGGCTTATATTTAGCCTGTCACTTCAGCTAACAGCTGCCTAGACAACAAAGGTTTATACTTTCCTACTCTCAAAATCAACTCCCCCCCCCCCCCCCCCCCGCCAAAGTTTTCTTCTCTTCCCTTTCATGAGAATGCAACAGAAGTCACTGAGAGGGCAGGCCAAGGTTCAGGCAAGAAAAGCAAAAGAAAGCAGATAAAGTTAAAAATACAAATACAATTTTACCACTAGTATTTCTTTACTTTCTTAAAGTAGCCTTATTTGAAAGGGCTCGATCCTGATTGCAGATGTGCTTATTGGGGAGCCTCTTCTCCATGCATGTGCTCATAGACCTTTGACTTGAGTCTGCATGATTTTAGGGGGGTTTCTTGGGCATACCCTGCAAAAAAATGATCGGTCACTCCTGTCCCACTGACCCAGAATATAAACATGCGATGGCAATGAATGAAAGGCTACCAAGATATGGATTGCAGGTAGAATATATTTGTGCTTAACCCGGTTTAGCTTCTGTCTGCGATTGCGAAGATTGCTGCATCCCAGAAGAAAGAGTGTTAGCCAGCTCCTCGTAGGAGCCCTCCCTTCAGCAGTTTGGCCTCTGCAGAGTGAAGGAAGCATTTTTGTGCCTTGGTCTTTTCCAATGGTATCACGCGGAGCAGCTGTGCTAAGGGAGGCAGGAGTCTTTCAGACCGTTTTTCCCGTTCTCTGCCCTCCGCCTAAATGTGTTGAGGGCTGCTTTCCTGGTCATGCTTATGGAGTATCTATTTGTTCTGCCTTTAAACCTTTAAAAACAGTGGAAGTGTTTATTTAACTTTTAAATGCAGCACAGTTCCTTCAGGCTGGGATGAGGGCTTTAGTCGGTGTGGGGTTTTCTGCCTTGTCCGGAGGATCCTTGTCCGGCCCTAACGGGAGCAAGCCCTTTGCCGGCTGGTACTAGCAGTACCAGAGATTGCAGAACAGACCTGAGAGCCACCTTGGCACTGGTTGTTCTGATGGATTTTGGCTGTCGTTTTCCTCCCTGGTGAGTGCGGTGGGGTTTGCAAAGAGAGCCCGTTGGCAACGTAAAGCTGAAGAGTTACAGCTCTAAGGGCTGGGTCACTCAGCGCGGTTGTACGCAGGGATGCAGGAGAAACCGCTACAGCCTGTGGTCCGACCTAATCAAACTGAGGACTAATTGACCTTAGCGCTGGCGTATTCAGTCAGCATTATTTTAAAAGGGACCTTTAAAAGAACCAGGTAATTACAAGCTTGTCCTTGAAAATAACTAGCTAAGATAAACCCAAGTAGGAGACAAGCACAATTAATTCTTTTTTTTTTTTTTTTGGGGGGGGGGTTAAAGGGGGATTAGTGCTGCTTCCATGTATGCACGCAAGTTTTGTTACAGGCTTGAAATTCAGAAAACCACACGCTTGATGCTAAGTAACTAGCAACAAAGAAAACATTATTATCGTTATTCCTGTTGTTACGTGTATGCAAGTAGGAGCCTTTGTGTTCAGCACTGTACAGAAGTGGTCCAAAAAGACATTCTTTACTTCAAAAGAACTGTGCAGGAATAAAAAGGAGGGGGAAAAATACTGGCAGCATTTATAATCTTGCTGGCATGTAACATAGTGGAACCTACTGAAATGTAAATGACCGGAGACCTCTTACTCGGTGGTGGTGCGAGGAGTAGAGGTCAGATTTTGATACCCTTAATTCAGAGGAAGTAGGAATCTCTCATCTCTCCCTGAAGCTGAGGGAAGCTTTTAAGGAATATAACCCTGTGCAGGGTGGATGAGGGCAACCCAAAATCCTTAGCAGCCGGCTGGCTGCTTGACTTTGTCAAGCTGTGAGCGTTGGTGTCCCACCAAGGCGCGTATTGGCAGGAGGGAAGAACAGCATGCCTCTCAGCAGCTCCTTCAACGCAGTCGGACAGGACCAATTCAGATGCTAGCACCGCTCACCAGCTCACATGGATCCTAAGAAAAGTGAGCTGGTGGAAGGTTGTTAAAAAATACGTATCCTCCTTGGATGTGTTTGTTTATTCCTCACTAACAGGAATGTTTTATTTTGAACTTTTTGGTATGTTTTGAGTGGCCTAAAACGAAAAAGACACAAGGGTGAATCGAACTCATAAAGCCCAGCAAAATTCGTATCCTTAAGGTTTCGTGTTACATGTTTAATCTTAGGATTGCTGGTACCTTTAAGTATTCCCTATACTCAGAATGGTAAATACATTTTCTCTTTGCAGTACCTCATCTTGCAGCAAAAAAAGCTTTTAACAATTTGCATTCTGTATGTGGTGTTACAATAAATCATAACAAACATGAGACTTGGCAACTTACAGCTCAGGAAACGCAAGGGAATTTACCCAGTAAATGTAGCATTGTTTCTTGTTGTTAGTGGAGATAACCTTGGAGTCAGGGTTCAAGCGCTTTTCTGCCGCTGACTCCCATGTAGCGTACTGAAAGAGCTTGGGGCTACATCTCTAAAGATAACGTTGGCAACGTGATTTGGATCTTTTGTAATAGGAATGTAAATAAAGATCCGAAAAGCACTGAAATTAATAGTGCTAAGGAAAATTTTGAAAGGTGTAGGGGTGAGGGCAACGTATGGCTTATTTCTGTATATACAGCTTATTCCATGTTGCATTGCTCCCCGCTTCTGTGGCATTGTGCTTAGATTTGCTCCAAGGATGTAGATTTTTTTTTTCCTATTTGATTCTCTTCCGCTTTCATGAATGCTTCATACTGTGATGTACAATATTGTCCTCTAAATTCAAAGAAAAGCTGCGCAGGTACTGCTGCCTGTAAACAAACGACAGGACAACCTAAGCTGTAGCAAGTAAAGCTAGCTGAAAAGTTTCTAATTCTGTTTGAATTCAGAAATGCTGATGCTTCATGATGACAATATTTTCTATTCTGTATTTTGACCATATAATACAGTAAGACTATCCAATTACCAGCTCTAACCTTATTAAAAAGTGGTGCTGCCTACAGTGTGTAGAAAACGGCTGCATTTTTTTTTTGCAAGAGATTCTGAGCTGTCCTGTTTTTTTACGTGATCATAAGACAATGTACTATTTCTGAATGTCAGGTAGCAGTTCCTTTTTTTCAGCCAGGTGTAGCCATTGGAGAGTAATAGCAAAGCAGCAGAGACATTGGAGAAAGGAGAAATACAGTGGCTGGTAGCTAGAAACACAAGTGACTAAAACAACTGTAGCTTTCCTGAAGAGCTGTGATCCTAATCAAATGAGAAACAGTGAGACAATGACTTTTAGTAATGTAAATTCTGATTTATTGCCCAAGTTGGAAGGCAGGAGACTGTAGGATTGTGTGTTTTAATGAATTTTTGTGTTATTTTACTTATTATCCTTTTAATGTACTGAATATTTTTATTTAAAAACCCACAAACTTCAATCAAGGAACTATTTTAACCTCACACTGACTTTGTGTTAACTCAGTTATCTTTTATTTGCCTTATGTCCTGAGCACAAGTACGGTCCCAGTGCTGCAGCAAAGAGTCAGCCGAGTCCGTCACTGGCTCAGGAGTCCAGTTTCATTCGTGCTGTGGTCTCCATGCGCTGGCATAACGTTTCCAACAGGCTGGGTGATGGGTCTCGATGTGGGGGAAGAAACCTTCCCCCTTGCTATTTGACTTGGTTGCTCCTCTTGCTTTCTTAGGGCGCAGAGGTGGGAGCGGGGAAGAGCGGGAGAGCGCCTTTTCTTTCTGGCTCGGGTAACTTGGCAAAGCCCTCGACTGGCAACGGGCGGGGAAGAGGAGCGTGTCCGAATCCCAGCACGTCTGGGGGCTTCCGTGCTTCCGTGCTGTGCTTTCTCTTAGCTTAGAGATGAGACTGACGGAGTTGGTACTGTGCAGAACTGTTGCAGAAGCCCATCAAATCTCTCGAGCAAACCTCTTTTCACAAGATTTTCTCAACAAGGTCCTTGAGAGTAGTTTACTCCTGTATCTGAAAGCAGAGGGTCTGATGAGGACCTTTACTATATATGCTCTTGGAGAGGTTCAGGAGGTAAATTATCTCTTTTCCTGCAGCTGAGCCTGTAGTTGTTTATCCACGGAGCCAAGCACTGAAGCGTAGAGGTTTGATCCTCCTTCAGTGCAGCATTCCCAGTTGAACAAGGCTCTCTGCGCTGGAGGGCCCAGCTTCGTACTGCCATTTCAGACACGGCTTCTCCCTCTCCACGCTAAGCGCAAGGAAGCAGAGGACGAAGAGCCGGAGGTTGTCAAAAAATGCAGGAGTATCAGGTCTAGGTTACGAGCAGAAGCTCTGCCCCAAGTGATTTCTCTTTATTGCAAATCGAACTCTAAGAATATATTCCAAATATACTGCAAACCAGAATATTTAGTGATTAAGCTCTGGGGCTAATTGGGTTATTTAATCACCAGCATGGAACATCAAATTCTAGCAGAGTTGAGTAACTATATTTAGAGAAAATAAATGAAAAACTTCAGTTGTCTTGCTAGGGTTCTATGAAATTATGTTACTCAAGAAGAGCGCTTTTGGGATTTACAGCTGCATCATTTTTTTGTTTCATTACTGAAGGGCAAAAAATGTCTTCACAGCACATAGTGCTTTCAGGAAAAAACACATCTAATTCCTTATCTTTTTTTTTTTTTTTTTTTCTCCTGGATAAAATTTGTTGTTATTATTTCTAAAACAGATGTGCCTAAAGGCCCTGGTGGAGATGGTGTTGCAATTGTATTAAAAAAAAAAAAAAAAGTCTTGCTCAAACAGGCCCTGGAAATCTGAGTGCAAGTGGGCAAAGCAGGCAAAGATGGGGGGGAAAAAAGAACAATAAAAATGCCGTTTTATGGCTAGGTTAACCAAAGTACTGAGATTCTTGCCTCGGGTAATGCACCAAGCTGGAATGTGAATCCATGTTTCCTGAATCCACATTCCTACTCGGGAAAGCTGCCTCCTTCCTCAACCCTGGCCGGCCTCTGCCGCGGAGCTAGCAGGGACCGGTGCTGAGCACGAAGCACGCTGCCACCGCTCCCGCCTTTAATAAATAAACACATCTATGCAATGTCACAACAAATTAGGAGCTACTTAGTGCTGTTCATTGAGCCAGATGGAATCAATAAGCAGCAGGGAGCTGGCACTGGATTCATTAAGGCAGCTCGGGAGGCCTCAGTAACGGGAGCGAGAAGTGACCCACTAGCTAGGTTTCCCTGTAGAGAGGAAACTGGGCTAAAACATTTCTCAGGTCGAGTGAAAATAATGGATAATACTCACTTTACGTTGCACCCTTTTACCATCTGAACCGGCTGAGGTTTCTCCTAAATAATAAATGAAATGCTGCTTTATGCCCCCCACCTGATAATTGTGCTGTGCAGTCTTGTGGAAAGAAACTGAAATAAAAACAGGGCTACAGTCCTTAGCTACTTAGGCTTTCATGCTTTATTTTTTCCCCTCTGAAGCACATCAATCCGTGTAAATAGATCTGGTTGTGATTGAAAACCACCAGCATGTTCGATTTGGCCAACTGCACGTTAGAAATTCGGAGCTCCACAAAGCAGGTATATTTTCCTTTCACTTGATTAGTAATTGTATAACACTGGAGCTTAATATTTTTTAGAAATGGCCGATCAATCTTCTGAGTCTGCAGTCCTATGGATATACCGTATATTAACAGCGCTGGCAATAAAAGTCAAACGTAGCAGCAAATGTAAAATATGGCAGTGCTGTGACATGATAAAGAACAGATAGAACTTTTCACTTTATGTACTTTTTTTTAGCAGGGAAGCCACAAACAAATTGAAGAATCTGTTGTGCGGGGCACTGTTCAGGCTCTTACTGGGGAATATATCTCACCCCAAATATTTTTCAATTCATGGCCTTGTGAGCGTGAACTTGCTAACCTTATTGCTAGGGTGGCTCCGCTGACAGCAGGGCTGTCACGGTGATAAGCGGTGGGGGTGAACGTTGTAGGACTGGCGCTTACAAAGATGAAGCAGGAGAAGGGCTCACGAGATGAAGCGATCCATGTTCCCAATTCTGTTTTATAGTGGGGAGACCGAGGTGGAGAACGCTTCCAGCCCTGCCTGGCAGCCACGTACAAAGTTGCTTCTTTTATGCACCCAAGTGCATCGTTCTGAATAGGCGCCGAATGCTTTTGGACATCTGGGCCAAAGACCCGGCTCCCCAAGGTTAGTGAAGTCAAGACCCTAGACCTGGGTTTGTGGGCCCTGACTGAATGCAGCCAAGTTCTGGCATTTTAATGAAGTCTCACTTATCACTGGAGCTGAGCAGCAGCCCCTGCGAGTGCCTGCTGAGCTGTGAGGTGAAGTGCATTAGCTGCCTGTATTTTTATAAGCTGTTGGTGTTGGGCTGTGGGTGATCACCGGACTACGCTGTAAGCGATATATGCACTGTTAGATGAGTACATCACAGAGGCAAAATGAATTGTGGGCTCCAGGTTTCCTGTCTAGCACCTTAAATGCAAAATCACCCTTGCCTTCTTTGCTGTTGGTTGTTAGAGCGTGTTTAGTTTCTACCACCTGATAACTCTTTGATATGCTACTGGAAGCAGCATCCTTCTCACTCTGTTGCTCGGGAATTAAATCTCAAAATTCATCATCACCCTTGGCACTAATTGGTGGACACTTTTTGTCTCTTTCAGCAGAGAGACCAAAGATCCAAACGGGTTCTGTAGATAGAATTCCCTTTTGGTTATCACGTTAATTTAAAAATCATTATAAAATTAATTATGTCTTATATTACTATCTCATTAAGTTTTAGTAATAAAAAGAAATGAAGAAGGTTGCTCAGCAGAAATGTGAGTACTTTTTTGTAAAGGTAATAATCCAGCTGTCCTTGAAGTGTTGTTCTCAATAACTAACCATTACTTGGTATTACTGTTCTGACACGCACAGACTTTGGGATAATAAAAAACAAAACCTAAATATAACAACTGTAGTTATGAAGTGTCAACTCTCCAAATCGTCCAAGGCATTTTTCTGCAATGTAACTGTAGTAGCACAATTTAACCAACACTGAAGGCATCCAGCAAATGACTAGTTTTCTTTCAAGCATGTAAATGATTTCATTATAACTTTGCAATTCTTAAAAATCAACCATGGAAGACAGTGCAGACAGATGGATGGAGTAGCCGAAGAGGTTAAGAAGCTTGGGCTCCGGTCTCAGCTCTCTGCTGCTGACTAATTTAATCTTTTTGTAGGGCCTGAGTAAGTAGCGGTTGACTTCAGGAGATGTCTTTTCACATCCTTCGCTATGATTTGAACCAGGCTTTTAGGCAGATGCAAAATCAGTGTCTAGGAGAAGCCTGGAACCGTTCTCAGCCACTGTCTCATCTTTTTTTTTGTTCCATAGTGGCGTCTGGGAATTAAGGATTTAACTACTAGGCCCAGTGTAGTTGTTTCAAAAGTAAGAAGTCTCCAGTTACGAAAGCCTGACGGCTCTCACTGGAAGGTCACAGAGTGGAGGCTGTACCCACTGGAAAAGTGGAAAGAATTGTTTATCTGAAGTAACATGAAACCAGCTTTTGGGTATTACAGTGTATTAGGCACTCAGAACAGCAGCAGGGTTGCTTTCATAAATGTTCTAGCTACAAAGATGGCGAATTTGGGGTTCAGTTTTGGTTAAGATGGTTACTTAGGTACAGCAATAGCTATCCTGCGCAAGGTCCTGCTGAGGACAGAACACTGCAGTGGGAATCCTCCTGCACCTCAAAGAGCGCACTACAGTTAACCTAGTAGGAAAAGCACATGGAGATCCAGGCTGGTCTTCTCTTCTTAAGTACAGCTCCAAGGAATGCCTTATTTCAGGGAAGGTATGAAGCTACATGAATGGTTAGGAAGGGACTGGCCCCTCGCATGGCTTTTTGTCCATTAATTGCAGTCATTGTGCTAAAGTAAAAAACAGATTTTCCAGGAAGAAAAGTAGTGATCTTTCTTGAAGGCCTTCATAGCCACGCTTCCTGGATGGTTAATAGCTCACTCAACAATTCCAAGCTAGGGTCTGCTATAGCTCTCTGTCGCACTTCAAAAGCCTTCTTTAGTAGTAAAGAAAATGATAACTCCTTAGACTGTTGTCCAGCTGTCTTTCTTTAAAGCAGGGTTACGTGAACAGCTGAATTCACTTCTAAATGCTGAATGGTTTCAACTGATAAACTGTTCCACAGTCTCTCCCATGAGCTCTGTCACCTGAACTAAGCCGCAGACAAGAGCCAAGTTAGAATATTAACTTACTGACTCCTATCATCTGTTCGAGGGAAATTCTGCAAGAGTGAGCACGTCTTCTGTGTGACTGCGTTGGGTGTCTGTTACGAGGTCAGCGGTGTGTGTTTACTGGAGAGAAGGGCAAATTTTTTTCCCCCTCTGTGGGAAAACTTTATATGAAGTGATTTACACTATTTTCATCCTTCCTTACTACCAATATGTATCACCAAAATCCAAATAAACTTTTTTTTTCCCCTTCATTGACAAATTCTTTGTGTGTTTCAGTAGCTAATCTCCAGAGGCTGACAGATTTGAGTTTTGCATTATTCACTGTTAAATGGCCTCTGTCTCCTCTGTCTTTAAAATGAACTGTGTTGCCATCACCAGAACAAAGTACTGTCACCCCCTGGCAAGATAGATGAAGCCATTCCTTTGTGAGCTGGTGCTTCTGTCTTGTGATTAGACTTAGTGAAATTATCTCTGTTACTTAAAAAGTAAATAAATAAGAAGCAGGACAGATGGAAATGGCAAAAGGCCTGTAGATGGGATTGTAATGCGATGGAGAACTGTTCATTCCAGCTAAAGCTGAGCTGGAATTTGGCTGGAAGATGTGCGGTTTCTGCGTGATTCCAGAGCATCCAACTGGAGACTCTTGGCATCTGACTTCAGAAAACTGAAGAAGCAGGAGGTTTTGAACTGAATGAAGTGTGCAAATGGATAACGCAGTAGGAGCAGAGTTCCTCATGTTACTTAATTTCATGTGCAAATTCAGTTTATCTGATGCTGCTTCTGGGTTTGCACTGCATCACTTGAGCCAATAGAATTACTGGGGACGTGAGAAAGATCTTAGCAGCTGAAGAGCAGATGAGCTGTGTGCCTCAGAGAGGGTACATAACTTTTGAAGAGCCTCAGTGTGGCTGCTGGGCAGACCTGCAGGAAGAGCAAAGCCTTGGTGCTGGAGTACCGAGCACCACCGTCCTGACTGCTTCTGCCCCAACAAGAGCAGTGAGAGAAGAGGGCAGAGATGGAGCTGTCGTGGCCCTGGTCTCCCTGGTACTTCAGGTGGGGCTTACATACTGGGAGGTGATTGCTTGCTCCTTAGTGTTGTTCATCCCTTTTACATCTGGGGAAGATGCAGCAAAAACTTCTTCACGGCACCTGCCTGCTTTTCCGGGGATGTGGAAGCCACCGTTTCTTGGTGGGAAGCAGGAGGGACAGAGTCATGCTCTCTCTTGCCCGCAGAGATTTTCTCCGTTGCCCCCATTTTTCATTGCTGTCTGCGTGGTGCAAGGTCTTACATACAGAAATGCACAGGGTGGCGAGAATTATGTATTGGATGTCAATAAATGGTCTAAAAATTGTTTTGGATTGAACATTTATCTTATAAATGTGATTTCAGATGAGAGTATATTGCAAACTGCTGCCTGGCACATTCAGCAAATACTACCTTGCTATCAGAAAACATTATTCTGTCTCCAAATTTGATTTGCTTAAGGAGGAAGCTAGAAGAGAGTTCCTCATAAATTACAGTGCAGGTTTTAGCATTGACTCGTTTTGCTATTGTATTCTGGCAAAGCAAGGCTGTGTCACTAAACAACATTTAGTTGCAAAATCTTATAAAGGTTATACAACCAGTATGTCTCATTACACTGCCTTCAGAAAAAGGGGATTCTCTTTCCTGCACTGCAGTTCATATTTATTTACTTTTCAGTATTTTGGCTTTATAAGAAAAATATGAACAGTAGCACCTCGGCCTCCCGTCTTCCCATTTCACTTTAGATTATGCCATTTTAAGAGTAGTTATGCTTAGCATTTCCATTTCAATGACTTTCTGTCAAATACTTAATGTTTCGTGCCAACCCACTCTGTAAACCACTGAAATTACTCGCCTTCTTAAATTGATTTGCACTTAGACTCTTTATACTTTGCACTGTACAGTACTGAACTTGGCAGTGAAGTCAGAAAAGAGCAATGTTGCACTCACATGTTTATTTTGTGTTATTTTACTGTACTGGATAATAATGCAGAGTATAGAACCACTGAACGATTTCTTGCAGACAATTTTCCGGGAGTTCTGCAACTGTTATAAAATCATAGTTCATTAGATGAAGTATTTGTTCATCTAATTGACTTGTGATGAAATACCTACACTGATTTTCTTTCATGGAGCTTTTAGAAATGTGTGACATCTCATTCCCCGAATGACGGGCGTGAGGATAGGCCCAAAATTTTACAGATCTTTGGGAAAGGGGATTTCCATCCTCTGATCGACGTCTCTCCTTCTCCCTTGCTGTTGGCTGTTTTAAAGGTGTGTTTAGCATGAATTTCCAGTATAGGACTTGAACAGAGTTTTTCCTGAAGTAAAGGGCAAATACATGCTTGTACTTTCAGGCTTGATAATAGCTTTTGAGCTGGAATTTTCCTCTTGCTCTTTGCTGGGAGCTGGACCGAGCCTGTCTGTAGCCAGTGTGCAGTGGGACACCTAAGTGAAGGAAGGGCGCTGTGCAGTTGAATGATGAAGATACGCCTGGCATGGAGATACCACTGCCTCCCCGGGCCTCATCCTAGACCTTCACTGCTCTCAGCCAGATTTTTTCCTTATAGCGTAATCATGATGCTGTATGCACCCATTTGTGCCTGCAGTTCTTTGCACAGTGTAATTCCTGCCACCAGGCTTTTAAAGGAAAGCCCGACAGCTAGCTACCTGGGAAGTTTTAAGCTGGTTGCCTAAACTGTGACTCAGAAGATTTCGTGGCACCCTAGGATGCAGTCTGAGCAATATCCCTGATCTTTCACTGTCCTGCCAAATCATTCATCTGGATAGCCTTTTTATAAACTCTTCTATTAAAAACAAACCCCGTTAAGTGAATATTTATGATACGTTCATAATCAATAGAATCATCATAGACTGTTGTGCTCCTACCAACAGTTTTCAGATGCTTATGTGCACTTTGCTGATTATAAAGCAACAAATGTACTCTTAACACCTTCATACACCCTGATATTTAGCCCCTCTGAAAATTACTTACTGCCAAAGGATGGGAAACAGGAATATCTTGCAAGACTTCTGCTAAAGTGAGAGGTAGTCTACTGTGTTCAGTACATCTCAGCCCAAATTCCCATGCATTTTGCAGATTCTGTTGGTCACGTATGTATTTCTTCAGGTGTATGATACATGAAGAGCTTTCTCCAATGAATTCCACCCAACAGGTTTTGCTAATAACTCTGAAAAGACCTCCTGCAAAGCTGGAAAAAGTCAATAAAAAAATACACTTGAAGCGAGTAGATTTTGGATTCAGGCTTTAGTGAGCAACTAGATTAGGAAGTATTTAAATTCCATTTGAAGTAAATATGGGACTAAGAGGTGTTTCTCAGGGGCTCATGCTGCTGCCAGTAATCAGAATGGGTAGATGGAAATCAGAATATTTTACATGAAGGATTTTAGCCATTTGATAAACTACAAAGTTTTGAGTTTTTAGTAATGATCTCTAACACTTTCTTGCATCGGTACACATTTTCCTCAAGAAAGGTGTTGGTGATAAAGGTTTGCTAGAATTCGTGACTCCCTGAATGCAGTTATTCTTATGTCCACTGGGGTCCAGAACCAGTGGCAGACTGAGGAAAGGTTCCTGTTTCAATCCTAGAAGCAGGACCCAGGTCTGCCGTGCTGTGCCACTGTTCAGGCTGGCTCACATGGTGAGAGACTTCTGTTTTGTAGAAGAGGCAGCCCTGCCAACTTAGACTTACTGGAATAGTTATACGGCACACTGCTATATGTATTCAAATTCTTACCTTTTTTTTATACTTCGTGTTTGGAAGCAGTGAATAGTTGCACTTCTTATCTGCTCAGTGGTTTGGTTTTGTGCCTATGAATTTGCATGCACAGTACTTGATGCACTGAGCATAGGAATATTATCTGTGGTTAGTTAAATGAAGTGATTTTTTTTTCTCTCTCTCTCTCTCTGGTCACTGTGGTCTTCAAGACCTCGGAGCTAAGAGATCTCACTTCTCAAAAACCATGCGTATTCAAAAACTGGAGAGGAAAACGACCTGCCCTGTAGTTACAAAATCCCAACCAGTTTCTCATCACAGAATGAATTATTCATCGGTCCAGCTGTGAAGCTTCTATACAAAGGTGGCTTGGCATTTCAGCGAGCTTTGATTCCTGTGCTTAGCAAGTGGTTTCTAATTGTTCAGTGCTTTGACCTTAAAAACTTATGTCAGCAGATAGGTATTACGGCCTTAAATGTTATTTTAGTGAAATACAAATCATTAGATTGTTTTAGGGCTCTCACGGAATCATTGCTGCTATTTTAATTTCACATGGTTATGAAAATAGTTACTTTCAAATAAAAATATACTTAGGTAAAAGATCTCTTTCAAATAAAATGCAGTTTCTGCATGTACTTTGATCTTCTGTGTTCATTCCCTTTACCAGTAAGCTTTTCTGCCCATACTAATGCCTTTGCTCTTAAACACTGCTGGGTTCAGGGAGGCAATGACAACCTATCCCACTGAAATGTTGCTGCGCCAGCCTGCAGGAGTGGCAGCACAGAGCCGGTTCGCCCATTAATGGGTCTGATTGCCCCTTCCTCCCCTCAGAGGAAAGCTGGAGTCACATAAACGCGATCCATTTAATGAAGAAAGCTGATGTGTGTATCTCGAGGCAGCACACGCGTTTCTGAGGGCTGAGATCCGTAGTGGTGGGCTCAGCAGGACTGATGTGAAAGCTCCTTCTAATATTTCTTACTTCTTGTCCTGCTCGCCTATGACCCTGTCTGGGTGCAATTTAATTGTGTTTACTTTATCGAATGGCTTTGAAAAGCTAAACAGATAATGTCACCTTTACAGCTTAGCGCGGAGTTCTGCACAGAAAGTAAAACTTCAAATTTGCCATGTCACTTGTTTTGCAGGGTTTATCCCAAGCCCCGCCACCCTTATCCTTCCTGCCACGGATTTGTTTGTTCTTGCTGTGAGCAGGAAGAAGTTCAAAAGCTCACGAAGAGGAAAGGCGCTGTGCTTGATGGGCCGATGAATTTGCAGTCTCCTCTACAAAGCTCTTGCATTCAACCTATGTCAAGATGTCGGACGGGGTTCAAGGGAACAAAAAAGATCTCAGCTTGAGAGAGGTCTCAAGCCTTCCTCAGCTTAAGCACTGATCCTGCAAGCTACTCAAAGGTCAGTGTTTGCACATTACTCATTTCAGTAGTAGGGGTTTAGGCAGACATAATAACCATGTTCTAATCCAGAAAATCAGAGCAAGTTGTCTGGGTCTTGAGCCCTCTAGTAATCAAACTACTTGATTTTGCCATTCTTATCCTTGCCTAGTGAGAGAATCAACATACGAAATCTAGGAGATAGTATGAATCAAATTTAATTAGTTCTCCTCTGAAAATAGATATTTAATGAACTTTTAGGATCTGTCTCCCAGTTTCAGAAAACAAGAATTCTTGGCTGGAAAAGGTACGTTTACCCTAGGAGGTAGAACCACAAAACACTAAAGAATAGCTCTTTCAGAAACTTTGGCAGCAGTGGAAAAAAATTAAGAGTGCTTTTTGCTAAATAAGATCATTAAGGTGTGGTGATTGACTTGTGAATCCAGGGCAGATCCAAAAGGCATTCATCTGCTGCTGGGGAGAAAAGCAGCTCTTTGAGATAACTTGAGGTAAATCACAAATTTTATAGAAGCAAGAAGGCCTCCTTACGCTATTAGAGACTATTCTTCTGATTATGTTTTGGTAAGCCAGGACACACTTGCAAGTAAAAGCTCAGTTTCAAGGCATTTAGGAGCAGCACGCAGGCTAGTGTAAAAGAGATCTGCACTTCTTGGCATCTCATCTAAAGAGGAAGTAATGTCATCCTGTAACTCACAGCATTTGGATGTGGACCCATAGCTGAAGTTGAACTGGATAAAATAGGCTGTGATTTGCCATTTTATTGGATATTTCTTGATATTTGCAGATAATGAGACCTTTTATAGATCTTTGCTTTGCTTCTATATCTGCTCTGCAAGGAGGAGCCATTATTCCTTCGCATACTTTTTATGTTTTGTCCTTTCCAGAAATGGAATGTAGTGGGGACTTGGACTGAAACCAGTCTATGCCCTCCAGCTGAAAAACAGAGGGTATTTGAACTTCTCTTACTCACAAAACTGTGCAGCAATGCCAGCCACCATACAAAGCTAAGGACAGTTTCAAGCAATTGCTTTGATACTTTCTGCCATGCTGATCCAGGAGGCATTGGCCTCCCAAGAAATTGTCATCATTGATGCCTTCCTCCTGCTGGAAGAAGTCCAATACTGAAAAAAAGTACATAGTTGTAAGGGACAGGCAAGAAATGATGAGGAAAAACTCTTTCTTTATCTAGCTCTTCTGTACTATTACTCATGACAGCCAGCAAGCAGTGCTTCAAGATAGGGAGAAAAGGCTCCTCTTTTTGCTTTTCCTTCTGACGTTAGAAACACCAGGCTCCGTAGAGCTGTTTTCAGGTTTGTAGCCAAATGAAGGAATAGCTTGTGGTGCTGTTTCAGAGTGCTGAGGACTTTCACTGAGGGCTGTGCATTCCACATCTCTTCATTTTGTGCATGTTTTTTTTTTTCTATCCATTATACTGCCAAAACGTTGCCAACGTTTTAGTCCAATAGGTAGATGCAACCCTGATCTAGGGAGATCCAGGGGGTAGCTATAGACTGTGAAGGAAAAGTGCCTGCTTAGGACTTCCATCTCTCTGTGGTGAAACTCTGAAACTCTGATTCATGCGCCATGAATAGGTTTAGCAGATCTTTCTAGACCCACTCCAGGAGAGCACTGCTGTGGCCCCCCCCCAACGCTGGTTTCTCTGCGGGAAATCATCCCCTTTTTCTACTGGGAGTTGGTCAATATGGACTGGCCAGACTGGACACAGCCTGGTAATGAAGCCTGTATTGTCAGAGCATGAATCTGCTGCATTAAGGATGATCAGGACCTGTTGCCTGTGATTGCTGAGATGACCAGGACTGGATTAATCCCTCATATTCCAACATGCTGGATTTTACCACACAGCCCATGCAGTCAAACTACTCATGCTCAGTGCCTTTTGGTCCTAGATTTCTACTGTTCCTGCTCCAACTGTGCTGCTAGACACCTGGAAAGTCCAGACCAGTGCACTGCATTGATTGTAGCAGGATTAGTATTAAAGCCCTCTAGTCCTCTTTGGTAAAGCCTCACTGCAGTGTGCTTTGGTAGTGTCTGGAAGTGGCAAAAGTCATGCTTTGCATTCTTCTCTGTTACACAGATAAATCCATTAGACACCAGGGGAGTCTAACACTTTCTTTGTTTGTTTTCTCAGGGGAGGATAGACAGGCAGATCAAACAAGTGGCTGTACAGGCTTGTTCTGCTAATGCAGAGACGAGGTACTCTACTGTGCAATCTCTTTCCCATTGCTTGAAAGTATTTGGGAGAGAAGAGGAAAAAGGAGTTCACCTAGCCTGCAAAATAATCAGAGCTGAAGTTAGATACGAGGTCAGACAAAACTCCAAGGGTAAAATTTATATTGGCAAAAATAATAAAGCTAGTCCAAGTAAAGGAGTAGGGATTTCCTTTTCTCTTCATAAGATATGATTTTTGTGGGAACCGTAAACGTTTGTGAGTTTACGAAAAAAATAAGTGAATCAAAATTCAGTGTTTTGCACTTTCTAAATTCTCTAATTCAGCTTGAGCTTAAAGTGTTTCAAGTGTCCTGATGTGTTGTCAGACATTTTCCATGCGTTGCACTCCGTGACTGAGAGCACCTGTGTAAAACTTTGCAGAAACAATGAAATGTGGCACAATTTGTCTTTACTTGGTTCAATATAAACATAAATCTATATGTTCAAAACCAAAAGGCCTCTATTCTGACATCCAAACTTTCCGTCTGGATTTCTGCTACGCCAAAAACTTTGAATTCCATTTCAAATTTCATCTTTGCAAACTAATGCTGCGAAAAAGGCAATTAATGGTTTACTGGCTTAGAGTTCTTCCCACTTCGCTAGAGATGCCATGGTTGCTGGTTCACACTGAGAATGTATTTCCCAAACTGATTTTTTTCAGACACTAGTCATCTCATTGAAGCATTGCACTTGGCATACAGTTGAATCCAAAGTGTAGCATGAAACACAAAAAAATTCAAAAGAGAATTTTTTAAAGTTCCTTTTTTTTTTTATTTTAAGAAGCTCTCTCAGATTTTCCATCCCAGAAAAATAGTAATTGGAACTGCAAATTTTTATGCAGAACTAATGTTCTGTTGGTAGGCGGACTTTTTATCAAGAATTAAAAAATATCTCGTCTGCAGACCTCCCAATTTGTCCTGATTTTGGGGATATGGTTTGATAATATAGTCTTCCTGGTACAGAGGGGACACTGTTTGGTTTTTTTTTCATTTTTTCCCCCCAGCTTTCTCTGCACCCGTGAGGAATCAAATAGGAACACTAACCAAAGCTGAGATTCCTGTACAGTCTCATGGATAAAAGGGCTATAATGACCCCACTCTGTAAAATGAGGTTCATAGGAATCTCCAAGGGCAACATTGACAGGGAAGGGATGTTTGCAGCGACTCGAGGGTTGGGGTGCTGGACATGAGCTGAACACAGCTGTGGTCTGTGGGATTTTGTACGTGCTCCTGGTCGGACACAAGAAGGCGGGCGGTAAAGCATTTGACCGTCCACTTCTTGCCTCTTTACTGTTGTATAAAAGCATATCTAGTGGCCACCATTTGAGCATGCTAAGCCCTCCTTTTGCATAGCTAGAATAGTCCAACTCTCCGGGAGAAAACCAGAGGAAAAGGAGCCTGTTGTTAGTATCCTTAGGACCTTCTGAAACCTTGACCTGATCAAAGCTTGGTCTTCGTCATCTCGGCCGGGTTGCTGCAGAACTTCCCGTGCAGTTGCTCCGTATCCCACTCACTGGATTCTTTAGCGCGTGATATGCTTGGAGAGGATTTTTAGCGTTTTTTTTCCCTACCCGTTATGTTTCCTGCAGAAACGCTGTATTAAGCTCCCCTCCTCCGTGCCTGGAAAGGTATTGGTGCTCTGTATTGTTTTATCCCAGCCGTGTAGAACGTAAAGATTTGTTACTAGCTCTTTTTTAAAAATGAAAAACAATCAGAAACTAAGCGTTCCAGGCCATCCTATCTGCCAAAATTTGATCTTTTAAAGAAACAGTTTATTGTGGTTAACCTAATATTGCTGAGTGGAGAGCAGGGCTTGTGTTCAGTACGTCCTGGGCCATCGCTTCGGTGGATTTTGTTCCAGTCGGCCTGACAAATGCCCTTGGGTTATCCCGTTAGGCAGGTGGGTGACCCCTCTTTGAGAGGCCCCGTTTTCAGTTGAGAATGTCAAACATACAGCAGGATGAAGCCGTTGTCCTCCTGGATCGGGTGGCTATTGGGTAAACAGCGCTTTTGCAAAATGCTTTTAATCGACGCGCAGGGAAATAGTATCCTCGCAGCATGCTTCTCTGTCTGCCTTGCTTGCAGCTTTACTCCAGGGTTATTTGAGCCTGACAGCTGATTTTTTTTTTTAATTTCACTTTTTTTTTGCCCACATGTGAAATTCCAACAGACCAATTTCAAAAAAAAAAAAAAAAAAAGGCATCTTTACCTTCAGTGCAGAAGAGCTGGCGAGAAGCAGGCTGACTGCTATTCTGTGCCTTTGGAAAGGTATTTCTTTGCTTTATCTGCCACTTTTATGAGTCTGGATAAAGAGCTTGCTACAGCCCAGCTGTTCCTGAGATTTCTATTTCTTCTGCTGGGAGATTAATTGAAATAAAATAAACTTAAAACAAACTCAGGCTGCCTGCAGAGGAATACACGTAACAGAATTAGGAGCTGCAATGTCGTAGAAAGCCTGATGGTTCGCGGTATCGTTTCTCGTTGTGGAGGTAATTAACTGGGAAGACACTGAAATGTTGGCAGGGCTGGAGGAAGTGAGATCATTAAAATATTTTTATTTTATAAAAGTGAGTTAAGATGCAAGCACTGGCACATTGCTGTTTTGGAAGGCTCCAGAAGTTTAGGAAGTTTTGCATGGTTTTAAAGGAGACTAGGCTCACCAAAGAGGAAATCCAGACAAGATTTTCTATTACTTTAAGCTGCAAAGACAAAATGAAGATAGAGAAAGAAACAGGACCAAACAACTGCGACACTTCGTATTTTTGTTGTGTGCTCACATGTATCAAATTTGTCACCCGCATTGAAATAAAAAAATCGATTGGTTTCACAGTTCCCTGCACAGAAGCTGAAATGTATTTTATCCTTGAAACGTTTGGCGCGTAGATGCAGAGAATTGCTCGCCGTGCTCCCGGCCTCCCCCCGCCGATCTGCAGAGAGCATCCGATTTCCCCGGTGCGGGAAGCGGAGCGGAAGGGCGGGCGTCCCACTGCCCCGTCCCACTGCCGCCCGTTTCCCCCCCGCGCCGAAAACCCCTTCAGTCCTCAATTCAGAGCCAGGAAAACATTTGGGGGTATTTTAAAGCTCTCTCTCAGCCTTACTCACCGCAGTAATTCTGCCCTCCAGCAAGGAAATACCAGGAAAAATTTACTTACCGAGTTTTCATTGTACCTTTTTGTAGCTCAGTTCCTTCTCATGGGAAGATCCTAGTGTCTGAGGCTAGAGGGAGCTCAGAAACAGTATCAGATCCTATTTGGGCTGGTGGATAAAAATCTAACTAGACAGACAGAGCAAGCTTATTAAATTTTAGATATGACAACAGTTCCTTTCTGCCTTGAAGTTAAAAGTAGTTCTAGATTTTTCAGATAAGAAGCCAAACTTTTTTTTTCTTTTTCCTCCACTGCGGTTGTTAGGAAGAGGGGGAAAGAACTGTAACTTTTCTAGAATGAAATTTTTTTCCAGTGCTTAATTTTCCCTCCTCCTGGAGTGACCTACAGCCAATTTTTGTAATTTTCAAGTGAAATGCTTGGATCTAAGGTTCTGGCCTATTTAGCAGTGAGTAATTTCCAGTTCGAGTTCTAATCTGTTTTGACTAGTATGGGCAGTCTTAAACTTATCATCAAGGTATAAATGAGCAAACATTTCATTAAAAATGAAGAGGTTTATGACAATACCTATTCTCCCAAAATGGAGCCACCTGAGCTTTTCTAATAGCTGGTGACATCCATTAGCGGTTCTCTCTGAAATTGAAAACATTTTCCATCTGTTCATACACACTCATTACAAAGTAGTTAAGAGCCTGTGGGATCACACAGGCACATTTTTGCAAATTACTAAATATCAAAATGAGTTATTGGAGAAGTAAGGATGACTTTGTAATAAGCAGCTCAAAGCCTCGACTTTCTCTTTTCTCAGACGCTGAAGACGTCCCATTAGTTGAAACCAGTCTAGCCTGTAACCTTCCAGATCGTGGTATTTTGAAACTGTATGCTACACAGACTGCGCAAAGGCCAGAACCTGCTCCGCCAGCCTGCCAGGCTACGTTCCTCTAACGAAGAGCAGAAATCAGCTGTATTCTTTGGCAGACGGCATCGCTGAGGCCAAGGGCTTATGAGAACTCACATAAAGATGGAGCATTTATGCAGGTAATGAGATCAGCCAGTGTTATCTTAATAAGAAATTTTAAACTCCCTAAACTTCATGAATTATGCGCTCACCTGCCTCTGTGCCTGAAGTGGTCTCTAACCTTCCTGTAGACAAGCATATTGGGCATGGGTGTTTCTGCTAAGTTCTTCCTACCATCAGCTGCTAGCTGATGGCAGGTTAGAGAAAGCATGTTAAGAGGGGGTTTCTGGCAAGACAAAAGCGTGTTTGATTAGAAACAGATAACCCAAGAAAACTAAGCAAACGTGGTACCTCGTTGCACCTGAACTCTGTTTAGAAATGTTCCTCAGAGGTGAGCCTTGTGGTTAGCTCCAGCAGCATGGTACCCTCTGCATGTTAATCCATGTAACTAACCCCTGGGTCAGTACCCACTCATTGATCTGGTCTCCTAACTGTATGTGTTTCTAATCAATTACTGAGTACAAATCAAGAATTACATTAGTTTACCTTGTTGATTGTTCAAGCTGACTGAGAGCTCCAAAACCCTTTCTGTCTTCGCTCTTCAGTTCAGTGATAGCCGCTTGTCTCAGTCCTGCATGTCATGGACGTGAGAAGGTTGCATGGTTCGTCCGCTCGGGATGAGGCGATCTGCTGCCTTTGCTTTGTGGTCTGGTTTCCTCTGTGGTGAGAGAATCCCCACCTTGGCTCTGCTTTGGGCTTGTACCATAGTGTTTAACCACCTCATTCACCCTAACTCCAGTAATCCCACTTTGCTTGCTGCAGTATTCCCTCAATCATTTAGTTTAAGAACTGCTTCACGTACAAATGCTTTATTGATAATACAGACCTCAGTCTATCCCCAGGGTTGTATAGAGCTCCAGCCTTATAAACCATTGCAACACGGTGAAGCTCAGAATGGGATGCTTGATCTGAACCCCATACAGAGTGCTAGTGCAAGGAAAATGCCACAGCAGGTTATTTTGTTTCCGTTCCTACTTATAAAGAAGTCATCTTCTGGCAGATGTCCAGTCGGGGCTGACCTGCCAGCTCCCCTGTTGCTGCCACTTAGTTGTGCTCATAAAGGGTGATGTCCCTATCAGAGTCAGCAGGGATTGTACCAGATATTTTTCGGAATAATAATACTTTCGATCAGTATTGGCCAATCAAGAGATGGAATTTTTAGTGTTATTTTTTTTTCCTGGCTTGTGAGATCTGCATATCACGTTCTGTTGAAATTGGATTATCTCCGAGTTAAGCTTTATCAGAGGTCGCAATTGCATGGCTGTGCTCATGTACAAAGCACCAGTGAAGAGCAGTGCTGGCACAGATCGTAGCACAGGGCAGGCACCATGTAGCGGTGCTTACTGATGAGGTATGCGCTGCAGTTTTCGTGATCCTGTCCTTCAGGATCCTATTTCATCCCTTCTTTGAAACACTTCCCCTTGTCCCACTGCAAGGATAGAACAGAAACAAGTGAAACCAGGAGATGTGTGATTCCATACTGGGCTCTAGCTAGCAATAAAAGGGGTGAACCTCAACTCTTACTCACTTTGAGCCCTAATGTATATGTTAAGAGAAATATTGTGCCTTTACCTGTCATACTCATGGGAGGGCTTGAACGTGACAGTACTCAAAAAAGATAATGAACCGGGCTCATTACTGGTTCCTTTGCGTGTCAAAGAGGGAGGTCACACAGCTGTCCATCTGTCCCACGTGGCAGTAACACATTAATGCTGTGGTGATCTAGTTGCATATTTGTAAATATTAGCGTGAAAAAATGGAAAAGCAAGATTAAGGCTCTCCCAGCAACTTGGCTGTGTAACCCACCATAATGATAAGCTCTGAGGGAACTGAAGCCAGGACAACATTTGGGTGGTGCATCCCAGCCAAAGCGCCTGGCATAAAGAGGAGAAGGACAGGAGTCATCACAGTTTGGCATTGTATCCCTGCTGCAAACAAGGCTGGACCACTGTGGAGCTATCAGTGGTCAGGAACACAGCAGATGGAAATGAGACTGAAGGGAATCTGTGCCTTTTTGGTCTTTTTTTTTTTCTCCCTCCCCGAGATTTACCTCTTTAAAATGGCTACATTAGTATGACATTTCAGAGAAATAAAGGCAAGAGAAAAAATAAATGAAAGAAGACCCTGGCTATATGAATCTTTATGCAGATTTCTATTTTTAATTGCTTTTAGGACTAGACTAAAAACAACATTGAAAAAGCTGACATAAAGATTCCAAAAATTTAAAACAGAAAAAAATCCCCTCCAGTTGCAATCAGTCATTATAACTCACTTGGACCACCTGTAAGACTACATATCATGTAATTCATGAAAGCCATGAGTCTCCTATTAATAATGAAGACACCTGAAGTTATAACCAATACACAGAGCTAGAATAAAGGCTACACCTTGACTATTCTGGAGATAAATAGGAGGGAGAAAGCTGTGAGTAAAAGAGAGAACAAAAGAACTAAAAGAGTAGACTATAGATCAGAGACATGAATGACTTAACTGCTTAGTTCCTTGATTTTGGAGGCTTACAATGCAAATACTTTACAGTACAAAAGCCACATGACAAATGTTTGCACTATTTTTGAGTTTTTGCATTTGTTTAGCTAGTTCAAAGCGATGGCTTTCAATTTTGATTCTAGTCTTCGCAGCTGCCAGTGGTTTCCCAAGGTGCTAATTATTCTTATCCATCTCTTTTCTCAGACAATTTTTTATTTTCCCAACCTCTGTAATGGGTGAAGAAGGGGTTTTGCTTCAAAGAGAGGTGGCTTCAAAGGTGGCTTGAGTCAGGAAGCCTTACCAGAGGTCATTAAAAGATGACCTGTGACAGCAGAATCAAAGAGGTAAAGTGAATTTGTAGATACGATGTTGAGGGAAGACTAAAAGGATTGAGCTTCACTATGGCCTTGGTATTGTATTTGTGCATACTGTGAGCAGCAACTGATTTTTAGAAGATTTTTTTATAGGATTGTGAAAATAGAGATTGTTCTTCCTGACTATTTAACCACTTAAATATATACAGGCATACACACATATGCACATGCACACGCACGTACGTGTGCACACACACGCATACATTCGTATATGTATAGGTAAGTCCTTTAGCCTTCAGACACCAGAGTAGTACAAATAATAATAAATAGACTCAATTTCTACTGATTTAGAATTGTCTGAATAATTTATTACATAGCATTTTCCTTCATAAGAGTTTATGCGGTAGTGACAACTTGATTTTTTTTTTCCTTTGGAGGCTCTGTACTTTGATAGTATTTTTCTTAGCAGCTAAAAGGAACCTAAGGAGTGAATTCTTTATTAAGACAAATCACATTTGTACTTTTAGCCTTTTTTTTCAAAGTATTTCTTAGCTTAAACTTGAACTTGTAGGTTAAGACAGCAAAACTTCCCTATGTTGAATAGATGGAACAGAAGGAAGAGCAGGAATTACTCTGCGCTGTGCTCAAAATGAGTATGCAAGTACCATGACAGCAGATCCAGAGAGTGGTGTAAACAGTTATAACTAAATTAAGGGCCTGCCACATTGTCTAATGCTTGTTTTCTGAGAGAGTACAGAGCAGAGGAACCAGAAAGGTCAGAGGGTAAGTAAACATGACTGTTAAAGAAAAATGGACTGTTTTTATCAGAGAACGCCAGCGGAGGTCATTATGCTCAGGATGAGAAAGACTGCCATGGACAGTTCAGTGCATAAAAAGGTTTGGAAGGCTTTTCTAACAGAAGGGGCAGTGAGGTCCTGGAGTAAGTTGCCTGCAGGGACTGTTGAGTTTCCACCACTGGAAATCCTCGAGAACTGCCAGGACAAACATCTGTCAGGAACTGACTGTGCTGAAGACTGAAACCAAGCTGGATGTCCTCTTAGAGTCTCTTCCAGCCCTGTTTTCCGTGGTTGTATAACAGTTAAGGTATCTGTGGCATCCTTGAGGGAGAGGATGTGATGGGAAGTGACAGACCTCTTAGAAAAGTTTTCTTAAAGCTGGGTTTGCATCCCCTGGTTGACACCATGCTTGAAGAAATGAGGTAGCAGAGGTAGAACAACTGGATACCTGATACTTTATTCCTTATTCCTACAGGTCAAAATACTATCCTGTAACAACTGTGTGGTTCTTCAGCATGATCCAGTCAGTGCTGAAGGCAGTATAGTGCTGTATTTGTTATTGGGCTTGGTTTTGGTTTTATTGTCTGGGAAGATGTAAAGTAGGAAGTAGGGCAAGTAGGAAGCCAACATAGCAAGGAAGAAGAAGAAACCTCCTAATGAGCTTTGAGGAGGTTTAGGGGATACTGGCCAAGCCATTAACAGTGCAGATGCTATGCCTGTGCTTCAGCTTAAAGTAGCGTGCCAAGCTCCAGCCTGTAGGTAGAAGACTTGCATGAGCTCAGCCAGAGAGGAATGTAGTGAGATGTCATAGGAGAAGCATGCAGAAAGAAAGCCACATAGGACAGAACGATATGTCCAGATGTTTTTAGGACTCACAGAGAGGCTGAGGGGATGCTTCTGCCTTTCTCTCAATACTGTCTAAACTGCGTTGTGAACATGTACATCTTAGCTCCAGGATTTTCTGTGTTATCGTACCATATGCCTTTTGGAAAGTGATTGCCTTGTTGTATAATGTGAGCACTAAGAACCAAATGTTAACTTGAGCCAACATCAGAGCAGTGAATTGCCTACCTCCCATTCAGAGCTTTCAGTTTTCTCAGACTATTATAAATAAGGAGTTGGCATTGTCAGGACACTCTCTTCTTTAATATCACTTACAGCATTTCCTTTTGATGGCCTACAGAGAATGCAAGGAATCATGATTTGCCAAAAAAGTCATAGAAGGTGACTATACCAAAGGCTAAATCCTTGTCGAATGCTGATATGTTGCCCATGGCATATGGAAACAGCTGGAATTAAGGACACAACATGGCAGTGTTTGAAGATTTACAGGAGTTCGAGCTGTTGGAGGATATTGTCTTTCGATCAATTGGCTCCATGTGGACAGAGTGAAAAGACCCAATGATGGGGGGAAATGACAGCCCTCCAGTCAAATTTGATGTATGAGGGAACCTTCCTTAGCTTAACAATTGAAAAACCTCCTCAAGCGTTAAAGCTATAGCAGGTAAGATGAGTCGAAGAGAGGTGATGTCATGCATTACACAAATGATAATGTAGTAGATTGCTTTATGGGATAATGGCCAACATTTTCCAAAACCTGTTCCCCCATTCTGTATTTAGTTCTCTGAGTGATCTTGGACAAAATTTTCAGCTATGAGAGCGTAAACTGAAGCTTTTAGGGATGAAGTTTTCAGAAGCACCTGAGTCACTTAGAAGCCTCTATTTCACTTTCAAAGGGGAATTGTACTTCTGTTGCCTTTTAAAGCAAAGCTTGAGTACATGATGAAGTGGATACGTTTGAAAATTGAGGTTCTGAAATGAAGATGAGTGTTGTCACACCGTGCAGGCTGTTTAAGCTCTGTTCAGGATGGTTTCTTTCACAACAGAAAAACAGGGTTCCCCCAGGACGGGTGGCTGTTGATTAGTTACCAGGCATCCTTTTTAAAAAGCAGAAATGTAGCTGCAGAGTTTGTGTTTGGTGTAGCTATTTATCACCTTCTGAATGGATACCTTGTTGCGCAGTTTGGTGAGGGGGAACAGGGAACTGGTCTGTAACGTCTAGGGCGGCCTTGAGGGAGCGGAAGCCGCAGTCGTGTGCCCTGCTGACTTTGCAAGAGCTTGCGTTACTGCAGAGCTAACAAATAGGTGGCTCGGGCTTGAAGTGCTTGCTCAAGCACATTTCCCGTTGTTTCCATCAGGAACATTAGCAGCAGGGGATGAAGGTAAAAGGCACCTCATCTTTCCCATCCTACACGGAGATGGCACGCCGTATTTCCGTGCTGCTAAGTGGGTCACCTGCGTATCTCTAGCACTTCTGGGAGGGAACATCTTGACCTGCAGGTGTTGCAGATGTAATGTGTGTCCCCTGCAGCATTTGTGCAAAGCTCTTTGATCCCATTCCCTCCTGCAGCTCCAACCTCAAAAAGCAGAGGATGGTTGGCTGCCTTTCCAGAGAGCAGGAGCAGCTACCCTGCTAATGTGCAATGTGTGATTATTCCTCTCTGCCTAGAGGAAAACACAGAGGATGGAGCAAGGAGCCTTCCCCATTCCTTCTTGCTCCCAGCCTCTAGTTCCTTGCTTGTACCTCATGTCCTGATCCTCTCCTTGTCTTCCACAGTGACCTGACTGAAATTAGATCCTCTGAACTGGAAAAGGGGAGATATTAATATCTTCTTGGGTAGTGCTGCATGGAGTCAAGCCTGCCTGTCTCTCCCAAAGGCAGTGCTGATGGCGACAGATTGGTGACAGTGGGAAGTACCCTGCAGGGCTTGCCACAGCATATCTCACCGCTGAAGAAAAAACTCAAGCTTTACCCCATATGATCTTCTGCAGGCAACAGAGGTGCTGTGGTTCTGTCAAGGAGGACTTGAGAGGCAGAGTTTGACCACAGCTCTCCTCACTGAAGCTGAGAATCAAAGCTGCCAGGGTTGTGACATCCGGAGAGGGCTCGTGCAACCTTGTTCACTCAGAGAGCGGCTGAGGAGAGAGGTGGGAAACACTCAGGATGTTTGCTCTTCAGAAGCCCCCAGGTCTCTCTTTCCCTCTAGGGTCCTCTACAGAGGGTAGGATTTTTACTGCTGAATGCAAGTCCCAAATTCAAGTGGCATTGAGGTCACTTGGATTTCTGCCTCAACCACCTCCTCTACCCCAAGTAATGTATCTTGAGCCTTTTCAAAAGTGATTTGTTGCAACAATATCAGAGAGAGATAGATGCAGGAGGGGCTTTAAGGATCCCAACCAGGTTCTGTACCTTTCCTAAAAATCACTCATGCCTCACCGGGAAGCCGTGCTAGCATGAAGGATAAGGAACGTGGTGTGGATAATGGCACGGAGCTCCTGCAAGTACCGCTGTGCCAGTATCCTTGGCCTAGGCTTCACGGTGCCACTGCTGGAGCTGGTGGCAGTAGGGTAAGGAGATGATGTGATGGAGCGCTAAGTATAACGGTTGAGTTGGTGAGAAAAATGATATCCAGATGTGCTGAGGAGATGGCAGTCCAAGGAGGAGCCTGAGAAAGAGGAGGTGGCGGCAAGTATGGCGTTTTGATATAAATCTGGGATCCCTGCTCTGATCCATCTGATTAGGTAGGTCCCCTCTCTTTAAAGCATCATGATAAAGATCGTGTGCCAAATCTTCCTGATCTTAACCGTAGGAGGGAACAATGCTCACATCCTTTACTGCTCTCAGCAAACCACCCCTGGCAGCCCCATACCACATGCACCACCCGATATGGAGTAAGCAAGCATTTACGCCTGCCTTTTGCATGTCCCTGATGATAATGAGGCTGAGGCATCGAGTAAGAAATAAGCATGCCTGCAGCCCTGCCACGGGTGCCAAAAGGCCAGCTCTCTGCCAGCATCACCAGTGAGGTGTAAAACTAGTACCGACAAAGAAAAAGAAACAAAAATCAAATTACCTGCCGGCTAATCACTGCCTGCAACATCTTAATTCAGCTCGCAGTGGGACAAGCCTATCCTTTCCACAGGCTCCTTGCTCTGCTGAAGGAGGTGTGCTTCAAGCATTAACAGTGACAGAAAAGTACTTCAGCCTGAGGATTCAGGTAGTTCAGCTCAGATTTTGGTAGAAACATTTGGATTTTTTCATGTTTCCTTTCCGTTTCTTAGCCAGTCTTGCATACTCTCACATCACCTGATTTCTGCACTGCTAGAAGGGGAGGGAAATGAGTTGCACAGCTCTGAGTTGAGCCTAAAATCTTCTGTAAAAGAACCTGTAGAAATATCAAAGTGCCAAAAGGGAAAGGCCGTTCCCTACCACAGCTGGGAGCAAGGCAGCCTGATGGGCACGGTGCAAGTTCTCCTTGGTTAAAGGAGAGACAAGGTGAGCAAGGCACCGTGTTGTATGTGTATGGCATGTACGTACTAAAGGAGGGGAGTAGCATCTCTCAGGGAGAGTGAGGAGAGCACACGCAAGCAGGAAAGCGAGGTGTCCCGTTTCAGAGAGTAAGATAGCATGTATGACGGGGGAAGGAAGAAAGGAAAACGGGCTGTGAAGTATAAAAGAGGTGCATGGATCAAGGCATTATCTTTTTCGAGACCCATCAGGTGCCAGTTTTGTTCACAACTTTACTACAGATGTGCTGGCTGTACGGAGAGGCGGCGTGCTCCAGGTTCCGGGAATGGGAAGAGGGGAGGGAGAAAGCAGGACTACTCTGCACAGCCCCTTTCTGTGCTGCTTCCTCAGGTTTCACAGCTGTTTGCTGCTGTAGGTATTTCTTCTTTAAAATCTCCTGCTGTTTCAAAACCCTTAATTGGGCAGAGCTGCCCTTCAGTGCCACCTAATAACAGTTATCTGGACTGTTGGTCTGGAAGTAAGCTAAGCAACCTGCAAGTCTAGAGCTGCTGCTGCTTCTTTCTGTCTTTTTTTTTATATGAATTGAAGCATTTACACTGACTTTAGCTGATCTGTATTAATGTCCATCAGCTGATGTCTGAGATCTTCCTGTTCAGACCAAGCCACGTTTCTAGCCTGCCTCTGAGATCCAGAGCCTGTAATACGGTCAAGATATGCAGTGACATGGACTATTCAGGGAAACTGTGTTTATTTTACATGATTTTGTATTTAAAGGGGAAAAAAATTAAATCGCCTACTTTTGGGCAAATAGTGCTGTCATCTTAGTGAGACAACCCTGCCAGATTAATTTCAGGATGATATATTTGCTCATTAATTATCACATTTTAGGTAAATGTCATACTTTTCTTTATCTGCATGCTTAACAGGGCTTTGACCTTTTCGGCAGGTTTGCTGCTGAATTGTTTCCTTGCATAGAAATACTGGAGCCATGCATCGCTCTTCCTTAGAAAGCCTCTATTTTAAAAATAGGTTAGTGTGGTTACGCCGGAGTGTAGTGCTGCAGTCCTGACTAGGAGCCACAGTCAGGAGCCAAGATCGCACGGTGCTGGGAGCTGGACCTACAAAACACTCGGACGTTTTCAGCCGCCCAGAGAACGATTAAGCGTTCAGTTTGCCTTGGCTTTAAATCCTTGTTCTCTGTCCTGCCTCTGAAAGTCACGCTGTTTCCACACCTGAGCATCCAGCAGCACGCGTTGCAGACAGGGGAGTCGGCGTATATAACACCTATCCTTTTGAGGCGAGCGTGGAAGCAAAAGCACTCGTCCTGAGCCTTGTAATTCATTTTTATCACTGTTTTTGAAATCCTATAATTAACTAATTACTCTTGCTTACATGTATGTTGAAAGAAAAGCAAAGCAGAAGGTTGACTGAGCTTATGTAGATATGTATTTGTGCCTTTGCTAGGAACAGCATGTTAAAGAGGTGCTCTTTTCCATTTTAAATGTCAGCTTTTACTGAGCAATCTATTCTGCTGTTGCGATGACTTACTAAAAAGAGCGATACAGTGAAATGCTAAGCAAGCCCAACTACCCAGACAGCTGCTTATATCTGTTTATTTATTTATTTATTTTGCATTTACCTTTGCCCAACAAGTTTTAACTCCTGCCCAAGAGACAAAACGAGCTACAAATGCATAAGTGATGGCATTGGACCTAGCAGTGCCTTAAAAATAAAGACAAAAGCCGTTTCTTTGAATTGTCAAAGAAATCGGATTTTTCGAAGCTTGAAGTCAGTAAAGATTCTGGAATTAGTCTTAGTCCAGTGTATGCTGAAGCTATTGAGGCTTAAGTGCTTTCTGAGTAGTGGTGATCCTAAAATATATGCTTAAAATTTTATATAATTTTTGTATTGAATATTAGAAAGTTTCATTAAAATTATAAAGTCATAGCCATTTTGCTTTTTTGATGAAACCCTATTTTTAAGGGGAATAAAACCAAGCTGAAATGTTTCTGCTAGGTCTAGTTTCATTATGGTTTTATGTTTTGTTACACGGAGTTAATTTCTGCCACTTTAAATTAGTTGTTATGCAACAGGACTTCTGTGTGCATAAACAGTATGTCATTGCTTTCTCCACTAATGAGCACTTCTCAGGTTCAGGCAGGGGAATTCAGTTATCACGGTGGTAAATTGAGCGAGCACATGCGAGAAGACGGCGATGACTGAAGGCTTTAGTCTACCAGATGAAATGCTGAACAGCAGCAGTCCCTACAGATCTCCCAAACGTGAGCACCAAGAATGGCAAGGACCCAAACAACGGGATTAATGAGACATTGCTAAAGGCAATTAGGTGTATGCACAGCGTATAGCATGAGCGTTATTTTTTTGACGTTGCCAAGAGCGGAGGAGCTTCTTAAGGTGCGTTCAGTTAGCGTCTGTGATTGCGAAGAAAAACCTGGATTACACGGGGGGAAGAACATTCAGATTTATTTGGAGTATACTGTGGCCAGCTCTGTCTGAAAAATGACATCAGATTAGTTGCAAATGATACCTTTTAGACAGACAAATGCTTCTGTTAAAAAACAGTAGGTGCATATTAGACTTTATACCATACTGTGAGCTGAAGAGGCTGTGTAGTCCCAGCGCATGCTTGCACTCTAGTAGGACTAGCTCCATGCCTAGGTTCATATGTGGCATTTATACCCTAAGGAATCGACTAGCTGTCAACCAGGAGCGCCTGGAGATGGGTGGCCTGGGTGCCGGCTGCGAGGAAAGGGAACTGTGCTGCCCCACAGAGGCAATTCCCCAGAAGGCGCCGTGATAGCTGAACATCACGTTTACATCTCCTGAAGGGCAGGACGATTTATTTGCTTTTGGAGTAGCTCACGGACTGCTTGTAGCACGTGTCACAAGTCTGTCTAGGCGGATGGAAGCAGAGAAGTGGCTCGTCCTTCTGCCATCCTTTTGCATCCACACTGGCTTTGAGGCTCCAGGCCCTGGGCCAGCCGGAGCAGTGTAGCCTGGATCAGACAAAACTGGGCCACCCTCTGGAAGTCGCTCACCAGGCGACCTGTGTCTGCCTTTTCCCACAGCCCGCGCCACCATGCTTGATCTCTCCCTGCGGGAGAACTCGGGGCTGACATTAAAGCCACCTGCTGAATATGTCTAATATAGATCTGAATATATCTAATCTGAAGCCGAGGTAGCAAGGAAGAGCTTAAAACACTTGTAGTTTACTGCTTATGAGGGAGCGCGGAGGTGCTTAAAGGCCTGCTGCCACGAGCAGTTTCGCCCCTTCAGGAACGAAGAGCGTAATAAAGGCGAGTTATTTTGATTTGCTTATAAACAAGCAATGCTAAATAGATGCCGGCGATGTCTTTTCTTAATGTCTTTTACAGCCAGTTGTAATTACTGCCTCCAGTGGCAAAATGATGCTTCGTTCAAGGGAAGTCGCCTTGTTAAGGGGCCATGTTCAGTGTAGTGTATCAGGCAGCAGCGCAGAGGAGGAGAAGAGCGAAAACAAGCTCGGTGTGTTTAACAAAGTTGCGTTCCTGACGATTGACAGGTTTCAGTGACTTAATGGAAACAGTTAAAAATCACCAGTTTGGATCATACTTCCATTCTTCTCTAGGTATCTACAGCTAAGAGGTATTTTTAACAGCGCTAAAGACTTTTGAGTGTTAACTTGCAAGCAAGTCAGTAAGTGCAGTTTTGTTTTGTGAGAAGGCAGTCTGGATAAGCATGGGTCAGCGCAAGGAAGGTAAGAGAAAGCAGAAGGGAAACAGCGCCCAGAAAAGCACGCGCAGCTTGCTAATCAAGAGCCAGCCACGGACGTAGAGTGGCTGTGTTCCTATCCGAAATGCTACGCTTTGGAAAGAGTTAATTGCTTTTTTTTTGTATTGCATCGTGCCAGAACAGCTAGTAAACGTTTGCCTTTTATTGGTTGCGGCTGTATCCCCCCCCATGCTCGTGTAAGAGTGGAGTGCATTTTTCCAAGCAAACTAATACTACTTCTTCCTTTTGTGGAGAACTGTTTGAATTATGCCATTTTTGGTTTGGGCTAACTTGTAGCACATAATAACTGGGTTGGGAACTGTGAAGTAAGGCATATGTCAAGCAAGTATCTGGCTGAAACCATGGAAAGAGAGTACAGATGTGCAAGAAGCGGAGGAGAGGAGACCCTGCAGGTAGTTACAAACAAGCGTTGATCCCTGTTTTACGAAGAAGAATGTATGAGTTGAACAGGACATTTGGATGTTGAAGCAAAGGCTTGACTTCTGAAGCAGGCAGTGATTTCACTGGTGGGATTCTGCCAGTGGTTGTTCTCAGCCTGCGGTTTCCTTCCTATTATCACCATCCTGTTCAAATTTGTCAAAATCCCCACGTGTTTCACCAGTCTTGACTAGCTTAGGTTAAATCAAATCATGGCATAGTTCTTGTATTCAAGCCACCGTTGATTTTTCTGGACAAATTCCAGAATGAAGTTCTGAGATTGTAGTCTCTTCTTTCCCACAACAAGGGAAACTTGTCACTTCAGAGCTTCTTCGTGCTGATCTTGAATCCTTTTAAGATTTGAAACATAGCAAGCAAAAGCATTCTGAACAAAATACAATTAATCTGGATGGCCTGATATGTCCATGCTAATGGGATCCGTTCAGCTGTGGTTGAGGTACGCAGACTGTGAGCATCTGCCTACGCAAGACGGGCAGGTGCATCTGTCCCCCCACGCCACTCGCATGTCAGAATTGAGTAGGCTTGCCTTAATGATCTGCAATGGAAATTCAACCGCAGTGAATCCCGAATTCAACAAGTGTGAAAAAGATGGGCTTAAAGACAGAGCAGGAATTCAACCTTGACTATATTCTTTGCTCAGTCTACCACTGCAATAATTCACTCCCAAGTCTTAGACATTGGCCCTAGACTGATTAAAACAAGAACTCCCGCTGGGCCTATGAGGGTCACTAGAATGAACGGTGATAAATTAACATGTTTTGCTTCCACCAGCTGTGATGGAATAAGAAGCGAGGTTATGTACTGTACACTGTAGTTATTAAAATCACATTTGTTATGGAAAATCAGACTGGGAAAAGAACAGACTGAGGACAGAAAGAATAGCAGGAAACCAATAGATCTATATTAAAGTCATCTCTATCTATAGTGTGGATTAAAAAGGGGGGAGGGGAGGAAGGCCTCTGTTGCCTTTGACTGGGAGGGATGAAATAACACTGATGGGAGAATGAAAAACAGTTTATGCTATTACTTGCCCTTTCCTAGCCCAGTAGCTACTTGTCATACTTATACTGGGACATGCAGCAAGGACAGCTGAAAACAGCTGTCAGCAGACGTCGTTGTGTCTCCCAGGAGGCTCCCTGCACCCTGCGTGCCAGGTTTACCTGGTTGAAAAGAGTTTCCTTGGGGATCAGCTGGTGCTGGGATTGAGTCAGTGTCTCGTGTGGAGTCAAATTATTTGACATCTTATTTGCAATGTAGAAATGAGGAAGAAAAGTGGAACAGCTGATGAGGAAAGGCCACGCTATATCTTTGGGGTATCTTCTAATTCTGCTTAATGATGCAGAAACCTGAGCTGGCTGAAGTGAGCACACTCAACTGTAGCCTAGTTTGCCTACATCGGTGATGTTCTCAAGCAGGACTAAGGTGCAGGAAAGGCAGGAGATAATGTCTCTATTTGTAACACAGAGCAGCCATCAGACTGCTCTATATTCTGCCAAGAACTGAAAACACTAGAAAGCTATCTTAGAGATCCTGTTCCCCAGTGCTTGTAGGTCCTGCTCTGGCATAGCTTTATCCTTTTTCTCCACCTGGAGATCTTTTCACAGAGCTGCAATTTCAGACAATGTTGGGGCAATGGACAGGACAGCAGAGGGCCTTCCCACCAGTGTAGGAATTGCTGAGTACTTTTTCAAATCAGAATAGTTTGATAGATATTTTAATATGGATTTAGGATCTTGGCTTTAAGTGAGTTTAAGACATCAATAAAGTGACTTAGGTAGCTGCACTAATTTTCTTGCAAATTAAAAGTAGAAATGGTGTTGAGGCTCTTTTGAGAATACTGGCCTTTTCAGGAGAAGGCACGTGTTAAAGGATGTCACAGATACCTTGCACCAAGGGCAGATTCTTTTGACAGTGCATGAGTGTGCACAGTTTTACTGTCTGCATCTGAAATAGTTCCCTCCAGCTCCTTTTATAGTCAGTGGAGTGCCAGTCAATGCAGTCAGTGGAGACAGGGAAGTGGCTCCTTTCTTACGGGAGAATCACACTTCATACCCTGCTCTGCGGGTGGCTAGCTCAGATGTAGGAGCCTGCGCTGAACTCCTAGAGTCAGGAGGAAGAATTCCCACCTCGACTGTATTTCCAGGTGTTTCAGTGCTTCTTGCTCAGGCTGCCTTTTTACCCACTCGAGTCAGCAGGGGCATCCTGACCCAAAGAAGGAACCAGAGAGAGGGTGCATAGCACTCTTCAGACCATGCACTAAGGGCTGGTGCAGACACAGATCTCTTTTCTCTGGGGTCAATGCCGCTGGGAACAAGTAGTAGCCATCACGCCACGCGTCTCTCTCAGCACTGGGATGAGGGTATTGTTCTTGCCCACTTACAGCCTCTGATGCTGTCGTTACTCATATTCAGAAAGCAGTGCCACCAGAGGTCAATGCAGAAACGGCCTCCTCCCATAAATTCCTCCGCTCTCACACAGCTTACCAAGGGGAGATGGAAGAGCAGAAGAATCTGACGTGTTTTATTCACAACCAGCGCCACAAGTTCAGGGGGGAAGTGCGACCTGTCGGCTTAGCGGAGGTTGATAAGTGGTCGTTGCTTCCTCCAGAACAGATAAATTCTTCAGCCTGTGCTGCTCTTGTGGAGCGTGACTTTCAGGAGGAGGGTCTGTTACGTTTAAAAACACACTGGGCTGCTTTTGCAGCTCTCCTGTTGTCCTAAGCTGACAGTGTTTGTACAAACAGAATATCGGGCCCTCTTTGCTCTTGAGCTGGTCTCTTAAGTTTCAGTCCGTGTGGAGGAGTAAGTCATGTTATAGAGCCTTCTGCCTGGTTTCTTCAGTCTGATTCTCAGGTGTCCCACAAAACTCAGCAAGGCAGATCTCCCTGAGTGGATGCTATAAGGAACAGGTGATACGATGCAAATCTGGCATCGTTTGGGGATGTGAACCTGTCTACTTAGCCTGTAAAGGGCCAGGTTTTAGGCAGGGCTCGAGCACCTCGTAGCTCCTTTTTCATTTTCAAACTGAGGGCCGTGGTGGAGCGATTGTACTGAGTCTTTTGGGTGCAGAGTCGGCTTGAAGAAACTGAATCGTGTAATTCATAAAGCACTAGCTACGTACGAAAGCCAGTGGCTTTCCCTAGTGCAGTAAACCTGTTGTTGGCCACTTGGATAAACCCAACACTGTTTAGGGTTGTGGAAGTGGTGAAGCAGCGAGAGGATTTTGAGAACTGTGCTTCTTAATCCTGTGAGTGTCTGGACACTTAGTTCCCTCTGCAAGCAAAGCAAGCTGAGGGCCTAAATACCTTTGAAATTGGGCTGCAGGGTCCTGCTTGTTCTGAGGCATATACTGTCTGTGCATTTGGTCGCTAAAGGATTAGCATGTTGCCAGGACTGGAACATGCACATACATATGTTTTAATCCTTTTTATCTTGCTGTTTCTCCCTGTCTCATCTTCCCTTCTACTTTCTTTCTACTTTTTTTCTTCTCATGTGTCTTTATTTTTACTGTTGAGAGTGACTTCTGAAACAGGCAGTCTTGCCCCATCCAATTGCACTGAAGTTATAGGCAGCTTTTCCTACTTGTAGGCTGAGTAGGGGTTTCAGCATTTATGCTTTTGTTTGTCTTTCTTCCTTTCAGTAAGTTCAGGGAAAACTGGAATGGTGCTTGCTTGAAAATCACTGGGGTAGCTTTCATTGGTGAGTGAGCGGGAGCCATTTGAAAGAGGTCTAAAAGCTTTCAGGGTGGTTTTATGAAGACAGTATTTAGCAGGCCTTTTTAATTACCTTTTAAGGAGGGCCTTTGCAAAACACTCAGTTCACTCGTGGAAATGACTTGGGACCTTTTAACCTCCATGGTTGTGGTTATCAAAGCCCAGCGAGACTTAAGCGACAAAGGAAGAACAACTTCTGCACGAACGCTGAGTCTGAGCAGAGCAAGCAGAATAAATACAAGGGCCTTTTCTGAACCTAAAAGGAGAAGGAACTAACTCTTGATGCACAACCTGAAAGTTCAAGCAGCCCCCGCTTCTCGGTTGTAATTCTCCGCATTCCTGGACAGCAATGTTATGTGGGTTTTAGTGGCTCTCGAGGCATTCGTCCAGTTACTGTTCAAAACAAGTACCGAGCGTTAATGTGACTCTCTTCCAGGTCCAGTGAACTCCTCTGAAATGGTATGGATGCTCAGGACTGACACAAGGGGCACAAAGAAAGCTTCATCTTTTTCAAAGGAGGAAAAGCTGAATTTCATTTTGCAGCTCTTGGATTCAAATGCATCAGCAGCTTCAAAGAAGCTCAGCACTGGAGTTCTGTCAATGCCGTATTTTCAGGCAGACACTAGCTCGATTTGCTAGTGATGAGCCCTTTCTGAATCAGTCTGGGCAACTGTGATACTGTAGTGCTGAGCACAAATAAAAGCTCTCTAGAAGGGTGGGTCAGTGCCTTGGTGAAGGACTGAACAGAGAGCTACTTCACTGGAGCATAGCTGCATGGTAGGTAAGGTAGCGATCAGCAACAAAAATCTTGCAGCTGTATTGCCATTGCTTTTTATGATCTGGGCTGCCACAACCATTACGTCAGCTTCAGAGAAGGTACACTCTGTATTAATAATACATTTTGTGAGTCTATCCGTCGCATTGCATACGCTCCTTTGGCTTAGGAACAGGAGTGACTCTACTGACAGTTACAAATTGGTCTGCTGAACTCATTCATTGCTATAATATTAGTTGCTTGACCTTGATACATCTCCTAATGTCATTTCCATCTACTCCTCACTTCCCATCACTTAGATGTCTCTATTTAGCCTCTGGTGTACCTCTTCTTGTTTGAATCATAAATCCTTCCTGTTGATTCAGAAATCGAAGGTATCTTGGTGTCCCATCTTATAAAGCACAGCTATGACACTGCTACTGAAGGATACGCTGTAGTAATTTTTCTGTCTGAGATTTTGGGGGGTGAGATATATCTTTCTCCTATATCCATCCAGATATCCGTTGTTAAAAAAAGGACGGCATATAAATACTTGATTTATGGTTGATCTTATGGCATCAAAGTTGAAATGGTGTGCCTAAAGTACTGTATGTCATTGAGGATGGTAAACTTACATCTGGCACATTGGAGTTCTGTACTGCAGAGCACAGAGGTGTGGTGGGGTGAAAATGAGGTAGGGAGAACTTTGGGTGAAAGTGTATCTTGGTGTATATTTGGCCACCTTCTTCCTGTTGATGCTGATGGGATTTTTGCACACATACATCAGAGAGTAAAGTCACATCCGTATGGTTTTGGAGCTGGCGCTGACCACTGTCTCTCTAGTCTAGGTCTCTCACCTTTTGCTTCTTACCCATCTCTTTCCTTGTCTCATCCATTCTTAAGAGTACACGGACCATTGAAATTAAAATCACTTTCTTCCAACCTTAAAGAAAGTTAAAGTGAAAAATGCGCCCTTTCATGTAACCAGTTTTAAGTGTACTAATCTTGGCAGCACATCTCTTAGCGTAAAGTGAAGCATTATCAAGACATCTATAATCTGCACAATACATACTTAATAATGTCAAAATGCTTAGCAGGGTTCTTGCCACACACTATCTTTTCTGTCTAGTAAATTGTCATTTGTTATTGTGGAATGTGTCTTTTCAAATCATTGTGTTTGTGTTGTGGGTTTTTTTTTTCCTGATGTGATGATGACCCATACAGTCGAGATACAGCTGCGCCTTGTGAAAGAAAAATCATAATTGCTGGTCAAAATGTCTATGATGACTACGTTAATGGATATGGCAATAAAAATATCTGAATGCCAGTATCGTCGCAGAAAAATAAACAGGTATCCTGGGCCAAATCTAAAGCTGCTGAGCTATCTTAGCCTGTTACATCTGCCTTAAGGGTTTATCTAAATGAAGTCAAAGAATAAACCCACTTGGACTTAAATGGTTTTCAAATCAAGCTGTTAATACCTCTGTTAGATAATGTCAAGGGTTAGAGCTGATTACAGGGCAAAGTCTGCCTTTATGCTTTATATAATACCCTTCCTCTGTGGATTGCTGGGCATGTTATAATATTCATTCTCACCATCCTGCTGGAGAAATTGCCCGTCTCCTTAATGAGGAGTATGCTGAAGCGTGTTTAGAGCTCTCTTGAGCTACTCAAGGTCAGATGATGGAGAGAAAAGGTAAGCATGGAGTGACAAGGGCTGGTGGACGACTCGTTCTGACGAAACCTTCGCTATTTCTTCAGTGCAACACTTTTGTTTTATCTTCAGTTCAAGTTTGCACCTACTTTGAAGAAAAAAAAAACATTAGAAATAGAAGTGCTATTAGCTAACAGCTATTTGTTAGCATTTTTGACAGGACAGTATGAAGGTCTAAAATACCTTTCCCCATCTGTAAGGAAGAGTAAAGAAAGAGGGAACTGAACAGCATGAGGGGAATCAGTCTGCAAGGGAAAGGTAGAGTGTCAGGACTGAAAAGTATAGTAATGAACATAAGTACTTGAAGTCAATTAAAGTTATGGAAAGCAGCTCTTCTGATACTCAGTTGTCTCAGTAATAGTTCGTGCAAGTCCTATAGTAAAACACTTCTCTCTTCCCCATGCATGAGCGTAAAGCATCTAACGCTGCTCTGGTGCAGGATGGCTGGTGGCCATTCTAAACTGCATCAGCAGGGTGGAAGGAATTGCAATAGGCAGAAACAAGCCATAAAAACACTCAGAGGAAGCAAAGCCATCACTAGGAGTTTATTGTGCACAGAGCCCTTGTGCCCAGAGAGATGAACAACTAACAGCCAAAAGCACAGCCTTTTTCTTCGTCTTAGCAAACAAGGACAACATAGAAGAGTGCCTCAGCTTTAAGAGCATGAGTCCTCAAAGAGTCGCGTAAGCAATCCTCTTACCAAATCCAGGATTTGTTGGGAGAAAACAGCTACAAAATGACTAGCTATAGCAGCTATACATGGCCTTCCTAATCAGTTTTCTGCTATTATTTAGACAGACAAAGATTTGTCGGATGGGCCTGTTACAGTCTTGCCGTAAAGTCCTATTTTGTGGTGATGAGGGAGGATACTTTGGATGGACATAGCAATGTGCAGATATCCATCTAGACAACTGTTTGTGTTTACCTGTAGTATCTGTAAAGAGCAACCTAAAATCAGGCTCCTAAGTCCATTCGCAGTAACTTTAAGTGATCTGATTATCAAACTGCTTTGCATAGTGTTAGAGCTTTCCCTTGGTGCCCATCCGTTATCTTCATGTGAATCCTAGGAAAGCTGATTATAAGGACGGAAGGAGAAGTAGCAGAAGAGGGAAGTCCAAACAATTAGAATTGCAAATGTGATTTTTAATGGGATAGTTTTATCACAGTAAGGCAAAAGCCTTTTTAAATTTAAAGCTGCATGTTAGTTATTATAAGTCCAACATAATTTTCTGATTTTCTTACGTAAAGTGTTGATAACATTGAAAATTAGATTTAAATCAGGAGAAGCTTACTCCAGGGCACTAGATCTTGACTAATACACCAATCCAGGAAAGCACCGAAGCATGTAATTTTATCCCTGCTTGGCAATGCACTTAAAGTCACGCTTAATTTTAAGCATATGAAAAGTCCCATTGGCTATTAAATTAAGCCTGCATATAGGTGCTCTACTTGTGCAAAGAATCCAGGAGAATCTGGCACATAAATTCAGCAGTAAATAACATGATATCAAGTGCAGGAAGCAGTAGAAGTTGCTGGTATATTCTCTCCCGTCCTTCTTCCGAGTTGTCCAAGAGGCAGATAGTTCTGCACTTAGTTCATGACTTGTCTAGGAGGAGCCTTGGTTTTGGACCAGGACCTCTCTTGTGTACAAGACGCTGTACAAATGCCAAACAGGAATAACACTGCCCCAGGCAGTTTGCAGTCCAGCTCTGTTTGATACGGTAATGTCTGCCGTCACCCTTATCTCCAGGCAACTGAGCAGATGAGATGCCGAGGTGCTGAGAGCCCCCCCCAGAGCCTCCTACTTCCCCAGCCAAGGTGGGAGGAAGCTCCTGCATCTCACTCAAAGCATTCCCAATTCTTTCTAATGTAGGGAGAGGCCTTTGATACAGAAACTGCAGAGAACTATGTAAGAGCTTTCCAGGGACTCCAGGTGATGCCTTGCAAGCAGCTGTTTGCAAAAGTGGGGTGTGTCTTGCAGAATTTGGATTTGTTTCACTAGTATTAAGACTACTGAAATCAGTGAGAGCCTTTCTATTGACACCTTAGGTGCTTTATTAAAGACTTTTCTTTCACAGTTATTCTGCTATCCTTTCAAAGCACTGCTGCCTGAAAGCCTATTGGTTGAAATAAATGTTTTTTTTTACTGTAATGAGCAGTGATATTCAGCAAATATTATAATGAGCAATGATGTATTCTCCAAAAAGCAGAGTTAGAAATGAAAAAACGGTAGCATGTGTCTTAATTAATAGATAAGAGAAAGTATCTTTGAGGTCTGTCTTTCTTACACTTCTGTATTTTTCTTAATGGTATACAGTTTTGCAACAAAAACTAAATATAAATGCCATGCTTTGTTCTTAAAATTGCTAAAAACCTAAACATGAAGCTGAATTCACATACAATGTCTTACAAAACTGATTTAAAAAATTAACATGAAATTGCTAAGTACTGCCCAAATTAACACAAATCAGAGTTCATTACATGGCATTAGGAGCCAATTTATTGGAATCATTATGCCTGCTGTTAGAGAGAACCATATGCCAACTCCAGAAATAACCAGGATTCTGAATCAGGGTCATTGCAATCCTATTTGCATATGAAATGCATTAATTGATCTCCTGTGCATATTAAAATTAAACCCACACTTTTTTGCTGCTGAATGTTCTCTCAGAAATTTGTTGTGTGAAGGGAAGGATTGGGTGGAGGGAGATAGAGCACTTTATTAAGAGGAATAATTATTCCAAACTATGGTAAATTCCTAACTAAATAATTGAACTTGGTCTGTTCAACTAATTGAGGTCCTAACTATCTTTTTGGTCTCCCCAGGAGGAAGATATACCATCATATGAATCAGAGAGGTGAAATACCATGCTCTTACACGTTTTCTTCTTTTTTTTTTTTTATTGCAGTCTTCCAGGAAATATCCTAGGTGGTCTACAGCAGTATGACTTTATGGGAGAACAGCACTGTGTTTGGAAAAATTGGCCTTTCTCTAAAGGTTTACAGTGTCGTGGAACACAGAAGATTTTTTTTTTTCCTTCGGTCCACAGAGAAGAATGGCAGCGTCGTGCTCTTCAGCTACAACTCCCATGAGGCACTTTACTGGTAAGTCCAAATGAACAGTTCAGTAATCAAGATAAGTATTTTGATACTTCATTTTTTGTCAAGGGTTTATTTTCTGTGGACAAAAAAAAGGTGAGAATAAGATGATGATTTCATTTATTTGAGGCAGCATCTTGCATAGGAGGAAAAATAACCACTACATCCCATACCCTAAGCAATTTTGAAAAATTCTATATAAAGGCGATGGAAAGCTTCACATGAGAAAAAGGAGAAGCTCTTTCTGAGCTGAAGGAAGGTTACAAGAGAGAAGATGAATGTGAAGTAACGTGAGGGAAATGTCTTTTGAACATTCGCTTATTTACAGTGAGCTAGGTTTACCGAGTGAAAACAGCGTTTCTGCTGCTGGTGTCTGACATTTTGAGTGGCTGTTCAACAACAAAACCAGAAGTAAATTAGAAATAAGGAGCTTGAACAAACGAAATCTTTAAAGGATACTAAAATAGTCCAGGAAAGCCTTAGCCGTTATCAGTTAATGTGCAAATGATTGCAGTCCCTAGCAGGGCAAACAGCAGTTGTGCTTACCTAGACAAGAGGCTAACTTTTCTGTAATGATGTGGATCATTAAAATCTTTGGAGATAATGTTATCAGGAGCCGCACACAGTACTACACAGTTTATTGTCCACCTACTCTGTTCTTGCCAATGCAGATAACGTAAACACCTTGCTCTCCACCCAGGAAGCCAGATAGGCTGAAGCAAGAATTTGAGAACTGGGTGCCATTAACCTTCAGAAAACGTAATGATACCAGATAAACTTCAAGAATTGCATGAGGAAAATAAGTCTGTGCTTGCAAACATGTTATTTTGCATTTCTAACTAGCAAATTTAGCTTGTAATCCTCAAGTCTAGGCGCTGGGCTCAGCACCATACAGACACCGGCTATCCCAGTCAGGAAGTGATGTGGAGAGATGGCAGGGACAGCATTATTTTTCCAGTTTGGGAAAGAGGGGGGTGCTGAGTCCGAGAGATTAAGGCTTATAGTTGTTGAAGCATGTTGGTGCCATTGTGCCATCCAGAGTGCTGAGTGTTCAGACTCCCTGTGCAGTGCGTGGGAGAGTTAGGGAGCGCTGAGCGGGATACACATGAGCTTGCATGCTGAGCAGGGAGTCACCCACGGCAAACCAAAAGGAAGAGCTGCTGGGAACCATGCGGCTGAAGTCCTGTAGGTTAGGATGCTGATTAGGCCAGTGATACCTCGTAAGATCTGCAGCCTAAGAAGCTCCTTATGAAGCACTTAAAGGAGGAGAAACATTGGTTTTGGACCTGCTTTGGGCTGAGTTGGGAAGTGTTTAAATAGGACAGTTCAGAGGGTGTGGGCAAGAGCTGTTTTTCCAATGTTTTTAAATACCAAGCAGGAGATGCTGAGTGCCTTTTGCAGCCAGCCATGCAGAACTTATCAGAGAGCAGTGCTGCAAATGGGGCCTTCAGTTCAGGCTAAGTCTTGTGAGTTGCCTCTTTCTTTCTCCATCCTTTCCCATGTCTGTGGGAGGAGCTAGAAAGTATCTATAAACTTATATGGTGGGGGCATTAAAGGTGCTTCCTGCAGTGTCCAGCTGTGTCCTGGGATGTTGGGAGGCAGCATTCTGCTGAGTCATTTCCTCTTCCAGACAAAAGCAAGGTGAATAACCTCAACATGTGGATAAGGGAGATCACATTTTTACTTGAGTTCTGCTTAGCCTGTGCTGTAATCAATCCTTGATAAATATGTTGTCTACATAAATACCGAGATGAAATCAAGGCACGTTTGAGACCAGTCAGTGTTCATTTCCATGTTGAACTGGTATTTTGAGGTACTGCTGTTGGATGAGATGTTCGTTCAAGGAAGCAGAGGCTGTCTTAGTTCCTGGGGGTGGGGAAGGGTATGTAAAAAGCCCAAAAGCTGAGAAATATGAGGCAGTTTGACAGCAAACACCCAGGGCACTGGGCGGGGGGGGGGGCATTTGGGGAGAGTTTTTCTGGTGTATCTGAAAGGAGTTACATTAGCTCTGTTAGCAAAATTAGCAGTAGACATTGTGACATTTCTTATCCTGCTCAAATTCAACAGATAAGTAATAAAGGTCTTGGAGAGAAGCTAATTTTAATATTTATGGGAGAATTGCTTAACCTAGCAGGGTATTTGCTTCTCCTTGCTTTCAGCAGCCAGATGAGTGTAATGAAGTAGTCATTTTACATCCATTTTTATGTTGCTCTTCCCTCCTGGCAGGGTTTCACAGTTTTCTGTCCCTTGCTAGGTGTATAAAATACGGGACTGAACACTCATCGTATTGGTACAAGATCTGTGCTTCTTGTGTTCAGCCTTGGATTTATGCCAAGGCTCAGGTCCTTCTTCTTATGGGTTGTTTTCTTCTACTCGCTGTCAAGCAATAGCAAGTGGAATCTAACACAAAGAGTTACTTAAGTAAAATCCTGTCTTCACTACATGCAGAAAAGAATTTCCCTTTCTTGTTTCCTTCTCCCCCCCCCCAAAAAAGAGCTGGCACCCAAGGTTTGTACCCTTCTTGCCTCAGGGAAAACAGTTTCTCAAAGATGCTTCCACTGTTCTTTTGGAAGACCAGAAGACCAGCATAACCTGATCCTGCTTCTCAAGTGCTCAAATGCTGGGCATCTTCTCTAAGACTTGATTCTCACCGTGGAGAGGGTGAGGTAATGGAAAGTAAAGGTTGGGGTTCAGGTTGCCTGGTCAGTAGCGCAGAGCAGTTGTAAGCATCCTTCCCCAGAGAATGTCCAACCAGCTTCTTTAAAAAGGATACCTTAAAGAGGACAGTTATTCAGTGGAGGCCTCCCAACACTGAAGGAAGGAAAGTTGCATTCTGTGTTTCATAAAGACACTTCAGATGACATCAATGTCATCTGAAAGCTTCATTAATGCCCTCAGTCCCATTAACAGTGAAAATGATTAATAGATAAAGCCCAAGGAAGAGCTTTCTGTTCTCTGTCCAGTCGGAGAGCAAAACACGGGTATCCAACCTGAGAGTGATTTTTTCATGACTTCTGCGTATGTTCAACAGTAGTTGTGTGTGGAGCATATTTCCTTAGGTTGCTTATGAGAATGTCACATGAGACAGTGTCAAAAGCTGTACAGAAGTCAAAGTAATTAATGTCTACTGCTTTCCTCCTTACTCGCTAGGCCAGTTACCCTGTCAAAGAAGAAATTTAGTTTCCATCCATTATACAGGCAAAGAAGCAGCAATATACAGTAAAATCTCTCATTATCCTCTTTATAAACTTAAAGTGCATACGCAGCTAGATAGATATGCATCCTACCCCCACGCTCAGCTCCCTGATGCTAGTTAGCAAGCATGAAAGAATGGGTGTTCTTGGTGAAAAAATACAAATGTCTCTCTCAAGTTTTGCCTGATGTTTTGATTTCTAAAAATATTTGTAGTTAGTTCTGCAAGTGCGGTATGCCGTTTGTTTTATGATTTCAGAGATTTATTCTACTTACGTGGTGCTCATCAAATATTTTCTGTGGCAGCACAAAATATGTCCTATAAAATTGCATTCTCTTATCAAATGACATTAATCTAGGGTTGAGACTTACCCTGAGGTGAGGAATAAATTGAAACCAGCAGTGTTTAACATGGCCCACAGTGCAAGACTCTGCACCAAATTAATACTAAATCCATCTTTGACGTTATTTATGCAGTTTGGAGCACTGAGCAGCTATGTTTGCTTTTAACTGAGAAACAGTCCCTGCAGTTCAATATTTAATGTTACCTATGATTCTAAAAAACACAAAAAGAATTATTTCTTTATTCTTTAACTAGAAAGAAAAAAAAGATGGAAATCACTTTGGTACACAAATGGATTGCATAGCAATGAGGGAATGAAAAGTGATTCTTTGATTTGTGTAGCTCCTTAGTGCTTGTATTTTAGTATAGTAAAATAAGGCTAGGATTTGATTGATTGTTTAAATGCTTTGAAAAATAGCTTACTGAGCAAGACAGCTATTATTTTTTATAGCTTTTTCCACTACTAGCTATCTCTAGAGAAAGGGAGGAAAACTACATAAACCAGTTTGCCACCACTGCACATATCCTTGGGAGACAATCGAGACATAAACTTAGGGCAGTGCTGTTCATCTGCTAGATGGTTATGCGTTATATTGGAAGTCCACCAAAGAGAGTGGGAATAGCACTTCTGCAACATTTTAACTGTAGTATGGGCCTACAAAGTAGTCCTGTCAGTCTCTTGTGCAAAACCCTTAAGCATGGATGGGGGCTGAAGCCGAGTGAGATCAGGGTTCAGAATCACGAAGACTTTCAGCAGGTGTTTACACACCTCTTTCCTTCTAAATGGAAAGTGTCATTGTGTCTAAATAAGTCAGTGACTCTTGGTCCAACATGCCCAGATCACAAGGAAGGTAGGGAGAACGCTCTAGTTAAGGACAAAAACAGATCAATAGTTTCTTGTGAACTCAGACCTTTCTAGATATCCAAAGAAAAGCTATTTTATATGTGCATTTCAGTGCCTTTATTACATAGGATGAAGGTGCAGATCACTCTTCACTTGCAAATGAGGAAACCTACTCCCTAGGGCTGCAGTGCTGTGAGTGATGGAGACCTTGGACTGATCATTGGCTGAAAGGGCTTTAGATATTTGAAAGAACAGAGATGATGCCATTCTCCTCAGCTTCAAAGTATTTAGCTATTACATGCTGCGTAAAGATTGAGAAATAATCTTTGAAGGAAGATAAGAAGGGACTGTGTTTCTGTCAGTTAGGCTTTAAAGTTAAGGTATGAAATTTCACTGAACACATAGGACTTGGTTAGGTCCTATTTAAACCTTTGTAACAGCAACATGTAGACAGCTGTATGAAGGACACCAGTAGATTTATTGTTCAGTGAGTTTTGCTTGAAGTTATTCAGGATATTCCAAATAACAGGTACTGCATTTTCTTTGTTAAATTTTGCAGCTTTATGGTGACTGGAAAATAGTAGTATCTATTTATCAGTATTTTGAAAGATTCTGAAAAGAACAATAGATCTGAAAAACCATATTCATTAGCAAAGAGTCATGCTGGGATGTGTGGAGAGCGTAACACACGTACATAATATTCCTTTAAGATTTCCTTGTCATGCTGCACCTCCTGGACACTAAAGTATCCTGTTTATGTGTGAGATGAGGGTTGGCTGTGCTTGGAAATCTTGCATGTTCCCGGGATGATTCCCTTGGATCATCCTAGTAAATAGTTGTGATAGATGAAAGCAGTACTCTTAAACCTGTGCACTGTCAACGCTGCCTTACTGTTACAGAGCAGCCTGCCCCATTTCTATTTTTCTAAAGTGCTCCACCACAGACGCATGTATGCAGTGCTCAGCACATGTGACTAGAGAGAGGGTGAAAGCCGTAAGTGATGGATCTCCGTTAAGTGGTCAGCTGGAAAATGCTGAAGCACACTATGGTGAGGTAGGATAGACATTTGAATAGTCTAGAGCATAATCATCTGGAAGGCCTTTCTGAGGAGGGCGGTTTGCTGTATCATAAAGATGGTAGCATGGCTGCCCTCTGGTTAATTATGCGCTCTTCTAATGATTTTGTTAGAAAGAGAGCCACCTACACCACATTTACCTGTATCATCGGTCTGTTTGCAGAGGAAAATTAGCTACTCTTGGGCAGCTCTTCCTCTGCTGTGGGGATTGGTAGAGATGGTAGCAGAGCAGAGTCAACCTAGGGTAGCTCTGGGTTTAGATCTGGTGCAGCCTGTCTTCTTGCAGTTGGGATCACATCATGGTTTGTAAAGTTTATACATGCTGTTAAAAACAGCCTATGTTTCCACCTGAGTTTGAGTTCATTAAATGTGTTGTAAAGCCCTTTGTAGTGCTGCATCCGCACCCTGATGGTGCTTGTAAGCCCTGCTGACCCAAGGCAGGGAGAGAACATGTCTTCCCACAGGAACACCCAGTCCTGTCTGTTCTGCAGCTTGGAGGACAAGGCATCTGAGCCTTCAGGTCTGAGAATTAAGTACAAGTAAGTAGCAACTTGTACTTTTTTCACTCTGTGGTCACTCTTTTTCACTCTGTGGTAACTCATAATCCTTTTAGGGCAAACTCAAACTGCTCTGCTTATACCAGTGCCGAAGGTGTTTCTTCTGTTGGTAGATCTCCAATCTTTGCAAGGAATGCCTGAGGGGCTACATTGAGGCTGTTTTGGGGGGCAATGGAATCACCTGTGTCGTGTTTCAGGGGTAGTACGTGGGCAAACATGCCATGAAGGTCTAGCAGAGAGTCACAGGTCAGTCTCTCCTGTGGTCCTGGAGTAACCCCCATCTGCACTGCTCCCTGCTCATCTCCCAAAGTGCCTGTCCAGCCCTGGCATGGTGAAGGTGACTGTATTTTGCCAACTTCCGGCTGCTAAGGCAATTCTTTTTTGAGAGTTGGCCCTGGAATAAATGCTTAATAATGGAAACAGAGTAAGAAAAGAACTTTAGATAAGGCTTTATATGATTTGGTATTTTGTAGCTGAGAGGGGGGAAAATGAGAGCGTGCTGCAGTGGAGATTGACATTTGGAGTCTGATCTGCAGATTGTGAAATAGAAAGGAATGGATGAAATTCTTGGTAGGCACAAAGTTCAATTTTCGTGTCACCTGATCTTAATGTAGCAAGTGCTACTTGTGTGAACTTCAGTCGTCTTTCCCCTAGCTTCCCTCCTGCAAGATTACGATCTTACGGCACAGCTCCTGCACTAAGACTCACAGGGATTACTAGTGAGATATGGCTGTTCCTAAAATACGGAACAGGCTGTGAAAAGCAGTAAGAGAAACTAATCTCAGGCATCTGTGCATGAGAAGAAAAAAATATTTCTGAGCCAGAGAGCACTAGATATCTGTAGTGATCACAACTGCAGTTATTTGCCATCTCTCCTCTAGTAGCAGAGCATGGGACTTTGTGCTTGATCTGTGGGTAGGAGTTTCCTACTATAGCAGTCACTCTCCTGTGTGGGATTTTGAGATTCACTGGTCTTTGGTGCAAGTTTGAAGCCTGAGCCATGGGGTGGAAGATCCAGACTCTGTTTTCCACAGCAATGCATACATTTTACATTCACTAGTCCCTAGGAAATATCACCAATCCCCACTTTAAAAATCAGCATTTGCTTCTACTGCATTTTGTGAGGAGTTTGATCTTGTGCTCTGTAGTAGTTGTCCTTCAGGAAGGAGAGGCTGGACTCTGCCTGGATGATTTCCTTTAGGTCAAGCAGTGAACTAAGCTTTGGGTGCTAAGCTTGGGCATGTTTTGACATACATAGGAGCAGGAAGTTCAGAAACTTGGGAGACATTGAGATGAAATATGAGGCATCTGTGGAGTTTGCACAGAGCCAAAGATGTTCAGGCCTATAACTTAAGACTTAAGCACTTAATTGTTAACACTGATATCACTGGCATGCTATAAAATGCATTAAATCAAAATTTCCTGTTAATGGGCAATAGTGCAACTCAGCACCACTGTCCATTGCAAAGTGGGGATGTTTTTGTTGGAAAGTACTGATTTGCAGGGGTTGGAACCTCTCCCAAGTAGTTTAATTAAAGGCTCCGTATTTTCCAGATGGGATTTCTGTTCAAAATCAAAGCAAGAAAGCTTGGCTAGAAGACAGGTGAATGCGCTACCCGTCAGGCCGCAGGCTGTTCTGGAGTGTATGTTACTATCTGCTCAGGACATTTCCAAAGGTTTTCTTGTCTGTTTGGTTTGTAACCTGAATTACTTCCCAAAGGTGCTTTATAACAGCCCCACAAGCCATCACACTGTTGGAGTTGACGGAGCTGTGAACAGCAGCAGGAGGAAAGGGGCAAGCCACTGACACTATAGAGAAAGTGAGAACCCTTGGAGCTGCTTTGCTTCTGGATAGACCTTTCAATTTTGCCTCCTGAATGGGAAACATTGCCTTGCTGCAAGAAAGAGGGAATATAGATGTGAAAGCCCAGCATTCACATGCACTTGTTTTCCAGTCAGGTATTGATATCCGTAGGAAGAGGGTTCTCAGGGCTGAATTGAGGTATTCTAATCCCAATATATGACATTATTTTAACATCCTTTTTTGTCTAAGCAAAGGAGCTGGCTCTTCTTTTTCCTCTGCATCTCAAAGATACAGAGGAAAATAATAGCAGCTTTGTATAATAGAATTGCAGTAAAGTGCTCCAAAGAGGGAATATATTTTGTTTTGGCTCTTACTTAGAGAAATGGTGAGAGACAGTCTTTTTAAAACATGATCAGACCTTTGCTTTCCTCCCCTTACTTTGATGCTAGATTGAAGCCTGCAGCATCTTTCTAAAGAGGCTTATAATGGAAATGGTGAGACATCCTTAACTGCAGCAGATCAAATGATTGCCCTCACAATGCAGCCCAGCATGGGAAAGTAACAGCAGTTTAGGAGACTAAAGGAAAGTATGAACTGTCCCCAGAAGCTGTTACCTTAGAGAAGTTTATCTCAGCCAGGTAATTCACATAAGTCAGGTGCTGAATGGAATTTACTACTGAGGCAGCAGTGGTATACACAGCGCTATTTGTATGCTCTGTATCTAAGCTGCTGTATTGTGCTCAGACATAAAAAGTCACCTCTCTTTTCTGTAGGAGCCGGATTAGATATTAGTGATCAGAAGCAATTGTTTTCCTCACACAGATCACTTCTTGCATGCTTCTTGGCATTTATTCCCTTGAGTCTTTCTGCTCCCTTGGACAGGCAGCAAGCATGGATCTGCTTCTCCAGCATGCACTAGATAAGGTAGAAATGGAGGGCCGGTAGCCTCCAAGGAGGTCCTTCATAGTAGACCATGTGAAAGCAGAGCTCACCGCCTTGGAGAGGAAAGGGATGGCTGCAGATGGGCAACAGGAAAAAGCTGAGGATGGCGTTTGAGGCAAACAGGGTTTCCAAAATGTGTCCCTTTCAGGAAGCCCCTCGTTTTCAGAGCAACTGAGTCTCTCTCTGCTGTGGACAGCAAGAGCCCATGTCAATCACTCCTTCAAGAGAAGTCAAATGGCAGGACTTAACAGTGCAGCAATTCCTAAAACATCCTCCGTAACCATGGCAAGTTGACAGCATTCTCTTTATTTATGTCACTTCAGTGGTTTGAGCCTCTCTCCTCAAGTCAGGACTATGATTTATTGTGGCTTGGACACTGCAGATTTCAGAGTGGTTTACCAAAAGCACTGCAATAGCAAGCCATCAATTTTCAGCATGGAGGCAGTGCTGAGAAAATAGACCCTGCTGGTCGAGGCAGCTATCACTGAGGCTGTCCTGCTGTTCTTGGCCCACATAAGGGCACAGGATGTCTGTGAGATGACTGGTCTCATCCATAAGCCCATTAAGCTGATAAAATGTGTCCTACCTACATGGGAGGGCTGGCTTGTCCTTTTTTTCAGAGTTTTCAGATGTACCTAGAGCTGTTAGAAGTCTCTTGAGAAGCTTTGTGCCCTGTGCCACAGTTCTGACGTAGAGCTGAGATAGCTTTTAGGTGGGAGAGGATATAGGTGTTTAGGCCAGATACTCACTTTGGTGCTGTGAACCTGTACTCCCTCATGCGTCACTTAAAGCGAGAGGAGGGGAAGATGCACTCATAACTGCAAGGTGTGAAACCCTCGATACTCTCAGTGCAGCTAGTCCATGACGTTATTCAGAACAATGTTGGCAGGGTGGCATGACGTTTGACGTGTGGGGTTTAAGCAGTGTGACTTTAATCTGATCAGTACAAGTCTCTGTTGTCTGATGCAGAATTCATATAACCTTGATGAATTTCTTCAAAATGCTATCTCTATTTTCTGCTGCAAAATGGGGTTTGGGAGATTTGTTTTTCTCTCTAACTTGTGTGTAAGTTATGAGTATTTTGGGGACAGAGCTGCATCCTTCAGCAAGCATCAGTCACCACAGAGTTCCAGGTTTAGTGGGAGCTGGCTGAGGGTTCTCCTTGACCTCTCACTGCCGATGTGAAGCTCTAAATCTTTAAGACTAGTGTTTTTAATTGCTAATAGTGATGATTTGAGTTCCACTAATTATGATTTATTTGTGGGGATTTTTTTTACTTGTGTATCCAAACAGTTGTCATTCACCTAAATGAATGAGAGGAGAATAGAGGAGGGAAGATTCACATGATTGATGGGAAGAATTAATTTCTTCTAGCTGTCCAACAGCATAGTAATTGGTATCTGGGGCACAGCTGTGAAGTGCCACATAATAGCTGCCAGTGTCATATGTAGGCAGATGGTCTTAATGTTTTGGACTGGAGATAACACTGAATTTTAACAGGTGACAAAGGGATTGGTGTGGTGTGAAGAGAACATCACGCTTCTTGGCTGGCGACCAGAGCTGCACTGTTGTGTTGTCTTACTACAAGATGTCCATGAACATTTCCCGCATCTGGAAAGATGCTGATGCTTCTGAGAAAAAAAAAAAAAAAAAAAAAAAGGAAAGGAAATATGAAAGCAGCAGCAGAGAGGTCTATGAACTATAGCTGTCATCCTCCCATACCCTTTGAGCATACTGGTTTGTTTGTTTTCTTGATGGGTAGACCTGGTTGTCAAGTTTTTATGTCCATGTATTTTGCAGAGAGGAGTCCCCTTAACCAATAACTGAGAAGCTCATTGTACCGATGGAAAAGTGCTATTGAGACATTCATACATGGCACCATGTAAATGATTGAGTCAGTCTTTGCAGCCGGTAGAGTTAATCAGAAGTAACTTCTCTGCAGCTATGGGGGGCTGCTTGTGTGTTGCCTCATCGTACGTGACAGGATAATGTTGCTGCTGGCTTTTTTGGATAGCCCAGGAGATCCTGAAACCAGTGACACAGCAGGTGAAGTAGACATTTTTAATAGGAAGAGATCAAACTAAAACTGAGAGGAGACCAGTTTCCTTCAGAGGCAGGTAGCAGTGGGAAGCATGTGAATCTCTACTGATGCTGAAGGGAATCCTTTACCTCTCATTTAGATCCCACCTAATTACATCAGCAGGGAAGCTTCAGTCTCTTGTAGAGATTAAATATTTTCTGGTGAGGAGATTCCTTCTGGGCAAGGAGAACAGCTTCATTCCCTCCCACGTACCTATCAGTGCTGAAACCAGAGGGGGAAAAAAGGAGGAAAGGAAAAAAACATGTTGTGAGCAGGCAGGATTTCCATGCGCAGCCATGGAGGCAGACTTTCAAAGCATGCACGCAGGGAGAGCAGTCTTTGATGTCTAGGAGTGCACATGGTCGGGATCAGCCGACTCCCGAATCCATCGCTGCAGGCCTGTGCAAGGAGCCCCCAACCAGGCAGTTGGTAGGATAGAGGAGGAAGACCCATCATCACAGTGAGGGAGAGAAACTTGGAGGGGAAAATGGAGCTGAAGCTCCTTTTTTTATTATTTTTTGAGATTCAGTGTTCAATTAAAATAAAGGAATTGGATTCAGAGCTGCCAGTAAGGAGGCTGTTTATTTAAGCATCTCTTACTCAAAAACAACTATTCCTTAATTACAAAAGTTGCCCCTTTTGATCTGATCCCAAGACCATTCCTTTAGCTACCTGCTGTATCTCTTGTACTGACTGTAGGTTGTGAGCATCCTGAGTGGCCAGTCTGTCTTTGCTTCTCACACCTTTAAGAGCTACAGATGTAGCTCTTAAATGCTAATTAATACTCATTCTCTCTCGGTGATATCATGAAACCTGTCTCACACTCCTGCTCACTTTAGAGATGAATTTTGTTGTAGCTTTTGAGAGTATGCCAAACAGCTTGGTAGTGCTTCATCTGCGATGCAGATGAAGATTTCTTGAGACGGAAGTTGGATTAAAACAGAACTTTATATTAATTATGGCTTAATTCCTCCTGCCTGATCTCTACCTTAAACATTCAAACAAAATTTGATAAGGCTTGGCAAAATAGCGTTAATAAAACAAAATAACGTGGGTGCATTCTTTTGCCCTTGGATGAAGTTAGTTTGCTTGTGAGACCAAACATTTATTTAATGCTTATTTAAGGTTAATGACAGCTCTTTTCATAGATAATAATTTACAACATAAACCAAATACAAGTAAAGAGGCCTTAAATGATTAAGTAGATTTGTGGAACTACTCTGTTAACATACCTGCAAGACAAATAAACAAAATTGGTATGAATAATTTGGTGTCAGAGTGGTTCTGTATTCACAGAATCCTAATTATGAGCCTAACAATGAGGGAAATATTCCTTTCCTCTTTTTAAATGTGTAACTATTTAGGAAAACAAATTACTTAAAATGCTTTTCAGTGTTAGTGTTGCCTGTTGCTGAACAATTTCAAACACTTCCTGATTATCACTTTATTTTCCCAGGACTGAAGTAGGCAGGTCATGAAGGAAAGACTATAGGTTGTATTCTGTTGCACTGTGCCTTCTCCGAGCTGTGTGTATATTTGAGCCAACCCACCCAGCAGAGCTGGGCTTTTCCTCCAACCCTCCAGCACTGAGGTTACTGTCTGAGAGAATGGGGGGTAAGCACTTGAAGACGAAAGGGATGGAGGAGATGGTACCAGAACTAAGCAGCTTTCTCCCGCATGTCCCTTAGACCTTACCAAAGGTTTCACCAGCCTGGCTGTGCCTCCTTAGAGGAACTGATTGGGTGCTGACTCTACTCAGTGGGTGTTGCTAGGTTCTGCCTTTCCAGAACCTGGCACTCCATCCCCAAATGAGAGTTGCCCTGGTATTGAAAAGTCATCTTGGGTGGGAGAAGCAGGAGCCCAGACCTGCAGGCAGCCTTTTGAGAGGTCTATCCTAAAGACTGTGTAGGGCCAGTTCCTCCCCTGGCAGAAACTCCCACTGTGGAGTAAGGACTATAACAGTTTGCACAGACTGAAACCTTGGCCCTAAGGTATCTCACTTCTGAGAAGAAATGGAAGAGTAGTCTAGAGCTGAACATTCCCAGAGTAAATAGAAAGATTTATCTCCTTCAGAACAGCAGAACACAAGGGGAGCTTTTCATTGGATTACGTTTGTGAGCTGAATTATTCAGCACTTACAGAGATTTCACTAGAGCAGTTTAAAACCTTTTTATCTGTCTGAAATAGCTAAAAGGTCATGGCACAATGTGTGCCTGGCACAGGTAAGAAGTGGAGCTAGGGCCAGTGAAAATAGTAAGAGCTGGCTTAACAACCAGCATTACTTTTCAGTCTTGTCCACTGCAAGACGTTCCCCTGTCTCCCACTGCCATCCCTGAGCAGGTTCCAGCAGAAATGTGTGCCCAGCTCCAGTAGATGCATCTCAAAATGCTACCCTGAAGACCCCATCCATCACTTTTAATGTCCTTGTCATTCACCTATTTCTTACTTGCTGAAACAGCCACTGATCTCAGCAGGAGCAGAGAGGGTTGCCTAAGATAAGAATATGCTGAATACGCCAGTGATAAATGCAGGGTTAGTCAAGCTGGTGTTTTTCTCTTTTTTAGGAAAAAAAAAAAAAAAAAAAAAAAAAAAACCTCAATCAATGCATAATGGAGAAAACAACCATGATAAGCAGCTATTACAAAATTTCTTCTGTTAGCTTGGTAATTGCATAATAACTTTGAGTTAATGCTAGAGTATTTGGGGCTGATGTCTGTGTAACTGACTTAAGTTGCTGCTGCGCAAAAGCAGAACGTGCTGATTATTTCAGATGGCATCGACAAGGAAGCTGGAAGGCTGGGTTTCAAAGCTCCCAGGCAGGACGAGTCTTCCTTCCTTCCATAGTGAATCTTGGTTAGTTTACTTTTATCTCAAGAAAATTTTACTGAGAGACAAAAGCCATGCAAAGTGCATTTCAGCAGATAATTTAACATCTCATTCGCACATTTTTCATATCTCACTCATTAAAGTGGCAGAGACTTGGCACATCTATGATCTCACATTTCAAAATACGGAAACCGCTCGGTGGTTTGATTAGTGGGTGATATTAGAGAAACGTTGTAAAATACATCAATTAAACTAAATTACATTTCACAAAATCTGTTTCAGTACCTCCACTTTGATTCTGAATTTAAAAAGAGCTGTTCTTCCATTAGAAACAGCTGAAAAAAAATTGGCAAATAGATTACTCACTAGGTTCATTTTGCAGAAAATTTAATTAAAGATGACAGCATCCAAATAATAATAGTTCATGATTCAGCATATTAACGAACAAGATCAAGCAATTTATGTTCAGCTTTTGTTACATTTGCCTTCTGGAACAAAGCTGCTCTTCTCCTGCTCCATGCAGGAATGTGGTGGCTGGGATCCGATAAATCATCTCTCCCATCCTCTTGTTGTCCTATGAAGTCTGAAGGAAAGAACCAGGGCTGTCACCCTGAGTCAGAACAACTCCTTTGCTACTATCCAGCTTCTGACAGTGGCCAAGAGAGTTACTGTTTATTCCCACCTTCCCACATGGGAGCATATGGGTAATGCCAGACTGAATAGGTATTTACAGAAAAGCATATGGAAATACATACAGAAAGTATAATCAGAGAAAGATCTATAAATAGGCTGGCTGTTGATGTTGTCCTGACCCCCATAATCCTCTCTTCTCCTTTCTGAAGTCTCATGTGGGATACACCTCTACAGCAATATTGGCCTTGAAATAACTATCGGTATCTGCTGCGATGACTTGAGCTCTCCTGCCTTCTCAGTGCTCTTAGAGATGCAGTCTTCAACACAGGTCAAGCTTGGCTGTCTCATTGCTGAAGTGAGCAAGATTTGTAGGTTGGTCCTACTGGACCGCCTGAGGTGACTGGAAATAAAAAGACTTTGACTTTCTTCATTGGGGCCTGACAGAAAGCAGCAGAAGCCAGGCTAAAAGCAGGTCAGACATGATCGTTCCCAGAATTTTATATTTATATGAAATATTAGGCTGCTGGAGAGAAAGGGACAGTTGTGTCTGTTAAGCTGGAAGAAAGGTCTTAATGAGGCAAGAGGTGGTAAGCACGTGTGTAAGAGGGTAGCAGGAAATACATAATGAGGCATAAAACAAACGTCTCTGTTCAATCTTTGATTTTTAGTATTCAATGGTTATGAATTTTAGCTTCCAGGTCATCTGTTGAAAATATTTTGTGAGTCTCCCTTGAGGCTGAGGACTGGGAGGTTAGAAACAAAGTTCCTTTATAAACCATTTGGGGGAATTCACTGATAGGTAGTGGTCGACTGGCTTTACTCACATAGTTTCCAGAAGGGCATTTATTACACTGCAAGAATATTTTGGATAAGCATATCTGGTTCCAGGGATTTTGATGGCTCCGCTGGGATAGGGTATTGATTTTAGTGGCTACTTTGCCGTGGTTTGCTTTTGTTTCTTTAATGTGGTCTGGTTAGCTTTTCGTGTTCTGTGAGAATATGTCCTCTGGAGATGAATTTGGAGAGATTGGAGACTGTTTGGAAGTCAGCAGGAAGAGTTCTGGAGAACTTTCTTCCAAGTTACCATCTTCTTTCAATTAACATCTTCTTTCAATATATGTTGTGGTTATTTAATGACTTTCTCTGTAGAATCTGTAACTCCTGTGCCATTCAACATTAGCTGTTTTCTTTTTGCCTTGTAATAGCTGGTATTCATGGGACTCCTTCAAAGATTCAATCTGTTTCTCTGAAGCAGAGTTCTTTACAGGTTTCATGGTCATCTTTAGGATCATGAGGTAGATGTCAGGAGGGTTTTCCCCGGAGCAAGTACCACAATATTGAAGGATTTGGCTATATATTACGGCTTTTGTTGAGGATGCTGGTGTAGAGGAAGCAATTATGCTAGCCTGCAGGTTTTTTGTATTCAATAATTTATAGATCTGCTGTTCTGTTAAGTCAGCTATTGAGTCTTGAATGTTGATATTACTTTTAGAGTATTTCAGAGAGAGTTTGATTATTTTTTTAATTATTATTAAATCTGATAGAAATTAGTGAAGCAGAAATTGTGTTCCTGCTTCAGCATTATTTGATGGAGGTACACAGCAGCAATAGAGCTTCCTGTTGCTTTCTCTGTAGCCGTTCTCATGATGCTGTCCTCTTCTTGAATGTCTGTCCTCTGTCTAGAATTTTTTGCACAGCACTTAGACGCGTTGTACCGTTGTTTTCCTTTACGTGTTTGATCACAGAATGAGTTCTGAGTTGGCCTCTTTTGCAGCAGTTTAAGTGAAGAAAATGGATCCACAGATTTTCTAACATCCTCCTGCATAATATAATCTCATGTATATGATGACCATAGGTTGAATTCAAAGACTAGTGATGTCTTTTGTGCAGAAGAAGAGGACATTGATACCTTATAGCTCTTGCCCCAGGTTTACCTTCTGTAAGTGCCCGAAAAGAGATTAAGGGACTCACCTTGGAACTCCACTTACAGGAAACAGTTGGCCCCAAATGTCAGTGTGTGAAAGCAAAAACTACTTCTGCAAGACAGGATTATAGCGGTACTCCAGAGCATAGTACTGAAGTCATTGTAGGCACATGTATTTGAGTGTTACTTTCTGCCCTCTACTCAAGGTACTGTGACCAAGCTTGTTCCCTTTCTGCCGTAAAATTCTCCTAAAGCAGCCAGGTCTCCCTCCAGGTCTCTTGCTCCCAGTCTTTGCTGTACCCAGGCCACTCCTCGTAGACCTGCGGTTAGACGTGCCCTATTTTGGCACAGTTTCTGGTTTAACCTTTCTGCGGGAAAAGACTGACTGCTGAATATTGCATCACAGCATGGCACAGCTTCCCAAGGAGGATGCAGCACGTTAGCACGGGCAGCGGTGCAGAGGTCAGGCAGGCTTGGAACATCCTTCTTGTTCCTGCCTTCCTGGTTTCATGCTGACCAGTTGATGCTCAGTGAGTTGGACTGACTGGATGGAAGTGTACAGTGTTCTGAGGTAGGTTTTTCCGAAAAAAATAAGCGTCAGTGAAAATCTGTCTTGTACAGAAGGGACCTGTGCTGTTTGTTTCTTATTTCTCTGTGCTGCCATGTTGGTCTTTAATGAAAAAGGACTGTCTAAAGTCGGTAGTATAGCTCAAGTGTACAATGGCTACAACCTGCCCTCAGGGTTTGTTTATTTTAATCAGTATGAGCAGTAGTCTTCTCTTGCTGTCTGCTTAGAAAAGCATCTTGCAGTTATTACTTTCACCACGGAGACCTGACCCTGTGGATTGCCTAAATGGGACAGATGGAGCTTGTCTGAGGCTGTGTTTCATCAGCCCCGTCCTTGGCAGGCCTCCCGTAGACATCAGAGCAGACAGTCTGATGCGCTGTGTTTTTGTACAAAAAAAAAAAAAAAAAGAAAAAAAAAAGAAAAGAAAAGAGAAAAGAAGAAGAAAAGAAAAAGAAAAGAATGAATATTGAATTTCATGAAATGGTATTGACGTGTTTACACATAGAAAATAGACTGTCAGATTTAGTAATAAGGAGGTGTCTCTGACCTTATAAACCTCTTGCCTGCCAGGCTGTGAGAGATACCAGAAGCTTACAGGACTAAAATGCAACTTAAAGTGACAAGATTTGCATAGAAAGAAGGCAAATAATCGCTGACACTGGTTCTGAGCCAAGCCCCTGTCTTCATTTTTAGACTTCTTGCCTGATGCTAAGCTTCAGTCTTCAACATAGGTGTTGGTATGGCGGTTTACAACTGTATGATGGTTCCCCCTTTGTGAGTAACTTCTGCTTTCCAGCTGAAAGCAGCTTCCACAGTTGTAAAGCTGTTAAGAGTCACAGTAGTAAGCCAACAGTGTGAGAGATCTCTAAAAGTGCAAATAGCAATGAGAGCTTGCTTAATCACTTTAAATGAGTCAGATCTGTAAGATCCTCCCTTCTCTCGTAGCCACATTTCCTTTCCCTCTGAACCTGAAGTGTATTGACACCAGTGGAAAGCTTCCCGCTGATTTCAGTGAGCTTCAGATTGGGGCCTCAGCGAGGATTTCTGAAGGCAAGAAGGCTGGAATGAGAGTCATATGCCCGTGTGCAGGAAAATAAAAAGTTCTCTAAGGATTTCTTCTTTAGAGGCTGACTTCTCTGGACTTGAGAGGGACTCATCTTGCCAGAACACCTGAGTTACCTTGGTAAATTAGAAAGATCTCCAGCTTGGCTTCTCTTCCTCTGCTAATTGTTTATGTTGAAAGTGTAAAAAAGGTCCTGTTGTTCCAGAGCCCATGCTCAGGTAGCCTGATGCAGTGGAGTTCGTTTGACTTGTATTTGAATTCCCCCAATTCAGCACCCAACCCCTGAAACTTTGATTGCAGTTACGTCATTTATTGCAGAAAATCATAGGAAAAGTTAGATTTTCTTTCTTTGTATCAGAAATTATACACAGATTTAAAATGTATGAGCTGTCATATTATGCTAATTACACAGGGATCCATGTTTCTAAAACTACTGAGATCTCCTGTGGCCTATCCTATTGGATGGATTCACCTTTTTATAGGCATAATCTGCACATCTCTGGCTTGTTTTTTATTTATAATTAACTTTCTTTTTACTTTGGTGGTTAATTGTAGGGTATGCTTAGAAAAGGGCCTTTTTCATCAGAAGGGCATTAAAAGACCTAAGCAAAGGTGAGAATAGGATCTTTCTAGTTCATCCTAGAGTAAATAAATAGTTACAGCCTCGAGAAATGTACAGCCTTTGTCCTAAGTGATGGAAAGGAATTACACATTTTTATAAAACCGTAATTCTACTTTCTGCCATCTTCACTCTGCAAGGCATCTTAATGATTTCAGAGAGATTTAAATATGAATGAGCAAAGGAGATTCTGGTGTAAAGAATTTAGTTTGGTTTTTAAATCATCATCGTATTCCAAAGTTGTAAAATTGCTTCTGTTTCAACCTTTTCTGAGACCAGAGGCACAAGAGGTAGTTTGGTTCAGGGAGTGGTCCTCGATGCCGCTCTGCTCACCTCCCCTGCTTGCCTTCTGCAGAGAGAGACAGAATATAGTAAAAACGCAGACCCCTTCATTCTCCAGTCTCTCAACTTGATTGTGCTCTTCAGAAGAGAGGAGATCTTTATGTTAAAGAGAGGAACTGGAAAGTGCAGATGTTTGGAAAGCTTGAGAACGGAGCTGTAGCCCCTCATCAAGAGAGTCACCTTGTCATGGTAGGTGATTGTATGAGCATCTGGTAAACAGCATGGCTTCTGCCTTCACGTTCTGGTGGTTCAGATTAAGAAGAGCAAGACTGGGAAGGAAGAGGATACAAAACCTGAAAGATGCGAAATGTCATGCCACTTGCCCAAGCTTATGGTCAGATCAGTGCTAGAGACTGGAATGACTCAAAGGCATCTTCACTGGAAATGTGGGGAAAATAAACAGTGGATTGGGCTCAGTGCGTATTATCACATTCTGAGGACTTCCAGAGAACTGTAACAAGTCATTGCAGTGAGGAGAACAGTGATGAAAGATGAGATTAACCTTTCTGAAGCACTCATTCAGCTTACATGCAGATTTTTCAAAACAGCTATGCAAATCTATTGATCCTAAAGGTCTTCAGAGACCTTATGGCAGATGCCTGTGCTTATTTGGAAAGTGGTATTTTTTGTCTTTATTTTTTATTACGTTGAAGGGATAGAAGGTCTGAAAGCAAGAAACCAAGATTTTGTATGTCTAGATATACAAGCCAGGGGTGTGACCAGAAATGAAAACCGGTGTGGTAGATCCTGATGGAAGGGGAGCAGTCCTTTTCCTCCACAAAAATGGAGTGTTGCAGATTTGAGCATCTCTCTGCATCTGCAGTAAGGCACGTAATGTTGTCACTGTGAGGGGAATGATGAAGAGCAGACTCAAGGTATTAAGTGCTGTGATATGCCAGGCACTGCAGATCATTGGAACTATTCCAATGTCATTAACCATGGGGACAGTTTTGTAAGGATTGTGGCATGTCTTCCATCACCAGAAACGTTTGCAGTTGTTACCTCAGAAGAGTTTTCTACCTTAAAAGATGCTTTTTATCCAAAGAAAAATGAAGTCAGGGTAAACGTATGGCATCTGTTCTATAAGAGGTCAGACTATAGAGTGGACCCTTTTGGCCATATAATTTCTAAATTTGTGAATAATGGAGAACATCGTAGTTCAAAGGTTGCTGCCCTGGCGGGAAGGCTGTTAATGGCTAGGCAATCTGCCTGAAAACTTACTTCCCTTGTGAGCAGAGTAACTTACCTCAGTGAAGCAGTAGTCACGGTAAATTGTCCCTACTTTGCCCTTCGTCTCAAGGTAATAAATACAACCCTTGTTGTATTTCCAATTTGCAAAGACTTTAGTCTCTACAACTTTAGTTTCTGTGACTCTTATTCTCCTTTTCCTCTCTATGAAACAAATTTCAGGACTTCACAGGCAAGGCTTTTTTTCATCCTTTTGCTCTTTCAATTCTTCTTCTTCTTCTTCTTCTTCTTCTTCTTCTTCTTCTTCTTCTTCTTTTTTTTTAAGATCCTTCCATTTTTTTTCTACTCTTTTTTTCTCGACTCCCATTCTGTGCCCCTCTCCCCCAACTGAAAACAGCTCATTCTGCCAGACACAAATATTGACACAAATATTTTTAGTTAGCTTTCTCTTTGCAAATAGAGAAACAGTCTTGCACCCTATGGCTTTAATATTTCGGAGTGGATGTGCAATCCCACATACCACATGACACCACATGCATTTAATAGGGGAGGGAAGCCTTTCGTAAGGGTCTGCTCTATTAGGGAAGAAATCTTTACCGTAAGTGTTTAAGTTTGGGGATGATAAGGTGTTTCCCATTTGGGTATACATCTCGGTCTTTATCTCACTTCTAAACAGATACTGTAATTTATTTTCCAAAAGACAGCACAGCATTCATTTTTTTTTGCTTCTATCGGGTGGACGTCTGGTGACTGCTTAGAAATCTCAAGTTCAGCAGTGTCTTTCCAGTGTATTAGTATTGAGTGTTTCTCAAAGTAATGCATATGGTTACACTTTCTAATTCAAAGAATGCTGATACTGTGTCCATGTCCTGGATGCCTAATTTCGCATTGCATGCAATTTTTTTTAATGTGGTACCACAGGCAATAAGATGCAGTCTCGAATTATTAGTAGGTTGTATTGCAAGAAGCATGTGGAAGCAACCTGCCTGCTTTCCTCCCTGCCCTGCCCCATCCAATGCTAGCATAAAATTTGCAGAGCAGAGGGAACAGCTTTATTTTAAGTCTGTGAAACAAAATGCAATGAACTAGAAGACATGATGTGTTCCACGGTCTATAACCAATGCATCAGCACCCCGCTATAGCCCTTTCTGGTGGGATTTCAGTTAACTTTCTCCTGATGACCACAACCCTACTGAAAAAGCAAAGAGATGCAATTTGATTTAAGAAATCTGCACTTCAGATCTTTCAGTTAGGGATGTGGTTTTCTTGGAATGGAACTTTCCTCTGAGTGGCGACATCCCCTTTGGCAATATTTTGGTGGATTTTGATGAGCGAAAATGAGAAATCCCATTTTACTGCTGGAAGGACATGCTCACTGCTTTTTCACCTTGGTAACTCAGATGGCTCAACTGAAATTTTTTGTTCCCAAGGGGAGATAGGTTTCAGTGAAGAATTAAATCAAAAACACTTGGGCAACCTCTCCTTCTCCAGAAAATTGACACTTTTCTTCTCATCTGAGGGAAACAGAAACAGCTGTTGAGAAAGTAGTGTTTCATGCAAGATGTAAAATTCCATTTTCCTGCTAGTTCCCTTGAACTAAGAGACTTGAATGCCCACTTACTAGGGGCTTTCAGTGGAAATCGAAGCCTTGAAAATGTCAGTGAATTGCAGTAACATGAAACATCTGCCTGAAAATATTTCTGTATATTCATCCATCTCTTCGTGGTGTTTTTTTAGCTCTAAATTGTCTGTCTCTCTGTCCTTCATATTAGGTACAGATTTGTGGAAGCAAGGCCTCATTCTGTTAGGAGCTAGAGAGGCACATGAATACTAACTGTTGAGTTGATATTAAAGAAAACAGTTACATTCTTAAGGACGTTTTTCCTTGAAAGATAAAAATGAGCTGAACATTATTTTTCTATGTAGTCTGGTCTGATCTCCAAAAGCAAATCTGTTTCTGTGGAATGGTGTAGCAAGTGGATTTATTTGCTTGTTGACATCAGAGATCACAAAGGGGATTTTTTTTTCACTTGGGGGCTACCTAATCTTAATTTTTTGCCATCTAGCATCTGTCCTCTTTTGAGGCCTTCTGTTGACTGGTAGACAAAGTGCAGAATATCCCTCTTGGACTTCAAAAATGTGTTTGAAGTCGAGAGAGAAAATGATGTAGTGAAGCTCTTAAGAACACACTCAAAGGACACACAATAATTAAAATACATAGTTCTATTTCAGCTGTATCTTTTGAAGAACCTTCCAAATTGCTGGCCAGATTCTTCCAGGATGAAGAGCTCTGTTGTATATCAGCCTCCCATTAAGTAAGTACCTCTTACGGCATGTCCCTGTAGGTCCTTTCAACATTTTTCCGAATTTCTACAATGCGTTTGACATGTGAGGGTAGTTACAGTGATGCTGCTGATAAAATCTGAGTGTGTTTAATTTTGAATGTCTCTGTGGGACAGTGGATTTTTGTTTGCATCATTAAAAGAATGCTAGGGAATAATCAGAAAAGATTAAATTATTAATAGTGTTTTTATTAGGAAGTGCCAACTTGAATTTAGTAGTTGTGAATTGTACTCTGTTTGCTTCTTTTTAAAAAAATGCAGTTTAGCTGTTTCCTTTAATATTCATGCTCAAAGTATGCTTCTCCCGTATCATCAGAGCAGGTTGATATGTGGATTCCAACTTTCTGGGGCTAGTAGTTACTAAGTAACAGAGATGGTACAACTTTCCCCCCTTTAACCCCACTTCTCTAGCTCAAGTGTGTTGCCTGGCACAAATCACTGCAGGAGTCTTTCTGACAACGTACCTACATATTTTAAAATATATAGAGCAATCAGATCAACAGTTTGTCGGAGAAACATAAAACACCCGCGCCAATCAACCGAGGGACGAAAAGCAGCTGTATTGACTTGAGCCAGAGCTTCATTTAGCCCAGCGTCCTGTCTCTCAAAGCCACCAGCAGCAAATATTTAGGGAATATCTGTGAGAGATGCTGCTCGTGTTGAGTATTTCTGCTCCTGGCCTTCCTTTTCTAGAGTGTGCCAGTCTGCTGTCTTGTGGCCTCCTGGCTTGAAAGGTGCGTTTGGATCAGTGCATGTAATGATGACAAGTGGGCCAGTCTTCCAGGAATTTGTCCAATCCTGCTTTTGAATGCATTTCTGTTTTGCACTTCCCCTGGACCTTGCAGTGATGAACATAACAGCTTGATGGTGTATGGTATGGATAAGTTACCTGCGTTGTGTCTGTTTTTACATCTGGTTCTCATTGGATGTTCTCTAGTTTTTAAGGTTTTCTCAAAAACAAAGCATAATGATCCTTGTACATACCACCCTGAAGGGTTAGGAAACGCTCTCTTCCTACCCAAGCCATCTCAGGCCACGGAGATCTATTGCTTGCATTGATCTATCTAAACACTGCTTACCTAGCTGGAGAAGACCAGGACAAGTTGACTCTTCCTTCTAAAGTTCCCTCATCCTTTTCTTTTTTTTTCCCCCCCTTCCATCTCCAGGTGTATCAGATGTGCCTGAAAAAACTGTTAGAGATTTGTTCACATTCTCTTTTTGTATAAGGAAGAGAAGGATGGTGGGTTTCCTGGAACAGTGCAGTAAGGAACACCCTTAATGTTGGTAAATGACTTCTGCCTGCTCGCTAGCATTGTTCAGCCAGACTTTATCCTTTTCTTTCTAAAAACTGCCTCCACAACACACTTCCAGTGAGTTAGTTACAAGTAATCTTGAAAGGAGAAGGATTCCCAATCTGCTGTATTATTATCTACAGATGCACTTGACTGTTTTCTTTAACCAATTTTCAGCCAGTGAAAGTTACAGAAGCTGCACTAGGCAACTGTAAAGCACACAGCTAAAGCATGAACCTGAAGGTCAAAGTGAGTTTATTATCATATGAAAGAAAACTGAAAAAAGAGGCAAGGCTGCTACTTTATTTTCAGAAATGAAATTAAATGATACACAAGTATTCTGCAGTAGAGCGCTGCCTTGAAAATGCAGAGCCTTTTGTAGCTGTATGATAAGACAACTCTGGTAATAAAAGCAGAAACTGTACTGATTTTGCACATGACTTTTTAACCATGGCCACCAGATATTAAAAATAACAAAAAAAAAAGAAAAACCCCTATTGTGCTAAGAAGTGGTGACTCATTTGAAAACCCCATTGTTCATTGTTATCCAAGACCATTTCATCTTCCAGAGCTAGCACACTGCACATCTGTGTAGGAGATTGTCAATGCCATTATAACGTTATGCAAGTCTATGACTCATTTCTTAATTTGTCTCTCAATACAAAAAGGATATTTCATCACATCTTTAAAAAATAATAGCAGAGAAGCAAACATAGTGGAACATACTGTGTTTCTCCGTGATCTATTATTGTATGCCCTGTCCTCCATCCAAAGCAAAACCTACTGCTGTCTGGTTTAGAAGGCCTATTCACCGTTGATCTTGAATAGTCTGTGCAAAACTTTTGTTATAAAACTTCCCAACCTAGTCAGAGGCTGAAGTTTGCCATGCAGTTGTAAGACAACAAGAGCTTTTGCTCAGGTGCCTGGTGTGGAAAATTTGTACTCTGAAGAGAGCAGGCTGGTGACAAGACAAACAGTTCCAAAGTTTCTGAACATGCTCAGCAGCTATTCAGGCCCCCAGCCAAGACCGAACTCTTTTCTCTTGAAGGATGTTGGCTGTGGCTACCAGCTGATCAAACTGGAAGCTGAGCTCTTTTGTAAATGTGGTTGAGAGAGAGAATTAGGAGCAACCTTTTGGTGGCAGAATTTCCTCAGGAGCCAAACTGCCGCCACACTGTCACATCTGGTTAGCCATTGCGGAGAAGTTACTGGGCTTAACCCTGTGAGACCAGGGACAACATCCAATCTCCCCTCAAAAGCCATGAGTGCTTCTAGGTCTTTCTGCAGAGGACACTTGTGTTTGCCAAGTTACACGCAATTGGGGTGGAGATACCAAAAATTGTAGTAAGTGGTTTTGTTTTTGGCAAAATTTCTGTTACTAAGTTGGCCTCTGAAAAGGCTTGAGTATATCTCTCTGGTGTGAATTCTTCAGGCTCCACCATCGTCGTGGGAGCTAAGATAATGCATTTCCTGTTGACAGCAATGGAGTAGTGTCTGTTCGCAGCGAATGGCAGAGATTTGTTGTTCATCTCCCTCTGTTTTTACTTCTTCTCCTGTCTGCTGCATCTCTGGTTCACATAGATGTATTGACTGTACTGAGGTTTGTAGTGGGGATTTTTTAAATCTTTGCAGAGAGGCAAACAAAGGAAATATAGACCTGAGAAGTCCACTTGCCCGAAGTAAATTGAATTTTGGACATAACAATATAGGAACTACACTACTAGCTGGAAAGGTGATTATGACCTTATTTATTTGTTAGAAAAAGAACAAAAAGTTTACAATGTCTTTGCTAAGCTGGATAACTCAAGCTACTTGCTTGAATTGGGTTTGATTGTGGCGTGTAGTAAGTTAAGTGTAGTAGTTATGTGAATACTGTGACTTTGAGGCAAATGAACGGGTGGATTTTGTAACTACTAATCTGTAGATCCTGTAATGCGATGAATGACTGAAAGTAAAAAAAAAAAAAAGAAAGAAAAAGAAAGCTTTATAAATTAATTACTGTGTAAAGTAGATTAAAATAAGAAAAAAAGAAGGTAATTTTAAGACGGAGGATATTTGGACATTTATTTTTTGACACAGCATTGGCCTAATCTACCAGACTTCATTAAAGCAATTCAGAAAAGCAACTGCTCCAGTTTAGTAGTAACAGGCTATGAGCTTTGCCTTTGGCTGCTGAATGAAGCTGGCAACTTGGTGTCAGAATTTCAGGCTTGCTGGTCATAAGTGAAGCTGGCAAATGCAACAAGAGTTAATTCAACTCTATCTAAATCCCTAGTGATCAACAGACTATAAATTCTTTGGTATAGATCTCTCTTTCAAATGTGTTTTGACAATATTCGTATTTAGACAGTGTTCAGCACTGTAGTGGAGCAATATCAACTGACATTAGCTCAGATATGACCCCATGAGAAGGCACCAAACCCCCCCAAAATACCTTCAGGATCAGCCACCCACCTACTACTGGATATGTTAAATGAGATTCCCTTCTTGGTGCTAAGACTAGACCTGTCGTAGCTTTGCTCACTCTGCTATTCCTGGTGTTCTTGGTACACAATAAGAAGAAAACATTCATTTTCACACTCCCTGTGATACAAAATGTCAGAATAAATGATTAGTCCTGGCGGAAGGTGAGCAATAATGATGGTGAGGAATAACACATACCCTGTTTGAGGAGAAAGCACCCTTTTGACAAAGCCTCCAAAATGATAACGGAAATTGCTCCAGGTCTTAGATAGATTAACGTATTTCAAGTATCCAGAGTCCCTTCTCCGCAGACCTGCTGAGAGGAGATGAGGCAATGCATCTAGCTTACGTAAAAGGACAGCACCAGGTGGGACCCTGTGGCCAGTTCCTCTGAAAATGGCAGTGATGAAACAAATTTGCTGATCCATCACCCTCATTAGCAAAACCCCCTTTTCTCCAGAAAGATCCTCCTGTAAGCATGCTGGCACCGTGCTGCTTTGGAGCAGTCTTCAGTTGCTGTCTGAGCACCTGAGCAATGAGTTAAACCATACACGAAGAGTGGAGGTTATTAGTCTTGTACTGTTGGAGCGAACATAGCTTGGACCTAGGGAGTGACACTAACACCGTTGTGACACACGAGGGAGAACCTAGCTGAGGATAGGGAGTTCCCAAGGGGCGATCTGGAGGAGGGCACGTCTGATGGTGGTAACCTCAGCTCTCCTGAACAGTGAAGGCCAGAGGAGGAGTGTGGGCAAGACGTTGCCATTTTGCTTGGTACAGGAAAGGTAGCCAGTGTTTCTTTCTGGATTTCATAGCTGATAGACTTGGTCCCTGGGGGAAGTAGATCTTAATCCATGTTACTTGCCCTGTGTTTGCAGGGCACTGCAACAAAGCCTTCCTTTCCACCATGCGCATGCCCGTATGCTACTGAAGTGGTGTCAGTAGTGCCTAGTGACCTGAAGCTAAAACCTCTGCAAAAGAAAAGAAGTGATTTGCTTCACTGGGGGCTGTTTGAGGCTCTTTGCAAATCCTGGTAGACATGACTGTGTTGTTTAAACTTTGTGGTTGAAAGTTCTTCTTTCTCAACAACTGAGCAAGCTGAGGACACGATTGGATTAAAAGGAAAGCTGCCATGCTGAGACTGTTGTACGACTCCCTCAGGGCAAGCTCTGTGCTGGCTATGCTTGTTCCCCCACAAGCCCATTCAAGGTGTTTTCCATTGCAGTTGAGGTTGTGGTTGTGTAAAAGTGAGCTGGCCCTACTTGAGATCTTTGAAAAACTCTTCCGTAGTGTCTTCATCTGGCCTCTTCAGGCTAGAACGTTATGTGAAAACATGTTTGCTCTCATTCATGCTTTATTTTTATTTGCTGTCTAAAGGACAACTTGTAGAGCACATTAAGGTCAACAGTACGAGATGAAAAAGGGAAACTTGACATTTCCAGATGAGAGCATTGGACTCTCTGGGAGAAGTTAGTGGTAGCACGGCACTAATTAGAATTCTTGTTAGTTTGCCAAAACAAGGGCTATATGAAGAGCCACCTGCTGCCTCCAGAATCAGTTTGAGAGGCTGGAGGAAAAAAACCTGCTTATAACATACCACCTATGATGCCTTTTATCTTAGAAATAGAGGTGAAAAATAACCTTTCTCCTGCTAGTACAGCTGGTGATTTCAGCTGCTGGAGTTACCTGGCAGAGTTGAAATGCTCTGCTGGAATGGCAGGTGAAAGCAATCCTGCGAGGTAGAAATATCCAGTTGCCGCTTCAATCTGAAACACTGGTTTTGCTATGTTTCCCAATAACAAATAAGCATTCAATTAAAGGTCGAAGCAAAATGCACCATTTCTGCTGTCTTCTGACAGCAGTTATTGTGTGCATCTGAACAACAAACTGCTCCAGCCTTTAAGACATTATCACTGGAACTGTTCTGCAAAGCAGCAGTGTTGGCTTTGTTCAGCAAGCGTAAACATACTTCTGCCTAGTGCCATAGAGCCATAATCTGGCTTTAGGAAGGAAATTTGTGTTTCAGATTTTTTTTTTTTTTTTTGTTTTAAGTTTAATCACTTCCTGACTCTTTGAAGGTCACCCTTGATTTTTGTTTTACCATCCTTCCTGGAAGCTGGGCCCACTGCATCTGTCTGCTGAGGTTCGCACCATTGGTTTAGCTCAGTCGGTTAGAGCATGGTGATAATAATGCTAAGATTGTGGGTTCAATCCCTGCATGGGCCACTCATTTGAGGGATGGACTAGATAATTTCCAGAGGTCCCTTCCAACCTTACCGATTCTATGATTCATTGCAGCAGTACAAAGGCAATGGAGAGCTGGTCTGATCAGCTCAGGGTCACATTCCCTCTTGAACTGGACTTCCTAAGAGGTACAGAGAGAAGTAGATGATGATGAAGAGCCTACTTGAGGGGCATGTGGCTTTGCACTATGCGAAAACAAACATGCACGGAATAAACACAGCTTTTTAGCCAGCTGCTGTGCTTTTCACTGCAACCAATTCATTTGAAGCTACATCAACTACTTTGGTTTATAGTGGTCTCAAAATTGGACAGGATGGCTGCTCAAATTGAAAACCAGCTGTATGTTAAGCTGGTCATATGGGAACCCTGACTTTTCTGAAAAGCAAACCCTATATTTGCAGGAAGAGATTCCCAGTTCCACTGGAACACAGTGACATTCAGCATGTTTATTAGGAAGCTCAGATTATATAACAAGATACTCCCATCATCAGATTTGGAACTTCTCTGCTTCCATTGGAGCCTCTTTAACAGCTGTGTGAATCTCTAGCACTTCTCCAGTTGTCAGTCTCATGTAGTGGAGGCTCCAGCGCCCTTGCACTGGAGTGCAACTTTCAGTAAGTCATGATAACACACTGGTGGCGGAGAGAAACAGCCCTCTGTACTGGGCTTTAAATGTGCTGTTTCCTTTTTGGGTGGGGATTTCATGCATGCCTCTCTCTAACCTGCTTAGACAGGAGGAAGGAAGGTAGGCAATGCCAGGGAAACTAGAGTCTGCAAAGTCTCGGGTATATATGTTGCATACTCAATTTTGCAGTCGTATAGGGTATTAACGTCATTGGAGCATTGACTTTTCTGTAAAACAGGGGCACAGAATGCCTTCGGCTCTCAGCTAGTTTTGGTCCCACTAAAGTGGTTAAAACTCTCACTGATGGTAAAGGATATCGAGTTAGGCCAGTTCCAGGTGATATCAAATATTTCTTCCATGATACCAGCCTGTGTCCTCGAAATATGGGAAACTTAACAAATGGAAAGTGCTCGGTGATGTTTAATTAATTAGCTTTTTAAAAAAAAATCTTGCCTCAGAGAGGAGGCATTTGAGAGTAGTAACCTACCAAGTGTTTCTGTGAGAGGCTGATGAGACCTCCACACAGACTACGATTTTTTTTGGCGTAGTGCCTTATGCTTGGGTTGAGTCCAACCGTTCATTTCCTGGCTGCTGAAATCAAGACTGAGGTACCTTTTTGAAAGCAATACACATTCCCTCTCAATCCATCCTAATGATAAATCCATTCTAAGTGCTGATTGTTTGGAGACTGGCTAGAAGAGGCCAATTCCCTTGAGTAGTCTGCAGAGCGATCTGCCAGTAGAGGAGCATGTGGATAAAAGATCTCTGGATAAGGAAGAGGAGTTCATGCAAGAATTTACAGCTTAAGTAGGGTTACTGGCCTCTTTGAAATATTTAGCTGTTCAGACTGGGTATCAATGAAGCAGCTGTGATAACTGGACATAAATCAGAATGTATAAGGAGACTGGAACAAGCTATTGGCAGATAGCAACTCCTTCTGTCCTTTTTTTCCAAATCTGGCATTGGTGCCTCAGTGTTTGCTGGGCTTTACTGAATGTGGAGGTATTTGAGGGTGATCTTCACCTCAGTGTGGTCGGCAAACTGTAAGCCAGGAAAAAAGTACAAAAACCTAAAATCTGTTCTTCATCAGGTAGATTGGAAGGGAGAGAAATGCATAGCTGGACCTGCTCCAGAACCAGACGTTTCTCAGGCTAGTCCGTACATGTGTGAATTGTATAATGGATGCCTTTGTGCTTTATGTTCACCTCGGGAGGCAAGAAAATAACCCTGCTCTGCAAAGAAGCTAAAATGATAAATAGTTTTTTTTTTTAACCACAACAAATCACCTTCCTCCACTAGCAACTTTTTAATAGTAGCAAAATCGCGTGGAAGGCCAGAAATGTGTGGTGTCTGCTTTTCGTTGCAGGATTGAAGTTCAGGAGAAGCACAATCAGTGCGAGTCCGCTTCCGCTCCTTTCGGCAGTGTATTTAAGCATATGCTTAACTGGAAATAAAACCACAAATTTCTGTGAAGCACATGAGTTGCTTTTGCCAAAATGGGGCCTTAATTTCTCCTCCTTAATGATTCCTCTCACAGTTAAGCCTCAGCAATTAATAGGCAGTAGGGCAGATGCTTCATGTTTCACTTACTAGACTAAGTGCGTGCCATCTAATGAAGATGCAATGTTCCAAGTTTACATGAAGAAGTAAGATGGGAATATAATGAGAGCGAAAGATCTTAGTGGAAAGCTGACAGTATTACCGCCTTCCCCCCTTGTTTAGTGTCTTTCTTGTTTGTTAAGCTTCAGCACTCCCCTTAACATCCAAGGGCTGAGTAGCCACGTAGAGATAGGGACTCTCGCTGCCGTACAGATACGCTGGCGAGTCAGCTCTGATCCTCAGAAACTTAAATCGGACGTAGATTTAAACTGAAAACTGGTGAGAGGACAGCTAGAGCGTGGAGGGATGCGCTGACTTGTGTGGCTTAGTGCCCCTGCAGTACGGTCCCCCTGCTTTTGCATGAATCGTGTGTTTGAAACCAGAGGAAAATATTTCCTTTACCCCTGTTAATAAGCAGCCCAAATGTTGGGGAGAGCCTCGGAACTAGAGTCAGCAGCCTTGCTGTCAAGATGGAAGCAGTCTGCAGACCTCGAGTTGTCTGGCTCTGATCCCTCTAGGAAATAGAGCCATGGCTTGCAGGGATGGAGCCTGCCAAGACCTGGGTATTCTCTGTTAAGTCTGTATTCCCAGAGTAAAGATTTTGTCACAGGTTCAGGACTGTGGTTTTTTGCTGGAATGCATTCTGCAGTTAAATCTTAGATTTTCTTTATTCTCTCTTCACACCTTCATTTGAATTTTCCACGATCCCATAGTTAGGTTTATTAAACCTCAGCTTAAAAAAAAAAAAAAAAAAAAAAAAAAAGGAAGAAAAAAAAGCAGAAATAATCACAATAGCCTTAGTTGTAGCCTGGCAATCACAGCTGTGGACAACAACATACTGAAGAGGAAATGATGTGTATTTATTTATATTAAATGGTTACACATGAAGCAGAAGAAGAAAGGATTCTTCCTTTTGAATTCTGCAGGAGTATACAAGTACAGCTGAGCTTAAACACCACTAATTTTGTCAGTGCTGTCCTTTTTTTTTTTTTTTTTTTCTGTAATTGTGTAAGTAAGTCACTGCAGGTTTTTGCTAGTACATCAGTTTCAGTGAACTGGAAGGAAAATGAGCAGATCTCACCAAACATGGAGGGTCTAGGGGGCTTTCTGGCTAGAAGAAAGAAGTAGCTGAAAGAAACATACTTTTAATAAGGAAATCACTCAAAAGTAGTTCCGTATGGTTTCTTCACCACTATGAAAGACAACAGCAAAACTAGTTCTTGCCATTCATTCATTGAAAGAACCCTTATGTTATTAGCCCAGAACTGACCAAGCTCCCCCCACACAACTCTTGCATCTATAGATGTGTGGTGGCTTCTCTTACTTCAGCACTAGTTTTTTTAGAACACTGGAACAGGTTGCCCAGGGAGGTTGTGGGGTCTCCTTCTCTGGAGGTATTCAAAACCCCCTTGAACGTGGTCCTGTCTAACGTGCTGTTGGTGAGGCTGCTTGAGCAGGGAGGTTGATCTCCAGAGGTCACTTCTAACTTCAACCATTCTGTGATTCTGTGATTTTGTGAAAGGAAGTCCAGCTTTGTCCTCAGAAGCCCAGATGGACACATGAGTACCTGGGAGCCTCAGTCTGGGCCCTGCGTGGGACTGAAACTGTAAATAGGCTCGTGAGGATGTACTCATCAGTCTTGGTGCTGATAGCTCTCTTATCTCATATTCTCTCTTTTTCCCTTTTACTGACCTTTCTCCTACCCCTCAGTTGTTAAATGCATTTTGTCTGTGCAGGTCAGTTTTCCATTAGAGGAGAAATCAGGCTTAAAGTCTGGTTGTATTTTTATTATGACCGGTTTATTTTCACCACATATGCAGGTTCTGCTACTGAGTGTTGGCACAAACCCAGCCCAGATACCAAAGCCTGCTTCTCCAGGAGACATTTTGTACCCTTAGAGGACTCAGGCTGGAGAGATTAAGGCATGAGCCCCAGGGACGTGGAAATTTCCATCATGCTTGCTTGCAAGATTATTTTTTTTCTGACAGATAACTCAGTCTCACCTCCTGCAGAGAGCCCCCTTTTTCTTATTTCTTCAAAGAGCCCTTCCTTCCATTCTCTAACAAACCAATTTCTCTTTCCCTGTGTGTTGCCTCTCTTTTCCCTCTGTTAAGCAGATATCACATGAGTTGATTTATGGGTTGTTGTTCCTCCTATCTTAGATAGTAAAATGGAGAGACCACATGTTGATCAGTAGTCCTGCTTAAAATTCTGTATTTTCCCAGGAGCCCACTAACTTCACTGTAGCATGTAGGCTGTGCTGGATGCATGCATGATTTTACTAATAATGCACTCCGTGCTGTAATTACTGATGGCACTGCTAACATGGTACTGGCTAAGCTATGGTAATTTTGAGGTATTAATTAAAAATAATCTGTAGAGTTTGCAACAGCCTGTTTTACTTGATTTCTTTATATAGTCGTATAACACTACTGAAATACTTCTTTTCAAAATAGCAAACTTAAACACATGTTCTTCTAGAGGTGAGCAAGAAAATGTGGTATGTATAGATTCTCAGACTTCCCATTCTTGAAGGAACTTGAAGGAATATAAAAAGAACCCTAGAGTTAAAAATGATGTGCACAGCTTCTGTTTCATGTTACTGGGGCAAATACCATCTCATCTCTCAGCCCGTGTCTAGTGGAGAACCCTGTCTGGGGACAGACAAAAGCAGGCTGGCCAAGACTAAATGCAAAGAACCTCGTCATGACAAAGAGCAAGTAAGAAAGCAAGCTGAGAAGCTGGGAGAAGACCTTTGGTGCTTTTGGCTGCCAGTGGTTAACACGGTTCACACTGTGGCTGCTCAAGATCGGGTCAACCTGAAAGACATCCACTGGTGTGGTGTCTTTGCTGTCTCACAAAGTATATATGGTCCCTGTTGAGCCTGGAGCTGAAGATGACAGTGGAGACCCAGTAATATACCTATCATTATCTGCTCATGCTGGAGTTAATTTTCCTGCAGGTATTTTGCTGTAAAAAGCAGTATTTCATTTTTTCTTCCAAATGTTGTTGATGGTTGTAATGCTTGCCAGAGGGATCTGTGACAGCGAAAGGAAAAGAGCAAGAAGCTGAAAAAGATAAAAGCGTGAGTCAGAACTATTTGCTTATCTAATGTCATTGCCACTGCTGTCATTCTTTTAGAGGCCATCCTGACTTGTCATTTTGAGAGGTGAGGGGCACAGAGAGACAGGTAGTGAGAACAGTCACCAGTTGTCCCAGGTCAGGACAATGTCAGCTAACCCAGGAGGCGACACATACAAAACTGTTATTCTATGTCTATCCTTTTATATTAAAAACGACTCAAAAACACCAATGCAGCCAGTGTGGATAAAAAGAAACAAGCTGCCCATTTAGTTATTCCTTGCAAAGGAATATGATTAGGCCTTGAGGCTAAACGTGTGCACTGTGGTCAACCTTGTGATTTGGCTTTGATGACATAAACAGTGATCAATGTTTTTTTCTTTTTCCAAAATTCATGATTTTATATGCTATTTTTGCCTTGGAACTCAGATTGTAATGAAAACATGGGTTCTTTAATGAAAGGACAGTGTCATCAGCAGGCTAGGAATTTTGGATGCTTTTGTATGACTTTTAAATGTGGAAAATGGTGGGGACCACATCTTTTCTCCAGTTTTGTTCCTGATTGTGCTGAAATGGGACTTTTTGATTCAATTAGCTTTGGTAGGGGAATGCTCTGAGAAGGAGTAAGCAATGTGCGTTTCCCTTACAGATGTTAAAGTAACAACCTTTGAGGGAGGGGGGAAAGAAATTTAAAAATATCTTTCTTCACTGAGAATTTGCAATATCTATTCAAATTCTTTTCCTGTTTTAACATAAGAAATTCCAGTTTTCTGTTGGAAATGTAGAAGACTGGTTCTGATCAAATGATCAGATAACCAGAATCCTTATCAGCATTTCTACAGTAAACACTAGGGGTTATCCACTCTGTTGTGGCACTGTCAGCCACAATACCTGTACCTCATGCCCTGTTGTCCTCTTAGACTGGACTCTTCCATGATGTCTCTCTCCTCTGACCAAGAGGTTAGGCTATGAGATGTCATCTGACTGTTAGGACCAAAGCTCTCACGAGTCACGTGGTAGAACTTCAGAAAAGACTGATATGGAAATCAGTGATTTTCTTTTTTCTGTCTCATGAGTGGGTGGGTGGTGATTAGCAGCTAGAGGGGCCAGGAGCAAAGTCTGCTGAGCGCTTGAACCATCCTGCTATAACATAGAGAACCTCTGAGATGCTGAGGTCATGGACAACAGGCAGAACTGATGTGGTTAGTCAAGAGACAACTTCAGTTATGAAAAATCCTTCCACCTGTTAAAGATCTTTCCATCGCTATTGTAATTGCCAATATCATTGAAATCGGCCTGGTTCCATTTAATTTTAATAGTTTTTCCCCACTCCTCATTTTTAAATTGCCATTTCTGCCCTTTAGAGTAGAGCTAAAGGGACTTTGAACTTTGCACTATACACGGTGAGTTATGAGAAGTTTTAAATTGGGGTATATTGAGTAATATTTTACCTCTGGCTTTCACAGTTTTGGTCTGAGATTTGTTCCATAAACTGCAGCAGAGGGAGAAATTTGCAACTTAAAAGGATTGAGTTATATTTATGTTCTGATGCATCCTCAACTGTAATAGACAGAGAAACATTTTATCTCTAGCAGTTGCACTTTGCTCTGAGATTTGCACCTTTTAGAGGGGACTGAAATTGCTCTGCACTTGTAGCTTCTTTCTGTCTGATAAATGGCTTGAGTTTCAGATATCTTAGATGAGTGCCACAGTGAGGAGACCCTAAAAATTAGTCGGACGTGACTCTGAGGACTGAAAAAGATGAGCTGACCTCTTTTTATTCAACATGCACCATTAGAATGAGTCATTTGGAAAAGGAAATGCCAAACAACCTTAATTGTCAGCAGTCTCCATCTTTGCACGATCTAGAGCTTGTTTGTGCTGCCATAATTGCTTTTGATAGGACAATGAATGGTATTAAATCAAAACCAACTGAATGTTGTGATAACGCTACTATAATAAATCAAGATATGCTGATCAATATTTCAGGAACTGTAGGTCCCCGTTTAGCTTGTAAATATGCACAGAGGAAATGAAAACATGGACTATAGAAAGTGATAAATGACCCACACGAAAAGTTGAGGTAATTCTGCCACAACATTGAAAGACTAGTACATAGTGAGGATTTTCTTCTTGCTGAGTCTGCATGTGGTAACGAATGTGTCTTATTGTTTTGCACAAGACATAACATGCAACATTTAGAGAAGGCAATGTAGTGTTTAATGGATAGGGTAATTAAAGATATATCAAGTAATTCAGAAATGTTAGTTGCTCACATGCACCTTGAAACTCCAAAGAGAATGCACAGATAATGCAACTTGCTTCTCCCTGCAGTGTTTTCAGAAGTCTGAAATAGCTCTAACTGACATTTCAGGACTTAAACGATGCTGCAGGAAAACACGTAGGTGTCTTACAACCCGCACTTCTGATCACCAATTTTGAGCAGCGAGCAATTACAACAGCAAAATAATTGGCACCTGATAACAGCAAACAGTGGACCTTTTGCTTTAATTAAAGCTGTTGGTATAATTCAGAACCCTGGTTTTGGCAGCTATGCGTGGTAATGGTCCTAAATTCCATTTCCCTGTCTGCCACTAGCCCCTGTTAGTTTTCTATGTTCAAGTAAATACCAAATGCAGTTGATTAGATGGCTCAGCCCTGCTAATGGTGTAACTCTGGGTTAATTGGGTACCTAGGGTACTAGGCCACGGGAGTAGAAATGGTGACAAGGCCCTCATTGTTCCTTTGTTAACGAACCTCCTAATCGTTTCAAGAAAATAGGAAACCTCATGAAACAGAAGGCACCACAAGTGAAGAGGCCAAGGTGGAAGTCATGTTAGAATCTGCAGTAAAGCTTGGATGCATTAGGATATTAAATGTCCTCCGTAGGAGCTGTACTGCAGAGATAAGCAGTTCAAATGTAGGGGTTTTCACGTTTCCGTGGATGTGAGGAGTTACCTGAAAAGGGTTATCACCTTTTTGAGGCACTGTCATGCTGCCCCACAAACTCATCTTATCTTGGGCGAATTCTCTTGTTTCTTTCGTGTTTCAGGTTCCCACATGTAAAATCAGGGAGTTCCTTATGTGCTTTGCTGGGATGTTATGAAGGTTCATACCAGCTTTATGCAGACAGTCCCAAATATTTGACGGGAATTTCTGTTCTCTTGAGAAGAGATCAGAATCTCCCAAATATCCTGCATTTTGAGCAAAAGACAGAAAATAAAACGCATACAAAATATTTTTGAAGCCATTTTAGTGGTCCTGAGGACCAGCATTTGGGATGGAGAAAGCAATGAAGTCAGTGTGCATCCTATCTGACCTTTTCTTTTGTTCAGTGCAAGTGCTGTGGAGCTTTGCCTGGTGTTTCCAGATTGTCAGGGGCTTTTGAGAATTCAGTTCCCATTGGGAATCAGTGGGATCTGATCCATTACAGCTAAGTGTGTGGGTTTAGGTAATGGGGAATTTACATAGTTTTGGAGGAAGCAGAGTAAACCAAAGTGGCAGTCACCAGAAATAGCTGGAGTCAGATGAGGCAAACTGAAATTAGGCCAGGAAAAAGAGAACTGGAAAAACAAAGTGAGCAATGTGTAGGACACTGGAGACATCCATGCGCATGTGCCATCAATAAAGGAGAAGAAGAGCCTTATTGGTGGGGATCCTGTGAAGCTGAAACGGTAAAGCAGCAGCATGAAGACAAGAAAGGGGTATCATGCTCAGGAGAAAATTTGGATCTGAGGATCTTAAACCAAAGAGTTGGTTGGAATTTGAGGACTTTCTAAGGATTTTGTGCTATCATAGACTGTCTATTCTGAATTCTTGGAGGGCCTTGGAGAGAATATTTTGTTTGGGAAGGTAGCAGTTCCCTGGGGAACTGACTACATTAGATTTGACTCTAATTAATAAGGAGAAGTGAAGGTAACTGGGGTGAAAGCAGTCATGGAGGATTGAGTTCATCACTGTAAAGAGAGGAAAGTGCAAGTAATTAAAGTTAAACTTAAGGAACTAGTAAGGACTTAGGAAAAGCTGATACCGTGAGAAAGACAATGGCAAAGTGCTCAGAAAAGAGAAGTGGGTTTAGAGATGATTGTGGCTGCAACAAGAAGTCGTCTGTGACCTGAAAATGAGTAAAGTACTGGACAAAGGACAAAAATAAGGACACACACTGGATGAATGTAAGAGGAACACAAGCATGAAGGGCTAATGACAGAAAGACTGTTATACAAAACAGTTTATTTTAGCAAGGGACAGATGCTGAGGAGGAGGTTATACAGCCATACTAGAAATGAGAGGAAAGCATGCTCAGACATGGACAGGAATATTTCTAAGGTTTTCAAGCACTTATTTTTGATCATCAGGGTTGGTCTGAGGATCCTTCATCTTGCCTCAGAGGAGCAAAGTCCCCTTAGAGCTTGCCTTTCTCTGATCTGTGTGGCAGTGTGGAGGGGTATTTTTGCTCTTGAATGAGAAAGCAGCAGTAATTGCACCACCATTCTTTTTACAAATGAGTATAATTTCACCTTTGTCTTTAGTGACCTCAGAAAAAGTCACAAACACCCTTGTATTTGATTCTGAGGATGAGAACTGATTTCTGAAGGGTGTATCAGTATGCTCAGTAAAAGGCTGACAGATACTATTGATGGAGGGCAGGACTTGTAGTTTTGAATGGAACACGCTAATCAAGACAAACGGAAATGTGAATTAATGCCTGTTGCCGCTTGTCAGCAGTTGTGTGATAGTCTCCCACTTCCAAATGTGCTTGAGAAGGCAAAGGCATGATGATGCCCAGCTTGAACTCATCACAGGGGGAAAAGTGCCTTCCCTCTAGACTTTGCTCCTACAGACATTTCTGCAGCATTTGATGTTTTCCATGACGTCCTTTAGCAAATAACTTTGCTCTGTTACTGTGAGAAAAACAAATAGCCACTGGGCTGCCTTTTATGTGTTTTGGCACACTCTCATGTTTTACTCGACCTTTTTTGATGATATTTACACATATTGGTAAGTAAACGGGGGGTGGCTTATCAACGTGCTGTGCGGCAAGGCTGGTAGGTAGTTGGGTAAACTTTGGTACCACAGCAGGGCATTCTAAGAATAGCCCAAGTTCTTGAGCTAATTCTGCTCCTGACTACTTCAAATTTGTTCTTTTTATTTCATTACAACCTATTTTTTTCCCCAAGTGTAGTTTATATATTGAGCTGCAATGAGTTCTTTAAGTGTGAGGAGATTTAAGTATTTTATGCTGTTAAGGTAATTTGAATGAAAAGAAAGGCGGCGAATACATTACAGGAAAGCCATTTCATGTGTTTTAGCTTAGAGTCTAATTAGCAGATTTACTTGAAAATTCTCAGAAAATTAATTCCGTCCTCAGAGAATAAGTTCCGTAAAGCTGAAGGAGATGCACTTCATTCGGTATCAGTAATGCAGTGATTTAATCCCTGTGGCAAAACAAAACCGGGTTTAGGCCCGACTAGGGAGCTGGCAGGAGTACCTTCATATGAAAACTTCGTGGGAGTAGGTTGAACCAGATGTCCAAGCAGACTTTTTTCCTTCCTAGTTACAGCTGATAACTGTCCTCACAATTAATGCCACTTTGATTCGGTATTTTGGATGGTGGGTGTTCGCTGTCTCTATTTTGTATCCCGCCGCTCTGGATTCTCAAATATTCTTAGTCCTCTGAGATTATTTTATAGAAAGCAATTCCCAGCAACTGCTTCTGCAATATCTGCACCACTCTTAGAAGCTTCTCCTTGTAACTCTTCTTCTGCAGCTTGGCAGCTTCTTCCTTTAGAGCTGTCTTGTGCTCTGATTTCTGTGAGCGTCTAATTTATTTCTTACTTTTTAATAACCCCTCCCAAGTGCCTTTAACTCCAAGTGCTATTTGATCTGGAATTATTGCTACTATAACTTCACCAGAACAGTGTCCTGGAGCTCTGTCTTAAACAGACATTCAGTATCACACTTCCTGCTACTGTCTGTTGTACCGCAAAAGGCAGCATTTTTCCTTTTTTTTTTCCTCCTCAAATTGCATCCATTTTGCTTTTCTCTTGCTGCAGCTTTGCAAATAGACACATTAAAAGTACCAAGAGCTTTTGACCAGGTTGTTGTAGGGAACAAGACTTCTTGCATGCTGGCTCGCCACTGAGAGATGCGACTGAAACGTCTCTTTAAAGGTTCATCAACTATCGCCCGTATTTGTTACAATTTTCATTGAAGCTGGAGGCATCATTTAACCCATGGCAACGCAACTGTTTTTATCTCTGCCTCTGCTGAGCCTATTAAGCTGTATTTATTGGTTTCCGGTGGGCTAACAGTATCTCTAGTCGTGCTCTGTAAAATAATGCTCAAAATAAGGCTTGTCCAAGTGAGTGTGGAAAGGACTTTGCACCTTGTTCTTCATAAATAATTGGACGGTGTTCATGGTACTGTAGTTGGGGTTTCGTTCAAAGGCTACTGGTGCTAAAAGGGCCTTTGAGTATAGATTACAGTGAGCTTTTGATCAGGCTTTTGCCACGTGTTTGTGACCTAGATTATTGCTAAACCCTTAAATTAAAGCAACCTCTTCTCTGCATCTTCTAGAAGTGCAAAGGCAGTGAAAGCCGCAGGTCAGAGGAATTAAGGCAAAAAAAGACATTGTGACTTTTTATCTGAGGCACAGAGGTTGCAAACGGCAGCTGCCAGTCATGGTGACAGGCATTCATAGCACATTTTCTGCTAGTTACACGTGTCGATCTCTTCCAGCTCATTATGGATTTTAATGTTTAATTAGATTAGCAATTAATTATTCATTAGTGATTAGTGAAATTTAGAATTTGTACCCTGTGAGAAATTCCAGTATTTCTGCACAGATTTTTGTGCCAAATTGTCATGAAAAGGATTGTATCCTATAACTAAATTCAGGATGCCTTAGCAAAGGGGGACAAGACTTGCAGTGTGCGACCTTGGGAGTCACTCATAGTGGTACATCCAAATCTGTGTCCAGCGTTTGAATGCAGAGTGGACAGTGACTATTGTATTAATCTCATGCTTCAAAGCTCATTCGCTCCAGAAGCCAGGAAGGAATGTTTTGCTCCTCTGAGCAACAGTTTAAATTCTAATTTGGTTTGCTTTTTACCTCCTTTTGAAGCTGAACAGAAGCTTTTATAACTAGAAGGGACCACTGATCCTTTTGCCTTCTTTACTAATAGGAAGTTCAGCTCACTTTCTGAGACTCTGGGATTTGTTATAATATCACCTCTTTTGGGCAGAGCCCAAAGCCACTGGAAACACCTCAGTATTTTGTGACTTTTTCCTCTAGCATGTTACAGCTGTGTTTTTGGTGTTAGGAGCAGCTGAGGTCTTTGACATGACATCTAGGGGGATGTTTGATGGACTTCTAAATTGTCCGGTGTCCTGTGTCTGGAGGGACTGAATGACACAATGGTTCTGCCAGATCCTGTATTCTGAAAAGGTGAAGCTTAAAAACCATCTCAAATGGAGACTGGACTGACAGACCATGAAATGGAGGGCGAAAAGTCATTTTGTCAGGGCTGCTTAGTGTCTCTGCACAATCTCCTCATCTTGACCCTGTCAAGTCAGGAAAGAAATCCTATGTGTAACCACCTCGGTGAAACTACATGTATACTTAACTGAAAAAAAAGGAGATACTAGTTCCAGGAGTTATGGGCCCGCTGAAGCCCGCCTTGCTGCAAATTTGTGTCTTAACTCTGAATGCCTATCTGAGTTTTCTGCTACTGATAAACGATTGAGTTCACAGTACTCAAACCTGGTTGAATTTGGCCAACAGATTCCAAAATTACAAGAGAGATGCCATGGATTAGCTAAATTGCATGATTAGCTGTGTCAGGAAAAGAAGTAGTGTCTATGGTTAAAACCCTACTCAGGTCTTCCAAGTTTTTGTTTCTGGCGCTCTGAGATTTCTACATTGGCCTCCTACCACTTTTGTGTGACCTTGGTCCCCGTGCTCTGCCCTTTCATCTCTAGATTAGAGGCCAGATTAGTGATCCCATGCCTGAGACTTCCAGTGCCTCCAGCTCCGAATGGATTCCCCTGGGCATACCTGACAGTGCTGCGGAAAGACACTGTTATTTGCAGGACAAGGACAGCACCACACGTCCTTTCCCGACCCATTTGTAGGGCCAGCCATTGGCAGCTGTTTGCCTGTTCTTTAGATGTTCTGGCACTGTTCGTTTGAACGAGAAAACCTCAAAACTCTGAACAATTCAGAAAAAAAATCTGGCTACCTTTGACAGTCTACCAAAGCTTGCAGTCTTAAAAAACTCCTGAAGTAATACTGCTCAGAAGTATGCAAGTTTTAAGATACTGAAGAGGGGAAAATAAACAGATTAGAGGACAAACTTGGGCTGAATTATCTCAGTATTTTAAGCTGCTGTTTCACAGCTGCCAGCAGCCTCCTACTAAGACCAGCAGGCCCTATGCATCTGGTGGAGGTATTCAGCTGCAGGTGTATTGGAGTGCTCCCAGCAAACAATCAGCATTGTATTTAAATTTCCACTGAAAATTAGTTTCTTCCTCTTTGCTTGCTCTCTCTTGCCCCTGAGAAGATTTAGTGTTTGAGAGAGGGGGGGGTGGAATTAAAGTATTTCAAGAAACAAGATTGATGGGCCCAAAGTTAAAAAAAAAAATGAAATTCTCAGCTGTTCTCCAAGGTGATTAAATTCTAATTGCGGGAAGCGCCTTGCGTTGAACCTGCAGGCTGCACTAGGATGGGTCTATAAGCTCCAAACGGGACCCGCATAGTTGTAGCGTGTACATTGATTGCTTTAGGCAGCGCTGTATCGAGTAGGCACAACTGAATAATGGGAAGGGCTGACACTGTAATGATTCCTGCTCCCTCTCATTATTCCACAGCAACAGGAGACACCCTTGAGGTGTGTGGCGTACTGTTTCATTACAGCTCCCAAGCAAGGGGCTGGCTACCTTACATCTGGCTCCATTCCCCTCGGCTGTAGAAATCGCATCCTTAATTATCCCCGTTTCCTAGGACATCTGCCTCTGGGGCTGTTTTGGGGCTCTCTTCTCTGAGAAGCCCGTCCTTATTCTGGACCAGCCGCACTGGAAGCTGTACTGCCCTACCCAGATAGCTAGCTGGCCAGATGCTCAAACTAAGGCTGCGACTTGCAGGAGTGCCTGAAGTCCTGGGTTATCCTCTGCTTTAAGAACTTAGCTTTATTCCAAGAAACTAAGTTTTGAGTTCACCATTTTCCTGAGGACCAGTCTCGGGACAGTGCTAGGAACTGAAGATCCCAGCCTGCAATGCAGGTTGTTCCTCCTCTGAAGAACCTAGGATAGTCAGAGCAGCCATCCAGAGTGGTCTTCAGGTGCACTAAGGAGCAATATATGCCAGATCCTTTTTTTTTTTTTTCCCAAAAACAGCTAGCAAGTTTTAATTGCTCACAAATTTGGAGTTTTCTTACTTTGTGCCATCCCTGGAATTAAGTGGCCTGTATAGGCAAAGGATAGGAGCTATTACATTCTTTTGAGAAGTGTTGTTCATATACTTAAATGGGACTGAGTTTCTCTGAAAATTTAGCCTTAGAAGTGTGAGTAAAGTAGGTGCAGTACTTGTTGATTGGGCAATGCTGGAGCAAAGATTTAAAGAAATGAACTTGTCAAGCCAGTTGTTTATCATTGTGAAATGCAACCAGAGAGAGTCATGGTTGTTTTATTTGAAAACTTCAGGTATTCTTTGTGGAGGTCAGGAGTGTTTAAAATGATTGTTCATAATAATGGGTTAATTTTTTTTTGGGGGGGGGAGGTCATGGAAGTTTGAAATGTGCTTAGCACTAGTCTTGGAAGAGTTCTCAAGTGCCTCTTAAAAGAGGGATGGAGAGAAAATGAGAGAATCAGGGGCATGTAGAGAAGGAGGGTAAAAGTAGCTGGTGGTCAAGCCTCATTTTACGGAAATATCAAGAATTACTTTTAATTTGACATAATTCTTCTATGGATTGAAGTGTTGCAAAATGAGCAGTATGTATGGAAAATCCTGCCAAAAAGTATAACAGTAATACGTAGGTATCAGCTGGCCTACAGAAAAAGCAGCTCACTTGTCCAGGACTTCCAATTAGAGTCAGGTCATGGACGTGAGTTTAAATCTTTTTGCAAGTATTTGACCCCTTAATCTTCACGTTTTTTAAAAATTGCATGACTCTTTTTAAAAAAACATCTTGAGTTATAACTTTCTGTAAAGCTAGGGCTAAAAGGACAAAACCAAAGTATTTTTTATAATTTTGAGTTTTTTCTTTCTTTTTGCCAGAATGATTCCTTAGAAGCCTGTAAAAGAAATTGCATTTTTATGGGATATTTTGCCTTCCCTCACAGGCAAATGCGTGCCCTTGGAGTTACAGGAGTGCTTGTGAATACCAATATTGCAATCATTTTTCTTCCTACAGACCATATATTGAACAAAATAAATCATGAATTACAAAGGGATGCTATTTAAACATTTTCATCCTGAATGCTGGGACTACAAATATGAACACTTTTTTGATAAGACTATTTGAAAATATTCTGTTAAAACAGAGGCCAAAAACTGGATTTTTGGTTAGTTGACATGATACCCAAAAAAGGATTTTCTGAAAGAAAACGTTGGTGTTATTTTGTTTGTGTGATCGTCAAACCAACCGCTGAAAATGTAGGTATCTTGCTTTAGCAATGTTTCATGGGACCATAGGAGCAGGTACAGCCCTCTGGGTTGCACGGAGTCCAGCTCATGGAGGAAAATGGGACTAAAGGGTTAGTTCAGGTCGTGCCGTGATCTGTACAGAGCCTGGCAGCGTTACTGAAGCGATGTGTCTGAAAATGTGCTGTCTGGGAGGCCGGTTCTGTACGTTTCTGTGCGTGCGTGTGTGCTGAAACATTAGCATCCCGTGCACAAGAAGGACTTTTCCTTGTGGTTTTCATGGCCGTTTTCCTAATAGCTAAGGCTGGCCTTTTATTTCTGTTACATTGATTTCTAAAGGTGAGAGGTGTCATGTCATGCTAGTTGCTGGACGTACTGATGTTCTGGGCCAAAAGAGCATAGACCCTAATTTTAGGCCTGTGGCAGGAGGAGAGAGGGATTTACCTGGTCAACCCCGCAGTTCAGCAGCAGAGTGAGAAAAATACTGCAAAATTTGCACTGCCCAGCTCAGTACTTTTGCGATGTACCATGTCATCAGCCCTTTCACTGGGCCACCAACGTGGAGAGCGGGGAGTTGAAACTCGGGACAGATTCCCATCTGTTTCAATGGGGCAGTCCCCTGAGGACCACTGAGGAGCAAAAGGCCACCGCGCAAAAACTTCCGTCAAAACCTCCCGCCGCAAGCGCTGCTGAAGGCGTCGATGATCAGGGTCGGGCATGACCTTGGCTGCTGTGGATGCATTCGGTTCCCGAGCCTTGCCTCGCCACTGGCGCCTGCCACCCGTACTAGCCAACAGGCCAGCCATCCAGAATCAGATCAGCAGACCCGCTTTTAGCTCCCGATAAATAAGGACAGTTGAACTTATTCTCGTCGTGCGATCGATTAGACTCCAGTGCTAGTAATGTTTTGAAAGGCCAAAGCCCGCTGCTTCCCTTCCGCTGCTGGCGGATGAGCGGGTAGGTAACAGCTCAGTCGACGAGCTGTTTCAGTAAACAGACTTGATGGATTGGGGCAGCAGGATTTAATTTAAGGGCAGGCATAGAAATGTGTGTAATTATTAGTCAATTACTCATCCATTAATAGGCTGCTGCACTGAATTATTAATCATTCATGAACTTAATTCTTCCTCTTCTTGTTCTTTAAAGGGCAGCTAACCCTTTTAAAGAGGGGGAGATGCAGGTAGCTCCAGACGGAGGCAGGGCTGTCATCGTCAGGGGTCTGTTCTGAACTCCGGCGTGCAGAACTATTTATGGTTTACAGCTTCTCGAGGAGTACACCAGGGCTGAGTTGCCCTGACTTGCATATTTATTGTATTTACGCTCTACCGTGTTGGTCAAATGTGGGGACTGTCAAGTAGCCATGTGAAGGGCTCTGTTTTTGATTTTGATTAAATGCAGTCAGAGAGCTCACAGGCTGCTTGGGATTGCCTGTTTTGGGGAGTTCCTGCTAGGTATATGTCCATGCCTGTCTGGCTTTAGCCCTTAGCCATGGTCTCCTGTTTTTATTTTGAGAATCCTTGCCTTTCAACCTTAACAAGATGTCACAAATTCATTTTAAGCCTGCACGAATTAGTTCAGGGGATAAGAAAGAATTGCAGTGAACTTCATCTCTAGCTGCACTGGAAAAGCAAGCTGGTTTTGAAGTCAGCAAAAGGATTATCCCTATACCTGAAGGAAAAAACTTTCTTTCTTCATCCTCGTATTGGAGAGTGGGAAGTAGAAAACTTCTATTAAGTCTTTCAACTTCTGGCAGCTTATATGTTTTGAACAGATGCCGGGTGTGAATAAATCCATGGCTGTGTGTGGCTAAAAAAAAGCCAAGGACTCTTTAAGCTTGCAGAGTTTCTTTCCTGCTGCTTTAAATTTATTTCCCTGTCATCATAATTAGGGTATTTCCTCAAGCGTTTTCATACGCAGTCTACTCCAGCTCATCCATCGAAGTTAAAGGTACTTCTTACAAAAAGGCCATTGTAGACCTTTGTAGGAGCTGCCTGCATGAATTGGGGTAGAGTATATCAAAATTTTTGCAGTAGAGTGCGTCTGCTAGCTTTGTCGTGGTTTTTTGTTGTATTACCGTCTTGTTCTCATACATTTATTTCAGGTTGCCTCTTTCCCTCCCTCCCACCCCACGCCACCCACTCCACCCCCAAATATGAAACCAACTCAGAAGAAACAAAAGCACGACACAAAAACAGCTATGCAGTTGCTTGGGCAAGAAGCTCCACTTAGGTGCCTGGTGTCCCATAGGTCATGTCAAGTTAGTTCTGCAGCACAGTGGTGAGAAAATGCTTATTCTGAAGGGGCCAGTGCATCCATTTGGATCGGAAAGTTTTCGTCTCAGTGGGAGTAGCTTTGATGTATATAAAAGGAGGGCAGAAGGGATGGCTCTGGACCGTCTTCATTAGCAATACATGCCTGGAGTAGAAAACATACTGTGGAAGATGCTTTCTGCTCATTGATCATCTCTCTTCGGTGGCCTTAGTCCAGGACTCCCAGTGCTGGCAAAAGGCATTTCTACTTAACACAGAGCCATAGAAAGGAAGGATGAAAAGAAGACAAAAACTGGGGGCCATTTGTATGCAAATGTGCAGAAACAAGCGATTAGCTTGGGTATCAGTGGGCATGCCAGCTTGCTGCTCCGACTCGAAACAGTGAACAGTGAATTGCTGCGTAACTTGTCCTCCCTGATCAGATGAACAGGGAAGATGGCAGAAAGGAGCGAAGTTCATCTGGCTTAACTTAGCCATAGAAAGGAGAGATGTTTAATTCAAATTCTGGAGGCCCAAACCAAACAGGCAGCTTCTGTGCTACCTCTAAAGTCGGATGAGGTAAGGTGAGTCAGGTGAATTAAACACCTTTTGGGAGACTTATCCCACCAGAAGATTGACATCTGAGTAAGATGGGTTTATCACTCCTTGGAGATGTTGTCGTATTTATGCAAAGCTGAGCTGACTGTGGCTTTACCGCACAGGGTCCAGGTAACAGGGATGCCGAACCTGGCGTAAAGGCGCTCGTGATATCAAAGCAAACAGACAGTGTTGAGATGTAGATGTTTTTCCTGCCTGTGATGACCTTGGGGATTTGCTGGGAGTTTCCTAGCCTTACTCCAAATGGTCAGTGTGTAGTAGAAGCTGGAAGAATCTTCTGTTTAATCCCCACAAACCACAAATGCTATTGACTTGGGATAGGGCTGGTGGTCCTCCCTTATAGGTCATCAAGATCACTGGGCCGGCATCTTGGTAAAGCAAGACAAGGAAGGCTGCCTGCAGCTCCTTGGAGGCCTACCTCAGCAGCTCTTTCTTGACTGTTGGCATCCCAGCCTCAGGAGAAGCTCTCATTAAAGGGACTGCTGTGTGACTTTAAACACTAATATTACCTTACATTAACTTTTTCCTGCCCTTGATGAACGGTCTGGTTGTGAGAGAAGGTCCCCCATGTTCTGTGAAAAGGATAAAGGAAAGATCTTGGGGATTAAGTTAGATCCTGCTGTCATTACAGTTAGTGTTTGGGCAGTCTTCGTGTGTACCTTGCCCAAGCACATGGCAGTATCACTTTTTACCTATAGAAAGTAATTCATTTCAACAAATATTTAAAATATGGGGGAGCAAATCAGCTGTACTAACTAAACCATCACAAGGCCTAGGTAATACCTATTAGACTAGGGCCCAGATACAGGAGAAATTGTAGTCTGTGGCATAGATCAGTAAACCAGAAGATCTGAGTTCTGAGTCTATTTTGGTTATAATATGTGTTTTTGACATCACCACTAGAAAATGGCTGGTAGCGTATGCACCTGTCATCTCTGCGTTGGGCAGATTGCATCCATGAGGGGATGAAAGCTTGGTTTTTCTAGAGTTCTGCACCTGGTACTGGAGAATATCACTCATGCTGTTTCACGATGGCCAAACCTTTCTGGAAATCTGCCCCGCGTTTTAAAGGGGAGTTTTAATAGCAAGAACAGGAATAGCATTACACACCTTTGGGAACCCAAGTCTTCTGTGCTCACTTCACTAGGTCGTGTGGCCTCTGAGGAGAATCAGACTTTTACTTCCAGCTGAATATTCCTCAGTCAGAATTTTGCAAGTGAAAGTGTCATTTTAATTTCAGAGTGGGTGGGAAGTAGTTAAAGTGAAAGAAAGAAAATATTCGTAAAGAAAATGTAACATTTTCCCAAATGCAGAAAGAAATGCCAAGGATAATCCTGTTTTCTCTTCTCCCCCCCCCCCCCAAACCCAGCTGCATGTAAATTTGATTGTAAAAGCTTTTCAGGACAAATATATCATTCTACTTTATCAAAATACATCAGTTTTGTCCTGTTCAAGGTATTTTCTCAGTGCACTGGAGATCTATTTTATCTGTCCTTAGTTTGATTTGTGAAAGAACAGGACACATCTCTCTGTGTTGCAGTAGTTTCAGAGGAAGTTTGTTTGAAGAAAATATTTTGTCAGTAATACACACTGGCTCAATTCCTTGTCGTATCTTCTTGCCATCCATGACTCTAAAGGGGGAAAAATTTACAAGCTGCTTCTCTTGATGCTCTGAGGGGCCATTTAAATGGCTATCAGCAGTTCCTCAAGCTCTTTATGCTGAGGCTGGTCCCTTGACATATCATGCACAGTAACTGGTCCTCAGTATGGAAAAGTAAATTTAAACTGTATCAAGGGGAGACAGCAGACCTGTCACACGTGTTTATCTGGCCTGAACTGCTAGTTGCTTGGGTTTGATGTCTGAAAGTGAAGTTATTTGGCACCAAATAGCTAAGCTAGGGTCTTAGGTACTGCTAATAATTAAACTAGGCACTTAGGCACTGCTGCTACTTGGGAAATGCAAACTGTTGATGCTGATAGCTGCTAAGAGAAGTTAGGGCTAGAGGTTTGAAAGACAGCTGTGGGAAATCAGTGACCTCAACCTGTAGTGAGACTACCAGCTCAAACAGTGCCAATTAAAGAGTTAAAAAATCCCAGAGCTGGGACTGGCAACTAATCAGCTACTTGCTTACAAGCAGGGGGCCATTCAAGGAAAAAGCCATACAACAGAGGAGTGGCAAGACAGTTGTGAGACCTGACAATGTTACTGCTACCCGGGGTATGTTCAGAGCTGAGCGCTGTCCCGCCAGAACCATTCCCCTGACCTGACTGTAGGAAATGGGGCGCTCAGCGCCCTTGCAAAGTTACGTGACAGTCCGTTAAGCGCCTTCACCAAGGCTATGAGCCTTCACTTCTTGATCACTCAGTTTGTGATGTGACAATAATTGTCACCTCATGAGGGAAGGTGAGTGGGCACGAGATGCAATTAATTAGGATGTATTCAGTGCTTGGAGAGCCTTTGAAGAGTGTAATCTCTGAAGAAGGGCACGGCGTTATTATTAATTATAATTGCTACGCCCTTTGGCTTGCTGACTAATTGTTTCCAGAACTTCCTGTTCTTGTCAAATTGTCAGGCAGGACTTCCAGAAATGGCATTTTTAGAGTGGTGAATCACAGGAGAGCTGACAGGCACCGAGAGGTGGTTCTTCCCGCACACATGGTCTGCCAAAGGATCAAGCCACAGGCCATCCGATCAGAAAAGCAGCAGCACTTTCTGCAGCGAGATAAAATACTGTTGTCAGTAACCCATTAGGAGACATACAAGGGAGATGAGCTGGACTGTAAAACTCTTGACACCAACTTTGGATATTATCCTGGTGTAATTCATGGAAACATTGAGTTATAATAAAACATGTCAGGAAAGAGGTTTAAGTCCAAATTAATAGAAGAACAAATGCAGAAGCCATGTGACAGAGGACTTGAAGATGACTAGGAGAGGAGGGATACTGTGCTTTTAGGCTGAACTGGCTTCTCCTGCATTGACCCTGGAAGAGAAGTTGAAAGAAATGAGGCAGATCCAGTTTCTTCCCTTTTCCCACTTCTTTTTTCTATTGAGTGTTACTTTGCCTCCACATGCTATGGGAACCTCTCAGGCCGGTAGGTTAAGGAAGGTGAACTGGAATATGTGCTTACTCCATAGCAACGCTGTCAAAAAAGGACAGTTTTTGATCTGTGATTAAATTCTCAGAGTGAAGAATTTATTATCAGGAAAAAAATGATAGTTGACATATTTGGGGGGATGGTACTGCCAAAAATGTTGAAATTCTTTAATTCAGACTTATAAAACCAGGGAAATATTTGAAGTTTGGCTTTTTGGTTTTCAAGAAAGTCTAAGATTGAGAAAGAAAGGAGACTCTCTTTCATCCCTTGTCATCGTAAAACCTTTGAAAGAAAAAGTTTATTCATACCTGTGCATGGTGTTGTCATACTCATCAAACCGAACACCAGACTCTGAGACTGTCATTAATTTTGCCCCACATCAGACAGCAACGGTTATTGTGTGTACTATACATCAAGGGATGGGGTTTTTCCTGCTTTCCTCCATAGCATGGGGTGTGATCCATCTTGCTATGGAGATGTGACCTACTGAAGTCCCTGCTGTTGCAGGCATCTAAGACACCAGCAGTGTCTTTGGTGTCTCTCCTGGTGGTTCCTAGGATTTTCTAAGGCTTTGATTATAAGTGGTTAATGGGACGATGGACAACAGTTTAGAGCTGAAAAAGAAGGCGGAATAGCTGTGAATGATCTAAGCCAATGTACAATTGCAATTATCCCTCTTCAGTGTTGCTGAAGGATTTTTGCAGAGAACAGCAATAAACGTTTCTGGTAGGTCTGTCTGCAGAGAGGAAAAAACAATGTCAAGAACAACTTGATATTACTTCTTTCTTCCCAGCTCCCTGCACTGAGCCTGAACCATGGGCAGGTGCACAGTACATCTGTTCCTGAGGTGGGATTGCAGGAAACTATTCCCTTCAGAATCACACCTCCATGCCAGTGATGCTCAAGCAATATTTGGAGGTTTTGGGGGAGACCAAACTTGAAATGACACTTGAGTCCCATGTAGGATCCACTGTTGGCTCTACTGTCTCAGATAATTTCCAGCTGCTGTGTACTGGACTTGGCAGGAAAGAGTCAAGAATCAAGATGGTCATGAGGACTTCAGCAAGATGGATGGAGTCTCAACCTTTCCCAGACAGACCTAGGCTTTTTCCTTCAAGCCTTCCATGCACTCTGCAGGCATTTCACCCTAATCAGGTCAAAAACTGTTGTTTTGTCCAAATTGGTATATTTTAACAAGTATTTCCTTACTGCCTCTCTCCTCAGTGCTCCTTGCATGTGAATGTACAAGATTTGTCCCCTCGTTTGGCATTAGCCTTCCTCGCCTCTCATGCTTCTGATCCTGAAATACTCTTCAACACCATAGCTCAGCTGTGTGCTATGTGGCCCAGCAGCCCTTCTCAAAGGCCTGCAAGTGCATTTGCCGTGTCAAGTGTTGGTCCTGTTGAAGGCAAGGCTTCAGAAGCTTCCTAGGCTGATTTGGAAAGGTGACTGTACTGGGAGAAAAGCAAAGAGATCTGGTCTCGCCCTTTCAATCTTGATTTGAAGAATGGGCCAAAGCCCTGGAATGAGATGCCACTGATTGGCAGCTGTCATGAGAGTGAAGTTGCCTGAGTGCGGGAATAAATCATTGGGTACAGTGAGAAGCACTTTTCACTTGCTCTCTCAAGAAGCTACTAAAATGCTTTTCCTTAAACAAACCTTGCTATTTGTGTGAGCTGTGTACCTTTCTGTTGCTACGCATGATGGCTTTTGCTTTAGCCTTTGGGTTTTTCACCTATATTATGGTGATGAGCAGTAATTTCCTGGGTGTGAATGTTAGAAACATGCAAGCAGCTGAAACTGAATTTCCTATCAACTGGAGGAAAAAAACAAAAGATCTAAACCCCACTTCCTTTAGTAGAGACAGCGTTAGTTTGAACTGTCGTCCCCCAATAACTGCATAACTAGTACTGCTCTGTCATTACGGTAGTGTTTGACAAAAATGAGTAATCTGGACTTAAGAAATTGCCACTGTTTGTAAGCAGGATGCCAAACACCTGGCAACTGGCAGGCCCTCCTGAGCTCCTGACATTTGCCGTTTGACATCATTGGCACGATCCAGGTGAGATGCATGCCCTTGGCTACCTGCAGAGGTGCACAACAGAGGCTACATGTGATAAGGAAATACTAGCCTCAGTAAAGCTGACTGGAGTTATCTCCCTGCAGCAGCTGCTGCTGCCTGTCCCATAGTTGTATTGCTATTGTCCTCTCCCAAACACTTAATTGCTTTTGTGAATGTTGCCCAGTCAGTTAATTTTGTCTCCTCGTATCAGCCCACCAACTCCAGCTCACCTTTAGCAGCAGATGGAAGTGCCTGGTTCTACTCTCCATCCATGCTCGTGGTGCCAGCCCTGCTGCCTCTTTCCAGTCCCTACCTAAAGCACTTCTGCAGTTTCTAGGGAGCGTTTCATAAAGCACGTACGGAGTTTAAGAGCACTGCTGCCGGTGAAAATTGATGGGACTCATCACTTCTGCAGGTGCATAGACACGTACTCCTGCTTCCTCCCCCTCCGCCTTGCTTTCCTACACCGTGAGCCTTCTGATGAGGAGGTAGGGTGGCTGGACTGGGCACCACTGCAGCTTGTTTTTCAGGATCTGCAAATGTTCTGGAAAAGGCAGTGGTTCTATGTGGCTTCATCACCATTAACCGTGCTTTATAGGAGGTAATGGAAGAGAAAAAGACTAACACAATAGAAAACCAACATGTATATAGTCCTACTTAACGATACTTTCAATAAAATAGTCCAACACAGCCAAGTATCTCTGCTGCTGCAGAGCCTGACTGGCTCTCTCATTTTTATAGGTTCTTGCTTTGTTTCTGAGCTTCATGTCCAGGATTTTTAGCTGCTCCTGGGGTCTGCATTTAAAATTTCTAACAACCAAAACCTTTTGCTCATACTCCTCTGAGTTCCCCAGATCCCAGCTACCTTTTTGCTGGGATGGTCTAAGTAACGAACGTAACAAATGAAACCGAGAGCAATTGCTCTCAACCTATGTTTCACTTTGAAACTTGGAGCTTGTGGGTGGGCCATATAAGCCTAAAAGCTCATCTCTTTTTTTTCCAGCTATCTCAGGCAATCAAGTAAAAGATATTACCTCTCTGTATAAAACTTGCCTCATAAAATTTAATGGCTGTCTTCCACAGTTCTCATATCACCTATGGCTTTTCTGGCGGATTGACCGGTGAAGGCAGTGATACAGAGTAAACCATTACTTCTGCTCCTGTGAGCTCTTGTCTGTATTTTTGGTACTTTACAATTGTTCTTTCAATTCTGACTTTGTTTTTCTGGAATTATACCATGTGGCATGGCACTTCACGTGACCTGCTCTGAGTGAACTCAGCATCAGGTGAAACATTTTAAATGAAAGTGTTGGTTATTGACAGAGCAGAAATGTTCACAAAAAAGTATCTACTTGGTCTGAAGTTTATTTTTTATCAGAAATTAAAAAAAAACATTCTTTCAATTGCAATTCAGAAAAGTCAGATTGGGAAAGTAAAATAACATGATTTTTGCAAAAGGATTTTCATGGGAGCCTGTCTACTCAAACCAGTAGGATGCTTTTTCATTCCTGCTTTTTAATCCTCATGCTCTTCTCCTTCAAATATCAGCGTACTGCTTCAACAGTTGTCTTCCTCACACAGCAATGGCCACAGCATGCTTTTATCTTCTATCTCTCCCTGAAACATCATCCAGGCCACTGGTGTTCAGTTACTAAATGAATGGCTGTTTGATTTAGGGTATCCCTAGGATGCTGGTGGTGTGACACCGCATGCACACCAGGATGTGGAGAATGACATTAGAAAGCTTTAAGATGCATGATGAGTATTAGAGAGTCCGAGAGAAGGTCACTTTTGGGATTCGTTTTTAAAGCTAGGCTTCCTCCTTCCTTGTACTCAGTGTGTTCAAGTGCTGATCCCCCCCCACTAAAAGCAAAAGACACCTACGTTTCCTACAGCGCAAGGATTTCCGGAGCGGTTACTATTTCCAGAGAGAAACAATCTATGCTGACAAGTGAATGCAGTGTTTTATTCTGTCACAAGGTTCATAATCAGTGCTGAAACTCACTTAACTGCTGCAGAGTAAACAGATACAGAGCAGAACAATATGATCACATTGAGAAGGTATTTGAGGTTTTTATATTCCATCAGTGCTTGGTCTCCTTTGATTATGACCTGTCAGTTTTCCTCGAGTGATTAAACTACTAGCTCTTTTTTTTATAGATCTTTTTATACTTCTGAAATTAAAAGAGAGTTCTCTGAAGTGTAAAACAAATATCTCATCTGCATGAGCCCCGGCAGGGAAGGGATTTTGCTGCCAATTTGCACGCTTCACTTGGTTAGAACCGTGCTTCTCTCCTGCTTTTTGCAGGGCGGGAGGTGAGCATTTTGTTAAAATAAGAAAAAAAAATCAAAAAGATGAATTTGTTCCAACCACAGAGAAACCACTCCGTCTCTTCCAGCAGAAGGCCCCCCACCTTGGGACTTGAAAAATAGTGTGCCTGCCTCATGTGACAGTGGTAGCCCTGCATTTGGCAACGTAGGGAGGAGCATATGGCTGCAAAAACAAAGGTACTAGTAGCTGAGAATCCCTTTCTCAAGTCATTTTCTAAATCAGTTATTAATTAGCCAGCAGTATTTAATGTGAAAAAATCTGAAAGGAGTCCTGGAAAGAGCAAATTTGTCAATATTAAGTCTATAGAAGATCAAGTCTCCATGGATGGAGGCCCTCCACCTCTCTGGTGTCCAGTCCCAGGGCAGCACCAACTGCTGTGAGAAAGGATTTTTATGACACAGTTTTGCCCCAAAGTTTGTGGAAGTTTAAATGATTTGAATCTCATTTCCTCTCCTCCCCGCCCCACACCAGTTACATTATTGCCTGTTGTTTCATGTCTGCATGGGTGGGTTTCCACCTAGAAAAGGGGCTATTTATTATCAAAATCAGGGTCTTGATATGCTGATGATTCTTAAAGAGGTGGATTAATTCTCTCTGACTCTGCGGTTTTGTGGTCTCCCTTGCGATACCATTCTGATGTAGAGATTTGTTTCTAATTAAAGACACTGTACCTGTTTTTGTCTGTTTCACATAATTTTTGCCTAGGGAAACACAAGCTGAAGAAAGCTTTATCCTTTATTAAAAGGCACACCGAAAAAAGAGAAAAAAAATCTCATAAAATTGCTGTCTTAATTACAGGCACAACATGCATTTGAATAGTCATCTTAGACAGATATAAAACATAATTAATTCCTCACAGATCATGTCTCGTCTCTGTGTAGTAATGCATGGCAGGCTGTTTGACGTTTCATTAGCTTTCAGTGTAGCATTTTGAGAGGAAAGCTCAAAGTTGTCGTCATCTTTTTTTTTTTCCTCTTTGTTTCAGAACACTTTGCATGCAGTGAGGGCTTCAGGGAGACCATTTCGCTCATGTTCTGGAGAGCGTCGACGAGGAGAAAGTCCACTGTCCGCATTTAGGAACTGGACCTGAGATGGGAACCGCTGTGCGAACTCGTGTGCATTTCTGTAACACAAATTATGGCACAGAACGCATGTTCTTAGACAGAGAAGGTGGGTCCCCAGTTCTGAGAGCGTGCGTTACCCGTTAATGTTCCCCAGCAGGAGAGGAGAAGTGAGGAGGGAGAAGAAGCTTTTGAAAGAGAGCCAAAGCCCCCTGTGGACAGGTCGGGGACCAGCATCACATTGTCCGTTCTTTTGATCTTGTCGTTACCGTGAGTGAGATGATGAGGAACATGTTTTACTGAATGGTCCTTACACAGCAGCTGCGGCAGTCAGCAGAAAGGAAGCTCTGCTGTGGAAACCAGAAGAGAAGCACAGACAGGGTGGAAGTGCAGAACAGGGTGGTCACTGGAAGGCTGGAAATGTTTCCAACGGCCAAGCCGTGAGCTGAACGAACGTTTTGAAACACGTGCCACTGTTTTATTCAAAATGTTGCTGAGAAGAGATATGAAAAGGTGTCCACGGGATTTAAGAGCCCATGTCCCACTGATCACTGATAAGACTCATAGTCCAAAATCTTAGAGAGCTTAGGAGGGACTGTTAAATGTTCCCTGAAACATCAGGTAGTCTACAGTATCCTTCTGCGTGCTTTCCTGCCTAGTAATGAGAGCTAAATGATGCCGTACAAATAGATCTTTGCATTACTAGCTCCCCAACTAGCCCATGCAGCTCTGCAAGGATCCTGCCTGATTGGGGTGATAAGCATCATGAGAGCGACCTAATGTCCTATTTAAAAGATTACCAGTCCCAGGAATTTGATGCCTTGGTGCTTTCCTGCTACCTTTTAAGGTGACATTGAAGCAAGTCAGGTTAAACTCCAGGAATTTATTTCAAAAACACAGGGGACACTATAAGCAGGTTCATTCCTTTCTCTTTTCCTTTCCTCTTTGCTTTATTCTGTCTGTTTTTTCCACCAAAAAGAATATGATGAAACTGGAGAAGAGCACAGAAGGGCAAAAATTGGTTTGGGGTGGTTAGTGTATGAGGAATGACAATGTGAGACACAGCTGTTCAGTGTGCCAAGGAGACAGCTGAAGGGGAGAAATTAATGAGGTCTAAAATCACGGGTGGCCTACAGAGGGACTGACTGATCACTGTCTCTTCCAGGATGGGAGTGAGAAGAAGCTGCATGAAGCTAGCAGGAGCAAGGCTTAAAACTGTCAGAAGGAAGTGGTTCCCACAAGCAGCTGGTTAAGCTGCAGGTGCTCTGAACGTGAAAATTTGATACGGGCTCAAGCACTTGGATATTGGGTGAGTTCTTACAAAAGAAATCCATTGATGATTATTCAATAATACATGGAAACCCACCTCTGGCTCAGGCATCCGCTGAGCTGCAAATGATTGGAGCCTGGGAGAGTGCTGGGAGGAAGCATTTATACTTGTTATGTTATTATGCTCTTCCTTAGGCACATGCTTAAAGCCACTGTACAAGACAGTACAGCACTGGGCTATGTGTCCCACTGATCTAACATACTACAAGCAATCTTATTCTTGAGAGCTATAAATGTGCAAAGGGAAAGCGAACCAAACCAAAAGGGGAACATACTTATATTTGCCTATCATCAGGGCAGATCCAAAACAGACTACTCTTGCTGTCTGATATTGCACATCTATATCGCTGTAGATACACTTCTCAGGCAAACTCAGTGTCTTTACGTGTTCACTTGCCAAAGAGAAGCTATAAGTTCTGTAGGATTTGTAGTTTGCTGTGTTCCCTTGCCTCCCTCAGGATATCTGGTTTTTGAAGATAATTGAGGCAGGGGGAAAAGTGGGGGGTGTGGATTTGATACTCTTCCTCCACCTCTGCCTCTCTACTCCAAGCTAATGACTGTCTTCGTGCTTAATAAAATCATTAACAAGTCATCCGCCTATTGTAAATCAACATGCTCTTTTCCACCTGGAGAAAAATTGTTTTCTGTGTTTTATGCATAATACAGTGTGCATTTAGGAGAAGATACGTATCCAGCCATGAGACTTTTAGTAGATGTTGTCATGCAGATAAGGCGGTTGACTTGTCATCTGCTTGTATTTGAGACCACGAGTGACATTACTCTGTTGTTTTGTTGTGATAATAGAGCAGAGGTGCCTTGAGCCCCATGTTGGAGGGATATTGTACGTGATTATGGGGACTGAGACAACTTCTGGAGCATCCATAACTACAAAGACTGCAATGTGTTGCCCCAACAGTTACCTGATGTGCGCTCTTTGTGTATCACCTCTATCTGCCACATTGTAGGGCCAGGAGTACTTGAATGTCTTGCATGCTGCTACCATGGCCCCTGGAGACTTTTTAAGCAACTGCTTTTTGCTTTAGATAGCACAAAAAGTACTCTGATCAAGGCAAAAATATTCCTCACCTGCACACTAAGCCTTGCCCTGTCCACTGTGGGTACCAGGGATTTATAACTGTTAGCCAGCAGCACTGGTAACCAGAACCACCTTTTTCCTGCTTATGTATCACCAAACCTACAAACCCACAAGTTTGTGTGACAGCAAAACTTTCCCCCATTGGTCTTGGTCAGCAAGAGATGTTGCTAAGAAGACACCCCTTCTTTCACACTACGATTGACAGGTAACCAGTGCAGTCCATGAAATATCTGCAAACCAGTGATATTTCACTCTTTTTCCCTTCCTAAGTTGGGCCGCAAATTCAATATATGGAATATTTTTGCAGAAGAAAAATTCCAAACAGGCAGAATCAGAAATGCCAGAAGAAGAGAAAAAGCACCATTTTCTAGCTGAAACACAATTATTCGATTGCAAAATGTTTGTGTCAGAAAATTTGCAAAGTAAAATCCAGATTTTTTTTTTTTTTTTTTTTTTTTTTGCCCCCAAAAGCAGACTTTTCTCCTAGAATAGATATAAAAGAAGAATGTATTTCCCAACAGGAAAAAAAGCTTTCCATTGGAAAAAACTCCATTCATGTTGAAACAACACTTGCTTTCTAGATGGCCAAAGGGGCAACATGTCATAGTTTTCTGCCTTTGTATTGTTCACCCTGTTGCACATCAAAAGGATATAATACGCAGCAGGTACTTTTCCACAGAAAAGAGTTTGCATTATCATACTGTTTCAGAGCTTTTTGCCCGCTTTGATTGAGCCCTTGGAAATATCTCTGTAAGTTGAAGAGATTTGGCAATATTTTCAGCTTTCCGTACTATTTGTAGAAATATCACGTAATCAGTTTGGTTTTCAGTCTGATAACTTTGCTGCAGATTCTTCAGAAATGAAATAGGCAATTGTCAGGAAATCTTTGGCCATAATGAGTCCCTGGAGAGCGCTTTTTTATTTCCTACCTTTTATTGTTTGTGCTCCTTTTCTATTGATTTTTAAAGATATTTATGCGATGAACTTTAAGGTCAGACTATCTGTTTGTCCTTCTCTCTCAATCCGCTGTTTTTTTCAGGCATCCTTTCTTCTATTTCTAGCTTAATTGCCACCTTTTCTTTTTTTTTTTTTTTTTTTTTTTCTTTTGGGTAGATTTTTTGGGTGTTTTTTGAAGTTTGCTTTTCCCCTTGTTTCTATTGTAAAATTTCTCTAGATTCTTTAGCTGTAGCTGAAAAGCAGCTGTTCATTCTGTTTCCTTCCTTTTCAATAAGACTCGTTTGAGGACTCAGATTTTATATTTTCTTCGAGAGCGACCACCTGACAGTCTGCTTTCCATCCAAGTTTCGAGCTGGTTGCTCTCTTGAAAGAGCACAGCTTAAAAGTCTTGTATTGCCTTTGTAGCTAAGCTGAATGGATTTATGTTAATTTGGATTGATTCAAAGCTGCTTGTGATACCAGCCGTGTTTTGACCATCGGCCAATATTTAGCACCTTTCAGGTTTCCACAGTCTGGTGCCAGGGCCTTGATCGTTCTTTCTGCCTTGCATGCAGATGGGGACTTTATAAATCTTGCCAAAGCCTGCAGCGTTGCTGTGCATTAGGACTCAGTGCTGGGGCCTTCACTTTACAAACGTACTTTGCTCTCAGCCAGTTGCTGCGGAGGTGCCTGCTGCTCTGCAAAGCAGATGCATCCGTGGTTCATTACAGAAAGTCAGTTTACTAATCGGACGGGCTTCAAGATCTATCAAAGCCTTGACCTCCACTAGCTTTGAAATCATCACACAGCTTCTTTCAGCTGCCTCTTCCTTAAACTGGCAGGAGATCTACCTCATAGGCTTTGGATTGACTTGTTCTGGGACGCCTGGGAATGCTGACCTGGCTGGGACTCCACAAGTGCTGAAATATTCCCTCCGAGACGTGAGCTTGGAGAAGTGCAGGATACCAGCTCTTCCCCAGTGCCTGGCCCAAAGCACAGACTCGTAGACGTGTTGACGGAAAGCAACGTTTGGATGTCTTTAGTCCCCTGTCCTGCTCTGAGCAAGACTAGAATCAATGGTAGATCAGGGCATTTGTGGCTTTGTCTTGCCATGACTTGAAAACCTCGAAGAGTTGAAGCCATTTCAGACCATCTGAATGCAAGGCCTGCCCTGGTGGCTGCTGTGCTTTAGGTGTAGGTTTCGTAATTTTGGGAAAGAGAGCAAAGTGTGCCACTGCCCCGGGCTGTGGAGAGCAAATGATAGGGCACTTCTAAGAATAACCTATCACAGAACGGTCCCTTTTAAGCCGCTAAATCCACCTTCCTGCGCCATGCCAGCCATTGCAAACTGCTGATGAGGTAGAGAGAGCCCTGAACCAGGCGAGACAGGAAGCTTTCCCACTCAGGGGGCATGTTTGCTTCCTATCTGTAGAATGGAGATAATGATGCAGATCTCGTAATAAGTGCTGTCAGACCTCCACCTAATCAGAGCTGGGTGGCACAGGATTATTTTACAGCTCCCGTATGTCCCATATGTACATCTGATACAGTAGCTCTATTAGATTCTGTGGTTGTCCCTTTGTTGTGAAGGTAGCTATTCCTACCTATCATCTCCATCTCAGAAGAGGACAGTGCTAAGCATTTAATCAAGGAAGGCTATAGTTATGAAGCACTCAGTTTTATGCGTGTTTAGATTTTTTCAGAATTGGCTTGACACAACGTCAAATATATCTGTCTTGGGGGAGGGCAGATTGAACAAAATCTGCAGTGATTGAAATGTATATGTTCAACTTTGAGTGACAAGTAAAGACTCATGGGAAATTCAGGATTCATTTGTCGGTCTGAAATGCCATGCAAGAATGATTTTCAACCCTTCTTGGAATAAAGCTGGGGAAGTGGAGATTGTGAAAATGAATTTTGGTTCTTAACTTATATCTCTCCATTGTAAGGGAAAAAAATAATTTTTCAAGTGGAAAGTGTTTGCTAGCATAAGAGATTGTCATTATGCATGTGAAAACATTTTCATTAAGCCGTATAGCAGTGGAGAAGTTGATTTTAAGGATGTGATGCCATTTACAAAAAACGTTATTTCGATTTAACCAGTGCATGCTTGCTTTTTGCTTCGTAGATATCTCTCTGTCTTCTGAGAAGACAGTGTTTCCCCAAAGAATTGAAGGTAGGAAAGAATTGAAAGTAGGATGTGTGTGGGGAGGAGACACTCTCCCAAGTGTATTCAGAGATTCATATGGAAAGAACGTATGCGCTGATTGGTCATAGGCATGCTGTCTCCCTGTCCTGCAAAGCTGGTCCAGAGGCAGTTTGTGTTTGACCAGGTTGTGAAAGTGGTGTTTTTAAGAGGCTTTTGAGCTTAGAAAAGTTGGACGGTATTCAGGTTTTGTGTTGTGATGATACCTAAACCTTTTTGACCTGAGCTAGAACCTACTAAGCCAACAGTGGGATCCTCATTGTTCTAAACAGGGTTTGGTGCAACCCTCACGGTGTGCCTCAGAGGAGGGATCAGGCAGGTTCGTGAGGCTACAGTCATCTGCTATCTTTTCTCAGCTACAACAGTTTTCTTGACATCAACGCCATTTCTTGGGTAAAGGCATGCCTTTGCAGACACTTTAAGAAAAGCTGCTTCTGCTTGAGAGGCTGAAAGCACAGAGAGCTTCCTGCCCCTTCAGTGGCACTGTTACAGGACTTGTTTGATGCCTTGAACACAGAGTCATTGCAGGACCTATTCTGGAAAGGTACCTCTAAAATACCAGCTCGTTGTAGTCATGCATCCGGGTATGTGAAAAAAGCTACTCTGTTTTGCCCACTAATTCTGCCCGAAATCCGGTGGCTGCGACGGGTCTTGTTTACTTAAGTGGAGCTGGATGCTATGCTGCTAAATCTTTATGAAAGTATAAATGTACGAATTTTCAAAAGCATCAAGCTCCTGCCAACTTCTGCTGTCTGTTCACTTGAAATAAGATCAGCTAATGAGATACTTACATAAACCAGTTCTCCTCAGGCTCCTATTTTTAAAAAATTTTAGCCTTTAGTTTGCACAAACACATAAACATGCAGCTGCTTTTACAGTCTTTCCTCTGATTCTTGAGTAGGAAAAGCCTGTTTATCTTAGCTGCACTAGAATGGCCTGGAAGGCAAGAATTTCATTTTGCAAATATGCATATGTTTTCAATTATTATATATCAGACTGTGAGAGAGATTTAAGAGTGTGTAATTTCTTCTCCCTTGAGTAACTAGCAAGTGATGAACAGATTCCTAAGTGATACATCTAGAAGGTGGCATCACAGGTAAAAGTCCATAATCCCTTCATGTGGTGCCAGACTTAAACCTGGGTCTCCACCATGTTGAGCGGATGCCTGTTCAAAAGTATTCAGGCTCTGCCTGTATTATGGGGCAGAGCCTTTATTATAAAAGGCCTAGACTTACCAATAAAATCTTTGTTAAGCTGTGAAAAGTTGCAATGCTTTATCACCTCAGATGAACCACAAATGGTTACCCACCTCTGCATTGCTACTGATTCTTCACTTGGTCTCAGACATATAACAGGAGTGCTGTACAGGCTGTTTCTCGTTTCATCTAGGCAAACCTTTCTCTCTTGACTTGAATCAAAGAAATTAGCTTTCCTAGGACCTAAGGAAAAGGTGACTTAACGTGTCTTTGTCGGTTTAGTTGCTGAAGATCTTGGGATCGTGTATTTTGTTTATATCTCCTAAAATGGACTCTACCATATGGGATATGTGAAGACGGGCAGCACTCTTTGTTGCTTCCCATGATACTCTATTGTTTCTTTGCTTAGCCTGAAAAGGGTAGAGAACTGGGATTTTTTCCTGACACTTCTTTGTGAATGGAAAATATTGTGCTTATAAAAGAAAGCAGTAGGGAATCTTCCTGGAGCTTAATTAGGATGGTGACATTAGTCCCTTCTCTGCAGAGAGGAACATCAAAGGTGGTAGTGAGAGATAATATTCCCTTGTATTAGTCAGCATACAAAATAGATTACATCAAAGATGAACTCTCTAAAATGAAAAAATAAAATGCTCCAGCAGAAGGGTCTTTGGTTTGCTCCATGCTTCAGCACATAGAAGGGTTTCCTGTTGGGCAGGGATGCAAGAGACATTGCAGTAGCAATGAGCTTGGCACATGGATGAAAAGGGCATGTTGTCAGCCTCTTGGTGTTATGCTGCATGCCACTTGCTCTCCATCCTTGACTGGACTCTGGTGTATGTTCTTACAAGCAGCAGACTGAGGGTGAGAGTCAACATCTTATTTGGTCCTTTAGGAGTTCAGATCTGGACCTTTCTCCATTGAGAGGCTCTCCGCCATGCAGTGAGATATACCCCATGTACAAAAAGGTTAGTTCCCTGCAGAAGGACGTAAAAATAAGCTTCAGCGTACTGCCCAGTGGAGCACTGTTGCCAGTGACCTTAGCAGGTGACATACCATTCAGGTCTCTTTATTCAGGAGAAATGGCTTGACAAGCTCTACAAAGGATCAAAGCATTAAGTGTGCATACCAAGGGAGCTCCAGCCAAAGAACAGGATAGTGACCTACTTTGGAGGGTTTCTCACAATGAAAGAAGAGTGAAACAAAGAAAATTTTTGAATTGGCCAGGATAACAAACAGATGAAAAGATATCCAGAATATGCTAGCTACCTCCCACAGCGTTTTGCTTAGAATAGACTATATCTAGGCTGACCTATGGGTTTCATAATGAGGATAGAGGGATTGAGGGTGGGGGGGGAGAGAGAAAAGAGAGATGTATATATGTATGTATATATTTACACACACACATCCATATGAATGTATTTGAAAAATGAATGAGTTTCTCATTCTCCTTTATGATCAAAAAAACCTGTCCCTGATTGAAATCCATCATAGTTTGACCCTAGGACAAAAAAAGCAGTCTTATAGTAAATGAAAATGTCACCCAGTCTGAATGCAGCTGACAAGGAAAAGCGGAAGAGTCATTTGAAAAGAGAAAGGCAGATGGTTTTCATCCTTGGAAAAGTTTGTATCTGAAATTCTTAGGAAGAACAAAAATTGACAGATGAAGAGGTGTACCTAAAAGAAATGCAGTTCAGTTTTAAATGCCAGCCTATCATACGCATTGCCTTTATCTTAACAGGTGGCTGGTTGTTTTGGAAGAGTTAGCATACCAGTGGGTCCCAAGGCTGATTTCGAAGCAGCTCCCTTGGGAGAGTCCTTGGGAGAACAGCCATGCCAGGGCAGGGTGATGTAATTGGCATCTCCATAAAGAAAATAAACACAGTATCTAGGCCTTAGTCAGGGAGGTTCTATTTCTTCATGAGTGTCAGCCAATATATTTGCGTGGTTTCCGTTGTAAGATTGAATGTAATACAAATCTTCACCAAAGAGTTTGTAGCCTAATGTGTCTGGGACAAAATACTGTGTAGATCAGAAAATATTTTGAGCTCTTTGTTTTACAAACAAATTTTGTGCTCTTTGTTTTATAAAATATTTCGTGGAGCACAAAATATTGTGATTTGAGAGGCATTGGTTTTAGACAGGTGAAAATTCAGGAGTAGGTGGTTCTTGCATGTCTGGCTAAGCTCATTTACCCTATCTGGCACCCACTGCTGTGGACATCCTGTGTAGAAAAGGACATATGCAGCATGTGGTCGTACACATAGAGAGAGAGACAACTTTGCTCAAGCATTCATGCTGTGTGGGAAGTGGGGTCCTGGGACCATTCTGAAACTTCTTGTGGAGGAGGAGAATTTGAGGTTGGCAGCTTATTGCTTGAGACGAGGGACACTGAACTATATAATATATATATAATTGTCAGATGCGTTTGCAAGTAATCAGGAGGACATCAAGCGCACAGCCTGAGAATGGAGAAACCTTTCTCATTAGCAGAAAAGAAGGTTTGATGGCTAAGATATACATGTACCTGTGTCTAAAATAAGCTTGCATGTAGCGGTAGTGTCATATCTTCATACTTTGTTACATGCAATTTGCCTTTCTCCAGCTCAGCAAATGAGGGCAAATTTGTAATGATATAGGCAAGAGCACAAAGTCTCGTAAGAGGTTAGGCAGGTAAGGATATGACAGGCACTTTACCCACACATGGGTCACTAATTTCAAGGGGAGTCTGCAGCAAAACAATCAAGTGCAGGATATTAAGTCCCCTGTCCCCTTCCTCTGTTGCCCGTCTTTTAAGCCTCCTCAAGGCATAGCACTGCACTATATTTTTGGAGGACAGGACTGCATGATGGTGCCTTCAACACTTCCAACCCTGCATATGCGGACCACAGTCTGCTAGGGTGCAAGAGAAGGTTGAGGTCCTTTTAGCTAGAACAAAAGCTGTCCTGACCTCATCCAGATCTATCTCTGTTAATGTGTTAAAGTGGATCTTGTGTGAATAGTTCAGAAGCTGGTCTGCTGGCTTTTTTGAATGGCTAATAAATTGTCTTCTTATCATCCCACTGGAAGACTCAGGATACAGCATGCCTTGCAGTCTGTCAGTTATGCTGGGTAGAATTGGAAAAGCAACAAAATGATAGAAGAAAAGGCACTCAGGGGTGCTAAGATTTCTAATCTTAATAATCGTAATTGGTTATTCCATGGCACACAGACTGTGAGGCAGATAACTAGTCCTCAGATAAAGGCTTGGTGAAAACTGTCATTCTGGCAAAAGCTTTCTCGTGTGTGTGACAGTTCAAGTGTCTTTCTGTTATTTTCAGGATGACTTCTATCTTATGTCCAGGCTGATCCTTATTGGTATAGTATTTCAGTGTAAATATAAATCTCTGATTGCACTTCAGTATTTACTTTTTGACATTGTGAGAGTAACTGTGTCAGACAGTAACTGTGCCTTAACAATTTCTTATTTTTTTGGTTCCTCCATAAATTTGCATTGAAGCAATATCTTATTTTGTTTGGTTTATAAAAGCCATTTATCTGAAAAGATCTAAAAGCACATTACAAATGATGCATGCTTAGCTGCAGAGGGGATTTTAAGTAGGCAGAATATTACCTTTCAGTTACAGTCTGGCCAAGATGCTGAGGTTAACATCTTTGACTTTGGAAGAAACGTAATAGGATCATTAATGAACAGCAGTGGTCAAGATGCCCTTTTGATGATTCATCCATAAGACAGTCACTTTAATAGAACAAGGCCCTCTAGTCCTAGTCTATAGCGCTGGGTTTTTTTTCATTAATAGAAAACTATTGCTAGTGGAGGCTTCTAAGAGCCCCTTATGAATTAGTCACTGGCTCTTGAGAGGAAAGGTCACTCCAGCAGTTAAGTCTCTAGTATAGCACTTTGGAGGCACAGGTTAAATTCCCTCTATCTTCTAATATGACTTCTGGCAGTTTATTTTGAGCCAAATCCTCGAAAGGACCTATCTCTAGCCAAGTAGCTCTTCTTTTCCTGGCTCTGGTGCCCATGACTGATTTTCTGTGAGAAACACAGAGAACAGTCTTTTTTGTACTTCTTGAAGGTGGAGGAAACCAAGTTCAAGTCCCAGTCCTCTTGGATCTAGAGAGAAGCTGGGAGAGGGCAGCTTTTTGCATCCCTTCCCAGAAGGACATGTTCTAGCACTAGTATACGATACAAGTTTTGGCTGTATCTGGCAGTAGTGTCCTTAGAGCAGTCTTAAGACATCAGGGCCTCATGGCAAGTTGGGATGGAAAATACCTGGGCTGAATGTCCTGCTTTGTATCCTCAAATTCAGCTGGAGCACCAGCGAGATTATTAGTTGCCGGGCCAATGCTGAGATATGCTTTGTGAGTGGCACATGGCAGGAACACAGCACTTTGGGACTGGGTGGGCAGCAGTAGGGAATGGTGACTGACATTACCTGCGCATACGTATCTGTTGACTGTGGATTTGAAAGAGGCTGTGTTAGGGGAGCAGCAAGAGGGCTGCTCGACAAGAGAAAACAAGCCAGGTGCCAGGGGTGGTAAAAAAACGGAGGCAAGTGGGGACGGTGACCTCACCAGCAAGGAGTGCAATGATAGCTTAACTGAACAAGAAGAGCAGAGCAGGTTTGGCAGTGGTAACCAAGTTCAAGCAATAGTCCAGTCATCAGCAGATAAGTTCATAGTGATGAGGCAAGTCCAAAATTAAGCCAAGAAAGTCAAATCAGCAAGGCGGGGTCAGATTCTGCAAGGTACAAGGCTGTGCTCAGTCATAGCTATGGTATAGCTCAGGCTAGAACCAAGGGCAAGGGCTGGAGCTTAAATGCAACCCCCAAGTCAAGGGAGCCCAGAAGGTGTGAAATGGTCTCTTAAGACAGATGCTCCTCTAGACAGAGAATGCTTCTCCCTTCTGAAAACTGTCTTCTGCGCTCTACAAGCAGACAGTACATGAAGAAGCATGGCTAGTCTCCTCATTGCTAACCCAGGCAGCTCTCACGGACATGTTTCTTGATTTCTTTCTTCCCTCTTTGCCTTTTTCGTTTCTAGTTTTTCCTAACCTCATTTGCTAAAAAGTGCTCCAGAATCTATGATCTTTGTATAAAGCATCTCTATGGTGAACCCCTCTCCAAAGCCATGGTTCTACTGCAGAGGGGAAAAACAGCAAAATACTGACCTGAGTACTCTAAGGCTGCTTCAAGCCTGATTGCATCAGCACACAGTGCTGCAAGAAGAGCTGAAGTGACATGTTCTTTCAGCTGCGCACAACTTCCAGGGGCCTTGAGACCAATTAAAAGACAGCATCTGTGCTGACTTCCTAGCAGGTGGCTGGAGAAAGCCAAAGAGCACTAGTTTCTAGAGGTGATGGAGAATTAAGAGATGTTCTTCTCATATCCTCCTCTAGCTTTCACAATATTTCAAAGGTGTAGGATAACTGCACATCCTTAGGTCTGCTCATACATTTTCAGCTCTGCCTTTGAAAATTATTTTTAATATAGAAACCAGGAAAGTTTGTTCTTAGTATGAATTCCTAAGAAAGAATCTTTGAGAAGTGTAAGCACGTATGAAAATAGTGTCTCTGAAAAGGCAATGACTTAGTGATTTCTTTAGTTTGTTCTTGTGTGCACAAACAGTAAACCAACTAACAGACTGTATAAAGCCATTTGATTTGTTAAACATGAACGTTTGGATGTATTGTTCTCAAAAAGACCAGAATTGTTATTGATTTAGGTTTGCAGCTTAATAGACAACATACCCTGCATGGCTCATAGTATCAGGAGGCAAATTTAATTTGAGAAAGCCAAGATCTGCCCATTGATCACCATCTAAGATGATCTTGGTGCTTTGAAAGTGGGAATTTGAGCAACAAACAAGTATGCTGCAGTAGGAGGAGACTGTGCTAGCCAACTGTCTTGTCATATATCATCTTTAAGAACAGTTTTAAATTATGAACATATTCAAAGAAAGAATTGCCAAGAACTATTGGGAAAAAATGTAAAAACAAGGTAAATGCAAAAAATAGAGTCGCAGCTTTTTAGTTCATGATTTGGCTTTAGGGAGATTTTTGAAGTGAGGATGTAGAAAGATCTTACTGAGGTATTTGCTGTAGAAATTAAGGCAAAATCTCCAACAGAAACAGTTTCTATTAGTGGAAAATATTTCAACCAGACTGACTATTTTCATCAAATTGTATCAATTCTGAGAAGATTTTGCTTGAAAAATCAAAAAAAAAAATCTTTTTGATTACAAATATCATCACTATGACAGCCAAGTTCCTTGGCCATTCTAGGGGTATGTGCATCTTGTTAGTCTCTGTGGCACCTCGTCCACAGAGGGTATAAACCTCATACAGATCCAAGGGAGGTTCAGTCCTTTCCCTGAGGTTTTAGCACCTCATATTTATTACTTTGGAAGTCCTTAGCACAGTCCATGGTGTATCACAGCATTCCCAGAGTCTGGATTTGTTCTACTGTCCCTTCTGTATGTAAAGGACATCTGAGTCCTATGCTGATTCCATGTAACCCTTACTTAGGATTAGTTATGTTTCAGCATGCTTTAAAGGGCTAAATTCACAACTGTATAAAGTCCTCTTGGGTGGATCCTGGGAATGACTATCACCAGAATAAGATTCTCTCCTTCTACTCTGTAAGGAATCATTGCTTTAGCAAAGATTGATTGAATCTGCTGAGCAAACAGTTCCAACAAGTGTGAAAATAGTAAGTACACCACTATGTATATTTTCAAGGCAGATTAAAAAAAAAAGTCAGAAACCAACACTAGCTAATAGATTCATTGGTCAGCTCCAGAAATAGGAAGATTTTAAGAAGTTCACTTACTTATTTCTGTTCCTTAAGACAGGCAGAAATTTTGTGCTTATTGATAGTTTGTCTGATGCCTACCCAAGCCAATGTGGATGGTTCTACAAGAACATGAACAGAGCAGCCTTCAGAGACTGAGGACAAGTCCTCAGTCCTTACAACCACAAGTCCTATTTCAGCACTGGCTTGAACTTCATGTTGAAATGTGAAACGTTGGGTGGAATATGGATTGTAGAACGTTAAGCTCCCGTCAGTCCATGAACAGACAACCAAATATTACTCAGCAGGATAATTCATTTTGTTAACCACAAAGACATCAGTTTTTGATGAAGCTGTCGGAAGGCTTAACATGGTGTAAAAGTCGAACAAGACATTTACATTAACAAGTTCCACTTGTCAGGAAAGATTCTAATAATGGCAGGGGAAAAAAACTGCAAAAGCTATTTCTTTAAACCAAACTCCTGGGCAGCACTGAATCTCAAAATCTCATTAATTTTAAAGATTATAGCTCAATAAATGAAAGAAACAGAATAATATTCTTGACATTATTATTCATTTGAATTATTGTCATGTATGAAGTTTCAAAGCTCAAATTGGCTTTAGAATAAAAGAGAAACAAGGAAAATTCCCACAGAACTCCCCAGGACCATGACTGAAGCTGAAAATAGACATCTATGTAGTTGCAAGTAGGTTCGCAGCAGGTTAGCATGCTTGTTAAATGTTCCTTTGGTCTGAGACTGAATATTTTGCCTAGGTTAAATTCCCACTGGCTTTAAAAAGATTATTTCTTTCCACTTTCAAGAGTAAAAGCACTAAGTTGGGGGGTGGGAAAGACCCACAGCTGAAACCCTGATTCCAACATTTATTGTGTTAAAAGCAATATCACAGAATCATAGAACCACAGAATAGTTGAAGTTAGAAGGGACCTTTGGAAATCATCTAGTCCAACCCTCCTGCTCAAGCCGGGTCACCTAGATCGTGTTGCACAGGATTGCGTCTTATATGGATTGCATACTTATATAGGAACATGTAAGAGCTTAGCAGCTTTATCCCAGACCCATAAAGTGAAGTGTTGTGGCCTGTGGATACAGAAGGATGGGTTGTAGGTTGCATTTTCTTCTCAAAATCTATATATTCTGTAATTTCATCCTTGCACAGCCCAGCAGCTCTGAAGCACCCATAGAACAGAGTATGATGGCTTAAGGCTGGGCCTGTGCTCCCAGCGAGTTCAGTGGGCTTTGGTAATTCATGAGATGACATTACTTCTTGTGCCTGTCAGTAAGCAGCCAGCCCTGACTTCTATATATAGCCTGCAAGTTTTCAGTGTTTCTCCCACATATTTACTCTACTGATCAGCCCTACAGCCTCTCACCTACAGTCCATCCAGCCCAGTGAATTGGCTCAATTAGTTGCTAGCATATAAGTAGGCATTTGATCAGATTTTTTTTCTTCTCACTCTCCTAGACATGAAAGAGCTCACTTCATCCTGTGGCTTAACCACACTTTAACACAATTGATGTTCTCACTGTTTGTGTAAGATCTAGGTCTTTCTTTGAGTTCACCAGAGTCTTCGTCTCAGTTTGTTCTTTTGTTTTCTCCATTTCAGTAGCTTCTCGGGGGGAACAGAGCTGCCAGAGATAGGCAGGTGCCCAGCACATAGTGATTCACCAAGATCCATGAGGTTCGCAGTTGTCAGACAGATTTGGGGTTCAGATATGTCTGTCTTATCATATGTCTTTGACATCAAGACAATCTGGTTAATCCCTGCAGTGAACAAACACATTGAAAGAACAGCTAGATCAGCTCCTAAGCCGTCCTTGGCCAATGAAAAGGTACCATGCTGTAACAGTGTACTACTTGGAGCAAACTGCTTCCTAACTCTTCTGCAGAGTGAGTAGAGTGAAAAGGCTGACCAGAGACAGGCAGGAGTCAAATGAACTCTGCAAGAGAGATTTGGGGGCCTCTGTAAACAGTAACTCAAAGCGACATTGCAGTACCTGTTAGCCCTAAATTTTACTGCGTCAAATGCTGAAAGAAGCCCCCCTGGGGTAGATCCTCTCCTGAAGTAACTGAACGGAGCTCTCTGGGCTTTCACAACGTGAGGATACATTAAATCAGCCCAAGGTCTGCATGAAGCACAGCGCATTGGCACCAGCTGTGGTACTTCACTCCCTGTCCCCCATCCCCTTCTGAGTTGACCCAGCCCTCTTTGCAATGAGCAGTATTAATGGTGTAACATCTTGCGCTAGAGGCAAAATTTCTCTCCATCTCCCCTGCTAATGACTACAGCAGAGGATTGACTTCAAAGTTGGGAAAGGCCTCCTTTGAAAGCTCAGAAAGCAAAGCCATACAGCCCAGTGGATTTCCACCTCTTCAAAGTAGTTACTAGGGTGTCTAGCAGGGGCATCAGGATTTGCAATCTACAACTTCAGCTGTGAAATTTGAAATGAAAAGGCAGACAGAAACCTTCCAATCAAAACTCTTTCAAAAAAAGAGGAAAACTTTCCAATTAATTTCAGTTTCAGAGCCTGAGATGTAGCCAGAGAAAAAGGTGGTGGTTATAGTACTGTTTTCATAAAGATGCCTTGTGACAGAATGTATTTCCTGCTGCTGCAAGTGCGGTATGAATCTAGTCTGAGTATGCCCTTTTTTGAGGTACCAGCCACAGGCATGGATTGAAACCTGGACTTTCTCTCAGGTGGACTTTGCTCTTGAATTCGTGGCCTCTGACGTGCAGGAGTCACATTCCTAGTGGGATCACATTCTCAAGTGACATGAGGCCTAGATCTACAGAGGATCATAGATGTGTTGCGATGCCTAATGTTTAGGGGACCGGTTGCCTACTGAATTTGCTGTCTGTGCGAGGTTCCTGGTTTCACTCTACAGGCCATGAGGAGAGCCCTGTGGAGGTAGCCGTAAATAGCCTTACATGAAAGACATCACACAGAAGGAGGCAAGACCTACAGTAGCTGGTTGAAGTCAGTGGGAACAAGGACTGTACGAAACTTGACTCATCTTCAACTTCGACTTCTTAAAGCCTGCAGAGAGACCCCTCTATCGTGCATGATTGGCATCCTGAGTGGAGCTCAGTGCCTGCTCCCTTTCTCACTAAAATTGAAGTCAAATCAACTTCAACTTTTTCTTTAAAAGACTGAGGGATGATTCTGCCTCTTACAGCACACACGCATTTACCCAGCAGTTCAGCGCGGACAGCATTACCCAGAAGTTGGAAACTAGCTGAAGGGACCTCGTACCTCCCATCAGAGATGCAGTAGCTACCCCACATACCCCAATCCCTGTTGCTGGAGTTGTTTTGTTTTGTTGCCAGGGTGGACAGTATAAACAATCAAGAGGTTACAGTTAGAGATGGCCGTAAAAATAACAGGACAATACAGGACAGGACAATAACTGAACTGTCAGTGTCTCACCCTTGCCGATATTCTGGCTCATGACCTTAGCAAAAGGGGATTTGGAGGTGCCTTCTCAGCAAATTAGGGGCAGCTACCTACGCCTGAATACAGGAGAAAGCAGCAAATAGCTTGAGTCTGCCCAGAGCACGCTGGGAAGTCATATGTCGTCCCCTGAAGGACCTTGAAACTGAGGCCAAGTTGGTTTCATCTTTGTTTCTTTGCTATGACTTGCTTTTCAGGCAGATTTTCTGTGTCATCCTCTTCCTTCCTAACAAGAGTTCAGTGTCCCACTGTCCACTTGAAAGTCTAGAAGGAGCATCTACCAGCTCTTGCATTTTACGTAACCACTTCATTTTATAATCTGGCTTCTTCATTAACATGCTGGATTTTAGACCCTTAAAGTGATGGCCAAGCAATAGACGGCAGTAATTTATTCTGAATGATAAAAAGACAAAGATAAATTTTCTAAGTTTTTATTCAGGAAATAAAATGCACCAGTCTCTGGTGTGACTTAAGTAAAAAGAATATTTCAGCCTTTGCTTTTTATTCACATTCTACCTATGATTGAAGTGACATGAATCAGTGATACCCATTTCCCTTTCTCTGACACCTGCTGGCAGTTATAAGTTATGAAAAAAATAGGGGCTTTGGTCTCAGAAGTGCAAATAGGTTTTGAAATGCTGAATGAGAGAACACAATGAGGTTTTCCCTTGGACTGACAGAGATGAGGGATGTAGGGAAAAAATTCCAAGTCACAGCCCCCTTTCTTGCGGCCACAATCTCCGTCTGTATGATAAAACACACCTGTCACTCCTGCAGAGCTGAACTGTCAATTTAAAGTACTAGAAATGAAAGAAATACATTTGGGATTGGCAGTCCAGCCAGGGGCTGGATGAACCCCTTAAATTTGTGAAAGGGAAGCTCATGGAGCGGGGGAAAGGCCAAGAGCATCGTACTGCAAGACTTGCATTGCTAGGAGCCTGGCGGGACTCGCCTTTCTCAGTGATAACTTCTGAAGCTAATTGTGATGGGGATGGCTATGTCAAGTAATCATCAGACAGGGCAGCCCAACACATCACTCTCCTTGTGTAATTTCTTTTCCTCCTTGCAGGGAAATTGTGAATGAAGAGATCGCAAGCCACAATGTCATGAGGAAAAGATGCAGACATTGGTGTCTCCTGTGTGAGAGGCTCTGCATAGACTGTTGATTTTCTTTCTAAAAAGAGTTTGAATGGATGCTGCTTCCATTTGTCACCTTTGGATATCACCACTGTTGAAGAAATAAAATTTTCCAGCCATTCAGATCCATAAGATCATTTAAGGAGGACAGAAGTGGCACTTCCTAAAGGAATCCTTAGGCACTGCTAATGCTTCTTGTTCCCACTGTGAAGGACCATCATTTTATTCTACTTCAGAAGGCAACAATGTGCTTTGCTCATGAAAACATCATCATTCTGTTTCAAGGACTGTCTGTCTCCCTGGTACCAGAACAAAAGATTTGGTTGAAACAGTTTTATTTGCAACAGCAAAGAAAACTACTACACAGTCACTAACTGAGTGAAAGACCATAACCTACTATGATAAATTAGGCCACATATATGTAGCATAAATGCAGACTGATACTTGATTTTCATTTGGTTCCTCCTGGTCCTCCACATCATCTCACATAAGCTTTTGTTTTTCAGACTCACTGGATATAACCCAAGAGGGTCATGGAGAGAACAGCAGCCAACAATCCATCCTTTCTTGTTAGCACATTTCAGAGATTGAATTAGATGAGCTGTACATAGTGGGAATATTGTAACAAACCGCATGCACCACTGTTGCACTTAAATAGCAGGTAAATGCTTTCCTGATTTACAGTTTCGCTTTCCTTCTTAGTCACGCGTTATTAATCAGGAAGAAGGAACAAGAAAATAGGTTTGATTGTTCTCAGACTAATTAATGTGCATCCTTCAGTAAACATTTTGATAATCTGCATACCTTGAAGGCAGAATGAGGGAGAGCATTTTTGCTTATGCTTGCTGGACCATGCCTGCTATCCTGCAAAGAACAATAAGACCTTGAGGTAAAACAATTATGACCAGCTCTGCTATTGAGCTGGTGAGTTCTTATCTAATGGATGGATTACAACAGCACTGCTGCGTTTGAAAGGGCAGCTAGCCTGCATGCCTTTTTTTTTTTTTTTTTTTTTTTTTTTTTTTTTTTTTTGCCAGAAGCAGTCCAATTGTCAGCATATCCCATTTCTCTAACACCCTAATAGACTAGATCAGAGGACAAGGCAGGCAGGTCAGAACGTAGCTTGAAGTTTAACCTGTGTTCTTCTCTATTTAACCCACTTCTCCTGCCTCCCCCCTGCTTCAGACCCCACTTTCCTGCAGCTTCCATGAACACAGAAAAGCATAAGAAGGCGCGAACACAGGGCAGGACTGTTCCTCAGCCCACGTGGGGTTTTGCTCCACTTCTCTTTTCCTCTCGCTCTCAAGCGCTTTGTTGTGTTATTTCTGGTGTGAGCAACAGATTTTGGAGCCTTGATATGAAAGCGAAAGATAGGGAAGTTTGGGTCAAAGCACAAGGTGCAAAACAAAGCTGTAGGCAAAGCAGAGAAGCAACTAACAGCTTGTAAATAACCTGTAGTGTGCTGTGCTTCATTAATTTCCGTTCTTTACATGCCCCTCTCTGTCTGGCCTGGAAACGCTGGTAGAAAGTCACATTGCTATTACAAATAGACACCGTGCTCCAGTTCACGTGCATGTGTCTGTTTTACAGGAAGGGAAGGTTTACGGTCACAGCATTGCAGATGCATCTCTATGTTAGGATCTCCTGTGAAATGTGGAACAACATTGCTAAAACCAGAAAAGGGCATCTGATTTTTTTTCAATGCTTAAACTTTTTGACATACTCCCCAGCTCAGGCTAGAATCCCTTGTTTTTACTTTCCAAGCAAAACTGGTGTTTTTCCTCCGTCTTTCTTCTCTGTTCAGTCAAAGCTATTTAGCCATTTATGAGTTATGGGTGAGTATGGGTGAGGATATATGTGCTTAAAAAAAAAAAAAAAAAAAAAAAAAAAAAAGCACAGCATTACAGCTTTCCAAGATAGCTTTGTTGACATTTACAGTTTGCCCTGTTTTTTGACCTTAACAGCAAACCTAGGTTTTGCCAACTTTAACAAAATGTGCCTATAAAGTACAAGTAGTGTGTGTTTGAAAATATATCCTACTCTTAGGAAAATGCTTCATTAAGCCACCGACCTGTGAGATTTTACCTGGAAGTGCTAAGTACACAGAACCCACTATTTTGTGCACATTCATAATGGCCAGTGTTGAGATGGCTGATAGTAGTCATTCCTTCAGTGGGGCTGCCATTAGTAATTTTTGTTGCACCAGACTCAGGGGACCCCGTCGGAGATGCGAGCCTCACTGCTGTCGTGCTGCACCGGAGAAGTAGCTTCTGCTCAGGGCATCCCTCATCTCTGGAGAGATAGAGCACAAAAAGCAGATGAAACAGGCATGAGGATCAAGTGTTACGTGAGATTGTGAGATACCTCCAATGCCCAGCGAGACATCCCAGTGACCTGGGAAAACCTTTCCCTGGATGCTATCCCCCGTTTTCTACTACTACCTACTACCACAGATGTAGAATATCTCCTTTCAGCTGCCAGGAGCAGAGAGGGCAGGAATGTCTGGCAAAGACGGACATAATTTCCGCCTTTGGATGCTGTTTCTTGCCTTGTGCTTGTTATAGCTTTGGGTGCCAGCAGAACAAATCAAGTTTAACAGACACCAAGGACACTGCATCCAGTTAGATCAGCACAACGTAGAGCCACCCATCCTGCTCCATCCTTAGTATTTTCAGGTGAAGTTCAGCTTGCTGCTGACTGAAGGTGCTCCGCTGCAGCTTAGTTCTGTTTTTTGAATGTCTCCATCAGGATCTGAGCTGTTGTTAAAACCCCAGAGCCTGATGTTAACAGCGGAATTGTGCCCACATCTGCCTGGGCTGCAGATGCCATCCAATACATGATAATCTGTTCTGGAGAAATTAAACTTTTTCGAAATATGGAAGCAAAGTCTAGGAGCACGTAAGTAACTGTGGTCACCACTCCACTGACTTCAATCAGCTTCAGCCCTCCCTTTTGAAAGTTGGGGTTGTCATTGAGAGTCTGCGTGGGAATCTGATGTGTAAAAATAGCCAGTAAATCACTTAAGGATTTTAACTGAAAAGGGGGGAAAAATCCACCCAGTCAGTTTTAAAAACCTTACGCGTTATTATTTTTGTTTATCGTTGCCACAAAAAAGTCCTCATCTCCTCCCCGTTTGCTTAAGTCAAATAGGAATGCAGCTCCCCGAAAGGACGCGACCGTTCCAAGCAGTCTACCCAGTTCTGATGGGTGCAATTCTGCCAACACCACAGAAACCTGAGGATGCTTTTTTCCCAGATATTACTGTTTGAAGTTTCATCCTGCCGTCAGATTGTTCCAGGATTAACTTCGTAAGTATGTTTGAGTTCTGCAGCATCGGGTGGCAGCCAAAGTCAGTCTCTCTGAGCTGCTCTGTCAGTTTATTTATAGTTCGTAAGGTCAAGCAGTTTCACTTAATTGGAAAACACCCGTCACCAATCTCCGGGCATATTGATGTACTGAGCATTTGGTGGGATTAGTTACTTGTGCAAGTTTCTAATACGACCTTTGTTAATAAGATACGTTCTCCATGATGGACTGCTTGCAGTTTTCCAGAGCCATTTACGTGATGACCAGTTAGACATTGCTAGTACCACACTGCAAGGAGCATCTGTTTGAACTGTACCTGAGTGCCAGGCTGAAAGCTGTGGCCTTCCAACAGCTTTGGAAGGGGAAGCACTAAATTCCAGTTTTGTGATACGTGACAAACCAGCTAAGGCTTATCTGTCTTCAAGCTTCACTTGACTTCTGCTGAAAAAGTTGCAGAGACTCAGGGGAAGCACGAGACTGCCTCGCAGAAAGATTTTGATGGGCATGTCTTTGGGATTTGGAATAAGGTGTTGAGTCAAGATGCTCCCAGCATATAAGAAGTAAGCATACAATAGCAAATACAGTGCTTTGGGGTCAAAGATATCTCAGCAGGGCCACATCTTGGTTTGCCCATGCTGTTTTGCAGTGGGCAAAACAGGCTTTGCTTTCCAAACACATCCAGGTAGGATTTTGTTGGGGAAAGAGGTTGTGCTGTCTCTTAGTTCTGTCTGTGGATAGCTCTATCCTAGGTTACTGCAGCCTGGCTTCCACCCTGTGTGTCTCACACATCCCCTCTTTGCAGACAGCTTTCCCTGGTATCTTCTCCTACCTCCTGGCAACAGACTGCTTCCTAAATCCATGCCTCTCCTCTGGATTCCTCGGTCCAGTTTGACTTGCTGCCTGGCCTTCCCTCAAATGTTGTGGGACTCAGCCTTCCCCAGCAAGCAAGGTCCTGGTCATGCTGAACGGTTGCAGGTTGACTCTGGCGGCACTACCAGAATTTAGCCTTAGGTGGCCTGAACTTTCTGCAGGACAGAAAGAGAAACAGTCCTGTCCTCCTGTGGCGCTGCCGGAGGGCCTCATACTCATCCAACAGGGGAGGGCAGCAAAACTGAAGCGGTCAGAGGGAGCATGACAGCTAGCACCAATTTTAATGTACATCTGCCTGTTGCAAATGGCTGAGAAAAAACGTAGTTGAAGGCGGCTTCTCAAAGCAAATGGAACTATCCTGTAGCAGGCTAAAAAGCCCTCTCGGTTGCTCTTCTGCTCCTCCCACTTTTCCCCTTTCCTACTGATGTTGCTGGAGAATGTCTCCAAAGGAACATGCAGTGCAGTTCGGTTTAGGTGTTCCTGCTTGCCTGCCTCTAAATGCATGTGGCTTCTTGTTTACTTCTCAGCAAACTTTCTTCTATTATCACTAAAGCAAAGCTCTGAAATTTATGTAGAGGCTGTCGTATTGGATTTTTCCTGCAGTTAATCCAAATTATAACAAAAAAATATTGGCAGATCAGAAAATGCAAATCCTAAATTGCATTCTTATCACTTACTAAATATTTTAAATAAACAGTGTTTTAAAATGAATTATATTCTATGAAAATGCGGAAACTTTATTAACCAAAATATATTGGGAATATGTTTGCAAGTGTGTCCCAGTAAACAGTGGCATATCTTAAAGTACATTCAGTGTCTGCAAAGCAAATTCAGCTGGTGAGCTTTACTAGCTGTGTATACCAAGTTCAAGTAGTGAAAGCTACCTGGCAAATCCTTTTTCTGTAAAACATGTAGAATTTCCTGAACTGCCAAGGCAATGGGATGTTTGGAGTTGCAGACAAGCAGGTTTCCTGAGGAAGGTGGCAAGATCTTCATTTTATTAGGATGAAAAGCTGAGCAGAACTCGGGGGCCACTGCAAAGTTTCATTATCAAGTGTCCTCTGCTGTTTAAAAAAGCTACAGGTTTGTCATTGTTCTTATTGATATTTTTTCCTCTTAGAGGAAATGAAAATGATATACAGAAAGCATTATGTATTATTCCATAAATACATGCAGGTGGTATTTTTTTTGGCCTCACTTTTGGTGTCTGATCTGTTTGAGGTGCCACTGCTCTCTCTGTATCCCCCGAACTTCCACCCCAACAGGTACCAGGCTGTGTCGTGTCGGCCAGGCTTGTGTGGCAGGTTGATTCGTGAGGGCATCCCAAATGGCACTAGATGGCCGTCTTTAGGCAGCTGATTGGAGCCTGCTGAAAATTGGTCTTCTGCTGAAAATATGGCCACACTTGTCAGAAATAGGAACTGGTGGTGGCTGAGCCCTCTCCAGCATCTGCCTGTTACTTAGGTTCCTCATCTGCAACTTGTATTGCACTGAGAAAATCTGGCTGGAAGGCCACTGCTGAGGCTGGGAGGATTTGATTTTAATATGAGTCAAATAGGCTTTTGCTTTCCTCTGGTAAAGTTCCAATACTTCAGGGTTTGTATTTGCACCATGAATTGAGTTGTAAGAAGCATCACATAGGGAGGATTCTTGCTCTGTATTAACTCTTCAAAACATCCAAACTTTTCACTTCAGCTTCCCATCAAGCTTTCTCTTCCAAGTTGCTGCAGTGCCAACTGTGAGTTGTGGTTTCTTTGATCCATGCGCCAGTTCTGCACGTGGTTTTCTTCCCCTCTTCCCAATGTGACACTGCATCTCCCACACGGATGCCACGTGATCATGTATCTCTGTGCGCCAGCTCAGGGGTGCATCACAGGATCTATTTTTCAGCACAGGAGCCCTTCCTAAAGGAAAAACGGGATACCAAGTATCTAAAGTACAACATAATTGAAGCTACAGCCATTAGAGTAACAAGTTTACAGCAATCAAGAATTGACATTTTCCCTTGCTAAAGTCAAAGTAGTTTACCCTCTTTCTCTTAACACAGCGTGGCAGGATCAAGAACATCTCTGTAAACATGGCTTTTATTTTATCTACTGATTCTCAATGTATTTTTTTTTTTAGTTAATAAATATATTGAAGACTGATTCTTAATGGATCTTGGTGGATTTCGGTCTACAGTAATTATCATCTTACATTATTATTAGAGCTTAACCTTCCACTCACGGATATCCTCCCCCAAAAATTTTGTAAATGACTACTTCAACTCTCTAACAAAGCAAACATCTTTATCTTCTTTTTTAACTGGTAAGAAGGCCATGACAGCGTTTCCTGTAAAAAGACAGCTTCTCTGTCAACCTACCTACAAGATAATTCACTGTAATCTCCAGCAAGCCTCTCAGGCCTACGTTTTCCCTTCTTCTATTTATGCAGTGTTAAAAGATTTCCGTGGGGTCAACGTACGGTAAGAAATTGAAATGCTAGCCAGGAGCCCAAGAGGAACACAGAGTCATGTTTTCTTAAAAGAAAACAAATTTCCCAGTAAAACCTGTGAAGACAGATTTTGCAGTTACCGAAAATAGATCTCAAAAGCTAAACAAACAGTTTGGGTTGTTTTAAGGAATTTATGCAGCAGTTTGTCAGGGTAAAACTGCTCTTCAAACCGAGATGTCAAGAAGGAAAAAGTACACTTTTAAACAAAAAACACTATTTTGCTACCAGTGATGTGAAAGCACCTTTTTTATGGGTTTTTTTGTTTTTTTCCTCCGAGAAAGTTGGAACCTAGCTAGTAGTTTTGAGCTCCAAACAAATCCTTCACTTCAGCGTGTCCTCAGTAGAGAGCACTGTCTTGCCAACTCTGCAAACAGGGAGTTGCTTCCATCTGCTGGAGACCAAGAATACCTGGAGGACAGATGCCAAAGGTCTCGCTCAGGTGCTGGGATCATTTGAGAAGCCTGCGTATGCTGTCTCCAAAACACTGCAAGGCAGTTTTACAACCTTCGCCTGAGAGAGAGAGGACAAGCCAGCGGAAATAGCACCATCCTGCCCACCGAGTATGCCCTGTCCATGTTGTATATATGGAATCTAACAGGGACAGAGATGAACAAATACCCGAAGTCCCTCAGGTTGGCATCCCCCTCCTGAGAATGAGCAATTGTGGCTATTCCAAAGGCAGTTAGGAAACCTTTTTCTAATAGACCCCGGGGGATAGTGCTAATCTCTGAGAAGAAATAAGGGGCTCAGCAATCAGAGTAAGGACTGGGAGTCCTTACCAGAGAGCTGATCCTCACCACTGCGCTCACAGATGTTACTCTGCTTCTGCAGATGCTTTGAAGCTGGAGTTATTTGCTGTATTAATGATCATTTAAGAGAGCTTCTCCGAGCACTTTACAAACATTAGTGAATTTATTCTCTCAAAATCCATGTAAGGGGTTTTACATTTTATTGGTCTTCTGACAGACATCATAGACACAGCTCCGCACACATTCTCTTCACCAAGATCCTGTGCATGAGCACATCCCCTTAGCTGGTGTTTAAAAAGCTATGTACTTTTATTGCTAGGTGGGAAAAATACCCTGGTGCTGTGACATTTTAAAAAAAAAATCTACTGTGTCTTAAAAAAAAAAAAAAAACTCAAGTAGAAACTTAGCTTTTTAAGTGAAAGAATTAAATAGCTACAGTGAAGATCATCCTAAAGCATACATTTTCCACTTAATAAACCCCATTGTTATTAGGCAGAAAGATACACATATCTTTGGCTTGTTATAATTAAATATTCATTTCTTTATCACAAGAGAGCAAATCATGTCCTTACCAATTTTTTGGTATTAGATACTCAGATTTCAATAAGAATGTTTTATCTTTTTCTACTGTCTTCTAACGTTCTCTATTTTGATCCTTTTTTTCATTTTTTGTCTCAGGAAACAAACCTTTTATTTGTTTTTTACTTAGCTGCTTTAATGACAGTGCCTAAATCAGATAGACAACTAATCATGTATCATTCATCCAAGCAGCACTGTGTGGGAGCAAAGTCTATGCTGTTGATATTTTTCCCTATTCGCAATTAGCTGATAATTTTGTTTTCCTGGAAGTGTGTCCCTTACCTTCTAGCTTGCTGGTTGAAACGTGACATTCAGCGTGTGAGCTGGGCTGCTTCGTACAGCTTGTGATCACGTCAGTGGTTCAGTTCTCCAGCAGTGGGATTCCTCCTTGTAATAATGTTGCAAGTATCAGTAAGTGTATAACTTAAGTTTTTGCAGGGGGTCAAGTGGAAAAGGCAAAACATTGCTTTTTCTGAGCGTTTGTGCGAGTAAAACTGAAGTTCACATGAAGAGCAGCAAAAAAGCAGATGCAAAAGGTATGAACGCTGCTACAATTCAAGTGACTTCCTGGAAAATCTTCAGAGGCGTCCAACCAGCTTAATAATCATGTACTTTTTAATGGAAACTTTCATCTGGAAGGGTCTCAAAGGCTTCATCTCATTGAACTTGACTGTCTGAAAGTCAAGAGTCTAAGCTAGTTGTCTGGACTCCTTCCACAGGGGAGGAATAGATATTGTGTCCCTCTGTTAGGTATTATCAAAGCCTAATGCAAATGCATCTTTCCTTATTAGGTGGCAAATGCGGATGTGTATTCCTACCCCAGATCCAATGAGGCAGGAATGGGCCTTCTATGTAAAACTCACTTAACTTAGATGTTTAGCTTTTCTATTCACAGATGCCAAGGCCAGAAGGGACACGTCTTCATGAGAGGTATGCAACACATCACCAAATTTCATCTCCTACCCAAGCTAAAATCGAAAGGCTTCCTCTCCTTCATGAACTGTGTCAAATGATACCAGAAGATCAGAGTATATAACTAATTTTAACCACATCATTTATTTCAGAAAGGTCAAAAGGACCAATCACACACTTAAAGTCTCTTGCCGTGAATACACACACCTTAGCAGCTTGCTGAGTTGGAATAATAAATTCCATATTAAAATTGAAATGACATGGCTGGATTTTTACTTATTTTGATCTATCCAATTAATATTCTGAGCAAAAGTGGCAGCTTAGATCTACATTTAAAGTATAGGCAAACTGCTATGACTCTGGCTGAAATTTGGATCACTGTCTCATGTAAAAGGTCCATATGAAAGCTTTAACCCTCCTCAGCATTAAAGTTGTGGTTCTGTATGTCTTGCAAAAGTTGTTTTCACCAGCAGCGCAGCAGCCTACTGCAGAAAGAAGTTCTAGTTACATCATGGGTTTCTTGACCCAGCAAGAATGTAAGGTAGGAAGATTCCAGTCGGATTGACTCTTCACAATAGTCAAGGAAATTGTACTGAGATAAAATGTGCTGTTGAGTGAAAACTCAGTGAAATCTAGGCTCTTTGTCTTGAGAGCCTGGACAACAGAACCTTTCCTTTAGCAGAGAAGATGGAGAAAAGTAAGCTTTATCTGTGAAGAACTGTTATGCCAAAGCTGATCTGAAACAAGCTGAAGACATGCTTCAGCCTGTTCTTTTGGAAACTGAAGAGTGGAATAATTCAGCAAATACCTTTTAGTGAGTGTGAACGGAGAAGAATCCATTATACGTGGACTCTGCATGCAGTAGAAGCAGCGTGAGCAGCCCCAGCTTTAGGATCAGGGGAGAGCCGCTTCCACCTTAGTGTTTTATTCTTTCTCTTTTGGATCTATTCAGATGCAGCTAGATTTATTGACATTTACCTGGAGGTTATGTAATTAGTTCTCTGGGTCAATTTTGCAAATAGCAGAAAACAATTTATTTTCAACTCAAGTTGATTCATCTGCATCCTAGGGTTAATTTCTCAGCTCTGCTGATTACATTTTCTTTTGTCAAGGACTGAGCTTAATAATCCTTCTTCTCACTTAAGTGTAGGGTTTTAGTTTATGCTTCTCTCCTCTGCTTTTGTTTTTCTGTTCTAGAAAGGTCAGTAATGGTTCCAAAATCAACCTGCTGATAATTTCCTTGGGCAAGAGAGGAAGGGATTTCTCAAAGATAATAAAAGCATAAAATCACAGAATAAATCTTCTAAATTGTATCTGGGGAGATGATCATTTTGTTTACGCATTTGCTGCTCAGTTGGTTATTATCAACCACTACATTTGTTCTGTTAGAGCTAAGAACCAAGACTGGGACCACAGATTTTGCATAAATGCAGACTAATGAAGCAGTTCCTACCCAGAGATTTGTCAGGCTGCAAATGGAGCGATATTTTCCCCTGCAGAGCTCCATTCTGCACAGAAAACTCACAAAACTTAGCCCCTTTCCGTGGACACCTTGGGCCAGGGATTGAGTTTGTTTTTTGCCAGAGATACTTCCCGCGTGTAGGTGTTGCTGGAGATGTCAGGAGGAAAGAAATGGTTTCCATGGAAACATAAGACCATAGTGTCTGGAAGTGAGATATGTTTTTTGTTTTTTTTTTTCTCTCCCCAGGAATTCGGTAATCCTCCTAGAGGAAGGATGGTTGTATGGACTGGATTGCAGGGGACCTGGCCCCTGCCGCTTCTGCTGCATCTGAATCAGGTGGGAAGAGCCAACGCAGGGAAGACACACGCCTGCATCCAGGCACAGGCTGTGTGCAGCTCCCTCAGTCAGGTATCTCTAGTGTTAGTTCATGTCTTTGTGGTTGACCAAGAACTGCTAAAACACTAAAAACTCATCTCTGCCTACCTCTGACCAGATTTGATTCCCTTCCTCTGTCTTGAGTGGGCTGAGGAAGAGGTTCCTAACCAATTCTCACGTTTGAAGGAACCTGAGGATGAAACCTGCAGTGTGGGGAACTGGTGCTAAGACTGTTGCATAAGGGCTGGCATGACAGTGCCCTCAGCCTGATGCTCAAAGAACTTCACGCCAGTACTTCAGAGGAGCAGTTCTTTTCAGGGGTGTCTTACTGCTGCACAGGTGTTTGTGTCTAGCCCTGTTCACTTGCCCACTGCTAAATAGCTTGAATCACTTAAAGTGCTTTCTTTTCCCCTCTGTAGTTTCAGCATGGTGTTATTAAATGAAGCAATTCATATTCCACAAAAGAACAGTGTTTAGACTGGTTACTGTTGCTATGCTGACTGGGGCCAGATTCTCATCTTACCTGTACACCAAGATAAAACCCACTATCACTGCTGGCTTCCCTACCAGTTATTCCTGTTCTCCTTCAATATAATCCCAAAGAGACTTGACCAGTGCAGATTTAGGAATGCCTAGTAAATGCTTTCCTTGTTTTTATTTATAAATTGCATTTCCTAATAGCTATTCCACACCTTGGACAGAGTAACTCGTAAGTGCATATTACTTTTCCACTCACCTTGCTTTTTTACGCCACCACCCAAGATGGATTATCATTGCAAGGGCTGCTTTCCTACCAAGTCTCTTGCTGAGACATAAACTCCCGCTAAATGCTGAAGTGCCCCCCTTAGTCAGCTGGCAGAATTGCTAATGACTGGTTGTTGGAAGGTTCTCTGTGACTTGAGGACAGGCACAGCCAAAGCGCCTCGCACGTTGTCAAGTGTGACAGCGAGAAAGGCTTTCAGAATTCATTCATGGTTTTTACTGTTGCTTTGCAGGGGATGGTGAATGCAGTATGGGGGGAATACGTCCTGATCAATCCAACCAGGCAAAAGCAGGGAGTCACTCGCTGGCTCCCAGGGAGCTCTCCTGGATTTACACCAGTGTAGCAAAGAAAAAGAGGATTTTTTTTTTCCCAGCAATTCTGCTCGCAAATCGTTATTCCATGCTGCAGTTCATCCTTGTTCTCTGTTTTCAAGGGCAGGATCGTTGTTTCTTAAGGGCTCATCTGCTCCTGCTGCTTATTTCCCTACTTGAAGTCAATTTGCAAAATTGCTGTTGGTTGCGGTGGAAATAATTATGATGTCAAAAATACAGTATTACGAGTTCAGTTATAGACATAAGTAGCATAAGTAGATGAACCCTTACGAAATAAAGATGGCCTTTTAATGCAAGCATCCTAAAAATAGGGGAAAGAAGGAAGGAAGATAGGAGAGCAGAAGTGTTTCAAAGTGCATGGGTTTTCCAAATACAGCACACAGCTATCGTTTACTCTTTCATGCCTAACCCTTTTGCTTCCAAGGAATAAAGATGCTTTTACAACACAGAGGAGCCTTATGCCATTCATCTCCATCCAGTACTAAAACAACAGGGAGGGAATGAAATGTAAATAACAATATTTGTAGAATTGTTAAGAGATTGTAACAGTTATGACATCCTCAGATCTTTATTCTTTTATTCAGTTTCCAGAGCAGAATGAATCCATCCAAGACCAAATTGTCTTAGTCTGACCTGGACGAGTACCATTTCTGTGCTGGATTACAGCTCCTCACCTCCTAAGAAAGGGAAAAAGACCATCTCTCATTTTCTTGGGAGTTAGCACTTTGCTAATGCTGTATGCCTACTGATAAAAACTAAAACTAAACTGTAAAACTAAATCTCTGAAAATTTTGCAGTATATGGGAAGTAGCCCTTGTATGTTATTAAGCCTGACTTTGACATTCTAATAAGCATTAGGGATGGCATATTTTAGCAATGAACTACCCCATTATTTATATAAGAAGCTATTGATTCAGTGTATAGTGTGGTAATGGCATTGAAATGTAAATCTTTATCCAGTAGTGACTGTTTAACATTGTGTATTGACTGTACTCTACAGAATACATTTCAGTTTCATTTTTTGTAGAGTGCCTATATTAGATTGCAAATTCTTCATAGCACTGTTACTTACAGCTAACTCTTGTTTCTCTAACTAAATTCTAAAATAACAATCAATTCTTCAGCTCCAAAACCACCCTAAACTCATTGTTTTTTATTTTCAGGTAAGCTGTCAATTTAACGTGGCCTCCCAATTCACACGTTGCCTTAAGGATCAGTAGCCTTCCAGCACGCGTCTGCTTTCTGCTCTTTCCTGCTCCTCGAAACCCCACCACAGTGAGACATGGAGAAGGAGCAAAAGGACGGAGGCCAGCGCTTCTGCAGGAGTCAGGGAGTAGCCTTCCTGCTGCTCTGTCCAGTAACCGGGGAAAAGATCTGGCAGGCAGCAGTGGTAACTGGTAAATGGAGTGAACAGAAGAAAACCAACGTAATTAAGGGGAACGAAGGAGGAGACCTAGATTCCTCAGACTTGCCAAGTGGCCTTGGGTGAGTCATTTAAGGTTCCAGAGATGAAACCTTGGCTCTGTTGAGTTAATATAAGCGTCTTTGTCACCCTGAAGAGCTTTTTTTCTCCTCTTTAGTACCGGGAATAATAACATTTCTTCTCTCTGCCTGGGTTATCTACATGGTTTGCTTTTCAAAAGGGAATTATCACCCAAGGCACCTCATCTCAGCCTGCGGTCATCAGTGTTTTTGCAATACAAATAACAGTAATAAAAACAATAAACATTGAGCTGTTAAAATAAAAACACCAGCCAACTAAATGGCTTCAGCATTCAGGGCTTCTCTGAAGGCTTCTTGAGGCCATTTAACTGTAGAGGCAGGGCTGGTCTCTAATTGCAGCATTTTTTAAGCAGGGTGCAGGAGGTCGCTGGGTGAACTTAAGAGCAGCCAGAACACCACATCCCTCGTCTCCTCCAAAATCTGCTCTGTCAATACTTAACATGGACTTGTTTTTATCATCTCTGGTGCCCTCTCCTGTTGATGCAATTCAAAAATATTTTGATCATCTCCTGTTTCTCAGATTGCTCTCCTGACTGATCTACAGTGCTTGCTTGCTATAAAGGTAAATGTAGATTAAAGAAACAGCTGGAAGCCAATCTTTCCCTTCTTTAATATTTCAGAGAGATTTATTATCTTCCAACCCATTCATTTGTCACTTTAATAAGTACCTGAAAAGTTAATTCATTAACAGGAGCAGCCTGAAATTTTCAGCTTCTTCATTTATTAGCCAGGCAGCAATTGTAATTCAGGTAGCAATAAGGGATTGATGAAGAAAGAGTAAATGCCTGAATGGTACAGTAAATGTTATTGAACTCATTTCATCCATGGGTTTTAACATAATTAATCTTGCATTGTTAATAGCTGGAGATGGACTGATCAAGCTTTGTGATCTTTGAACATTTCAACATGAGGCTATTTGCATCTTGTCAATGTGGAAGGGCAATGCAAGGTTAGAAAAAGAAAAGTTTCTGAGGGAAATTTAAATGAATTGATGATTTTCAAGCTGTTGAAAAAAATAGTTTTTTGCTTTCTGTCTCTTCTCTTTTTTAATGAAAAAAGTGATGTCATATGGATGAGGGGAAGAATCTCCCTGCTCTCCCTCTTCTTTTCTTAGAAAAAGCACATGTGAGAAGCAGAAAAGTGAATTGGGTTTTTGCCCCTTAAACAAGCTGCAAAACTCAAAGCCGTGCTGAGTTGCACCATACATGGAGGTGGGGGGAGAGGAGAATAAAACATATCTGTTTGAAAAAATGCTCTGAGTTCAAAAAGACCTTTGCAGGGACCTGATCTCCCCTCTTCTCCTTTCCGGCAGCCTTGGGACTGAGAGATCCCTTTTGCAAAGCCCAGACTGCTACAGTTCACAGATGACTTTGCAAGGTGGCTCAGCTCCCAGGCAGTGCTGCTCTGAAGAGCTTTTCACAGAATCACAGAATGATGGAGGTGGGAAGGGATCTCTGGAGATCATCTAGTCCAAACCCTCTGCTTAAACAGGGTCACCTAGAGCAGGTTGCCAAGGACAGTGTCCAGATGGCTTTTGAATACCTCCAAGGATGGAGACTGTACAACCTGCCTGGGTAACCTGTGCTGGTGCTCTGTTACCCTCATAGTAAAGAAGTTTTTCCTTATGTTCAGATGGTCATGGGACTTCTTGCCTGCATGGAAACTCCTGGCTCTAGTTGGTGCCTGAAGTTGTCTGTCTTCTCCCACAACTGCTCTACCCTGCTTCCTGCCTGCGTGCCCCTTTGGGCCACCTTTATTGGAGCATTTGGCTTGTTCCTCACACAGGCTGAAAAACCTTAGGCCTTCACAGCACAGACAAACTTTGACCTTGAAAAAGGCCGTCTTAGGGTCTATTTTGATGTAGGTATTTCCTGCTCTTGGCATTTTTATGCTTTTATCCTTGCTGCAGCTGAAGTAGCAGCACATTCTGTCTCTGGAAGTAATTAACCTCTGTCATCTTCAGTTTCCTCACCAACAAAATAGGGACAATGCCACTTTCAAGAAAGGTTTCAAACTTTGTCCGTCCTGGACATAGCACTAATAAAATGGTCTTTTTACGACACAAAACAGGGTCAGTGACAGTGTGATTTGCTGACACTGAAATGAGAAATGAAGCTGCTTCTCCAGGCCTCTGCATTTTTTTTTTTTTTACCACAGTTGGGGACTAAACTTAGCTTTTTGAAACACTTCCTATTTATTTTAGTCCAGGAGTGCATTATATTGAGCACCAGAATATGCTACTGTTTGACTTATGGGGAGATTTGCTCATTAAAAAAAATGCTTCCTGTTGAATGAAATATTTGTGCATTAACGATTATTTTTGTAGATGCAAGATTCAACCAAAAAAACCCGTGGAGAAACATTCTTCTTGTAGAGAGGAAAAGAAAACTCCATCTGATTTATAAAGGGCCCAGTAATAATATCAACCATATGAGAACCAACAGGTAATTGCATTTTACATACAGGTAAAATATATGCATTTAGTTTGACTGAGCCCTAATTACAGTTTTTGTAGATGAATATGCCATTGCAGAAGGCATTACCTTTTCAACTAGAATTTGGCATTAAACACAGGATTTTTCAGTTTAAGAAAAATGGCCTATTTCCTGCAGTCCCAGAGCAATCTCAGTTTTAACCCTCTAATTTATGTCATGTCTCAAGGATTTCATTGATTCCTACTTTAGCATTACTTTTACCAGGAAGCCCCAGATACATCGTGCTTATACCAAGCACAGGAATAAGCATCATAGAAATGCTGAATACATTTCCACTATCTTCGGCTAAATAGCGTCAGGAATTTGAGGTACTGGCCATGTGTATGTAACAAAGACACACAGACCTAATTTCTGGATGGAACTTTTTCTATTATTTTTTTGGCTAAATGAGTGAACTCATTCACCTTTGTTAGGGTAAGTATGGTTCAGTACAGAGTTCCCAGGCAGAACAAGAAGAAAAATTTCAGGAACTGTTTAGTGTTGACACCTATATACCCAGTGACAATATATTTCATTGAAGTTACCTGTCTCAAAGTTGGCTGACAAATAAAAGCTAGTTGTCTAGTCTTCTTCTAGAGTCAACACTGCTATGTGACTGTCCCAAATGCAGAAGATAAATAACGGTTCAGAATACTGTTCAAGTGTGGCCTGAGCCATTGCAACTGCTTCAGCGCTACATTTCCAGATTCCGGTCCTTATCATATGCCCTGCCATTACCCACTATGTCCAACCTCCTCGTTCTTGCAAGAACTCATTTAGCTTTGCAGACGTAGCTAGGTTGTTTTCTTCACTGCATATGGGCCTCACTTCCGTTTTTCTTTTTCAATTCAGATTGATAAAGAGCATTATTTTTTAATATGTGTTTAGCTGTCTTAATTCAACCTGACTTTTCACGGTTCTCTCCTTCCTTCCTTAACCTCGAAGCCTGGTTTCCTAATGTATCCCTTTTTTTCTCTTCCTTTGGAGGCTGCTTGCTTATTTCTCATATCCTTTGAGTCTACCTATCAGTCAGGTCTACAACCCTTTCCTGCACGTATTTTTTTCCACCTATGATTTGACTTCTGGCTAGTTTATCTTGCCTTAGAGAAATCAGTCCCAGGCTTCCTCCACATTCAGGTCCCTGAGCTTCTCAAACTAATTAACTTCATCTTGTTCCCTTGAAATATTCCATTTTGCCCATTTGAAATCCAGAACACCAGTTGCAGACCAACTTGTGCTTATTTTTCCATTAAATTCCCAGTGGATCAATTCTTCGCCATCAATCCAAAATTCTGAAAGTGCAGAAAGTTGTGCATAGCCTCCTAGAGCAGAATATCCTCTTTATCCCAGGCCTAACAAATGTGTTAAGCTAGCCAGGAAGCAGAGCAAGCCTAACTCTATCCTCCAGTGGTCATTTCTGAAAGAAAACATCCTCTGAAAAGTAAGGGTAGCTAATGAAGGTAATATATCAGTATTAAATTCCAATGTTTCAAATAAATCCACAGATTGAATGTTGGTGCCTGCTGCATGCTAATATGTTCCCAATATCCATGCTTGGTTTATGACCATTTCACAAAAGGTGAAACTGCTACAGAATTGTAGGGATACGGTTTATCATCCACAAGGCTACATTTCCTCCTTAGCAGCTTTAAATCAGCATGGAGTTAATGACTTTAATCATCACTTATTGACAGCTTCCAAATGTTGGGCAGCCCCTGAACAAAAAAAAAAAAAAAAAAAAGCTTTATTTCATCTGCCTCTGTCTTTAAATTGGCAGTGAGCAAATCCTGGATTCTGCCATGCTCACTCAAAATATATCTCACCGTATTTCTCAACAGGCCAAAGTATTTAAATCAACGGGACAGTCAAATATATGTGTGTGAACAAAGAGGAGAGATCTGGGCCTGCTGTGTGTCCTGCCTGCTAACCAGATTACCTCCGATATATGTAAGTACCTAGTGTTCTCTTATTTGTACATACCGCACTGCAAATTATGTGGCTCATAATGTAATTTTTCCAAAGTCCAGTCCAGTTTTGAGGTACTGTATGCGTCAGTGCTTCAAGTTCTGGCCCAGTTTGTGTGAAATAAGCTTGGCCAATCTATTCATTTGTTTAATCTTGCAGCGTGAGAATATTTATCCTTTCCTCAGTTTCTTCTGTTTTCCTTAAAGGTTTTTTTCCATTCTGGAAGTTTGTCTTATGTCCTTGAATGCTTCTGCACGGGGTAGAAAGGAAGAGATACTGTGCTTTTGCAGCAAAAATAAGGAATTTATTGATGAACCCAAAGACAAGTGTTTTGCCCACGGTTTTCTCTGCCCCTGTCTTCACAGAGGGATCTAGCTGACTAAAAAGAATTAGTCCAAGATGAGATTACGGGGAAAAGGCTACAGAATAAAAGCAAGAAAAAAGCATTAATACCTATCTAGTATAACAGATGGACATGGAGGAGTTAAAACACTTGTCTCTCAGTTTTCTAACAGATGCAGCAACAAAGTGCACTATAAATTAAAGAGAAAATGGACAAAAGGTGGATGGAAGACAGTGGGTGATATTTAATCTATTGTCACCAAATCATCCTTTAAAAGGGGAAAAAAAAAAAAAAAAGAGAGAGAACACTCCTGGTGGAGATACCTTTAAAAAACTAAAAAATCCAGAAAGTACTTTATCATCCATTCTGTCCTTGACTATTAGTTGTAACAATGTGCAGAGGAAGGGGATATACATGTAATTAATTAGTTTATGGTAAGTAAAATTTTAGTAGTTACTTCCTCATGTGGAATTTTTGTAACTGATTTATCCTATAAAGAATTTGCAATGCATTCTTTAAAATGAAATCTAATTAGGTTTTGACTTTCAGGTAAAAATCTAGCAGAAAGTAAAAATAAAATTAGATCTTTAAAACTGCCAGGTTTTAAACAATGTCTATTAAATTTTGCAAACAATTTTTGAAGCATAGGAAGTTAATAATGTGTTTTTCTCCTCCAGAGTCCTTGGTTTTCTCCTATTTGTATGTTAATGCCTTGGACTGTGGGATCCCGTTGTATTATTTGCTGAAAGACCATTTCAGCATAGATCTGTGGAACTGACAGCAACAATAACTCGTTCCCACAGGTTATAGGTTTAAAAAGTTATTCATCTTGTCTTAGGTCTGGAGAGGAAAGAGTAAGAAAAAAAGTTCCCTTGAACATCAGAGCTACTTAGGACAGTGTCTGTGTGTTCACCTTGCATGGCACTGGAACTTGTATTTTAGAAACAGGATGGAGCATTACTTGGGGCAGAGGAACGTCTTAAAGGTGGATCTGTTTTTCAGATCTTTAATGGTCTCTGCCTGAATCTACGTGCTTCATGCTTATTCCTCTCAATTTATTTATTTTTTCTATGCAAGGAGATACACAGCATCAGCAAATTGCTGATTTGCTGCTTGAGGCTCTTGCTAGATTAGTGCCTTTATTCAAGGAATAGCAACAACAGCATCAGCCTGCAGACACTTGCAGTTACAATTTCTCACTGCAGATGTGTGACAGTTGAGCTGGCTGGGACCCGTAACACGTACACCATACACACATGTGCCGGGGAATGTCAGGTTAGTCATCAGCTTGATTTAGCATGCTTCCAAGACAGATACAGAAGATCTGCGTAAGGGACTTCTCCATGTTTCAGTAGTTGTCACATTTGGTTTTGGTGGGTACTCACAGAACAATTCTTACTTATGTCTAAGGGCTTCTTTGTGTGCTTACTTACTTAGGGCTGTTAACGTAATTGTACTTTTATGTTCTTACCGAAGTCAGTTGGATTTAAGCATCAGACAGTGCTGGTAGTGTGAAATCAGTTCTCTTGTGACCTGAGAAGTAGTGAGCTTTTGAAAATGTCATCTGGTGCAGACAAAGTCTGAAACACAGACGTGAATACCAAAGTGTGCCGTCAAAATGAGACCTGTTTCATCTCTGCTCAAACCCACTAGAAAACAAAGTGCAATGGAGGTGCCATAGAGCACCCAGCTAGGTGACAGTCCTGTACCCCGGAGAATTTTACAGTGTCCGGCTGTGGGTGTCGCTCTGTGACTGGTCACTCTATACATTGCAGGCAACAAGGGGAGCCTGGAGCTTTGCTTGCATACTAATTCTCTGTAGCCTGGGTTTAAAAAAGATTGCAATGATATAAAGGCATTTCAGTTGTTCTCTGTAGAAGTTATTTCTGTGTTTGATATGGCATATCACTTGGCAGTCCATAGGCTTTCAAAAAGGAAAAACAAACTTCCCTTTCAGCTACAGAGGAGCCAAAAACAATGCTCTAGAAGTAGGAAATCTAGTGTGTGTTGCTATTGCTTGCAGTGGACTCTCACTTCGCCATCCCATATCACAGAATCACAGAGTGGTTGGGGTTGGCAGGGACCTCTGGAGATCATCTAGTCCAACCCCCCTGCTCAAGCAGGGTCACGTAGAACATGTTAGATAGGATCACATCCAGGCAGTTTGGAATATCTCCAGAGAAAGAGACTGCACAACCTCTCTGGGCAACCTGTTCCAGGGCTTTGTCACTCTCACAGTAAAGACGTTTTTCCTCATGCTCAGACAGACCTTCCTGTGTTTCCCTTTGTACCCGTTGCTTCTTGTTTTGTTGCTGGCCATCACTTAAAAGAGTCTGGCCCCATCCTCTTGATAACCTTTCCTTAAGACATTTGTATGCATTGGTAAGATCCCCTCTCAGTCTTCTCTTCTCCAGGCTGAACAGGCCCAGGTCTCAGGGCCTTTCCTCACAGGGGAGAGGCTCCAGTACCCTAATCATCTTCATAGTTGGACTCTCTCCAGTAGTGCTATGTCTCTTTTGTACTGGGGAACCCAGAACTGGACACAGTATTCCAGATGTGATCTCACCAGGGCTGTGTAGAGGGGGAGGATCACCTCTCTCAACCTGCTGATGACATTCTTCCTAATTCATCTCAGGATGCCAAACTTCTTGTCCACCAGGAGAACTGGTGGACATACTAAGCTTCATGCTTCATGCACCCGGACTTGTGGAATGGGGTATTTCAGTGGCAAGTTAGGGAAGATTTTGAGTTACTAAAACACTATGTTTCTGCACTGAAATACCCTCCTGTGGTAGGTGAGTGGCAGTAGAGAGAAGTCAAACAACACTAGCTGGGGCAGATCCTGCCCATTTCAACAAGGTGGTTTTACCCTCCACAAAACCTTCTGGTCCCTGGTGTCTGCTCTTCAGAAATACTGCCTTCCATATAAATTTCTGCTTATAGGATTGATGATGTCATGTTGACACTCATAGACTTTACCACAAGCACAGCAGCTCGCTTCATCTGTGATAGGCACAACTGCAGCCATGCACCCATAATACCCTTCAGCCCTGCCTTACAACTTACTTAAATAATTTAACATATCAACTATTTCAGTGTCCCAGAGTGTTCAACTATCTCCTTTCTCTGCTTTTCCATGGGAGTCTGCTTTCAGTGCAATTTGTTCCCTTCCATTTCTTCTATTCGTAGCACTGGGCCAAAACAAAGTTCAGACAAGATCTGGCCTTTCCACCCACATCTCTTCCTGTCTCCTCACTTCATGAATGTGAAGCTATTGAGCCATTGGTAAGTCTTCTCCTTCCAGGGAAATGTCCCTGCATCACATACGTATATAAAATGTAGTAACAGCTTTTCTTCTCCATCTCTCCATTCTTTGCCAGGAGTGTAAGTGCCATGAAACTTGTTCATGGTTGTTTTCACTTACAACAAGCCTAGCAGCAGCCTGCCTGATACCTGCTTTGCAGCAGAGGCACTGCTATTACCACACTGAAATTCTCTTTCAATAGCAGGGTGTTGATTCCAGCCTGCTCGTTTTCTCTGTCCTCTCCCTCCCCACCAAGAAACCACATAGTCCTCTCTCAGCAACATCTTCAGGTTCATCTCTGTTCTCATGCCTACAAAAATAGATACTTTTTTAGGTTTCTGGGGTGCTGAGAGAACAGTCTGACATCTTCCATACTCTCCACTGTAGCTATCTGCCAGCCTCCAAGGAGCCTTGTCTTCCATTTTGACTGTCAGTTCTTCACGGCAGCAAGTCTTTTGTTCTGCATTTATTTAGCACCGGGGGTGTGTGGTTTGTGACTGGGCTCCTCAAGGCTAAGCCGTTATTATTAATAGTTTGCCAGTGGTAGGCAATTGAAAGACACTAGAGTTTGGCAGGGAGAAGGGGAAACACAGCTCATGCCGCAGAAGTGGAAGAGCTGTTCATTGCAGCCCTTCAGATGTGTGTTTTATTGTATTTTGCCCGCTGGCAACTCCCATCACATTTGGTCCTTTTTACCCTTTGAAATTAAGTTCATAACATGTGCAGCCATTCCTTTAGAAGTGTATTTGTGCAGTGTCTTCACCCTGCCCTGGCCAAATGTGTGAACACCCATGTGTGCGATGTGTGAGAGCTAGTCGTTTTCTATTGAGTATATTATTTTTTTGTCACACTCAATGGAAAAGAGAGTTGCGGATTACAATGCAAAATATGGATTCTCCTCTTCCCCATGACAAGAAACGTTTGGTACATTAAGCAGACTATCTGAAATGAGTGAAAGTTAATTACCATCAAAATATTGTGAATGTAGCATATCTGCACAGTTAGTTCTCTGTTCCTAAATTCACTCTTTTGGCTCCTTGCTCTTTGCAGACTGGTGCAGCTACTTTGTACTGATAGGAAATAATTCGTATCCATTTCATAACTGAAATCTTATCTTTTCATAGCAAAATTCTGTCTTAAGAGTGGGATATAGAGGACCTGAATTCATACCCCCCCCATACAGAGAGACAAGTATTAGTCCATAGCTTATGTTATTATATAGCAATATCCACTTCAAAGTACTGAACCATGCTGACACCCGAAATACCAGAGTGCAGGACATGCACAGCAAACCACCATCAGGTATATGAATTGCAATGGCTGATACGAATTTGATACGATTTGAAAGTTTTGGGTTAAAATGCATATCTAATACTATCAAAACTTCTTAGCACTAACAAGCTTTTAATACAGAAAAAGCTAATGCTGACAAGTTGCCCTAGGTGAACTATATGATATCTTATCTTCAGTAAAAGGGAATTCTTGAGTCTCCTTATACTGCTAGAGAGCTTTATTTTCCCTATTGATTTCGGCTTAAGTTTTAGTTCTGCAGAGCTCAGAGCAGGGTAGTGTATTTTACTAAATCTGTCCATGCACTGACAGATGTATAGCTGTATGAAGGTTTTCACAGATTTGTAGAAAACTGAGGTGGACTGGACTAAGAAAGATCACCAGTCAACTTGAAATCAGCATTCATAATAGACTTTTGGAAAACTGGGATGGTTTGGCACCAGTGGACTTGTAGTAAAATCCTGGCACAGTGAACCTAGTGCTGTGAACTGTTGTTCCTTGAAATACAGTGGTATTACTGCTGGTGTTCTCCACCAGGGGTTGTTGGAACCAAGAGACAGAGCTGCTGAAAATTGCTGTATTTTTGAACTCAGTATTGGAGCAACTGGATGCAACCTTAAACTTACGTTACAAACAATTTAGCAGTCCCTTCTGATGTTCTACTCTGTGAAGCTTGGCTGGTAACCAGGAAGGAAAATGTGAGACCTTCCAAATGAATTTAAACTCGTGGAGGAAATGTGTAGTGTAAAAGCAGGCAAAAATGAAGAGTAATGGGATAGGTTCAAGGAGCAAAAGCTGCAGAACCTCCTCTGTACTGGTGGCCCTCAAGTCAAACTCAGACTGACTTTCAGAAAGGATAAGTTCATCTCTTACCTTTTCAAGCATGAGTGATGTTAAGTATGTTAAGTGAGGTAAGGAAGGGAGAAACCAGACCTTGAGGGTACGTGTGCAGGATCTTACCCTACTTATACTCCTGCCCAGTTGGTAGGTGCCTTCCTACGAGCCCAGGAATTGCTGAAAGCTGTCCATGTGGAAGCAACTTTCCTGCAGAGTTAGAGCTGGGTTGTTAGTCATTAATAAACACTCTGACTAGAGTTATAGAGAGGCAGTTATAGAGGCCATAAGCATTATGGGTTGTTTCCCATTCTGCTCTCTGCCTCTGAAGAATTACACTAAGTGAGAACACAGCAAAAGGCCATTTGGAGCTATAACATGACAGTTGTTCGCAGCTGATTAGGAAGGAAACAGATAAACTGAAATTTCATGACCTTAGAATCATAATACAAATGCATTGTCTTTTCATCTTCAGAATTTCCATTTTCAGACAAAGTTTGCATCTTCAAAACCAGACAGTCTGAAGAATGAAAACTATAGATCTAATCTGGTCTGCAAAATGCTCCCTGGCACTTACTCAAAAAGAAATGAAACCCCAAAATGTCCTAGGCAGCTTCAGAAGCTGAATTGCCCCCTCGTTCCTTGGGAAGGACCAAATTTGCAGGGATATCTTTTCATTATGAAAACTTTTGCCCAGCTGCAGCCACGAGACATAAACTGGATCTGAACCTCACATTGCAAAAGCTGAAGCCATGCTCCAGTTAAAAAGTCAAACCAATTATTTTGTCTAAATGTGTAAGCGAAGATCAGCCCATTCTCAAACCTTGAGACACATCCCAAGATGAGTAAACCAAAATAATTAAATGACTTGGAAAATAGTTCACTTGCTACTTGCAGCAGAACACCGTCTCATCCAGTGTAACCACACTCCTGCCTGTGTGCATACATACATGAGCACTCGCTTCTTCATATATATCCATTGCTGCAAGTGGGTTGCTGTAAGTGAGATAGTTTGCAGCTTCCCAGAAAGCTGAAGTTGAGGGTATTGTTTAAAATAAAGGTAGTTATATACCTCTGTTATATCAGACTCCATCCGCAGTTCAGCAAATCCGGTGTGCTGCCCGTGGGTACCATAAATAGAACTTAACTCTACTTTATCAGCCCTAACCAGTGGGGCCTTCAGTTCTCCCAGCCTAGACCAGAGTTGAAAGCTCATTTACTGCCTCTGCCTTCTCGGCTGTCTGCTGACCTTCGTGCTGTGGAAGCATCCCCTTTGGATTGCTGAAGAATGAGCAGTGCAGAAGATCCAGGATCAGTGTGCTTATGTACTTACCACCTTACTGTGGGCAGAGGAGCAGGGCTTTATTTCCTAACTCTTCATTATGCTTGAAGTCCCCTGATTTCCAGCTGCACCTCAGTAAACTCACCTCAACAAGCTTGTCAGCTTAAGCCAACTCGTGTTTTCATGTCACAGCAAAGACACACTTCAAAGACATTTGCCTTTGAAGGCCATGATAAAAGAAGAGTCAAAGAAAACTGAACCATCATCAAATAGCTTTAGAGTCTCTTTTCTTAAAAAACACATCTCTTACTTGCTATAAATTATTTAAGAGAAGCCCTGCTGGTTTTGTTCTCTTTCCATTTCTTTTTTTCTTGGTGAGTATTTAATTCAGCTCTCTGTCTGCTTGACAAAGACACTGCAAATAGAGCTCATCTTGCTTAGAAGGAAGAAGTAGAGTCCTTGCTGCACTGTTCCATAGTAGGTCCTCATTTCTCAAAAGTTGTGTTACAGCCAAGACAGAAACATCCTGCTGAATTTACATAATTTCATTACACCAAGGCAGAACAATGAAGAAGAATTTTTCCTTCCAGAAGGGAGCTGCATTTAAAAGAGACAAGAGGTGGAACACAAATTCCATATGAAAATATTTCTTTGTGCTTATTTCTGTGTAAGCTCATTCTTCAAATGCATTGAGTTAAACCTCTAAGAACAACTTAGTCTTCAGAAGAGTTATGTTTATGTTATATTAGATGGTACTGGATGTCTTTGGAGCAAGAACATTCTCGCTAATTCCAAAATGTGATCCTCACTGAAGGTAGTTGAAAAAAAGCCCATTTCTGATGGAACCATTTCTGTAAAAAAGAAGTTCTGTTGAAATCACGAGATTTACTAGGAGTGTGACACTTTGAAGTGTGTTTTGTGAATTATGTTTCAATTTTCTCTTTTTGATAATGTTAAAACTTCTTCCTTTTCATGAGGTAAAGCATGTTACCATTATCCTTTTATATACAATTGTGACTCAGCTTTCACATTACAGTTTAATACTATCTCTACACATTATTTTTATGATAGTAATAGACTGGGAATCCAGGACTGAAGTCTATCTGAATCCTGCTTTCTCACCATTTCAAACTCAGGACTGTTTATATGAGTCATTTCAAGCTCTACGAGTTGGCATTTTCTTACATCCTCATTTTGCCGTGATACTGCTGAACAACTCTTGAAAAAGTAGCGCTTGGAGGCCACCAAATGTAATGTCACCTTCCATGAGAAAGGACCACAGGGTCTGACCGTACTGCTGCTAACAGAAGAGTATTGCTAGACTCTGTTGTAGCACTGTAATCCTGTTGCTACCAACCTACGCTCACTGAAGCAATGATAATGTTGAACCTGCATTTTGTTTCCTCTGTGTTCCAATTTTTAATGTATTTGAGTCACTCTGTAATTCAACGCTGTCACCACAGATCAGTTCAGAAATCTAGTTTTAAAGTTACAATTGGCTCTGTGTGAAACAACCATGCACAGCATTTCAGATGCCCTTATAGGAAGGGAAAGTGCTCTGCCTACAAACCACTTGAAGTTCCAAATCTAATATAGATGCAAAGGTGGTGCAGATTTTTGGGTCTAAAAATCAGTATTCTATATTGTCACACATTGCAATTTATTGCAATTCTTGCACACTGATTTTATTTATGAAAAATGGGTCCTGTCACTGACAGCATGGTTAGTTTCCATCTTGTTTTATATTTCTGACTTGCTCGTGGCAAGCATAGTTAGCTAGAAAAATGTTAGTTATAAAAAAGCAAAAATATATCTGTTGCAAACTGTCAAAGCAATTCAGTGAGAGTTATACACTTAAATGAGAATGGAGTATTTAAACTTGATCTAATTGAGTCCCTACGTTACTACGTTACTGGTAACCCAGAGTGATTCCAAATGTCAGTAGTATTTACCAAAATAACACTGGGAGCAAAACTTCAAAAAGAGGAGGTTGAATATGTTACATTTGCAAATCGATTGTGCTTGGGGAAGCTCTTCAGAAGTCCTTCTGTGTTCTGCAAGGGTTCAGAGTGGTAGAAAGCAAGTGGTCTTGATGTTGGATTTCCATGGATAATGCAATATGTGTCTTCGCTCCTTGAGGAATAATGAAAGACACTCTAATACCTGTTAGCATGCACTTCAACTTTTGCCTCTGTTCAGCACTTCTTATACTTCTCTGTCTGTGTGTTAGAAGGCTGCTTTGTTTGGGCGATGGGCCCAGTGTTAATTTAATTTTGTATAACATTATGTAGCTGTCCGGAGACAGACAGTTTTACAAATGGATGAATACTATAAATAAGTAACAATGGATTTTAAAAAATCCAATAGATTTTGAACATTCTGTGCAATTCTTTGGCAGGGACCTCTCTTCACTATCATGCAGACACTGTATGCAGTTAAAGTTGTATGCAGTTTGTCCTTTTGTCTTCCTCTGGATTCCGGAAAAAACCCTCATCTTTGCAAAATCCTAGACTCTGATCTATAAAACATGATGTTGGCCCATACTCAGTCTACTTGGGAGCTAGCACTCATGTATAATTTCCATGCTACCTTCTACTTTCTTTATAAATTCTATCCTAGAAGCAGATCTCTTTGGCTTCTTGGCAGATACGGTGCTTGGGAAAGGGAAGTTAAAGGTAACTTCTAAAATCTCTTCTGCCTGCAAAATGACTGCGCTTCCTAGAAGTGGTACTTTAAGACACTGTAGGAAGGTGAAAGTCCTTTCTGGAGACCTTCATAGCCACTAAAGATTGTGCTGTGAAGCCCATAGATGACTTCATGGGACAGAAAAGCTTTTCAATGAGTGTAGTTACTCCTTGGTGTGGCGCGACAGGCTCATGGTAATCCAGAGAAGTGGATTTCATGTTGAACTAGGAGGTAAAGTCATCCAACATGTTTGGCTCTTGGCTGTCAGTGACATGTGTAATCAGCCATGAAAAATGCAAATCTCTTTCCAGCAAAGACCTGAGGGAACCAGTGAGAAAAAGCAACAGCTTGCTGAACACTGGAGAAACACAATGAAATGATAAGCTAACAACTCTCTGCTCGGTCGTCCCCTGGCCTTAATTCATACGCTAGACCTTGTGTTATGAAAAAAGACAAACTCTTCACCTTGGTGAGTGAGAGAGAGATGCTCTCACACGAAAGGAGTGTATGTGTAAGGGAGATGGGGATGGATTTCCCCAAGGAATGTTACTGAAGCCTGAGTAATGAATAAAAAGGGGGGGAAGGGAGAGGGGGGATGTGGGGGGAGGTGGCCCTCCGCCTCTGTGGTGGTCTTGGCACTAAAGAAAGCAAATGTTAGCATTTGTTCTGCTCTTTGTCCATCAAGGGTCAAGGGGCTTTAGTTACACCAGGTCTGGTAGTGGGGAAAAATACTTGCTTCTAACCTAAGGGCTGACCAAGCAGGGCCTGGGCATGTACAGCCCAACATACATGTACGCTCCTAGACATCCTCCCTGCTACATCCTAGCTCTGTGCTCTGTGTCGTGCAGCAATTATAAACACAGACTGAAAGCACCAGCCGCTCTTCAGTGCTCCCTTATGAAAATGCTATTTGCAGTGACCTTGACTTGAAATTTCCCCTGCTCTTTTGTGTGTGTTAGAGCAAATCACTTCTTTAACACTCAGCCTCAGTGGCTGGGCTGGTCTCAGAGCAGTGCGAATACAGGGGCTCCTGGTTCTCTCAGCTCAGAGATTCAGTTTGGACCTTTTCTCTGAAGATGCATAATAGCTGTGTGCTTTAAAACAAGTACCTGTTTTAAAAACTAGGCAGTTGCAGAGAGGAAGGCAGTGATGGGAGATGAGGCAGAACTGGGATACAGAAAAAGATCAACAGCGGTAGGAGGCAGTGAGTATAGAGCAAACAATCAGTGATGCTGGCGAATGTGGTACAAATAACAGGAGGCAGAGTGGAAGAGAAGTCGGAGGAGACTCTTAAGAAGGGAATAAAGGGTAGTGGTTGTCCTGGCTCATCTAACTTATTTCTTCACTTTGCAATTGTTACGTTCTTTCAGCATCTTTTTGGGGACGGTTTACGTGTTTTGATGGAAGGGAAACCTCTTTTTTCCCCATCAGGCTTGTGTTCTGCCTGCATTAACCACTTGCTCTTTTAAAAATTAAAGTGTCTGTGCCTCCACAGGGCAATCCACAGGGCTCTCAGAAGCCCACCAGGTACCAAGACTTGCCATGCCATCAAATGTATTGTACTGTGACCTACTTAGGACCTGCTTGTGCATCCCTGTTTTTAAAAAAATGTTTATCTTGGAGCCCAGAATACACAATCAAATATGTGAGTGACCTTATATTCAATAGAGCTGAGCACATGGCAGCTGCTTTTATGTTCATGATGGAAGTGTTGCACCGTTTTCCTTACTTTACTCACAGGCATTTACCTTTATACCTCCTGCCTTTACTGAATTCCTACAAGAGGAAGATGTGAGAACTTTTGGTTAAATGGCCCTTCACCTTCTTTGACTGGGATTATGCTTTATGATGTGTCACTTAGAAAGGGTTAATGAGTGATTAATAGATCTTTCAATACAAGGCTAATCAATTATTAAACACCAACAGCTCAATCAGCTGTTTATGACTTTGGCCTATAGCCATTCCTAACACCATCTGCTGCTGTGCTAAAACCCAGAGCTAATAATATATCTTACAGCCGTCCATCACACACTTAAAGCGGCCATTAATAATTTATTGGCCCTTCATAAACTATTGATGAAGGGAAGGTTACATGTGACCCATTTGTGCTTTTGTTTCTTCAAAAGCTGTATTTTGCTTTTCAGACAAAGCCCATTCTAGGGTTTTGTGCAACGGGGGGGGACAAAGGCCTCTTCACTGCTGCTAGGTTCACAGCCAGTCTCCCCGAGCAGCTTAGCGTGAATCTGTCTTAGAATCTGTTCTGGTGCCATCTGACTCCAAGCCTTTGATTCTTGCTTTCGTGGGAGTATATCTGAGCTTTCCACTAAGCTCAGGAGCACAGCCTAAAAGGAAAGAGCTTTTCCTTGCTAAGCGGCACTGCTAGATTTTTCAGCAGCTGTTTCAGAGCCTGCTTTTCTTCTATGCGTGTAAGTAATCTCTTGGTAGGTGTTGCTGTGACTGCGCTGCAAAAATAAGCTATGCCCAGGAATGCTCCCAGGCTCTGAAACCCAGTTTTCTTCTTGCTAGGTTGTTAGCTCGGCACGCCATTGACCCATGTCAAGGAACACCCTTCTAGACACTTTCTGGGCATGGCCCATGAGCTACTATGGGCCAGAGAGTGAAGTTGGCCTGCAGCTTCCTGTTCGGAGGAGATGACCTGCTACTATCGCAGACAAAGCTGTACTTTGCCGGTTAACCTCAGGGCCTAAGCTCTTCCCTAGCACACTGAATTTATCAGCATAGTTGTAGTCTACAGTACAAAGTCTTCTGAATGTATTGCAGGCCATGCAGACTTTAAACTGGAGCTGCCTTGCTACCACACCATGCAGAGCAGATGCAGAGCATGCTGAAAGCTGCCTGGATGTATCCAAGTAAGTGTTTCTTATTGCAGGTGACCCTGGTTTTGATCCTGCGTGATTTGAAGATTGGATTTGAATCACAACTCAGTCCCTTGGCTGTTGCTGTGTTCTCTAGGGATGTGGTGATGGTAGAGTTTTCACAAATAGGTACCTTTGTGCTCTAACTGTAAACATCATCTTTAAGATCAGGTGATTCTCATCTTAGAAGTGCTCTGATCTCTGCACAAACTAGAAGGGGAACCCAGGGAAATAACTCTACAGCACAGGGGTCTAAGATGAGGTGAGGGGAATCCACCACACAGTTGCCACTCAGAATGTCGTTCTCTGCTAGCATGGGCTGCTTTTAATTAGTCAGTTCAAGTACCAAGACCAATATAAATGAGCGAGCAAGTCCTTCTTGTTTGAGCAGTTCCTTTCCCCCTAGTAAAGGAAAGGGCGAAAGACACAGCCACCGAAGACCAAATGAGTTTTGAGGGCAAGCAAATGAGAAAGGATCAAAAAAGATGAAAACAAGAAGCACAGGAGGACTTTGAGCAGAGGAACCCTGTCAGAACCCACCAATTCCTGAAGCATCTTGGAGGAGCCTTGCATTTTATCACCAAGAATGCATTTCTTCACCAATGCATTTTATCACCAAGAGGGAGATTTTTAAAAACTGACACCTTCACTGAAACAGAATGAGTTTAATGCAAACTCGCTATCATTTAAGCGGCATTAATTGCTGTTAACTTCTTCACCCATAAGGAAAAGTATTAAAGCAAGTGCATGTTTATTTTAGGAAGGAAACCTAATGGGACTGATGGAGATATGGCATAGAAAGGATTGTATTTTATGACATTTGAGAGTTCAGCTCACCCCTTTTTTAAATGCAGCCTTGATAAAAGCCATTATAGAAAAAAATACAGTAACACATACTCTTGATGTACTGTATTAGAATAGTCCTTGATGTCCAATGTCCTTGAATACGAATTAATCCTTTTCTTGAGAACTCTTTGGGGAGTACAGTGTCAGGGCCCTAACTGCACTGATGGTCCGGAATGGCCCCCACCAGTCTCACCTGGGGCCTTCACCTACACCCTCAGCCTGTGGCCCCAGAGCTCCGTTTAGGCTGAGCCCTGGGGCTTCAGACCTTCGTGAGCTGTGCTGTAGAAATGCTTGTCTGCAGCTCCATTGTAGCTGAGCCGGAGCCTGGCTATGGACCCCGCTGACCTGGACCTTGACCTGTGGATTAAATTCTTGACTTGACTTTGGACCAGCCTTGTCACCACAAACTTGTCTGGCAATCTGGACTCTTGGTTGACCTCAGCTGCCTTCCCTGGGCCTGTCCTACTGCCTTGCTCAGGTACTGGGAGAAAGGGCCATGGCTGGGGAGACCACTGCCCTCCTGGCCATGTTATTGTGCTTGGCACCTGGCTTCCTTAGGGAGCACCTAGTCTTCACCCTCCACCCTCACAGCAAGAGACTCAGATGTCTATAAAATTGAGCTTGCAGATTCTGTTTCTCTTCCATAGGCTTAAAACGAACACCACCACCACCTCCAAACATAGCAGGCTTTGGTTTTGACAGCATAATTTAAGGCTAATATGCAAAACTGGGATGATAATTTAACCTTTATGCTGCCATGTGTAATTTTAAGGAAGAGGGAGTGGCATGTGTATTTTTAAGGTGAATTGCATCAAAATCATCACTTTGGGGCAATTTCTTCTTAGTAAGTTGACTGTCATCTAAAACAGCCATTTACTAGTTTCAGCTGACATATAAAAATGGCCATCAGATTAAAAAAATGAAGCTTAAATATCTCGTATGTAGTGTAAACTACATTAAGAGAGCAGAACTGGAAATTTCTGTCTCCATTGGTTTTTTTTCCCTTTCATCATTTTTGCAAGGAGCAAAATTGTTGCAATGAAGTAAGACAGCAATCTTTCCACTTAAATTTAAGCCCTTGTAACAAATTGATTTGCTTTTCCCTACCGTGATGTGAGCCACTGTCATCATGTCTCGAACAAACAGAATGCCTCAGTGTGCTGGGGTGATGGCATCAAGCTGCTTGTTGCACTGATGCCCTCCAGCAAGAGTGTGGCTTGCTGTATGAAGGGTCCGAACTAAAAGCTCTCCAGCAATCTTGGCAAGCGGTCACGAGGTGTGGCTGCACACCGTGACAGTTTCTCTGGCTTTACTGTCCTGGGGTAAGTCACACGCATGTGGTCTCCATGGCAATTACACTGAGATGTTGGGATCAACTGTTGGCTCAGGAAGTTGTTAAGAGGTTGACTGCTAGCTGGCTCTATCTGAACACTCTCCTCTTAAGCAGTCTCTGCTGGGCACTAAAAAATAAACACTGGGCTGGTCAGACCTGAAGTCTGCTTCAGTACAGCTGGTTTAGCCTGGCTTTTCAACTGGTAGCTGTGGGTGCTCTGCTATACATCAGAATAGGGCCCTCCTGCTTGGTCTGATCCCTCAAGCTATAATTAAACGCTGTCTAATCCCACTCTCCCTACATAATGACTATGAAACCTGTATTAATGGCTGATAAAGATTCTCATTCCATGTTTTCCTGCTTAAATACGTTCCAGTGATTAAAGTGGAAGGAGCTGCCAGATAGGCTCCCTACCTTTTCTTATCAAGTTAAGAGCATTATGCCCAATAAAGACAGATTAAATTAATTCCAGAGTGCAGACTGCTGTTCCTTTTTGAACAGCTTGGATTTGAAATTTATCCCCTACATACCAGAACGTTAATTTAATTAGACACCAGATAGTGATCTAGCTGGCCTGGTACTGTAATACAGAAGGAAATTTTGCTGTGTCTTCTTCCTAATAATCTTCAGGTCCTACAACCCTTTGGCTGTGACCAGATCTCATCTGTTGTATTGTCAAGAGATATTCCCTCTCTGTGTCTGTTATATACAATAATAAGAGTATCTCCCCCCCTCTTTTGAAGCACAGATCTGGGTAGTGCCAGGCTGAATGAAGCATGTCCGTTTGCAAACTAACAAAGTCTCTGGTGCTGGTTGTCATATTGACTGGCTGGCCGTAAGTTGCCAGCAGGCCCTAACAAATTTTCCACTGCTACTGGTAATAGCCTTAGCTGATTTTGATCATCAGCACACTGATGCTGGATTGTTTCCACTAAGCAACATTTTCACTAGGGACATACGTTTGTAAGCTCTTCCTGTCTGTATACTAAGTATTTTTTCTTTTTCCCCAGATTAACATCCATTGGTTCACTGATTCGCCATTCTAGGAGAAGGTCTGACATGCACTTTGTCATATTCTCCTCTGCTAGCCAGGGAGAGGATTAAACTAAAGAAAAATCCTGCCAGCATCACCATATAGCTAGCTACTTTCTTCAAATTACATGGTGGGCTGAAATGTTAGACTTCTGTGTTTTCACCTCCTCACTCTTTTTTGGCTCCATACAGCCTTACTGCTTCCTCCTATGAGCAAAGCTCTGTGTAATGCTAAGTTGCAGGAGTGGGGAAAGCAGGAGTAAAGATCTCAGGTGAGATGTTAGCAAAAGCTTTGCTCTGTCTTTCACCATTAGATAATGCAGGGTGAACTAGGGTGTTATGTCAAAGTATTGCTAGAGACTTCCATGGAAACAGCCTCTCGAGAAATCTTTTTACTCATAATTACAGCTGTATAAAAGGAAGGGGGCGGGGAGAGCTCAAAGATCCACAACATAGGAAGTAATCAGAAGGATTTTCTAATAGTTCTTCCTCTTCCTTTACCTATAGAAGGATTTTTATATGGTTCACTCTCATTCCTCCTCTCCCACTGGCATCCTCTTAGGCAGAATTAAAGATGATTCCAGTTCTGGATTAAAGGGGGAAACAAACAAACAGAAAGTCTAGAACAGTATTTTATTCTTCACACTAATTCCAATTTTGCTTCTCTAAAGGCAAAACTGGATGAACTGACAAAGGAAGAGGACAGAAGAAAGAGTGATGGCACAAAATAATCTTGTGCATCTGGCTGACTCTTATTTAGAGCTTTACTGATGGAGCAAGACATAGCAGGATGAGATTCTGCTGGCTTGGAAGATCGCTGGAGTCATTTGAGCTACTTCACTGGTCATGGGCTTGTTATCACTTTGCAAAATAAGGTTCTGGGAAGTCAAGAAGGAAAAGGATATCACATGGGAAATTAAAGTAGAAACTGAGTCTTACAGTCACAGAGGGTCTCTGGTCCCAACTGTCAATATTGCCAACACCAGATCAAGGCAGCTGTGGCTTTGCCTAAATGAGGCTTGAAAGCCCCCAAGAATGGGCATATCACCTTCTCTCTGGTGACCCTACCCTCCTGGGGAAGAAGCATTTCCTAAAGTCCAACTTGAGCAACCTTCCAGCTTGCAATTTGTGGTGATTGACCTATGATTTCCTGTGATGCTGAGGACATTAGAAGCTGAGGTGTTACACAGAAGTTTTTGGACAAACCTTTCCAGAACTCTAGAAATTTTAATCAAGTCTCAGCAGCCTATAAAGAGGGCAGAACCCCATGCAGCAGGCTGCAGCTGTCTTGAGAGACATGGAGAGGAACTTCAGAAAGAAGGCCTCAGAGCTGTGCAGGGAAAGCAGAGGAAAACAACTGCTTCTGAGAAGAAGACAGAGAAGGCCTGAGTGAGAGTTTTAGAAGAGAACTGAATTGAGTCCCACAAAAAACATAAAGTGGAAATTTCTTAGACCATGTGGTATCTAACATCCAAAGACAGAAGAAGATGGCTGCAGAGAGGAAACCAACGGAAAATGACCGAGAGAAAAATGAGTAAGTGCAGGTGTTTTTGCCTTTCTAAGGATAGAATGAATATTGGCTTTCTCAGGCACCCCACCTAGAGCCCAGGCACCCGGCGGGCATGGCATATAGAGCAGACAGCATGACCGTGATGCTGGAGTTTGTTAGGTGTATTTAGTTGATTAAGCTGCATTTAATTCATTGAGTTGTATTATGCATGTTTATAGAACAATAACTAGAGTTAAACCAACAGTTATTCTTGAAGATTGTATATGTATTTTTATAAAAAGTTTTATATCACTTTTCTCATCTTGCAGAAGTAGTTCAGAATTAAGAGGTATATTATCAATCTTGGATACATGGAAATGTTCAGATCCATTCTTACAGTATGATTATCTCTTAATGTTTTTCAGATAGAAATTATTTCAGGATTTTAGCAAAGGAATGTCCAAGTGCAACCTTAAAATACATTAAATACGGGTGAAAACATGAAGAAAAGGGGAAAAATGCATTTGGGAGAAGAGCCAGTCTTAGCTTTGCAAGTGTCCCCTTCAGGGGCAAGTTGGAACAAAAAATTGGGAAAAATTAGGTGGTTACACTCTAATACTCATACCTAAAAATATGTCATGGCAAAAGGAAAAAAAATAGGGTCAGGGGAAAGGGTTCATTCTTTAGTACACATTAGGGTCAAATACCTGATTTCACATTTGGATGTCAGCAAACAAAATCACTTTAACCTGACTGCACTGTAGGGAGATGGTGAGCTTAATTGAAAGGCTGATTATATGGCAGAAGGCTAAATATGGATTATTTGTTTCTGTACTGAGGAACTCAGTAGTGTGTGTTGGTGTACCAAGGTGTTTTTTATTAGAAAATGCTTTAACATTCTGTCTTCAGCTGCTCAATCTCTCAATTTTCAGAAGCTTATGGGATTTACGATGTCCACTTAAATTTCAACTGCTACAAAAGAAAAATGTTTTTCTTGTGTAAATAGACTTGGACAAACTGAGGAAACATGCTAACTATTGATCCTTTTAAGGCAACATTTCCAAATCAAAGTTGATTTCAGCTGTACAGGGAAAGTTTTTGAACTGATCTCTAAAACCGAGGTGTAATGCCATGCATGAGAATTGCTATTCCGTATCCACATAAACAGTGCCCTGAAACGTGATCATTGAATGGCATAGCTGAAATATGCCTCTGGGAGAAAAGAACATGATATTCTATGGAAATTTCCTGAAACAGCTTTTAAAGTAAAGCAGAGCCTACTTTTCAGGTGGATTTAAATTGTTGTACACTCCAAGTGGTTGTGTCTTCTCTACCAGAAAGATATGAGATCTTAATTCATCTCAGCAACACAGCTCTGTCAGCTCTGTCACTTTTTTAATGAGATGGTCTGTTGTTAGTGGCTTGAAATATTCCAAGCCATTTCAGCCACGGATCCTATCTTAGCTTTACTGTTGTTCCCAGTAATTTAACAGAGCTGCAGGCTGAACAGGAGAAATGGTCTTCAAAAGGGGAAAACTGCGAGAGGCGTCACTCATTGACACCCCACTCCCGTGAAGTTCCTAACAGTGGGAATGAAAATCCGCAGCAAGGTGTTGCTTCTCCGAGATGTATACTGAAGACGGGTGGGGAAGGAAATCGGGTAATATGGAGAAAAATGACACTGACTCCCTCATCCTGGGAGTGGACAGACTGAAGACAATTCACCTCAACTTGTGCCTGAGGTGGAGTTACATGAGCAAGTGGGAGGAGAGGCTGTGGAGAATTCCATCTTCCAAATGATAGTGTGGTTTTCATGGGAACAATATAAAAAAGTGGGCTAGTTTTTTTTTTTCCAAGCCATTACCAAAAATAACTGTGATTTGAAACTCAAAGCAGCTGCATAAAATGGCATCTCTTTATACAGCTGTTCTGCTGTGGTACTTCTACATCTTCGTAGTTGAACCTATTCTGGTTGGGAACGAAAAACCCCTTGTGAGCCATTAAACACATCTCCACTCACTCAGTCTTGTGTAAACCTGTGAAAAGTTAACGTGCTTCTCCAGTGTTACTGCAGAACATCAGTTACTGAACCTGGTACCTGAAGGAGCAAGAAGTAAGTGTGACCTTTAAGACCTCAACCTGTGCCTATAGGTGTCCCAGTTTACCAAAATGGCATTGGAGAAATTGCTGCTTTTATTTGGGAAGTTGCAGAGAGCCAAGGCAGAAATCCCGCTGTGCTGCTTTTAACATGCACTCTTTTGAGATCTGCATGTTCATTGCCTTTAATCACTTGAAGAATCCGTTTTTTTTTTGCCCTCTTCTGCTCTTTGAAATGTTTCTTTCTGTCACACCATGTCATGCTGACTATAACCAGCCACCATCTAATCTGGCAGTCTGCCTCTAACGCTGTTCTTCAGAGGGAGAGAAATATAATTCCTAGCAGAGATGTATGCTGGAGCAGAAGTCTGTAGTTTCCATCCCCAAGCTCTGTTCAGCAGCTCTTGCAGCTCGAGCCCTTCCTGTTACCCACGCACGGTGTACAAACTGTGCAACCTTGCTAAATTCTTTACTTTTCTTTCCATCACAGGTGCTACCTGCTGCTTTGGTCATGTCACAGCTGTTAGACTGCCCGATTGATTCCCTACAGGTGGAGTTTGTGAAAGGAAGCTGAGTGCTGGTCATCTGTAGAGCTCAGAGGTACCTTGTGGAAAGCGGGAGGAATCTGGGGGTCACCTGACAAGTATGATGTGGGCCAAACAGAATTGGCAGTGGGGAGGGAGGCATGTTTGAATAGAAAAAGGTGCAACTAAACCATTGTTTAGAGAAAATGGCTGCAATTTTTTGCTTTCTGGAGTGCCCCATCCATTTGATAAGTCCAGCTGTAGAGAGCTGTAGAGAATGAAATGGAATTTTTAGGCTGCCCCAACGGTATTTGGAGCGTAAGGAGGTTCAGTTTGTTTTGTCTTTGACTGGCTAAAATTCTTCACTCATACTGCCACTGTTAACTTATTACAGCCTAAGAAGGTATTTGCTGCTTGTTCTGTACTTCTAGTCAGGATCCATTTATGCCTGTTGTATCACAGCATTGTGGGACTGATATTCATAATTCAGATTACTTCTACAATAGGCTGTAAATGAGTTACAGTATTGACTTGAAGAGCTCGCATAGTGCATATACTGTGCATAATGCTTTCTGTCACATGTAAGTAACAGATACATTGCTGAAATCAATTTGAATCCAAACATACACAGTGCATTTTACATTCTGGCCAATTTCTCACTCACTTTCTAATTATATCCTCTCTCACAGCTTCTGTGCAGGAAAGTATGAATAAGACTTTTGTTTATTGACTGATACAGAATGGAGGCATATTTCCCTGCAGAAGATTTATGATCCATGAACCTATTACATTTGGATTGCAGATAGCAGATTAGTTTGGGATTTGTCTCATTCAGAATTCATTGACAATGGTGATTTGTCACAACAATTTCACTAAAGGATCTTAGCAGACTGTGCTTCATGCCACAAGCAGATGCTCACTTTCCATCCATTAGGAGAGCCATATGAATGGAGACACCACAATAAAAATGTAAGCATTGTTATTTATTTAGGGTGAGAGAAAAATGTACGCGTCAGGGACTTTGATTGCTTTGTTTACTCAGAGAGAAGGACATCAGGGGTTGGAACTTCGCTGGGAAAGGCTTTTTGAGCTGTTAAAATTCATGAATTGGTCAGATATCAGAGCTTCAAGGTTCTGTGCTGTTCCTGATAATGGAAAGATGAATTCATCTTCCACTTTCTGACTCATTAAAATCTCTAGGAGGACTTGCATATGACCTTTCATGAAAAGAAGTATGCAAATTCAGGAGACATTGTCCCAAACTGCAAGAAGAAGCCAACACTTGGTCTTAGCAGCTATATTTAGTTTCCTAAATGTGTGGCCCAAGATGGAAGTGCAAGGGCTCCAGTAAGAAACACGGAGACCTCCGAGGCAGATCAGCACTTCCAAAATTCCAACTCCTTTTTCAAGTGCCTCTTTAGGAAGATAGCAGAAAACACACTCTGGTTCTTCAGAATTTAGCACCTCCCAATTCTGAATGTTTGTCATGTGTTGCCGGGAAGGAAGAGCAGCTAGGGAAAGGAGGTAAATGACATAAAAGGAATGGCTAAAAAAGGTTAGATGACATCTGCAGAGAACCATGGAAGATACCACTGGTGAGTCTGCAAAGGGGCAGTGTTAGATGTGCATCTCTACCAGTCATCGTATTGCACTTTTTGCTAGCAGTCAGCACTGAGAATGTATTCATACTGTGACATTTTGTTTATTATCTTTGAGTGTGTATTACTTTGTACTCTATATTCATATTCTTGATCACAAAAATCAGGTCTTTAATCATGCAGGTATTCTGTGGAAGACAACTGGGAATATATATTGACAGAAGAGAGCAATCGCATAATCAAATGGTGCTTAGCAAATAAAAAGGAGCTTGTAGTAAACAAAGACTATGTAGCATCCAGCAGAATATGTAAGTGCTTCATTCTTCCATGTCCTGTCTGACACTGCTATAATTACAGCGGGGTTGAGGGGTGAGGGTGGCAGGCAGGGAAGTGTTTTTGTCCATCCATTCAGGTGTACCTGGATGATGTGACCCGCAGCGTGCATATTGTCACACGCAGTGCTGCAAGGGGACCTACAGCCACTTAACACTTTGTTCTGTGCCCATCTCAAACATGCACACCATTTCCAAAGCCTTTTCTTTGAAGGTACCAGAACCAAAGCAACCAGCACTGAATACTTAGCAGCAGTACCCATTTCTCCACACCGATATGTGGCATGGGCTTTATTCCCACTCCTAGTTTTGCATGTTACTCAGTTTCTTCATGCTGGTCAAGCATTTCTCAATATAGGGCGAGCAGGTTTTCCCTAAGGGCCTCTTTGGCTGTACTTTAGCAAGGCTTATTTGACAGTTACACACTTTTCCCCTCTGTTGTTCTTTCCTTTCCAGAAAGTTAATGAAAGAAAGAAGCATGCTGCTATCTCAACTTGTGCGCTAATGTCCCTCTTCCTTGTATAAACCCACCCATAATGATTTCTGAAGCTAGTATGTCTTTTCCTAGCACTGATGTGAGCCTAATTATTGGGCTGTGTGAAAATGTTCCTTTGAAACCACCATTTTACAAAAAATCAGACGTTTTAGACTTCAACACATTTTCCCACAGTACGTGCTCTTTTTGGAAAGTTTCATTATTCCTTGAATAATGGCAAATGCAGTTCCTGCTCAGAACTGTTGTTTGTTTTTCTTGTCCACGGTATCCTTTAAGGGGAGGTACTCCTTCAATGGACTACGGTATAGGACCCCAAGAGGGGAACCCATGAGGGCAGATGCAGTCCAGCTGGAAATCCAAGACCACCAGAGATACAGATGACACAAGTGACAAAATCCCAGAAACATTTCCACTTTTCTTTATTTGGGGGGAAGAAATCCTTTGGGTTTTGACTTTTTTTTTTTTTTTTTTTTTTGGAAAACAATTGTGTCTCTTGATAGTCTAGGAAGAAGAATACACTTCATGCATTTGTCAAAACCATCTGTGGTAATTTTTAATAAGTAGCTAATTATATTGTTAAGATGACTGTCAGCAGCTCATCTCATGACAAGAAGCTACTCGACGTCATGGACTGTTTTGATTTTAGCTTTCAGAGGCTGAAAAAAAGAGCATTGTCTCCTTTTTTTGTCCATCTTTTATTTCTTAGCTTTGGCCAGCTATGCTCCAGAAGGAGCCTCTGGCACTTCAGCTGCTCAGACATCCTGGAAGTCCAGGAAAACCCAGCCATACCTGTGCTGCAGTCCTGCCTTTGCAGACCAGTAGGACTTGAAACCTTGGCTACCAAAACAGGAGAGCCAACAACCCCACTGAAGATGGTATATCCCAGATAACTTCCTGGAAAACAAGACTACATGATACAATTCACAGAAGACATAACAGTCTTTGGAAGTAGATTTCCACAGCATTGACTGAGATGCTGTATATTCACTTGCTTGCTTGCTTGCTTGCTGTCTGCTAGCAAATCCATCATCCACTGAAAGCTACCAAAAGCATGTGGCCTGAAAGAAGACCTGAAGGGAACCATCTGTGCACACACCTTGATAGTGTTGTTCAGCTGTTAGCTTGCATGTGTGTCCACATCTCGGTAATATATCCTTTGATTCAACTTCAGTCTTTCCACAGAATTTGCCTCCAGGTCACATAAACGTGTTTTACTGTAGCTCTAAGTCACTGCTACTGTAGTAGAGCAAGACAGATAGCACTGCACCATAAAACCAATTGAGAACACATCTGCACTTGTATTTCCTACTTATAAAAGTTTCAAGAGGAGGAAATACAATCTCCCAAATACGTGTTATTCTCCTGAACAGTAACTTTGACACTGGATGTTCAACTGAAATGTAAATGAGAATTTCATTTTGGGAGGAAGCAATGAAGTTGATGCAACTTTTGATTCACAGATGCTGCCTGATTTTGGAGTGGAAATCCCAGCAGGCTGTTCAAATTAGGGAAAAGCTTAATGCAAAATAAAAAAGAGAAATGCCTCTGGTAATATTACCACTTTGCTAGAATTGATGGTTTTGACCTAGCAAAATACTCGAGCATGAGCTAACATCAAGGAGTCATGTTACTGAATCTGCTCATATGCTTGGGCACAGATTTGGGTGCCATAATATTACCGGTTTCCATTAACCATGCACTCTGACCAATGGATTGTTCAAGTAATTCAGCTACGTGGATCCTTATACCTACCTGCTTGCCTTTTAATTTATTATGCATCATGTTCAAAAGAGAGCTTTGATGAGCTTTGGGTAATGCCCTGTTTCAGGGGGCAATGGGTATTTCACAGAAGGCTGTTTCCCTGGAAATTAGGGAGACTTTATCCGACAACTGCATTGCCAATTTCCCAGCACAATGCCTGCTTTTAAAGCAGCTTTATGCAGGTTATTCCCAGATCTTGTTCTGTGGACCTGCTGCTTTGCTGTTGTTTTTCACTGCATACTTGTGTAATTGCTTACCCTCTCCTAAGAATGGACTTTTCATTGTCTTTAATGACTTGCATCTTATTTTCTGTTCCCTGAAAAGTTTGGTACCGTATGTAGCACAGTCCTCCTGAGGATCTTCAGTGTTCATCTCTACTGCTAAAAAACAGACCTCTCTGCAGACTTTTTCACAGCTCCTAGGCCTGTAGAGGTGTATGAATAAACCTGCTGTGCTGCTTTGGATTCCTGTCACGAGTATATTGGGATGTCAGGATGTTTTGGTGCCTGGGTTTTAAGGATTTTCACCCAGAGGGACAAGATTTGCCTTGATACAAGTGAGTCACCATGAATTAGTTTTTCCTCACAGCAGGTTATGATTAAAACAAATGAAAACTGCTCAATTCCAAACTCAGCAGAGTTGCAAAGCTTTCGAAGGTGCTAGAAAGGGAAAAAGAAAAGCCTGCAGATATTTACTTGTTCTATTAGATGCAAGACTTCCTCGCTGATGGCATGGCCCAGTGAACAGACCCTCAGATATTTACTGTGTTTGGGCTCATGTGCTTTTTTTAAAAAAACATTTCAGGCTATAGGATCAACAGAACCATCTGAGGAATCACCAGCCTGACCTCTCAAATTCAAGACGCAGATGAAATTATTAAAGAGGCCTGGGAGCAATCCCAGAGGTATCACAGTTGCTAGAGGGATCCAAATATAGTGTACCATTGCTTTCCTGGCTTGAACAGTAGAACAGATGGCTTGTTGGGTTAGTGATAACTCTCCATACTTCCAGCAGCTCTGCCCAGAAATAACTGAATAATATCCTATCACGCTCTGGAGTGGCCATTTAAAAGTGTGTGCATGTTCGTAAGTACAGCTCATACTCCACTGATTATTCGTTGTCCCCCTTGTTTGCTGTGCATTTTGTTGTAATTTGTAGCACTGAAGAACACAGCCCTGAAGAGCCTTATAAATCTTGCTGCTGTTGAAGTGAGTAATTTCCCTTGTGTGAATGTCACCTTTTGGAAAGAAATCTGTAAAGTCTTCTGGCAGCGCATCTTTTGCAGTATTAAGACAAGACACTAATTGTCATAAACCAAGCGCTCTTCCACGTAATGAAAGTCAATAGCAGTATTACCGACCACAGGAAATAGCAAAGTCCACTGGAACAGAGCGCTTTTCGAAAGCCAGCGTTGGTTGTTTATCTTCAGGCAGAGAAAGATTATGTTAATCTTCACGAGAACTAAAGGCAGGATATATAGCTTCATATTAGCAGCACACAGAGTTTACCACACTGGATTTATTCTCTTTAAAGGAATATGCCAAACAAGATGAGTGAATCTCCAAAGGGCTTGAGTTTGCTACCAATAACAACGCAAAAGCTTTGATGTTTATCATCTTTATGAAACTGGTGTATTTTGATTTTCATTTCTTTTTGATACATTTGATACTAGAAGCAGTTTTGGCTGTGGTGGCCAAGGAGCTGTCTGTAGGTATTGGCAGCCTCTGTGGTTGAACAGAAAGATTACCCTATCTAGCCGCAGAAGGAAGGTTTCTGTGCCCAGCTGTTTCCTGTAGCACAGTGTCAAAGTTTCCTGAGCACACGCTGCCGTGCAAAGGAAAAGGTATGTTTCACAAATCTGCAACTGCTGATCCAGAGGTCTGTGCTTGAGCATAAACCCCTGCACCTACCAGAGCTAAGCCAGAAATCCTACAGCAAGGCGATGCCCACACATCAGGAGCCCTAAAGGTCTTACTGTTTTGATGAGCCAGTTGTAGCAGCGCACCAAAGCCAGTGACCTCCCAGAGGCCTCTGCCTACTGCTGGATTAGAGACTACAGGCAAGACGGGTCCCTTGACGTTAGACTGACAAGCTCACTCTTGCCAAGGCCAGCAAATTAACATCAACTCGTGGGCAGTTTTCACTGCAATGGTCAGGGCTGGTCAAGTTAGGTCAAAACCTCACAGTTCCTAGCACAGTCCAGCTTTTTGCACTGAGACCTCTCCCTGTCTGCAGCCAAAGGATGTGTCCGTGCTGAACGCAGCAATGAGACAGAAGGAAGCGCGGGTTTATTTCAAATAAGAGAGAACTTCAGCTGAGGGAAAAACAATTTGCCTTAGGGACACCCAAGCTGCTTTACAATACAGAGAGTATGGAGGTGGCAAGACAGGGAAAACAGGATACCAGAGTGTGCGTGTGTGCATGTGTGCGTAAATATATCTGCTTCTGGGCACAGAAGAAGTTCTGGAGCAGGGGAAGACAGGTGGAAAAAGGAGTTGGTTCCGGATCCTGCAGCAGTGGAGATACAATGGAAATAGAAAATTATGATTTTGTACCTATGCAGAAATGTAATTAGAATGAAAATGAGAGTTGTTAAAAACAGTTTCCTTTAGTCCTGGGCAATGTCTACACATGTATTGTTTTTGAAACCACTTACAGAAAATAGAGGACGTATTATTCTCTGAAATGCATTGAATGTGAGACACTGGTTCTAATTGCTGTAGTTAAAGACCATAAATACAGCTGTTGCATAAAGCTATGGAAAGTTCTACTTGGACCAAGAATTTCCTTGTCATTAGGAGGCTTATCTGTGCAGTGAAGAGATTCAGACCTTAGCTGCTTACAGAAATCTTCACTGAAAAATAATTGGAGGACTTGATACAGGCCAGACAAGTCTTCTGTCCCTTGTTCATTTTCCAGCTGTGTTTTCCAGCGCTGCTGTAGGCTGGACTGACAAGGGATGTCAGTGGGAAAGACAGGAGAGGAGTGGGTTGAGACAATAACAGGAATAGGTAAGTGGCATGTTCTCTTGCGCAGAAGTGAGTGAAAAGCTAAATGAGAACTCCTTCTGAGGACTAGGTTGAGACATAGGTTTCTGTGCATTGAAGGCTGCCTTTTTTTTCACCTGAAAAAAATCTCAGACACATTGCTAGAGTAGGAAAGCAGCAATTAAAAGGTCAAAAAGATAGGGAAGGGATCTCCGGAGGTCTCTATCCAACTCCCTGCTCCAAGCAGGGCCAATCTTACAGCTAGGTCATGTTGCTCAGAGCCAGACAGTCCTTGTGGGTGAAGATGCCACCACATCTCTGGGCCATGTCCCAGGACTACTCTCCTGGGGAGGAATTGTCTCCTCTTAACCTCATCAGTGTTCCCTGTGCTACAGAGGTACCAGCTGGCTTCTTGGAGAGGGGCGTTGTTCTGTCTTCATCACCTCCTTTACAAAGTAGAAGGTGCAATTAGATCTTTGGCCTTCTCTTCTCCAGGCTGAACAAGCCCAGCTCCCTCAGCCTCTCCCTACATGCTCCAGCTCCCAATATGTAGTTGACCCTCTTTTCGCTGTGAGGGTGGCTTGTGTTCAGCTTGTTGTTCGCTTAGACCCCCAATCAGGCTCTGCAGAGCTGCTCCCCAGCCTGTCACTAGCATGTCGTGGCTCAGGTACAGTGGCTCTGTCCCAAGTGCAGGCATTTGCATTTTTCCCTGCTGAACTTCCTGAAGTTCCTGTTGGTCCCACTCTGCTCCCCAAAATCTAACCACATATGAAGTGAAGATTGTGCAGCCTTGACAACACCACTGATCGACCTAAGTTTCTCACTACATTTTGTATACCAGGCATAGACTACAGGGAAAGCTCATAGGAAGCTGAACCTCATCCATTGAGAAGGGAGCTTTAAGACATTAATATTACTGCTAATGTATAATTTGTGAAGCTGTGCTACTGTGTTTTCAGAAGGCTGTGAGCAAGGAAAGCAGCCTGGAGCCAGGAAATTGCTAATTAAGGTATAAATCAGAAATGCTAATGGAGTACTGTAAAGAAAGAAGGAGAGAGATACGAGGGAATTCGTGATGCACCATGCCATGTTCCAGTGCCCAGCCTCAAGCAAGCAAAGAATAGTTAAAAAGAAGAGAGAGGATGGAATAAACCGTTATCTCCTTCACCTTGGCAAGGACAAATTGTCCAGAGCAGGAGCTCTGGCTGCTTTCTGTAAGGATAATGACACAAAAGCATCACACACCAGTTCGAGACATGGTAAGACAGAGATCTGAGAATTATCTTCTAGAAGCCAGCACTAGCCAGGAAACCTCTCACGTGCAGCAAAAGAGCAGGAAACCCACCTTGATCTTGAGGGCTCTCAGCTGGCGTGTGACAAATGGCAAGAGGAGTTTGTCCCTTGACATATTCCCTATTCACCCCTTTCTCCATGCACCCCTTTGTGTATACCTCCTCTTGCTCTCTTAGTCTGTCTTAACTATCAGTTATCTTTGTTTGGATTAGTCTGTAAACCTCTCCTTTGCATGCTGCGGCTAGGACTCCAAAACATGTTCCTTAAAAACCTTGGCTTTTGAACCTTTTTTTTTGTTTGAGCAAGGAAGAATGTGTTCTTTTTAGGGCATTGAATTTCTTTACAACCCAGTTCCTTTGACAGAGACTTGCTATTTTTCTGTATGTATTTCAATAGGAAAACACAATTTCAGAGTTGGCTGGCGTGTTTTTATTTTTGAATACACACACTCCTTTTTGTGGCTTGTGGAGTTGGAATATTATTATAAATTGAGCACCCAGATCTTTTGCAGGGCTGGCACTTCCCTTCCTCCTGTCTCACTCAATTTTTCTCCTGTCCCAGTTTATCAGGACAGTTTTTTCTGTTGGGAGTTCCAGTATTTAGCATCAGCTTTTTCATCTTTCTCTCTCTTTAGCACCCATATAATCTCCTGCTCATGTGTTTCTTACCAGTCCCTGCTCATTCACCTTCCCTCATTCTCTTTTTACCTGTTCATTTCCTATATTCACAATTTCTGAGTGATTTCAATTGAATCCCTGCTTGAACACCTTACAGTAAAGTTGCAGGTGCTTCCTGGTTCTCAGATGGAAGCTAGTGCTGGTGGAACTCATCCATAAATAAACACCTATTTTTGCTCAAAAATGTTTTTATGAACATATTTGTTACAAATATTATGACTTGATTTTAGTCTATTTGTTTGCATGCTGTGAAACATCTGTATTACATTAAACTGAAAGGAAAAATATGGTCAAAACAGAACAGCTTGGGTTTACAATCACTTTACCTCTACACCGCGTTACACCATGAGCTGTCAGACAGTGGGAAAGGAAAAAGGAAAATTTAAAGGAGCCAGATTTTGAAACTTTTAGTTAAGTTCCACACAGAAGTCTGGTCAGCCAATTTCTCTTCTGCTAAAGATGCTAAATCAGTTCAGCTTCTGGCTTTGGACAAAGCTGATCAGAACTTCAGTAGACCTGGGCAGCAGTTTTCTGTTAAATGGTTCATCTGTTGGTGATTTCTTAAAGGATCAATAGCCACTTGAAAACAGAATTTGTGGTCAAACGTAGCATTTTGTGTCACCATGTGTGTTATGATATTTATTTGGAAAGAAACCTCTTCAAAAATCACGTGTTTAATGTATCTGATTGCATTTGTCCCAACTCTTAGCTAAGATCAGCTTTCTTACGGTGTTTCCCAAGAGGGCTAATTTATACTGGGAAAACTAAAGATTCATCCTGCTGAAAGAATTCATCGACTTTTAGTCATGGACCTCCTTCACTATAGAGAAAGCTAAACTGTCTTAACTATAGAGAAGTTAAAGGACATCTGGAATAAGCTCAGTCTGTTACATGCAAACATTCATTTAAAGCTTTACTAAAAACAATTGCCAGCTCTGTACACACTTCTGGCTTAACTGCTAACTAGTTATATTCAAATATTGTTTTAAATAATGAAGTGATACTTACTTAACAGGAAGTACAATAGCTTTCCTATTTAATCTAAATCTAAATTAAATTAATATTTTAGAGTCTCATTTGAAAGTGTTCCTGATAAGTCTTTAATTACTGCCACTTCTTTGACTGGTGCGGCAGCAATTCCCCAAGAGCACTCGCTTGCATGTCTGCATAACATTATCTATGAATTTTGCTTAAAAGTTTCTCTTTGTTTTGTTGCTATGGACTTAGTGAATATAATATTCTGATTTGCCTTTGGTTTTGCAGGGATGCCCCAGGGCAAGGCCGTCCAGAAGGAGAAGATCCGCACTGTCGTTGACAGCCTGCTCAAACTTGATGGGGAACTTGGGATAATGCCCCATGTATACCACAGAGGAGGACTTTATTCCTTTTATTTTTGGCTATTGGCAAAAGCTGGATCATGTCTTTGCCATCAAAACCAGTTGTGTTAATTGATGTCCTGCTTGTAGAGCAGGTAGAGGCAGTTCTTTCTTGTCATTTTCTTGCTGAAGTCAATCACTTGCTAGAGGCCAAAGTGGGCGAAGACACTTGTGTTTGTTTAATTTTATGCAGTGTGAAGGTATCACTAAAGTTACTGTTCAGGAATTTATAGAAGTAAGATGTGCAGTTAGGCGTACCCAGGGCTGGAGACCAGCTTGCAGTAGATCTTTTTGACTCTTAGGACATTGTTTGTTGATCTATCTAAGTGGGGCAGTGCTCACCAGGCAGAAGCATTGCTGGTCTGATCTGCAAAGGGGCAGCCTGCTTGCTGTCAGAGGCACTGAATGGCCTCACCTGAGAAGACATCTTCCACACATGAGCAGACATAGGTCTCAGCTCCAGCAGCCCCCACAGAGCCAGTTTTGTGTTACATGCTAATCTGTGGAATATATGGATATGCTGATTAGGATAGCACAGACTGCAAGACATGAAATCCAGGTGGCTGGACAGCCTTCCATTTTAAGTCTCTGTTTTCATCTGCTTTTAACTTCATCAAACCTGTCAGACATGTTTTTCACACCAGGTATCTCTCTCAGACAGGATATCGAGGTGGAGGGAGGATTGCAGCCTCTCCAAAGAGCACACTCAGAAGAAATGTTTTTTTAAAGAATGAGGACATCTGGTTAGGCAACCGTTGCTCTTCTTTGCTTTGGATCAAACCACAATTTGCGTATGTTCAGCAGTGACTTCTTAGAGTTTGCTACCAAAATCATCTGGAGATTCTCCCTGCCCTGAATGTGCTCCCATCACTTTAGCTGTCCTCTCTGGGGTCCAGAAGGCATATGTGCCACCGCCACCCTTCAGCTGGCTGAATGGGTGTTCTTCTAGGGCTGCAGATGTTGAACAAGGCACGCTCTGTGCTCTGTCCCAGTAGCATTTGCAGTGCCGAGCACCAGCATTGTGAGCAAACCAGAAGGAAGGAAGTGGTACCAACACAGGGTGACCTACGCAGCAACATTTCTTTCTTTACATGAGTCTTTGTCTTCCTGATTTGGATCCACTGAAAGTCAACAAGAGACATCCTAGACAGGATTATTTCTAGTGCCAGAACAGCCCTAGCCTGCACATAAGTCTGTCAACTGAGGTGGACAGCTAGAAACAGCTTTTGCTCTGAAGTACTTTGTGTGTGACAGAAACAAAATACAGGAATGAAGACACAAGCAGTGCATGACTCAGAGCTCATGTTTGGAGGGGAACGCATGGGAATTGCCACAGGAGGTTTGGACAATAAGCCACCAAGGCTTTGACCAATGGCAGTATCTGAGAGGCATAAATCTGCCAACATAGGAGATTTTGTGCAGTAAGCTGTTGTTCCAGAAAGTCCCTTATAGTTTCATATGTCCTGAATGATCCCACTTATTTCTTTTGACACAAGAGTAATTTCAGAGAGTTTTATTATTCATATAAATGTCTAATCCTTTGCTGAATCCTGCTAAGCTCCTTGCTACAAGAATAACTTGTAGTAGTAAATCCAACAAGTTCATTTTCATGTGTTGGGAAACATTTGCACTTACCAAATGTCAGTTTGTGGGGTTTTAATTCTACTGATGTCCTTTTTCTCTTGTATCATGAGCAAGAAGTCAGTCTACAGATTACATCAACATGGGTAGGAGTTGCCATGCGTAACCTGAGCCACTGTATAACTGTTCTTGTGCAGACTCTGCTGTGGTGATTTAATGTAATCCCCCTTTAATTGCCAACAAAGCTAAATGTAGTTTAATTACTTTACATTTGCCAGTATGCATGTGGACATGTAGTACAACTCAGCCAAAACACGGTAACTTAAATAGCTGTAACTACATCAGGTGTCTGAGAAAATGACTTCCTGGCACCTTTGAGGATGAATTTGTAAAAATATGGAGTTCTCATCCTGTAGCTCATCTGTTCTTTTTGCTAAGATGCTCAGCATTTTTACTCTTATTTTAAGGTGCTATGAAGGCATGAGTTGGTGTGTGGAGAGGTCCACTGAGACCAAATTGTTGTCTGGGTTATAAACACAGTGACTGAAAAGTAACCTGAACTTGTGAAGATGATCTGCAATGCCACTGTGAGCTTCTGTGGAATGCCTCTGCAGCCTTTGACGAGATGTACACTTAGCATCTGTGCTTTTTTTTCCCCTATAGACTTGTTTTTCAGTCCATTTTAGAAAGTCATCCGGCAGAATTGTGAACATGGTCCAGTTAATGCACCCTCACTAAGCAACGCTTCTTCTAAGATATGCTCAGATAGCAGAATAATTTAGGAGGATGCCTCACTTGTTTAGCATGGGAAGAGCTCTGTACGTTGAAATTCTTTTCAGCGATGCCAAGTGATAGGTCAAAAGGCAATGGGCACAAACTGAAACACAGGAAGTTCCACCTGAATATAAGGAAGAACTTCTTTCCTGTGGGAGTGACAGAGCATGGGAACAGGTTGCCCAGAGAGGTTGTGGAGTCTTCTTCTCTGGAGACAGTCAAAACTCGCTTGGATGCAACCCTGTCTAACACACTCTAGGTGACCCTGTTTGAGCAGAGGGGTTGGTCTAGATGATCTCCTGATCTTCCAACCTCAACCATTATGTGATTCTGTGATTCTAGGAAATCTGATTTGGCATAAAGGCACCCCAGGTTTACCACACTCAGGCAGAACTGCTAATGAAAGCTGAGTGGCAGAAGTTATCACCTGCCTATATTTTGCTGCCCATCAGTATGGCCTTGCTGCCTTCTGCCCAAAGGCATAGGAGCTCCATTTAAACTCAGAGCTGGGCCTTCAGTCCTTGTTTTCAGCTGCGCTGTTGGTGTGTCTGCCCCCAGCTGTGTTTCTAGCCTTATCTCCTGGATAGACCTTGGTCCTGTGTTCTGGTGGCCTGTCTCCAGTCCTATCTCTGGCCTCATCTGCTGCTACTCCTGGAGGAACGCTGGGCCTGCCTGGTGCCTTGCCTTGTTTGGGGCTGTCGATGGATCCTGCTGCCAGCACCCTGCTCTGCCTACTCTGTTGAGAAACTGCAGGACTCCACCCTAGTCAGTGAAGGTACTGCCTGTGTTGTGGGTACTCTTGGCTTCTGCCTATCAGCCCTTGTGGAGCAGCCCTGCTCTTGCTGCACCCTGATTATTGCATCCTTTGCTTTATCCAGCGAGCAGTAATCAACAGGATGCTCTTGTTCTCTGGTGTCTTCTGGAAGACTAAGACTGTTTTCCTCAAAAGTGTTTTGAAACCGTGAGAATGAGTATGGCAAGGCAGATGTTGTGGGAATTAGCTGAAGATGGCACCTCGGTCTTGGGACTCCTACAGGTCCCAAGTAGGTCACTGAGCCAAGATAAGTGTTTGTCAAAACCAAAGATGAAGCTTAAAAGCGAGAATTAAGACACCAAGCGGAAAGAAAGTAGGAAAAGCCTGGCTGTGTGTCTCTTGGGCTGGTCCTGGGGCACATCTTAGAAAGGCTGCACAGATGGGTAGCATCATTTTAGCAGTACATTTAATTTCTTTGGCCTCATCAACTTTCTATATATAACCTCAAAAACCAAACAGCCAGACTAACAGGCTTTGTCATTAAGAGCAAGGCTCTTAGTGGGCTCAGCCATGCGAATAATCAACCGGATTGCAAGGACTTTAGCTCCAGTCAGTGTCTCGTGCCTGTTTTTATTTAACTGGTGATTCCTCAGTCTTGGCACTTCCAGTAAAAGCATTTTTTGCCCTTCACTAGAGTACACCAAATGTTTTAGGTATCTCCTTCCTGACACTTTGAGGCACACGCTAATGGCATCTGATAAAAGATGTCATTGATTTTCATTTGGCTAAGTAATTTACTCACACTGCACCTTTCTTCCGTCTTTGCTACTCACTTGGAAACAAATCTAAGTGGCCCTCTGGTCTCACTTCTCGTACACAGAGAGATGAACATAAATATTTCAGAAACTAGACTGGGTAAAGGGAAGAAGTAGGGAATGAAAAGTGTGCACACACACAAAATGTGCTGCTCAGTGGCCCCCTCCTGGGCAGGCATCCACCCAACTTCCCTGTCCCTTTCTTTCCCTATGGAAGAACGGAAGAAGAGCAAGTAAACTTGGATGGAGGAGGCTATGGGGTAGGTTTTGACCTGGCACAACAAGCAGAGCAAGGCTGTTCACACGGGCCTTTGGTGCTGAACCCTGCTGCCTCTGTGGAAAGCAAGCAGTGAAAGTTGAAACTGTAACCACATTGCTGTGTAATAGCACCTGTGACAGGTGGGAGCCCTCCTAACAATTTTTACCTTCTAAAACCAGGGTTGGTCCCAAAAGCAAAAGGGACCCAAAGCCTCAGAAACAACTATTTATGCAATAGAGATTTTGCTCCTCCAGCCTTCACTCACTGAAAGCCACAGAAAACTTCACAGCAAACAAAACTAAAACCTTTATTACAGAAAACCAGAAGCCATTGAAATCCACAGAAATGTTTTGCTACATCTGAGCTTTAGTTGTTATTTTTGCATTCATTTTTGAAGCTGTTCTGAGGGTGGCATTACCTTATAATGCCAGCTGTTTCCTTGTGATAGTTAATTTTGGAGGTTTTTCCATATTTATCTTGTTCTGTTTCTAAGAGGGAAGAAACTGAGGCAAGTAAATTAATTTTATGCCCAGAAGAGCAAAAGAGCTGGAATTAGCATTTAGCAGTCCCGTAGTCCTGAAACTGAACTCCAACTACAGATGGACAGATAATCTGTGATGAAAAATCACTATTTCCTTATGTTATCTTGAAAAAATCTGGCTGCTGTGGAAATCAAAATCTACTTCTGAATACTTTCTCATAGAAAAGAACTCCTTCTCAACTCCTTGACTATGTCAACTGAATATTTTCTGGAACAAATGTTCTGAAATCCGAAATGCTACATAATTTTTTGTTTCATAGGGAGTAATTCCCAGGTTGTCATTCTTAGGTGTTAATCAAAAGCTGATCACAGCACCATAGGAAGTTGTTCACACCACCTTTATGATGTTTTCCAATACAACTGTGGGGATATAGTGGTTTGTATGATGTTCTGAGGGTTGTCAGTGATCCAAAGGGTTTGGAAAGCACTGGTCAGTGGGCAATTTCTGTCTGTATTAAATATTAATTTTATGTTTTTTGTGGGGACAGATACTCAAAAGGTTTAAACTCACAGACAAAACAGAAGATAATCAGCTCAGGTCTGGCATACTCATTCCACTTTCTGTAGCAAGCTCTTCTCAACACATGGACTCATACTGCTGAACTTTTGCTCTTCCATTCCTGCATGCAGCTTACATTAGCAAGCTATTTACAGACCTTCCCGCAAAGGAAGAACAAAATCTCAGAAACCACCTTCTTAGAATAACGTAATGCAAAACCAACGCTTGAAGCTTACCACACTTTTAGCCAAACACTATCAAGTGATCGTTTTTCCTAGCATCTTTATTAAGAATAGCAGTATTGGCTTCTTTCAGTTTGACTATGGCACCACGTGTGTTAGTGCTGTCAATAACCCTACTGGCAATCCCTGCTCATGACTGAAGTATCCCCTCAAAACTGTCCATTACTGCTGTTGAGGTACATCAAATCAAGGCTGGAGAAGTCATCATTACAACAACCAACTTAATGAATGTCTGCAAGCAGAAGAGGTTTCCTCTGTCCATAAAACGTACTAGAATTAGCAATGACTCGTTTCACCCGGAGTGGATGGCTTGCTTACTGTTTTTTTAGGAGAGTATTACAGAAGCAGTGACAGATCGTGCACCATTTGTATAATACCTGAAAAAGAAGAAAGTATCCACAACATCTTGTTTGCAAGATAGTGTGTGTCCTTTAGGCATGGGACCTGGAGTGCTAGATTCAAACGAGTGCTTCCCATTCAGCGTCTGTTGAAGGCTCAGGCAAGTTGGCTCTCCAGGGTGGGCTCTCAGTGAGCACAGAGGGTGTCAAGAACTACGCAAGAGAATGGGTTTCCCGAATGAGAGAGTCATTTGCCATGATGGGGAAGAAATATGAGCTCTGTTGCTGCACACATGAATGATGCAGGGGAAGGATGGGTCTCCTTTGGGTGCATGGGAAAGAGACTCTGCATATTTGCATACAGGGAATCTCTGAAACATGGATAAAATGAAACACCATTTCGGTGGTCGTAGTTTCATCTGTACAGTGTCCATGGCACCATTTCTTAGAATTTAGAGACTATTCAAATGCTGCTTTTCTTTTCTCTAATCTTAACAGGTGGAGATGGTCATGGACCTGCCCTGAATAATGCAAGAAGATCACGCAACCCAAATATTGTGATTCATTGCATAAAAAACTTTGCTAGGCATATATGGAGCAGGGAATGGGGTAGATTCACAATGTTATGTAAACCACACTGAAAATTGCCTTATTCTACAAAAACCTTCCCCATACAGTGATTTCACTGACAGTCACTGGAATTGCTTGTTATCCATTAGCTGTTTTAGCTGGGTGTTTAGTTGGAAGCTGGATCTGACAACAAACTCAAGGTCTATAAATATTTTTGCATCCCATAGTACCTAGATTTGCGAAAAGCATAGTTCAAGTATCTCTGTTGGCTAGAGAACATCTGTCTGAGGCTTCAGATTGTAGACACATAAAATATAACTCACCTTTTGAGCGATTAGCTCCATAGTCTTTGAAACACCATTTTTAATGACTTGACCATCAGGCTTGTGGGGAAGAAAGAAGACATCTCAGTCACTAGGGTGTATGAATGATTGGAGGAGTCCTGCTCTCCAGAGCTGGGATACGCAATCAAAGAATGATGGACCATCTATTGGTATCACAAACTGAAAAAACTCAGTTCCAGTAAGGCAAGTCATCTCCTTTTACTACCAAAACATGTCGGCTTTGCAAATGTTCCAGTTCTTGAACTAACTGTTGTGCATTATGGATAAATTTCACTTCATAGGCCTTTCATTTTATCTGATTAATCATTGATTTTATGAGACACTTGCACTTCATAAAGCATTACAGTGCTTTCAAAGTTTACTTCCCTACATTATCAGTGTGCCTGAAAGGGAGTTTTATTTATGCCTTCACTGGGAAAGGGGGGAAAAGTTTGAAATTGCAGCTTTGGTTTTATATGTCACATTTAATGATAACAATCAACTGTGAGCCATCTCTGTAATTCCTTTCAGATGCCATGACACTGCACCATTTAAAACGCTGATAAATTTGTTATGATATAATCATAGCAACTGGGTAATTAAGCAGCACTGGGTGGAGATTTGAGCTGGAGCATAAACAACAAAGCAATTTGAGGTGACAAAAATGTCAGGTGAGTGAATCTCGTTGACAATCTTACCAGCTTTTAATACCTTACGATGTGTGCTCAGGGAATAAGAAGCGTAAGAAGGGGAGATTTTTTTAGAATACTTACTCATGTCATTGCCAGTCATTATGCTTAGGAATTTTAAAAGGTTAAGCAGAAGCAGTGATTTACATGCACTTAAAAAAATAAAGAAGAAAGGAAAGGAAAAGATCCATTAGCAAGGAGAGGTGCAAACTTGCTAAGACAGAAAAAAAGCTGTCAGGCAGCTGAGGAGTGGCAGAGGGGTTAATAGAAAGCAGGGCTTAGCAAACTCCTCCACTTGGCATTTAGTTTCACTAGTAACTTGGTGCCAATCCCTACCTTTTTTCTCTGCCTCAGTTCCCTGCATGTGAACTGGAGGTGACTCTTCACTGCATCGGAGAACCTCCAAGGCTCGACAGTGTCCCTGACTAGAAAATGCTGAGATACCTCAAGAGAGCGAGAGGAACAAGTGCCTGGCCGAACTCACCCTTGAGGAGAGATCGGCAAGCTTGAGGTTTTCACGGCCAGGAAGATGGATTCATGCCAAGGGTCTAAAGAGATGCTTCCTACCAACTGGGATTTGTTTCCACAGCACAACAGCCGAGAGGCCAGAGCCCCTGCAGGCATTCTCCATACAGACTGCTGCCTCCACGGGGCACTGGCAGAGACATCAGCACGTGCAGCTCTCCTGAAGAAGCAGCTCTGCCAAACACTGGAATTTGTGTTCATCCTGTCTCCAAACACAAATTTTAAGAGATCTCTGGTAAGATTGAAAGGAGGGAAATTCAGAATGTGGAAAAGGGAATGATTTCTGGCCCAAAGTTAAGTAGTCAACAGAAATAACAGCAGAAGTCATTCAAGCAAAGGGCTTTGGGGGTTTGGACATTCCTGTCACTGTCAAGAACCTCCAGAATTACTGTCATCCAGTGTAAGAACAGTTGCGGAAGGGACATTAACTGTTGTCCTTTGACAAAATTTCTAAGTATTGGAGACTGAACCTGAAGGCCAGATTATCCTGGGAGGTCATTATATGTTCCTGTCCTGTTGACACTGGTGGCTTTTGGGCTATGTGGACATGGACTCCAACCTGATCTTTCACTTAGGATATTCCAAGAGCTCACAACTCCAGTGAGAGGAGGCTGGAAGCAGGGAACAGTGAAATGGGGGAATGTTTGTTGGTGATACTTCATGCTTGTTGCTCATATAACAACGTCAGCTTTAGAGCTCTCTGACTCATTGCTTACAAACAACTCGCACAGATTATGTAAAGGCACAGGTGAGCAGAATGACTTGAGTTATTAAGCATTTGATGCATGGAAAACAGCTTATTTTGCAAGGGAAAAAAACAGCATTTCCCTGAGGCTATGTCTGGGGGGCTGTTCAGTAGAACCAGTAGCCCAGCCACGCTGAGCATAAAACAAAGGGTTAAGAAACAAAAGAGCAAGTAGGAAAAAAACAAAACAAAGCAAAGCAAAAAGAACAAAGACCTTCAAAAATACTGATTGCAAAACAGTATTTTTTTGAAGCTCCAGAGCTGAGAAACAGGATGGCGGAGATGGAGGGCAGGTTTAAGTTACCACCCTCTCTCCCCAAATCAGTGATGCTGAGCAGAAATCTCAGGGCTCAGCAGTAGGCTGGGATTAGGGGCACTGTAGGTTGGGGCACTGCAGGTTACACCTCCCACTGTGTCTGTTCTGCAGTCAGAACTTTCTCTTTGACTTGAATCTCAGGATATTCAGCTGTGGCCTGGGACATGACTGTTCATTAGTGCAAGAACCCCTCCACTAATTTGCTGCTGTTTGTTTGGGATGGTAGTGCTGTCTCACTCTGAAATCCCAGCCAGCACAAGAAAAGCTAGGCAGGAGAGCAGTGAATTCAGATCCCAGCTGTCATTTTATGTTATTTCTAAAACAGTTCCAAGTGAGTCAGTGGAGTATGTGTATGATGCGATCACATGGATCAGAGGAAGGTCCTGATCTATTACCAGTGAAGTCCATGTGGGATCCCAACACTGAGATCACAACTGTTGTTTACCCAACAATCCCTCTACAGAAGACTGTGGAAGGACAGAGAACAGACCAATCAAGCATGGGAGAACTGGTTTGAAGGGTTATATCCAATGCATCAGAATCATGTGTGAATAAGGAAATGGAATTTAATGCAAAGGTAATAGGTAGGATGCTTTCAGAGAAAATATGAGCCAAAGAATATAGGAACTTGCAACAGGCAAGTACACTCATTTTTCATTTTTGACTACATTCCTTAGTGTTCTCAGCTTTTATAGCCTGTGGTAGTCACTGTGAAACTGGTCTTCTACTTTTGCTCCAATGAACCCACACAAAGTCTGTCCTTTACTCAAAGTTGTGGAAAAGGAGAGAGGAGGAGTAGATTTAACAAGAACCCAGTGCTGAAGACTGTTTTTACCACAATCCCCCAAATTACGGTTTTCTGTCTCAGCTTCAGGAGAGCAAATTGGACTGTGGTTGTTCAGGATACTGTCTGCCCCTCCATGCCTGAGCAAGTTTTGTTGTGTGTTGACAGCTGTCCTTTGCAAATGAAAATACCGAAGGAGCAGGGAAGTGGAGTGTCCCCTGCCCTTTGCCATTGAATTGTTTGGTGAAAGACCTATTTGTATATACATTTGCACAAGTTGCATGCTTTACAGAGATTAAAAGCATTCTCTAGTCAGACAGGAACCTGATTGAGCTGAAATGTTTGCCTGACTCTATAGGCCTGGCAGAGTTCAGCTTGTCAAACTGTTAAAGAAAACCTTCAGTGCTGTAACACACTCATTGAGAAAACATTGCAGAGATAAAATCATGACCTCCAGGTGCACTGAAAACCAGAGACCTTGGCTTGCGTTTGCATTTCCAAAGACATTTCAATCCCCATGCGTTTGAGAGGCTTCAAATATTTAAAACATCTTCCAATTACTTCAGCTGTTTTGACTACATTATGGATTCGCAGCTGCTGGACTCCATCTGGGGCACTTTACATTAAATTGAGAGAGTCACGGCTTCTGATTTCAGCTCTGATAAGTAGCTGTCACTATAGTTCATACTGTAAGGCTAGGTAAGGCTAGTCTACCTATGGCCTCTCTGATACAGAAAACAAAAAGCAAGCTGGCTCAAGACAATCAGAAAGCGTGGCTATTAAATTCCCCAGACGTCTGCACTGAAAAGTTGCTGAAGGTTGAATTGAACCCATGAAATCCAGTGGGAGATCACACTTCTCATATCAAGCCAGTCTCTCAATTTTTGAATTTTCGGATTGGGTTCTGTCCCTGGATGGCAATATGATTTCAGTTTTTATTTTCTGCTCCTGGGGAAATGTCACTTGATTTGAGCATGGCGAAAATGCCCAGGGGAAATCTGAGAGCAAAGCAATGTGGATGAAGAAGAGTGACTGAAAGAACAAGGAGAATGAACACAGGAAAGAATATGTATATGGGAATTTCTCTATTTCCTCTCCATGTATGTTAGACAAGTGCTCGGCGAGGCTCCTAGATGTGGCCCAAGGGATGGTCCCTTTGTCCTTCAGGATGCAGAACAGAAGCTTATTTCCCTTTGATGGAGTCCAAGAAGAAATTCCTCCAGTAGGAGCAAGCCTCGTAACTGCCCACTGTGGGACTTCTTAGATTTTTCTCAGCAGCAGCTGGTTCCAGGCCATGATAGAGCCCTACACCAGTTTTGGGTCTGAGCTGGGCTGCCAGTTCCTGGCAGCATATCTTCAGTCACAGGAGCTGAACTTAGACCAGCTTCCTGAAGATGCTCACAATTTACATTTTTTGAATGGTCCAAACTTTGCCTGTCTAGGCCTGCCTTTAGCTTTTTCTGTTCACCTTCATTACTCTGAGAAACAAGAACAGGGCTTTCCCTGGGACAGACGGCCAAGAGGGTTGTTCTTGTTGCACTACTTCCCCGGGGCTGTGGAAAGGAAGAGGAAGGAGCAGCATTTTAGCTCAGCAGAACCTGGGAAGAAATATTTTGCTTGGCTGCTCCTGCTGCCATCAGTGTGTTACGAATACTGCCACCCACTACTCCCACTGTATCTAACAGCCATTGCTACAAGTGTTATTATTGGCCATAAAATTTTTCAGTCCATTTTTCAATCCAGCCACAGTATTTGACTCTCTGACCTGCTGTGGTAATGAATTCCATAAGCTGACTTCACAACACATGAAGAAGTACCTCTTTTAATTTGTTTTAAATGCACTGGCCATTAAGTTCATCCAGTGACCCCTTTATTCTCTTATAATATGAAAGAGCAGCTTTTACTATGTCCTTCATAATTTAAGTAGCTTGGTTAAGTCTCCTCTAACTCTTCTGTCACTGCTAGATACTATTTTAGTTAGTTATTGAGAAGGGAAAATCAAGAGCTAGACACAGGGGCAGTTCTGCTAATAGTTATTTACTACCTAATGTACAATATATTAATAATGCTAGGAAGCTTCATCTGCTCTTCCCTAGGGTTTCTGGACCCATGCAAGGACCGCACTGTCACAGGAGAAGACAGGCCTGTGATGGGCAGCGTAGCCCCCTCACCTTGCCGCTGTTGTCTGCTCTGTTCATGTTCACCTTGCCCTTCAGGAGTCTGCCATTAGGGTCTTGGCCCACCGTCTCCTCCTGCACGGGCTCTTGCCTCCTCCCTTCGCTGCCATGGGAGGGCACGGTTCAGAGCCCCTCCTGGCCACAGGGACAGCGAGCCAGACACGTCCCGGCAGCAGCCCCCATCACAAGTGATGGTAAGATCAAACTGCACCGGAATTATCATCGATGGTCTGAAATCATCTTCACTGTGGAGGAATAGCACAAAACAGCCCGAATATCTCCCAGGACCAGGCCCTGTTCTTACGTACCATTTATAAGGCACGCTCTCATCCTTCAGTCAGTACCATCCACCATTTATCACACAAGCCTTCCTGTTCCTCTCGTGTCAGTCTTTACTGAGGTTGTGCCTTGTACCTTTTAATAACAGTGCTGACCGTCGCTGTGCCATTCCTATTGCATTTGGCTAGCGAGAAGCCCCAGACCGCAAAGTCAGTATTGCCAAGCGGACTTCTGCAACTGTTCTGAGATCATGTGAGAGAATTTTCTCTAAAATGGGATGGATTTTAATGCTGCTGATCACAGAAGCTTTCACTGGGCTTGCAACACATGAGTTTGGGGTGACTCCGCTTTTAGGAATAAGCTTGAAGGTTGAATCGCTGAGCTGCTCTTCTTTAACTGCACCTGTGATTTGTATGTAGTGTCCGATTTTTGCTTGCCAAATTCCCAGTGAAGATCAGGGCAGAATCTGTTTAGAAGTGTGCATGCGTAAAACGTATTCCGGAAACCTTTGAGTAATATGGGAAGAGGAGGTACCCAAGCTGAGATACCCCCGCAAACAGTGACAAGGAGAAAACAGTAAAATCTGTATCCCTGCCTTTTCAGCTCAGGCAAAACTGGGCTATTTCAGCAGGACAGATTTAAGTAGTTTCAGGTGGGAGGTGCTTAAAAGAAAATAACTCCTTAAAAATACGGTATAAATATATATGCATGAAAATCCTCCTTTGGAGAAGCCTGGGGCAGAGATTAATTCCCATCTTGCCACATCACTTCAAATAAAGGTCAGGAAAAAATCATTTAAGCAATAATGATTAAGGTACAGGTCTTCTCCTAGGGATTAATGCTGCCTGCAAAGAATTGATGGCCTTCAGCTATGCCTCAGGCTGTTAACCCTCTTTGGCTATTAATCCTTGGGAAGTGCCTTGCACTGAGGTTGCTATTGACATTTTAAGCAGGAAAGATGGACAGGGAAGAAGCTGGCCTTACTGGATGGAGAAAGAAAAGCCATTTTCCTTTTCTGCGGCACAGAGGGCATTTCTGATACACAAATGCCCTGCGTTCAGCCCCACTGCATCAACAGCACGCTCTTTGGCTTCGACCTGAAAGCAGCTTTTGCAAAGCCTTGCCGTTCAGCTCAGCTCAGTGTGCATGTAAGGCTGACATGTCTTACACTTTGCAAATGTAAGCAATAAAGCATGATTTAGAGAGTGACAAGGAGAGAGTTTTGCGGCTACATCCAGCATTCGTCTATGCAACAACTCACCGAGAGTACAGAATCAGAGCCTAAATCAAAAGGGGCTGGCAAGGTAACTAGAAGGTAGGGTAATCAGAAAGCTGTGGCTGGCAACAAAGACCTCACCTGAACTGCTTCCCCTTTAAATGACAGAAATCTGCAGGCAGGAGACAGAGATGAAGAAAAGGAGCAAATCTTAGCCATCTGCATCATGGCACAAAAAACATACGCAGCAGCAAACAAAACCTTGAAGGGAAGAAAGCATAGAAGAGCAAGATTGTCAACTCTAATCTCACTAGAGGTTTTCACAAACACACTCCCATTTTAAAGCCCTTCAGATTACATGAGAATTGCAGCCTTCCTTAAAAAATGATACTAATCTTGATTCCTATTACACTCAAAAATCAAGAGGCAAATTAAAGGTGTGTGTACTGTTATACACAGGCAGATGTGCTGTTCTGGAAGATTTGTGTCCTCATTCTGAAATCGGCCTTGTGGGTTGCTTCTTTGGTCTTTGAGGTCTGACTCGCACCTGGAGGCTACCAGGTATGGAAGCTCAGTAGCTCAGCACAGGTGAATAGTTCCTGCACATCCCCAGGAACTGCAGATTCTGTGTCAAAAAGATCATATACAAGGATGAAAAGATAACAAAAGAGAATTCTAGGAAAAGCAAGGAAGAGCAGAAAAGACCAGGCCTCACAAAAGAGGTGCTAGAGATACTTCTTGTGAGCTCTCTCCTGCTCTTTGACAACCTTTGCAGGATTAAGGTGATTATTTTACTGCTGGCCTAACTGTGCTCAGCTATAGCTGGAGACTGCCAAGTTACGTGGATATTCACCAAAGAGCTGCTCTCTCCTGAGGTCACCAGTGTTGATCTTAGCTGCTCCTGCACCGTGGGGCAAACTGAAACATGTCGCTTGCCCAGATTTTGGTGAATTGCTTTGGTAATTGGCCTGTGAACCCAGGCGTCTGAAAATATTCTCATTGACTCATTTTTAATTAGAAATAACAGGCATCCAGTCTGAGAGTAGGAGTTGTACCGCTGGCAGACAGATCAGCCATGCTGGGGCTGACCATTTAACATCTCACTTCTGGACCAGCATGATTTCCCTTTCCCTGGGTCCCAGTGAAATTAGCACTGTGGCTCACTGGAGAACAGGGAGCAGGCCTGATGCCATGTGCTGTTAGCTTAGAAATGTGACAAGTGCAGGTCAGTAGGGACTTGAAAATACATGAATTTGGAGAGTTGGGAAGATGTGGCCAGTCACTAGCAGATGTCTGGTTCACTGGGGTCTGCTGAGCATCTGCTCTGTCCACCCTTGCCTGTCAGAAGGTTGACACCTTCTGCTTTTATAAACTTTGACCAAAATCATTGATGAAAGACTCTGGCAGATGGAGTGACTGGCTGGGTAGATGAGGGCAGAGCAGTGGACATTGTGTACCTTGACTTCAGCAATGTTTTTGACACTGTCTCCCCTAACATCCTCCTAGAGAAGCTCAGGAAGTGTGGGTTAGACGAGTGGACAGTGAGGTGGCTTGAGAACTGGCTGAAAGGCAGAACTCAGAGGGTTGTCATCAGTGGTGTGGAGTCTAGTTGGAGACCTGTGGCTAGTGGCGTCCCGCAAGGCTCAGTACTGGCTCCCATCCTGTACAACTTCTTCATCAATGACCTGGATGAGGGCACGGAGTGCCTCCTCAGCAAGTTTGCTGATGCTACCAAGCTAGGAGGAGTGGCTGATAGAGCTGGGGGCTGTGCTGCCATTCAGAGAGACCTGGCCAGGCTGGAGAGTTGGGCGGAGAGGGACCTCCTGAGGTTCAACAAGGGCAAGTGCAGGGTCCTGCACGTAGGGAAAACTAACGCTAGGCAGTAGTGGAAGGTGGGGGCTGACCTTGTGGAGAGCAGCTGTGCAGAGAAAGACGTGGGAGTGCTGGTGGATGACAGGTTGACCATGAGCCAGCAACGTGCCCTTGTGGCCAAGAAGGCCAGTGGTATCCTGGGGTGCGCTGGGAAGACTGTTGCCAGCAGGTGGAGGGAGGTGAGCCTGCCCCTCTACTCAGCCCTGCTGAGGCCTCCTCTCAAGTACTGTGTCCAGTTCTGGGCTCCCCAGGACAAGAGAGACATGGAGCTGCTGGAGAGAGTCCAGTGCAGGGCTACAAAGATGATCAGAGGGCTGGAGCACCTGCCCTATGAGGAACGGCTGCGAGAGCTGGGCCTGTTCAGCCTGGGGAAGAGAAGACTGAGGGGGGATCTTATCAATGTGTATAAGTACCTGAAGGGAGGGTGTCAAGGGGACGGGGACAAGCTCTTTTCAGTTGTCCCGTGTGACAGGACAAGAGGCAAAGCGCAGAAATTGAAGCAAGGGAAGTTCCGTCTGACAATGGGGGGGGATTTCTTCTCTGTGAGAGTGACGGAGCACTGGCACAGGTTGCCCAGAGAGGTTGTGGAGTCTCCTTCTCTGGAGATACTCAAGGCCTGCCTGGATGCAACCCTGCCTAATATGCTCTAGGTGACCCTGCCCGAGCAGGGACGTTGGACTAGATGATCTCCAGAGGTCCCTTCCAACCTTACTGATTCTATGATTCTATGATTTACAGGTTCTTTCCTCCACCATTCAAATCAGGCATTTTATTATTTCCTTCCAGAGCTATAGGCTGCAGACTGCCCTAGCCAGGAAGCCAACACCAGGGGGCAATGTGATCATCGCTGTGCGAGTGGGGCACAAGAAAGCGTCTGAGAGACACAGAGATTGGAGAGAAATCAGAACATTTCATTACCGTCAGCCCTTTAGAGGGGTAAATGAATTGTCCGTCCTCAAACTTCTCCTTGGCTGAATAGCAGTGAATTACCATGGCAACTAGAAGACTCAAATTAAATAAATACATGTGGATGATTAAGAAAGGAGTAACACAGGCCTGTTAATGAGGTGAGTCAGTTGATTAAATTAGCGGGGAATGGAAGGCATGTAGTGGGCAGAGGTGATTTCAATGCCTGTATTGTTGTTAAGGGTTGAATGCACTGTCCTGAGTCACAGCAGTGACTGGTGACTGTGGCTGTGATGACTGGAGATAGAAAACTCACTTTTCTGAGGTGTGGGAGGACCAGAGATGGGATGCGAAGCTAGATTTCTTTTATTCATGGCAAATATGCCCTCCAAGCCGCTTGTTCCAGCTGCTTTTCATGGTGCCTGGCTCCAAGAACATCTCCCAAGGCCCTCTGGGGTGGCAGCCCCACATCACCTAGGACAAATGAACCTCCATTCATTTGCAGAGTGTGCGGAGGTTTGGGTGGGAGCAATCCCCTCTTCTAGGCATTGATGGTTAAGCAGGAAATCACACCGGGCCATCAACACTTTGAGTTTGAAACAACTCCAAGATGAGTAGAGTATGTTAAATACTTGCTATTTATGTATGGTTTGCTCATAGGCTGGAATCGGCTCGTATGAGCCTTTGTCTGCTGCATTTCTGTTATTTGCATCTCTGTAGTTGGTGGCAGAATGAATACTTCCAGGTCATTAGCATGTCTTGCTTTGGTGTTTGTAGACTGGCAGGAGAATATTGTATGGAATGATCAAGCTTTTTATTTATTTATTTATTTAGCTTGTGTAACCCAGGCTCTTTGGGTAGGAGTAAGTGATTTTCACAAAGGCACGTAACTTGTAAAGAATATGTTGAAGTTAGTTATTGAAAGAAAGTTATTTAAGGAGTATTGTTGAGGCAGACAAATCAAGAAATATGAATTATCTCAATATTCAAATTTATTCCCAAAGCTTATCCAAATCAGCCTCCTGCCACCTCTCCAGAAGTGTCCAACCTCAACAGATGGATATTTCAATTACAATAGCATTTCACTAGTCCATTATCTTAGTATGAACCACTGATTTCTTGAGTAGTGTGAATTTTACTCCATCAGCAGTGCTTACGTTTTTTTTGACACAATCATGTTGCTGGAGCAATACTGCACAAGAAAGCTTTCTATACATCCTTCTGGATTCTTTAGTTTTTATTTTTCTCTTCTGCCAACTTTTTCACAGAGATGTGATCAAACTGGCTGAGCTGAGTGCTCAGGTATATGAATGAGAGTGCATACAGCAACAACACATTAAAAGTTTAGAGGAAGTTTGTACTTTCCTTAATTTCATCAAAGGTGAATACACTTTCTTCACAGTTTTGACTAGATTCATTGCCCATGGCTCCACCGTTCCGTGGATAATCTTCAGCTTCAGCTTATGTATATGAAGCTTGATATACATATATCAAGATTATCATGCATGAGCTGATGGTGGGAATACTGTAAATTTAGATTTTCACTGTTTCATTCACTCAGTTGATTTGTATTTCCACTGAGTGATGCTGAAATTGCTTTTCCTATTTCCTTGGTAAAGGTCATCACATTCTCACAAAGCTTTTTAAAAATTAATCATTATCAAAAATATTTAGATTTAAAGTAATCTTTAAAAGGATTCATGCACCTTTTCTCTTAAACGTTCTTGGAGATGTTACTTGTTGTCTTTTTTTAGTTTACTTTGCCAGATGATTAATAGATCACTATGAATTATTTTTAAGGTAAACTAAATCAGTTACAGCGGTATAATTCTATATTGTTACACTGTATGGAAAAATATCTTTTTATTCACATAAACCTGTTATTTGAGGTAGTTACTGTGTGAAGCCTTACACTGAGATGGAAAATATTTATAAACAAATATACACATCAAAGGATACTTAATCTTAAAGGAGTTGAGGACAAAAAGGATTCTCCTCTCTAAGGGGAAACATGGGTTAAGAAAAGTGTTATCTTCCCTACAGCTGTGAAGCTTCTCCATGACATCTGAAGAGTGATGATCTTAAGCATTTCTGGAGAAAAATTAGTCCCAGGAAGAGTAAGTACAATGCTGGAAAGCGAGGTTGGAATGGCTTCTACTAAACGTTGCATGCAACACACACCCCCCCCACACACACACACGCACACATACAGGAGGAGGATCAAATATTTTTTGTTCAGACCTGAAAGAAACCCTGTTCAGCCTTTTCAAAACATCTACGGAGACTTGACTAGGGGAGGAAGAAAAACTTCTAAGCTATAGGTTTTTCTCTTTTCAAAGAGAAGTAAAAGGGATCACTTCTTCCGAGACCATGTGGTAAGAGCTGTTCTTTCTTGACTTAGACTTCCCTGCGTAAAGAGCATCCTTCCTCATGCTGCTTGTACAAGGAGGTGTCTTCTGAAACGTAGAGATCTTCCAGGGTTTTCCCCTTTCGGAAAAGGATCACGTATCAGTCATATCACCATTTTGTTCAGGCGGGAGCTACCCTGTTCTGTTAGCCACTGCGGATGCTTGTTGCTACATCAAATGTCCTTTAGCTTTACAGCCTGGGACTTAAAGCACCTTTGCAGCTTGCAGTCAGCCTATATTCCATAAAAAGCATAAACCACGATAGCTGAACCTTTACATCCATCTATCAAAAAAAATGCGCAAGAAATCCTTATAGAAAGAAAGAATAGAGAAGGGCTTAAAGAGGGTGCAAGCCAGGTTTCTGTAAAATATACTGTTTTCTATCTTCAGGTGGTGGTTGTCAGTGTCCAGAGGACACTAACAGACCTTCACTGTCCTGACCAGCCTCACCCATGGCCTCCACCCACACCTCCCCCTGCCCATAGACCCAGAGTCCCCATTTAAGCTCAGGCCTGGGCCTTTCTTCCCTTCCTGAGATGTGTCTTTGGTGTTCCTGCTCTTGAATTGTTATTTGGTTGATTTGCCTTGATCTCGGACAGGACTGCTTTTGTCTGCTGATTGCTGGACTGTCAACAGACCCATCTGCCCTGTCCTGTGCTGGTAAGAAAACTGTGCCCCTGTGTTGTGGCCATCCTTGGCTTCTGCTTGCCTTCCTTTGAGAGCAGCCAGCCCTTGCTGCTTCCTGCTGGTGGTTTTGTCATAAATGATGACTGTTTAATTAATAGCCAGTTCTGCATTAATAGTGCAAGCTTACTTATAAACACTGAGGGAGCTATGGGTAGGTTTTAGCCCGTAAAACTTGTATTTAAAGAGTGTAAGGAAATTTACTTACTAAACATATCTCCCTACATTTGCAAATCTGAATGCTTTATGCCTTTTTTCAATAAGCTATACAATGCTGCTGGTTCAGGAGTAACACACACCTGCTTTACAGACAGCAAATGCCCAGAAGAGTGGAGATGTTTCAAAAACATGCACCTCCTCTGGGCCCCTATTGAATATCCAGGTCACAGGGGCTGCCAGCAGTCATTCAAAGTGCTCTGTTAACATGTAAATACGTGATTTTTAGTTTTTAGTTAGATGCTCAGCTGGGTTTGCCGTTGTGCTCCCTTCTTTGTATGCATCTTAATGAATGAGACTAAAAACAGAAAGCAAGTAAATGGGTTATTTTATACGGTCAACCCTTCTCATTCAATCACTTTTAATCAAGAGCTGATTCATAAAGTGATCCTGAAATGTTCAGGAAGAAAAGCAGGAAAATGCTGCAAGAATAGGTTGTCCCAAAAGAGAAAGAGCAAAAATTCCCATGTTGTTTTTTTCTGTGTGTCCATTGATACTTCTACTGTGTGAGCGTTAGACAGGCCATGATTTGAGCAGCTCTTAGCTTTGTAGATGTAGAGGCAGGACAGACAAGTTACTCAGCTATTAATGAGACCTGTGGGAAGGTGAAACCAAAATAGGCTAAATGCAGTGTCAGACTCTTGCATGCCATCATCTACAAAAATTGCTGTTTCTAATTTATGTTGCTTCCCTGATGTGCTGTGTGCTGAGAATAGACTTTCAGACCCTAAGAACAAATAAAGACTGCCCCAGAGGTTAAAATTACAGCAGAAAGAGAACAGAGACAGTAAGCAGGAGCTCTCCTCTCTGGAGACTGCCTCCCACTGGGGATGACAGTCCACTAGCAGAGGGAGTTTGTCGTTACTCTCTCTGGTAGCTTTCTCAGCCAGTCTGAGGTCATGACAGCATTCGTATTGAAGGGCATTGAAAATAGCTAGAAAATGTTTCCAAAAAGGCTTCCAAACAAGTCTTGTCTTTTTTTTTTCTTTTTTTTTTTTTTTCTTTTTTTTTGATGGCAAAGGTAGCACTTTGGAATTAAGTCCTAAAAAGGCTCAGCATGTTCCAAATGCTGCTGCTTTCTTGCATACACCTGGGCAAGACCAGAATAGTTTCCTGCTGACAGGCGAGGTACTGCACAGTACTACAGCAGTCTGCCTGCGTTATCGCAGGACAGGAGAATCAAACTGCACATGGAATAGGATGTCATCAGAACCTGACAACATCATCTGTTCTTGCTAATTGGCCAGACACAAAAGGAGAAGTGATAGCTGTCACAGCCTGCCAACACTGGATGGGAGTGTGACGGACTGAAAGCTCAAGGCATGTCATCTACTAATGACAGCTACAGAGTGTTAATACACAAGGAAGCTCAGGCAGAGTTGTTGCCCTTCAAAGGTTTCAGCCATCAGCATTAGCCCTAAAGAAGTGAACTGTGTATTCTTTCTTCCCAAGCTAAACAGGGAAGATGGAGAACTTACTGGTACCAGTGTAAGTGATGCACCAGAAAGCAAGTAAACCAGAGCGAGAATCACAGCACATCTTATTTTTCAGAGGTCATTGTAATCTGTGTATCAGACACTGCTTTTCAGGGAGAAAACAAGTTAATCATTTGTACATATACTACTGGAGAACCCCAGACAGCACCAGCTCAGCCCTCCACACCAAAAACTGAAGGATGAAGTGAGAAGGGGAGGGGAGAGATGGACTAGGGCTGCCAGCTGCCTGGTTGAGTGGAGAGGATGGCCGGCATGAGACTTTGCAGAGAGATGTCTTGAGAATTCGATGAGACCCAAGACTCACATATATTATTCAGCCAGCTCAGGCTTTGCTTGATCCTGAAATTTCTTTTATTGTAGGTTTCTGAGGGTCCCTATGTAGCCCGTCTATCTTTGTGACAGCCTGGAGACCATGAGATCTCTAAGTGTCCCCGTGCACTCAACATGTAGTATGCTACAAGGTCAGATGATATTTACAGGTCGTTTGTGTCTGGACAGCTCTACAAAGCTGTGTGAACCCCAGCAAATGAGCACCTACTATCCTCAAGCTGTAACAGGAAACACAGAGCCATGGCAAGGAGCCTACTCCTGGCTTGACAACCAAATGTCTGTGTAGACACAGCCCATCTGCCTCAATTGCTTTGAATGGCATCTTCCTCTGTAATTAGCCCCTCTGGGTTGGTGAAGCCACTGAAGAATAACTCCAGCTCTAAAACAGCCGCCCCTATTAGATTAAGCATATGCTAAGAATGTGAACAAATACTTAATCAAGCAATCGGAGGACTTGCTTGTCCGTGTTCCCCCCACACCTTACAGACTCCTTTATAAGCTTCCATGGAGGAACCTAGACCCAAAGTTGTCTTTGATATGATCTGAGCTGTACTGAGTGTACAAATACTGTACAAACGTGTACAACACATTTGTCTTACTTTTGCACAAGTAAATAAGCAGTGTATTGAGATGCAAAATCAACAAAAAGACAACAATTTAACATACACATTGTTCCACACATGCTTTTCAGCAAGAAGCCAAATGGTTGTGCTAACTGGCAATATTTAATATTTTAGACATGTACTTAACTGGGATCTAGAGACTGATAGTTTGGGCAAACAAGAGATGTGACAAGGGTTTAAAGCTGGAAGCAGACTTCTCTTCCCACATCAAGCTGTGTTGGAAAAAATGATAGCACCCTCTGGGTCTTTGTCACACTGCCAGAGGTAACTACCTTCTCCAGTGTCAGAGTGTGCTTATGTGATAGCTGTCAAGCCCCTGTCGAGCACACTTGGTCCAGTTACCTTTAATAGCTCTATGGAACGTCTTTGCTTATCTGTCTCGTTTACAAAAATGGGTTTGGGAGGGCTCCTGTGAGCAGCTCAGCCAGCAGAGCAGATGGGACAGTAACCTTTGGTAAGCACTTTTGGTAGCAGGTTCACTGGAGACATGACCTCTTGCAGAGGCACAGTGATTTGCAGAGTACACAATCCTTAAGGCCTCCATAAGAGGAGTTTTTAATGATAGTTTAGCTGTACTGGTGCATGGGAAGCTGTTCCACTTGTGTACAGATTTATCAGCTCACTGGGAGTGTCTGCTTTAACACTCTGTGTTGTGTAGCAGTGATGTTACACTGGCCTTCATCCAAGCCTCAAGAAGCAGGAGAAATACAGATGTGTGGGGCTATGTGATAATCTGCCAGATGAAACAGAGTGGCTAAAAACAAGACTGGTTTGAAGTGGAGGTTTGGCCTCATTGGGAACAGGATTATGTGGTCCTTGGGGCCCTACCTGTAATACTACACTATTTATGTAATATTCTACCCTCTATGCTTCTGTAGATTTGCAGAAGTGTCTCATAGCTGACATATCAGTACCAGTTTCTTTCTTGACTTGGGTTTAGAGATGTGTGTGTATGGGTTCATCTTTTGAAAGATAGTTGCCTCGAAATCTTTGGACTATGTGGCAAGAGGCGCAGAGTATACCCTCTTCGGGATCTCTCTATACCTCTTTCTGTGTGCCCACTGATACTAGCTCTGCGTGCAAGGATGTAGGTCCCTAGGAGGAGTTCCTCCAGTCAGTTACCTTTGCAGTCTGAGCTTTGTAGGTAAGGACGTGAGCGGTCATGTCCACAAACGGTCCTCTGGTTTTTTGTATGTATTCTGGTGGATGTGAAGCTGTACAGACACAAAGGCGGGCTCTTTAAACACTTGTCTCTTTGAAGAACCGATTTCCTTTGGTCAATTTGAAAATCCCACACTTCGTGGAAATACAGGCAACGGCTTCAGAAATGCCTTATCAGCTGCAGAAGTAATTTAAAACAAAGTCAAGTAAGAAATGAGGCAGCTAGGGCATTGCTAAGACAGCTTCACACCGAAGAAAGCAACTAGCCATCTGTTTCTTCTCTGTGGCTTTCAGCACACAGTTGTATCCCATAAAGCAGTTCTCAAATTGTGCTCATTATCACTTTAACCAGAGATCCAGGCAGCGTGCTGTCAGGATGATATTTATGACACATGCTCTCTCGGTTCCAGATAGGGATGCCGTACAATGAGCGGGATGGCACCATCTTGTCTCCTGCTCTGACTTGGCACTCATTCTTGCTCTCACAGTCTTCGATACGAGACTTGATGACACCAGGGCTGAGTGTGGTTTATGACTGGACGCGGTAACTGAAGTTGTAACAAATGTATCACTAGGAGCAACATCTCTCCTGCTAATGAAAATGGCAGATGTCCAGGCCTATCCTTTTCAGAAATCTCAGCAGTTAACTTTGTCAGCCACAAGATGTTGAGCACGATAGCACTGTCTAGATTTACTTGCTGGAAATGGGCTTTTGTCTTCTCTTCTGCTCATGTGCACTCACCACTCTCAGGCAGATGGTAGCCATAGTAGCTGACCTAAGAGTTGATCCAAAGCCAAACCTAATGGAAAGGATCCCAGTGGTTACTGAGAACTCGGGATTGTTTTGTCTTCATAGAAAGGGGAAGCATGACACACAGGCTGAGGAGGAAGGGTATTCACAGAAATTGGTCTTAACATAGTGAGGTCTGGAAGTACTCTGCATAGGCATGGGGAAGGTACGGAGAGGGTTCCTGAGGAAGAGCTGCCCCAACTCAACACAGCTGGAAGGGAGCTGTAAAGCAGTCTCTTTCAAGCCAGTGTTCTCTCCACAGGGTGTATTCCTGAAAGGTGCACTGTAAACTCAAGAGTGGTCAGGATTAGTTCAAAGCCCTGTTTTGAGAGAAAAAAAAAGGGTAATGAGGAAGGTCAGATGGGACTTTGAGATTCAATTTCTCTGAAGGAATGACCAGACCACCCTAATACAGATAGGAGCAGAACTGCAGAGACCCACCTAGTGTTGAGAGCCTAAGAACCGCACACCCACATTTCAAAGGCGTTTTACTTCAGAATAGTACTAGTCAGATCCTGAGGATTTAAAATCCTTGTAGCATTGTGGATGCAGTTCTGCAGCACCTCTGCCTGGGTAGCTCCATCTGAAAGGAATCCTGTTTGTGATCTTTGAGACCGTTCCATGGTAGGAACCAAAGGGTGATGAGAAGAGAGAGTCATAAAATACACTTCAGAAATGCACACATGATCCATTGGGGTCATCCGCAATGCATCAGAGAAAGCGAACTTTGTTCATTCGTTTGTGAAGAAGTTTTTTGTCCTTGCACATGCTGCTGGTTTAAAAAGAATGTGTAACACTGGAAGAGCTTTGCTCTGGGTTTATAAACAGGTCGGCTGTTTGCTGGACCACAATGCATGTCTGATCTCATACCACTCACCACTAGACTACCATCACTCCAAAGCTGTCCCTTTGCAGTGCAGCAGAGTTGATGTCTTCCCCAGCACAGTGTCCCCAAAATTCTGAAGATCACAGTAGTTCTGGCTCTAAGGGCAGTATAGCTGGAACGTTGCAGAGCTGAGTCCAAGTTGCCAAGTCATGTTTCTGAAAAACTGGATTACCCCACAAAAGAGAATGTGTAGCTTAAAATGAGAACAGTCAGCATTAAGACTTTCCCAGGTAAATCTTAAGAAACCTGAGCACAAAAGATGCAACTCTTCCCCTCATATTATGTACTCTATTATAATTAATTCATCGTTAGCCTTTCAGTTTCTGTGGCCTGCCTCTTTCAGCCAGCGTGGCCACTTCCCTGATAAGGAACTTGCAAAGGAACTTCTTGTGATCCAGCTGCAATTTGCCATCCCATACACCAATGATCAAGGTGACATTAATTCCTTGTTGAAATGCAGATATTATTAGAAATGGGGAATAAAACTGGACTTTGCATGGGAATTCAATCCCAACATTAACAGTGGGGAACCTAAGGTCACTTAAGACATTTGGCATCTTCATTTCTCTAAGCTTGCTGAATTAGCAGTGCAAGTCAGTGAGGATTATGTCATTTGATGCGAGCTGTGGGTGTGACAGTTCAGTATCTCTCACATTAAGCACTATATAATCTCTTACATCCAGGGGTGAGGAAGCAAATGACCTTTACAAGCAACTTGGAGTCACTCTGCAAAGACAGAAGGAGAAAACTGTTCTTTTCACCAAGAATGATGCACTTCTTGCTGTGATAGTAGAGAGGGAGAGGTTAGGTTACTGACTGCAGTATACATTTTCATTGAGCTTTGGAGGCTGCACCTGACATAGCTGTAATGGCTATGAATGTTCACAGACTTAAGGGGGACCATAAAAGAGCAAGGACTCCAGGCATAGCACAGTCACAAGTAAGGAGCATTTATTACTTGGTCTTAGATTAATCTCTCAGCCTAATTCACTATAGCCAGGAACTAAATATTATGCTATACGTGCTTCAGGTTTGCAGCTATTCTTCTGTCTTACAAATTTCAAACCCTCAATACCCTGTCAGTTATGGAGGAATTGTGGTGGAGGCATCCCCTTTTCACCAGATTGGGAGTCTGGTGGTCAGTCCAGCTATTTGGAGCAGGGTAGGGTGATACTCATTTTTTATGATTCCCCTCATTGTTCCCCGCAGTAGCAGCAGTTTAAACCAGTCAAAAGCCAAATTGTATTTTTATTCCAATCAGGTTCCATTGTTCCCTTACGATTCTTATGTTTCTGCTTCCCACTGTATTCCCACATAGTACAGTTTCTGCAGTGCCACCTGATTTCTTATCACTACATGGCCATGTAGCTCTGCAGTGTGGTATCTCAAGCCTTAGACACCCTAAGTGATTGCAGACTGGTGGGATGCACCAGCACCTCCTGCTGTAGCTGGGGCTGTGCTATCCATGAGGACCACCTTTGCCTGAAGGTCTGTGACAGATAACAGTGACGTTCTGAGTACAGTTTGGGCCACTTTCTTCATCTTATGCTTGAAATAGAAAAACACTAGCCAAAGCAGAATGATTTCCATGCGGAGAAATGTACAGAGGGACTTAAGAAATGGCAACTAAAAGGGAAGGTCCCTACCAACCCAGTTGCGAGGAGCAGTTCTCCCTGACCCCAAACCTCAAACTTGGTTTACCCTGAGTTAGCCTGAGCTAGACCAGCCGATGGGACCATGGAGAGACTGTATCTGAGCAATATCACTGCACTGCTCTGTGTCTCACCCTCTGTAGCTGTAGCAAATCCCAGTTGCCTTAGAGAAAAAGGGAGCCCAAATTATATGCTGAGGAAGGAAGCAAGCTAGATGGGAACAACAGCTTCTTCCTGGGCTGTGCAGCAATAAGCAGGAGCCCTGAAGCAAAGTGCAAATGCAAAATAAACATAGTGTTTACCGAGACGATCCCCAATGATGAAATCTCTTTTCCCTGTCGGCTCTATCCTCTAAATATTGACCAACAGATGACACCACTGCTGTTTTGCCTTTAAACAAATGGGGAACAGACAAGTTGTTGCAAAAAGTCTCCAAACACGAAGTAATATCCCTCCCTTCCCTTCTGCGAATCCAGCCCAATATGTCAATTTGCTTTTCTTAATTGCTTTCTGTTTATTTCCTCAAATGCTTCTCCTTGTGAAACCTGCCGACACTGTTTTATTTTTTTGGAGACTGAATGTTTTTAACCCCTTCACACCACACCTCTTTCTGCAGCCCGTGGAGATGGATGACAACGGTGAGCTACTGTGACTCTGACAGTCTGGAGGGAGCTCTGGAGTCTCCTTCTGTGGAGATATTCAAGGCCTGCCTGGATGCAATCCTGTCTAACATGCTCTAGGTGACCCTGCTTGCACACAGAGGTTGGACTAGATGATCTCCAGAGGTCCCTTCCACCCTTACCAATTCTGTGATTCCCTATTTGCTTAGCAGGAGCTTGGGGAGGCAGCTGGTATCCCTGCCCCACGCTGGTTTGAGGGGGGGCAGGCAGTCCAGCACGCATGGATGTGCCAATATCGCACTTTGAAAAGATGGCAATTGCATTGCAGCCAATTTTCTGGCAATATCTGGAGTGTGACTAAGCAAAACCCAAAGGTTTAATTTTGCAGGAGCTGGTGGCTGTTGATCACAAGCAGCACTTTTTGTCATTGACGGAGGCTGGGGAGAGGGCGTGCAGGGGAATTCTTCTTTCAAAACATACTAACTACTCAAGTGCCCATTACATGTGTGACGTGCTCCTCCAAAGTGTGCCCAGATGGGTGAGAGCAGACTGCAATATATAACTGAAAGTCTCTTAGTTTTAATGCTGATGAATTAAGCAACAGACAATATTGTAAGCAGTCCCTCCAGACTCAGTGATATTTACATAAGAAAGAACAAGGGCTTCTTCATTAGTTATACATGAGTTTCATATAATTGATGTTTCATTTGGTTGTAAGACCTAACAAGACTTTAGATTAAAATACAAAGGCATTATTGGCTGCTACTACTAATTAGCAGCACGCAGGCGCCTTTAATGGCCCAATCCTGGGAACTCTGAGGCCCACAAGTAACGAGATTTTAATGAGACTGTCCTTACAAATGAAATTATGGATGGGCATTTGACTTTGCAGAATTGCACCGTAGAGAAACTCAGAACATCTTTTCATAGCAAAAATAGCCAGATTAGTTAATGGCAGTAGTTTCTTAACCCAAAACCCTGGAGAGGCTCTGTTATTAAAAACAAACACAACTGAAAATCCTGTTATGAATCAATTATGAAAGACTTACAGTCCAGTAAATTTTACTCTGTAAAATGAGAAGCCTGGAGTTTAAAGGAGAATAATTCTGAAGCACAGCGCCTTCGTCTTGCCAGTTCTCACAGTTTTATTGCTGGCCTCATAGTCTTGAGGGCAGGACATATCCAGGAGGAGATTTATCCTGTGCTCAGCTGACTGTCTGAGATCAGTGAGATGAACTGCCTGCTGGAAATACCTATCTGTCCCACTGAGGACAGAGACTGCCTCAAGGAATTGGACACTAGGGAGCAATTCATATCATATTATGACCAGTAAGATAGGGGGATGGATCACGTATTGGAAATACCAGTTTGTTCCAGTGATGAGGAAGAGAGTCTAGACAGCATGCTTAGACTAGGCATCTCACTTCTAGCCAGCTAAAGTTGGAGAGATGAATCCCCCTGTAGAGTTTGTGCCAAGATACTAGCACCTGCATGAAATTTCTGACTTTCATCAAAAAAGAGAAAGGTATTGCAAAGGGAAGCTTGAGAACTTGGAGAGAGAGGACCCAAATTCTCTGGGGTTCTGGCCAGTTTGGAGATTTTTTCTTAAATGATGAATCCTAAGTACTTAGCAACAGTGCCACGTGCTTTCATGTGCCTCGTGAAGATTTTCTCCTTTTCATTTTCCATGAGGGCAAATTTGGCTGAAGCAATAAGGATCAAATGAAACCCTCATGCTGACATATTGCCTGAGATAATACTGGCCTGATATGTGTGTGGGTTTTTTTAGCTTTTGCTAAAAGTGTAAGTAGCCTATGCAGAATTCTTTTGCTGTCTTTGTTGAGTAACATGTGCTATATGGAGCACTGATTTTTGCTTTCTTCATCTCTCCTCCTGTCTTAGTTTTCGTGCACAACTTAAGACTGAAGTGGCACATTCGACTTCAGAATCATATAAGCAGAAAATCAGGCACCCACAGGCAGCTATGAGTGGCTCCAAAGATTGAAACTAAGAAAAGGGCAGTTCTTCAGTGTTACCACCCCACTGAGTTAAAACCTTAGAGTGGTACGCACTCTGTCATGCAAAATCATGAAAGCTTGATTTTAAAAAAAATGCAGCCTTGGCTTTGGAACACTTATGAGCGAGCAAGTGTGTCTAGCACTATTCTGCTAATTGCCACAAACCTAGAATGAGTTATTTCCCGGCCCTGTTGCAGGACAACATTTTGAACAAACCTAAAGGAGATCAAGCAACGTGAGTCAGTGTATAGGGCAGCTTCACGAAGCTGAGAACTGTTTTCTTCCTCCCTACTACCAGATATCTAGTTAATGAAACTCTCACCCAGCTCTGAAGTGCCTGGCCAAACCCTAGAAATAGTAGTGAGTTTTCCTGCACCAGACCCAGCATTAGCCTCTATTCTGCTTCCCTGATGTGGTATCTCAAAATGCTGATACTATCGCATTAGTGATACTCTTAGAGAAATTGGTACAACGTACTATGATGGTAGGTTGCTCATATGAAACTCGGGGCACCTCAGATGTGCTAATAGCTCTACTGCTGTGTGTTGTTCCAGCCTTGTCTAACTAGATGAGCACTGACATGGGACAGGGAGCGTTTGGATAAAGTAGTGGTCCTGGCTGGCTTCTGGATACTTCTAGATTACAAACTATTACAACAAATATTGTGCAATATGAGAAATATTTGATTCAACATGGGAAATTAATTTAAAAAGTCAGCTTCTATGTGTATCCATACCATTGAAAAAAAATCACTGGCAAGCATAACTGCTTGGCTCATTCTAGCCCATCACTGCTCCAGCTCCAATCCTCACTGAATGGTACCCTCCTGCTTTCTCACCTTGATCTGTCACACTTTGACATGTTGCATCCATCAGGTCTCATTAGCACATGCCCCAGGTTTCTAGTTTCCTGCAGAAAAGCTGTTTTGCCAGGTCTTATCTTTATATATTTCAGAATTCATTTCTTAACATAAGACCTACTCCAATGACAGTGCTTCTCTCCTACTCATGGCCACCATACTTAGACATGGAAATAAGGGGAGATGAAACAAACTCTAGTTTTGTGGCATATGTTAATTCCAGCTTTGCAATGTATCTCTCACAGTATGACAACACTCCATGGAGTGCAGTTTGTGTAATTGATTGCTGATGATGAAGACAGAAGGAAATGCACTCAATTACTGAATGTTTCTTATTGATCATATGAGATTCTGCTTTTGTCAATCTCTTTTTCAGCTGCCTGCTCCTCCAGGCTCTCCAGGAAGGACCTTACTACTCCCGTAATGACAGTTTGAGTTATGAGATTGCACGCTGGACTAGAGGACAAGGAACTGTCAGAGCACTGCAAGCTCCTGTACCGGTATCAGGGGAAGAACAATTACCCCATGTATTCAGCCCAGTGTCACACTCTGTGCAACATTTAGATCATCTGTGATAGTGAGCAAGCCTGGAAGAAGGGGAGAGGCAATGGCAGGCCACAGCTGAGGAGGCAAGTCTCTATGAGTGTGTGTGAAAGCCCTTGCAAGCCAATCATCCGCTCTGTGCCAGCCTCCACAGCGTAGTAGGGCATGAGATCACCCCCACACTCCAGGGTAGGTTTCCAGCTGAGAGGGGTGCTACAGAAGGCTTGCAGATGGCTTTGTGTTGGTAGAATGCCCCTTTGCATTAGTAGAGCAGTGTGCAAAGGGATCTGGCTCATCCGACAGCTGCCCATCCATCTCCAAGTTACCACTCTTGCCCACTGCCGTACAGAGGAGTGCCATGCTCATGGCCACAGCAGCAATCAGTAGGCAGTAGTGTGGGGAGAAACGGGCAAAAAGTGGTGCTTCCTCCAGAAGTGGTGAGAGCATGTTGGTTGTATCAGGTAGATTTCAGAAGTGACAGTCTGAGCCAAACTCCCTTTTCCTTCTAAACTGCTACAGCTCCAGCCAAAATTCCCTTTTTTTTCTAGTACCGTGCCTCTGAGACAGGCCAATCTCTGCAGAGTAAACACAGAAAGCAGTGAGCTGTGTGTTAAAGCCTGGATAATGAAGCCACTCAGGAAACCATAAGATACCTCATCCAGCCCAAGACTGCTTGGACCGGTGGCCTGAAAGTCATATTAATCACCTGTGGTTTGCCAAATGCGTGTTACAGCGTACTGAGCCCCAGCACCATTTGGTGTCAGCAAACTGCTGGCAGACAAGCCAACAGTAGCTTCTGCTAACGCACGGTGCCAGCTGCCAGTCTTGCACCTAGCTGGCAACTTGGATAAATCCAGGATTATTTATTAGTGAAGACCAAGCTTCTGCCATTCTTGGCCTCCTTAAAGACAAAGTCTCTGTTGAGTTTACACTACTTTGGTGTGAATCAGGGCCCACTGGAGCCAGATACCAGCTGTCAGGCTTATCAGTGTGGTTTAAAATCACAATTAGTAGAGCAGAATGACTGCAGCTGTCAGTCCAAGCACTCCCATGACTACTAGCCTTGGCTGGTGGACTCTCTTGCAGATGGTTTTCCTGAGGAACTCACCAGGAGGAGCTGGAGTTGGTGCTCAGCACTAGTGCAAAACTCAGTTGGTGGGCTTCCCATCCTACCTCTGGAAGTGTGGCATATTCCTTCACTGGAGTCACTGGTCCCGCTGACTTAAAGGGTCACCCCCCATTCTCCTGGCATACACCTTCCTGGGAACCAGAGAGTGAGTGAGCAAATGGGGTTCTTGCCCTTTCCTTCAGGCTAGGAGAATCTGTTCTGTCAAAAGTAGCAAGGCCACAATTTAATTTAGATTTCATTTGTGTTTTTTTTTCCACTGTGCCTGTCTGTCTGTCTGTCTTTTCATCCTTTGGACTCTCAGTCCTTCCCTTCCATAGCTTTGCAACTTTTTAGCGTTGACAGAGGTTCTGCAGCAACAAAGACTTTACAAGAGGTGTGAAAATCAGAAGCTGTTGAAGGAGAGAGGTTAGAAACCAGTGCCTTCCCTGAGGAAAAAGCAGGCAAGATGCAACCTCTTCTTCACCAGAGCAGCAGCAAGCAGATGGCCATTCAGTAGGTAGCTGACGCTCAGTGAATCAGTGCATGCAGCTCCCTGCCAGTCACACAATGTGCTGCTGGTCCCCAGCCCAACAAATAGGGGATGTGGGATGGTGTTCAGCAATGCAGTGTGAGATGGTGGGGGGAAGCCCTTGGGAATAAAGGCCAGGGAATGTTGCTGGACTGCCCTCTGGGGAGGAGAAGGGATATGCCAAAAATATGCAAACTGTATATAAGGAGAAAAATGCATGTTGAGAGGGGTGCAACTCTGGGACAGGGAGCCAGAGAGGTGGTGTCATCTCCATCCCTGGATGTGTTCAACACCTGGCTGGAAAGGACTCTAGCAATCTTTGAAGTTGGCCCTGCTCTAAGCACGAAGTTGGACTAGAGTCTTCCGGATGTCCCTTCCTACATGTATTGAACAGAATCCTTGATTCTATGAAATTTGTAAGTACGGTTTCTTTTTTTTCCTGTTTTCCTGAGCAGATTTTGTAGTGAGGCAGTCTGTCTGGCACTTCAGCTTTAATACCTGCTTTTCAATCAAATTGAACAAAAGAGTTGAAGTTGCAAGAAACTGAGTTCCTTTAAAACTATGACAATAGACAGTGGAATAAGAGAAACAGATCTAAATGAATGTCCGCACTAAAGAAAGGCAGCCATATGAGCTCAATGTTAATATTAGACACAAAAGAAGCCAGAGCAGTGAAATGTTGTGAATACCCCAACTCGAAGAAAAACCTCACCAGGAGCTTGCACCTCCTCTGACATGGACCGGCGCGCACACCAGCAGGTGAGACCATGCTCCATAAACTCTGTCGTGCCTTCTGCCTGCCCAAACACTGTCCCTGCAATTCAGCTTTGCACAGCACGTTCCCAAGGACTAACCCTTTTAGCTGCCAAGCCAGGACACCATCCTGTGAGCCATTTTTACCCCTTAGCAGAAGTACTAATTCTCAACAACATTGTTCATTTATGTTTTGTGCTCAGTGATTCCAGTTGTTGAGTTCTCTCCCAAGAACAGACTACTGACAGAGAAGAAATAAGTAAAGACAGAGATTTCATTTCCCAGTCTCAAGAGGTTTATATGGCAGGGGGGAGGTTGTTTAGAATACTGGTTCAACATTGTTCTTTTGAATTAAAAAGAGACAAGTACTGTTAATCGAATCCTTCCAACTGTCTAGCTTCTCTTTTTTCCAATAGATTCAAATTTGCTTGCAGAACTTTCGGCTAGATTTTTATTACCCAGAGACTGCAAACTGTGCTTGTCACAAGAACACTAACTCTGCATTTTAAATGTCAACCAGTGTCTGACATCTCCTTTGTTATTTATGCACAGAGGAATTTTAGCAATCAAAAGGGAATGGGGCATAAATGGAAACATTATCATAGCCTGAGAGTAGTGAAGCGTGTTTCTGAGGGAGGAAAAAAGGGAAGGGAAGGGAAGGGGAAAGGGTAAGGGTAAAGAAAGGAGAAATCCTATCTGTGGAGCAGAAGATCACGTTATTTGCAACTCATTGCAAGAAGGTGCAATTTGGAGCTAAAACATTTCTAGGATGCTAGGATGTAGCCCACAAGATGCCTCACTCCTTTCTCCAGTCTGGATCTTTCTCTTCCTGGAAACTCTGGCCAGAGCAACACAAGAGTTCAACCAGCCCCAGAATTGCAAGAAGTATTCAGTTTTGCAACTATACATCAATATCTCTGAACCTGAGCACACTATTGCTCTGGGAATATTGTGTCAGAAATCACAGTCTGACACTCAACATCATGCTGACATGGTTGTAAAATGTGATGAGATCCATACTCAGAGTAGGAATGTGTCTTGATCCCATTTTGTGGGCTAGAAAGTCAAGCAGGCTAGTGCCAGCTCAATACCCCAACCCTCTGCACCTGAGAGAGAGCAGCAACAGCAGCCAGGGTGGAAGCAGTTGCCAGACAGCAGAGTTTCACCCCAATAGCAGACGCATTTGGTAGCAGTGGTGCTGACTCCATGCCTTTTCTTTCAGCTCGTCTACTAAGAAGATAGTGCAGCCTCCTGTACCTTCCCTCAGCGCTGAAGCAGCTGTGCAGACAAGTTTGGTGGAGAACGGCTGGGTATGAAAGGAAACTGGTCTGTCCATATTAGCTTCTGTGGCCTGACACCAGGTCTCCCATTTATGGCTGCCAACACCCATCTTGTTTGTGAACCAGAGGTGCAGTGAAGGGAAGGGCCTTTCTCTGAGTGCAGTGGTGGGCTAAGGCCTATATCTCTTGTCCAGCAGACATCCCACCGAGGTTTGCTTATCCTAAGGCTTTGGCGGGCCCTTGTGTAGTCATAGCCCAGCCTCAGGTTCTAGCAAGGAGGCAGAGTGTTTCTGATTTCTTTGCTCTCCCAAACATGATGAAGGAGTTATTCTTAGGGTCCCTTGATAAACTGCAGTAGGAGCATTGGGAGGGGAGGCCAATGCAGACTGGGCCCAGCACGGCATACTGGGCCCAACACATACAATACACTAAGGTGTCTTTTTCCACGCAGCTTGCAAGACTTTCCAGGCTCCATGTGAGAGCCAGTGCCACTGGTCACCACAGGCTGTTGTGAAAGGGCACTACCCTCAGTTTGAAAGGCTGGTGGTGCCATGAATTCCCAGATTAGAAGCCCCCCACCCTGAATCACAATGTTGGTAGGGGGGTGATGTTTCAGTTGACTTTTTAATGGTGACCATCTGTAACACTGCGCAGTGACCTTATATGTCCCAGATTCAGGCTGCTGGCTGTGTGACTTGTTTGCTCTACCATTTGGGACTGCTGAGCACAAGCTAAAGGTGCTGCTGCCAGCATGGACCATATGTTCCAAATACACTTTTCTGCATCACCTGACACCTGCTTTCCTATTGGTGTAGCGAGTCAGGCTACATTCAAGGCCTTCAGAAACCCACGTGCAGCAAAGGCACATGGGAGAGCAGGAGGAACATCAAGATTATAGTCATGCTACCTGGCATCTGCACGGATCATTTCCTATTGCTGCAATAATCATTCTAATCAGAACTGATTGCCAGTGCACAGTTTTAGTTTCAAATGACAATCGCTGTAGCAAAGTTGAATCTCATTCTTGCATTTGGTTTTGTTTGCTCAGCACTAGCCTGGGGCAGATCCAAAAATGCAAGTCAAATCTGTAGCCACCGTCTAGGCACGGTTACATTCAAGACACCCTTCTAACTTTTGTGATCGCAGAGCAGTTCTTAGGCAGTTTTTAGTTCTTAATGTCTCAGCTTTAGGAATCAGAGGAGGCCCATAGGAAACTCTGATCATTTTTTCTTTTAAAAGGGAGACTTCAGGACACAGAGGAAAAGCTTGAAATGTGACCCCAAGTGTTCCTTAAAGCCTGAGGAAACCAAAAGGCATGGGAAAAGCATTCAAAGTGCTTTTTTTTTTTTTTTTTTTTTTTGGTAGCTTGTGCTTTTTAAGGCAACACCTTTTTTCATGGAGTCTGACCTTCTAACTCTTGAAGGACTGGTAGCAGAAATACTGTGAAAAAAAACACCAGGAATTGTTGGTTTGAACCAAAGTTGAGGGTGATTTCCAGCATCGAGTGTGCTCAGAGACATATTCTAATCACTGCTGAAACACTTTGAGCCTAGGATTTCACAAATACTTCGGTGTCTCAGCCTCCCGTGACTTCAGAGGTACCTGAGCATCTGGTGCTCTCGGAAGGATAGGACCTCAGACACCGAATGCGATATAAAACCAAGCAAGGGGCATCTTAGGGTTACAGCCTTTAGCCACCTGCCTCTGCCTCTTTTATATCTGAGTTCTGAATGCATTTCAGAGAAATTCTTCTGCTTCTGTGCTCTGAGCATAGCTTTTGTGGTGGGCAGTTTTCTGGATAGCCGCTCTTCTTAGTGTCATGATGGATAGGAACAGCCAGGTGAGCTCAGCTCACTGGAACAGCAGTGGGGCCAAACCCCCATAAGCACAGTCTTTCGCTGGCTGACATCCACACTTCTACAGCGAGGAGAAAAGGGTGAAAGAGAGGTAGTTGTGACATGCTGCTTTCCTGCCAGGGCACCAGTGGGAATGAGACCCAGAGTACAGGTTTGGTGCTTTTCCGATGTCAGCACAGTTCCCATTTAGGAAGACAGAAAGCATTTAAATGCTTTCTGGCACACCAGCTCCATATTCTTGGTTATCTAAAGCACTGAAAATGTGCCTTACCTGGCTTTTGAGGCACTGCCTAATGAAACCTCAGCTGTTACCACAATATAATCACTGAACACCAGGATTAGAGGTGAAACAAAGCATAGACATCTTCAGGCAGCAGTTGTCTGTGTCGCTATCCAGAAGGCTTGCACTTTTGCTTCCCTCTCACCCATCCAGTTCTGAAGATCCAAGAGCTAGAGCTGCTGCTTTCAGCTACCTGCAGCCAACCCAACCAAGGATGGGGCTTGCCCAAGGACTGGAACAGCCTAACTTGGCCTGTCCATGAAAAGGCAAGAGAGGGAGCCTCGAGTGTTACAACATAGGAATACAGGGAAAGAGAGGACTAGAAGACACCAAAGTGTTACAGAGGTGACACTCAGCTGAGGATAAACGAAGAGATGGCTGTCAGGTTATCTGTACTCCGCGGGCTGTGTTGAGCCCATGCTGGGAGGTTCCTTGATTCCCAGTTGCCCACTTCCATGATAAAAAAAATTTGAGGTACAGTCATTTGCAAGAGACAACGATTTCTTTGCCCCACCAGGTATAAGATACCCAACTAGCTTGGTAACAGGTTCACAGCTGATTGAGCAGGCTGGTGCCTAATAAGGGTTGGGAGCAGCTAGGTGGATTTGAGTAGGGCTCCTTCATTGTACCAGCCCCAAGTCACTGGATGCACTGGTGGGAGTTTTGCCAGCAGGGTGCCACAGCTCTGAGGAGCTCCTTCCACTGTGTCGTGAAAGCTTCCTGGGAAACTATGGCTGGTGGAGAAATAAAAGCTTTTCAGAGAAGCCCTCTCCTAAAGCTGAACACACCTGGGTGCACAATCTTTGTAGCCCAACTTTCTCTGCATCACAATCTGCTGATGAACTATCAAGGTCATTAAATTGTAACCTTTTCCCTGTACTACCAATTTTGTTGTATCATAAAGCTTCCTGGTGAACTACAGTTAGGTGGGAAAATGATAATGATGCGAAGCATTAGAATAAACCCTGCTTTTTAAATAATTATAACTTTACTTAATTACATTAACATTTTTCACTGAATAATAAATTAGCTGGAGGGGAAGGGAGGGGGGAGGGAGTACACTACACAGCAAAATAAAAAGCAAGGAGTGGACTATATGAGCATCCCTTTTGTCTTTCATTCAGAAGTGTAATTAAATTAAGTAGGATTGATTGAGTGTCAGACATCTGCAGGAGTAATTCCCTAACTTCATTAATGCTATTGTGCCTGCAGAAGCCTTGGTGGTAATTTCTCTCAGAAGTGGCCTAACAAGAGCCTGGTGATGAGCTGGTGATGTGATATGAAAGCATTACACGGGGCAGCTGCTCCCCTGGTTGCTGTGCTCCCTATGCTGTAGAATAGATACAGAGCGGGCCAGGCTGTGTCAGCAGTGCGTGGAGCAAGGGACAACAGTGGGACAGTCACAACTGCTAGCAGCTACCAAGATACACCAGGTGCTGGCCCCTGAGTGGACCACGTGGCCCAGGAAGCAGCAGCAACTTCCCCAGGAAACGAGGTAAAACAATATTTTTAATGGTCGGGGGTGTGTCCTATGCTTCTCTGAGGTCTGTAGGGCCCATGGGGAAACTGGAGGTGCAGGATTAGAGGGATGAAAGGGTGCCTGGTAGTAGCCCTCAAACCTGAAAACAGCCTGTCTGTCTAAGCTAAGGAAATGTAAGGAAATCAAAGTCAGCTGGATGTGGTGCTGGGTATTTTCTTCCTTTGCCTGCACTCACCAGGGAGAGATTGTTAATCCAGAGTGACGGCTAAGGGCTAAGCGTTATCCTGCCCTAATCCCCTTCTGGCAACTGTCAGGCTCCTTTTGCCTGGAGCAGTAGGAGCAGCCAGGCTGGGTCATACTGCAGGTCTGTTTAGCCCAACATCTCCTGTCTCTGACAGAGACCAGCAGCACGTGCGTAGGTAAGAAGTACTGGCAACACTGTGCTCTTAGGTAGGTTTAAAAGCCTGTAATAAGACATTGCAATAGATACTGGATAAACTAGAGTTATACTGTCTCTCCACTACCTTCCCACCTGCAATTCAGAGATTTCCTGAGTCAGAGCTGGTGTCTGAATTGTGATGGTTAATAGCCCACAGTGTTCCCTGAGTATGTTGTTGGGTGCCTTGTTCTTCCGTTGGGAATAACAGGGAATACCTATGCTTGCTGTGTTTACTGGCAGTGATTGATGAAGTCTGACCTAACAAAGCAGCTTTTCTCAGGGTAAAGACCCTGTGAATTTGCCTGTGTTCATAAACCAAGAGGATCTGAATAGCTTTGATGTTGCCCAGCTGTATTCCAAATGGAATAGGAGCTGGCCTGCAAAATCATTGTGGGACTTGCACAATCCCTGACCACATAAGCTATAGTTTGCCTAGAAAACTGGACTAAAAATGCCCAAAGATGTCCATTTCAGCAGCAGTGAGGACATTTCTCACCTCCTCCTTAGAAGCTGAATTGGTTTCCACACTGGTGGAGGGGGGAAGAGAGAGAACTTCTCACCAAATAGCTAGCTGGAAGTCAGCCTGATACAAGTGATGGACAATTTTTCTAGACTAAAGTAAGTATCAAGGTCTTAGGTCCAGACTCAGGACTTCTGGATGTGGAAATCGAAGTGGCTATAAACCTCTACTCTTTATTTGACTGCCCTTTCCCAGAAGGAGCTGTGAACAAAACAGAACTCTGATCGCTACAGGAGTCCCTCGGGCTCCTTCCCAGCAATAACAAGCGTAGTTTTGTGGGGGTTGGGGTTGCGACCGGAGGGGACAGCCACAGGGAATGGGAACAGTGACTGAGCAGCAGGTCCCATACTGAGGTGCTGCAAGAAGCACGTGAGATGCCCAGTTTGCAAATTGGCAGAGTGTCAAGGAGAGATAACAGGAAGGTCAGGATCAGAAGCAGTCCCGTAATGTGCTCAATTCTGGAGAATAATAGAGAAGAAAAATAAGAAAAAACACAAAATAACATACATTGTCAGACGCAGTCCCCAAAGAAATCCTGCCTTCCTGAAAATTACAGTGAAACAGAATTATCAATGAGCTATTGTGCTGTCTATGAAATTATAATGAGACTTTGCAAAGGAGTAGTCTAGTAAGATGAGAGCAGATAAGGAAGAAGTGGGATCTCACAGATAATGGGGAAACCTGGGAAATTAAGATGTTGGATCTGTCAGTGCTTGAGGAACACCAAGAAAACATTTTCAGTGAGGAGAAAACCATGCTGGAGAAAGGGATTTAAGATTAAAAGCTATAGACCATGGAAGGTTTTATTCCATAAAATCTACCACAACATAATTGGGAAGACTTAAAGGGCTTTGAGAAGGAGCAGCTTCAAAGAAGTTCTTTAGTTTGGAGGGTTTTTTTTTTTAATGAACTAACAACCCCCTCCCCACCAAATCCTACATTTCAGCAAAGCAAGGAAGTAAAAGCAAAGCTATTGGAACAATCTGCTAGAGGAAGAGTTACTGCTCTATTCAATCAACTCCAGTGCAGTTGAAGATGAAAAGTAGGGGAGAAAAACATTTTTCCCATTAGACAAGAGAAATGATCATCGCCATTTATGACAGGAAAGATTTGTTAACAGGCAAGCATCCTGTAGGAAATGATGAAGTCTCAGGCATCACTGGGCCCTGGTCAAGCCATTCATGTGGCTTTCCTTTAGGATGAGCAATACCTAGTGATAATCCAATTACTCTTTTTTGCAAGGCAGTGGCCTTAAGGGAGTCTGAGCACGATTACTTTTTCAGCAGTACCTAACATCTTAGAAAGCATATCTCAAGGAGTCCGTGAGGCTAGAGAACGTGTTTTCAGCACCAGGGATTCATAGTCAAGCACCTAACGTAGCTAGAAGTTGCCAACTGGTGACCAGCTGGTCACCAGCTCTGTAAATAGTTCGTGAATGTGGCAGCCCAGGGATGAACTGGATGACCTTTCAAGAATCCTTCCAGCCCTTAGGTGTCTTTGTGTCGCCAACAGAAGGAAAAACTCAAGAGGCAGCACTGAGAGCTAAGTAACCTGCATAACAAATCTTGATAACAAGTGACAAAGAATGAACATACAGATGAGGGAAGATCTAAGTGATGGAGAAGTAATGGACTGTGTCACTACCCACCTTATTTTGGGAATTGAGGGGTCTGTAATTTCCTTTCTTGTCAAGAGCAGTAGCACCATTCTACCATAACTAGAATTTCTGCCTGATGAGAAATTCCTACCTGCTTCCTGAAGGAAGCTAGTGATGCCTGTTACTTGAGCTCTCCAGAGATGGCCTCAGCATGCTGATGGTTTATTGGATCTGCAGTGTGGTCACTGTATACTACCTGAGATCTATAAACTAACGGTCTCTCAGGCACTGTATCCTAACACTGCTGACCAAAGGATGTTGTGAGCAAATATTGATTCCTTCACAATGATTACAATATATTCTTATCAGAAGGCAGTTATCTGCACCTTGGGAAACATTTCAGGAGTTAAGATGGCAACATGCAGCAGATTTAGTTCCTGTCAGTGGGACGAATATGACTTAATACCTCTACAGATAAACTGACATCAATTTATTCCTAGTCTCAATGTGATGATTAAGACTTCTCTCAGATGTTTAGGAATTCCCTTTCAGCTTCCAGCCTGCATTTACCCGTGACAAGCCTGTAGCCTAAGAAAAGATACAGAAGCATAGATGCATCTAAGGTTAGATTGCAGAGAATTTTATAGATCCCCTCTTCTTTTTCAGCTATTAGGACTAGAAAACACATGCTTTTTCCTCTGAGTCTTCTGCAGAAACTGCAAAAAAAAAAGATCCAGCAGGGTTGCAGTATTAGTCAGAGCCTGTCCTATGCCTGACTGAATGAAAAACTGAGTCCTAAGAAACAGTGAATTGGAGATACTAGAAAAGGATGATTTACTGAAACTAAAGTATTTTTCATGGAAAAAAGTCTTGGTTCTGGTGAAATTCTGATGAAATGCAGAAAATGTTCAGTCTAATCCACCTAGCTTCCTGTCTGATCATGATAAGCTTGTGAGCCCAGGAGCGTCATCTGGAGCACGTTTGGGCTGTAGTTGTCCTATTTCTGCAGCAGAAATCTGTTGCACGCCTATGCTACCAGAGCTTCCATCTTCCCTGTTACAGAGCTTAGTGAGCTCCTGGGGATCCCAGTACTGCTGGGTGCTCAGTTTCCAGCCAGCCCTCGAGGGCTGATGAACACAGGATACTTATGGGCCTGTGTGCCTAAACCCAGTTTCACTGCAGAACAGTCCAATCAAAATGCTTCCACTGCTCTGAGTGTTGCCCCCACTTCCAGCCCCCTTCCTCTAGTGCTAGAAAACCTGTTTTTTTTTAAAAAAAAAAAAAAAAAAAAAAAGAATCTCTTCCCCCCCCCAAAAAAAAACTCCAAAAATCTATATTTTGCTCTGAAAAGGACCAAAGTTAGAGTTTCAAAATTTCTTGCAGAAGGAGACTTCTGGCTTTCAGCTAGCTCTGTTCTTTCTGCTCCTTCCCCTCTCTGGCAGCAGCTGTGAAATCTCAGCCTGCAGAAGGCCTGCAGTTGTTGGAGAGCCGTGAAAGCAGGTCTGCTCTCAGTGTTGGGAGTTTCGTTTCTTGAAACCAGCCATCCTGAAATTCACGTGTACTGGCTGCTTTCACACAGGCAGAAAAATACTGTCTTGAGGATAACTACCAGTCCAGTCCTGCCTGACGTCCATCTCGTGTCACCCGTGGTGATGGCTCTCTGCCCGCTTGTTGGATCGCAGTGTCGTTTCCTTTTTGATTGGCTCTGTGCTGTCCTTACAGCCCTTCACTGCTCCCCATCTTCTCTACCTTCACTGGTAATTTCTCCCACGTCACCGTTTCAGATGCTTTACCGAAGAGCCACTCTACCTCCGTTCTCCTGTCACAGATATCGGTGACCTCATCAAAGAAATTATCAGCTTAGTCTAAGCTATCTGCTCAGGTACAAGAATGTTCTGGCTCATCCTGTTTGACATACACTTCCAGGTCTCTAATTATATTCTCTTTCAAAAGTTGTTCTAAAGTCTTAGATGCCATTAAGGTCATGCTTAAAGGTCTGTGGCTCTCCAGGGCACTCTTCTCCTTCCTTCCTTCCTTTTAATTTTAAGTATCTTTTCTCCTATTCCCCAGGCAAGTTGAGAGATTTTTTTTAACAAATCTCTGCTTCTGAGTTGGCAGTTTCATGCACCAGATGTCCAGGGTTTGCAGAGTTTATCTGCTCACCCTTCACTTTCATAAGTGCATATCAAACTCCCAAACTCTGTTTCCCACCTCCTAACAGGACCATTTTATTCCCATTCATTCTTTGCCATTTAAAATCCTTGCCCCTTAGCACAGCATCATCGTCCTTAACAAAGACTGAGCCAAAATATCAGGCTACTCCAAAGTAGCATCCTCCATGAAAAGCAACCCTCTGTCTTTTTATTCTTCTGTTTGGAAAAGGGCAAACCTTGGACTACTGACATCAATGTTTTTGCAAAGTTTAACTCAGCATGACTCCTGGCAATCCTCACTTTGTCCCAGTACTTCCTGACACTTCAACTAGGAGCTTGCCAATCAGTTTTCTTTTCCTTGTAGTCTCTGTGCTTATTCCTCGTATCTGTCTCCAGACAACTAGTGACGTTCTCCTAAACCGTTTTTCCCTTTGCTTGGGAGATGAATTCCAAAACATAGTTCCCTGCTCCTGAGCTTTGGCCTACTTGTGTTTGTTCTTCCTTTTAAATTGAACTGGATTAACCCATGATTGTGTGATTCAGGGTTACTTATTTCTTCTGATGAACAGCTTTTTTTTTTTTTTTTTTAAGCATTTTTACTACCAGTAAAAGGTGAAATGGCATCACTTCTCATTCCTTCATTGCAGACTTGACAAGGAATTGATGAGTTGTCACAGCCAGGATTACTTTTGCCCTTCCACTGTCAGTAGCAGTTGTTTCCCAGACTATTGCCAGCCACTTAAATTCTCCTCTGCTGACACAATTCCCTGAAAGTTTTTATCTATGACATTATTACAGAGGTTTTGGTTCAAATCCAAACCCACTTCTGGTGGCCTACAGCAGACCTTTTATGTCCTCCCATTCTTTACTATCTCTTTTATCCTGCCTGTGCCTTGCTAGTGCTAACCAAAAATAACAGCTCAGCAGTAACAGGGGGGCCGCAGTCATACTGCCACCGTGTTACGGAGCTAGGATTAGGGCTGAGGCAGGCAGATATTATCCTGACTTCCCTTGCTGCCCCACTGGCACGTCTGATTGGGATTTGCAGAACAGCGTTTGGGTCGGTCCAGATCCCTCTTTAGCAAAGATAAGCACTATGCTAAATTGCAGAGGCACATATTTCACTTTAATTCTAAAGGTTACAACATAGTGCTTATTTACAGTCTCTTGATTACATCTTAATATGTAAAGCAATAATCAATTAAGCATTAAAGATTTATGGAAGGACCCATTATTAATTTTCCACTCAATTCCATCCCACTAATTAAAGATTTTTCGCCATTAATCTCTATCCTTTAACATCCAGTCTGAAGTAATGTTTGTCCTTTAGTTTTTACGTTCAGTTAAATAACAATTTTAATGTCTTCTTAAATTGAAAATCATGTTCACAGCTTTTTTGGCTGTCCATTTAAGTTAGAAACACCCTAAAGGCACTTTTTAACTTCTTTTTTTCCTGTAACAATGTCACTCATGTTAATTTGATAAACATTTTTTAATGTGTTGGGCTGCTGAAAAGTTACAAGAATGGTGAGTTAATTACTTCAAAATTATAAGGAACATTTTCTTTTAAAAATCCTAATTGAATACACTGCCCTGAAAAGAAATAAAATTGCTGTTCAGCACAAGAATAATTTTCTTTTAATTTATCAGATCATATACATTATAACATGCAGGCACTTTCACATAGCAGCTACCAAAGAGGGAAACTTTAGAGTTTTAATATGGATATTCTCTTCACCACTTGATGACAGCGTGTCTAGTAAATTGCCGTGGCAGTTTGGCATCTTTGCACCTCCTAGCAGCTGGGCTTCCGTGATATGGTTTTGGCCAAGAAAACTGATGGCAGAGCAAAAAAAAAAAAAAAAAAAAAAAAAAAAAAAAAATCAATGATGCTTTTCAATGCTTTTCAGAGAAGCTGCTTAAAATCTGTAGGGTGCCCCTTCTGCTAACAGGCTTGGCCCAGAAAGAGGTAAGTCACCTCCCATAGGGACTTCACCTCCGCATCTCCTCTCTTGAGCTGGTCACCTCTAAGGTACTTCAGTACCTACCTGAAAGTGATTGCTAATTTCAAGCTGGTATAAAATCTTTATAGGCATCATAATAGAGCAACTCTTTTCTCTACCCTTTTTCTTTTGTTGCTTGTCCGGGGAAGGGGGGGGGGGGAAATCACAGCTCTGTTAATAAGCTAAGCACATTTTGGCTGATATCTTAGATATGTTATCATCATAACCTTATTAGAGCTGTCTTCATAATCTTATTGATGTTGCCAGTATAACCTTGTTAATATTGCAACTGTAACTGAAATTACAATAAACCCGCTATTTTTTAAAGTTTTCCTTTCCCCACACTGTTTTATGAAGTAAACAGTTGCTATTGCATGTCATTATTGCAAAAACAAATGCTAGATCCAATATAAGAAAAGTCTTAAATAAGAGGCTTACCGGCGGATGGGGCCTTAGGATGTTAAAAAACCTGAAACAGGTGTTTTACAAGACCAGGGGTCTGCCCAGGAAGTGCAATGAGGAGGTAGACCAGCTTTTTAGCACCCTGTACCATTCATGTCAATGCTCTGTGATTTATTTTGCCATAAGCCACGTGTGATTTAGTGTTCATCTTAGCAAAATAAGTACATGTTTAGGTTTAAATATGTGTACAAAGCCATTAGTATTAGCACCAATGTTTATTTCCATATATGAGGACCACCACAGCCTTATTTTTGCCAGGTACATTACTCACCTACAATAGGAGGCAGTGTGTGGCTGCCTTGCTCTGTCACTAACTTGTGGTCAAAGCAACAAGATCAGTCCCAAGCTCCACATTTTTCCCTTTTTCACTTTCCATTGACCTGGGAAGTCAAGCTAAAGCGCAGACTGGACAAGAGAGAATATTCTTCTCAAGGGAAATGCTGAGTGAGTGAAAATAGACTGATGGAACCAATACCTTCTTTTTTATGAATTACCATGAAGAAAGTGATATCAAAGGTTCCTCACAGCGACTTGTATCCAATGCTAGCCCTCTCTAATAAAAGTGCAAGAGAATGGAGCCTGCATCAAATTCATGCTGCCACAGGGCACCAAGTAGTAAGTCCCTCTCCCATTCTCATCTCCATCCAACTACCTTTGTGTTTCTTTCCTTTAGCCTGATATGAGGAAGGAACTGCCTTCAGATGGTCTGAGGAATGCATGAAGGCCCTGAGGGTAGGACATGTCCCTAGAGTGCAGCCACCTGTGTTGGAATCTCAGCATCGCTGCTGGGCTAGCCGGCCAGGATAAGATGCCATCACAGCCTTACGTCTACTCTCTGTAAAACAGTGAGAATGCCGCATGCCGAATCAGCAAAGTGTTTGGAGATGTAGGGTTGAGAGCATCGAAGAAGAGGAAGGTCTGTGTTCTCTGTTAGCTGGGTGGCTTTGTGCACTGTAGAAGGTGGTGAGGAGGGTTCATCACCCACTCCTGCACTGTGTGCCTTGCTCAGGCATGCTGAGTCCTTGTGAAGGCAGGCAACACTATTTAGTGCCTGGAATTTCCTTTTAGGCCCCTCCTGGAGTATTTGAAGCTGTGCCTCTCAGGTTGGGGTGGCTGTTAAGAAACCTACCATTTAGTAGACTCTTTGTGGTTACAATGTGCTGTAGAGAGTCAAGGGGGTACTTGCTAATGAGGGCTCCTCCCCCCGCCCCCTTTTTTTTTTAAAAACATTTCCATTAATTTACAGCATCACTGTAAAAACATCTTTTATTTTAAAAGTTAGGGAAACCTATAAAGAAAGATTTATGCTTTATTCTCACAGATATTTAAAACTCATTTAAAAAGTTATGATGATACATAATGCCCCAGATAAACTAAAGCCTCATAAAACATTTTTTTCCAGTTAAAATAGATTTCCAGGCTGTGAAGGTATCATTTCTAGTTAGGCTCCGGTTTAATTCTCTCTAGCTGCAGGGCCTCAGTGTATAGGCTATGGCAGTCTCCAAATGAAGGAAAGTGTAATTACAAGTGTAATAAATTGAGCAGATTATGTTGTTGCAAACTAGTCCTGTTCTCTAGAAACTGTGTAGTACTGTCAATGAATCAGCATGGTAAGTCTGCCCCAAAATGTTTTCGCTTTTATTCTTTGCTATCATTGTCTCTAACGGGTGCTCTCCTAAGGGCAAAGTAGTTACCCTACCCAAGGTCTGAGGAGCTGGAGTGTAGGGTCCCATGCGTAGCTAGGTGCTCCAGGTGCATGTCTAGCAAGAAGCCAAGCAAGGCATGAGGCTGTCAGAGATAACGCTGTAGCAGAGTACTTAAAAATGCTCAGCTGAAGTACGGGACCTGCCCTGCGTTTCCTTGCTCTCCGTGACACTGCGGACTGAACATACTCCCCTGGTAATGGCATACCAAACCACCAGCAATGCCACAGGCCTGACACATCCTGCTGGTCAACGCGATCGAGCAAGCCATCTCCAAACTGTACTTCTGCTTTGAGCTATTATAATGGCATTTTTTCAATGTAAAGACAAGCAACGGTTCCTGTTCTCAAGCTCAAAAGAGAAGCCAAGCATTGAGAGTGATCCTGGCATGAGAGCGTGGGGCAGATAGCTCAAAGGTAAGCACAGCATTTGTCCCGAATGGAAACAGCAACGTGAGCACCCACAGCCTCTTGGCTGCATTTTGGGGACATTCCTTCTCCTTGGAAAATGGGGAAGAGCCCAGTCCGAAATACCTCCTGAAAACTGTTCCCTGCCTCAGCCTTCACAGAAAGCCGCAGAGAAGTCTAAAGGGTACATTTTGAGGATTTTCAGGTCAGATAGTTACTACAATTACCTCACCTAGTAATCTCCTACGGTATGAGGGCGAAAGCTTAGCCACAAGCCCCCAGTGTCTGCCTTTGTGACAATATCTTGCAAAGACCTCAGGCCACTTGAAACTGAGGAGGAAGTACTGACACCACAAGTGTGAACTATTTTGCTGAGATTTTCCTCCTTAGAATTACAGTTCCTTTTTAACAGAGTCACTTTTTTTCTTGTTTGTTTTGTGTCACCTCTCTTCCATTCAGTTTTTCCCATGCTTCATTCCATTTGGGGGTTTCCATAGAAACAAGAGACTTCATGTACTTTCTTCACAAATGCCCAATATTGAAAATTGCCTGTACGCATTAATTAGCCAGCTGTAATTAAATTCGGTGTAACAGTATGATAGTTGCCATTTCCTTTCCCCCCACCTGATAGCATCCTGCCTCTAAGGCGAATAGGCTGGCCTGCCTGCAATGTTCTTGCAGAGCTCTGTGCTCATGCAGCAACCTCTGATGTGCGTTTCCTCTAGGTAGAGGGATCTGAACATGATGGTGGATGTTTCATTTTATTTTCCTCTCTTCCCTCTTTTGCCTTTGTATCTAGTTTCTCTGGTGATTTGGCATGGAGAAGGAGTACTTGCTTACCTCGCTGTTACAGATCTGTGAAACCTCCTGCACCTCCAGGATGTTGTACAGCCAGCAAAATAAAATGAAGCTAGCTAATTACACAGCTAATTACATTAGTCACAGCTAACATAGCCTGATGTGCTCTGTGACTGGGCATCATGAAGAAAAGTGCTTCGCAGGGTCCTGTCCTGAAGAAGCAAAGAATTTGCCACCAGCTTTAGCAAGAGCAAGGTTGGGTCAATCCTTGCTACACTTGCATCAACCATCATCTCAGGCTCCAGGTGAGACAAATCACAGCTTCTCTCAGCAGTCACATGTCTCTGGAGACCACTGTAAAGCTTCTCTCTTCCTGCAGTCACAACTTGAATTTCTAAGGAGCAGCCTGCCACCTAAGAAGCGTGCACAAGTAGAGACCAAAGGCTAGCAGTCCTTAGAGTATTGCCTTTACCAGCCCATGTGTGATAACTACTGTGAGGCTGTTGAGGCCGTTGCTTGTGACTGCCCTGAGATGATGCTGGCAGAGCACTTCCCAACATGAAAGGTATGTCTACCAAATATTTTGAGGTTCTTGTCAGGGTGGGATCTTGATGTGTCAGATCATGAACATAACACAGGCAGCAAGGCAAGTCCTGGGTTTACAGTCACAAAAAGCCTAAAAAAAGGACCAGGGGAGGGTGTTTCACTTACGGGATTTGCCCAGATATAACCTTGCTTGTGATCAAAAGGGACACATGGACTATAGTGGGATAGGCAAAGGTTCACTCCTTAATACCAGCATGCAAGCTTCAGATCAAATCTTGCCCTGAATGCACAGTGGGATTCCTGTGTCTTCTGGGACAAGTGGTGGGAGCGAGGGCCCTTATCTAGACATGGCAACTCTGTTTTGGCATAAGTGGAGTTAATGCCCATCAGACAGGAGTGATAGAGCACCTCAAGGATGAGTTTATTATCAATAATCCATGTCATGTCCTGCAGAACAATGTATGCAAATGTAAGCATTGAGAGAGGATAAGTGGAAAGCAAGTGAATTCCCAGAAAATGTCAGTACTTCTTGATGAGGCTTGGCAGGTCTTGTTGTGTTGTCAGTGCGTCTGAGGAGCTCGATGTGTAAATCAGTCTGGCTGTTTTCACTGGAACTGGAGCTCCCAGTGGCCCTTCCTGAACCACAAGCCCATAGCATCAAGGCACACTGCTGGAGGAGTGGTGTCTGCTGCAACTTATCTCACCCATGCCAGGGACCTCCTGGTAAACGCTATCCAGAAATCTCAGTATTTAATTGCTAAGTATGATCTGTGGGTGCTGAGAGGTGGAAAACCACCGCTTGTCATGAATGTAGTGGTGACAGTGTTTCTGTTGGGATTTTAAGCAGTTGGTTCCCATTGCGAAGTTTGTTTATGCTGTGTATGGCTTGCTTGTTTTCGCCTGTTTTAAGCAAACTGCTAAGAGTTTTTTTGCTGTGTCTGGACATGCAGACACACACACTTGCCCAGTATGGAGCTGAACCTTCTGAAAGTCAGTCCTTATTTACTCACCAAAGGAAAGTGTAATTCACATTTCCGGTTCCCACCTTTGATAGGCATGACTTCAAATGATGGCACCAATGTGCTTAAGCCCTATTAACATAAGCAGGTGGAAAACACAGGGGAGTTTGGGCATTGCTTGTTGCCATGAGCTCCACCCATTTCCTCTGCAGTAATCCAGAAAAGGGATTTTTGGTGCATCACAAAAATCTGTGGCTAAGTAGGAAAAGAGTTTGGAGAGAGAATCTGAAGGAGGGAAAATCTTTTGCCATAAGAAGGGGAGAAACCAGACTGTGAGAAGAACAGCCTGGTCATGCAGGCAGCCTATCAAATAGGAGGCTACTATTGGGTCTTAATGCCGGCTTCATTAGTGTCCCATTATGTATGCAATGCAATTTAATTGGGGCTCGGAAGGCTTTGGGTCGAGATCAGACGTGGGATCCATTTACTCTCTGCCCTCTGAGTGAGAAAACCAACATGTGCAGAGCTTCGATTTATGGTTCTAATAGGTCTTTTTTCACTTCTAACTGCTTTGAATATGACTGAGGTCATTACAAAAAACATCTATAGCAATGCAAGCTACAATAACAGTATGGATAATTAAACATCGTGCTTCAGGGTGGATTCAGCTAGGCTGCAGGGCTGCGGAAGGAATTTTCCCTTTGAGGTGCACAGCTGAAAGGGCTAATGCCTCATAGCAGGGACCTGCTCAGAATGACTTGAGAGATGGGCCCCAGGGGGAGGTGGAGCCACCATATTTTAAAGCTGCATTTTTAGACAGAAAAAAACAAAATTCCAACAAAGAACAGAGATACTGAAAGCACTGAGAACAAGGCTCTCTGCACTCTGCACCCCAGCTACTGTTGCCACAGGGTGCAGTAGGCATTGCCACCTTTCATACTGAGTGTACATAGAAAAATCTGAGCTGGGGATCCTGTGATTATATGAGAATTGCATCATTCATTCCAGTGCTGAAATAGTTGCCTACCCCTCCTGACTGCTTAGAAAAACTCGATAGACGTGAACCAAGGAGGAGACAAAACCTAACATCACTTTTTTTTTTTTTTTTTAAACAATATGTTGTGTATGAGAACTTTCTGAGGAAGGCTCTTGATACCAGAGGTAAAAACCTTTGCAAATCTGCAGCTGTCAGGACCCTGAGGACACTAGTAGATCTCAGCTGCCCTAACCAGCCTCACCTGGGTCCTCTCCCCCACTAATATCCAGCAGCCCCATTTAAGCTCAGACCTGGCCCTTCAGTTCTTGTCTTGAGCTGAGCTGTTGGTGTCTGTCTTCAGTCTGATCTCCTGGATAGACCCCCTTGGAGTAATGTTGCAGCCTTGTCTCCAGCCCCATCTTTTGTTGCTCCTGGACCTGAGTGCTTGCTTTATCTGGGACTGTCAGTGGACCATGTTTCCAGCACCTTGCTTTGCCTGCTGTGTTTGGATGCTGAGGGACTGTAGGTGAAGGCACTGCCTGCAATTTGGTCACCCTTGGCTCGATGCTTGTGCTCCCCTGCGGGGCTTCCCTGCTCTTTCTGCTCTCTGACAACATCTGTGAAGGACGGGAGCCAGATATTGGGAGATGCCCAGCCACATATTATAGATAACAGAATATCCGTGATACTTTCTGGAGACAGGGTCTTTGGAAACAACCTTAGTCATGAAGTTAGTACCACCTTTCCCGTCAACCGCGTTGTGACTGCATTCCCTCCCTTGCCTAGCGCACCATAGTCTGCGTGCTTGTTTTGATTAGAAAGAAGGTTATAGCTGAGAAATTCTGTTGCTGGTTAAGAGCTCGGTCTGACTGATGCAGAATACAGCAATGTTTCAGAGGAGGATTTAGAAGCCTCTCTGCAAGCCCAGCACCTACTAAAACCAGTCCTCTGGACTCATGTGCAGTACATAGCACGTTCTTCCTGGAAATGGGGTTACGTGGGAGGAGTTTAGGTGTGAGGAATGAAGTGAAGGCCTAGTTCAAGTAGTTGCTGTTATCTGCTCCTGCCAAGCTTTTCTCTGAAAGCTCAACTTGCAGAGCTTTTAACACTACCTGGGGCTGACACCTGTTAAACTTCAGCATGCTCTGAAAGTCATTTCTAAGCAAAGTGGGGGAAATGCCCTTTTTGTGCTAGAAATGACAGCACCAGTCAGCCTGAATCACTGCAGTGTTCTGGTGTTTTGCGTACTTTCAGCCATTGCTTGTGCTCTTCCATTCTCCCACCTGCCCCAAACAGCTCAGCGCAATGTTTTGATGGGAGTGACAGTGCCCTTTGGGCAAATCCACGCTACGCAATACAGACGAGCTCTAAATCCCTTTGGTGGAAGCTAGACAATTCAGGAGAACGTGGCTTCCTAATAGGACTGTAACATGCCTTGTTTCTGGCAGCCTTTCTAAAGCTCGGTGGCAACACACACTGCAAGCAGAGTGTTTTCCAAAGCATCTCAGTGGTACAAGGCCCCATATCCCAGTGCTAGACAGGAGTGTTGCTTCTAAACAAACACAGCGCCTTCCTATGAGGTATGAAAGAACATTTGTCATCCCTTTAGACTCCTAGTGAATTAAATTCCAATGCAATGCGTAAGCCAAATATTTCAAGTTATCAGCATGAAACAGATGATACTCCCTTCCCGCCTCAGCCCTCTGTCAGCTGTTCCTTAACAATTATAATCAAAATGCACTTTGGGCATTATAGAAAAAGAGGTGATAGTCATAGGACTTGGAATGCCACCTCCTATTCTTCAGTCAGCCTTTAGTCGCATTTTAGTGCATATTGACTGCATATTGACTTTCTGCAGAAATCCAATGTATTAGTCCTGACACCTTCTTTATAGCCCAGCCCAGTACTGCCCTTTCAGAGCTGTGGCAAGACAAAGCACTCTCAACAGACACTTGTAACACAGCCAGGTTGATGTATTTTGTTTTCTGAAGACCATCAGAATAATAGCCAATAAATGAGTAAAACCAAAATTTACTTTTACATTTACCAAAAAAAAAAAAAAAAAAAAAAAAGATTTCAAAGATGAAGAAGGAGAACCATTGCTGGTGTTCCCTGAACTCTATTTCCAAAGGAATGCTTTTTTTTTTTTCTTGTAGTTATTCCAAGTGAGGTAAAAATTGCAGATCTCAAGTTCAGCAGATGTTTTATCAGGCACACTGTGAAAGTAAGCCAGTTGAAATTGCTCAGACAAAGCTTCATTACAGTAACTGAACCCATTCTAAGCCGAAATTACCTTTCAGGTATATCCATGCTGCTCCTTCTGAAGTTTATGAGATCTCAGTATTCCCACCAGAAGTCAGAATTGTGACCCTAGAGCTATTAGTCAGCTGGAGCTAGAAGCATAGCCAACAGATGGAAGTCGGTATTGGCCAAGGCGTTATCAATCCCCTCACCCTTACCTCTCCTCCACAAGCACCATCAGCTTCTCAAAAAGTGTTCTGCGCACCAAAGACACAAGGAGATGTAGGTAGCCTGAGTGTGAGTTGGTGCTAACGGAGACAACCACTTTGAAAAGCAGCAGAGCTTTGCCAACTAATGACATCCAGCACGGAGCACACCTGTGTAGGCCTAAGACAAGAGAGAGGATGCACAGAAGCTTTATTATATGCTGTTGTAAATAAGATCGCTGAGCTATTCATAAGGATAAACAAAGGGGTGTTTTTTGCATGTAACTTGCAAGCAGATCAAAGGCATTTTTCCTTCCTATTCTCTCCCATTTAGATAAACCAACTTTTCAAACCTCCCTTCCTCCCTCCCACAGGAAATCTGGGACAAAGATTTTGCTCGATTCTACTCGAGGACATTGTACCGTAAGATGTTACTTTGCTTTGGCTCTATGATGTCCAGGAAAACAGAACAAACAAAACAACTGACAATCCCCAGATGGTTGGAGTCGAAAAAGAAACCTGTCATTTCTTGTGGGAAGTTAATATAGAACATCATTTTCTCTCAGGTTTTAAAATCTAAAAATTTGAAATCAAGCGATATTGAAAGTTGAGCTGCAGCAGAATAGTTGTGACAGTTCCTACGAAAACCCAGCTGATTTGGGGGTAAGAACTGACATGCTCCTGTGGGACAGCAGAAGGACATGAGTTTTGATGAAACCCAAAGGCAGGCTCCCTTGGGAAGTTTACGGTGCAGGGCTTGGCTTTGCTACAGTGGTGCTCACCAATGTGGTGTCTCCAGCCAGGCCCCATATTCCCTCATATTCAGTGTCTGCCAGTTGGGAAAAGAGTAGAGCTAAGCCTATTTCTCTAGTTCCCTTTTGCAGAAACATCGTCATAAACGCCTGGAAAAGGTCAGCAGCAACTAATAGCTGTTTTGAACCACACAGGGCTCCCTGGATATTAGCTGTACAGCTAAATAGTGCCCTAAATCCCATCTGTACCAACAAGTGGCTCTGAGGCCACACATGAAACGATGGCCAGAAGTTTTTGGAAGTGCAGACAAGTAAATGAAAAAGAGGCAGGGGAATGAAAGGAATAAATGAACATTTGGAATGTGGCTGGAGCAGCATCTGCTCGTAAAGAAAAATTGCTGTTGCACAGTGCTCAGGATCTTTTTCGGAGAGGTTAGATGGCTTTTCAGTTCAACAAGGCTGAGAAATGTAGCCTTAAATAATTCGTATTTATAGTGTCTAATGTCAAGGTAAAGGAAAAGGAAAGGCTGCACGCAAGGTACTCTGCTTCAGTCACATCCTTCGCCACAGCTCTCCCAGTGCGAATCTTAAATGTTCTTTGCCAGGTGATGTGCAGTGTCCCATATGATTCCAGAAGCAAGGGTAAAAACCTCCTCCAAACCCAGCTGGATGGGCAGAGGCTTGGAGAATGAACTCCCAAGGACCTATTGAATACAGGGCTAAGCCTCATGCAACACAAATGACGCATCATTATGAGTTTTCTATTTTCCAACTTTGGTACTGAGTACTTTGTTTTACATCTTCTGCTTTTAATTCCCTCTCGCAAAGACAGTAGAGTCACCAGTAATATTTTCTCACTTAAAAATTTGTTTCTCTTTTGTCTGATGCTGCAAAAGACTCGTACTAACCCCGAGGAGAGGAATGTGGACTGAGAACTCGGGGGAAACAATAATACTGGCTACATGCAGACAGACCAAATTACTCAGGAATTCAGGCGTACGTACCCACAAGCTATCTCCTAGTGGGATTTTAAGCAATTTTCAAATCTTTTCAGATGCCTGCTTGCATATTCAAACATCTGAATGCCTTTGGAAATCCAGGCTGAATTTCCTTTAGTGTCAGTAAAAGTAAAGAGGTGAAATAATAGAATGGTTTTAAATCTAATTTCCCTTGCATGCGGAGCAGGTGTTTGGAGGAGCTGCAGTTAAAATCAACCATGATCCTTAATGGACAGGGCAGGCTCTGAGCACTTGCTGTGCAGTTTTGAAAATACCAGTGCCGTTCCCATTACCTCTCTCTATCCAGCGGTTAATGCGTTCACTGCATAGTCTTTCAAACCAAAAGCACGTTAATAGTACACTGTCTGATTTACATGGCTGGTCTCAGTTCTGTTACATTGCTTCTCCGTGTCAAAGCCTAGTGACCCATTATAATGTGCGTTAGACATATAGATAGAGACTTCCCTTCGTCGAAAATTGTATGACCTCAGCAGAAAAGATAGAAGGAAACAGTGTAATAGTCTTTCTATTAATCCTTCTAACAAGTCAGTAAATGGTAAGTAGATGCTTAATCTGTGAATTAGTGAACACTAAGATTGCTATAGGAATCAAAACGACGATGGTTTGCATCCGTGGTTTATCTTCTGTAAGACGTGCTTTAGTCCTTGCCTCTGTGTGTTTCTAATGCGTCTGCAGTTTGTACTCGGCCTTTATTAACAGTTCGTACCTTCACACAAGGGCCATTGACGTTTCAGGTCTGCAGGTTACCAATGGGACACTGGAACACTGAGGAATTACACACTGATCCTCAAACATGTTCAAGTGCCAACTCTGTGTTGAAATTTATAACAACGTGAGGCTGGGGAGGGTCCCTGATGGTAGGTCAGAATGAGTTTACTCAGTTATGAGGAGTGACACAGCTAGTGCCCCACTTCTCAGCCACGTAAGTTAAATTATTTCAGATAGAGTCCTGAGATTATGCCATGCCAACATACCCCACCTGGAGCCTATAACAGAATAAGGAGGGCATCTAGAGCTACTGCCCTTATCTTCTGTCCTACAGCATCCTTGTTCTCCAGTTTGAGAATATGGCATATATTGATGCATAGGAGAAGAGATGCAGAGTATTGGCACTGAGATGTCTCACGCAGAGAGCAAAATTTTCCAAACAGGCTATATCCAAAGGCCTGAGATGAGCAAGCCTGCTGAGCTTTTATCACTCCTGAGGACAGTAAGGAGAGAGGTGCTCAGCACCACAGATGATTTAGCCCAGACTCTCAGAAGCTTCAGAGTAAAGTAATCCATGATGGAAGACAGATTTATTTTCAGCTCTTCACCTTTTCCTTGACATAATTGGGATTGGAGGTTTCACAGTGCAGCTTTCATGCTCATCAGGCCAATCCATCTCCACAGTAATGACACTGCTAAGAATTGGAAATGCATCGTCTGGGTATCTTATACGCTGATCATACCCGAGCCACTGTGGTGAGAGAAAGTACAACATACTGAGATCATCTTAGCAAAGAGGAGAAAGTGTGAAGAAGCACAGCCTTAGCCGACTCTTTTGCAGCAAACTGCAGGGATGAAAGACACATACTTGGAGAGATGCCAGAGGAAGTGGAGAGGAGGAGACAATCAACACAGACATTCGGTAGTACCTTGAATACCAGGGAAAGTCTAGCTTGAATATAAAAAGTAGCCACTATAAAGAATAGGCAACAGTGTTTCTGCAAAATTCTGAGTTCTTCCTCTCTTAAGAACCTTTTATCATCTGTTAACAATTACAAGAACAATGGCTATTGTTAGCCATACTGCAAACAATGGCTGGAGAATCTAACGTTCATGGCTTCTGGCTGGCTGCATTGCCACTAAAGAGGACTAATAATTTATTCTAAATTAAAACTGGTTCATCAGGTACTAAAATGTGCATTTAAAATGAAATACCAGCTGAGTGTTCCCTTTGCTCATTTTTATAGTAATGGCTAGCAGGAGATGCCACCCACTGCCCAAAGGGGACATGAAGACTCACATGTTCTGCAGCCAGTTTTGGAAGGGCACAATTTAGCTTTAGAATCAGTAAGGTTGGGCTGGGGACTCATAGCAACAGTTTTAACTCATTCAAACATTAGATGTATGCTGCTTGAGAGACCTAACATGGAGGCAGCCGTGGATGCCCCATCATAGAGAGATGTATATGTGAGTCCTATCAACCCATTCTTCTCTATTCGACTCTGGTCAGTGGAAAAAAAATTGTAAACTTATAAAACAGAGCTATGGCTTGATAACACATCTGGAAGTGTGTTGTGTGGCAGCACAACTGGGACAGCCGTTCTGTATGCAAATGATGCAGAAAAAGGTAGTTGCAGAAGAGAAAGGGGCAGCCATGCAGTTTATACAAGATATGCTGCTACACAGCTTGGTTGTATGTTTACATGCCCACAAGATGGAAGGCTGTGGGTTCATAAATCCCTGTGTGGTGTTATGTTTCAGTAAGAAGCCAAAGAGAAAGGCCTTTTTAATGCATAAAGCTTTTAGAAACTCCAGCAAATGCTGAAATGCCTTCCTAAAAAACTTCCTCCGAGTGTCTATACTCTGTGAAAATGACTTAAGTGCAAAGCACAACCTGAAATGCTTTCCTCAGCCAGAGACCACAGATTGATCCAAGGCACAGCTAAGTCTACAAAAAGGTTCATAATGAACCAATGGAAATCACATTCGACACAAAGAAAAGCAAATGGAAGCGTACTGAAATCTGAGGTTAAAGCAGCTGAACTCCTCCGGGGCAGAGCACTTGGCCTGCATCTCCTTTGCTGAACAGAAGCCAAGCGAAGAACACAGAAGCATGGGAGAAAGCACCCTTCAGAGCTAGGAGATCACTTGAAAATCTTGACTTACCAAGCAGGAGGAAGAAAAAGGAGGCAAGAAATGCTCCAACCTCTGCTGCACAATGTGTTCTTACAAAGTAGAGATCTCCAAGCTCAGTAAGGAACGACATTGCTCAGGGCTCAGAGCAGATTTGCATGGAGTCTCGCTTTATACAAGAAAAGTTTTCCATATGGGTGGGGTGGAGAGGCAAGTATAAGTAAGTGTTACTTAATTGCTATCACACATGGTGCCAGATCAGCCAAAACTGAGGGCTGCAACAGGCTTTTGACACTGCCTATAAAGACAGGAGCAAAGAGAGCTGATACATGTGTTCCTGCATGTTTAAAAGAGTTTCTGAAACATAATTTAAGGGGCACTTTTTTAAAAGCAAGAGAGAGAACAGCACTTAGAGAAGCAGATCTACTGATTCAGGCTTTTGTAATGGGCAGCATTTGTCAATAGTGTTTGCCTCTAGTCAAATACACGCTGGGTGGCTCCACTTCACACTGTGAAACCAATGCCTTTTGCTGCAATCAAGAAGTGAGGTAGGTGACAGAGGACACAGTCTAGTATCACAGTGCCTCTCAGATACAGGCCTAGGCATTAAGACAACCCATGCTTGGATGAGCTATGGCATGAAAAGTACCTGACCGCAGAAAAAGAAGGACAATCTAAGGCAACAGGTTCAAGCTCAGCCTACCCACTCCCTTATCATTGCCACAACGCTCTTCTGAACATCAGGTAGGTCATCTTCTTGCCCTGTGTGACCTTATCGTTCCCTTCTAGACTGTGCCTATTTGGGAGTAGGAAGATTTTTATGATCCAAAGCTACAGCTTCAAGCACAGAAATCTTTGCTGGGTGGAGGTCATACGCTGCAAAATAGGGCTACTTGGGCCTTGCTCAGTGCCGGGCTTGAGGTAGTGGTATGGAAGATAAAACAGGCCTGAGGTCATCCTAGCAGCGCTGAGAGGCAGAAATCTGTCACTCACCTCACTGCAGTTCCCATTTCATGCTGGGAGGTGATGGTAATTCCTGTGCCTTGCCTCCAGCCGTCCTCTCACCAGAAGGAGGGAAAAACCTGGCAAGGCCTAATGGTAATTAATAAGTAATAATTAAGAGCAAATAAAAGACAGTGGAAGATAACCTGTGCTATTTGTCTGAAGCTGCCTCCTCCTCTTAGAGGTGTGCTGAATTCCCATTACAGGAGATGCTCCTTGCTTTCCCATCCATTGCACCTCTCCTCCCTGTGCTCCAATTACATCGGCTGTCCTGGAAGAGAAGTGTTCCAGGTCCTGAACATTCAGTGAATACAAAAATCCTCAATGAGTGGCTTTTTGATCTACTCCCAAGATTAACACAGGGAATTGTGCATAGGACCAGCAGGCTAAAATCTCCCTAGAGAATTAGAGCTAGGGCCATAGTTATGTCACTGTAAATAAACAAGTAATCCAGTAACAGGAGATACAGTTTATTAGTATGTAATTTTGTCCCTGGAACATAGGTGAAAAGCTTGTAACTTTTTCGGGGGAACATCTAAATGACCTGGCTGTGTATCAGAGAGGCGCAACAACGTTCCTAGCTCTCTTGACTGACAAATATTCAAATAACGTGAAAGAGAGGAAAGGCAAAGGTGAGTGCTAGTTTATTTTTTGTTTATAAACTGATATAGCTTGAAGGCTTGCTAAGAAACAAACAAACAAACAAACCCAGCAAGCACATAATTCTGTCTCGCGCAGAAGCGACTGGGAGTATGATTGCTCTCCTTGAAAACATAGATTTGTAGCAGCTTACCAGTGATTTTACATAAATCTTAATAAAGACAGCCTAGCCATAAAGGTAGGATCTTTTCTAACTCCTCATGTGGCCCAGACTCACACATGCACTTGGTACCTAATGAAGGATCCCCCAAAGGCCATGTTGTCACCGATACAATTTATCAGGCAATGCATTCTGCCACCACTTGTACCTAGAGCTGTGACCATTTTGGCAGGGAAGTTTGGTAGTTCAGGCTCAGAAATTGAGATTCTTTGGGGAGAACACAATCAAGCTAGTGTCAGACTGCAAAGAACTGCCACAGGTTTAACTCAGTTACACTATCCAGAGAATCTGAGGGCTGAAAATGGCTGTTTTCTGAGGAGCCAAGGGTGTTAGCAAAGAAGAGGGTGTTAAGCTTTTTGAAGGAGACAGAAGCGGAAAGACAAAAGGCAAAAGGATTCGTTGGAAGCAAATTTGGGATGGGGAAGTGTATAATGTGTCATAAGTTATCTGCACTGATATTACAGATTTCTAGTATCCGACTGAGTTACAAATTCTAATTTCCCACTTGTCTTTTGCACCTGCCTGTGGTTCCTTGTGACTTGGTTGTACTCATGCAATTTCCCTGAAAACATGTGGCGTACTAGATGAAGTAAAGCGTATCATGGGGTGCTTGTGTTCAGGATCTAGAGATACAGATGTTTGGTGTGGAAATTATTTGGGGGACACTGATTCCTCTTTGTTTACAGTGGCCCATGGGAAGTTGCTAGGGGCTTTGGGAGGGGAACAGCTGAAGAGAATGGACTGAAAGGATTTTTGTCAAGGGGCAAGCTTCTTCATTTTAAACAGGAATCATTTCGTTCATGTTAAAAAAAGCCCTCCATCACCCTTTACCCAGTGGTAATTTTTGTCAAATACTATTATAAGAGGTGAATAGAGACAGACAAAAGAAACAACCCTGAGTCAATGCAGGTGGAAAAGCCCTACTCCTTTAGATAAAGCGGAAGCTGCAGTTTGAAACTTTCCTCAAAACTCCTGCTGTGCCAAAGACAAACTTCTGAGCTCTGAAAAAGCACAGATGATATTTATTTGTTGCCTTAATTATTTTCACACCCCTCTGCCCTTGCTGGTTTTATCAGTGAATGGCAGTGGAAAAACACTACTGAAACACCACACGGAAGTCTGTTCGTGCCATATGTCCAGCTAGTCCAAAACAAGACATGCTGGAAATTGCTCAAGAAACCCTGATGCCACGATATTTCCAGCTCAGCTCCCCGAACAGAGAAGCTAACATTTCTTCTGTTTCAATATTCCTGGCAGGCCAGCATATAAGGAAGAGGCAGCTTCAATCCGTGCTCATAAGAGCAGTAACACAGTGGATGAGGGCACAACTCAGCCTAAAGTGACCCATTGAGGAGCTTTCAGCCAGTTCAGTCTTTGGCTGCTAGGAAATACAATCCACAGCTCCAAAACACTACTTTTGCACTTGATGGAAAGCTAGAACCAGCTAGGGAGACTTGCCTAACCACAAGGACATTTTACTTGAGGGATAGAAATGTGCCAAGTTGCTGAAGACTTTATGCTATCTTCTGCTTGTGGACCCTCCTCAGCCTCCATCCTCTCCACTCATCTTTAAAGGTTTGTCAAGTCAAAGATTTCCCATGAACAATTTTAATGGGGGCAGCACTTCACAGAGACCACAGGCACTCACCCTAATTTCTGTAGGACTGATTTCAAAGGTTTTCACCATCCGGTGTGGGTGGAAGGAGCAGACATAGAAGCAGCAAGAAACTGCGTCTGTGCCTACCCAAGAGGTGGTCGGAATAGAACATGTCTCTGATCTTTTGTCCATTTGCAGGTCACATTTTGCCTTCTAGTGTAAGCTGAAGAGGAGGGCAGTGAAACTGTTAGGTCCCCGAGGGCACTAATAGATCTTTATTGCCCTGACTAGCCTCATGTTGGGCCTTCACCCATACCCCTCTACCCGTGGCCCCACTTAAAGTCAGCCCTGGGCCTGCAGTCCCTTTCTGAGCTACTTTGTAGGTGTACCTGTCTGCAGTTCAGCCACAGCTCTGGACCCCGTGGATCCTGACCCACAAACTGGTTTCCTGGCTTGACCTGTCTGGTCATTGTGGACCTGCCTGGTGATCACTGGGCTGCATCTCACCCTAGTTATTGTCAGTGGACCTGATCCTGGCATGTGCTCCCAGCCCAGCCTCAGACCTGCCACATCACCATGGACACCACTCTGAATGGTGGCAATGGTTTCTTGTTGTTTTGATTTTTTTTTTTTTTTTTTTTTTTTTGAGAGTGGGAATAACAGGGTCAGTGTGAAGAGCAGGGAGGAAGGAGGGTTATGTTTGTCCCATGACGATGTGCTTGGCAAACAGAGAAAAAAAAATCTAGCAGGGATTTTTTCCATATTAATCCACAAAGAGAGTGTCTCTGAATTTTTGGCTCTGCCCATACCCTGGAAAGGTAATTATTTGGCTAGATCTAACTGTGTTTTGGTTTCAGAAACACTACTCTGTAATAAATTGGCTGGCTTTAAAACTCACTCCCTAACAAAAAAAAGAAAAAAATCTCTGTGTGATCCTCTATGATGGGCTCCCGTTACCTGTTCATATGCTTGCACCTCACATCTGTTTGGTAGGCTTCTCGGAGGCAGGACAAGCACATGTGCTGGTCAACTTCCCAGATGCCATGCAACCTGAAAGATCCAGATCCAACTGTCCTCCCAACCTGCTGCATCTGCCGTGGGCTGTGAAATAACGTGGCCATCACCGTGCTGGACCTCTGTGCGGCTCTGCTTTGGCCACCGTGAGCACTGCAGAGACCAAAAGATTTTGCTGGAGGGTTTTGCAACTTGCAGTCAGGGCAAAAGCCCCTGTTTGCATGTATCTAAAGGCTACGCTATGAGCTGGGCTTGTGACAAATGGGCTCTGCTCAGCGGTGCGAAGCTCAGACGCAGGGAAGCTGGCACATCGCTGCTTCCTCAGATCGAGCTCTGCTGAAGCCAACAGGTTAAGGACGAGGAGAATTTGGCTAACGAGGATAAATTTTAAAATGGAAACTCTTCAAATGGAACACAATTACAGGCCAAATTGTCTGTCCCTTCTTGGAAACAGCCTGGACACATGCGCAATGCTTCACATGGGAGTGTCAACCAGCCACTGCTTTTACTCATTTCGCTCTCGCTCTCTCACTCTTCCTTTTTTTTTTTTTTTTTTTTATGTAGTGTGAGGCAGCTAATCAACATTGGTAATTTGAGATCATCTGGTAGTGTGTAAAGAAATTAGCGGGGGCGGGCAGGGAGGAGAAAAAGAGTGTGCTTAAACAGTACAGTAGTTAGCACTGCGGTTTTACCAAACGTGTTAAAGTCTTCTCTCAGGTAGACCTAATCAAATCGAGCTCCACCGACACTGCTTTCTGTTCTGCACGGTGATTGAAAACGCAGCTTCCCTCACGCGGCATTTAAATCCTGCACAGGTTCTGCTGGCCTAGTTAGTTCCCCCTACACATTGGATTCTCTCCCTTCCCTGTTGACCAGATGATTTCTGCTCAGATCTCTTCAGTGGTGAGGGAAGAGAAATATTTGCAGAGTGGATGAAGCAATGAAGTAATTTCCCAGCTTGTTCAAGGAAGGCAAGAAGGCAAATTTTGCTCTTGCTTTGAAACGTCAGTCTCAAGTTCACACCTTAAAATGCCCGGAGTGACAAGAAGACACAGCATCTTAGGCAGTAGGCATTATAGATAACTCGGGAAAACCTTTTTTTACTGTGGTGTAATAGCTGCAATGTTATTAAGAGTCTACAGAAATATTCTAGTAAACAGGCAGATTTGATTTGGTAAGGTGATAATTACCTATTAAAGTTTTAGCACAGAGTTTAGTACCTCAAAAATGCAATCTATGTAATCCATTTATCCAGGTAAGATTAGGAGGATGGAGCAAATGGATTTGGATAGTGCACTGATTTCTAAAATTGTGTGCTTTAGGCTAGTGAGGAAATGCCTGGAGTGACTGATTTTGGAACAGATAGGTCTTTCAAATTCCTGTCATTCATAGTACCTTCTGCCTCAAGGAGACCTCTCCCTGCCTCTACAAGGAAAACAGATTTCTAGGGAGAGCCTGCAAAATGCTGTTCCTTGGGGTCTGTCCTGCATATTCCCTAAGCAATTGTTCCTGATGGTCCAGTTAAAGTATGGACAGATATACTGATTTTAGGTAAGAAGATACATCCATAAGGAAAACATCTTCATTTTGCTTGCTTCTAAAAAAACAAGAAACCCACACATACTAAAAACGGGTCAGTCCTTCACTCTCTTACAATGCCAGGCATCAATAACATTGCAAATTGAGAAAGTAGGTTGTTCATTACCTGATTAATCCAGCCCAAACGGAGAAACGGATGACAGTGGTTTCACCTCTCCAAACTTCAGCTTCCTAGAGGTTAAGCATCTAAGCCAGAAGAGCATCCTCAAAGAAACATCTTGCAATGACCTGCTCTGACCAATGCCCTGAACGCAGAATCCAGAATTGTTTTCCATAATCCTCCACTGAATGATGACTGCGAGACCATCTCCCTCTCAATAAATCTCAACCCTCAAGCGGGAATATTACCTGATTTGCAGCTGAATATTTTGGCATCTGTTAACAGAGCAACATCCATCACCAACGTAAGCTTGAGATACATTTATTTATTTATTTGGTGCGAATAATAAATATATTCCTATTGTATGTATACATGCGGGATTTTTCACCACGTGAAAAACATTATTATGGGTCTAAGCTGATGCTCTACAGGAGCAGGTATCAGGGGTTAGTGTCTGGTGATGAAGTGGTATCACCACATCTCCTGGCATGGTAATGAATTCTGAGGACCTCCCTTTTTACCGCATGACTCCAAACGGTATTATCTCATTAATCCATGACCTACAAATACCGAAATGCAAACAGTGTAAGACTGAGTAAAGAGAATGTCTGTTCTGCAGTGTGCAACAACAGCTCCTGGACCTGCAGTTTGGGAGCTTCTCTGTAATTCCTTTGCAGAGGGCTTGCTCTGACTGCTTCCCAGGAAGGGGTATTGAAGCAAAAATTGATGTTGTGTGTAAAGCATTTGTGGAAGCAAGTATAGGTAGGGCTTTTGTTTTCCTCCAGCGCCAGTGCCTCATATGCTTTACAGCAGGGCTGAGTCCCAAGGGAACCTCAACACTGCTTGTTTTAGGTGTGGAGAGGTGCTGGCTAATGTAATAACTGCTTCTGAGTCAGCAGCCATCACTGACAGAGTAGAAAAAGGGATGTGCAAGCCAGAGCCAGCTCGCACCAAATTGACACCCAGAGTGCAGAACAGAGCAGGGCGGGCTGAGTTAACTGTTCGGTTTCTAAAGCCACGCATTTTGCAGACACTGCCCCAGCTCCGTATTTCTGCACTTGGGTCTCTGCTTTTGTTAGGCTTACAAACGACTTTGAGATTTCTGAAACCTTTCAAGGACCCAGCAACCAGGGGGAGACGACTAATATGTCAATAGACAGCACCTTAAATCACTCCTGCTGCTACAGGACGTGTGCCATAGAGGTTATAGTGGCTGATAGCTTTCTCTTGGTCTCTGCAGCAGCTAAGCAATAAAAGCAAGACATTAGCAAAGTCACTTGGCTGGCTTTTGACACTCACCAGGACTTGCAATGCACTGGGATCAAGTTGTAGCTGTTGATGCGAGGAACACCCTCTCCCCTGCCAGAGTTTTGTTCTTTGCTGTGTTAACACCAGCTGCAGCAACTGTGCAAGGCCCTTCTTCATGGGCACTGGGTCAGATGCTCTCACGTGCCATGGCAGATGATCCCTGGTGGCTTTGCGGGATGCCTCTTCTCTGAGTGGAGGTAAAGTTGTCAGGTGGGACATTTCAGTGACCAATGTAAATCCGCAGCAGCAGCTGCTTTGCTCCATCGTTAAAGGCTATTCCCGCTTCTCACATGAACCCCAACAACCTTAGACAAGAAGGGAAAAAAAAAATTCATCTCCCCTCACCTAAAAGCTGCACTGACCCAAGCTGTTTGGAAGTTTTTCAGAAGTGGTGGAGTCCCACAGTACGGTCTCCCTGGAGGAGACAATCCCCTGGAGGAGACAACCATGGCTACTCCGCCCCAGGACGCTGTGCCATTAGCAAGGGCATCCAGGGACTGAACTGACTTGAAAGGGAATTCTGCCAGATGGTTCAGCAGGGTCACATTAAATATTTCAGCTCAGAAATTCAGAGATATTTTGCTGACAAGTCTCAAAAATCAAAGTACTTCACTATTCTTAAACAGAAGGCTTTTAGGACTATTTGGGGAAGGGAAGCAGGTAGTGAGAACACAAATCATGCCACTTCCATTTTTCTGCCTAGTTTGAGGGTACCATCTATTCAAGGTAGACTTTTTTATGGGCTAGAAATTCCCTCTTTTCTGCATCTCCGGTGTCAAACAAGCAGTATCAGAAAACGTTAAAATCATTGTCAAAAGATCCAATTCTTAAGTGCCTTCACACCACAGCCATTTTCCCATTGCAGAATCAGTCTGATATAAGTAAGTACACTGTTGAATACTCATAATTTGCTCCAAAGAGAAAAGTTACACTCTTACTTTTCTATTAAAAACAATGTCAATTTGCAGAACTGAGATCTGTTTCTGGGTTTTCTCTCACTGAAACAAAGACAAATTGTGTTTTATGCTCTAAAGGAATATGCTTTGTATATGGAAGAGTGAAAACCAGCATTTGGCACCCAGATTCAGCTGCTGACATTTTTGGTTGTTACATTAAGAAAACTCCCAACCAGACTGTCAGATCCCACCAAATAGATGCTGACAAGGCACCACTCTCTGCTAGCAGTTGACAGACACACTGATTTCCCATCCTAAAGAAAAGATGGCCATAATCAAGCTGAAGAACTTGGGTGGGATTTAACTGTTGTATTCCAGAAGTCAGCTCCTAGGCAGTGGACCTGTATTGTCCCAGGGATCCAGGGCCAAGGACAGAAGATGGTGATCTGCACAAAGCCAAGTCGGAGCCAGCCGTTTATTTCCATCTTTCTACTCCCTTTGAACTGATGTCTTCTACCTGTGACAAGTTATATTATGAGAGTGTTATAAGCAATGTAATTTATGTAAATAAAATCCATTATGCAAATGTGTCCTCCTCGCTTGCTGCTTAGAATTTTGTTCTTTTATGGTTAAGAAATGCAGTCTCTCACTCTCCCTTGGAAAGACAGATTGGTTATGTTTATGTTCTGAATTCTCCTGCTGTACCACTTTGAAAGAGCAAAAAATATATTTCTCATATATGCTATGAAATATTTGTAATTTCACTTCCCCCCTCACAAAATCATTTTAAAAAATCCCTTTGTTTAAATTTTAATTGTTTCCACATCACCATCCTGACTGCCATTGCTCTGAATGATAAAAGACACACAGAAAAATCCACGTATGCATTATACATTCATTCCCAACAGGGCATCTGTTCTTTCATCATGTTAATGCTGAACTGAATTATTCAATTAATTCAAACATCTCTCTGAGCTTCATTCCCCAATTCCTCTTTTGTAATATCAAGAGTCAAACCATCAATTGATTGGATTCCTTTCTCTGGCAGTTAGTAAAGAAGTGTGTATGTTTTTTAATGCTATTTGTTAAGCATTTCCTAGCCAGGATAAGCTGTGATGAGCTGCAGTCAAATACCAGCAGGTGGGAGTTTCTCCATGTGCACCCAAGAGCTGAAAGAGAGAATCAAACAGGGGGGAAATAGTCTTGCAGAGGGCAATGCGGCCACTCACTGCAGTGTGGGTTTCATGAGCTGAACTGTCGCTAACATTCATCAGACGCTGGCAATAGAGATGCTGATCATTCTGCAATGCCCCATGAGCTCTTTTTTTCACAACTGGTCGTGCAAGGCGAAGAACTGAAAGTCAAAGTGCTCTGCTTGTATTATCAGCTGATAATGCTACGGACTTCCAAAAAACTTGGGTTTTGCATTCGAGTAAGTGTAAAAGCTGTGCGCAGCTCCTTACGGAGTAGAGCCCAATCGCCAAACACATTCAGGAGAAAGAAGAGGCAGCGCTGACTCCGGCCAGACCAACCGATGCATCAGCCTCAGGGTGATAGATGACTCACTGATGAAGAAGTCATGTGCTGACTTGGCCTTCTGTCTGCCCTGGAGCTTGGCTTGCAAAACTTCTCAACTCTGGAAACATGGATCTACGTCAGTGGTAGCAACCAGGGCTGTGTAGTCCGAAGTCAGACCCGACATACGGACTTGGCAGCCGTTGTTCATCCGCATTTCAGTGAGCAAAGTGCAGCATTGCTCCCTAGGCCTCACCCGCTGTCAAATATTTCCTGCATGTTGAACAGCAAGTATCAAATATGAATAAATAATACCTCCGTTGCATCCTCCAAAAGACATACCTCATGAAAACTGCTTTAATTCTGTGCTGTTTATCATGAATAGACTTTAACAGACAGCATTAGTGTTCTGATCCTCTAATGCATTTGCTTCAATAAACAGACTATTGAAAAAAGCATTTTTAAATGGCTCCAGATCCATTTAGAAGGAAATAATGCTTCAAAATTGCCATAATTCTGATAATAGTTATTTGTTATTTGACATTGTAGTTGATTTTGTGGCCTGTTGTTCTTGCATATGTGCATTTCTGTTCTTAAGCTCTCTCTGCAATATTTTGGAAATAGACCCCCAAAGCAATCCTAGTTTTAGGGTGACCTGGATGTAGCTCACAAGGCCCCCAGTCCCTTCCACAGCCCTGCAGCTCTGCGTATGGACAGGGCTGCAGGATGTGGGATTTTCTCTGTATTAGGCCACGTCGCTTCCCCCATGGGCAGGTTGGCAGTTACTAAAGTCCCCAAGCGCCTGCACAATCTTGAGAGCCCCCAGCTTGCTGGCATGCTGCATTCCCTGAAAACTGTGCTGACCCATATCCTTTGCACACCCTTACCTGATGATTTTGCTCTCTGAGCTCTGGAAATCAGGTGTGATGACTTGTTCAGGACCCAGCACAAGAGCACTCAACAGCTTTGGCTGTAGTGGTTCCAAAAATTCAAACTTCCCCTGTTACCCAAGCAAGAGCTGTCCTTCCCCTTCCCTGCCCTGCATTGAGTTGTCTCTTTTTTTTATATCCCATTACTCTTCATATTCCCTGGTGCCCACTAAGTAATTTGTATTCCTCCTTCATGTTTACACTCTTCAGATATGTGAAGATGACAAGTTTCTCTCCCCTTAGCTGTCACATACATAATATATTTAACTCCTTTTATCTTCTTTCAAGGAGGCAATCCATCCCAGTTCTTGAAATCTTTGGGTCATCTCTGAACTCCAGAAGAATTGTCTGTATATCTCAAGCATTTAGACAGTCAAAAGTGAACGCGGTAATCTTGCTGGAGGAAAGTTAGCTTATCCCACCTATGATTTAGACACCCACCACTTATTGCAATTAATCTTCTCATTTGTTAAGATTGTGATCACTGGAACAGCCCATCAAGAAATTACTTGCTTCTGCTGAGAATCCCAGAGGAATGCTAGTCAGGCAATTTTGCTTGTGCTTATAATGCAAACAAAAGATCTTTGGCTTCTCAGACATTTTGAATGAAATGAAGACAGAATCTTTGAGTAAAACTTTCTACACAGCTACATATACAAGAAACAGATAAGAGGAGTATGAGTGCACACAGGTCAGAATAAAGACAGGAGTGTTTCCCTCTATCAGCATCAGAAATCAGGGATGTTCTGGTGGCAAGTGCAACCTCTGTGAAAATATTTCGGGTTTTTTTTGTCCTCATTTTTTTTCGCCTTGTATGATTTCTCCTTCTTGCCTTGTCTCATACTTTGTCCCAGTGCTGTCTTCCTATGCTCGGATGGACCTCCCTTTCTCTTCCCCACCATGCCACTGGGCCCAGAGGAAAGGATCTAGGGGTTCAGCCCTTTTTTCCCTCCCATAGCCAGCGAAGGGCCACTTCAGGGGTGAGGAGGAAATGAGGTCTGCTCCTGTTGAACATTGCCAGATAAGGGGGGCTGAGGGTGGATAGAAAATCAGGTTTGCCAGCTCCGTGGCAGGCCCTTTCTCCCACCCTTGCTCGCTCTTCCCGAAGAGCCAGGAAAGCTGACAACAGAAACTTGCCAGGGCTTTTGCTATCACTTTGGGGATAAAATCCCTACAATTTTTCTGATGGGAAACAGATTCAGTGAGATTGGCTATGAGAGCAAAAAGTGGTTTGGGTGCACCTTGGGCTGCAGCGCAGACCCAGCCACTGCACTCTGTCAGTGACGTTCGTCCTCACCAACTCCTGCACGTGCGCGCACACACACATTGCAGATGGAAAACCGAAGCACTGACAGTATAAAGAATTTATTTGTGGTCTTACAGGCCGCCCAGGAACTGAACAGAGGCTTCAGTGTCGTAGCTACATGACCCTTTTTTATGCTCACCACATACCTAGAGAGCAAGCGCTGTGTTTTGCTGCCACCCTGTGGTGCCTCACCTCTCTTTTCTCCGTCAGTAACCGAATGCTGTTTTAACTCAGGGCATCTTTAAGACAGATGCGAAGCTCATCATTGCATGAGGCTACAGACATGTGACTTGTCCCCCTTCCCCTGGCCGGCATTACCTATTCTATTGCAAAAGACGGTGCTCAAGCGAAGACCACATGCAGCCAGAATGGAGGCTGGCTTAAGTACCAAAACCGGAATGCTTTAAAAATTTCATGACTGCCTGTGTGCTCTTCCCTTTCATATAATTGGAAGCACTGCTTAGCATTCTCAACCTTGGCAGCTGGCTGCCGGTTTTGCCTCGTTTAAATTAAAAATGGATGTGACTTGGGCTGTCCTCTCCACCCCAAAAGCTGAGAGACTGCCGGGTGCCGAGGCACAAGGGCCGTAAACGCGTATTAATGAAGCTTCTGTTTCTTGACATGAGAAAGACACTTTTTATCCTAGAGCAGCAAGGCAGAGATGCCCGTTCAGTCCTAGCAACAGCACATGACTGCACCAATTTTTTTTCCTGATGTTCATGCTCCCATTGCCTTTTCACCGGAGGTAGCAGTCTGCATTACCAGCGGTTAAACACCCTCTGTGTCAGCAGTGTGGAGGGGAGCAGCAGCTGGTCCGTGTGTTTTTTTTCTCCCTCTCCAACCCAGAAAGTCGACACATCCTCTCCACATATTTGCAGAACTGTCTTCAGATGTGTTTCCATATCAGCAGCTCAGAAGGGGAACTATCTTGGTACTTGTCCTGCAGGAATTCAGCAGAATTCCCCCTTAAAACATTTGATACATTAAATGATATTGCTTTTGGTTGTCAGTGGACTTGAAAACAGATACTTATATGCAGCAAAGGCACCTGCAGCAATGTGTTTTAATACTACAAACAGGCTGGTTTCTCCTAGGGGGATGGAATTAAAAGCTTCACTCTGCTTCCTCTCTGTTTTTTTCAGTCCGGAGGACAACCTGCGTCTCTCCCAGAGAATATAGCACATGTTAGCCATTTACCTGATGTATTGCGCCCAGCAGCAGCTATTAGAGATAGCTCCAAAGGGAAGTACCCCTCCTGCCACAAGAAAAAGATTTGGGAAGGACAACATCCCATTCCTGCAGGCTTGATACACTAGACGACAGGCACTTGCGTTACCTTTGCATGTTTGTCCACATGGAAGACAAAGCAAAACTTGATTTACTATTCCTCTAGCACTGCTGATTTTGAGTCCTGCTCCTCAGCTCACTCCTTTAGGGAGACTTTAAAGGCAGGATCAAACTTACTCAGAGTCGCAGGCTATCATTCCAGCTCCGTAGTGCAATTTCACCACACTATTAGAATAAGCCCCCAACACTGAAGTTTGTCAGTATATGAGCTGTGCTCAGAGATAGGTTCATCACTGTAATAGGATATATAACCCTGCCACTAGCTAAATAATCACAGGGATAGCTCTTGTCAAACCATGTTTGTTTAGGAAAAGGTAAGAGCTCTCAGTGGGAAAACCCGTACTCCATATTCTGGGGAGATGATTCAGTTCTCTTGCATGAGTATCTCCATGGAACCCAAGAGGATTTTATGTGGGTGTAAAGTTAATGCAGAAGGGATGAGAACAAGCCCATTATCAATAGCAAAATATAGAGCAAGACCTTCAGAAGAGGACATTATATAGTAAATGGAGATTTTCCCCTGGCGTTTTATACTTTAACTTGCATTGGTGATAAATGGTGTGCCAGGTTAGTATTTCCATACTTGCACATACTGAAAGATTTGTAATCCTGACAAAGGAGGTTTTTTTTGTTTAAATAGAAAAACCACCCAAGAGGCATTTCTACTTGTTGTGTGAAGCCAGGAAGCAGTGAAGGTGCATCAGGGAATGAGAGCATCACCCTTGCAAGACAAGGGGGTACTGGAGCTTTTTGTGTGTATCTCAGAAGCAGCTGCTCAGTAAAAACCAGGTCCAAATTCATGCCTCCTACCAGACACTTCCCAGCTCTCCTCTATTCCAGAGCAGCCACTGATGGCTCCAATGACAAGACTGATTGAAATTTCACTGACTAGAGATTTGCTTCCAAAGTCAGTTTTTAAGAACTCCATAATTCAGTAAACCCAGGGATTTTCCGCACCTAAGGCTTCCAGAAGAAAAAAAGAAGAAAGAAGAAGAAAAAGCTTCCTGGATGCTAGCAGTGCCAGGGATTTATGATGCCTCCCTTCTCAGAGACATCCATGTTCTCCTCCCAAGTCCTGAAAGACCTAGTCTCCCTCTGAGACACTGCCACAATACAGCATTGGGTTGCTGACAGCATGATGTCTCAGACATGATGAGCTGGTCAATGATGGCCCAGGAGTTCTGCCCATCTGCAGAGCTGGTGACCTTCACAGTCTGTCAGTGAAGCAGAGCTATGTCAGAGATACCCCTTTTTTGATGAAATCACTGACTCTAGGCAAGGGGGTAGCAGCAGATGTCATTTACCTTGACTTCAGTAAGGCTTTTGGTTCAGTATCCCATAGCATCCTTGTAGCCAAATTAGGAAGGTAGGGACTGGATGGATGAGTAAAAGACAAATTGGACCACTGGGCTTAAACAGCAGCCAGTTATGTGTAACATTCCTCAGCAGTCAGTATAGTGAGTGCTACTTTTTGATGTCTTCATCAGCAACCTGAAGAGAGGAATGCAGCCAATCTGCATGAGGTTTGTGGATTACACCAAATCAGGGGGGCAGAGGGGAGCAGCTAGTATATTGTGGGGCAAGATCAGCATTCAGAGGGATCTCAACAGCCGAGAGGACTGAGCCAGCAGGAAACTTCATGAAGTGCAGCAAAGGCAAATGCTAAACCTGCACCAGGGATGAAATGACCACAGGTATTGGACAGGCCTTAGAGCAAGCAGTGTGGTAACAGTTCGGCAGGAAAGAACCTGGAGGTATGGGTGGAGAGCGAGATGAACATGAGCCATCATGGAAGGAAACTCCATTTGATTTGATTTTGATGTAATAAAACCTCTTCTTGTGTGTCTCCAAAGAACAAAGCCATAATCCCTTCTACTGAGGGCGTGAGGTACACCAAGAATTGTTCTGGCTAGATTAGTTCAAGCAATGACCTGATGGAAAGCTCATGTCATGGTTCCTTCTGCTAGTAGGCAACCACCTGCTGGGGACATGAGCTGCCAGCAGAAATAGGATTAGGTAAATGCACACACAGCAAAGATGATACTCCATTTAATACATCAGTCTGAGGCATGTGAAATCTAAGACAGGTTTTAAGATACATCACTCTGTGCCTCAATTCCTTCCTTACAAAGCAGAATGATAACTCTGGTGCATTGATCTGGACCAAGAAATTCTAGCAAGGCAGACTACCTCTCCTTACTGCACGAGAGGAACGTGATCTCAGCTAGACCTCTGTATAATACCTCCAGTATAAAAAACATCTCTCTCCTTCCTAAAGCAAGTGCTTCAGTGCCACTTCCATTTCTCAACTAGAGCAGGAAGCATTATGGGGTCAGTCACACACTGATAGCTTATTTCACCCCGTGAAGACAGTAATTAGCCCATGTCCTTTGCATACTGAAGCTAACAGTATAAAGTCAGCTCTAGTTGTCCTTATAAACCTGAACAACTGGAGAGCAAGGAAATAGCAATGTATTTTCCCCTGGAAAGGTATTTTTATAATCAAAGCCCAAATAGAGCTGCTTGAAAAGCCCTCTCCACCGCACAGCTGCCTAGCAGTGGTGCTTATGCTGTGCGTACTCAGCATCCTGGCTCTGTGCGGCTCCAGCTGAGACAGGGAGGACCCAAACACGGGAGGCAGCTTGTGAACACCTCTGGGGTGAAGGGGAAGCGCGACCTGCCAGCGATCCAGGTGGGGGCTGAGCTGGAACTGCAGAGGCGGCGTTTTAAAGCAACGCTCAGCACCTCGGTGCGGTGGGGAGGACAGGGTCCCTGGGCAGCCGGAACGCGGGTCAGGGGAGCGGCGCTATTGCAGGCTGCTTTGCAGTATATCTGCCCAGAGCATCTCTGACCTCTGGTGCCCAGGGGCTGCACGGCCGTGGGTTAACCCAGTTATTTGTGATGGGAAGAAGAAAACAAAGTTGCAGTCATGTAAGAAAGATGCCAGGCTCGTATTAGAGCCTCCACATGTCAGGCCATTAAAAAAGAGAGAGAGAGAGAGAAAGAAAAAGAAAAAGACTTCTGGGAAAGCAACAAAGAAACAATAAAAGACCTTACCCTGACATACTGTAGCACAAGTCCCCAGCTCCAATATAACCTAATTCTTTCTCTGAAATATTTTGCCTACAGCACTCTCCGTCTTCCAACCAACCTTATAATAAATGCCCAGCTCCTACCGCAGCATATGTTGGAAACAAAGAATACAGGAATATGTCATTTTGTATAAAGGCCGGAGAGGGTGTTGTGACCAGTGAAGTGTTAAAATGACATTTGCACTTCAGCGACAAACAAGCCTAAGTCTGTGTTAATAAAGCCCCTGTGATTTTCGGGGATGGCAAGTGATTTTAAGGTAAAGGCTGCCCTCTGGCGTTGGTCCGCAGAAAGAGCAAGGCTGTCAAGACCACGCACATGCTGCAGCATCAGTGTCATTGCTACCGGCATCATCGTCAAGGAGTCAGGCTGTAGGATTGTTTTAGTTATTATTTTTACACCTGTTTTGCCTCAGCTTCATCAAATCAGCTTCTTCCTTCCGCGGCCCCAGCAAAGCACGATTGCCCTCCGGTGGTGACGTACTCTGCAATCCTCGTATCAGTCACCTGGGTCCCTGCTGCAGATCTTTTTTTTGTGTGGATTTCACCCAGACCCATCAGCTGTCAAGCTGCGAGCTAGCTTTATTGTTAATTCTGGTGGGCATCACCACCACGTGGAGAGTAGCTGGTTTTCCTTAATCCTGCCCCTCCAAGAAAGTTCAGTGCTAGTGAAAAGTATTAGGTTGTTTTGGATTCTCAGTTTGGTAAGTTTGACAAGCCAGATGCCTCAAGGATGTGAAACAGAGAGATGAAGAAAACTCTGGTTTCTGAAGATATACTTTTATTTTGGGATCCCAAAAGAGCATCTAGGGTTTAACTTAGTAACTTCAATCCTAAGCTAAAGTCTGGACTATTCAGCTTCTTGCTAGGGTTGCACCGGCTCAGCACTGTGTACAGGGATTCAGGCCGGAGCATTCATCCTACGTTAAAGAAAACGTAAACCACTCCCTTTGGCAATGTTTTTTCAAGACAGCTCAAATCACTCATCTGCTTTCAGTGTGAGGTTTTGAGGACCTGGGCCACCCCAATGCCTGGGGGCCACAAGAGGAGCCAGCAGGGAAGGAGAAGACCACAAGCTAGGACTGCTGCCCTCTTGGTTTGCTCCTGGACGTTGCCTCTATCTTTGTGCCAAATGCTGGCATATTAAGGCAGGTCTCCCAGAAATCAGAGAGACATAACTGTACCTGCAAAGGACTGATGACAGCAGGAGCCCAGACTTTCAGGTGAACCTAATGTCAGGGCTTTGAGTGCACTGACAGGCCTTCATTGCCCTGACAAGCTTCACCTGGGGCTTCCGCCCACACACACCCCGCCCTCGGGCCCAGAAGCCCCATTTAAGCTCAGGCCTGGGGCTCCATTCCCTTCCTGAGCTGCGTTGTACCTCTCTTCAGCTGTGTGGCAGCCATGCTCGTGCCTTGCCATGTATCTTCTTGATCCTGATGCTGACCTGAGGATTGGCTTGACCTTAGACCTGCCTCATGCCTATGGACGTGACTGGAAATTGCTGGGCTGTGTCTAGCTGTGGTTGCTGTTGCTGGATCTGATGCTGACTCGCATTCCCAGCTTAACCTGGACCTGCCTCATCATCACAGACTTGCGTGGTCATCGGCATGCTTGGCTGATCCTGGATGCCTTCCCTGGGCATCTGCTCATCTTATTCAGGTACTGTGGGACTGGGCCTGGCAAGTGAGACCCCTGCCCTTCCAGCTGTGTTATCCCCCTTGGTCCCAGCTCCCCCTCCCTTAGGGAGCAGCCAGCCCTCACTGCTCTATGGCACCTGAGAAGTGGTTTCAGTATTTTCTATGTAGATAAAGGGTCTAAGAGCTGCTCTTTTCTTTGAATGGTGATAGCAGATTTGGAAATTAAGCATAGTAGTCAGGAAAATACTGCACAGACTCATGCATATTGGTGCACTGAATGCAGGGTTTTCTTAAGTGTCAGGTCTGGATGTGAGATGCAGACTTTGGAGGGGTATCTACTCGTGACAATAGCTACCTTTGTGCGAAGCAGACATCACTACATCTGCTCAAATGAGTACATCACTTTTATTTGCTCTTTCCGTAGGACAGTAGTGAGTAGGCATGGTCACATCCCATAGCACTCTTACCCTTGCACTAGTTTTGGTGACCTCAGAGGGCTTGCTTTGGTGTGAAGGTAACTCAAGATCTCAATGGCAGATGCTCTGCAGCCCCTGCCCACAAAAACGCTGCAGAAAAGCCCAGAGTCACTGTGGTGCAGAAGTGCTTTATGTTGCTGTCAGCAGAGGTCAAAATTTGGCTGCAGGGTGTGCTGAATTTTACCAGGTAAAAAGAAACAACCCATTGGAGAAGAGTGTTTATTTTAATTTCAGGATCAGAAGATGAAACCTATTGCCATCTTTTGGGGAAAGAAGCTGTGGGTCAGTTGCACTGTGTTACAACTAAGAGTATTGACTGGGAAACATCTCAAGCTTGTGAACAGTGAACTATTCCATTTGAGAGAGCTTTCATTTTAGACCTTGTTTTATTAATGTGACACTTCTACTCTTTACAAGTGCTTTTACTAATCTTCTTTAGGTAATAGTAGAACTGCATTATCTCAGCCTTTTCCCCCCTCCTGTCCAAATATTGGAAAAGATCAGCAGGGTAAAGAAAAAAATGTTGCCAAAAGGTCCCAGGACTAAAGTATTGTGGCCACATAGAGGATATGCAAGGTTAGGATGAGAAAAAAAATTCCCCCCCACCACCAACACACACTCCTGGCACACACTATGCAAAGAAATGTTAGTTTGATAAGCTGTGTCCATGGTGGGAATTTCAAAGTGTGCTGTAAATGTATCAAAGGTAAAATGTTTTTGCCATGCAAAATGCTCTCTCTTAGGGCTTGGAAAGCCCCAGCGCTCTCAGCCCTTCACAGTTTTGAATTTTCTCACTGTCACAGCTTTATAGCTTCATATCACCTTTTTCCAGGAGTGGGAGAGCTGGCTTAGAAAAGCTGAGTAACTTGTTTAGAATCTGGTAGGAAGGTTGGGGAAGAGCAGCACTCTGAACAGCCAAAAAGGCTACAGATGGCACCGTGCCACCTCATCGCTGCCTGAACCAAGCCAAAGACGTGAGGAAAGGGTCTGTGGCTTTTCCTTCTACATATGAATGCCTTGTTAAAACCAAAAACCCTTCCACTACAGTGATGTGGAGGATGAGGTGGGGGAAACACATTTTGCCCTCTGGAAGAGTCTTGTGTCTATCTCTCAGCTATAGATGCACCGATAAGAAATGGAGAAGACACAAGGTTATCTAAATGGAAGGGAAGGGAGTTTTATTCAAGGTGTGAAGGTAACGGATGTATGTTCGTCTGTCACCCATGTGGTTCCCAGGAACTGCGGGAGTGATGTGCCATCTTGTGGACAGATTTGACGTGTGCAGTGTCGTCTGCAGAAGGGTTTCATGCCTCTGTGCAGGAAAAAGTGAAATATAGGGATCAAAGCAGCACCCAGCTAAACACTCTGGTAGCTGTGATATGGCAGCTTTCCTCTGCTTCTAAGAGGAAAACAAGTTTTCTACGGAGAGGGAGGCATATTCAGGGAAATGTTTCACCCATGAGCGTTTCCAAGCAAGAAGCTGAAACCCCCACCTGAACGTCAGCCCTCAGCACCTACCAGGAAAGCAGGAAATGCAAGAACCCTGCTTCGTTTCCAAATGTACCCAACTGTGTGTACATATGTACATATACATGTACATACATTGCTCTCCCTAAATATATATATATTTAAATACATATGTACTCTTTCCTTTCTTTTCTGTTTACTTGTTTTACATTGATCCAGCCACCACCAGGCTGAGCAGGGGCTAGAAACAACCGTAGATCTATCAAAATTTATATATAACCCCCTCCCCACATTTATTATTTAGCCATCCTCTCCAGTTGTAGTAGCTACCTTGAAAGCAGAATTCGCATACAGAGAAGGAAGAACACTTAGGAAAGAGAGAGAGGTGGCAAACACAAAGTCAGCTGAAAGATTAAATTCCTCCAAGAAGGTACAAGGCTTGGGCAGGTTAATTTTATATAAACGAGCTAGCAACTTGTGTGGCAATCAAAGCGTAACACAGAAGATCAGGTCTTTGCGAAGTTTGCTGAAAATGCTGCTTGAGTGGATGTGACAGGAGAAGGAGTGAGATTTCCTGACAGTGGGTTGTCCTCTCCCATATCTTCTCGCTGCCTCTTGTGTCCGTATATATACCTCTAGCTGCTGGTGCTTCTGCTTTTAGTTTGTATTACTATTAGTTGAGCAAGTTCATTTGCCTTTGTGCCATTTGAAAACATAGTCCTCAAGGCTGAAACAGTGTGTGAAAGAACATGACAGGATTAAATGTGGTTATTTTAATTAAGGCTGATTCAAAGGGCAAAATAATGGATTATTGGAGAGCTAGTGATTTTTTTTTTTTCTTTATCCTTACTTTTATTTTTGTCTGGAAATGAGCTGCAGCTTAAAATACAATTTTGGACTAGATCTCAAGATGTTAAATTAACATAGTACAGAGAAGCACCCTTTCTGTAATTTTCATACTTAACATAATCTCTTTGGTATGCAGTGTGTAACCTTACATTTTACTGTATAAGAGATAAAACCTCTGAGTTAAATTTTCCAATTATTACCTGCCTAGTACAGCTGCAGCAGAACCATACCAAGTATTTGAGTTTTACTGGGGAAACATAATTACAGTTTGAAAAATAGTGTTGAATACATTCCTATCACATCTTGACTAGCAGTTTATATGCTAAAAAGAAATGCTTAGGGCCAATTCATAAGAGCTTTATGCTTCATTTACATTTTTCCAAGCAGTTTATTTGGCAAAGTGCGTAATGCATGCTTTTGAAGTAATACTTGAATTTTGGTGATCTATTCAACCTCTTGCTCTAGTATACATTGAAATGCACACTTTGATCACCTGAATCACCAAGGTAAGCATGGAAACTGCCTTTCAAATAAGATCCACCAAGTGGAAGGAAGACCCACGTAGCATAAAGGCCCTACTTCAAGACCTAACTTGTCCATAGAGTTGCACTGACATCAACATCCTAAGGCTGAATTTCCCATAGCAGAAGTTTCTAATGGCTTAAAGAATTATGGACCTGAACTTCAATGGGGTTTTGGAAGTTATCTTCATGAGGTGCCTCTAAATCTTCATGAAACTCTTATGTAGTAAACCTCAGGAAAAGACAGTTTCTTTTTAAGATGTGGCTACTACTGTATTGCTAGTGCCAGAAGTTCAAAAATCATAACTTTTTCCTCCAAAGTAGTAATTACCACTTTGCACATCAAACCTTCTATAGTCAGGAGTGCTAGAGATGTTTAGAAAATCTTGTATCTGCTGAGATTCTCCCCAAATAACTCCAGTAACTAGGGCTTTAAGAACAGCACTCAATATCCCAAAATCTGCAATCAAAATACAAAGCTTATCACAAGACTGCAAGAGTTGGCAATTTGTCATTGTTTTTTGTTGGTTGTCCTTCTATGACACTTCTATTTAATATTCTTACAGTTTTTTTCAGTCATCCTTACACAGTTTTCTAGGAGACTACTAAAGAAATCCTATAACATGGAGTTCAAGGTGTTCCTCGTCTTTAACAAAAGAAATGGCTAGGAAAAACACTTTAATATATATTTTCAAAATGCGTTGTCCTTTAGAGCGGGCCTATTTGAGAAATACAAGCTGTTTAAGCAGAAAAAAAGTCTAGCTGGGTGCTTGAAATCAGCAGATAGGGCATCCTTTGACCCACCTTGTCAGTAAGTGGCTGAATCTGGTAAATGATTCCAGTGTGGCAAACTAAAGCTATACTGAATAGGATGAATTTCAAGATGCGACTCTGATTAAATGGTTCTGGGGAAATTTTGAGGAGCAAACAAACTCAGTATCTTGTGGTTATTGTGCTTTTATCTCCACATTACAACTTACTGCCTGCAGAAACAGGGGGAAAGAAACATTTATTAGATCTACTGCATTCCCAACGCCCTTTTGATGCATGAATCTCAGCTTTTCCTGATCGTGGATGGTCTGTCTTCAGTTCTACTCTACATACAACAACTTCTGCACAAGTGAAGATCTACAAAGAGTTAAAGAAATGGAGAATCAGCCTGGTAGGCAAAGTCTGTGTTCAGAAAACTGTGCCCCACATCTGAAGGCAGAGCTCATAGAAGTGTAGCATTGCTTTTAGATGTGTCTTGCTCACCTTCTATGGGAAAACAACCAAGCTGCTGGTTGCTCAGCTTTCTGCATTTCACACTGTCTGCCCAGAAAGGAAGACTGGCTCTCCCAAAGTCCACTAAGAAGAAAACCTAGAGGGGTTCTGGATCTAGCTTTCTCCATGACACTCAGGACAAGAGGAGATGGAGATGTTCAGAAAGGAAGGAAACTGATCTTGACATCTGGCCACTGGTAAATCTTGCTACCATCACTTACTGTTCTGCTATCTGCTCTGAACCTCTATGAGGGACTCTAAGACAATCTTTCCAAGTGTAAAAAAACTTTAATGGATGCAAGCAAGGAATATTATGAACAAATTGCACCAGCTACTCTTGTGAAAGCATGATGCTTTTAAATGACTGCGCGACCAAAATATTATTGTAAAAAAAAAAAAAGTGATGGAACAGAGTTCCCTGAATTCATCCTCCACCAAGAGCTCATGAAGTTATTGTCCAGCCACAAGAATAGTCATTACTCTCAGAGGCAAAGGAAGAGCACACTTTTCTCCAGTGCAGCTCCAGACTCTGATATGAAGATGTTCTTAAAGCTACAATTATAAATACTGCATTTCTTATAGAAGAACCTGCCTGAAAAATTCCCATTATAAACTCCTGTTTTAAATCATTTACAGCTTCACCAAACTTTAACACTCTGGGGATATATTTTTCAGGATAAATGTCTGAGACTGTTCGGGCAGGAAGGGGAATCATTTGGACTGAAGTTATTAAACTAATTCCAAATACAGAGCTAAGAAAAAAAATCCATGTTTTCTCCACTGAGAAGCACAGAGAGCTTGGAACAACAGAAGAATGGCACATAAAGGGCACCATCACCCTGGCAGGGTAGATGAAGACAAACACGTCATCTTCAGTACAAAACAGTTGTTCTTTACTTAAAAAAAAAAAAAAAAAAAAGGAGGGGGGGGAAGTCCTGAGAGAAATGAGTTCAAAGTGCAGAACAGTGATGAGGCCAATTCTTTCCTGAGCTAAGTAGAACGCATCTCTGTTAGGATTTGGCAACATATAATGTTTACTGGGATCTAAAGATAGAAGGAGAGGTAAACATTATTTATCTCCTTTCCTATTGCCACTACCTGATTTCACTAGAGCTCAGCTGCTCCTCTGCCTTCTTTTATTAAAATAGGTGGTTATGCATGATGAATTATTTCTAAATAAAATAACTGAGGTGGTACCCAGCTCATTCTCCCAATGCCAAACACCCAGTGTCCATATGATCCCAATAAAAATACTCTTGGCTTCCACACATTCCACTGTTGAGTTATGGGATCATTAAAGAAACTCTTCTAGTTTTTCAAGATCTCTTTTTCACTGCCTGAACAGGGACGCGCAGAAAATGCCTATGTTTTTTTTTTTTAAAAAAAAAAGTTCTCTTTGCCATCCATCTTCATCACTGAACTTCACTAGAGCAGTAGGAGCTCTCCAAAGTGTGAGGTTGTAAATGGGTCTGGTAGGATCCTGAGAACATCAGCATGAGTGGCAGAACTAAAATTAATGAGCTGTTTTATGTGTGCGTGAGTAGTGGTGTATTTAGAGGGAGGAGCGGAGTGGAAACATGTGCAAAGCACCTTGTAAAGTCAAAAGGAAGCAGATACCAGTCTCTTCAAGGGGAGGGGGATGAAAATCCCCTAATCCATTTTAAAATGTGCTTTCCACACATATCACTGAAAACACATGACGCTTCTCAGCTGCTGGATATGGCACCTTCTCCTTTTGCTCCCTGTTTTTCTCAAGTGTTTCTTCAGCTGACTGCCTCATGAAAGTTAAAGCAAGGCAGCATGGGAGAGTTGATTTGTTTGGAGAGAAATAACTAGCAAGAGGGAGGGAGAGGTTATTGAGAGAGCAATTTCACCTGGAGTAGCAAAGGTCAGAGAGATGTCAACAGTAAGTACTACACGGGGTAATTGTCTCTGCTGCCAAATGGAATAGAGCCCTGTTTGATTCACAGGAATAAAAATGGTTTATTTTCAGGCATTTATTTCTAGGCTTATTTTTGTATCCTGTTACCTAATTTGCTCACTGGAGCACAAAGGCTGGGGAAGATCTCAGAGCGCTGATGTTCCTCATGACCTAGGCAGTGATTTGTTAGAGCTGCTCACTGCAATATGCAATGAGTGAGACTTTGGAGGGACTCCTGAGAAGTTGCAGGAAAGGCGTGGGAAAAGGGGATCTCATCGCTCGGTGCAAAGAGAGTAAACAGCCTCTGGAGCTACCGTGGAGACCCATCAAAGCTGAAGGAGCTCAGGGACATCTGCCTCCCAAATAAGTGACATGAGACTGCCGGGAAATCAGCCCACTGCTCCTGCTGAGCAGAGCTTTGCTTTTGATGAGCATACTGGAGAAGGGGAGGCAAGCGAGGGGAAGACACAAAGGAGTAGAAATAGAGAACCTGATTAAGTTTCCCATCTGTTCCCAAACTCAAGAGCTTCTAGTAACAAATAAGTTTATGTTGGTACTGGCAAAGTTGAGGACTGGGTGGGATCTGGACTAATGTGTGGTACTCAAGAAAGGAGGTTTTGTCCTACCTGCTTACAGGGTAGCAACACAGTGTGGATTTGCCATATGATAGGAACTTTCCCTTAGACTAGCATCTTGTCCACAGGGAAGTGTTGCGGCATGAGACCAAAGCATTTTGTTCCTTCACTAAACTTTTCAGTTCCTGGGGTGAGGAGGGAAGTAAATTAAAGGGTTTCGACAAAAGAGAAACCACATTTTGCCCACTGCAATAGACTTTTTTCTTGAACGTGCCTTGAATGACAAATTTGGGGTTTTGCCTTCTCAGTTCCACTTAAGTCCTGCCCTAGGTGCAGGAAAGTCCTTGTTGTGATCTTGCCTTTATATCTAGAATTCCTCAAGGGTCTCTGCCCAGCCGTTGTACAGACATGAGCTCCAGGTTTAAAAGAGTCAGAAACAACCAAAAGTAACACACACATGAGAACAGCCCCCACCAATGACATTCTGTCTGTTTGGGCAATAACATTCTTTCTAATAAGAAAACACAGCTGTTGCCTTCATGTCTGTAGATGATGGAGGGCCATAACAGTACTCTCATCTTTTATTTCAAGGCAGAACTGTGTAGTTTTAATATTTTTTTTCTCTCCTACTGCTCTCATCTGCCACGAGTTGAGTGAGGGGCTGCTAATATTATGAGCGCAAACTGTTCAGACAAGCCATCTCCCTAAAGGTCTGGGTTTCTGAAACTTCCTTTCTCATCTTTGCTCTTCCTTCAAATCTCCCATTTTTATAGAAATCAAACTTTCTGCAGAGGTTTTTCTTTAGAAAGCAAAGAATCTGTGTCCACTTGCTTGGTAAAGTATAACTGAGATAAGTTGATCGCTAGCCAGAGAACAACCCCAGTGTAGGTATGGCAACATTACACATCTAGCTAGTATCATTTGTTTGCTGGACAAATTAGCAATAAGCTTCATAGATCACTACAAAATACCAGATGTTTGCTTTTGGATACATAGAGATCTGCCGTGTTCTTGTTCTTGGAAGTGGGCTTGCATTTTTTAAGCAACTTCCCAGTTTCCAGAAGAGTACAAGCTTGTTTTTGGAAAAGGATGACACACAGTCAGGCAGTTACCTAGAAGAAAAATAATGGCAGCTATTGCAAGCCAGGCTGTGAGCTAGTGAAACTTTAGAGACCAAAGACATCCAGAAAAGCACTGGTCAGTTCCCATCCCCTAGCTAACCTGCCTCTTGCGCTGAATTTGATAACGGTCATCATTTTATTGGAGAAGTGCACTCTCAACGGAAGGGTTCATAGTGCTGAATAAGTAGTCAATGATCTGGGAGCACGTGATGGAGATGGAGAGGGAGGTGGAGCTCTGGACCTCCAACCCTTGGCAAAGCTGAGCAACTTCAAAACCTCATTCTGCTGTGAGGCATTGGGTAGTGAAAAGGCAACTACAGGTCGCCATGGGAGATATTGTACATAGCCAGCAAGGGAAGGCAGGAACAGGGGAAGAGGTAGGGGGATGCCCATTTTGCTAATATTAGGCTATGTCTCTCTTTATCTGCCTCCTGGGAACTAGATGAAAGAGCTGCCTAGAGACTAACAAATTGGCAAAGCATAATGGTCTTTCACAGGGAAGTTTAAGAAGGATTAATGCGTTAAAGAATCATAAAATGTAATATATCTCCATGTAAATAGGAGAAAAGACATCATTTCCTACAGAATCATCTCCTGGCAACAGTTTTTGCACCATCCTGTAGGATTTTATGATCTTCTGCTGAATTCTAGGGAATGAGCCCAAACCATTGAGGAATGTTATTGCATGCTCTTTTCTAAAGACCCTTTTAATAGGCACAAGATCAAAAAGAGTGAGTGGAAATCAACTGGCTTTGATCTAAATTGATTAGTCATTCATTTTGCCAGTAGTAATTGAAAAACACTGAATGAATATGAATTATCCATTAAAAGCTAGCAAGTATCATAGAAAGCAGTTCCATTACCTACTTCAGTGGTAATGCTGACTTTGCAACACATTTGAAACAGGCTCTTTTGGCCATCACATAAAACAACTTCTTCCTCCGGCCATTACATTTAAGTGTCACTGAAAAATTATGGAAGCTGGTCCAAGCTGAATTTACTGTTTCAGTCAACAATTCTCTCTGTATCTATGGCTCATTATTGCCACTGCATGTTGGTACTAAAGAGCTGGGAAATTCCTAGCAATCATGTTGTTTTATTACTTTGCCCACTTTTGCCCATGGCACGGTAGAGACAGAATCTCAGTTCTGATCCAAAATGAAAGTTAGCTGCTTGGATTCCAAAAACCAAATTTGATCATCGTATGCTGGGGAGAAATTACAGCTCCTGACAGAAATTCATTACGTATTTGAACCATGATGAGTAAATCAGTCTTTTGAGAAATGTTCAAAGATGTCTGAACTATTCTGAGGTTCTCCTTTCCCTCAATATTAATTAGGGTAGAGGCACTGTTTTGAAGGAATTTGCTCTTGAAATGTCTACATGTGTCAGAATTACAATGCGAGGTGTTGGATAAAGACATTCTAAAACACAGTTCTTTCTGGTTTTGGGTCACAGCGCGAATACTTGCATCTACTTGCAAGCATGTAAATGCAACTAAATGCAGCATTTACTTTCACAAGCATTCCCTGGTGTTATCACAGTGCGATGTTTCTACAAAGTCACCTGTTTATTTGTGTATCCCCAGGAAGCAGATACTGAGTCGAGAGTCCTTCTTCCTTGAAGATCTCAGTCTTGCCTTGAGGCAGAGTGGGGAAAGATTTGAAAACCCTCAGCACGTGATAAAGCAGAAAAGCTAATTTCTCTGGGAGCTCTGTTCTGTTTTCTTTCTGTGAGGAAGAAAGGAAAAACTCTAGGCTGCTCTCTGGAGCAGCAGAGGTTGGTGGGAATGTTATAGGACAACAGCAGGGCAGCCCTAAAGCTGCTTTAAATTCTATAGGGACTGAGTATGGGTCAGTACAGAGAACTCCAAAAAGTCTTTGACTCATAAATGCCACACATGAACGCAGGCACAGGGTAGCCCTGAATCAGATCCGCATCCTGAATAAATTAGTAAATTAGCATCCCTGGCACACCACTGTCAGGGCCTTGTGTGTGCCAATAGGCCTTCATTGCCCCAACCAGCCTCATTTGGGGTCTCCATCCACACCCTCTTCCCACAGGCCCAGGAGCTCCATTTAAGATCACGTCTGGTCCTTCTAAGTTATGCTGCAAGTGAGATTGATCTTAGTCCTGGTCTTGAATTACTGTTTGAATTTCCTGGCTTATTCTCAGGCATGTTTTGTTATCTTGTTCTTGCCTGGCGATCGCTGGACTGTCAGTAGAACCTGCTTCTGACACCACTGCTGCTTTGCTCACCTGGCTCAGGTACTGTGGGACCTGCCTAGCTTGTGCTCTGGCCACCCTCAGCTCCCGCCTAGCCTTTCTTAGGGAGCAACTAGTCCTTGCTGCTCCTCGACAGCCACAAAAGCAGAGCCACTGAGATTAAAGAGGCTACAGTCATGCAGTGGAAGATGTGCTGTTAACAAGAGATGCTGAGACTCAGGTAGCTGAAGACTTTTGGTCTATCGCATTTTCACTTCACAAGAGCAAGTGGAGCCTGCTATGGAGCATGCCTTCTCTTACTTCTCTGGGGTGGATTAAGGCCATTCTACAAACACTGAGTAGGTACAGAGACATCTTGTCCTCAAATCTTTATATTCCTCTATAACAGTTGATTTAATGGATCAAAAGCAAGCTGATAGTGAACAGTTGAGCCTACTTAGGGGACCAAGGATGCCATGCAGATACACTGTTCAGCATTTTGCTGCGTTCTATCTTTGCTGTATTTGCTGTCTTTGTTGTCAGGAGATGAGCAAGAGTCTTTGTGTTTTGAAAACTCATTTACAGGCAAGTTCAATCCTCTTAACTGTGAACACAATTGTTTGCTTTCTGGCATAGCATGAAAGAGCAAAACCAGTTTGTCCTAAAGGCAAAATTAGCATTTAGGCAAACTGTATGCATATAGCTTAATTTCTTTTATTTGTTCCTGGGGTCTCAAAGGCAGCTCTCTCTCTGTAGATTATCCAGAATTTACAGATGATTTAATTCACATTTACTTCCACGCATGAAGCAACAGTGAACCTAATCTACTATCGCTGCTTCTTGAAAACAGCTCTTTCTGTCAAGAGGAGATGTATGACAATATGTTTCAATCTGGTGTCCCACAGGAGAAACTGGTGGGCCTACTCATGGGATGAATTGCCAACCCTGAACAATTAACTTCTCCCAGCATTTTGTGGAGATGAGATGTTCATGGTTTATGATTCAGCAGGTGATGAAGACCTGAGAGAATGTTTCTGAGGGTGCTCTTAGGTGATGTTACAATAGTCTCGTAGATGCTCTCTCCATGGGCATCACCTTTGTCATTCCTCACTCCCCTAGTGAATCATACAAAGAATCTGATGTGAGCCTAATTGTGGAAGTGTCACAGGAGAGCGAGAGGCCTGGAGCTACAACCTTCCTATTTTTTGCATTAGGCCCTGACACTCTCTCTCATCTGGACTTAAGAATTTCCCTCTCCTCTCCACCACCGCTCTGTATGCCCAGCCCGGGTTCACCAAAGGGAACAGGAATTTGGTCACTGACTTTGATATCAGGCTAAACTAGAAGAAACTAAAGACTTGAGCCAAAATCTCAGGTATGTCTTCTTTATCCATATGCTCTCTGGCCTGCTATCGTGGACCAGCAGATTTCCTTTTTTACCAAGGAAAACAGCCTTCTGTTTACCTTCTATGGAAATACATGATATTTCCAAAAGTTTTATGTAAATTCTATTTAGATATGTTAATTAAAATATTATTTCCCAAAGCAAAGGAAAGTTATGAGATAAATGCATTGAAAGGGAAAATAAAAATGTAAATTAGAATTGGAAGTTCCTTAGAACAAGTGTTTATACTAAAAACTATGATTATACTGCCCAGAGAGAGGACAATTTTTGGTAAAGTCCTCTTTAATATAGTGGGAAAGTGAAGGAAATATATGACAAGTGGAGAAAAAGAGAAATAGAAATGAATAGGATTTAGAAGTTACAAAATACATAAAACTGGAAAGGGAAGCTACAAGTATAAAGGAAAAAAAATCCGTGGTTGAGAGATGTATAAATAACAGCCATTTGGTTTGAAATAAAAGCTGTCTCCTCTTCCGAATACGTCCATGTCAATACGGAGATAATGAAAAATAGCTAGTAAATGATTCAGAGAAGTTTGGTATTTTCTGGAAATTTTTCTGATTTGTATTTTAAAAGAACTGTGATGGAGACGACGATGATTGATGATTTTCCAGATCAGTAGCAAAGATAACATTAAAAACCATTCCTAAGAGATGAACAATAACTAGCCTGTATAAGTTGCACCAGATAGCTCCAAGAGTATTGGCTAGGGCACTTTCTAGTTTACTGATGCTAATATCTAATGAACTTGAATTAGCAAGGAATCTCCGATGCACTAGCAGGGTATCAGGCACCAATATCCATTAAAATAGGATAAATCACACATGACATCCGTCTTGAACAAAATAACGAAAAAGCTGACATGGGCTTGTGTGTCTGAAGAACAAATAGATAGGAACAAGATTAATACCCATTTAACATAGTTTATAGAAAACAGATCTGTCTGACAAGCTCTGATTTGGATTTGGTTGATAAATGAAATTACGCCGACATACATGCTTTGATCTTCCACTGAAGACATTTTGTTCATAGAAACAGTATTATACAACACCAGCAAAAATGCACTGAATGGATTAAGGACTAAATAATTGATTTCAGAGGGAAGCTGTCATAGTGGAGCAGTCAACAAATGGGGACATTTCCAGCAGAGCTTCACAGGCACGACATCCTTTAATGCTTTGATCAGTGAACTGGAAGTGAAAATGAAAATTGCTGCTGGTACATTTTGCTGAAAACAAAGATTAACGTTCAAGACAGAAGATCAGGCCACTAAGAACAGGATCTCTGAAGGCTAGGTATCTGAAAAGGCAGCTAGGAGCAGTGGACACCAGATTGCCTCATGATTTTAGGGCGGTAGACAAGTCCTGACAATCCACAGATGAGCAAACAAATCGGTGTGAGACGACTGCTTGTAGGTCTGATATCCGTGTTTGTTAAAGGGTGTTGTAAAGCTGGAGAGGGGGGAAAGAGCAAGATAATGAGTTGAGTGCAGAGAAAATTCTCTGCAGCAAGACTAAAGGGCTCATTCAGGCTTATCATAAAGAAGATTGAGAGATGATTGATTGTAGCATCTAAAGCTCTTCGGCAGGGGGAAGTACACAGAACTCGACAGCCTAGCCAAGAAAGGCACGATAAAACAAGGCCTAGGAGATTGAGCCAGACCAATTCAATCCGTTTTTAACCATTCTCAAGATCTGATGTGCTCAGTCTGGCAGCAGGGAGCTGCTTTAGCTAAGCCCAAGTTACTGGGCTCCATACAGGATTTTGTTATGCTCTTCCCCTGCAAATTTGCTAGAACCTGCCTCTAGGACACACAGCACTGGGCTACACAGAATGACCCCATACAGTTATTTTTATGTCATATTATTAATTTGTGGGTACATTCTGTCAGTCAGCTTTGGCAGTTCTGTCACAAGAAGCTGGCAGTGACAAGTGAATACTTCTCTTCACCGTTTTCTTGAGCACAGGCAGTGCTAGATTTAGGAATGATGGGGGATTTGTTCCAAGTGAAAACTAGAGGAGAAAAAGAGTACTGGTGCCATAGCTGCTACATGCAAGATGCCATTTCTATTAGTGACTATTTCCAGTTCTTCTAGATGGACCACCTGTAATTTAAACTCAGACTGAACATTGAGCAAGACTCTACAAAATAGACATGAGCAATAGAGCCTTACCTGGCAATGATGGCAATGGTGTGAGTAGCTTCTGGACCACAAGCTCTGGTCACAGCCCATCAGAGTTACTTAGTGCTGTAGCTACCTACATCACCTGTTTGGGTATTCACCTTGATAGTACCACAACTGGGTACATGGACAAGATACTTTCACTCATTCAGGAGGCAGGTTTAGCTCAGTTAGTTAGAGCGTGGTGTTGCTAATGCCAAGGTTGCGAGTTCAATCCCCGTATAGGCTATGCTGATGGTTGGACTAGATGATCTCCAGAGGTCCCTTCCACCCTTACCATTCTATGATTCCTTAACAGCCTGTCACTTATCAGGACTCAGGTCACTTGCTCCAACAGCACAGTAGCCATTTGCCCATTAAACCTTTCCAGAGATGTGGAGCTGACCCATTTCCTCAGACCATGGACACTACCAGTAGGGTCACTTCTGCCCCATTACTGATTGACCCTCCACCCCACGGCACCATAGCCCCACACTACTCTGTCTAGGCCATGTGGTTTAAGGATACAGAAAGCAAGTGAGGGGGGATGAGAAATGGGTTCTTTCCATAAGTGTGGTTCATGGAACTGACATGACTTGCTGTCTACACAGCAAAAAGGCTTTAAGGGTATCCATTAGGCAAGCCAGGTCTTAAAAACTTACCTCATATTTTAGTAAGCTAGAGATCGTAGATGTGATTCAAAGCGCATTTTGGAGTTGAGGAAAACTATCCTAGAGACACAGTCATTCCTGCTCCTTTTGCTGACTTTAGGAGAGCAGGAAACATGTGCAGTGTAACAGTACAAGGTGGGACAGAATGTAGACCCAGAAAAACCTCCTGTCCAAGCACAGAAAAGTAGATGGACTGTGCTAGCCCTCCACTCTCACATTGCCTCCTGATCCTGCCAGAGGAAGAGCATCCTGAGAGATAAAAATCACCCCTCTTCTCTCCATATTGATTCAGTCCAGCCAAGAACAGTGGCAGTACTGGCTGGGTGGCATTCCAGCAATGAATGACATAGCCTGAAAGCATCCAGTGACCTGGGGAAAAAAGACTGGGAAATCTCCTAAGTAGCCAAACCTCTGCAGGAACTTCTTGGAAGCTACTCCGTACTCTCTATACCAAGGCTATATGCCACTATTTTTAAGATTTGGCGGTCCCCTGCCATTCTCTTTATGACCTGTGTGAAGGGAGTCCCAAGTGTGGGCAATAGTGCGAGTCTCGTCTGTGCATTGTCATTAAGAAAGTAGAGGCATGTTTAATAAAGCTCTTTCTCCGTCATCTCCCCAGTCAGGCTTTCCTGATTCAAGAAATCCACTGCTTTCTTTCTACCACCCTGAAACCAGGATAGCATATTTTCAGGGAACTCAGATACCACTCACCTGGGGATTGACCCACAGCCCCACAGAAGAGTGAACACTCTGGTATCCGGCATTTCTTCTGCGTCACGCTCCACTGTCTCATAGCAACTTGCAAGAGTTATGGGAATGTAGTGTGATTTACCCATGGAGACAAATGACCTTCGCAGGGAGATTTGAGTGCAGGGCACCTTCAGGTTGAAACGCTTCTGACAAATCAATCAGACATTCAAGATTTTTCACGTGAGATTTTTCTGACTATGTACAATAGATGCTGATTTTCATCTTTACATTTTCTCTCTTGTACTCAATATTCATAGAAAATCTCACCTACTTCCTGACTCCAGGCTTTAGTTGAAACATAATGTCCACGTTAAATACTCATGAATATTTGCTGCAAGGCATAAAGAAAGAGTTTAAGTGCAACTTTCCCCTATTTCAAGAGATTTTCCTTTTTGTCCTGTATTATCATATGGAGATGATGTTGCCTTAAAGCAGCAAGGTTTATCATTTATTCACGTACATCTCCCTAACAGGCTTCATTTCAAAAACCTATTTATTGCTCCTATTCCCATAAGATAACTGCAATACTTGCAAATGCAGATGTGCCTGCCATAGAAAAGGGATATTATCATTCAAAGAGCTTGTGCAGCAAAGTTTATCGGCATTACAGAGACAGAGCAAACTCTCCACCCTGCAGCCATCATCTCTCTGAAGGAGAGACCCTCCGTCCCATCTGTGCCTGTGTAGTGCCTAGCTCAGCAAGAGCCAAGGCCATGACCACAACCTGCACCCAGAACGTCCAATTCCTCATTTTAAGGGTGGTCAGCAATGACTAGGACATCTTAGCAAGCAGCATCCTCGGCACCATGCTTGCTGCAAGACTTTCACTAGCCACAAATGTCACCGTGATGTTTAGGTAGATACGTGCATAGACTTGTATAGGAGCTTATGCACAGATACACATTTATATAGATAGACATATAAAAGTATATATGTATACATCTATACAGCTATGCATATGATATTGTCTATGGCATAAATGCATGTAGAGACATTCATGTTTTTTATGAATATATGCTGAGGGCACCTGAGTCAGAAATCAGGGACTTCCCAAAGCAAGATGCTCCACTGAAAAGCAACTCAGAGGACTAACTAGAAGCATGAGGAACCTAATTTAGGAGAACACATTACTGACAGTTTGTTTCTCAACTGGCTCCGTACAGGCTGCTCTGCTCTCTCACTAATAAATGGCCTAGCAAAGAGCCCTTGCTTCTCAGAAACTCTCGTGTGCGAGGCCTCCCCAAGCCTTAGTCGCACAAGATTGGTTTAGGTATCAGTGTTCATGCAAAGACTACAAAAATTGACCCAAATCTCAGTGCTGACCTTGACTGAAGCTCTGTGCGTTTGTCTTTCTTCTTCTTCTTCTTCTCCTCTTACTTCACCTTCTCCTCCTCTTCCTTTTCCTTCCTTTTTCCCTTCTCCTGCCCTCTCCTCACTATCCACACACATCTCTAACAACCCTGCACTTCCAGGAGGCAAAAGCATCCGCAGCTGCTCTTGTGGGCTAGACGCCAGCACGCTGCGGGAGCGGGAGCACGGCTCAGTGCTGCGCTGTGTAGGGAAGGAGGCCGGCGACCGTGCAGCTAGGCAATGTCAGGGACAGACCGTGTTTTGGGGGCTGCTTCCAAATTCCATTTCTCTCTTGCCAAATGTTGATCCTTGACTCAAATATCACCCAGCTCCACCATTTGTCTTTTACGTGACACCGCCTGGAGAGCACACAAGTGTCCAAGTGTGCAGCACATCCTGAGCGTTGCCTACTTCTGCCCCAGAAGCAGCACACTCCCCAGAGAAGGATGCTTTTCACCAGTATACATCAGTGCCAGCTAGTTTGCTGTCTCTTTCTGAGATAGAGCTCAAGTCACAGCATCTTCATTAGAGAGACTCTTTGCTCATCAGGTTTTGCAAAGTCAAGGCAACTTTCGGCAGGTGTTGAGTGAGCAGCTGAAACTCCCCATGAAATAAAAACTGACTGCTGGAGGAGAATCTCAGGTAGGCTTTCTTTTTTCTTCTTGACATCCGTCTGGTCAATATTCTCAGAAAAATGTGAGACTAGGCATAACTGTGGACTTCTGGGAGCCCTAAGGTAAGGTACGTCTCTGAGGTTTTAAGATAAATCTTACAGAAATAAAGTAGAACACATCTCCTGGGGAGGCAACATCCAGCAGCGCCTCTTAGGAGCCTTGTAGCTTGAGGGGAGACACTTATCTTTGCAGTAACCAGTACCATTGCTCTGTTCTTCATGGTGCTCTGAAGATCCTGCCCTGTCTTGATCTTCTCTGAAAAGCCCTGCTTAACAGAGTTGTTCGTTTTTGGCCAAGTTCAGGAGGATTCTCAGTCAGGTCTGATTCTTCTTGTTGCAGCCCTCTCTGCTTGTGTACAGTGCCCTGCACTTGCTGTTGTCCTACTAACTCTACCTCTCTAGATGGCAGCACTTCATATTTCCTCCCTTCAGGTCTGCATGAAAACAAGAAGAATGGCCTTGGTCCCCTTTCTGCCTCCTGCTGCAGAGGAAAGGGCAAAGAGCCACAGAGCTTCCATCACCCCATAGCCTGTATCACTGCTCAGAGGTCTTCAGGTGAGTCACATCACTCACTCACTATCACCAAAGTCTGGAAAAACAGACAGGTCATGTATTCTGCTATGCAGAGAAATAGATCACTTAACGTTTCCCACTGAAAGGAAGGCAGCAGATTGAAACTGGCTGAGAAGATGGAGAACTTTATGATGTTTGTCATCTTCTTCTTACCAGTCTAAACACAATATGTGGCATATCCCATGACAGCTCATAAAGTGCACGGCTTCTATCAAATCGCTCGTTTTTATGGAGACAGTAATGAACCTACCATGCCTTTGCAGAAGTCGTAAAGGTAGAGAAATTTGCAGCCCTAAAACACAAGTGGAAATATTTTGTAAACAGAAAATATGCAGATAACTTGGAGAAATGGGGATGTTTCAACAGAAGCTGTAAAGAGCAGTCATTTTATGAATATAGTATTTCCTGTGAACTTACAGTAAAGTTCACCTTTTCCCTATCTCAGGTTCTTTAAAAGTAGTTTTGCAGATACAAATCTTGACTGATTTCAGAGTATCAGCAACAACATAATAAATCCACACAGGCAAATACTGTGGAAATAGACAGAAAGTCCCACAGGAACTCCAGTTGCCTTCTTTGAATTTCATTTCTTCCTTTGTGTGAATGGCCCTCGGTGTGCCCTTGGAGAGTATTAGTTTTATGCACTTGCTGCAGGCCTAAAGTTAAAATGTAATTTATTTCTTACTATTCTATATTTTAGGGATTAAGACATTTTAGATACCATCCGAGCTGCAGTAGTATGAAGCCCCGTGACAGTTCAGGTATTAATATGGATTGCATTGATGCGACTTTAATAACCTTTTTATCTAATCTGTAATACTATGCTTATTTACTGTTCCTTGACAAGTATAAAACTTGATTGAAAAAGGGCTCGACCAAACATCAAGGATTCTGAACAAACATGTAAAGATAAGAAGAAGTATTAAGGGATTAAGAACATACACAAAATGAAGACAAGGGCATAAAAGGAAAATGTGAAATAACTCTAAAGCAAGGTTTTTGAAAAGTTGGCATTTGTTAAGACAGAACAAATTAACCAAACAATTCTGTTCATCCTACAATACCATTTCTGTAGTATTAAAAAAGTGCTGCGTTTTCCCTTCCTGCAATTGATGTTGTTCAAGAAGACAGTCTTCAAAGAAAAGTTTTGTGATGTCATGATCTTCAAAAAGACAGGAGCTATTTTAAAGAGCTGGGGTACCTGGCTTTTGGAAGAGTGTCATCTTTCACATGCCAGCCTGACAGACTCACAAAGAAATTGTTGCAGCTGCTTAATTTAAATGGATGCTTCGTCTCTAAATATAACAAAACAGTATAAAGACTGATGGGGTGAGCCATCATCATCAGTCTTTTTTTTTTTTTTTTTTTTTTTTTCCCCACTGAAGCACCAAATCAGCAAATAAAATGTCAGGGACACTGTCAAAAAGCTAAGTACAGACGCTGGTCCTGCGTAGTAAAAATCGGCTGGGAAGCTCTTAGGTAACACCATTGCCAGTGGAAATAAGATGTCAGTAACATTTTCTCTTCCTCCACAGAGAACTAGAAATACTAAATGTACTTATTCCCTGCTTTAAAGAAGGGGTTAGTGAAAATCTAAGCAAGAAAACATCATGGCTTTATGCCTGAAATTTATTCACCTGAGACCACCAGCCGATCTTCAGGCATGCAGTTCAATTTGCTGGAGGGTGATTCCTAGGATCATGCCTCTAGTAGCACTTGGCACCATCTTTTATTAGGTCCAGATATGACATTCCCAGCAAAGAATTAATTGTCCCTTTTGCTAGGAAAGACATTGGCCATTAAACATGTTTCTGGCCAAGAAGACTCATTTTTAGTGCCTGATGAAACAAAAGAGTGTGACACAGTCTCGTTGTGTAATAACGAACTCAGGCATTTTTCAGAGAGTTTTTAATTGCCTTCAGCACTGTAAGAAAGGAATACTTTTCCTCTGCCTCATTTTCAGTGGGTCGGTGGGAAGGATGCCATTCTGAACCCACCAAAGTCAATGGGAATCTGGAAAAGGGGTTGAAAAGTTGTATATTGTGAACTTGCAGAGAAGAACAAGCAGGGAGGAGAGACACAAGTTTCAGCAGCCTGCTAACACAGCCGAGGAAGTGGTCATGGAGGAAATAAACACAGGTTCAGATCTCATTGCTAAAACTACATCTTTATGGAATGTAATATAGGAAATATATTTGTATTTAGGTTCAGTGATCAATGTATTCATCCAAATCCTGAGAAGAGATCTGAAATTCACTGAACAAAAATTGCAGAGGTCTGGATAAGTTTAACATGCTCTGGGTTTGCTACATACAGTCTTGTAGACATCAATCTGTTCAAGGAGGAGGTCATGACAGGAGCACAAACTCTATCTCCACAAAAGTGAAAAATCACAACATAGTCTTTATTCCCAAACCAAATTTTACCAACCTAGCATGTGAGAAATTACTTTAATATTAAATTAGGCTTGAATATGTGACATTGTGGAAATAGGTGGTTTGTACATGCAGTTGTCCTGCCACCTAAACATCCTTTGCAGTGCGTGCCATCCTCTACAGAGCCTTATCCCAGGGGCTGAAAGTACCTTAGCTTTGTTTCTGGATGTGTAATTTGCCACAGAGAAACTATCTTGTGATCAATTAATTTCAACAGCCTCCAGCTGTTGAAAAGCTCAGTGTTTTGTCTCGTAGCACAGTCCCGTCCATACATCTTTCCTTCATGGTGCCCACGGCAAAGCCCTTCTCTTCCCTGATGATGCCGCAGCTGCCCTCAAGTGTCTGCTAACACGGTTATCTGCACACAAGGCTGATCTCTGTGCCCATGTTCAACCCCCTCCTGTCGACATTGCTGTCTAAATGACAGCACTTACTCGTCTGATACTGTTCTCTTGCCTCGTGTCAATACATGTACAGTAACACTACTTACTCTTCGGGGGAAGAGTGGCATTTTTGAAGATTCTACTGCAGTCATTACTCTTACTTCTTTAAGAGACCCAACTTTAATCTCCTTCTTCAGCTATGCAGTTGCTCATATGAATATTAATATACAACCCAAGGAGATCTATCCTAGGAATATGAGTTAAAAGGAAGATATTTTTACTATTAAAAAAAAAAAAGGCATTTTGGGGGGAGTATCTTTCAGAGGAGCACGAGCTCTAATTTCATCATGATCTAGTCATGTGCCAGCAGCACTGTGGGCAAAGGAGTACTTGAAATGAGTCAAGGTTGTTTAATAAACTAATGTCATTTATGCCAGAAGTTGAGTGCTCGGTGTTTTGTCTCGTAGCACAATCCCATCCATGCAGTTTGGGGGCTATTTTGTGTTTAAGAATGCCAGGTTGCTTGCTTTCAGGTAGGGAGCCCCTCACCAACATTTCCAACTCATTTGTAGCCCTGAAGTTTCAGTGGTTCTTCTTCACGAGGAAGCCACCATCTCTCAGCATCCCCAGCCCTGTTGTAGGCACATCTGGTATCGTCCTACTCGTGCGGCCTTTCTGGTGAGAAAAAGCAAATTTCTCTGCTCCCTTATTTATGGCAATCCCTCACCTGAAAATAAGACAGTCTTGGCAGTGAAAATTAGCAGGCTTGTAGGGGTGCTGACACTGTGCCGACACATATTCAAAGTGCAAAATTACTAAACTCGATTAGACTGACTGATCAGTCTCCAAAACCTCACTGGCAGCAGTTGCTTTGTGTCATCCCGAGAGTCTTGCAGCTTTCCTCATAGTAATTGCAAGAGCAATGAAAGACAACCAGCTGCCAGAGGTGGGTGGGTGAGAAAGTGACTTTTCATGAATTCAGGCTTTTTTTTCAAAGAGCTCTAGACAGGCGACTTAGCTGAATGGAAAATACTGTGGGAAATACCCTTAGGGCAGGAGAAAACTGAGACCTCCCTGGATGCAATACCTGGGGAAGGAGATCACCTATCTTTTCCCTCTCCCAGGACTGTGTCTAGCTGGAGAGTTATAGGTCTATTCCCAACAGCTAAGACTCCAGAATTTAGGTTTCCCTCATCCTTGTTGCCAAGAACCTGGCTGCAAGCAAGCAAGCCAGCAAAGTGTTGATATTTTGCAGATCCTCTGTGTCACTTGCGTGACACTGAGCTGGGGACTCTCTGCTTTGGTCTAGTACAGCTTTTGCGATCCCCACTGAGGAATGAGAAGAAATGGGATCATGTGCATGGATCCTGTGTGAAAACTAAAACCAAATGCTTCTGTGTGTCCAGAGCTATCAGACTGGAGTGCTAGCCACAACAACATGGTTGAAGAAGAGACTGGAACAAGATATCTGGATCATCAAGACCATTCCTCAGGAAACACTTCCATCAAATATTTAACCCTGCTACAGCCATAGGCTGCACTCAGAGCTCTGGCAGAGATCCAGCTCCAAGAGACACAAAACCTCTTCAGCCTGGGGAAGAGAAGACTGAGGGGGATCTTATCAATGTGCATAAGCACCTGAAGGGAGGGTGTCAAGGGGACAGGGACAAACTCTTTTCAGTTGTCCCCTGTGACAGGACAAAAGGCAATGGGCAGAAATTGAAGCACAGAAAGTTCTGCCTGAACGTGAGGGGGAATTTCTTCCCTGGGAGAGTGATGGAGCACTGGAACAGGTTGCCCAGAGAGCTTGTGGAGTCTCCTTCTCTGGAAATATTCAAGGCCCACCTAGCAAGCTGGGCAACCCTAGCTAACATGCTCTAGGTGACCTCGCTAAGCAGTGAGGTTGGAGTGGATGATCTGCAGAGGTCCCTTTCAACCTGACTGATTCTATGATTTTATGAAAAAACCAACATGCCTGTCAATGGCCTGAAGGCACTAACAGGCCTGAAGTGCCCTGAGCAGTCTCACCTGGGTGTCTGCCCACTCCCCACCTGTGGGCCAAGCAGCTCCATTAAAGCGCAGGCCTGGAGCCTCAGCCTTTCCCTGAGAGGTGTTGCAGGTGGGCAGCCTTGCCTCTGGCCCTGCCTCCTGCATGGACCTTGGACCTGTGTGGGAGGTAGGTAACTTGTGTGCTGGAGGGGCTCCTGGGACGTGTTTTGTGGCCTCTGCCTGGTCCTGCCTTTGGTCCTTTGTCCTGGGTGGCTTTTGGACTCCTGTTCTAGCCTTGCCTTTAGGTCTGTTTTTGGGCTGTGTCCTCTCTTGCTTGTGCCTGAGCTCTCTGGTTGGAGCCTGGACCTGGTTTGTCCCTTACCCGACCTGAGGTTTCCTGTGGCCACTGTTCCTAGGGCCTGGCACTACCAGCTGTGTGCAGAGCCTGTGGCACTGTGCCCCATCAGTGTGGGCACTGCCTGTGCTGAGGTCCCCTGTAGTTCCTGGTTGCCCTTGCCTTGGGGAGCAGCTGGCCCTGACCCTTACAGAGAGAGACAGAGAGAGCAAGGAAGTCCATGCCATAGGTAGGTGGTGGCAGAGAAAAGCAACCAGTTAAGCTGCTAGGCTTCTCTTTTTACTGCTGGTGCCTTTTTTTTGTCTCAAGACTAGAACTGAGTTTCTTGCCTGCCTAAGAGCAAGCAAGGGAGTGGATGCCTCTGCCCCAAACTGGAAACCTCTTGGAGATGTCAAAGGGAACAGCTGGAGGAACGCCTATGGAACAATAATTGAAAGGAAAGAGGCAGGACTCTTCAGAGCTTTGCCAAAATAAAGATGCTTTTAGAGACAACAAAAGAGATGATGAAATTCATCTCTCTGTCCTGGTTATTTTATCTAGCTCTGTTCATGCCAAAATGATGAATCTTTGGGTTCTTTGGATTAAAGTGCCTCGGCTGAAAGTGCTCTGCCATGGAGTTTTCTGACACTTGTCCCGTCTACCCCCACCCTCCCCTGTCTCTGCTCTTGGACAGCTGTTTTGAACTGAATCATTTCACTGACTGCTGGATTTCACAGTAGTAGCTTGTCTGAAAGGGGAACACCCAGCAAAGCTCGGGTGCAAATGGGCTGCTGGAGGGAAGAGGGTAGAAGGCCTTTGCCAAGGGGGGTCACCACTGGAGCTCTGCCTAAGGCCCTGCTGAACCTTTCTCCTCCTCCCTGTGCAGACAGAGCAGATGCCTTGGCAATAAATGGGGAGGGGGAGGTGAAAGGGCTCAGCACTGAGAGGGCTTCTGCCACCCTGCAGGCAGAGCAGAGGTTGCAGGCTGGGCTGTTTGACTAGTGCTGCTGCCACTTTGGGTGAGGGACAAATACTGGGACTGGCCTAACATCCAGCGTTTGAACTCTGGGAGAGCCTGGGTGCTTTCCAGCAAGAGTTCAGAGCCTGCCTGAAGAGCTGTTCCTCTGCTGAGAAAGCTCGAGGCTTCTCCCTGAGTGCCCTGTGCAGTGAGGCAGCTGCTCAAGGGTGAAATACAGAACTACTTTCTTTCCAAAGCCTCCTTCACACTGTTCAAGGGAGGTCAGAGCTCTCCATCACCAGAGCACAGGAACAGGCATGTTTTGAGCTGCTCAAAGCAACCTTTCTTGTTGGCATGAAGTGATCTCTGAAGCCTGCTAACTCCAGGTTTTCCAACCCTATCTGATGGGGCTTGTAACAGCTTTGCATTGGCTTCACCCAGCTTTACCTGACACCTCAGCTTTCCAGGCAGCAAAAGAGCTCCCTGATCTTTTAGCAGCTGCCAGGTTGCTTTCTTCTTGGGCAAAAATAGCCTCAAACCAGGTAAATTCTCCAGCTGAAAAGAGGCTGCACCTGATTCTTCTCTTAGCTCAGTCTTTCTTTTTTTGTCATTGCAATAACTCAGAAGACTACCATAACCTCCTGGGATTACTCCAGGAGATGCTCTCAGTACTTAATTACCCAGACTAGATGATAGCCTGACCACCCAGGTTAATGCCTGAACACTGTGTTAGTAATGCTTGCCAAAGCTGACTTTATTGTTTTGGGGGGAGTGCAGCAGAAACAGGATCTACTTGTTAAGTTTGAAGTTGTGTTGGGGTAAGTGCTTCTGAAAGCATTCTGAAGCCCTCAGCTCAGCCCATTGAGATAGGGTATTTCTTTGCCTTTTACTTCCATTCCCTTCTGAACTCACTTAAAGCTCCCAGTCCCACTAACTTCTTTTATCGTTCATTCTTCAGGAAGCCCAATGTCAGGAACAAAGGGGATTTGGCCATTCCCAGGAGAGTGCCTGCAGGGAGGGGTGGAACTCTTTCAAGAGCTTGAGTCCTCAGTTGTCAAGTCTTGCATTTCTGCAGTCCTTTATTGTACTGTTTTGGGGGTCATTTTACAAGCAAAAGCTAAGCAAGCTTCATGCAGCAAAACCTTCATCCCTTTAGACCTTTCACCTGCAGTCTCTGGCAGCAGCAAGTTGCACAGTTGAGCTCTAGGTTGTGTGGAGAATCTCCTTTCACTCCAAGGCATCTCAAAATGCCAACCCTTTCCTCTGAGGAAGCAGGAGATCTCTTGGAGCCCTCCACCACAGCCCTTTGAATAACCCTCCAGCCATGGTGGGTCCACAACCTTCCTTAGGCACTTTAATCCCCAGGCTTCCTTTTCCTGTTCCCTGCCCCCTTCCCCCCCAACCAAACAAGCCTTTCCAGCCTTTCCTCAGTTCTCTCTTTAGTTCTGTAACAGGCTTCATTGCTTGTATCTGGACTCTTTCCTTTTTCCAGTGATGTGGATATAGAATAGAGGCACCCACACATGACTCCTGTTAATTGGCTATGTCTTCCCCCCCAAACCCCCCCACCCCCCAGCTGGTCCTCTTCTGGCACAGCAGCTTTCTTGAATATGGGTCTCTGTTTCTGGAGAGCTTCCCTATATTTACTGCAACCCTTTTCTTCCAGCTGGTCAAGATAATTTTGAACTCTGGTGCTGTCAGAGTGCTTAGTGTCTCTCACAGCTCAGGGTCCTCCACTTGCTTTCTACCCTCTCTCTTTAAGCACTCACTGAAATATTAAATAGAGGTTGGACTGAAGACAGCCCTTGGTGGGTCTGTTTAAGAGCAAGCCCCTGTCAACTCCTCTCTTGCCCACTCTCTCTGCCCAAGCTCTGTCCTCTAGATCACTTGGCAGATCCTATTTCCCTGGTCTGTTTAGAACAGCACCAGGTAGGAGTGTGCAAGGCTTTAGTAAAATCAAGATGCATCACATGGATGGCTGCCTGCCAGCCAGCTGGTTCCTCTTGGATGGGTTGGACATGATTTGTCCCTGCTGGCTGCTTCTGTAACCTCCTTATGTGGTGGGAGCTTAGGAATAGCCTGGCAAAGGAAAGGGTGAAGTACTGTGAAGGCTTGTGAGAGACTGGCAGGGAGGGAGAGGCCAGAGTCTCCCTGCAGTGCTCTGAAATGCAGTGGAGGAAAGCAAGACAAGCTGACTCTAGGACTGACCCGGGATGTTAAACTTGCTTCAGGGCACAAGAAAAGGCCAGCGGACATTGCTGTGTGGGGGTGAGGATGTGTGGGGGAGCTGAAATGAAGGGTGGTGTTTGAAAGAAGTGTTTGGGAAGCAGGAGGAGTAAGTAATGAGTGGAGAAGAGGTGGGTGTTGAGCTAGGTGTGGTGTGTGAAGAGCAGGAGCTGCTGTCAGCTGGACTCCAGCTGAAGTGAGGGCTTTGCCAAAAGCTAAGCAAGCCTAGGTGGGGAAATGTGTTTTCTAGGGGGTTACAGAGGTCAGGCTAGGTGGGGAGGATGTTCTAATATTTCTGGGAGACCAGTGATATGTGCTACTGCAGGTATGTGAAACAAGATAGCGAGTCCTTCAGCTGGCCTGTGGAAAGGGAGTGGTTTAAGTTGCTGTAAGCAAACACTGAGTGGCCCTTGTGCTTCAGTCCAAAGCCTGTTCACTGCCTTGCCTCGCATCTCTCCTGTGAGGACCTTGCTTTGCTTTGACCCGATGCACTGCCTTCAGTCTTGAAGCACTACCAGAGCAGAAGGAGATTTCACCTCTGTTCAGGCACAGCAGACTCTGCAGAAGAAGGGCTCTTTGTGGGACATGCAGGGGTGTGAGTGAGGGAGAAGTGATTGACAAGTAGTAACTAAGGAGAGGCTGGGGACTGCATGGATGTGAGCAGCTGTTTGGAAGGAGATCAAGCATCCAAGACCATCTGCAGAAGACAGGGTGCTCTGTGCAGTGCAACTCCATGCCACTGCAAACGTCAGAGCACTGAAATAATTTCTCTCGGGGTGGTGTGGATGTTGCTGCCTTCAAGGCTGAACACACTGTTAAGGAACTCTGCAGGGGGTTCCCACCTGGAAGCTTGCTGTAAGGGTTTTTTTTTTTTTAACCACTGAGGGGTTTGCAAGATTTCAAAAGGTTACACTTGGAATAAAATAGTGTGTAAATCTCTCTCCCAGTGCAGGGAGAGTCAAAACAGCGCATGAACACCAGCTCTTTGTGTTCATTTTTATTTGCTCGTAAGGCTGTTGGGCTAACACCAAGAGAAAGGACTGTGGGCTTTTGTGTTCTATTTCTGTGAAGCTTAGAAAGACAGCTGAAAATGAGGTTAGCACAGCCTACAGCTTCACAGATCCCAGATCCAAAGGACCACTGATAGGTTGAGCTGAGAGGAGCAATCTCTTCCAGAGCCTGCAGTTTGCACCCCATCAAGGTTGTGCTGACTGAAGGAGCCTCCTGAGTGCTTCAGATCCCCACAGGGGAAGCCGACTCCTGCACAGAAGCTTGGAAATAGTGAGTGCTATGAAGAACGTGGACCGTTATGATGGTAGTTTGCTACTGCAGCTCCAGGGTCTGCAAGACCCTCTGAAATAGGCTGGAGGTGGCTGCCCCTGCCATTTCACAGGGAGATAGCCCTCTTCCACTATGGCCTTCCCAAAGAGAGGAAAGAATGGGCATCGCCCTCAGGATCTTGGCCTTCTGAATGTCTTCTATGTAGGACTTAGCTGTATGCCCTCCTAAACACCTCTTGCTGTGTTCCTGGGTCCTGCTCAGCATGTGAGCATCTGAAAATCTCCAGGAGAAGCACATTAGGAATGGCAGTGCAGAAACCTTGTAATTCCCCAGGGGCAGAGCACAAGCTGCTGGCCTTTATTGTTCACTGTGGTGGATTTAGGGCTTTTTCTGCAGGTGAGTCCAAAGGGCTGGTGCTCTCTAGCTTTACAGAGGAAGCAAACCCCAATGTTAACTAATTCCTGCCGGGAGTGGGAGGAAAGGGCATTCTGAAGCATGAACCTGAAGTCTCCTGGAGAGCTGTGCTATTTTTTTGCCTTGTGCTGAATTATCAGGCACCAGTTGCTGCTTTTGGGGGGGGGGCTCACAGAATGACAGAGCCTGATGGTTCAGTTCAGCACCCCGAGTCCGGCCTGTTCTTTAAATCTGAGCTGAGAACTGGTAAATCGGACGGACTTTGCCAGTTTGCGGTGCCTGATTTATCCCTGTCCCTGGGTGTGAATTACAGCACTGCAGGACAGGAATGGCAGCTCCAGTTCAAGTTCTGCTTTAGACACTTGCCCAGGTAGGACTGGCTGCACCGTGCTTGAGGCCATGGCTCTCGCAGCCTCGCCCAGCGCTCTGCAGTGTCCTCCAAGGGTTCTGTCCTTAAATGAGTAAATGAAGAGCACGGGAAGATAAATGTGCCAAGCAGGTAGTTGTGGAGGGTTCTAATGACAGGTGCTCACGGGACAAATCAGAGGACAACAGTTTGGGGCACAGACAAAATGAGAGATGGGGGCAACCTCTTCAGGTGGGGAGTCAGGTGAAATGGTTACCTTTTCACTTGGGAAATGCATCTTGTAGGAGTGCACTATGCTTTTGTGGCTGTCAACCTGGAAAGAAAGGATGTTTTGGGAAGAGCTGATCTAATGTCTGCCATGTCTTTGTTTCCTTTTGTCAGGAAGGGTGGTGACTAATTCCCTGCCTGGGCTCTGTTAAGAGATACCCGAGGCAATACAAGTTTGCAAGCTTTTCTACAGGCAGAGGCTGCTTGAGATGGTGAATGTGCTGACTGACAGCAAGGGAAGTAACCCACAGGCTTTGCTCCATGGAGAGGCAGTGTTTTTCCAGAGGTGAGTTCAGAGCCAAGAGAGAGAAACTTGCTGCTGCTGCTTGCGGGAGGCTGAAGGCCTGAGTTCCTCTTCCTTATCACTTTCTCACTGCCATTTGAAAGCAGAGCTGGCTTTTAGTGAGCACAAAGTGAAGGGCCTGGCTTCTCTGTGGCACAGGAGACACCCTCTTGCCTGACAAAATAATTCCCTAGTTGAAGTGCTTGCTTGAGTCACTTGTAACAAGGCCAATGAAATGAAGCTGCTACCCAGGCTACGGAATAGTGGCTGAGAATTGGAAACACTGAACAGGAGAAAACCCACACTTCCAGTTAGGTGCCAGGAATGACCGATTTGTTCTTTCTTTTCCCAAAGCAGCAGCAGAGGATCTCTATAATACAGTTTTGACCCTCTAAGCTTCTGCCTCCCATATGTCAGAATGAGGACCGAGGCATCTGAGGAAATGTGTACTGGCTTATTTTGCTGCTATCTAGACCACAGGTCAACAGAAACATGCTTTTTCCTGCCTTCAGGTTGGGGCAGAAGAGAGCATCCTGTTTCCCAAGGCTAGCCACACACAGGGGCACCACCACCTGCTTCAGCCTGCCCTGCAAAGGCAGCAGGGAAATGAGGAATGGGCTCAAGCAGAGCAGGCTTTGATCCTGACCACACAGCATGCTCGCACACACAATAGCTCTGCCAGTTCCAAGCACTTGCCTTGGCCGCTCCTCCTTGGAGACTCCTCTTCTGCCCACGTTTCTCCTGGGTTGCTGAAATGGGGAAAGAACAAGGCACAGAGGTTCAAAACAGCCGGTGCTCAGCTGCAACCAGCACCATGGTTTTGCATGTCTGCACCACTGCTTGGCCAAGATGATGGCAGGAAGTTCCCCCAAGCAGTGCTCACCCTTGCAGAAAAGGGGAGCTGTGCCTGCTGTGGAGCTGCATGGTTGCAGAGCTGCAGCCTGCAGCTTCCCCTTCAGAGCCTCCCAAGCAGACAAGGGCTGCCCCCATGCTGCAGCACATGAGCCCATCAGTTGAAGGCTGATGTGGCAAGCCAGAGCAGGGATGGCACCCCCAAGGACAACTCGTCTGCTGCCCCAAGGCATGCAGTTGCAGTCAGATCAGCTGCCTGAGCTGGGTGCTCCTAGGAGTGCTAAGAGCAGTGCAAGGAAGGGGTGAGGGGGGCCCTTGCTTTGGGGGCAGCAGCAGCAGCAGCTTTTGCTAGTTAGCATTACAGCAACTCTGAGGGTTGAGTTTCCCCTCAGCAGAAGTTTTGAAGGAAGAGAAGAGAGCTGAGTAGAGGGGGAGCCTATAGAGCATTGGCCAAGTAGGAAGGGAAATAGTGCTGTCCTACTGAGAGACAAGATGTCCTGAGCCTGTGCTTCAGCTGGAGGTAGCTGGATGTTTGTTTTGTGCTTCTTGTCCTGCTCTGTTTGCTTCCAGGATGGTGTTGAGGCACAGTGAAAGGATGAGGTATAAAAGAGCTCCCCCAAGGCTTTGCTGTGGTGTGAGTGAGGGTGACAGGGCTGTGCAGTGTCTTTGCCTCTTGCTTGCTGCTGTATGAGATGCTTGGAGGCTTGGTGCTTCTCAGGCTGGTGCCTACCCTTGTTCACTTCCCAGCCAAGCACCCAGGCAGCCCTTGCTGAGCTGGTGGCTGGCTGTTGGGCTGTTATTTTACCTTGTGTTTTCATATAATGGTGTGTCACCCGCTCACCTCCCTCCTGCCTGCGCCAGCCGAGCTCTGGGCCCCCTCCGAGACCCTGCTGGGAGCACAGCGTGGGTTCCTCCTGGCCCAGCTCCTTCCAGCCACCCTGGGCACTGATGGGGGCATAAATCAATCACTGTCTGGACTTGCACCTTCCTGTCAGCATTTATTATTGTAAACACACGGAGCGATTAGTTTATTAACAGTGTCAACATGTGGAATAAACCTTGAGACTTGCACAAGCACTGAATAAGCACTGTAACGTGCAGACAGCCTCTGCTTGCCTTTCCACCCCGAAAAGTGCCTTTCACTCCATAGATTGTCTCAGATGTGAAGTTCGGCTTGGTGCATATCAGCCTCCTTCCTCTGGGGGCGCGCGTGGACCGACTCCCACCCCCGGTGAGGGGTCGGGGGCCGCCCTCCCGGCCCGGGGCCGCCCCTCCCGCGTGCAACGCCGCAGGCGGCAGCAGCGGCCACGGCCCCGCGCGGGAGCCTCGGCGCCTGCGGGAGCTGCGCGGAGGCTCGGATGAGCGGCCGGGACGGCAAAGCCCGGGCGGGAGGTTCCGTGGGGCTGGGGCCGGGGATCGGTGCTGGGGCTGCCGGCGCCTGCGGCAGCAGCTCGGACGGCCGGAGGGGGCGGGGGCTGCGCGGGAAGCTGCGCGGAGCCGCGCGGCCCCGGGAGCTGCTGCCGCGACGGCGCCGAGGCGCGGGTGGGGGGCGCGGGCGGCGGAGCGGCGCCGGGCCGGGGCAGCGGCCTGGCCAGGGCTGCCGGGGCCAAGGCGGCGGCTCCGGCTCTGGCTCCGGCCGCTGCTGCCTGCGCTCAGAGAAGCGCTGGAAAAGCTTCTTCTGCTTCTTGCGGGAGTGGGGAGGGGAACGTTTTTTCGTCTCTCTCTTTTTTTTTTTTTCTTCCAGAAAGGTTTTTGAGAGCAGGAGAGCCGCAGCGCAGACAGGCGACTGGAGGTTCACTGCCCCCCCCCCCCCGCCATTCTCCCTCTCCCCCCGACTGCTGCGGCTCCCAAGCCGGGAGCAGCGGGCGATGCAGCCGAGGGCCGTGCTGCCCTTGCGAGAGCCCTGGAGGCGCTGGAGAACTGGGCGTGCAGGAGCCTCCTGAAGCTCAGCAAAGGCAAGTGCAGGGCCCTGCGGCCCGGGAGGAGCAAGGCTGTGCAGCAGCACGGGCCGGGGGCTGCCCCGCTGCAAAGTGGCTGTGCCGAGAGGGGCCTGGGAGCACTGCTGGACGGCGAGGTGCCCCCGAGGCAGCGAGGCGCCCCGTGTGCGAGAAGGTCGACGGTGTCGTGGGGGCCTTGGGAATAGTGTGGCCAACAGGCTGAGGGAGGTGATTGTGCCCCAGAGAGGTGGTGGAGTCTCCTTCTGTGGAGAGATTCAAAAACCGTCTGGACGCGATCCTGTGTAACGTGCTGTGTGTGACCAGGTGACGCTGGTTGAGCAGGGGGCTTGGACTTGATGGCCAGGTCCTGGCTGCCTTCATCCATGTCTTTTTGATCCTCTTTTAGCTCTTTTTGGAAACGTGACGTGCACAAATGCCTGGGCCCTGATGAGATGCCCCCACGAGTACTGAGCTGGCAGTGGTGGACATTATGGCCAGGCTGGTCTGTACCATCTCTGAAAGATGGTGGAGAACTGGAGAGGTGCCTGCAGCCTGGAAGAAAGCCAACGTCACTGCAGTCTTCCCAAAGGGCAAGGAGGAGGACCGAGGCAAGTACCGGCCAGTTGGCCTCACCTCCATCCTTGGAAAGGTGATGGAACAGCTCGTTCTGGACGTGATCTCCAAGCATATGGAGGAGAAGAATGTGATCAGGGATGGTCAGCATGGGTTCCCCAAGGGGAAATCCTGCTTAACCAATCTGACAGCCTTCCATGATGGAGTGACTGGCTGGGTAGATGGGAGGAGATCACGGCTGTGTCCCTTGACTTCAGCACGGCTTTCGACACTGTCTCCCATAACTTCCTGCTAGGTAAGGTCGGGAAGTGCGGTCTAGATGAGTGGAGAGTGTGCTGAAGGGAGAGCTGGCTGAAAAGCAGAGCTGCCTGGGTTGTCCTCAGCGGTGCAGAGCCTAGCATGTGCTGTAGTTGGAGATGTGCGTGAGGCTTAGTGCTGGGGCCAGGTCTGTTCAAGGCTTTCCTCAGTGGCCCGGCTGAAGGGGCAGAGCCTCCTCAGCAAGTTTGCTGACGATAGCAGACTGGGAGAGTTGGAGCAATGCTGTGAGAAAGCCCCTGCAACTAGTTAACAAGACTCAAGGACAAGGGCGAGAGAAAAACAGTATTGCCAAGGATAACCACCTGCAGCCGAATGACCTTGAGGAAACCACGACATTTTGAAGATCGTGAGAGGTAGGCAAGAGAAAAACGGCCAAATAAGCTAGGAGTGACCTGAGGTTCATTAAGGCTTCTTGACCTGTTATACTACCTACCTCTAAATGACTAGTGTGATGGAAATGACATGGTAACGATGTTATGACCTCTTCTCCACTTCCTGTGCTAATTAATAGGAATGTGAAAGCGCAAGTGCGGAGCGAATACCTGATGTAATGAAGTTGTAACCAGTAGAAAAATTTGGATAAGGTCCTCGCTGAAAAGTGCATGTGAGTAAAGAATGAGCAGGGGAGAAGGTGTGCTAGCTCTGTGGAGCTACCTACTAGCCCCCATCTCTGCGCAGAAATGAAATAACTAATATCTCACCCCTGGGGGTCTGCTGGGCACTTGCACAGCTGGTATCAGCAGCGAGGTTTGGGACAACAGTTTGGCACCGCAGATGGGACTTGCCATAAGGCCTTGCCCAAATCACATGTCCGTTCCTGACAGTGGATCGAGCTGCAGCACGCACCACCCTGTTAAGCGGGGAGTCCTGCGACCTCCCTCCGAAGCGGGGACAACAGGAGACTGCAAGGTGCAACGGCGACCAGTGCTATTTGCACCAGGGCGAAAGCAGGGTGAGGCTTTGGATCGGTGAGTATAAAATGTACGTACTTCTGCGAAGATCGTGGTGGGTGACGTTGCACGTAGAGGCTGGTCAAGGGCTGCCTTGATGGAGCCGAGGGGTCGGAGGTGGGTGCACGCAAAGGTGCAGGTCTGAAGGTGCCAGCTGGTATTTCTAGGGAGTCGATATGGGATCAAGGCACCCCACAGTTCCTCCCTGTAGCCCCTGGGGGTGGTGTATTGGGAAACAGGGGGATAGCTTTGGAGAAGATGTTGTCATTAACCTGTGTAAGTTGGACTGTGATGAGGAATGGCCAGAGAAGGTGACCTTGACCTGCAGCACTGTGTTAGCATTAATGCTGTTGAAGAGAACGGGTGTTGTTGAAGTTGTCTGAATGTTAACAAATGCCGAATGGAGAGGAGCAGGAGGACATGCAATTACTGACGATGTCCCCCCACCCCGGCTCGTTAGGGAATGAGATTCTATCCCTATTTCTGGCCAAACTAGGAGAGAGCAACAACCTGTTTTCCGGGCTCCTTTGGTGCAGGCAGTGGGGCAGGAAGGGCTGTCAGTATTTGTACCCATTCCTTTTATGACCCCATATTTATTCAATTGGCAGCAGTCTGTTGGATCATCTGGGAAAAATGCTGAGAAGCTGCACCAGCTTTTGGAGACTCTCAGGATAAGTGATAACCCTAAGGAGGGAGAGGGGCAGGCGCTGTTGACTGCTTTCCTGCTGGGAGAAGGAAGGAGCCGCCTTCTCGAGAAGAACAACCAGCGCAGGACCTAAGGGCTGTGAACCAGGTAACCAAAGATATCCACATGACCGTGCCAAAGCCATGTACTCTTTTAGCCTCGGTGCCTGAGACTAACAGGTGTTTCACGGTGCTAGATGTAAAAGGTGCTTTTTCCTGTATTCCCCGTGGAGAACAGAGCCAGCCGATCTTTGCCTTTGCAAGGGAGAGCCCCGCTACGAGGAGGACGGAGCAGTTACGCTGGACGGTCCTTGGTCAAGGATTGCAGGAGAGCCCTGCCCTGTTTGGTGAGAGCTTGGCCCAGGAAGCGGCCCAGTGGCAGGAAGGTGATCAAAATGCCGCTCTTTGCCGGTGTGTGGATGAGCTCTTGATTGGAGGTGACTTGGAGCAAATATGTCTGGAGGCGACGGTGAGTTTGTTAACTTTTGGGGGACTTGCTGGGTATCGTGTTTCAAAGACAAAGGCTGAGATTGCTAAGAAGGTAGTCCAGTATCTTGGTTTTAAAATATCCAAGGGACAACGTGCACTAGGAGGAGAAAGAAAAGGGGCTCTATGCCGAATTGCAGTACCTGGCACAAAAAGACTGCTGAGGGGATTATTAGGGATGGCATGATTTTGCTGCACATGGGTGCCTAATTTGGGGCACAAAAGGCTGAAATCCTTGCTCTTACACGAGCCCTTGAAATGGGAGAGGGCCAGAGAGTAAATATATATACCTGCCCAAAGTATGTCTTTGGCGTAGCTTGTGCTCATGGAGCAATTTGGAAAGAACGAGGGCTTTTAATTTCTCAAGGAAGCAATGTAAAGTCTGGAGAAGAGCTATTAAGATTATTGCAGGCAATAGCAGAAGCCCAAGAAGTAGCCATAATGCACTGGAAAGCCACCAGGAAGGGAACTAGTGAAGTGGCCCAAGGCAACGGGAGAGCAAATGTGGCAGCCAGGAGGGCAGCGTTAGCAGGACAGGTGATTGGGGCTTTAATGTGCAGGAGACAAATGCAAATGAGACCTCCTGATTGTTCAGACAAAGAAAATCCATTGGCAGAAAGGCTAAAATGTACAAGAAATGCTGAAGGGTGATGGATGGGTCACCCCAGATGGACAAGTTTAAAACCCACCAAAATGACAGAGGTGCTCCTTAAGAGACTGTGAGAAAGCGCACGTGGGAGCAGATGCTGTGATAAGCAGTGTGAAAAGATGCGCTGTGGGATCAAAGATGCGATCTAATGCTGACCTTCTTGTAAGGAGCTGCCCCAGCTGCTGTGCAAATAGCCTTTGCAAAATTCAGAAGAAAGCACCTCTGTGAGAAGGAAGAGGAGGATTAAGCGCAGGGGAACGTGGGCAGATAGGTTTCTCCAAGTTACCCAAGTGTGGTCAGTTTAAATATTTCCTTGTTTGGTAGGTACTTTTTGTGGCTGGCCAGAAGCTTTCCCATGCTCCACTGATGATGCCAAAGAAGTAATTAAGATTCTACTAAAAGGAATGATTCCTCAGTTGCTTCAGGAATATGTTTCCTGTGAGGGTGACAGAGCACTGGCACAGGTTACCCAGAGAGCTTGTGGAGTCTCCTTCTCTGGAGCTATTCAAGGGCCAGCTGGATGCAACCCTGTCTAACACGCTGTAGGTGACCGTGCTTGAGCAGGGAGGTTGGAGCGGCTGATCTGCAGAGGTCCCTTCCAACGTGACACACTCTGTAAGTACCAAATTCCTGCTGAGACTTTCTGCAGGTTTTAAGGGTTTCTTTTTTGTTGAGGTGTGAAGCACCTTCCCAGGGGTATGGTTTCCAGCATCAGCAGCTGTAGTGGAGATGGGCTACGTGGTGTCAGAGTTAGATTTGGAGAAGGCATTTTTAGACTCCTCGCCGTGGTAACCCTAAAGAGCAACTAAGTGCATAGTGCTTCTACAGGCAGGAACACTGGGGCGAAGGTCCCGATGTAAGTGCCTCTAAGCAAGAGAGTCCCTCTGGGAAACAGGCGCAGGCAGGAAGGAGCACTGAGGAAGGAAGCTGGGCAGGACTTCTTGGGTTAGGACATTTTTTTCCACAAGACAAGGGTTTGGCCCTCCACGTTAACGCTGCTCTCGCAGCAGAGCTGGGGTTCCCAGAACAGGTGTGCACACCACCACTTCAGCCAAGCATGTGCTTCAGTTCTCCATCTGTAGGAGGAGAATCCTTGGCATTTCCTCCCTCCCCAGGGTCTCAGAAAGACCCCTCTTGGAGACCCTAAGAAACCTTTCCAGAACGGGGATGGGTGCTGCAGGCAGGCTGCTTCACACTACCCATTGCGGGACCAGTGTGATCCCGTCATATGGAGGCAAAACAAAAAGCCAAATAGGCTTAAAACTAGCTGAAACCTCCGAAGAGCCAAGCTGGCAAGGGAGTCGTGAGAGGAGAACCTCCAGAGCTGTGGGAACTGAAAACTGATCACTAGTTGCTCTGTGCGAGACTTGGATTTGAGGGGCTGAAAAATGTTTCTACTCTCTCGGGATTTCTGTGTGGGTGGGAGACGCATGGTCTTCACCAACGTTGCTGTTTGTTTCTCAGCTAAAAGTGGTTTCATTTCTTCAACAGGTTTACAAGCTTGTGGACAAATCGTGGTTGCACTCACGTGCTGTGTCACTGCAGTACCTCCTGCTGCCTTTTGATTATGGCAGAAACATGTGACCTTCAGCGACGGAGCTTCTCCAGCGTTGTCTAACAGAGCATCGAACTCCTTTCTGGGTAAGTGTCTTAGCTAGTTAGGGCGTTGTTTGGCTTTGTAGCTCTGCCAGAGTCGGTCTCCTGAAGAGCCCTTCTTTCGCGTCCCAAAGAGTTTGGCTTTGGGTTTTCTGGAAAGGTGATTGCTGATTTGGTGCTCAAGACCCAGGTTTTTCTCTGGGATGCTTTGATACTGGCATATGTAGCTTAGTAGACGCCCAGTATTTCTTTCCCCCTTCAGAGCTGCTGGAAGAGATGCAAATGTTTCCAGAGGGGAGTCGGACTACGGATTTCTTCTCGACATGATCAGCTGCTGTAAAACCACTGAATGTATTAGTCTATAGCGTCAGATACCTTCAGGTATTCCTGCTCCGTCTGAGAGAAGTAGCTGAACTGTAATACAGAGGTGAAGTTACCTGCCTCAAGCCCTTTCATTCCCCACTCTAACAACCAGCTGCTTTTTTTTAATTTATTTTTTTTAAGCTAATGGAGCCAGGCGACCTTTCTTCCATATTTTATTTTCCTCGTCCTTCAGCTAATGCCCCTAAAGATGATTTCTGCTGAAAGGCCTGAAAAACTCCTGGCTTTGGTAGGAGACTAGTAGAAATCCCAGGTGTTTAAAGTGTCACTGTGTATCCGTACTAGGTGCTACTTGATGGGAATGGTCAGTGTTGTAACTTTTTGTATCTGTGCTACCTGATACTTGGTGAGAATGGTCTAGCGCTGTAACTTTTTAGTGCCCAGAACAATACCGCTGTGTTAAGCGGAATACAAAGAAGTAGCTCACAAGGTCTTGGAAATGTGTGAGAAAGAGCAGCGGTTGGTTCCTTATAGATTCCTATGGCTTCCAGCCACAGAATCACGCAGAGAAGCAGTCAGCATGAAGGTCAGAAGTTGAAGAGTAATGAAATAGCGACCCCCAAAGGCAAATGCGGCCCCCAAAATAAGTCTGCACGCGTGCACAGTATCGCGGGCCGGCTGTGCTAGACTGGCTGCACTTGCTGGGCCCGTTTGCCGGGACTCCCGCCTGCCGCCAATAATCATAAACACGGGAATTCTTCCACAGGAGAAGAGGCTGCTGCGCAGCAGAGGAGCACGTTGTCTCCTCGGGGGCGCCCGGAAAGCTTGTGCCTGCCGACTCTCTCTCTCCCATCATGCAGACGATCGGGACAAGCACTGGAGTGGTCCTTCTCGAGATTACCATCGGGTCGGTCTGTCTGTAAGTATCTACTAGTAATGTCTTTGCTCTGTCTTGCTGAGATTTGACTCTTAGAGTTTAAGGATAGATACTCCTCAGCCATTTTTTGTTTTGATGGGATAATCTAGCACTGGTATCTTTCCAGGACAGTTCTTTTCTTTTCTTTCCTTTTGTAGGTTAAAAGGTTTCTCTGGACTCCAGCTGTACAGCCACCCTGCCAGGCCCAGTGCAGCAAGAACACCACAGCAAGTCTGCAGAGAGGCTTGTTCTCTTCCATCCTCAGCAGAGTTGCGTTTCCACGACGCCTGTGAAACACGAGCCCTCCTCTGAAGAGCCGAGAAGGATCGCTGATGGAGCGGGTAAGTGCTGCTTCGTTTTGTACGTAGTTGTGAAAGTGCAGCACAAGGGTTGAAGTTCCCGGGAGGCGATTCTCTTGATTTTTCTGTACTTGGCTGGAAGTTTGCTGCTTCCCTTTCAGGCTAAAAGAGGGGGCGAAAGGTTTCTTTGGTGCAGGAGCTCAGCTAGTGGCGGCCTGCACTGCAGCCCGGTGGCCAAGTTGCCTCGGAGGCTCGTGCCACAGGCGCGTGCTTAATGCCCAGCACAGGCAGCTCCTGCTCTAACTAGTCCCCCCCACCGCGTTCTGCTCTGACTCCCGCCGGTCTCAGCCCTTAGTGACTGAGAAGGGAACAGATGGAGGCGCAGGTATAAAAAACCACGTCGTCCTGCGCTGCTTCCAAGAGCCTGCCCCTCTGCAACCCGTTGTCTCCCCTTGCTTCCCACACCAGTGCACGCCTCCCCAACCCAGTGCCTCGGTGGTAGGTGTGCAGGGAAGGAAAGGGTAGGGAACGGGACGGCTCAAGGAGTGAAACGGGGCCAACGTGACGTTGCAGAGTTCCTGCCGTGATCTGTGCTACTTGTGCCCTAAGCCTCAGGTTACGTAGCACTTGGTGATGACCCTCTAGTAGCAACAGGAATTTTTCCAGTGACGTGTATGGGGAGTGGGTGAAGGCCATAAGCCAAGTTGCGTGTTTCAGAGTGATTACCAGCTAAGGGCTGCGTTTAGCCCTCTGACACCTGTCTACCTTACCGGGGCGTTCTGGAGTAAAAAGGAAGCAGCCCAAAAGGTGTTTTCTTCTGGAGGAGCTGCCGACCGTGCCAGAGCTAGTTCTCAGGTGTTTGTTAGGGCAGGACAAGCCGCACGCTGTTGTTTGCATCTGAGGAACAGGGCTGTTTGCTTAATTTCCCCTCCAAAAGCCCGGCTGCCACGTGCTTGAAATATGCACCCGCTGCAGAGCTTGAGTTGAGGCATTTTGTTCCTTTTGCCTCCGAGTGTGGACTCTGGGTCCTCCGAGTGCTTGTGCCCCAAGGAGGAGATGAAATGGCCTTGACTGATGTGCGTGTGTTATGTGGGTGGCTTGGTAGGAAGCTGCAGTAGGCTGCAGGCATCTGTTTCCATTCATAATGCACTGTGGGGCACCAGCGCTTAAAAAATAAAAAATAAAAATGAAGAAAAAAAGAAAAGGAAAAAAGAAATGAAGAGTGTGTGCATGCTCCGCTGACTCTCTCAAGTCGCATGGCAGGTCATTCTCTCCGTGTTTCAGCTTCTTTATGGCAGAAGCGTTACAGAGCCAAAGGGAACTGAAGGGAGCTGCTTCATCTGTATTCCTACATGCTATTGGCATGTGCTGTGTGGTTTGGGGCTGGTTCCCTCCTCACCCCCTGCCATCCCACAGCTTCTTAAATACTTTGCAAAGTTTGCACAGGATGATGTAGAGGCTCTTCTGATTTAACTTGTTGCTTTCAGAGGCCAGTTTCTGATCTCCTTCTTCACGTCAGGAGTAGTGCTGGTGTTCAGGCAAGCCTGCAGCTGGAATACAGAGACTTGCTAGGCGGAAGGTCCTGAATGAAGAGCCTGGCAGCCAGCAGGGCTGATGCTCTTCTTTTGTCCCCACCAGGCTGTGCCTTTCCAAGCAGACCTCTTCCGTCTTCGCCTTTGCCCTCTTGCTGTCTCCAGAGCTGTGTGCATGGAGGGAGAGAAGGAGACTCTGAGCAGTTTGGGGTTAGAGAGATGCCCAGCGGTGGCCCTTCAGTCCATCGCTGAGCTCCATCGTCGTGGTGCGTGTCCCTGTTGTGCAGCTGTGCAGGCCGAGGTCAAGGCAGGCAACCCGAGCTCGTTGCTTTGCCTTTGCGCGGTGCTGGCTAGGCTGCGGGCAGAGGCAGCTGCCATGGCCATGCTGCTCCGCTTGCCTGCCTTTGGTGCCCTGCCCCGCCCCGGCTGGGGAGGTGGCTGCGCAGCCGGCCCCGCGGCCACCCCGGCTCCCTGCTCGCCTTCCCGCAGAGAGCAGCCTCCCGCCGGCTGCTCCTGGGCAAGCCGGAGACAAGCTTCCCGGCACACAGGTGCAGCGTCCATCGCAGGAGGCAGGGCTGGAGACCCGGGAGCAGCAGCGTGGCTCTGAAGCACGTCCCAGGAGACCAGGGCTGAAGTGAGACACGTCTTCAGTGCAGCACGGGTGAGAAGTGTGGCCCCAGGCCTGAGGTTCAAGAGGGCTCCTGGAGCAAGGGGCGGAGAGGGGGTGCGGTGGCCCCAGGCGAGGCTGGTCCGAGCCATGCAGGTGTCCTGGTGTCCTCCAAGTGCTGACGCTGAGCTGGAGAGGAAGACTGTTTGGAGTGGTGGCTATGGAGAGAGTTGTGAAGAGCTGTCAAACACAGGAGCAGAGAGAGAGAGAAGCCGATGGCAGGAGCCTATTTTGGGGCCGAGCCGGTGGAGAGCTGTGTGAACCGCCGGCAGTTGCTGCCGTCTTCAGGGACGGGCACCGTGTCACAGGAGAAACTAAGGCCTGTGCCAGACGAGGCGCTGGTAAGTTGTTGTCCCGCTTGTCGTTTGAGCCGTGAGCCTGTGAGCTTTAACTTCGCTGCCAGTCGAGAGGGAGGTTAGTTGAAGCCCCGGTGTGCCGGCAGCGCGCTATTGCTCGGTTGCGGCGGGGCCCCGGCAGAGCCCTGTGGGGTTGAAACAGCTTCCCGGGGAGCTGAAGCACCCTGTATCTTCTAAGGAGTGGGTGCTAGGAAGAGAAGTGGCCCCTTTGGGAGCATCAGGCCTACTTGTAGGCTTGCTGGCCTGGTTGTGCAGTGCAGGTATTAGGACGGGGTTTGGCCCTCGTTTCTTTTTGGAGCCCTCACGCTTGGATCCCTCGTTCTGCACTGAGTCGGCCGCAGTCCAGCAACCCGCTCTGGGCCTGGAGCCTCGTGGCCGCTCGGTGCCTGGATCCTTGTGTGAGGCGGATCCCCTGCAAGAGCCTCGAGGCGCTGCAGGATTCAGCCCGTCGCAGGAGCACGGGCATCAGTTCCTGCCAAAGCTCCCGCAGAGCCTGCTCTCCCGCAGCCCTGCGCGGCCTGGCCCTTCCTCGGTCCCTCGGCCACGGGCCGCCTCTCTCGAAGCAGCTTCCTGCTGAGGCGGAGGGGGTGACCTGGAGGAGCAGGTGGCTGGACCAGTTTTCTGTGGGGCTGGGAAGTCGGGGGCTCTTCCGGACACGCGTTTGGCCATGCGTCGTAAGGCAACGGGTTGTTTCCGATGGTGCCTTCGGAAGTAGCTGTCACTGTGCAGCACAGGGAGAGGTGAAGTGTGGCCCCAAAGAGCTACTCTGTGATTCTCTCTGGGAAATGAGAATAAGGAGAGTGAAAATGGGTTTTATCAACAATTTCCCTGAAGTCATTCCTTTGCCAGGGTACCTCAGCAGCTCCCGGAAGGAACAAACTCATCCAGTCTCGTAAGGAGCAGCTGAAATCTCCGCAGGACGGGTGATGAGACAGGCTTCTCTGCAGTATACAACCTTGATTGTTGTTGTGATTTTTTTTTTTTGCTTGCAGTCTCTCACTAGATTTAAATAAATCCTTGTGAGTTCTCTGCATTGGAAGTTGGCAGAAGCCACATGTGGCTGCTCCTTGCTGCTGTTCCAGGGTGGCTATGTATTCTTGCAGGTGTGAGAGCTGACTGATACTGCTGCCTATGATGGTTTCTATATATGAAGGAATGTAACTCTGTGTAATGACTTTGTTTTGCAGAATGGTGCTGGGAAGCTGAGGGAATGTGGTGTAGCATGCCCTGATTTTGCAGTGCTCTTGCACAGTGATTGAAGCTCGCTTAGAGCAAGTGTATGAGAGTGGGTGAGGCTTTCTGGATGCTTTCTTTTTGCTTTGTGCAAAAGAGGGCAAGGCAGTGGGAAATAGGCCTCTCCATTTACATGATCTGTATGCTATTTATAAAATAATGGGAAAAATGTTCACTGAGGCAACGCTTTCTATTGGAGAGTTTCAGAAACCTGAACTCCATGGAATGAAAATCAGCAGCAGAAATACACGAGTGCATGAAAATTCCCTAATTTTAGGTAGTGAATTCCTTCTGCATTTCAGGTGTTCCTGATCTATTTTACAGAAGTATAAATGAAATGTTTCCCAGGAAGGCTGCACGCTGCCATCACACTGCTGCTGCTTTGGGAAGTTGCTTCCAAACGAGGACAGGGTGAAGGCTGGAGAAGAGCAGCTCTGCCAGGAGCGCCCTGGAGGAGCCTTCCCTGAGCACCATGGTCCGGTCCAGCAGCCCGAGAAAAAGGCAGAGAGGCAGCAGGACGACTGCGCTCGCCTCCCTCCCTCTGGCCTGTGCCCGCCGGGCTCTTGGCCCCCTCGGTGACCCAGCTGGGAGCTCAGCGCGGGCTCCTCCAGGCCCAGCTCCTTCCAGCCACCCTGGGCACTGACAGGGCCGTAAATCAATCACTGTCACAACTTGCACATTCCTGTCAGCCTTTATTATTGCAAACACATGGAGCAATTAGTTTATTAACAGTGTAAACATGTGGAATAAACCTTGAGTCTTGCACAAGCACTGAATAAACACTGGAACCGGCAGGCGGCCTCTGCTCGCCCTTCCTCCCCCAAAAAAGCGCCTTTCGCCCCAGAAACTATCTCAGACGCGAAGTTCGGCCTGGTGCATGCCAGCCTCCCGGCCTCGGGGCACGCGCGGACGGACCCCCACCTCCGGTGAGGCTCCCCGCTACCGCCCCGCCCCGGCGCCCGTTGCCGCCCCTCCGCCCTCCCCTCCCGCCCCCACGACGCCCGCCCCCGCCCCCTGCCCCTCCCCTCCCGCCCCTCTGCCCTCCCCGCCCGCCCCCGACGCTCGCCCCGCCCCCGCCCGGGCCGCCCCTCCGCCCTCCCCCCGACCGCGCGGCGCCGCCGCCGCAGCTGGCAGTACCGGGCAGACGGCGGCCGCTCCGGGAGCGTCTTCGCCCGCGGGAGCTGCGCGGAGCCTCAGGTGAGCAGCCGGAGCCGCGGCCGGGCACGGCAAAGCCCCGGCGGGAGGCTCGGCGGGGCCGAGGCCGTGCGGGGAGCCGGGGCCGGGGCTCGGGAGCATCTGCCGGCGGCTGCGGCAGCAGCTCGGGCGGCGGGGGCGGTGCTTGGGGGCGGCCGGAGGGTGCCGGGGGCTGCGCGGGAAGCTGCGCGGAGCCGCGCGGCGCCGGGAGCTGCTGCCGCGACGGCGCCGAGGCGCGGGTGGGGGGCGCGGGCGGCGGAGCGGCGCCGGGCCGGGGCAGCGGCCTGGCCGGGGCTGCCGGGGCCAAGGCGGCGGCGGCGGCTCCGGCCGCTGCTGCCTGCGCTCGGAGAAGCGCTGGAAAAGCTTCTTCTGCTTCTGGCAGGGGGGGAAGCGTTTTTTCGTCTCTCTTTTTTTTTTCCAGAAAGGTTTTTGAGAGCAGGAGAACCGCAGCGCAGACGGGCGACGGAAGCGACGTTCCCCCCCCTCTCCTGCCCCCGCCGACTGCTGCGGCTGCCAAGCCGGGAGCAGCGGGCGATGCAGCCGAGGGCCGTGCCGCCCTTGCGAGAGCCCTGGAGGCGCTGGAGAACTGGGCGCGCAGGAGCCTCCTGAAGCTCAGCAAAGGCAAGTGCAGGGCCCTGCGGCCCGGGAGGAGCAAGGCCGCGCAGCAGCACGGGCCGGGGGCTGCCCCGCTGCAAAGCGGCTGTGCCGAGAGGGGCCTGGGAGCGCTGCTGGACTGCGAAGCGCCCCCGAGGCAGCGAGGCGCCCCGTGTGCGAGAATGCCGACGGTGTCGTGGGGGCCCTGGGAGGAGCGTGGCCAGCGGGCCGAGGGAGGTGACCCTGCCGCTCTCTGAGGCCCTGGGAGGCCCCGCCTGGAGCCCTGCGTCCAGTTCTGGGCCCTTCTCGTTCGCCTTTTCAAAGCCTACAGACACCTCAAGGGGACGGTGTCGGGGGGGATGGGGCCGGACTCTTTTTCAGGGGTGCCAAGCGACAGCACACGAGGCACCGGGCACAAACGGAAACCCAGGAAGCTGCCGCTGAACACGAGGAAGAAGCTGTGTGCCGCGAGGGGGACAGAGCACTGGAGCAGCTTGCCCGGAGAGGCGGCGGAGTCTCCTTCTCCGGAGACACGCAAAACCGGCCTGGACGCGCTCCTGGGCACCGTGCTCGAGGTGGCGCTGCTCGAGCAGGGGGCTTGGACTAGACGGTCTCCAGAGGTGCCTCCAACCCTCCACCCTCCTGTGGTGCTGCAGGACGACTGCGCCCGCCTCCCTCTGCCGGGCTCTGGGCCCCCTCGGTGACCCAGCTGGGAGCTCAGCGCGGGCTCCTCCAGGCCCAGCTCCTTCCAGCCACCCTGGGCACTGACAGGGCCGTAAATCAATCACTGTCACAACTTGCACATTCCTGTCAGCCTTTATTATTGCAAACACATGGAGCAATTAGTTTATTAACAGTGTAAACATGTGGAATAAACCTTGAGTCTTGCACAAGCACTGAATAAACACTGGAACCGGCAGGCGGCCTCTGCTCGCCCTTCCTCCCCCAAAAAGCGCCTTTCGCCCCAGAAACTATCTCAGACGCGAAGTTCGGCCTGGTGCATGCCAGCCTCCCGGCCTCGGGGCACGCGCGGACGGACCCCCACCTCCGGTGAGGGTCCGCGGGGCCCCCCCCCCACCCCTCCCGCCACCCGGCCCCACGCCCCCACCCTCCCCCAGGAAGAGCCCACCCGGCCTCTGCTTGGGGGCTCCCGATGGGTGACAGGGCCTCTGCTTTCAAGCCTCCCCCCAACAAAACGCAGCACTTAGCCTCCCGTCCTCAGCCCCCAAACAGCCCCACCACACGCACCACTTAGCCTCCCTTTCCAGCCCTCACACCAGTCCCACGCACCCGCCTGGGAGCCCCAAACGCCCACCACTCGGACTCCAGCTCTGGAACCAGCCCCCAAAGCTGCTTGCAGGGCTCCGAAACGCAGCACCCAGCCCCTGCTTTGCAGTGCTGACAGCAGCCCGCTCCTGCTGCTCCTCAGCACTGCAAAGGCAGGACTGGGCCTCCGCTCCGGAGCTCTGCACCAGCCCCGACAACGTGCTCTTCAGGCCCCAGCAAAGGCAGCGTGCAGAGCTGGAGGCTAAACGCTGCGCTCGGGGGCTCCCGACCGGCTCTGGCGGCTCTTCGGGGCTCACAAACACAGACCGAGCCCCCAAAGCAGCCGCCCGACCCGCCTGAGCCCCAAAGCGCAGCAGTTCACGCTCCCCGCTGCCACCCCACCAGCCCCGCAGCCCCCCCCCCAGCGCAGCCCCGCAGCCCCCGCTCCCGCGAGCGGCTCCCGGCCCCAGCGCGCCCGCGGCCCCCGCCCAGCCCCAGCGCTGCGGGACCACCCCCCCCTCCCCGCTCCAGCCAGCGGCGCCGCAGCCCCGGTGCGCCCCAGCGCGGCTGCTCCAAGGCTCCCGGGCCCGGCGGCTCCCGGCAGCGGGCGGCGGCGGCGGGAGGCAGGCAGGGAGGGCACCGGGCCGCGTCCGCAACTGCTTCCTGCCCTGCGGCGGCCCCGGCCGCGGCCCGGGCAGCCGCTGCCGCCCCGCTCACCTCGGGCCGCCCGGAGCCGCCCGGGCACCGCTCGCGGCTGCGGCTGCCGCCACCGGCTGCGGGAAGCGGGAGCCCCGCGGACAACGAGCGCCGCCGCCCGTGCGCCCGCGACGTCGGGGGCCAAACCGGAGGCACCGCGCAGGCGCCGGGAAAAGCCGCTGCGCCCCGGCCACGCCCCCGGCCACGCCCCTCTCCGCCCCGGCCCCGCTCGTGGCCACGCCCCGCTCCGCCCACTGCGCGGGCTCCGCCCCTGCTCTCGGCACGCCCCAGCTACGGCCCCGCCCCCGCCCCTCACTGGCCCCGCCGCTGCTCTGGCCGCGCCCCCAGCTGCGGCCCCGGCTCCGCCCACGGCGCTGGACACGTCCCCCGTCCTGGACACGACCCTCGCCCGCCCCCAGCTGCCGACCCGGACCCGCCTCTGGCCCCGCCCCGCACCTGCCCCGGACACCACCCCCCGACCCCCCGCACACGCCCCCCGCCCGACACGCCCCCGCTCCCCGCCGCTGCTCCGCTCGCGCCGCCCGCGCTGCCCCCGCGCCGCTCCGCCGGCGCTGCCCGACGAGCCGCTTGCCAAGCGCCCAGCCCCGCGCGCAGCGCACGCAGCTCCCTGCGTCTCCGCGGCCGTGGGCGGCAGCACCCGAGCACCGCGGCCCCCTCGGGCCACAAGGGGCCCCGGGCTCGGCGGGCGGGGCTCCGCGCTGCGGCCCGCAACCTTTGCTGCCCCGCAGCCCTCCGCAAGCGTGAGCCGCAGACCTGGAAGGGCTGCTGAAGAAAGGCGCGAGGTTTGGGCTTCTGCCAGGACGCGCCCGGTCCCGCCCGGGGGCTCTCCGCGCACGGTCGCCCCGAGGCCGGGCTGCAGCGCGGGGCACCGCGGCGCCAGGCGGCGGCCGCAGCTCCCGCCCGGGCAGCGTGTGCGAGCGCCGGGCGCGGAGGCGCCCCCTGCCCGGGCGCGACCCCCGAGGGGCCGCTGCGGGAAAACGCTTCCCGTCGGCGGCCGGGCAGCGCCGGGGCGCGTCTCCCCCGCCGCGGTAAGTCCGGGGCGGGCGGCAGCAGCCCCCCGCTACCGCCCCGCCCCGGCGCCCGTTGCCGCCCCTCCGCCCTCCCCTCCCGCCCCCCCGACGCCCGCCCCCGCCCCCTGCCCCTCCCCTCCCGCCCCTCTGCCCTCCCCGCCCGCCCCCGACGCTCGCCCCGCCCCCGCCCGGGCCGCCCCTCCGCCCTCCCCCCGACCGCGCGGCGCCGCCGCCGCAGCTGGCAGTACCGGGCAGACGGCGGCCGCTCCGGGAGCGTCTTCGCCCGCGGGAGCTGCGCGGAGCCTCAGGTGAGCAGCCGGAGGCGCGGCCGGGCACGGCAAAGCCCCGGCGGGAGGCTCGGCGGGGCCGAGGCCGTGCGGGGAGCCGGGGCCGGGGCTCGGGAGCATCTGCCGGCGGCTGCGGCAGCAGCTCGGGCGGCGGGGGCGGTGCTTGGGGGCGGCCGGAGGGTGCCGGGGGCTGCGCGGGAAGCTGCGCGGAGCCGCGCGGCGCCGGGAGCTGCTGCCGCGACGGCGCCGAGGCGCGGGTGGGGGGCGCGGGCGGCGGAGCGGCGCCGGGCCGGGGCAGCGGCCTGGCCGGGGCTGCCGGGGCCAAGGCGGCGGCGGCGGCTCCGGCCGCTGCTGCCTGCGCTCGGAGAAGCGCTGGAAAAGCTTCTTCTGCTTCTGGCAGGGGGGGAAGCGTTTTTTCGTCTCTCTTTTTTTTTTCCAGAAAGGTTTTTGAGAGCAGGAGAACCGCAGCGCAGACGGGCGACGGAAGCGACGTTCCCCCCCCTCTCCTGCCCCCGCCGACTGCTGCGGCTGCCAAGCCGGGAGCAGCGGGCGATGCAGCCGAGGGCCGTGCCGCCCTTGCGAGAGCCCTGGAGGCGCTGGAGAACTGGGCGCGCAGGAGCCTCCTGAAGCTCAGCAAAGGCAAGTGCAGGGCCCTGCGGCCCGGGAGGAGCAAGGCCGCGCAGCAGCACGGGCCGGGGGCTGCCCCGCTGCAAAGCGGCTGTGCCGAGAGGGGCCTGGGAGCGCTGCTGGACTGCGAAGCGCCCCCGAGGCAGCGAGGCGCCCCGTGTGCGAGAATGCCGACGGTGTCGTGGGGGCCCTGGGAGGAGCGTGGCCAGCGGGCCGAGGGAGGTGACCCTGCCGCTCTCTGAGGCCCTGGGAGGCCCCGCCTGGAGCCCTGCGTCCAGTTCTGGGCCCTTCTCGTTCGCCTTTTCAAAGCCTACAGACACCTCAAGGGGACGGTGTCGGGGGGGATGGGGCCGGACTCTTTTTCAGGGGTGCCAAGCGACAGCACACGAGGCACCGGGCACAAACGGAAACCCAGGAAGCTGCCGCTGAACACGAGGAAGAAGCTGTGTGCCGCGAGGGGGACAGAGCACTGGAGCAGCTTGCCCGGAGAGGCGGCGGAGTCTCCTTCTCCGGAGACACGCAAAACCGGCCTGGACGCGCTCCTGGGCACCGTGCTCGAGGTGGCGCTGCTCGAGCAGGGGGCTTGGACTAGACGGTCTCCAGAGGTGCCTCCAACCCTCCACCCTCCTGTGGTGCTGCAGGACGACTGCGCCCGCCTCCCTCTGCCGGGCTCTGGGCCCCCTCGGTGACCCAGCTGGGAGCTCAGCGCGGGCTCCTCCAGGCCCAGCTCCTTCCAGCCACCCTGGGCACTGACAGGGCCGTAAATCAATCACTGTCACAACTTGCACATTCCTGTCAGCCTTTATTATTGCAAACACATGGAGCAATTAGTTTATTAACAGTGTAAACATGTGGAATAAACCTTGAGTCTTGCACAAGCACTGAATAAACACTGGAACCGGCAGGCGGCCTCTGCTCGCCCTTCCTCCCCCAAAAAGCGCCTTTCGCCCCAGAAACTATCTCAGACGCGAAGTTCGGCCTGGTGCATGCCAGCCTCCCGGCCTCGGGGCACGCGCGGACGGACCCCCACCTCCGGTGAGGGTCCGCGGGGCCCCCCCCCCCACCCCTCCCGCCACCCGGCCCCACACCCCCACCCTCCCCCAGGAAGAGCCCACCCGGCCTCTGCTTGGGGGCTCCCGATGGGTGACAGGGCCTCTGCTTTCAAGCCTCCCCCCAACAAAACGCAGCACTTAGCCTCCCGTCCTCAGCCCCCAAACAGCCCCACCACACGCACCACTTAGCCTCCCTTTCCAGCCCTCACACCAGTCCCACGCACCCGCCTGGGAGCCCCAAACGCCCACCACTCGGACTCCAGCTCTGGAACCAGCCCCCAAAGCTGCTTGCAGGGCTCCGAAACGCAGCACCCAGCCCCTGCTTTGCAGTGCTGACAGCAGCCCGCTCCTGCTGCTCCTCAGCACTGCAAAGGCAGGACTGGGCCTCCGCTCCGGAGCTCTGCACCAGCCCCGACAACGTGCTCTTCAGGCCCCAGCAAAGGCAGCGTGCAGAGCTGGAGGCTAAACGCTGCGCTCGGGGGCTCCCGACCGGCTCTGGCGGCTCTTCGGGGCTCACAAACACAGACCGAGCCCCCAAAGCAGCCGCCCGACCCGCCTGAGCCCCAAAGCGCAGCAGTTCACGCTCCCCGCTGCCACCCCACCAGCCCCGCAGCCCCCCCCCCAGCGCAGCCCCGCAGCCCCCGCTCCCGCGAGCGGCTCCCGGCCCCAGCGCGCCCGCGGCCCCCGCCCAGCCCCAGCGCTGCGGGACCACCCCCCCCTCCCCGCTCCAGCCAGCGGCGCCGCAGCCCCGGTGCGCCCCAGCGCGGCTGCTCCAAGGCTCCCGGGCCCGGCGGCTCCCGGCAGCGGGCGGCGGCGGCGGGAGGCAGGCAGGGAGGGCACCGGGCCGCGTCCGCAACTGCTTCCTGCCCTGCGGCGGCCCCGGCCGCGGCCCGGGCAGCCGCTGCCGCCCCGCTCACCTCGGGCCGCCCGGAGCCGCCCGGGCACCGCTCGCGGCTGCGGCTGCCGCCACCGGCTGCGGGAAGCGGGAGCCCCGCGGACAACGAGCGCCGCCGCCCGCGCGCCCGCGACGTCGGGGGCCAAACCGGAGGCACCGCGCAGGCGCCGGGAAAAGCCGCTGCGCCCCGGCCACGCCCCCGGCCACGCCCCTCTCCGCCCCGGCCCCGCTCGTGGCCACGCCCCGCTCCGCCCACTGCGCGGGCTCCGCCCCTGCTCTCGGCACGCCCCAGCTACGGCCCCGCCCCCGCCCCTCACTGGCCCCGCCGCTGCTCTGGCCGCGCCCCCAGCTGCGGCCCCGGCTCCGCCCACGGCGCTGGACACGTCCCCCGTCCTGGACACGACCCTCGCCCGCCCCCAGCTGCCGACCCGGACCCGCCTCTGGCCCCGCCCCGCACCTGCCCCGGACACCACCCCCCGACCCCCCGCACACGCCCCCCGCCCGACACGCCCCCGCTCCCCGCCGCTGCTCCGCTCGCGCCGCCCGCGCTGCCCCCGCGCCGCTCCGCCGGCGCTGCCCGACGAGCCGCTTGCCAAGCGCCCAGCCCCGCGCGCAGCGCACGCAGCTCCCTGCGTCTCCGCGGCCGTGGGCGGCAGCACCCGAGCACCGCGGCCCCCTCGGGCCACAAGGGGCCCCGGGCTCGGCGGGCGGGGCTCCGCGCTGCGGCCCGCAACCTTTGCTGCCCCGCAGCCCTCCGCAAGCGTGAGCCGCAGACCTGGAAGGGCTGCTGAAGAAAGGCGCGAGGTTTGGGCTTCTGCCAGGACGCGCCCGGTCCCGCCCGGGGGCTCTCCGCGCACGGTCGCCCCGAGGCCGGGCTGCAGCGCGGGGCACCGCGGCGCCAGGCGGCGGCCGCAGCTCCCGCCCGGGCAGCGTGTGCGAGCGCCGGGCGCGGAGGCGCCCCCTGCCCGGGCGCGACCCCCGAGGGGCCGCTGCGGGAAAACGCTTCCCGTCGGCGGCCGGGCAGCGCCGGGGCGCGTCTCCCCCGCCGCGGTAAGTCCGGGGCGGGCGGCAGCAGCCCCCCGCTACCGCCCCGCCCCGGCGCCCGTTGCCGCCCCTCCGCCCTCCCCTCCCGCCCCCCCGACGCCCGCCCCCGCCCCCTGCCCCTCCCCTCCCGCCCCTCTGCCCTCCCCGCCCGCCCCCGACGCTCGCCCCGCCCCCGCCCGGGCCGCCCCTCCGCCCTCCCCCCGACCGCGCGGCGCCGCCGCCGCAGCTGGCAGTACCGGGCAGACGGCGGCCGCTCCGGGAGCGTCTTCGCCCGCGGGAGCTGCGCGGAGCCTCAGGTGAGCAGCCGGAGGCGCGGCCGGGCACGGCAAAGCCCCGGCGGGAGGCTCGGCGGGGCCGAGGCCGTGCGGGGAGCCGGGGCCGGGGCTCGGGAGCATCTGCCGGCGGCTGCGGCAGCAGCTCGGGCGGCGGGGGCGGTGCTTGGGGGCGGCCGGAGGGTGCCGGGGGCTGCGCGGGAAGCTGCGCGGAGCCGCGCGGCGCCGGGAGCTGCTGCCGCGACGGCGCCGAGGCGCGGGTGGGGGGCGCGGGCGGCGGAGCGGCGCCGGGCCGGGGCAGCGGCCTGGCCGGGGCTGCCGGGGCCAAGGCGGCGGCGGCGGCTCCGGCCGCTGCTGCCTGCGCTCGGAGAAGCGCTGGAAAAGCTTCTTCTGCTTCTGGCAGGGGGGGAAGCGTTTTTTTCGTCTCTCTTTTTTTTTTCCAGAAAGGTTTTTGAGAGCAGGAGAACCGCAGCGCAGACGGGCGACGGAAGCGACGTTCCCCCCCCTCTCCTGCCCCCGCCGACTGCTGCGGCTGCCAAGCCGGGAGCAGCGGGCGATGCAGCCGAGGGCCGTGCCGCCCTTGCGAGAGCCCTGGAGGCGCTGGAGAACTGGGCGCGCAGGAGCCTCCTGAAGCTCAGCAAAGGCAAGTGCAGGGCCCTGCGGCCCGGGAGGAGCAAGGCCGCGCAGCAGCACGGGCCGGGGGCTGCCCCGCTGCAAAGCGGCTGTGCCGAGAGGGGCCTGGGAGCGCTGCTGGACTGCGAAGCGCCCCCGAGGCAGCGAGGCGCCCCGTGTGCGAGAATGCCGACGGTGTCGTGGGGGCCCTGGGAGGAGCGTGGCCAGCGGGCCGAGGGAGGTGACCCTGCCGCTCTCTGAGGCCCTGGGAGGCCCCGCCTGGAGCCCTGCGTCCAGTTCTGGGCCCTTCTCGTTCGCCTTTTCAAAGCCTACAGACACCTCAAGGGGACGGTGTCGGGGGGGATGGGGCCGGACTCTTTTTCAGGGGTGCCAAGCGACAGCACACGAGGCACCGGGCACAAACGGAAACCCAGGAAGCTGCCGCTGAACACGAGGAAGAAGCTGTGTGCCGCGAGGGGGACAGAGCACTGGAGCAGCTTGCCCGGAGAGGCGGCGGAGTCTCCTTCTCCGGAGACACGCAAAACCGGCCTGGACGCGCTCCTGGGCACCGTGCTCGAGGTGGCGCTGCTCGAGCAGGGGGCTTGGACTAGACGGTCTCCAGAGGTGCCTCCAACCCTCCACCCTCCTGTGGTGCTGCAGGACGACTGCGCCCGCCTCCCTCTGCCGGGCTCTGGGCCCCCTCGGTGACCCAGCTGGGAGCTCAGCGCGGGCTCCTCCAGGCCCAGCTCCTTCCAGCCACCCTGGGCACTGACAGGGCCGTAAATCAATCACTGTCACAACTTGCACATTCCTGTCAGCCTTTATTATTGCAAACACATGGAGCAATTAGTTTATTAACAGTGTAAACATGTGGAATAAACCTTGAGTCTTGCACAAGCACTGAATAAACACTGGAACCGGCAGGCGGCCTCTGCTCGCCCTTCCTCCCCCAAAAAGCGCCTTTCGCCCCAGAAACTATCTCAGACGCGAAGTTCGGCCTGGTGCATGCCAGCCTCCCGGCCTCGGGGCACGCGCGGACGGACCCCCACCTCCGGTGAGGGTCCGCGGGGCCCCCCCCCCCCACCCCTCCCGCCACCCGGCCCCACGCCCCCACCCTCCCCCAGGAAGAGCCCACCCGGCCTCTGCTTGGGGGCTCCCGATGGGTGACAGGGCCTCTGCTTTCAAGCCTCCCCCCAACAAAACGCAGCACTTAGCCTCCCGTCCTCAGCCCCCAAACAGCCCCACCACACGCACCACTTAGCCTCCCTTTCCAGCCCTCACACCAGTCCCACGCACCCGCCTGGGAGCCCCAAACGCCCACCACTCGGACTCCAGCTCTGGAACCAGCCCCCAAAGCTGCTTGCAGGGCTCCGAAACGCAGCACCCAGCCCCTGCTTTGCAGTGCTGACAGCAGCCCGCTCCTGCTGCTCCTCAGCACTGCAAAGGCAGGACTGGGCCTCCGCTCCGGAGCTCTGCACCAGCCCCGACAACGTGCTCTTCAGGCCCCAGCAAAGGCAGCGTGCAGAGCTGGAGGCTAAACGCTGCGCTCGGGGGCTCCCGACCGGCTCTGGCGGCTCTTCGGGGCTCACAAACACAGACCGAGCCCCCAAAGCAGCCGCCCGACCCGCCTGAGCCCCAAAGCGCAGCAGTTCACGCTCCCCGCTGCCACCCCACCAGCCCCGCAGCCCCCCCCCCAGCGCAGCCCCGCAGCCCCCGCTCCCGCGAGCGGCTCCCGGCCCCAGCGCGCCCGCGGCCCCCGCCCAGCCCCAGCGCTGCGGGACCACCCCCCCCTCCCCGCTCCAGCCAGCGGCGCCGCAGCCCCGGTGCGCCCCAGCGCGGCTGCTCCAAGGCTCCCGGGCCCGGCGGCTCCCGGCAGCGGGCGGCGGCGGCGGGAGGCAGGCAGGGAGGGCACCGGGCCGCGTCCGCAACTGCTTCCTGCCCTGCGGCGGCCCCGGCCGCGGCCCGGGCAGCCGCTGCCGCCCCGCTCACCTCGGGCCGCCCGGAGCCGCCCGGGCACCGCTCGCGGCTGCGGCTGCCGCCACCGGCTGCGGGAAGCGGGAGCCCCGCGGACAACGAGCGCCGCCGCCCGCGCGCCCGCGACGTCGGGGGCCAAACCGGAGGCACCGCGCAGGCGCCGGGAAAAGCCGCTGCGCCCCGGCCACGCCCCCGGCCACGCCCCTCTCCGCCCCGGCCCCGCTCGTGGCCACGCCCCGCTCCGCCCACTGCGCGGGCTCCGCCCCTGCTCTCGGCACGCCCCAGCTACGGCCCCGCCCCCGCCCCTCACTGGCCCCGCCGCTGCTCTGGCCGCGCCCCCAGCTGCGGCCCCGGCTCCGCCCACGGCGCTGGACACGCCCCCCCGTCCTGGACACGACCCTCGCCCGCCCCCAGCTGCCGACCCGGACCCGCCTCTGGCCCCGCCCCGCACCTGCCCCGGACACCACCCCCCGACCCCCCGCACACGCCCCCCGCCCGACACGCCCCCGCTCCCCGCCGCTGCTCCGCTCGCGCCGCCCGCGCTGCCCCCGCGCCGCTCCGCCGGCGCTGCCCGACGAGCCGCTTGCCAAGCGCCCAGCCCCGCGCGCAGCGCACGCAGCTCCCTGCGTCTCCGCGGCCGTGGGCGGCAGCACCCGAGCACCGCGGCCCCCTCGGGCCACAAGGGGCCCCGGGCTCGGCGGGCGGGGCTCCGCGCTGCGGCCCGCAACCTTTGCTGCCCCGCAGCCCTCCGCAAGCGTGAGCCGCAGACCTGGAAGGGCTGCTGAAGAAAGGCGCGAGGTTTGGGCTTCTGCCAGGACGCGCCCGGTCCCGCCCGGGGGCTCTCCGCGCACGGTCGCCCCGAGGCCGGGCTGCAGCGCGGGGCACCGCGGCGCCAGGCGGCGGCCGCAGCTCCCGCCCGGGCAGCGTGTGCGAGCGCCGGGCGCGGAGGCGCCCCCTGCCCGGGCGCGACCCCCGAGGGGCCGCTGCGGGAAAACGCTTCCCGTCGGCGGCCGGGCAGCGCCGGGGCGCGTCTCCCCCGCCGCGGTAAGTCCGGGGCGGGCGGCAGCAGCCCCCCGCTACCGCCCCGCCCCGGCGCCCGTTGCCGCCCCTCCGCCCTCCCCTCCCGCCCCCCCGACGCCCGCCCCCGCCCCCTGCCCCTCCCCTCCCGCCCCTCTGCCCTCCCCGCCCGCCCCCGACGCTCGCCCCGCCCCCGCCCGGGCCGCCCCTCCGCCCTCCCCCCGACCGCGCGGCGCCGCCGCCGCAGCTGGCAGTACCGGGCAGACGGCGGCCGCTCCGGGAGCGTCTTCGCCCGCGGGAGCTGCGCGGAGCCTCAGGTGAGCAGCCGGAGGCGCGGCCGGGCACGGCAAAGCCCCGGCGGGAGGCTCGGCGGGGCCGAGGCCGTGCGGGGAGCCGGGGCCGGGGCTCGGGAGCATCTGCCGGCGGCTGCGGCAGCAGCTCGGGCGGCGGGGGCGGTGCTTGGGGGCGGCCGGAGGGTGCCGGGGGCTGCGCGGGAAGCTGCGCGGAGCCGCGCGGCGCCGGGAGCTGCTGCCGCGACGGCGCCGAGGCGCGGGTGGGGGGCGCGGGCGGCGGAGCGGCGCCGGGCCGGGGCAGCGGCCTGGCCGGGGCTGCCGGGGCCAAGGCGGCGGCGGCGGCTCCGGCCGCTGCTGCCTGCGCTCGGAGAAGCGCTGGAAAAGCTTCTTCTGCTTCTGGCAGGGGGGGAAGCGTTTTTTCGTCTCTCTTTTTTTTTTCCAGAAAGGTTTTTGAGAGCAGGAGAACCGCAGCGCAGACGGGCGACGGAAGCGACGTTCCCCCCCCTCTCCTGCCCCCGCCGACTGCTGCGGCTGCCAAGCCGGGAGCAGCGGGCGATGCAGCCGAGGGCCGTGCCGCCCTTGCGAGAGCCCTGGAGGCGCTGGAGAACTGGGCGCGCAGGAGCCTCCTGAAGCTCAGCAAAGGCAAGTGCAGGGCCCTGCGGCCCGGGAGGAGCAAGGCCGCGCAGCAGCACGGGCCGGGGGCTGCCCCGCTGCAAAGCGGCTGTGCCGAGAGGGGCCTGGGAGCGCTGCTGGACTGCGAAGCGCCCCCGAGGCAGCGAGGCGCCCCGTGTGCGAGAATGCCGACGGTGTCGTGGGGGCCCTGGGAGGAGCGTGGCCAGCGGGCCGAGGGAGGTGACCCTGCCGCTCTCTGAGGCCCTGGGAGGCCCCGCCTGGAGCCCTGCGTCCAGTTCTGGGCCCTTCTCGTTCGCCTTTTCAAAGCCTACAGACACCTCAAGGGGACGGTGTCGGGGGGGATGGGGCCGGACTCTTTTTCAGGGGTGCCAAGCGACAGCACACGAGGCACCGGGCACAAACGGAAACCCAGGAAGCTGCCGCTGAACACGAGGAAGAAGCTGTGTGCCGCGAGGGGGACAGAGCACTGGAGCAGCTTGCCCGGAGAGGCGGCGGAGTCTCCTTCTCCGGAGACACGCAAAACCGGCCTGGACGCGCTCCTGGGCACCGTGCTCGAGGTGGCGCTGCTCGAGCAGGGGGCTTGGACTAGACGGTCTCCAGAGGTGCCTCCAACCCTCCACCCTCCTGTGGTGCTGCAGGACGACTGCGCCCGCCTCCCTCTGCCGGGCTCTGGGCCCCCTCGGTGACCCAGCTGGGAGCTCAGCGCGGGCTCCTCCAGGCCCAGCTCCTTCCAGCCACCCTGGGCACTGACAGGGCCGTAAATCAATCACTGTCACAACTTGCACATTCCTGTCAGCCTTTATTATTGCAAACACATGGAGCAATTAGTTTATTAACAGTGTAAACATGTGGAATAAACCTTGAGTCTTGCACAAGCACTGAATAAACACTGGAACCGGCAGGCGGCCTCTGCTCGCCCTTCCTCCCCCAAAAAGCGCCTTTCGCCCCAGAAACTATCTCAGACGCGAAGTTCGGCCTGGTGCATGCCAGCCTCCCGGCCTCGGGGCACGCGCGGACGGACCCCCACCTCCGGTGAGGGTCCGCGGGGCCCCCCCCCCACCCCTCCCGCCACCCGGCCCCACGCCCCCACCCTCCCCCAGGAAGAGCCCACCCGGCCTCTGCTTGGGGGCTCCCGATGGGTGACAGGGCCTCTGCTTTCAAGCCTCCCCCCAACAAAACGCAGCACTTAGCCTCCCGTCCTCAGCCCCCAAACAGCCCCACCACACGCACCACTTAGCCTCCCTTTCCAGCCCTCACACCAGTCCCACGCACCCGCCTGGGAGCCCCAAACGCCCACCACTCGGACTCCAGCTCTGGAACCAGCCCCCAAAGCTGCTTGCAGGGCTCCGAAACGCAGCACCCAGCCCCTGCTTTGCAGTGCTGACAGCAGCCCGCTCCTGCTGCTCCTCAGCACTGCAAAGGCAGGACTGGGCCTCCGCTCCGGAGCTCTGCACCAGCCCCGACAACGTGCTCTTCAGGCCCCAGCAAAGGCAGCGTGCAGAGCTGGAGGCTAAACGCTGCGCTCGGGGGCTCCCGACCGGCTCTGGCGGCTCTTCGGGGCTCACAAACACAGACCGAGCCCCCAAAGCAGCCGCCCGACCTGCCTGAGCCCCAAAGCGCAGCAGTTCACGCTCCCCGCTGCCACCCCACCAGCCCCGCAGCCCCCCCCCCAGCGCAGCCCCGCAGCCCCCGCTCCCGCGAGCGGCTCCCGGCCCCAGCGCGCCCGCGGCCCCCGCCCAGCCCCAGCGCTGCGGGACCACCCCCCCCTCCCCGCTCCAGCCAGCGGCGCCGCAGCCCCGGTGCGCCCCAGCGCGGCTGCTCCAAGGCTCCCGGGCCCGGCGGCTCCCGGCAGCGGGCGGCGGCGGCGGGAGGCAGGCAGGGAGGGCACCGGGCCGCGTCCGCAACTGCTTCCTGCCCTGCGGCGGCCCGGCCGCGGCCCGGGCAGCCGCTGCCGCCCCGCTCACCTCGGGCCGCCCGGAGCCGCCCGGGCACCGCTCGCGGCTGCGGCTGCCGCCACCGGCTGCGGGAAGCGGGAGCCCCGCGGACAACGAGCGCCGCCGCCCGTGCGCCCGCGACGTCGGGGGCCAAACCGGAGGCACCGCGCAGGCGCCGGGAAAAGCCGCTGCGCCCCGGCCACGCCCCCGGCCACGCCCCTCTCCGCCCCGGCCCCGCTCGTGGCCACGCCCCCGCTCCGCCCACTGCGCGGGCTCCGCCCCTGCTCTCGGCACGCCCCAGCTACGGCCCCGCCCCCGCCCCTCACTGGCCCCGCCGCTGCTCTGGCCGCGCCCCCAGCTGCGGCCCCGGCTCCGCCCACGGCGCTGGACACGTCCCCCGTCCTGGACACGACCCTCGCCCGCCCCCAGCTGCCGACCCGGACCCGCCTCTGGCCCGCCCGCCACACTGCCCCGGACACCACCCCCCGACCCCGCACACGCCCCGCCCGACACGCCCCGTCCCGCCGCCCGCTCCCGCCGCCGCTCCCCCGCCGCCCGCGCTGCCCCCGCGCCGCTCCGCCGGCGCTGCCCGACGAGCCGCTTGCCAAGCGCCCAGCCCCGCGCGCAGCGCACGCAGCTCCCTGCGTCTCCGCGGCCGTGGGCGGCAGCACCCGAGCACCGCGGCCCCCTCGGGCCACAAGGGGCCCCGGGCTCGGCGGGCGGGGCTCCGCGCTGCGGCCCGCAACCTTTGCTGCCCCGCAGCCCTCCGCAAGCGTGAGCCGCAGACCTGGAAGGGCTGCTGAAGAAAGGCGCGAGGTTTGGGCTTCTGCCAGGACGCGCCCGGTCCCGCCCGGGGGCTCTCCGCGCACGGTCGCCCCGAGGCCGGGCTGCAGCGCGGGCACCGCGGCGCCAGGCGGCGGCCGCAGCTCCCGCCCGGGCAGCGTGTGCGAGCGCCGGGCGCGGAGGCGCCCCCTGCCCGGGCGCGACCCCCGAGGGGCCGCTGCGGGAAAACGCTTCCCGTCGGCGGCCGGGCAGCGCCGGGGCGCGTCTCCCCCGCCGCGGTAAGTCCGGGGCGGGCGGCAGCAGCCCCCCGCTACCGCCCCGCCCCGGCGCCCGTTGCCGCCCCTCCGCCCTCCCCCTCCCGCCCCCCCGACGCCCGCCCCCGCCCCCCTGCCCCTCCCCTCCCGCCCCTCTGCCCTCCCCGCCCGCCCCCGACGCTCGCCCCGCCCCCGCCGGGCCGCCCCTCCGCCCTCCCCCCGACCGCGCGGCGCCGCCGCCGCAGCTGGCAGTACCGGGCAGACGGCGGCCGCTCCGGGAGCGTCTTCGCCCGCGGGAGCTGCGCGGAGCCTCAGGTGAGCAGCCGGAGGCGCGGCCGGGCACGGCAAAGCCCCGGCGGGAGGCCGGCGGGGCCGAGGCCGTGCGGGGAGCCGGGGCCGGGGCTCGGGAGCATCTGCCGGCGGCTGCGGCAGCAGCTCGGGCGGCGGGGGCGGTGCTTGGGGGCGGCCGGAGGGTGCCGGGGGCTGCGCGGGAAGCTGCGCGGAGCCGCGCGGCGCCGGAGCTGCTGCCGCGACGGCGCCGAGGCGCGGGTGGGGGGCGCGGGCGGCGGAGCGGCGCCGGGCCGGGGCAGCGGCCTGGCCGGGGCTGCCGGGGCCAAGGCGGCGGCGGCGGCTCCGGCCGCTGCTGCCTGCGCTCGGAGAAGCGCTGGAAAAGCTCTTCTGCTTCTGGCAGGGGGGGAAGCGTTTTTTCGTCTCTCTTTTTTTTTTCCAGAAAGGTTTTTGAGAGCAGGAGAACCGCAGCGCAGACGGGCGACGGAAGCGACGTTCCCCCCCCCTCTCCTGCCCCCGGCCGACTGCTGCGGCTGCCAAGCCGGGAGCAGCGGGCGATGCAGCCGAGGGCCGTGCCGCCCTTGCGAGAGCCCTGGAGGCGCTGGAGAACTGGGCGCGCAGGAGCCTCCTGAAGCTCAGCAAGGCAAGGCAAGTGCAGGGCCCTGCGGCCCGGGAGGAGCAAGGCCGCGCAGCAGCACGGGCCGGGGGCTGCCCCGCTGCAAAGCGGCTGTGCCGAGAGGGGCCTGGGAGCGCTGCTGGACTGCGAAGCGCCCCCGAGGCAGCGAGGCGCCCCGTGTGCGAGAATGCCGACGGTGTCGTGGGGGCCCTGGGAGGAGCGTGGCCAGCGGGCCGAGGGAGGTGACCCTGCCGCTCTCTGAGGCCCTGGGAGGCCCCGCCTGGAGCCCTGCGTCCAGTTCTGGGCCCTTCTCGTTCGCCTTTTCAAAGCCTACAGACACCTCAAGGGGACGGTGTCGGGGGGATGGGGCCGGACTCTTTTTCAGGGGTGCCAAGCGACAGCACACGAGGCACCGGGCACAAACGAAACCCAGGAAGCTGCCGCTGAACACGAGGAAGAAGCTGTGTGCCGCGAGGGGGACAGAGCACTGGAGCAGCTTGCCCGGAGAGGCGGCGGAGTCTCCTTCTCCGGAGACACGCAAAACCGGCCTGGACGCGCTCCTGGGCACCGTGCTCGAGGTGGCGCTGCTCGAGCAGGGGGCTTGGACTAGACGGTCTCCAGAGGTGCCTCCAACCCTCCACCCTCCTGTGGTGCTGCAGGACGACTGCGCCCGCCTCCCTCCGCCGGGCTCTGGGCCCCCTCGGTGACCCAGCTGGGAGCTCGGCGCGGGCTCCTCCAGGCCCAGCTCCTTCCAGCCACCCTGGGCACTGACAGGGCCGTAAATCAATCACTGTCACAACTTGCACATTCCTGTCAGCCTTTATTATTGCAAACACATGGAGCAATTAGTTTATTAACAGTGTAAACATGTGGAATAAACCTTGAGTCTTGCACAAGCACTGAATAAACACTGGAACCGGCAGGCGGCCTCTGCTCGCCCTTCCTCCCCAAAAAGCGCCTTTCGCCCCAGAAACCTATCTCAGACGCGAAGTTCGGCCTGGTGCATGCCAGCCTCCCCGGCCTCGGGGCACGCGCGGACGGACCCCCACCTCCGGTGAGGGTCCGCGGGGCCCCCCCCCCACCCCTCCCGCCACCCGGCCCCACGCCCCCACCCTCCCCCAGGAAGAGCCCACCCGGCCTCTGCTTGGGGGCTCCCGATGGGTGACAGGGCCTCTGCTTTCAAGCCTCCCCCCAACAAAACGCAGCACTTAGCCTCCCGTCCTCAGCCCCAAACAGCCCCACCACACGCACCACTTAGCCTCCCTTTCCAGCCCTCACACCAGTCCCACGCACCCGCCTGGGAGCCCCAAACGCCCACCACTCGGACTCCAGCTCTGGAACCAGCCCCCAAAGCTGCTTGCAGGGCTCCGAAACGCAGCACCCAGCCCCTGCTTTGCAGTGCTGACAGCAGCCCGCTCCTGCTGCTCCTCAGCACTGCAAAGGCAGGACTGGGCCTCCGCTCCGGAGCTCTGCACCAGCCCCGACAACGTGCTCTTCAGGCCCCAGCAAAGGCAGCATGCAGAGCTGGAGGCTAAACGCTGCGCTCGGGGGCTCCCGACCGGCTCTGGCGGCTCTTCGGGGCTCACAAACACAGACCGAGCCCCCAAAGCAGCCGCCCGACCCGCCTGAGCCCCAAAGCGCAGCAGTTCACGCTCCCCGCTGCCACCCCACCAGCCCCGCAGCCCCCCCCCCAGCGCAGCCCCGCAGCCCCCGCTCCCGCGAGCGGCTCCCCGGCCCCAGCGCGCCCGCGGCCCCCGCCCAGCCCCAGCGCTGCGGGACCACCCCCCCTCCCCGCTCCAGCCACGCAGCGGGCCGCAGCCCGGTGCGCCCCAGCGCGGCTGCTCCAAGGCTCCCGGGCCCGGCGGCTCCCGGCAGCGGGCGGCGGCGGCGGGAGGCAGGCAGGGAGGGCACCGGGCCGCGTCCGCAACTGCTTCCTGCCCTGCGGCGGCCCCGGCCGCGGCCCGGGCAGCCGCTGCCGCCCCGCTCACCTCGGGCCGCCCGGAGCCGCCCGGGCACCGCTCGCGGCTGCGGCTGCCCGCCACCGGCTGCGGGAAGCGGGAGCCCCGCGGACAACGAGCGCCGCCGCCCGCGCGCCCGCGACGTCGGGGGGCCAAACCGGAGGCACCGCGCAGGCGCCGGGAAAAGCCGCTGCGCCCCCGGCCCACGCCCCCGGCCACGCCCCTCTCCGCCCCGGCCCCGCTCGTGGCCACGCCCCGCTCCGCCCACTGCGCGGGCTCCGCCCCTGCTCTCGGCACGCCCCAGCTACGGCCCCGCCCCCGCCCCTCACTGGCCCCGCCGCTGCTCTGGCCGCGCCCCCCAGCT